>NC_142081.1:98679783-99929783 GCF_054644295.1 Miniopterus natalensis
ATACATCATCAGTATATTATACTGTGTGCTCATCAACCAAAGCCAAGTCTCCTTCAGTCACCATTTATCCCCTCTTTACCTCTTCTACTTCCCCATACCCCCCTTTTCTTCTGGTAATCACCACACTGTTCTCTGTGTCTATGAGTCTGGGGTTTTTTTTGCTTAATCCCTTCACCTTTTTCACCCAGACCCTCAATCTCTCTCCCCTCTGACAGCTGTAAGACTGTTCTCTATATCTATGAATCTGTTTCTGTTTTGTTACTTATTTTCTTCATTAGATTCCATATATATGTGAAATCATATGGTATGTCTTTTTCTGACATCTTTATTTCACTTAGTATAATGCTGTAAGAAGGTGGCCTAGTTTCATTTTTTGCACATATCTGTCCAATATTCCCAGCACCACTTATTGAATAGACTATCTTTACCCCATTGTATGTTTTTTCCTTCTTTGTCAAATATTGACTATAAATGCTTGGGTTTATTTCTGGGCTCTCTATTATGTTCCATTATCTGTATGTCTGTTTTTATGCCAGTACCATACTGTTTTGATTACTATGGCCTGTAGTATAGTTTGATATCAGATAGCTTGATTCTTCCAACTTTGTTCTTCTTTCTCAACATTGCTGTGGCTATTCACGGTCTTTTGCGGTTCATATAAATTTTTGGAATATTTGTTCTAGTTCTGTGAAATACGCCATTGGTATCTTGATAGAAACTGTGTTGTGACCTAGCTGGTTTGGCTCAGTGGTTAGTGCATTGGCCCGCTGACTGAAGGATCCTGGATTCGATTCCGGCAAGGACACATACCTGGGTTGCAGGCTTGATCTCTGGCCCCAGTCAGGATGCATGCAGTGGGCAACCAATCGATGTGTCTCTCTCACATCTCTCTTTCTCTCTCTCTCTCTCTCTATATATATATATATATCTCCTTTTCACACTCTCTGAAAAGCAATAGAAAAAAATATCCTTGGGTGAGGATCAAAAAAAAAGAAACGAAAGAGAAATTGTGTTGAATCCATACACTGCTTTGGGTAGTATGAACATTTTAATTATATTAATTCTTCCTATCCATGAACATGGTATACACTTCCACTTATTTGTATCTTCTTCAATTTCTCTCTTCAGTACAGGTGTTGGTTAAATAGGTATTTTATTATTTTTGATGCAAATATAAATGGAATTATTTTCTTAGTTTCTCTTTCTGATAGTTTATTATTGATTTATAAAACTTCAACTGATTTCTGGATATTTATTTTGTATCCTGTTACTTTCCTGAATCCATTTATCAGTTCTAATCGTTTTCTTGTGGAATCTTTAATATTCTCTATAGACAGTATCATGTCATCTGGAAATGACAGTTTTACTTCTTCCTTTCCAATTTGGGTGCCTTTTATTTCTTCTTGTATGATTGCTGTGGCTAGGACTTCCGGTACTATGTTGATTAAGAGTGGTGAAAGCATAAATCTCTGCCTTGTTCCCAATCTTAAGGAAAACGCTTTAGGTTTTTGCCTGTTGAATATAATGTTGGCTGTTGGTTTATCATATATGGCCTTTATTATGTTATGTTCCCACTATTCTCACTTTGCTAAGAGTTTTTTTTTTTTTATCATAAATGGGTGCTAGATTTTATCAAATACTTTTTCTGCATCTATTGATATAATCATGATTTTTAACCTTCATTGTGTTTATGTGGTGTGTCATGTTTATTGATTTGCAGATATTGTACCAACCTTGCATTCCCAGAATAAATCCCACTTGGTCATGGTGTATGATCTTTTTAATGTATTCCTGGATCCAGTTTGCTAATATTTTGTTGAGGATTCTGACATCTATGCTCATCAGGGATGTTGGCCTATAATTTTCTTTCTTTGTAGTGTCTTTATATGATTTTGGAATCAGGATAATGCTGGCCTTGTATAATGAGCTTGGGAGTCTTCCTATCTCTTTAATTTTTTGGATTAATTTAAGAAGGATAGATGTTAGTTATTCTTTGAATGTGTGGTAAAATTAACCTATGAAGACATCCAATCCAGGACTTTTGTTTGTTGAGAGTTTTTTGATTACTGCTTCAATTTCATTAGTTATAATGGGTTTATGCAGATTTTCTAATTCCTGATCCACTTTTGTATGATTGTATGTTTCTAGGAATTTATCCATTTCATCCAGATTGTCCAATTTGTTGGCATATAATTGTTTGTAATATTTTCTTACAATCCTTTGTATTTCTTTGATGTCAGTTGTTACTTCTCTTTCATTTCTGATTTTATTTATTTGGGTTCTGTCTCCTTTTTTCTTGATGAGTCTCATTAAAGGTTCATCAATCTTGTTTATCTTTCTAAAGAACCAGCTCTTGGTTTCAATGATCTTTAGTTTTGTTTTTTTTAGTCACTATGTCATTTATTTCTCATCTAACCTTTATTATTTCCTTTATTCTACTCACTTTTGGATTTCTTTGTTCTTTTTTTAGTACCTATAAGTGTAGTCAGGTTGGTTATTTGGGATATTCAGTGTTTCTTGTAATGCTATGAGTTTTCTTCTTAGGACTGCTTTCACTGTGCCCCATTGATTTTGGGTTGTTGTCTTCTCATTTTCATTTGTTTGAAGGTATCTTTTGATTTCTTCCCTGATCTCATTGTTAACCCATTCACTGTTTAGTAACATGTTATTTAGCCTCTGTGTCTTTGTGTGTTTTCAGTTTCCTCCCCCACCCCCCCCCATGATTTCTAGTTTCTTACCACTATGGTAGGAGAAAATGCTTGATATGGTTTTGGTCTTCTTAAATTTATTGAGACTTGTTTTGTGTCCTAAGATGTTGTCTATTCTAGAAAATGTTCCACATACCCTTGAAAAGAATGAATATTTGGATGTTTTGGGGAGAAATGCTCTGAAAATGTCAAGTATATCCATCTGGTCTAGTGTGTCATTTAAGGCTGCTGTTTCCTTGTGTTTGTGTCTGGAAGATCTAGCCATTGATGTCAATAGAGTGTTAAAATCCCTTACTATGACTGTATTACTGTCAATCTCTCCTTTTATATCCATTAATATTTGATTTACATATTTAGGTGCTCTTATGGTGAGTGCATAAGTGTTAACAAGGGTTATATCCTCTTGTGGGATACCTCCTTGTCATTATATAGTGTCCTTCTTTGTCTCTTATCATAGCTTTAGTTTTGTTTTGTTTTTTAATCTTTATTGTTTAAAGTATTACAGATGTCCCCTTTCTTCCCCCATTGATCCCCTCTACCCCGCACCCACTCCACCCCCAAGCCTTCCTCATACCAATATCTGTGTCTATAGATTATGCATATAAGCATGTAAGTTCTTTGATTAATCTCCTCCCACCCCCCACCCCTCGTCTTCCCTCTGAGATTCCTCAGAGTCTTTCATGCTTTATGTCTCTGGATCTATTTTGTTCATCAGTTTATTTTGTTTATTATATTCCACATATAAGTGCGATCATGTGGTACTTGTCTTTCTCTGACTGGCTTACTTCACTTATCATAATACTCTCCAGTTCCATCCATGCTATTCCAAAGGGTAAGAAAGTCTACTTGGTCTGTTATAAGTATTGCTACCCCAGGTTTGTTTGTTTTTAATTTCCATCTTCATGAAATTTTTAATTTCCATCTTCATGAAATTTTTTTTTCCATACCTTTACTTTTAGTCTGTGTTTTTCGTCCTGAGGTGGACCTCTTGTAGACAGCATATACATATGGGTCTTGTTTTCTGATCCATTCAGCTACCCTATGTCTTTTGATTGAGGCATTTAAGCCATTTACAATTAAATTGATTACTGCTAGGTATGTACTGATTGCCATTTTATTCTTTATAACTATGTTGTTGTTGTTCTTATTCTTCTCCTTCTTCTTCAAGAAGACCCTTTAACATTTTCTGTAATACAGTAAACCCTTGATTTTGAGGACCTCAATTTAACAGACTTCAGATTTAATAGACTAAACTTCCAGTCCATATGTCAGATGTGAAAATTAACACATGTTAATTTTAAAATGCTTTTAACCAAGATTTGCTTATATTTAAATTAACAGGTTATTTTTTGTTATTTTAACACATTTTAGGAAACAGGCCATATGTTGGAAAAAACTGTATTAATTTTGCCAACATAAATATTACATATATACAACTATAATCTATATATTTAAATCCAAGAGTCACAGCTCTAAACAACATTTGGTGAATGATTAGCATGTGATCACACCACACTGAGTGCAGTAATTGGTTCAGTTATTGTATGGCATGACTTTCTGCAGCAGTTTTAACATGTGCTGGCAATGTTCCAACATGAGCTAAATCATGCCCCAGCAGTGTGCATTTGTTTACTCACAGTGACTGGTGAATGCACGCATTTAGTACACCTATTCAGTATAAATTTAAAATTACAGTTATACATATAGAAAACTTTTATGTGAAATTAAACTTTTCATATGTACTTAATTTTAATTACACAAATGTGTCTACATAAGTAAAATCAGGTAAACTAACTAACTTGTCAATTTTTAACATAACGTTTGGAAAACCTACTTTATTATATAGTGGATTTTTGGCTTTAACGGACACCCCCTCGCCTGAATTAGTCCATTATATCGAAGTTTTACTGTACTCGTTTGGTGGTTTTAGCTTTTTCTTGTCTGGGAAGATCTTTATTTCTCCTTTAATTCTAAATGATGGCTTTGCTGGGTAGAGTAATCTTGGTTGTAGATCCTTGCTTTTCATCACTTTGAATACTTCATGCCAATTCTTTCTGGCCTGAAATGTTTCTGACAGCTTATGGGAGCTCCCTTGTAGGTAACTAAGTGCCTTTCTCTTGCTGTTTTTAAGATTCTCTCTTTGTCTTTAACCTTTGCCATTTTAATTATGATGTGTCTTGGTGTGGACCCCTTTGGGTTCATCTTGTTTGTGATTCTCTCAGCTTCCTGGAATTGTGTGTCTTTTTCCTTCACCAAGTTAGGCAAGTTTTCAGTCATTATGCTTCAAATAGGTTCTCGATCCTTTGCTATCTCTCTTCTCTTTCTGGTACCCCTGTGATGTGGATGTTTTAAAATTCTTGTTTCTTTTTGCTGCTGTGATTGGGTGTTTTCTGCTACTTTGTCTTCCAGAGGATTTCATCCTCTGTTTCATCCAGCCTACTGTTTATTCTTTCTAGTGTATTCTTCATTTTGATATTGTATTCTTTTTTTTTCTGACGGGTTCTTTTTCATGGTTTCTATATTCTTTTTCATGCTGTCGAAGTTTTCATTAAGTTTCTTGAGCATCCTTATTTACTTATTTATTGAACCCTATATTTGGTAAATTGCTTGCCTCCATTTCATTTAGCTCTTTTTCTGGAGTTATCTCCTGTTCTTTCATTTGGGAATGTTTCTTTGTCTCCCCATTTTTGGATGCCTCTTTGTGTTTGTTTCTATGTATTAGGCAGATGTGCTATATCTCCCAGTCTTGGTAGAGTGGCCTTATATAGTAGGTGTGTTGTGGGACCCAGTGGCGCAATCTCCTTGATCACCTGAGCTAGGTGCTCCAGGACTGTCCCTGGCATAGGTTATATGAGCCCTCCTGCTGTAACTGACTCTTGATTGCTATTGGCCTGCTTGTGCATGGAGTCAACCCTCAGACTGGCTGACTATGAGGATGGACCCTGACCACAATATATGATCTGTTGTACAGGTGCTAACCACATGAAACAGATTTCACCTCAGAAAGGCCTAGTGTCTGCTGAGATCTCCCTTTGGATATACTGCTTGTGAACCTAACTGGATCCTGCTCTGATGCTGTCTGAAGCTGGCCACTGAATATGTCTGTTCTGGGGCCACTTGGAAGGGACTCTGGTATAGGTCAATGTCAGACCCTGCCTGTGACTGACTCTGGGCAACCTGTTTGGAACTACAAAGTAATCCACAGTTTGTGGCTGCCTCTGCTGGTCCTTGGTGTACATGGGAAGGAACAAGCTGCACAGCAGGGCTGGCCTCCACTAGCACTGAGTGCAGGGGCAGGCCAGCAAAAGGCCCAAGGCACCCCAAGATCCTCCTACCTCTGCTTCCACCTGCTACCGACCTGTTTGGCTCAGTCACTGAAAGAGCCTCTGGTGGTACTCAAGTTGCATGAGGTAGGCTCTCAATGATTTACCAGGTAGGGGCAAGTGGTGTTTACCAGGTTCAAACTTGGTGCTAGTACTGGGTCTGAGGCCACTCAGCAAAAGTCCCAGGGTGTACCAAGCCCAGCTGCCACCTACCAGGTTCTTGTAGGCCTTTGTGGTGGGTTGGGGTCTTAAAGAGTCTTCAGGGTTTGAGAAGACTCTCTGAAGGGAAGACTCTGCACTGGTCAGATGTGTGAGGAAAAATGGCCCCGTCCTAGTAGAGCCTCACAATTTGGTCTGTCCCAGATGCTGCCAGGAACCTGAACTCAGCTGAGTGGGGCTACTAGGAGTTAGATGGGTGGGTGGGGCTCTAAACAGAGCACTGAATAGTGTCTGACACATAGTAGACAGGGAACAATCAATCCTAAACATCAATAAATTTTCATCCTCTTGAGCCTCATTTTAAACTGTAACTTCTTAGATTTCTTCAACCACTAAACTGAAAAAGAAAACCTTTGCTATATTTGTCCAGATAAATTCTACTTAAATCATGTTATAAAAATAAGCCAGGGCCTCAATGAAAATGATGTCTTACACAATAAAATTAAGCTTTTGTTATTAAAGGAAAACAGAGACTGATCCCAAGTTGGAAAAATGTACACTACTAAGTCCTCACTTAACATTGTCAATAGGTTCTACAACTTTAAGCAAATCGATGTATAACGAAACCCATTTTGACACAGACATTTGATCAACATTACAATGAAATAAAACATTGTTGAACAAAACAATGTTATTTGAGGACCAGCTATACTTATAAACAGATGCTTTGGAACAAATAACGATTTGTCATAGAAAAATAAAATGTTAGAACATCAGTTAGAAGGTTCTTCCTTTAAAGAGCCTAAACAATCTACAATGTATGTGACATGTAATTCAATTAAACATAAACACAATTATAAAAAGTTATCTCTATATCTATCAGTTAGGTATAGGCTAGAGTATGCTGTAGAGTATGCTGCAGAAATTAACAACCCCAAATGCCAAGGTTCATTTCTCACTCACACTAAGTACCCATCCTTATTCTACCTGTCTTCACCCTTTACCTTGCCTACCATTCTCACTATAGGACCTAGGCTGACAGAGCAACTGATATCTATAACACTATAGCAAAGAGAAAGATAATTAATCATGCCCTGGCTCTTAAAGCTTCTGCTCATGACATAGGTCAGTTTCAGTTCTTCTCACATTTCATTAGCCAAAAGCAGTCACATGACACAATTTCAAGAGGCCAGGGATATGCAATCTTAGCATACTTGGTGAACAACTCTAATTCTACTACTTCATAAAATACATTATCTGTTGTCAGACAGACCTATGATTAAATCCTAGCTTTGCCACTTAAAAATATACTTAATCTCCTCATTTATAAAATAAAATTAGTAATAACTACCTTACAGGTTCATCAGAAAGAGTAAATGACATAATGAGAGATCAGATGCTTAGCAGAATACCTGGCCTTGATTCATTCTTCAATAAATATTTGGAGGGCACCTGCCAAGCACTGTTCTAGGTACTGACATATAGTAATTATACACTAAATAAAAGTATTTTTGGTTGTTACTATTGTTATTTAACCCTAGGAATAAGCCTTCATTTCTTAACAGTCTCCAGATCCAGAAGAAAAAAATGTGTGGCAGGCTTCTAGTTGTTTTCCAACATCCATTTTCCTTTTTATATGCTAATAGAACCCCTGGTTTTTAGCTAGACACATGATTTCATGGAATACAGACTACATATGCCAGCTGTCCATGCAGCTAGGATGGCCACAGGTCTAAGTTCTGGCCACTGTGCTACAGGAGGAAGTGCCTTGTAGCAACTTAAGGGAAACTTCCTTAGAGGCAGCAGGTGTGTATCCTTTGTCCCTTTGTCCATTTCTTTATTCCTTCCTCCACCAAGCCATATAGAACATCAATTCTATCTTGGACTATGTGACCTTGGCTGTGCATGGCAGAGGAACAAAACACAAAGATCCTCAGTTCCTGACACTGTGAAGTGTCATATCAGCCCTGTACTTTTATGTGGAGAAAATAAATTTTCATCTTATTTAATGTACTGTTATTTCACATTTTCTGTCACTCAGAGCCCATTTTAATCCTAATATAAAATATAGCCTAATAATTCTTCCAAAACATCAAGCTGCATGAAAGAATAATAACTTTTGATGATACCGCTGCATCTTCACAAGAGAAGTGCAGTGTACAGCAAAATGGGGACTAGCTTGAGGAAGGCCTGAGTTTTAGAATCGGCTCTTCCACTTCCTATGTAAACCTTTGGCAAGCTGCTTAACATAGCCAGGCCTTAGCTTCTTGTCTGTAAAATGGTAATAAGATTAAAAAATTGTGAAAATTAAATGTGAAGAGGTTTATAAAAATACTCTAAATTGTAAAGTGCTATAGAGTATCAGTATTACTTTGTCAGTTGTCCCCTCCTCCTGACCCTTTATTTAGAATTGGGCATGAGGATGGGTTGCAGTACATCCAACACCCAAAAGTCACCCAAGATTCTGATTCAGTAGGTACAGCGCAGGACCCATGAATCTGCATTTTCAACAAGCACCCCCAGAGACTCTGTTGAAAGTAGTCTGCCCAATATACCTTGAGAAACACTACCCTAATGGTCAGGCCCTACTTATTCCTGCAACCCTCTGCTTGAGTGCCCCAATATTTTAAGATGGTGATAACATAAGGTCAGTTCCAAAGCCTCTCCAGTGCCTAGCTGAATGCCAAGTACCCAATAGATAATTTAATAATTATCTGTAGAACTACTGAACTGAAGTGGAAAAGACAAAGTCGAACTGAATCAAATGACCCATTATGGACTTCCACTTCTGGCCAACATAAAGTAACAGGGACCAAATTTATTCTTCTGCTTGAAACAGGTAAAAAAACTGGATAAATGAGAGGAAACAACAGTTTCTAAGACAGTGGATATCAGGTAATAAAGGATATGATTCCTAAGAAATATTGGAAACAAAGGTGAGCTTTACCATTGCCACAGGTTACTTCTTGAGAAAGTTTTCAGGTTGAAGTGCTAGGAGGAGCCCAGGCAGAACCTGGCAAGGTGTCCCTGAGTTGAGAGGATGGAGTTGCAGATCCAGGGAGGTCACTGTGGCTAGAGTTTGCAGTTGAGAATACCAGAGAGGAGAGAGCTTCACAGAGAGAAAGCTCTCAACACCCATAGAGGCCCCTCAAATCTTCAGCATATATATGTGTGAGCAAACTACCAGAGACTGGACAAAGAACCACCTGGAAGCATTTAAGGGACCTTAGGAACAGAGAATGGTGCCTGTTCCCATCAGCCAGAGTGAAAAATCTAATAATTTACAGGGCATTGGGTAGAGTACTCAGAAGAGTTTTGCCTCAGGAGTGGGGAAAAATTAGCCCTTGATCAAATGCTGCTCTGGTCCCACCTGACAAAGCTTAAGAGCAAGACTTGAAATGATCAAACTTTCCAGATAGCTTATCCCAGAAAAAGGCCTAAGAATATTTATAGAAATAGAAAAATATCCTGTAGCCAACAGGGTAAAATTCACCCACCC
Source organism: Miniopterus natalensis (assembly GCF_054644295.1). Classification (NCBI taxonomy): domain Eukaryota; kingdom Metazoa; phylum Chordata; class Mammalia; order Chiroptera; family Miniopteridae; genus Miniopterus; species Miniopterus natalensis. The sequence goes on from NC_142081.1 coordinate 98,689,473, forward strand.
AATAAAAAATTACCAGTCATGCAAAGAACTACAATTATACAATTTTTTGGACTTCCAGTCAAAATGTCGGAGCAGGTGAACACTGTGCTCACCACATCCAAATTACAAATAAATTACAGAACCACCCTGGAGAACCATCTGAAATCTAGCTGAATAGAAGTCCTATAACTATAAAGAAAAAGCCACATCCATAGTGATAAGAGGGGTGGAGAAGTGGAAAGGGATAGCCACACCCATGTGTGGCAGTAAAAAATCAGGAGGGATATCTTGGGTGCAGAGGTCCCCCCTGAGGAATGCAGGGCCACAGCCCCACACCTGGCTCCCTCGCCAGGACCACCAGTGCCAGGAAGAGGAGTCTGCACAACATCTGGCTGTGAAAACCAGCAGGGATTGTCGCTGAGTGAAATGGAAGCTGCTGGAGTCCCAGGTGTTCCTCTTAATGGACCTGCACACGGAACTTACTAGAAATCACTCGTTCTGAGCTTCAGAACTGGGGCAGCAGTTCCAAAAGCACCAGGAACATAAAGGGACAAACTGAATTGTCTGGATCCAGGGCAAGGACTGGAGGGGCAGCTTTCTCCACGACTAAACTGCTGTAGAGGCCACTGTTCCCTTGTTGACTTCTCCCACCACAGAGCACACAGGCAGGAGCCATTGTTCCTTTGCTGAACCCTTCTCCACCTAGCATGCAGATGCAGGTGGACACCAAATCTGAATCTCCATCAAACTTGCCCCACCTTGATGATTCACTAAGAATCTGTCCTACCCAACTCATGCACCAGCCTAAACTTCTTTCAGAGGCTGTTCCTCACAAACTGCCAGCCTTAGTCATGCTGAAGACTTTCCTAAAATCTTCCAAAAGCCCACAAACCCCAAGTAAGCAGCAGTTGGCTTCAGTGTGCCCTGTACCTCTTGCTAAGCAGACCCAGCCAACACTAGTAGCAGCTGGCCTTGGTTCACAGCATTGCCTCTCCCAGGTGCCCTCATGCCAAGCACAGGCAGCAAATCACTTTGTAGCTCTACCAGGTGGCCCTGGAATGGGCACAGGCAGCAACTGACCTAGGCTGGCATCAGATCATCTCCCTTGAGGCCCCAGAAACAACACGCCAGGTGGCCAGCTTCAGACCACATCAGAGCACCACCCAATTAGCTCCACAAATTACACATCCAAAGGGTGGACTCTCCAGGCACCAGATCCCCACTACAGTGAATCCCATGCTGTGGGGTCAGACCCTGCACTACATCTGCTATAGTCACAGCCAGTCCTCACAACCAGCCTGAGCATCAATTCCACCCACTGATGTGCCAACAGCAATCAAAACTCAACTGCAACAGGAGAGCACACACAACCCAGAAAAGGGACGCCCCTGGAGCACTGGCCTCAGGTAACCAGGGTGTCTGTACCACTGGGCCCCACAGGACACCCACTATATAAGGCCAGCACACCAAGGCTGGGAGACATAGCATATCTATGTAATACATAGAAACATACACACAGAGACAACCAAACTGAGGAAACAAAGAAACATATCCTAAATAAAAGAACAGGACAAAACTCCACAAAAAGAACTAAATGAAATGGAGGCAAGCAGACACAGAGTTCAAAACACTCTCTATATGGATATTCTATAAACTTAGGGGAACAGTAGCTGAAATCAGTGAGAACTTACACAAAATGCTAGGAAACACAATGCAAATAGAAACCATAAAAAAGAACCAGTCAGAAATGAAGAATACAATAGCTGAAATGAAGAATACATTTGAAGGAAATTTTACCCTTTGCGACAGCATGAATGAACCTGGAGAGCATTATGGTAAGTGAAATAAGCCAGGCAGAGAAAGACAAGTACCCTATGATTTCACTCATATGTGGAATATAATGAACAAAATGAACTAACATGCAAAATAAAGAAAGACTCGTAGAGAACAGGCTGACAGCTGTCAGGGTGGGGGGCTGGGTGAGGGGTGGAGGGATAGAGCAAAAAAGGAAGTGAAGAGAAAGAACTCATGAACATGGACAACAGTGTGATAACTGCTAGAGGAGTGGGGGGGAGTTAGAGGAGGATATAGCAGGGATAAATAGTGATGGATAGAGACTTGACTTGGGGTGGTAAACATACAATACAGTGTACATATGATGTGTTGTAGAACTGTGCACCTGAAACCTGTATAATTTTGTTAACCAGTGTCACCCTAACAAATTCATTTAAAAAAAAAAAAAAAAGAGCCCTGGCTGGGTGTCTCGGTTGGTTGGAAAGTCATCCTGTGCACTGAAATGTTGTGGGTTTGATCCCCAGTCATGGAATGTGTAAGAGGCAAAAAATTGATGTTTCTCTCTCACATCAATGTTTCTCTCTATATATATAGCTCTCTCTCCCTTCCTCTCTCTCTACAATAATCAATAAAAACATACCCTGTGTGAGGATTTAAAAAATAAAATAAAATAAAATAAATACATTAGGTGGAATCAACAGCAACTTAAATGAAGCAGATAATTGAATCAGTGATTTGGAAGACAAGGTAGAAAAAAAAACCCAATCAGAACAGCAAAAAGAAAAAAATAATAAAATAAGGATAGTTTAAGGGGCTTCTGGGACAAAATCAAGAGTAACAACATTTGCAGCATAGGGTTAACAGAAGGAAAAGAGAGAAAGCAAGGGATTGAAAACCTATTTGAAGAAATAATAGCTGAAAACTTCCCTAACCTGGCAAATAAAATAGACATTCAAGCCCAGGAAGCACAGAGTCCCAAACAAGAAGAACCAAGTGAGGCCCACACCAAGACACATCATAATTAAAATGCCTACAGTTAAAGACAAAAACAGAATCTTAAAAGCAGCAAGAGAAAGGCAGTTAGTCTGATTTCTCAACAGAAATATTCCAGGAAAGAAAATTGGAATGAAATATTCAAAGTGATGAAAAGCAAGAACCTACAACCAAGATTACTCTACCCAGCAAGGCTATCATTTAGAATCAAAGGGGAGATAAAGAGCTTCCCAGACAAAAAAAAAAAAAAACTAAAGGAGTTCATCACCACCAAACTGGTATTACAAGAAATGTTAATAGGTTTTCTTTCAGCAGAAGAAGATAAAAAATATAAATAATAAAATGGCAATAACTACATACCTATCAATAATTACAATGAATTAAATACTCCAATCAAAAGACATAGGGTGGCTGAAAGGATATAAAAACAGAATCCTTACATATGCTGCTTACAGATCAAAAGACACATACAGACTGAAAGTAAAGAAATGGAAAAAGTTATTTCATGCAAATAGAACTGGAAAAAAAAGTTAGGTAGCCATACTTATATAAGACAAAACAGACTTTAAAGACAAAGAAGGTCATTTCATATACAATAGCCAAGATTTGGAAGCAATCTAAGTGCTCATCAATTGACAACTAGATAAAAAAGATGTGGTAAAATATACACTGTAATATAACATGACCATAGAAAGAATAAAATCTTACCATTTGCAACAACACAGATGTACCTAAAGGGTATTACACTAAGTGAAATAAGTCAGACAGAGAAAGACAAATGCCATGATTTCACTTATACGTAAAATCTAAAACACAAAATAAACACATAAAACAGGAACCAACACATAGATACAGAGAACAGTCTGATGGTTGCCAGATGGGAGAGGGTTTTGGGGGGATAAGTGGAAAACAGGAAGGGATTAAGAACTACGAATTGTCAGTTACAAAATAGTCACAGGGATTTAAAATTCAACATAGGGAATATAGTCAATAATATTGTAATAATTATGTATGGTGTCAGGTGGTCACTACAGTTATCAGGGAGATCACTTTTTAAAAAAATTGATTTCAGAGAAAGGGAGAGAGGGAGGCAGGGAAAGAGGAAGGAAGAAAGAGAGAGAGAGACTGATGTGAGAGAAAAACATTGAACAGCTCTGCCTCACTAGAATTATCATGGAGATCACTTTTTAAAAAATTGGTTCCACGAGAGTAAGGGAGGGAGGGAGGGAGGGAGAGAAGGAGAGAGAGAGAGAGAGAGAGAGAGAGAGAGAGAGAGGGAGAGGGAGAGAGAGAGAGAATCAATCAACTGCCTCCTGCATGCCCCCCAACCAGTGACTGAACCTGCAACCTAGGTATAGCCCTGACCAGAAATGGAATCTGCTACCTCTTGGTGTACGGGATGATGCTCCAACCGACTTAGCCACACTGGCCAGAGCAGGGAGATCACTCCTTAAGTTATATAAAGGTCTAACCTGGAACAAATATAATATTGAATGTAAACTGCAATTTAAAAATATTTAAATTTTTTTCAATTAAAAAAAAACTAAAATAGTAATTTTTGTGGGGTTTTAATAAATCTTAAATTATCCTTTAAAAACACTGTCGCCCTGGCCGGTTTGGCTCAGTGGTTAGAGTGTCAGCCCATGAACCTAAGAGTCATGGGTTCAATTCCTGGTCAAGAGCACATACCTAGGTTGCAGGATCAAACCCTCGCCCAATCGGGGTGCATGTGAGAGGCAATCAATCAATGTGTCTCTCTCATACCAATGTTTCTCTCTCTCTCTCCCTCCTCCTTCCCCTCTCCTACCCTCCCCTCTCTCTAAAAATATCAACGGAAACCCTCAGGTGAGGATTAAAAAAAATTAAAAACACTGTTATTTTTATTCTTTTTATCCTGTGTGTTAATCTCTGAATTCCTCATCCACATAACTGAACTGCTTGCTATGCCTCATATGAAATATTAACACTGCTGTGGTGTCAGGTGGATACATTTAGGGAGGATCACTTTGTAAGTTATATAAATGTCTAACCACTTTGCTATATGCCTGAAACTAATATAATATTGAATGTCAACTATAATTTAAACTTTTTTTAATTTAAAAAATAAATAATTCTCAGCAAATGAGTAAACTATTAAATTTTCTATTCAGATGGCTTTTAATGAATGGAAAATTATGGTGATAATATCTCAAAATTTCTTTTTCATAATGCTACTGTTTAAAGTGTGTTCTTAATAAATACTTTGACAAATATTAAAAAAAGAAATCTTAACACTTCTAAGACAAACAGCATAGTGGGTTAAAATTCTTTCTTCTCAGTTATTATTTTTGTGTTCCTGGGTAAGCCATTGATCTCTCTGTGTTTCAGTTTCACTTATCTATAAAATGGGTATAATAATATTTGCTTCATAGGGTCACTATAAGAAATTTGCCAAAGTAAATACTTTATAAATAGTAGTTATGTCATAATTTTTACATTGTCATAAGAAAAGTTCAGAGAAGTTACCATTCAGTCAAACATTTACTGAGCACTTATCATATGCTAGGAAATATGTAAGTACTAAGAATACAAAGAAAAAAAGAACAGTTAAGAGGACCCAAAATATATCTTATGTTGAATTCATACATAAAAGTTCATTTCAAGTACAAACTTCACATTCTGTTTCTTAATTTCTAAGTAGGGCAATTATTTTAAGTTCTTCCTATAAAAATTAAAGAATGATTTTTTTCCTTTGAAAGGAAAAAATAAGTTGTCAGGTTGAACCAAATTAGGGATGTCTGAGAAATCCTTGGAATCTGGAAACCATAGTAAAACTTTAATTTGAAAGTGACCTGCAATTGACATCACCTTTCAAAATTATTCTCAAAGTAGAATGAATTATACTGAGGCATTAAATACATTAAATGGACCAATATGTTATTACAATCATCTTTTTTTAGAAGAGCTGGGCTAACAGATGTAAGGAATTAAAATCAAGTTCAAGTTTGTACATGTATTTCATTTTCTCATTCCCCTTAAATGACAGATGGTTTAAATATTAACCTTATCAGTAAAATATCTGCATATTATTATGAAGCTAATTGCTTTACCTCATTCATTTTATTAGTTTTAGTACATGGCTGCCCATTTCATTCAAGGGCTTCTTAACTTCTGCTTCTCAAACCGTGGTCCTAGGATCAACAGCATCAGCATCACCTGGAAACTTGTTAGAATTACAGAATTTATTCCCCTACCAATCCTACTGAGTCAGAATTTGCATTTAAAAAGAATCTCCAAGTGACTTCTATACTGGTTGAAGTCTGAGTAGCATAGTTCTGAACTGTTGATTTCTCTTACAGTGTTACAAAAAGTTTATTTGTTTCCAAATTGTGGTTAATTTATCTCCAAATAGTAACTTTTAATAAGAATAATTCAATTCAGACAAATATATCAAATCAATATACATATATATTAGATATTCTATATAGAGTATTTCTGCCTCAGACTTGACCTTCCTCTCAACTAGGACTTTAAGTCTTAGAATTCTTGTTGTACTATTATTTGTTTTTTCTCTTAAGTCAACATCTTTGCCTTACCATATGGCCATTATGATGAAAGTCTTCTCCATAATTAAACAACTAAAATACTAGGAGATCAGATTCTCCACATAATTTCAGAGAAAATAGAAAAATTCAAAATAGGTTCAACCAAGGTTGAACTTGAAAGTTCTCTAGAGGAAAAAAAAAAAAAAAAGACCAGAATGACTCTATCCTCCAAAATAATACATTTTTATGCTTCACCTAACATTTTTTACTGAGGGTAGCTCATATTTTTAAAATAAGAAATTCACATGGGACTTAGTGCAGTTCTTTGGATGGCTCATCTTTTATTATTACTATTGCACAATAGTCACAGTGCACATAAAATAGAACAAATCTTGTTTTCTCTTTCATTTTTTAAAAAAATGACAGACCTAAGCTGAAACTGATCACAGCAGGTAAGATGGTTCAGCACAGATTCAAAGGAAAGTACAAATGTTCACTTTTCAAAAGCACTGCAAAAGCCAACCTCATCCCTTTTCATTGTAGCCGTGGCTTTATGCCAAACATTTGAAAACTGTTGAAAAGTGCTGTTCTGTATAAGCAATTATGAAGAGCTTTGCAAAAAGAAGGGGGAAAATGTAATAACAATAAACTCCTTCGAATGGTCAAATGCCCATGGCCTCTGGGTTGCAGGATAAGAATCTAAGAGTTACCGCTGGATCTGAGCCAATGGACCCAAACCAGATGCCTCAGAAGAATGGGTTTAGAGGGTGTTAAGAGAAGGTAACAAGGAATCTGTTGGATAGTCTCAAAAATTAAATATGTCTTCAAACAGCCCCAGGTTTGTTTGTTTGTATGTGTGTGTGTGTCTGTATTCCCCCCCCCCCAAGAAATGTATACACACTCTTTGAATAATTACCAAGGCAGTGTTTATTAAAATACATTTCATTTTCAAAATTGAGCTATCAGCTGTTAAAGTGTGTATACATTTTTTGGGGATACCCTGTACAAGATCTTATTATAGGTCAGTTATCCTTAAATTTAACTCTTTATTCACCTCAATTTGCATTTTCAGCCTATATGATTTCTCAGGATACAGCATTCCACAAGAGTACAACTAGGTATTTAATGCCTTTTTTATGGTCCTAGATGTATTGATTTTTAAGCTTTAAATAGTGCCCCTAGCTCTAATATTCTAGAATTTGGTGAACAATTCATTAAGCCACCTCTCTACTCACAATCACAGCAAAGTCTCTCAGAACTATGAACATTGGTTCCACTTCCTCACCTACCAGTCACTCTTCAGCCCACCCCATCTGGCTTCCATTCCATTCACTCTATTAAAATTTCTCTTGGTAAAGACCATAAGGACTTTCATGTTGCTAAATCCAATGGACACACTATAGTCATCATTTTCCCTTACTCTACAGCATCTTTCAACAAAGTTAACTGTACTCTCCCTTTTGAAATAACTTCCTTTAGCTTTGATGAATCTGCATTCTCCTGGGTGGCTCCCAACTCTGTCTCTTGTCAATCTTGAAGGAGTCTGTGCCATCTTCCTAACCTATAAATGCTACCTTGGGGCTTGGTCCTGGAATCTCAGATAATCTCATGACTATAAACATCCCCTTCATGCTGATGATACAGTTTCATGCTGACACTTTTATATCTCCAGACCAGATCTTTCTTCTGAGTCTAAACAGGTACACCCAACTACCTATTCAACATCTCCACCTGGATGCTTCATAAACATATTTAAACTCAACAGATCCAAAACTGAAGTCTTGGACTATTCTCTCCCTGTTCGTCCCCCAATGTTTCCCATCCCCTAACCATCTATCCAGTTGCTCCTGCTAGAAACCCAGAAGTCCTTTACTCTCACCACTCATATCCAATCAATCTCCCAAGTCCTGTCCTTTTGGCCTCCAAAAGATCACTTTTATATGCTCAGTTTCCCACCTCTACTGCATCCTCCCCTATTACCCTCACCCTCCAGTCTAAGTCATTATCACCTCCTGCATAACACATTGCAATAGTATTCTAAGTGATCTTACTGAATCTACTCATATCGACTCTAACTTCATCTCCATACTTCAGTCAGAGTGATCTTTCAAAGGTGAAAATACTCCTACTTAAAACCCTTCAGTGGCTTCCTATTGGTTTTAGGATAATGTTCATAAGGCACCTGGCTACTTCTCTAGACAACTTCATCTCATGCTATCATTCCCCTTGTCCTCCATAAGCACCAACCCTACTCTTTATTTATGTACATTACACATGCTAAGGTTTCTCCAGGTGCAGGGCCTTTGCACATGTTGTGTCCTCTATCTGGAATATTTGTGCTGTTTTACTTTTCTTCTACCCACTGCTGCCCAAATCACACCAACATACACATGCATTTGCATAATCCAAAACCCCAGGGTCCACATGCAGTAGTCAAACTAGACCAAAAGGAACTGACTGCCTAGTAATCCATAGTGTTAAAACAACACCAGGGCAAAAAAAATAATAACAGCAAACCCTTACATAACTTTATACAAGGCACTCTTTTAGGTGATTTATATATTTAAATATACTTAATACAACAATCTGATAAAGTAGGTTCTATTATAATCTCTATTTTAAGATAAAGAAATTAAGGTACAGAGAGGATAAGTAACTTCACCAAGGTCACAGATAGTGGCAAAGCTAGGATTCAAATTGAGTCCTTCTGTGTGAAGGCTTGGCAGCCCATAACTTGATTATGGGCTATCCAACCCTCCCTTCCGCATAAGGGATGTGGAACTGGTTTACATAATTATACAGTTATTTCTATAAATACTAATTCTCCACTAGACTAAAAACATAAATGAGGGTAGAGACCATTTATATATTGTCCACTGATGCATCCCAACCTCCTGAATAATATCTAACACATAACTGATGCTCAAAAATATCTATTGAACATATGAATGTTATTTGAGAGCGTATTGGGTTTCAATCATGTCTTACACTACTATCTACCTATCAATTTGCTTTGTTAGCTGTCTGCCTGCCATTCCCGCCAGTCCCTCCGTGTCCCCTCCTCCCGCCCGCGTGGCAGTCGGGACCATGGCGGCCGCCCCATCCCGGCGGGGTGAGCGCCTCGCGGCCTTTCCTGCCCTCAGGCCTCACCTTCCACGTAGGTGAAGGGGCCATCCCAGCTTCCAGCCCAGGCCCAGGTGGCTCTCCTGTGCCCAAGGGCATGAAACGGCCATACCGCTGCAGAGGCCACTGTGCCGCGTCTCCACCTGGAAGCCCAAGGCCCGCCTGCTTTTTTCCCGCCTCCGCCATGTCCGGCCTCCTGGCGCTCACAGCCCGGGGGCGTCTGCCAATCAGGCGACTCATCAATCAGGAAGCGAGGTGGCCTAAGGCCCGCCCTCCCCTCGAGTGCAAGCCAATGGGCAGGCCCCAAAGACTCGTGCAGGGGCCTTTTGGGTTGTGGGTGTCGCTTGCGCTGGGGCGCCGGTTCTCCTTGGAAGACAAGGTGGCGGTGGTGACTTCCAACCTGAGGTGGGGCAGTGCCATCTATAAGTGGTAGCTGGTTCTTTCTCTGCAGCATTCAGGCCCTCATTTTCCCTCAGGCAGCCCGTGGCCCTGTCCGGCGCTCTAAGACATTTCGGAAAACTGGCCAACGCCCTGTCACGTGCGCGCTGGACCGGGCGGCCTTCCCGGCGGCCGGAACGAGCTGTTCTCCTAGCACGGTAAGCTTTCAGATGACAGCGACCTGCTCACCTCTAACCCACAGCAACCCAGCCCCAAGTAGGGTCGTTTCCCTATCATCTTGCAGCCCCCTAGGTACACTGCTTTCAGACCGCCAAGTCCTCTCCAAAAGAGAACTTTTGGATGGGTGCTGCCACCAACAAAACGTGTGCCTCAAACACTAGGCCAACTAAGTGGCACATTTGTAGTCGACAAAGCACTTCTACATCTGTTATTTCTGCTGATGAGTTAAAGAAGCAAAACGGAGATTATTTCCCCTATTGAATAGGTGGAGGTAAAATAAGGTCCTGAGAGTAGAAGCAATTTGTCCAAGGTTACACAGAGTAGAACATGGACTGCACAATCTCTCCGTGTGTCCGCCCCACTTGCAAAAAATTTAGGTGTTTATCCAGTCTGTCAAATCAGAAGTAATGTATAAAGAAGGTGGAGACTATATTAACCATACTCATAAAATAAAGTTATAATGCAAATGTTTTTTAAAACTATGCTTGTCAAGGGTTATTAAATGCATAGACAATGGTTGGAGAGGGGGTAATTTATTGACTCTACACAGCACTGATTAAATATGTACAGTGTGTAGCTATGCTAGCCACCATAGTGGTTACAGAAATGGGCAAGGCATGCATCTAACTCTTTAGAACGTCAGGAGCTAATAAGGAAGACAGAGATACTCATGAAACCTGACAGTGCCATGTAAAGCTATAAACCATGTGGTCAAAGGATTCTGATGAAGTAAATAAACATCTGTGAATGGAAATGGCAGTGGCATTTCAGTCCTAACTTGAAGAGTGAGAAAAAGTTTCCCAAAGGAAGATGGAAAACACTGGTATTGCATATGGAGACCAAATTGAGGAACAAAAGTTGCAGAGATGAGGATAGTGACGAACAGCCAGAAGGCAACGTGTTTTAGGGATGAGGCCACAAAGATGAGTTGGGCAGAAGAGCACTGAACAGCAGTTACGAAGAGTGAAATTTACTTGGTAAGTGGTGAGGAGCATGGAGAATTTGCATGGGGCAGTGACACTATCATAATGGTTGTCCAGGCAGGTTAATCTTTCCAGGACATATAGATAGAGTAAATTGCTTCTGAAATTTTATTTATTCAAGGCAAGGTATATTTGTTACTTATCTTTCCATTAATCCAGTAGAGCTTGAAGGGGTCAGATTTCAGAAACTGCTGAAGGTCCTTAAATGACACAGCAGTACTGCATGTAATATAGTAGTAAATGGTCAGAAACTTGGTTTCAAGCCCAGTTCCACCACTTAGCAGCTGTGTGACCTTGGGGAAGCCACTTAACCTCTCTGTAAAACAGGTTAGTAAATACCTACCTTACAGGGTCATAGGGAGGATAAAATAGGATCATTTGTGGAAAAATACTTGGCAAAGCCGCACACATGTTGGCCCTTCCTTTTCACAGGGTTAAAATGGCTTTCCTTGACTCCCTACAGGCGGAAGGATTGGAGTGGGAATCTGACACTTGGTCTCAAAGGCACTCACCTTCCAGGTTCAGGGCTGCAGATTCTGTCAGATACCCTTCACAGGAGCAGATGGTGCTCACAGTTGGGACCCTATTAATGTCCAAGGACACCCAGATCCCTGCTGGATTCCCACCTGCAAGCTCCCATCCTAGACAAAGCACCTGTGCTTGAGCTTCTGTGGCAACCAGCATCTGCTAAGAACAGATCATGTCTGCAAAGGGAGATAGAAAGCCACAGTTTATAACAGAGGCTCTTTAAAAACCTATGATATTAGCAAATGTGACTTGAGCATTCAGGAGGTCCCAGATGCTGTGGATACAGTAGAGAACAAAATATATGTGGCTTCTGACCTCCTGAAGCTTATAATCTAGTGAGAAGGCAGAGCATGAAGCAAATTATTGCATATTTTTAATGGTCATGTTTTCTTTTTTAAAAACAAATTTGTACTATTTATTAGGGTATAATTTTATATAATAAATAGCACAGATCTTACATGTTCAATTAGGAGAGATTTGACATCTACATACACTCATGTAACCACCATCCAAAAGAAGATATAGAATATTTTCAAAAGCTCCAAATTCCCTTGGGAGTTCCTCCTTCCAGTCAACCTCCAACTGCCAAGGGCAACCACTGGTCTGATTTTTATCACTATAGCTTGGCTTTTCTGTTCCTGGACTTAATATATATGACCCCATACAAAAAGTACTCATTTTTTGTATCTGTTTCTTTTGCTTGGTGTAATTGTCTTTTAGCTTCATCCATGTTGTGTGCATCAGTAGGTCACCCCTTTTTACTGCTGAATAACCTTCTGATTTTAAGATAATATCTCCATTCTTCATCTGTTGATGGATGTGTGGGTTGTTTTCTGTTTGGTTTTTAAGCTGTTATAAACATTTTTGTACCAGTCTTTTTTGTAGACGTGCTATTATTTGTCTTCAATATGTATCTAGGAGTGGAATTGCTAGGTTCTAAAGAGATATATGTTCAGCCCTATTAAAAAAACAAACTGCGATGCCCAGCCTGCGTGGCTCAGCCGTTGAGCATCGACCTGGGATCCAAGAGATCGAGGTTCGATTCCCAGTCAGGGCACACGCCCAGGTTGCAGGCTTGATCCCCAGTTGGGGGCGTGCAGGAGGCAGCAGATCAATGACTCTCTTATCACTGGTGTTTCTCTCTCTCTCTCTCCCTCTCCCTTCCTCTCTCTGAAATCAATAAAATATATATATATTTTTTAATGGCAGAGTTCTCCATAGTGGTTGTACCATTTTGCACTGCTACCAGAAAAACATGAGAGTTCCAGTAATTCTTGCTGATATTTGGATTGTCAAGTCCTTTTAGTTTTAACAACTCTACTGGATGTATAGTAGTATCTCATTGACTTGCATTTCCCTCATGATGAATAATGTTGAGCACCATTTCAAATGGCTTACTGGCCATTGTATATCTTACTCTGTGAGGTGTCTGTTCAAATCTTTTGTCATTACTGTTTGTAGGAGTTCTTTATATATTCTGGATACAGTCTTTGGTGAGATATATGTATTGAAAGTATTGTTTTCTATTTTATGATTTTCATTTTCATTTTCTTATTAATGTTTTTCAAAGAACAGAAGTATTTTATTCTGAATGAAGTCCAATTTATTAATTTTTCAGATACTTTTTATCAGTGCTTTCTATGTTCTGCTTAAGAAATCTTTGCCTACCTTAAGGTTATACACATATTCTCTTGTGATTTCTTCTAGGTACTTTATAGTTCTAATTCTTACATCTAGGCACAAGCTCTTCCTTTTTTTTTTTTTTTTTTTATCCTCACCAAAAGATATGGTATTTTTTTTTTTTTATTGATTTGAGAGAGAAAGAAACATCAATCAGTTGCCTCCCATACATGCCCCAACTGGAGATGGAACCTGCAACCTAGGTATGTGCCCTGACTGGGAATCGAACCTGCAACCTTTTGGTGTACCGATGACACTCCAACCAGCTGAGCCACCCAGCCAGGGTAAGCACATACTCTTTCTTGCATTAAATTGTTTGTGTAAAATGAAGTAGGTTAAGGTTTATTTCCCCCATATGGCTATAGAATTAATGTTACCCAGGAACATCCCTCAACCAATGACTGATGAAAATTGGCTTGTAAACACCCCAATTTCCTACTGCTCAGGTGCAATAACTCTGAGATTTGTGTAATAAACTGTTTCTCAGAGTTCACCTGTGGCATCAGGCTCCAGTAACTTGCTTGGTAATAATTTTTTTTTTTCTCCCTTCCTTATCAGTGTCTCCTGGGATCGCTTTTCAAATGAATTCCTTGCATTTGAATCTTTGTCCTAGGGTTAGCTTCTGGGGAACCCAAACTAAGACAGTGACAAGCAGGCAGATGTTTAGCTATAATATAGCTACATACAAGAAGATGGTACAAAAGGCATTAAGAGGAAGGAAAAGTCACTCTCACTTCCAAAGCAGACCCTCGACTACCTTGCTGACCAGTCACAGCAGAATAATAGCGTTCGTGATCAGGACTGATGAATGATAGGTGAGTGTGAGCTAACACATTTCTCTCTTAGGAAACAGTTACCAGTTTAAAACAAACAAACAAAATCTTAGCCCCTGCTGTTAAAAAAAAAAAAAAAGAGGTCATTTACTTCACAGGCATCTTTTATCCCCAAATCCTTCTACGTGTAACTATTTTTCAGGTGGCTTAAATGACAGAGAGCTGCTGGCTGCCTAAGTAGTCAGCATCACTGATGGAGGCAGCCTGCAGGACTGGTTTTGGAATCCTAGCACATCCCTTTCAAAGCAGATCAGGAACCCCATACACCCACTCTCCCTAGGATATTGAGTAATCAAAAGAAACAATGGCTTTGGTCTCCTTGGGTCTCCTAGATGACAGAGAAATATGCACCCTTACTCTGCCTGCCATATCCTTCAGCGGCAGTTCTGGGGACCACACAGTGACTGAGAACTCCAGGACACTGTTGGTAGCTGTGGGGTTTCCCAGAAAAAGCCCTGTTTGCATTAGTCAAATCAGATGAGGTGTCTCCGTGACGTCAGACTTGGGGATGCTGTGTCAGAAAGGGATGTTTCCATGGAAGCTCTACGCTCACTGCCAGAAAGCAATTATTTTCAAGCTTCTACTCTGTGTCTCCATTCGGGTAATTGAAGAGATTTCCATGTGGTTGAGCACAGGCAATCTCAACCTGCCCACAGGCTGCTGATTATTGATTGGCACATGAAGAAAGATTAACACTGACTCTTTGCATTTATTAAAAGCACACAGGATAATAAACTAGTAAAATACTTGTCAGCTGGTAAATTTAGGGACACATCTTACAAAGCTGGGTTAGAGTCAGAAATAGGAACTGCAAGCAAACCTTTAAGAGAAACTATGAACTCATGCCTTAAAGAGAGGGATTATATTTTATTTATGTTGGAATCCCAAGTTCCCGGCACATGGTAGATCCTCAGTTTTTTTAAACAAAATGATTGCAAATTTTAATATGGAAGAGTGAAAGGGGTGATTTAAAAATCATTTTGAGAGTATAGAGGGCTAACACTGGGGAAATGGTTAGTAACTCTTTCCCATCCTTATCTCCACACAAGTTGGAACAAGAAATACATCTTTAGCCATATGATAAAGAATTGAAGCTAAAGCTACGGGATAAAGTTTTCTATCTCAAAATCTTAATCTGATAGCTGGAATGTTTGGAAAACTTATAAACCTGAAGCCTGCAAATGCATAGTAGTCACACACTGGAGTGTAGACAGAAAGACCCCCTTGAAGTCTCTTCCAATTTGATGCATCACTTATTCCATCATTTGTTGCCTGACCCAGGGGAATTCATTTAACTCATCTCTATAGAGGAGGCTGCAATATTTGCAATTTACACCTCAGAGGAAAGATGAAAGCACCATAAAGAAAACGCTTTGTGCTGGAGGGTGACTTAGCAGAAACATTTTTGAGCTTAGTTGTTGAGAATATTTTGAATAATTGAGCCTGCAGCCATTGTGACTGTACCTCCAGCAGATGCTAAGTGAGGACTGGCAGAGGCTGGGAGGTCAGTGTTTTAGGGAGGGCCTTAGGACCCTTCAGGACTGCTGGTATTGTTCCCTCACACTAAAGGCTTCAGCCCTGAGTGCATTGCAGTATGTTTGCCAATGAAAATAAATTTCCCCAGGGGATAATTTTAACAAAAAATTGAGAGACCCAGAGGAAGAGTGAATTTTTTTTGAGTGGTCATTTGAGTTCAACTAATGTATTCATTCATTTATTCAGCAAATATTTATTGGACTTACTCTGTGCCAGACACTGGGCAAGGTAACAAAGAAATCTGAATAGGACATAGCTCTTCTCTTGAAAATGCTTATAGTCTGGTAGAGGGACAGACACAAGGACAAATAATTTGAAGTATAATGTGAAAGATGCTCAGTAAAGATACCAACCTGGTATTCTGTTGGTGCAAAGGAGAGACCCATTCAAGCAGCAGCCGTTAGGAAGGTATGCAAAAGGGTGGAGACTTTTTTTTGACTGTGGTAAAATTCACATAATATAAAGTTCATGATTTTAACTATTTTAAAGTGTACAATTCAGTGGCATTTCCTATGTTTACAATGTTGCACAACCATCACCAGTATCGAGTTCCAGAACATTTTCATTACCCCAAAAGGAACTTTATACCCATTAGAAGTCACTCCCCATTTCTTCCTCCCCCCAGCTCCTGAAAACTACCAATCTTCTATCTGTCTCTATAGATTTACCTGTTCTAGATATTTCATATAAATGGAATCATACAATATATGGCCTTTTCATGTTTGGCTTCCTTTACTCAGCATAATGTTTTCAGGGTTTATCCATGTAATAACATGTATCAGTAACTCTTTTAGTTATTAATCAGTAGTTATTTATTGGAATAGCTAATATTCCATTATATTGATACACCACATTTTGTTTACCATTCATCAGTTGATGGACAGTTGGGTTGGTCCCACCTGTGTGGGGACTTGAACAATGCTTTATTTCAGAATACAAAAGGCTTTGCTATCCTCTGATAAAACAAAGCATTAAGACAGGATAGCATAGGTAAGTTCATTCCTCAACTTCGCCCATTTCCTGATACGTATCAGTGACAGGTCAAGTATAAAAAAAGATAACAAAAAAGAGATAGCTGGGATCATAGACAAGGCAAGCATCTCTGGGACCAGAAATCGACAATGGTGAGCAAGGATGAAGCCATGCTGGGCTCCAGGTCCGGACTCAGGCAGTGGTGGCAGGAGACTGACTTCAGCAGAGAAACAGGAACCAAACAATTCCACACAAGGGACAGAATAGAGTCAGATTCCTTGAATGAATCCAAGAGCTGGAGTGGGGTGTCCCTTATTTCAAGGGGGCTTAGAAAGGCTTCCACGCTGCTACTTAGTGTAACTGTTTCCAGGAAAATAGAGATTTAAGGAGGCACGTAGACAGCCACAACCTCATAAGCAGGACCTGTGCCAAGTCTCCTGCAGGCTCTGAGACTGGATATATCCAACCTTTTGGCAGAGCAGGTATGCTGAAACAGACCTCTATAAGATTTAGTTCTGGACTGGAGCCTGGGGGGGGTGGGGGCAGGGAAAGGCAGCAGCACACCCACTCCATTACTAGAAGGTAAGGGAAAGATGAAGAAGCAGAAAGATTCCCACTTAAAATGACTTTGAAAATCAGAAGTGTAAAGCATATGAAATATTCTAGGCAAGACAACAAAAGCAACAATAGGAATACAAATTCACTTCAGACCAAATTAATTGTATAGAACAGATGGACAAAAATGCCTAAAATGATCAATAGTATGACTTGCAACAGTATAGATGAATAATGTAATATGGAACAAAAGAAGTCAGGCACAAGAGTACATACCACATGCTTATATTGATATAGTGTGAAAAAACAGACAAACTAATCTACGGTGTTAGGAGTCAGGACAGTGTTACCCTTGGAAGAGGGCCCAAAGGGATGCTGGAAATGTTTTGTTTCTTGACTTGGGTAGTTGTTACATGGATCCCTTAACTTTGTGAAAAGTCATTGTGTTATATGTGCAGTCAATCCGCATTATTTGCAGATTCCCAATTTGCAAATTTGCCCACTGACTAAAACTTATTTGTAACCCCAAAATCAATACATGCCACTCTTTGCGGTCGTTAACAGATCTATGCATTGAGGGGGAAATTTTGAGTCACCAGATGCTTATGGTCCCAGCTGAGTTCAAACAACAGGCTGCTCCACCTAATTGTTTCAGCTCTTGTATTGTAAACAAGTATCCTTTTTATAATCTACCTAGTGCCACATTTTTTGCAATTCTGTGCTTTTTGTTGATTTCATTGTTTATAATGGCCACCAAGCATAATGCTGAAGTGGTGCCTTGTGTTCCTAAGTTCAAGAAGTGATGAGCCTTATGAAGAAATTAAATTTAGGTAAGTTTCCTTCAGATATGAATTATAGTGCTTTTGGCTGTGAGTTCTATATTAATGAATCAACAATAATTAAATAAAGTATCTTTAAACAGAAAAACACATAGTACAAAGTTATATATTTATTGGTTGATGTAAATGTTGTGACCATAAGCTTGCAGAAGCCTAACCCTGTATTTCCCCTAGGAACAATAGTTTGATATTTACTCAGTGTTCAATTTAAACAATAAATAAATTTTCAGTATAATAACATATACTCCCAGACACTCACTAAAATAATTACTGGGGATATGTATATATATATGAACAGCACAGAAATTTGTTTAAAATGTAGAGAAATTTAACTATTGACAGTAAAATATACTATTTGTGTTGAAAATGTAAAGTAGAAGCTCTAAAGAAATGTAATAAGATGGAAGATGAGAAGTGTTCAAAGAGGAGTAAAATTATGACAGTGTCTGAAGATAGGATTGAATTAATAACAGTTGTATTGGAAAAGTGTGGAGTTAAGTGTGTATGTGTTCAAACAATTAAAGAAACTACTAAAAAATGGAAGTACTATCTATACCTTCCAAATGAGTAATCTGAAAAAAGAGGATTGGGATAAATAAAAATCAACAGAGAGAAAGAATAAAGAAAAAATCGTAAACAGAAATGATCCATAAGCTGTTACTAAAATTTCAAATATATACATATTCCAAAAATGTAACTAGATTATACTCAGCTATTATATAAAAAATTATTAGATTGGATTTTTAAAATCTAGCTATATGCTAGAATTAATTATATTATATAAAATTAGAGTTATAAAGTTATCAAATAGAGCATTATACTAAAAAAATTCAAATTATCAGGTGAAAACACCACACACATAGCATACATACATAGCATACATACACATCCCAGAAAAGTAATCACAAATTATAAAGTGAAACATCAATACAGTGTAATGTGAAAAAAATATTAAAAACAAAGGAATAACTTAAAAGACCAAATGTATTGTCACATTCATATATATAGATGTTAACTCACCAAGAAGAAATAAAGACTATGATCACAAAGAGAAGTGGAAGAGAGGTTTTAACGAGTTTCTAAAGGGAAAATTTCAAGAGAAAGTGTAACTGATGGAGTAGGGCAAGGGAAGCTACAGCCTGGAACATAATGACAGGATGATATAGTCTATAAGGAAGCCAACAACCCTAGCAGAGATGGCATGTACTCCCAGAGGGCAGGAGTAAGATGTGGGGCTGAAAACAGATGGATTAATTGAAAGCCCATGAATGGAATACCTTCTTACAACTTGCACATAAAACACCTAACCACAGGACATCTCTACCCAGGCAGAGGGTTTTTTCATGGAGAAACCAAATAACACCCATTTATCTGGCACCTGGGGACCCTTACAATGGAAGTGAGCTCCCTATTTGATAACCTAAAAATAAAGCAAAGTTCACCAGTTATAAAGACTAATCCATTACATAGCTCCAATCAGCTTTTTAGTGCCTCATTCTTAAATAACAACCAACAATATTATCAGATATTTGAGAAAGATCTCCACCATAATAAAGATACTACAAGAAAGGATAAATGACCCAAGAACAGAGATAACATAGAGAGGAGAAGAGAAGAAAGATAATTAAAACCTTCAGAGAGACATAAAAAGCTTTTGTATCTGTAAGACAAGAACAGGTTGCTATGAAAAAAGCAGCAACTAGAGAAAAGAGAGTACTCCCAGAAAATAAAAGAAGTGTTAGACAAATACAAAAGAAAATTAAAGGGTTGGAAAGAAAGTTGAGGAACTCTCCCAGAAAGTGGGAGAAAAAGTAAAAGAGACAGCCCAGCCAGCGTGGGCTCAGGAATTGAGCATCGACCTGTGATCCAGGAGATCACGGTTCAATTCCCGGTCAGGGCACATGCGCGGGTTGCAGGCTTGATCCCCAGTGGGGGGCGTGCAGGAGGCAGCCAATCAATGACTCTCATCATTGATGTTTCTATCTCTCTCTCCCTCTCCCTTCCTCTCTCTGAAATCAATAAAAACATATTTTTTAAAAAGTCAGAGACAAAGCATATGAAACAAACACTAAGAGCAGTCTGAGAGCTCCAGTGGGATCCTATTTAGTCATTCCGGCACACATGTACTCCTGCAGATGTAAGAGTTAATCCACGATGCAGTCCTTGACCAGTCGAAGCTGGGAGCCCATGGATAAATATGCTCATCTTCTATCCCTCAGGCAAACAACTCTATGGTGCTTTCTATGTGGTTCCTAAAGAAATCTCTAGTAGGATGGAGCCCCACTAGAGTTGCCTAAGGTAGTGACCAGCTAGATCACATCCTTGGGTTGGCTTTTTCTCTTTCCTTCTTTCAGTTGGGTTTGTCTTTTTGTTATTTATGTAAAGCAGTTCACATATTCTAGATACTAATCCTTTATATGTTAAATGTTATATTTGCTCCCAGTGTTATACTTGTCTTCTAATTTTGCCTACGATAATTAGTTTTTATTTTAATGTAATCAAATCTATTTTTTCCTTTATTGTTTGTGTTTTTATGTCTTCTTTAGGAAATCTTTCTCTTTGTGGAAGCTCATAATGATATTTGCTTATTTTTACCTTCTCATAGTTTTATTTTTGTTTCACGTTTAGGTCTTCAATACATCTGGAATTTATTTTCATGCTGGTGTAAAGAATCAGTGTTTCTGAGCCAATAAGCTCAAAGAAGCTTTTCTTTGCTTTAAAAATGCTCATTGCAGAGACATCTTGACATTTTCATAATTCACATTTGTCAGACCTAGAAATGGCAGAAAGGTAGATAAAGGTAGAAGAAAAGAAAGATGGTGGAGGAATTTCCTATTTCATTCTAATGTGACTACTGAGACCTTGTTTGGAAAAACCACTTTGAAAAGGTTTACAGTGAGTCTCAGTTGTCTATAGTGGCACATTAGTAAATATTTTTATCCCCTCATCCCATTAGTTAGTTCAAATGTATTCAGGAAAACTGTGGAAACTATGAGAATAGAAGTAGCTTCAGACTGAATCAACCACAATAAAGAAAGGAGGTCTGCAGCAAGAAAATTACATTTCAAAGACTAAAGGATTTGGGGATTTTATATTTTGTTATTTTAAAAAGTTATTTTATTTTTTATTTTTTTTATTTTGTTTTGTTGTTGTTTACAGTATTACAGATGTCCTCCATTACCCCCGCCCCTTTGCCCCCCTCCAACCGATCTCCTGACTCACGCCAGGCCTTCACCACACTATTGTCTGTGTCCATGGGCTATGCATATATGCATATAATCTCTTACACACACACGCACGCACACGCACACACACACACACACACACACACACACTCCCTCCCCTCTGCAGTCTGTCAGTCTGTTCCATGCACCCATGACTCTGGACCTATTTTGTTCATTAGATTCCACATATAAGTGAGGTCATGTGATATTTGTCTTTCTCTGACTGGCTTATTTTGCTTAGCATAACAATCTCCAGGTCCCTCCATGCTGTCTCAAAGTGTAAGAGTTACTTCTTTTTTACAGCTATGTAATAGCCTATGGTGTGAATGTCCCACAGCTTTTTAACCACTCATCTACTGATGGGTACTTGGGCTGTTTCCAGATCTTAGCTATTGTAAACTGTGCTGCTATGAACATAGGGGTGCATATATTCTTTCTGATTGTTGTTTCAGGATTATTAGGATATATTCTCAGAAGTGAAATTACTGGGTCAAAAGGCAGTTCCATTTTTAATTTTTTGAGGAAACTCCATACTGTTTTCCATAGTGGCTGCACCCATCTGCATTCCCACCAGTAGTGTACTAGGATTCCCTTTTCTACACATCCTTGCCATCATCTATTGTTTGTTGATTTATTGATGGCAGCCATTCTGGTGTGAGGTGATAGCTCACTGTAGTTTTAATTTGCATCTCTCTGATGATTAGTGACGTTGAGCATTTGTGCATATGTCTCTTGGCCATCTGTATGTCCACTTTGGAGAAGTGTCTATTCAGGTCCTTTGTCATTTTTTAATTGGATGTTTGTCTTCCTTTTGTTGAGTTGTATGAGTTTCTTATATATTTTGGAAATTAACTCCTTATTATATGTATCATTGGCAAATATGTTTTCCCATACAGTGGGTTCCCTTTTCATTTTGATGATGGTTTCTTTTGCTGTGCAGAAGCTTTTTAGTTATATATAGATCCATTTTTTTTATATTTCCTGTGTTTTCCTTTCCCTCGGAGACATATCCACAAAAATATTGCACAAGAGATGTCTGAGATTTTGCTGCTTGTGTTTTCATCTAGGAATTTTATGGTTTCCCAACTTACATTTAAATCTTTCATCTGTTTTCAGTTTATTCTTGTGTATGGTGTAAATTGGTGGTCTAGTTTCTTTCTTTTTCTTTTTTTCACATGTACCTGTCGAATTTTCCCAACACCATCTATTGAAGAGCCTGTCTTTACTCCACAGTATGCTCTTGCCTTCTTTGTCAAATGTTAATTGAGCATAATGGTGTCAATTTCTGGACACTCTGTTCTGTTCCACTGATCTATATGCCTGTTCTTGTGCCAGCCCCAGACTGCAGTGGCTATGTAGTATAGTTTCATATTCGGTATTGTCATCCCTTCAACTCTTGTTCTTTCTCAAGATTGCTGTGGTTATTTGGGGTCTTTTTTGATTCCATATAAATTTTTGGAAAATTTGTTCTAAATTTGTGAAATATGTCATTGGTATTTTAATAGAGATTGTATTGAATCTATAGATTGCTTTGGGTAGTATGGACATGTTAATGATGCTAATTCTTTCAATACATGAACATGGTTTATGCTTCCACTTGTTTGTATTCTTCCTCTGTTTCTTTTTTCAATGTCCTGTAGTTTTCTAAGTGCAGGTCTTTACCACCTTGATTAAGTTTATTCCTAGATATTTTATTTTTTTGGCTGCAATGGTAAATGGAATTGCTTATTTAGTTTCTCTTTCTGAGAGTTTATTATTGGTGTATAAAAATGCCATAGATTTTTGGATGTTAATTTTGCATCCTGCTACTTTGCCAAATTTGTTTACTAAATCTAGTAGTTCTTTTGGTGGAGTCTTTAGGGTTTTCTGTGTACAATATCATGCCATCTGCGAATAATGAGAATTTTACTTCCTCTTTTCCAATTTGTATGTTTTTTATTTCTCCTTCTTGTCTGATCACTAGAATTTCCAGCACTATGTTGAATAAGAGTGATGAAAACAAACATCCCTGTCTTGTTCCTGTTCTTAAGGAAAATGCTTTTAGTTTTTGCTCATTGAGTATGATATTGACTGTGGGTTTGTCATATATGGCCTTTATTATGTTGAGGTATAGTCCCTCTATTCCTGCTTTGCTGAGAGTGTTTATCATAAATGGGTGCTGGATTTTATCAAATGCTTTTTCTGTGTCTATTGATATGATCATGTGATTTTAATCCTTCATCTGATCTGATGTGTTGTTTAAGGTCACTGTTTCCTTGTTGATTTTTGCTATAGAAGATCTATCCATTGATGTCAGTGTTAAAGCCCCTTACTATGACTGTATTGCTATTGATCTCTCCCTTAAAGTCCTCCAGAAGCTTTTTACATATTTTGGTGCTCCTATATTGGGTGCATATATGTTTACCTGGGTTATATTCTCTTGTTGGAATGATCCCTTTAGTATTATGTAGCGACCGTCTTTGTCTCTTTTATGGACATTGTTTTGAAATCTATTTTGTCAGATATAAGTATTACTACCCCTCCTTTTTTTGTTTGTTTCCATTAGCATGGAACATTTATTTCTCTACCTTCACTTTCATCCTGTGTGAGTCTTTTGTTCTGAGGTGGATCTCTTGTAGACAGCATATATATTTTGGTCATGTTTTCTTATCCATTCAGCTATCCTATGTCTTTTTATTGGAGCATTTAATCCATTTACATTTAAGTTTATTGTTGATAGGTACTTATTTATTGCCATTTTTATTCTTTATGTCTATGTCCCCCCCCTCTTTTTCGTCTTCTTACAACATTCCCTCAACCTTTCTTGCAGCGCTGGTTTGGTGGTAGTAAACTCCTTTAGCCTGTTTTTGTCTGGGGAGGTCTCCATTTCACCTTCAATTTTGAATGACACTCTTGCTGGATAGAGTGGTCTTGGTTTCAGATCCTTGCCTTTCATTACTTTGAATACTTCATGCCATTCTCTTCTGGCCTATAGTGTTTCTGTTAAGAAATCAGATGGCAGCCTTATGGAGCTCCCTTGTAGGTAACTGACTGTCTCTCTCTTGCTGCACTTAAGATTCTCTCCTTGTCTTTAAAGTTTGCCGTTTTAATTATGATGTGTTTTGGTGTGGGTCTCTTTGGGTTTATCTTGATTGGAATTCTCTGTGCTTCCTGAACTTGTGTGACATTTTCCTTTACCAGGTTAGGGAAGTTTTGTCATTATTTCTTCAAACAGGTTCTCTATCTCTTGCTCACTTTCTTCTCTCTGTGGTAACTGTATGGTGTGAATGTTGTTCCATTTCATGTTTTTCCAAAGTTCCCTTAAACTGTCCTCATGATTTTTAAGCATTTTTTTCTTTTTGCTGCTCTAATTGAGTGAGTCTTTTCTCCTGGTCTTCTGATTCCTTGATTCGATCCTCTGCTTCTTCTAACCTATTGTTAATTCCTTCCGGAGTATTCTTTATTTCAGGTATGTCATTCTTTATTTCTGACTGGTTGTTTTTCATGGGTTCTATGTTCTTTTTTGTGCTGTTGAGCATTCTAAAAGCCATTACTTTATGCTCTGTTTCATTTAGCTCTTTTTCTGGAGATTCTTCCGGCTTTTTATTTGGGGCCTGTTTCTTTGTTTCTCTATTTTTACTGTTTCTTTGTATTTTTTTCTTTCTATTGGATAAGACTGGTATGCATCCTGGTGGTGGTGGGGTGGCTTCTTGTGGGATGCAGTGGTTTTGTCTCCTTGATCTCCTAAACTGGGTGCTCTAGGAATGTTCCTTGTGTGGATTATGTGGGCTCTCCTGTTGTATTTGGGTCTTGATTGCTGTTGTCTCATTCATGGTCTCAGCCCTCAGGCTTGCTGACTATGAGTCTCAACTTCGCCAACATCATGCCAACTGTTAGGCAGGTGCTGACAGAACAAAACAAGACAAAACCACACTAAACTGAAAACAAGATGAAAAAACACACCAAAACAACAACAGTAAGAAAAACAACAACCACAACATAAAAGACTGAAAAAGAATAATAAAGAATACTAAAAGATATGAGATGAAAAGAATTAGAGGAGAAAAAAATGAAAATAGAGAATATGAAATAAAAGAAGGAAGACAAAAGAAATAGAATAAAAATAAAAAAGGAAAGAAAAAATAACAAATGAAATAAAAATAATAATTTAAAAAAGTAATCATAATGAATAAAATAAAATATAGAATAGGGAAAGACAAACAGAAAAAGGAAAGAGAAAAGAATTAAAATAAAATGAAAACAAAAAGAGAAAGAGAAAAATAGAATAAAAAGAGTAATATGAGATATGAAAGAAAAAAGAGAAGAAAGAGAAAAAACAAAAACCTTTGGATCTATCTGTGGAGCTCACTGGATTTTGCTCTGATGTGTTGAATCTGGCCCCTTGACCCCTTGGTGTGTTGGTCTGGCCTCCTAAGAGGTTCTCTGGTGCCAGCCAATGTTCATTGCTGTCCCTGCCTTTCTCTGAGCAACCTGACTGAAACATGATGGCAGGGTGGAGCCTGAAATAGTCTGGCGGGCAGGACCTCCATAGCCCAGAGGCTGGGTTGGCCTTGGGTCTCTTGCCTTGAATGCCTCTGTTCTGAGCTGCTCTCCCTTCGCCTATGGAATTGGGCTCTGCAGGGGTATACAGATCCTGGCCATGGTGGCTTAAACCAGACTCTCCTTCAGTATGGTGCCTGTAGCATGTAGGAGGGGCAGGCACTTCCTCTCCTTCCAGTGTCTCAACTCTTCCAGGCTCCCTGGTACCCCCTTGTCACCACCCCAAGCAAGTGAGCATATTTTAAAAATCAAAAAACAGCCCTACCTGATTTTCTCAGTGGTTAGAGCGTCGGCCTGGGACTGAAGGGTTCTGGTTAGATTCTGGCCAAGGACTCATACCTCAGTTGCAGGCTCCTCCCCAGCCTCAGTCGGGGCTCGTGTGGGAGGCAACCAATCAGACAACTGATGTTTCTCTCTTTCTCTCTCCGTCCCTCCCACTCTCTCTGAAAAGCAATGGAAAAAAATATCTTCTGGTGAGTATTAAAAAACAAAACAAAAAAAACAGTCCCACTTGGCACTCCAATCTTTCAGCTTGGTTGGCCACTTCTGGACATGGCCTCTGCCCAGGATTCCATCAGGCCAAATATCTGAGTCCCTTGTGTCACCAGACCTAGTGGAATCGCAGATTTCCATCCCAGAGCCCTTCCCCCTTGCCTTCAGTTGCAATCTGGGGGACAGAACCAGCGGTTCACAGGTGGGGGAAAGGGCACCTCCCCTGCACTAGAGTTGGGGAGGATTAATCCTCTTTCCCAGGGCACACATCCAATTCCTGTCCTGCCCTCCACCAGAAGTTCTTCCAGAGAATAAAGGGTCCCTCAGATTTCCTGCTGGGTGTACCAGTCAGACCCCTCTGCTATCCCCAAGTTCTGCCATTTGGTCCCTCCTGTTGACACAAATCGGGGAGCTTCCCAGGCTGGTGTAACCAAGCAATCACTCTTTGCCTAGGATGGTGTGGTCTGAGTCTCCCAGGTGGACTGAATCACCGTTGATTCCAATGCTTCATGGGCTCCCCTTCCCTTCTCTGTTGCTCTGGATTGGGGATCCCTGCATGAGGCTGAGACCCCATGCTCCCAGGGGCAGGGGATGCACTCCCACACCTTCCCTCCAGTTTCCTGGCCGGGGAGCTGCTGCATGACTTTGCTCACCCTCTCCTTGTCTCCTGTCACCTCTCTGCGCTCCCGACTCACAATATTTCAGATCAGCTATCCTTCAACTGGTTTGTCAAGCAGAATGCTCTGCAATTTAGCTGCAAGTCCTGACCCTGCTGGGAGCTTCCAACTAGTCCGCAGCCATTTTGGAAATCCTGGGGTCAAGTAAAGAGTCCCTAAACCATCAAAAGCTACTTCCAGTGTCCAGCTGGGAGATTTGCGAGGCAGGGGCGTGGGCTTGTCTGCAGTATGGTTGTCAGACGCAGGCCCTAGGGATTGTTTTCCTCCTTTCCTTTCCTTTCCTTTTTCCTTTCCTTTCCTTTCCTTTCCTTTTTCCTTTCCTTTCCTTTCCTTTTTCCTTTCCTTTCCTTTCCTTTTTCCTTTCCTTTCCTTTCCTTTCCTTTCCTTTCCTTTCCTTTCCTTTCCTTTCCTTTCCTTTCCTTTCCTTTCCTTTCCTTTCCTTTCCTTTCCTTTCCTTTCCTTTCCCCTTTCCCCTTTCCCCTTTCCCCTTTCCCCTTTCCCCTTCCCCTTCCCCTTCCCCTTCCCCTTCCCCTTCCCCTTCCCCTTCCCCTTCCCCTTCCCCTTCCCCTTCCCCTTCCCCTTCCCCTTCCCCTTCCCCTTCCCCTTCCCCTTCCCCTTCCCCTTCCCTCTCTTCCCTTCTTTTGCTATTGTGGGATAACTACACGCCCTATATTCATTCATTCATTCATTCACTCATTCATTCATTTGACAAACATGTATTGAGTGCATACTCCATTCCAAGGACTATCCTGGCTGCACAGGAGCTATACAAATGAGTAAATCCCTCTCCTTGCCCTCAGTGAGCAACAAGACAAATATATACACAAATAAATCTCTATGCTATGTAATAGACATAACAAAAGCAGCTACAGTACACCATACAAACTCAGCACAAAGCAGAGAGGAATGAGGTATCTAGGTTGGAAAGGAGATGTGGTCAAGGAGGTGTTCCTAAGGAACCTAACTGTAAGGGACTATTCAAAGGTGAAGAGTAATTCACTAGGTAGACAAGGGATGGGCATGAGAGGAGAGAGTAGAAAAAGAAGATGTGAGAAGCAATTGTGCTTCTGGGCAGTAGGGGAGAGTTTGGAAATGTCACAGAAACAACTATTTTTCCCAATTTTCTATTTGTTCTCTTTGATTTGAACTTGTCTTAGTTCTGAAGAAAAGGCATAATTTCAGCAAAGAAAACATGGGCTGAAATGTACCTTCTTTTGTATATATATCTAGATTTCTTTCATTCATCTAATAAATTTTTTCAGTTAAGCACCCATTGTGTGCCAGGTGCTAGAGATATACAAAGAACTCTTGTGAAAAGACGGACATGTTGTAAATCTATAACTTATACATTGTGCCCTGGCCGGTGTGGCTCAGTTGGTTGAGAACTGTCTGTACACTAAAAGGTGGTGGGTTCAACTCCGTTACGGAACATACCCAGGTTGCAGGTTGGATCCCTGGTCAGGGCGTGTGAGGGAGGCAACTTATGTTTCTCTGTCAAGTTGATGTTTCTCTCTTTCTCCCTTCCTCTCTCTAAAATCAATAAAAATAAAATGTATACAATGTTATATAACAATTATATCTCTATTAAAAGAAAAAGATGACAAGACCTGTACCCAGGTCCTACGTGCATAGAGACAGCTCCCAATTCTTTCTGAAAGAATCATGGAAGAGAGACCAAGGAAATAGTCCATGAGTTGAAACCTGATAGGAAAATAAAAAGTTTGCTGGGTAGAGAAGTAGGAAGGAGGCCATTCCAGTGGAAGTCACACAGTGTTTTGCTAGCAGCGTGATCATGATGCTCCTTCCAGCTATACTGCCTCATTCACAGCACCTGACTCAGGGATGGGGAGCAAAGCAGTTCTTTGAAGTACAGCGGCCACTAATTGGACCACAGGTGGCCTCCTGTCAGGTAGACAGTGTCCTATGAAGTACCTGAGCACAAAGGACTTTACCCAATTAAGAGGCATTAAATTTAGCTAATCAGACTGGATTCGTCAAGAATTTAGAGAATATAAGTTGGTTTGTCCAGTTAGAGTAGAAGGGCATGAAGCCAGTGCTTAGCGTGCCTGGTGCCTAGACTGTCCCCTTGGGTCCTGGATAGCTTTTTTCCCTGATCAGAGCACATACCCAGGTTGCGGGTTTGGTCCCCAGGCGGGGCACATTTCGGAGGCAACCAGTTGATGCTTCTCACACCAATGTTTCTCTCTCTCTCAAATCATTTAAGAAATTTTTTTAAGTTAACATTTACTGAGTAACTATATGTCAGAAACTGTTTTAAGTGCTTCACAAATATAAACTAATCCTTAAAAGAACACCCATGAATTACTACTATTAGCCCCATTTTATCAATAAGGAAACCCTAGCACTGAATGGCAAAACATCGTGCCCAAGTTTGCACAGCTAGTAAATGGCAAGGATTGGAATTCAGGCAGATTGGTCCTAGAGTCCTTGAACTTAGCCATCAAGCCCCACTGATTCTGTACAGTTAAAAGATGTTGCTGGGGACATATCCTGAAAGTCCTGGTGTGCCTGACTGACGAGTCCCCATAAGTCCACAGAGCAATTTTCATTCCTCTGCTTTACCTACTGCATTCTGTTTAAAGATTTCAGTTAGATCCAGGGTCTGCTCCTGAAACTGCTATAGGCAATGGCAATGACTGAGGTATTCTGAGTTAGAGGCGATGTGGTCCGATTTGCCTTTTACAAAGATTGTGCTGGTAGTGGTGTGCAGAATAAATGGGTGGGATCTGGGACTAGAGGAAGGTGCCGTTGCCATGGTCTGGAGAGAGACGAAGAGGTGTGATGTGGAGCCTGTAGTGGGCATGCATGTTAGATATACTTAGGAGGGGTACTTGTCTGATTGTGGAGGAAGAGAGGAGGGGACCCAGGTGATTGGAACCTGCGCACGCCTGTGCATACTCAAGGACACACCTAATTCAAGTGCACATATGGTTGCACACACACACTATGCATAGAGGAACATTATGAACACACAGCTTAGATTCACAAATGTGTTTCCCCACCCAGTGAGAAAATCACGGCCATGTTTGCAAGGCGCTTACCCTTGGTGAGAATCCCATTCTCATAGGATATTGTTTGAGCTCTCTATTACAGATAGATTTATAATAGATCTAGCTATCTAAGTTGCTCTCAGCCTGGGGTATCCCACCCCTCAAAAAGGGGAGGTTTAAAAATGTGCAATTTCAGTTGTTACATGATCTGGACATGCTAGTGACCTTAAATGCCCAAGGACAAGTTGCTAAACATCAAGCAATGAAAAACATCTTGCCAAAATACCAACAACACTACCTCTGAGAAATAAAGGAAGAATCTTATTGTCAAAGAGCCTTAAGTTTGAAACTCAGCTCCTCCTCTTGCCAGATGGGTAAGTTAGCATTTTTGAGACTCAGTTTTTTCACCTGTAAGGTGGGAATCCATTACCTGCTTCCTAGGGTTCTTTGGAGGATTCTTCAAGGCAGCACAGTGCTTGACATATAGGGAGTTGTGGATAAAAATAGTTCCTTTCCTTGTTTAGCATCATAGTCCTTTTCCAAGTCATGAACTAGTGTGCTAATTTCCAAGAAATAAATTTTGCCCCTGCCCTTCTCATGATCCTGGATGTACAGTGAGCCTGGCAGTTCACTGTACGCATAACTGATTGACAGTAAAATGTCCCTTGAAATAACTCATGAACAGCTTGTGGAAGTTGAGTTGTCAGAAATTCCAGCTCAGAAAGAGATGTTTCCAGCACTAGTGGCTGCTAGCCCATTATATTTATAGAGATGGGCAGCGTGGATGAATGGGTAGTTCAAGCCCACAAATGGGGGTGAAATTATAGAAAAGTCAGTGGCTGAGTTTCCTTGCTTCAAAAATCAAGAAGCTAATCTTCTCACAAAGATATTTGTAAGCCCCTGGGTTGTCTGAAGTTTTTTAACCAATCTCTTGAGATGGTAATGAGATATGTATTGATTTAACTCCCTACTATGTGCCAAGCACTGAGCTGGACACTTAATTTTTACTACCACTAAATGTTCACAACCAATTTTCAAGGCAATTTTTGTATTACTTATTTTATAGATGTGAATGTCCAAGGATGGTGAGGTGAAGCAGCTTGCCCAAGATGACACAGCTATAAATGATCCAGCTCATCCTGACATTGGTTTGTCTTGATTCTCATGCTGTCTCTCTTCACTAAATGTTACAGAGGACCACGGAGACTTCTGCTGAGTTTTATATTTGTTCTCTTTAGTCCATACTTCGCTTGGTGTTTGACAGTGACAGCTCTGACCTCCCTTGAAGCTGTGTGTCTGGTGGTGGTGTTCATTTGTCCTGGCACAGTGATGAGCTGGGTATAAGTGAGGAGTCCCTGGCTACAAGGTGCCCAGCACTGATGGCTGAAGGTAGACCTGACAGTTATATGTGAGACTGTGAGTTGACAGTGACTCCCAAGTCAAAACTGCAATTGTGGCTGAGGTCACTTAGGCAGTGCAATGGCCAGTGACCCCCTGATTGGTTGGGTGACCACTAAGACTGATTGACAATTGTTCCATTCTGCTCATTAAATATTTTAAATATCATTCCTAATTGTATTATCCAGTTAAGGCTGATTTCAGAATCTTGGTCTGGTTCTATATATTACTATGGAAAAGGCTAGTGAAATGGGTTTGTTACTTTTTCCTGCATTTAGAATGTTATTATTATGAACCCCACCACCAGACACACAGCTTCAAGGGAGGTCAGAACTGTCACTGTCAAACACCAAGTGAAGTATGGACTAAAAGAGCTCATAATAACATACTTATGTACATATAAGTAAATGTATTATAGATGTATACATTGGTGTATAATACACTTATTTATGCATTTACATTTATGGTTTCTAAACTTCCCAAAGAAACACAAATTCATTATTAAAATTTATAATATACTTAAATACATTATTTGTTACCTGCCTGGCTAGCATTATAGCAATACCCAGGCATTTTTTCAGGCCTCTACCTCTTCCCACTGAAGCCCATGATGGACCCTGCTTATTCTGAGATAATCGAAATAGTGACTCCAAGAAGATGTGACACAACATGCCCAAGGAGACTCAAGCGTCAGTTGTCTAGAGCAAGATATGAGAAAGAAATTGTCTCTTATTATGAAAGAGCAATCAGGAGAGCAGCCCTCTTTCAGGGACAGCATGATGAGTAGGTGCAAATGGCTACATCTTCTGTGGCCGTTTTAGCACCATGAAGGGAGCCAGCCTTGAGGAAAAGCTGGAGTCTTGGATGGCAGATCAGAGAGAAGAAAGGACATGGGTCCCTGATGGCATCACTAAACCTCTGAACCAAATCAGCCTTTACCCCACCTATGACCTTTTTATTTACATGAACCAATAAATCCTCTTTATTTTTCAAGACAATTCAAGTTGGGTTTTCTGTTTCTTGCAACTGAAAGCGAAGTTGGTCGGCTATTGTTAACTGTCATAGAAACCTGGAAGGGAAAATTAGCAAGCTCATGTCAGCCTGCTATCAAATCAAGATACATTGTGAAAGCCATAGGGCCAGCATGGCAATGTTTAACATGACCCTTCAACTAGAGGACAAATTGTGCTGAAAGTTAGGCCAAAATTTGATTGCAAAGGAAGATGAATTCACAGCCCTAACAAATCTGTGCTAAAATCAAGGCCCTGGTAAAGGTGAGATCAGGATCCTGATACATGGATAGAGATATTTGGGTAGATGCTTTTGAGAATCTGGAAACCTTTGAGCCAGCAGGGGTGCCCCCTCACCAACACTTGCTAGGAGCACAGCCTCCCATTGCCACCCCTAGGCTCATAACTGGGGTCAGGCCTCAGCATGGCTTCAGTGGGGAAGTATTATTATTGCTATGAAACAAAAGGGATTATCCCCAAAGGAGCTGTAGGACATGGCAAATATGTGGGGGGAAAACATATGTGGGAATGGATCTCAAGATATTTGAACAAAAAAGATTGGAATAGAAGGCTGGTATGGAAGATTTAATGCTATAGAGATACTTCCATGACTTCAAATTTGACATCCTGGCAAGGATGCCTAGAGCTGGTCCTAATATGCTGTGGCTCCTTGAAGCTTGGAACCAATGATGGTCTATAGGAAATAAGGTGAAGATACCTTAGCAGAGTCTTAAGGAGGAAGTAAAAAACCTCAGAGAGACAAGCACCTTAGAATGGATTTATTATGTAATGCCAGACAGCTCTCCAGCTACTATGCTCCGTGGGAAGGCCCAACAGACACTTCCTTCGTTAAAGTAAAGAGGAATATGCTAGTGAGGGGGCTCAGTGTCTTCTGTAGGTCAGGGTTGATGGATGGTAAGAGATGCTGCTAATGAACTGGGATCCTTAGTGTCAATGAGATGATAGAGTTTTGGAATAGAGAGGCCAGGAGGTGGCACTTAACTTTCAGAGGCAATGTGGGTATGTAATTACCATAATGAACAGCAAGGGCAGATGGAAATCAAGGGCCTTGATCCATGCGGATCAGGGTAATGTCTAATAGACAACTGTGTTTCTATGGGTGAGATAAATGGACAACCAATGAAGGTTAACTACCATGATTAAAACAGATCTGGAAAAGGTAAGCAGAAGGTTGATTACAAAGGGAAAATGTCATAATTTCTCACCTGTTTTCCAAACCTGAGCCAGTTTTTAAAGCACTTGATCGAAAGGGATTAGATCCCCTTGAAGAATTTTGCAATGTCACATCAAGTGTATGTAGCAGATATTCTCTCAGTCCTTCCTCCAGTGAAACCTATAGACATTTATCAGAGTAATTGTACACTGAATGCAAGGGACTATCCAGATCTTTGAGGGCTGTTAGATATAAGATCTGAGATGACACTGATAACATATGGACCCAAATATGCGATCATGGTCCCCACACTTAGAATAGCATAGATGGAGGCCAGGTGTTACATGGAGTCCTGGCCCAAGTCCACTTTCTCAGTCTCTGAATACATAATTGAGAAGGGTACACTTAGACACTAGTTCCTTAACCTGTGGGGTAAGAGTTATTATGGTACAGAAGGCCAAAGGAAAGCCCCTTAACTACGGCTCCCCAGCCAAGATAGTAAATTAGAAGTAATACTGCCTCCTGGGTGAAACAGCAGAGATTAGTGCCACTCTAAAGGACCTCAAAATCAAATGGGCCAAGGCAAGTGATGGTGGGTTACCATAAACTTAAACAAGTAGTCAGCCCAGTCTGGCTACTGTTCCAGGTACGGCATCTTTACTGAAAGACCAACACAGCCTATGGTAGTTGGCATGCATCTACTGAGCTGGTGAATGTGTTATTTTTAATCTCCATCAGAAAAGATTATCAACAGCAGTTTGCATTTACCTAGGACAGAGAGCAGTACACACTCATGGTCTTCACCCAGAACTAGACTAGCTCTCCTACTCTCTTTCACAAGGTAGTCCAGAGGGACCTTGATCATCTTGGCATTACACAAAACTTCATGATGGTCCACTATATTGCTGAAATCACACTAATCAGAGCTGGCAAGTGGGAATAATAAATATTCTGGGAGTTCTAGTAACACACCTGTGTGCCAGAGGGAGGGAGATAAGTCCTACAAAAATTTAGATCTAACACACCTGTGAAGTGTTCAGGTGTCCAATAATCTGAGGAATGCTGAAATGTCCTCTCCAAAGTAAAAGAGAAACTCTTGCCCCTCATGTCCCTAGCATTAAAAAGAGAACACAGTGTTTGGAAGGCCTCTTTGGATTTTAGAGACAGCTCATTACATGGTTGGGAGTATTGTTCGATCCCATTTATCAGAAAGCTGCTGGTTTTGAGTGGGGCCTAGAGTAAGACAGTGCTCTTCAGCAGGTCCAGGCTTCAGCAAAAGCTCATGGGGTTATGTAACCCAGCAGAGTCAATGGGACTAGAGGTATCTGTGGTAGATCAGGTGCTATGTTGGATGGTATCTCTGGGAATTTCTGTTAGTTAGGAGAGTAGCAGCACAAACCCTTAAGGTTCTGGAGCAAGGCTATGCTGTCTGCAGCAGAGCCATATCCATCATTCAAGCAACAGCTCCTAGCATGTCACTGGGCCCTGGTAGGGACTGAATGTATGGCGAGGGGGCATCAGGTGACTGAATCTGACTTTCATAAATCAGATCTTGTCATATCCAAGCCATAAGCTTGAGAGGCACAGCAGCAATCAATCGCGTGGTGGAATTGAGCTCAAACATAACTGGAGGGTTCAAATAATTTACACTATTTGGTGTTCCAAACCTCCATGCCACCTCCCCCTGTTGCACCAATACCTCTCCCTCAGCTCAGACCTAAGACCTCATGGGGAGTTCTGTAAGATCAATAATGTAGGCAGGAACGAACTGGATCTGGTTCATGAATGAAATGTCTCAATTTGTATTTTCTGTTTGTTTTTATTATAGTTATCCTAGTGGGTGTGAAATAGTATGTCATTGTTATTTTTATTTTAATTCCCTTGATATCTAATAAAAGATTCCCTTTTTTTTCTTGTAAGCTTGACCATAAATTTTTAAAAATGTTTTTTATATTTTATGTCTAAGTGTTTGTAGTGAACATACCCAGAATACTTTTCCTGCCACAATACAGAGCCTTTCTCTGCAGTCAGTATTATTAGAGTTTAAAAAATAAATATTAGCTTTAAACATAGAGATTTGCATAGTTGGAGGGAGCAGTATATTTTAGATGAGCTAAAATTGGTATTAGGAGAGGATTTCATATATAAGTTTTTGACTTATGGAATAACTGTTGTAGAAATGAGATGGCTATTAGGAAGGCAAGAATTTGTTGAGAGAAGACCTTTTCCAGGCACAGCAGAAGGCTCATTACGAGAGCATATGTTTGGAGAGATATGGGAGCTGCTCAAGTCTAGCTTCTCCTATCTCCAGAACCTTCTCATGTTTTGAAATATAGAATTAAAATACATCCAAGTGACCAGCCAGACTACCCCATTGTATTGTCAGTATGACAACATAGCTGAAAACTTCATTCATTCATTTGTTCAAGAACTAGTTATTGAGGATTAAGGGCCCTCATTGAAAACAGTCTCAGTCATTGCTCTAGGCACAGGATATATAGTGGTCAATAAGACGGTAGGTCCCTGCTCTCCTGAGTCTTATGTTATGGCAATACACAGAACCAGATAGCCTCTGAGTGTTCCTGGACCTGCTTCTCTCCTTCTTGCACAGAGTTTCTGCCCTCACACAGGACAGCTACCACTTCAAAACAGCCCCCATGGCATCCCCAAAATGCAATTAGAATGATCCAGATAGAGACTATCAAGTGTGCACTTTCACAAAGACACAATCTGGACTTAATTAGAGGGTGGATGCCTCTGACCCATTATTCAACCAACTGAAAGGCCCTCTGACCTGAAAATTGGGAAATGCAAATGAAGGCAGGTACAGTTGGGGAGATTTTTAATATCTAAGTGTCCAAGGGCCAGATTACAGCTCACTCCACATGCACAGTTCATACTCTCCAAGTTTTCAGGTACCTTGAGCATAATCACAGTTCCAGGAAAACAAATTAGATAGCACATTAATTACATTGGTTGCTGAAAATATGGGGGGCCAGGGAGACAAAATGCAGAAGAATTGGGGCCTGTGGGACAGCCATGATGGAATAGTGTACCTCAGCTTGTAAAAAAAATGCAACCGGGATGTCTGGGACAACAGTCATCTGGAACCCAGATGGTCATGGAGAGGAATACTAGAGACAGAGAGCCTGATGATCAGAGGGGCATTGGACAAAGCTATTAAGTTCAGTGTTCTGGGCTGGGCCCCATGGAGGAGGCATGGCGTTGCCTGGCCTCTGTTGTGATGAGGGCAAGCAGTGGGCAAAGTCCTATAGAATGCCATATCAAGAAGGGCAAAGAGACACACTGACAGAACTCTGACTGATGCACTACAATATGAATTATTTGCTAAGGTCAAACTGATCACTGTTCCCCAAAAGGTCAGAGTTTCCCTACGTCACTGCCATTGCACATGCTGTAATATCTACATTTTTTCCACTCATGAATTCCTGTTTATTGTTCAAGACTTAGTAAAAATGTAATTTTTTAGGCCCTGCTGGAATGGCTCAGTTGGTTGAGCATTGTCTTATACACTGAAAGGTTGTCGGTTTGATTCCCAGTGAGGTCAGGGCACATACCTGGGTTGTTGGTTCAGTCCCCCAGTCGGGTGTGTGCAGAGGGCAACTGATCAATATTTCTATCTCACATTTACATTTCTCTCTTGCTCTCCCTTCCTCTCTCTAAGCATGTCTTCAGATGAGGATTTTTTTAATGTGATTTTTTAAGACCAGACAGCCCACATTGATCTCTCCCTTCCCAAGCATTAGTGACTTGGGTGAAGAATGGGACCTTTATTCAGTTCCACCCATTCCATCTCGCTCCCAGCTCCATCTCCCCCAACAGCCCTCCTAGGCTGGTCATTCAATACATGACCATTCAACCTCATTCAACAACTGGCTGATCAGTATTGCTTGAGCTCTTTCTTTGTGCCAGGCCTTGTGCCACACACTGGGAATATACTGCCTAGTGGACAAGATCAGCATGGGTCCTGCCTTCTGAGAGCTTATACTCTTATATCTTTTAGGTAGTTCTCTTCTTGACTGAGAGGTAGTAAAACTTACAAATCACAAGAGCTGGTCACACCAGCCAGGGCTTTTAGGTCCAGAAGAGCCATCCAGTGAATGTGGAACAGAGCAATGAAATAGGAGGAACGCAGTCCTAAAGAGCATCAAGGTCAACTCCTAGTATTGCCTGGACCATCAGCATGGAGCTGGAACCCTGGGGATAGAATAAGACTTTTTCACCTGCCCTAGTGATGACCCAGGGCACCAGAAATTCTCTTCTCTCAGCTGTGTTGCTTAACCCTTTCTGAACTGAACTACTGATGTTTGGGCTGAGAGAAATGTAAAGTAGATTGACAAGAATCTTTACTTGGAAGGCAGGAGGTCTAGGTTCTATTTCTGGTTCTGATGATTACCAATGAATGGCCTTGGGTGAGTCATTTTAAGTTCTCAGATTCCGTTGTCTCATTGTAAAATGTGGATGAAAAACATCTGATGTACTTGATGGAGAGGGTCTCTTGGAGTCCTTTCCATAGTTTATATATATATACATATATATCTTTTTTCACCTTTTTGTTCTGAAATATAATACCCAGAAAAGTATATAAAACATTAATGTAGAGTTTAATTATTCTTATGTACTGACCACCCAGGTAATCAACACAGGTCAAAAAAGACTATTTCCAGCACCACTGAAACACCTTTACATGCCCCTTCCTAATCGCAACCCCTTTCTCCCTGAGAGGTATACACTACCCAGATACTTGCAGTATCACATCCTACCTAAGTATGCAAGCCTAGATGAGGTAGTTTAGTTTTGCTAGTTTTTAAATGTCATATGGATGGAATCACATAGTGTTTATTCCTTTGTATTTGGCTTCTTTTGACCAAAATTGTGTTTGTGAGATTCAACTATGTGGTTGAATGTATCTGGGTTTATTTTGTTGCAATATAATATTCCATTGTATAAACATGCTATAGTTTATCCATTCTACTGTTGATGGACATTTGGGTTGTTTCTTATTTGAGATTTTTGTAGACAATGCTGTTAGGAACATTCTTGTACAGGAATTTCTAAGTCATAGGATACTCATATCTTAAACTTACTAGAAAATGTCAGTTTTCCAAAAGGGTCGTGTTGATTTAAACTCCCATCAACTGTGTAAAAGAGTTCCTTGCACAACACCCTAGACAGTGCCTGCCACAGACAGAATTTAAAGAATATTTTTACCCATCTGATGAATATATAATAGAATCTCATTGTGGCTTTAATTTTCATTTTCCTCATTCCTGATAAGATTGAGTCCCTTCCCTTAAGTATAGTCACCATTTATAATTCCTTCACAATATTGTGATGTACCCTTTTGAGTACTTCACTATTTTTTAGTTATCTTTTTCTTATTGTTATCTTTTTCTTATTGATTTGTAGGTGTTTTTTATTGTCTGTTATATGTGTGGAAAATATCTCCCCTCATTCTGTGGCTTGCTTTTTCGTTTTCTTAACAGTGTGTTTGATGAACAAAGGTCTTTATTGTAGGATAATATTCTCTTTTATGGTTAGTACTTTCCGTGCGTCTTATGAAAATTTTTCCTACTCTAAGGTTGTGAAGGTATTCTCCTACATTATCTTTTAAAGGCTTTGTTATTATGTCTTTAATTTTTTTAGGAATTCAATCTACACAGAATTTTCCAATTCATCCAAAATTTATTTTTGAGGATGATATGGGGATAGGAGTCAGGTTTCTTTTTTATTCCCACTTGGGCACCTGATTGTATGATCACCTTTTATTGGAAAGACTATCTTTTCTCCAGTGGTCTGCAATGTCATTTTTGTCATATATCAAGTATCTATGTATGCAAAATCAGTTTCTGAATTCTCTATTATTTCAATTTTGTATCTTTACACCAACATCATACTGTCTTAATTGCTGTAACTTCATAGTAAATTTTTATATCTGTTAGAAGCTCTCCTATCTTGTGCTTTTATAAGAATGCCTTGGATAATCTTTACATTTTACATTTTCATATAAATTTTAGAATCAGCTCATCATGTTTCATAAAAGAATTTTGTGATTTTAATTGGGATTGCATTGAATCTACTTATCACTTTAGGGAGAATTTATGGTTATGATATTGGTTTCCATTCCATGAGCATGGTATATTTTTCTATTTATTTAGGCCTTCCTTAAATTTCTCAAAATGTTATAGTTATCTTCATGAGGTCTTACAGTAAATCATCCACATCAGCTACTGACCTCAGAACTATCTTAGTGTTCCTCTCTGGTCCCACCATTCAACCCAGGTCTCCCTGTCCACAGTTACACTCTCCCCTCAAGCCTAAGCCAATCCAACAGGGACAAAGACTCTTCTTTCACCTCTACCTTCCCAAGCCATTTACCTGTTCGCCATTTCTCTTTAAACTATCCCAAATGCTGTAGCCCACCTCTGCACCAACTCAACAATTTTCTGTTAATCCTGATACTCCCTGCTAATGACACACAGTTGCTGGCAAGTGGCCTTGGTAAGATGGTAGTATTTGCTATGGAAACTTCCCTTGAGTCCTCTCTTCCTTACCATAGTGGCTTGTACATCCCTATGGTAATGCTTCAGCATCAGAAAAGTAAGTTTCTCAGTCTTTACATTTAGTGGCCTCAAAAATTCTATGAGTCTACACTTCTTGTCCAAGGTCTGGGGATGTCTACGGGAGGCATTGAGACCAAGGAGGCTGGGTAGACACTGATGAAAGGCACCTCTTTACCTCTCTCAGTGCAATGTACAAATGGATGGTCTGCAATGACTGACATATTGTCTGTGGTCCACTTTTCCTTGGTTAACTCAGGCATATCATGTGACTTCTCTCAGCTTTAGATTCCTCATTTGTAAAATTGGGGTTTCCTAACCTGGCAGATACTGTAGACTAGCTGACTCAATCAGTACCCATTTCAAATATTTTATTTCCTGCTTTACTCTACTACAGAGGCTGGCAAGTGAAATACTTACATTCAAGTCTCTTTTTCAGATAAAGGTAGCCATAATATGACATTAGCTCTAGTAATGAGATATAGACAGAAAACTCCAGGGAGTTCTTCACTTCCAGAATAAAGCAGTGCCTGACAAGGAGGAGGCTATTGCTTTTTACCATTTTCTTTTTGCTTCCTTCAGTTCCCCTTCTTTCTGCCCAGAATTTGGGTGGGAGGTCTGGAGGTGCAGCATCTACTTTACTATTATTATTATTTTATTTTTTTGTTTAAACTATTACAGATGTCCCTTTTTCTTCCCAATGACCCATTCCACCCCATCCCACCCCCCTCCCCAGTCCCTCTCCACACCACTATCCTTGTCCTTGGGTTGTGCATATGTGTCTATAAATTCTTTGGTTAATCTCTCCCCCTCCACCTACCCACCCTCCTCCATCCCTCTGAGATTTATCAGTCTGAGCCATGCTTCCATGTCATTAAATCTATTCTGTTCATCAATTTGTTAAGTTCTTTAGATTCCACATATAAGTGAGGTCATGTAATGTTTGTCTTTCTCTGACTGGCTTATTTAGCTTAGCATAATATTCTCCAGGGTCCATCCATATTGTCCCAAATGGTATGAGGTCCTTCTTCTTTACAGCTGTGTAGTACTCCATGGTGTAAATGTCCCACAGCTTTTTTATCCACTCATCTACTGATGGGCACTTGGGCTGTTTCCAGATCTTAGCTATTGTAAATTGCACTGCTATGAACATAGGGGTGCATATATTCTTTCTGATTAGTGTTTCGCGATTCTTAAGATTCATTTCTAGAAGTGGAATCTCTGGGTCAAAAGGCAGCTCCATTTTTTATTTTTTGAAGAATCTCCATA
The DNA here is from genome assembly GCF_054644295.1 of Miniopterus natalensis. NCBI lineage: Eukaryota > Metazoa > Chordata > Mammalia > Chiroptera > Miniopteridae > Miniopterus > Miniopterus natalensis. Next base: position 98,730,805 of record NC_142081.1, read on the forward strand.
CTGTTTTCCATAGTGGTTGCACCAGTCTGCATTCCCACCAGCAGTGTACTAGGGTTCCCCTTTCTCCACATCCTCGCCAGCACAGCCTCAAAATACAAAGGAACCTCATGATCTGAGAAAACATATTTGCCAAGAATGTATCTGATAAGGGGCTAATTTCCAAAGTCTATAAAGAACTCATACTACTCAGCAAGAAGAAGACAAAAAATTCAATTAAAAAATGGGCAAAGGACCTGAATAGACACTTCCCCAAAGAGAACATACAGATGGCCAAGAGACATATGAGAAAATGCTCAATGTCGCTAATCAGAGAGATGCAAATTAAAGCCACAATGAGGTATCACTTCACACCTGTCAGAATGGCTGCCATCGACAAACAGCAAATGACATGTGCTGGCGAGGATGTGGAGAAAGGGGAACCCTAGTACACTGCTGTTGGGAATGCAGACTGGTGCAGCCACTATGGAAAGCAGCATCTACTTTATTCTGTGATGAAAAACATGCTAATGGTGATGGGAAAATACACAGAAGAAACCTAGTTCTTCATAATGGCCTTCACTTTTCAGGACTATATGGGGAAAATAAGCCTCTTCCGTAAGTGGTAGGATTTTCTTATGTTCATGGCCAAAAGCATTCCTAATACACTTGTGTCACTGGATTGTGATGAGAAACAAAGGCAGTGTATGTAAATCCCACAGTACCTTGTACTTGGTGGTTTCTCAACAAATAGCAGCTATTATTATAGACCCCTGGGTGTGAGTCTGAGCCTGTTCTAGACAGACTAGTAACTTCTTAAAGACAAGGCCCAAGAAACTGGACTGAGCATACAGTGGAGGTCAGTACAGATTGAGGTGAACTGAACTGAAATGTTAGGGGATCTTGCAGAGGACGGATGCATCAATTAGTCCAGTGCAATAAATGGAAATCACTCTAAGTATTTTATGCAGAAAGAGATTTAATACAAGGAATTGGGTGTTTTAGGAAGAGATTTGTGATATGAAATTCAGGGTTCTGCCACGGGGCTATTGAATAAACGAACACACCACTGAAGTTATCAGAAACCCACTGCTGCTGCACCTCTACAGACACCACAATTGGACTTTTATATCACAATTGGACATTTATACAACAAATGGACTTTTTGGGGAGGGTTAACTTTACTTTTATTGTCAACACTGTTACAGATGTCCCCATTATGCTTCCCCCATCTCCACTCCTCCCCCTGCCCCCCTTCCCTCTGGCCATCACCACACTGTTGCCTGTGTCTATGGGTTATGCATATATGTTCTTAGGCTAATCCCTTTACCTTCTTTCATCCACTCCCCTGTCCTCTCCCCTCTGACACTCTGTTCCATGTATCCATGCCTCTGTTTCTATTTTGTTTGTTAGTTTATTTTGTTATTAAATTCCACATATAAGTGAGATCATATGCTATTTGTCTTCCTCTGGTTGGCTTATTTCACTGAGCATAATAATATCCAGGTCCTTCCATGCTGTCATAAAAAGTAAGATTTCCTTCTTTTTTACGGCAGCATAGTATTCCATTGTGTAAATGTACCTCAGCTTTTTAACCACTCATCTACTGATGGGCACTTGAGCTGTTTCCAGATCTTGGGTATAGTAAATAATGCTGCTATAAATATAGGGGTGCACATATTCTTTCTAATTGGTATTTTGAGATTTTTAGGATATATTCCAAGAAGTGGGATCACTGGGTCATAAGACAGTTACATTTTTAATTTTTTGAGGAAACTCCCTACTGTTTTCCACACTGGCTGCACCCATCTGCATTCCCACCAACAGTGCACAAGGGTTCCCTTTTCTCCACATCCTCGCCAGTAGTTGTTTGTTGATTTATTGATGGTAGCTATTCTGACAGGTATGTGGTGATATCACATTGTGGATTTAATTTCATTTCTCTAATGACTAGTGAAATTGAGCATTTTTTCACATGTCTATTGTATATCTGTATGACCTCTTTGGCGAAGTGTCTATTCAGGTCCTTTGCCCATTTTTTCTAAGTTCTTTATGTATTTTGGAATTTAACCCCTTATGAGGTGTATCTTTGGTAAATATGTTCTCCCATATAGTGGGCTCCCTTTTCATTTTGTTGATGGTTTCTTTTGCCGTGTAGAAGTTTTTTAGTTATATATAGACCCATTTGTTTATATTTCCTGTGCTTTCCTTTCCCTCGGAGACATATCGGCAAAAATATTGCTATGAGACCCCAGCTGGTGTTTCTAAGTGGTTGCTCATTGACCCCTGAACCAAGAGGTCGCCAGTTCAATTTCCGGTCAGGGCACATGCCCAGGTTACATCCGAGTAGGAGGCATGCAGTAGGCATCCGATCACTGTTTGTCTCTCAATGATGTTTCTATTTCTCTATCCCTCTCCCTTTCTCTCTCTCTAAAATCAATAAAAACATATTTTAAAAAATATTGCTATGAGAAATGTCTGAGATTTTATTGCTTATGTTTTCTTCTAGGGTTTTTGTGGTTTCACGACTTACATTTAAGTCTTTTATCCATTTTGAGTTTATTCTTGTGTATAGTGTAAGTTGGTGGCCTTTCTTTCTTTCTTCCTCCTTTCCTTTCCTTTTTCCTTCTTTCCTTTTTCCTTCTTTCCCTTTTCCTTCTTTCCCTTTTCCTTCTTTCCCTTTTCCTTCTTTCCCTTCTCCTTCTTTCCCTTCTCCTTCTTTCCCTTCTCCTTCTTTCCTTTCTCCTTCTTTCCTTTCTCCTCTCCTTTCCTTTCTCCTCTCCTCTCCTTTCCTTTCTCCTCTCCTCTCCTCTCCTCTCCTCTCCTCTCCTCTCCTCTCCTCTCCTCTCCTCTCCTCTCCTCTCCTCTCCTCTCCTCTCCTCTCCTCTCCTCCCCTCCCCTCTCCTCCCCTCCCCTCCCCTCCCCTCCCCTCCCCTCCCCTCCCCTCCCCTCCCCTCCCCTCCCCTCCCCTCCCCTCCCCTCCCCTCCCCTCCCCTTTCTTCTTTTCTTCTTTCCTTTCCTTTCTTTTTTTGCATGTACCTGTCCAATTTTCCCAACATCATTTACTGAAGAGAATGTCTTTGCCCCACAGTATGTTCTTGTCTCCTTTGTCAAATTGACCGTATAGGTGTAAGTTGATTTCTGGGTTCTCTGTTCTGTTCCATTGATCTATATACCTGTTCTTATGTCAGAATCAGGCTGTTGTTGTTTTTTTAATCCTCACCCAAGGATATGCTTTTATTGATTTTTTTTTAGAGGGAGAGAGAGAGAGAGAGAGGTATGAGTGAGAAACATTGATCAGTTCCCTTCCATACTGGAGCAAACCAGGGATTAAATCTGCAACCTTTTGTTGTATGGGACAACGCTCCAAGCAACTGAGCCACCCAGCCAGTGAATCAGTGAATACTGGGTTGTTTTTATTACAATGGCCTTGTAGTATAGTTTGATATCAGGTATTATGATACCTCCAACTTTGTTCTTCTTTCTCAAGATTGCTGTGCTATATTTTGGTTCTATATAAATTTTTGGAATATTTGTTCTAGATCTGTGAAATATGCCAATGGTATTTTAATAAGAATTGCATTGAATCTATAGATTGCTTTGGGTAGTATGGACATTTTAATGATGTTAATTCTCCTAGTCCATGAACATGGTATATGTTTCCACTTATTTGTATCTTCCTAAATTCCTTTCTTCAATGTCCAAAATTTTTACAAGTACACATCTTTTAAATCCTTGGTTAAATTTATTCCTATGTACCTTATTTTGTTGCTGTTGTTGTTGCAATAGTAAATGGGATTTTTTTCTTGGTTTATCTTTCTGATAGCTCATTGGTGTAGAGAAATACCACCAAATTCATAAATATTAATTTTGTATCCTGCTACTTTGCTGAATTCATTTATTAAGTCTAGTAGCTTTTTAGTGGAGTCTTTAGAGTTTTCTACATACAATATCATGTCATCTGAAAATAATGTCAGTTTTACTTCCTCCTTCCCAGTTTGCATGCAGTTATTTCTTCTTGTTCTGATTACTGTGGCTCAAACTTCCAGTACTATATTGAATAAGAATGGTGAAAACAGACATCCCTGTCTTGTTGCTGATCTTAAGGGAAACACTTTTAGTTTTTGCCCATGAGTATGATGTTGACTGTGGATTTGTCATATATGGCCTTTATTACATTAAGATATGTTCCCTCTATCCCCACTTTGCTGAGAGTTTTTATCATAAATGGGTGCTAGATTTTATCAAATGCTTCTTCTGCATCTATTGATATGATCATGTGGTTTTTACCCTTACTTTCATTTGGCTTATGTGGCGTATCACATTTATTGATTTGTGGATATTGTACCAACCTTGAATCCTCAGAATAAATCCCATTTGTTCATGGTGTATGATATTTATAATGTATTGCTGAATTGGATCTGGTTTGCTAATATTTTGTTGAGGATTTTAGCATCTATGTTCATCAGGGATATTGGCCTATAATTTTCTCTCTTTGTAGTATCTTTATCTGGTTTTGAATTCAGGATAATGCTGGCCTTGTAAAATGAGCTTGGGAGTTTTCCTTACTCCTGAATTTATTGGAATAGTTTGAGAAGGATAGGTGTTAGTTCTTGGAAGGTTTAGTAAAATTCACCTGCAAAGCCATCCAGTCCAGGACTTTTACTTGTTGAGAGGTTTTTTTATTACTGCTTCAATTTCAGTAGTTCTAATCTGTCTATTCAAATTTTCTGATTCTTCCTGATTCAGTTTTGGAAGATTGTATGCTTTTAGGAATTTGTCACTTTCTTCCAAATTGTCCAATTGGTTGGCATATAGTGGCCCATAATATTTTCTTACAATCCCTTGCATTTCTTTGGTGCCAGTAATTACTTCTCTATTTTCTTTTCTGATATTATTTATTTGGGTCCCCTCATTTTTTTCTTGATGAGTCTGGTGAAAGGTTTGTCAATCTTGTTTATCTATTCAAAGAACTAGCTCTTGGTTTCATTGGATTTGTTTTTTTAAGACTCTATTTTACTTATTTCTGCTCTGATCTTTATTATTTCCTTACTTCTACTCACTTTAAGCTTTGTTTGTTGTTGTTTTAAGTTCTTTTAGCGTAAAGCTAGATTGTTTATTTAAGATTTTCCTTGTTTACTGAGGTAGGCTTATAATGCTATTAATTTTCTTCTTTAGACTGCTTTCTCTATGTTCCATAAATTTGAGGGTGTTATGTTCTTATTTTCATTCATTTCAAGGTAACTTTTGATTTTTTCCTTGATCTTGTTGTTAACCCATTCATTGTTTAGTACCATGTTACTTTTTGTGATTTTCATTTTTTTTTCTTGTGGTTGATTCTTGTTTTATACCATTATGGTCATAAAAGATGCTTGATATGATTTCAATCTTCTAAAATTTATTGAGATTTGTTTTGTGTCCTAACATGTGGTTTATTCTAGAAAATGTTTCTCATGTACTTGAAACGAATGTATATTCTGCTGCTTTGGGGTGAAATACTCTGAAGATATCAACTAAATTTATCTGATCTAGTGTGTCCATTTCCTTATTGATTTTCTGTCTAGAAGGTCTATCCACTGATGTCAATGGGGTGTTAAAATCCCCTACTATGACTGTGTTACTGTCAATTTATCTTTTTATGTCCATGAGATTTGCTTTGCAAATCTCCTTTGCTGGGTGCTCCAATGTTGGGTGTATAAATGTTTACCAGAGTTATATCCTCCTGTTGGATTGCTCCTTTTATCATTATGTAGTGTCCTGATTTGTCTCTTAACATAGCCTTTGTTTTAAAGTATATTTTGTCAGATATAAGTGTTGCTACCCCAGCTTTTTTCTTTTTTCTTTTTTTTTCATTTTCATTTGGGTAAAATATCTTTTTCCATTTGTTTACTTTAAGTCTGTGTCTGACGTTGGTTTCTTGTAGACAGTATATATATATGGGTCTTTTTTTCTTATCCATTCAGCTACCTTAGGTCTTTTGATTGGAGCATTTAAGCCATTTACATATAAAGTGATTATTGACAGCTATATATTTATTGGAGTTTTAGTCTTTTAACTTTGTTTCCTTTTTTTCCCCTTTCCATTCTTCTACTTCTTAAAGCAGGCCCTTGAACATTTCTTTTAATACAGGTTTGGTGATAACAAACTCCTTTAGCTTTTTCTTGTCTGGGAAGCCCTTTATTTCCCCTTCAATTTTAAATGATAGCTTTGCTGGGTCAAGTAGCTTTAGTTGTAGGTCCTTGCTTTTTATCACTTTGAATATTTCATGCCAATCCCTTCTGGCTTGAAATGTTTCTATTGGGAAATCAGCTGACAGTCTTATGGGAGCTCATCTGTAGGTAATTAACTGCTTTTCTCTTGCTGTGTTTAAGATTTTCTCTTTGTCTTTAACCTTTGCCATTTTAATTATGATGTGTCTTGGTGTGTGCTTCCTCAAATTGTGTGTCTTTTTCCTTCATCAGGTTAAGGAGGATTTCGGCTATTATTTCTCCAAATAGGTTCTCAATCCCTTGCTCTCTCTTCTCTTTCTGGCACCCCAATGATGCAGATATTGCTACACTTCATGTTGTTTCAAATTTCCCTTAAACTATCCTCATGCTTTTTAATTCTTTTTTCTTTTTGCTGCTCTGATTGGGTGTGTTTTTTTCTACCTTGTCTTCCAAATCGCAGATTCGATCCTTTGTGTCATCTAACCTACTTTTTATTTCTCCCAGTATATTCTTGATATCAGATGTGGTAGTCTTTATTTCTGACTGGTTCTTTTTCATGGTTTCTATGTCATTTCTCATGCTGTTCTTACCAAGTTCCTTGATCATCCTTATAACCATTACTTTGAACTCTGTATCTGATAAGTTGCTTCCCTCTATTTCATATAGCTCCTTTTCTGGGGATTCCTTCTGTTCTTTCATATGGGGTCTGTTTCTTTGTCTCCCCATTTTGGCTGTCTCATTGTGTTTGTTTCTGTGTATTAGATAGATCTGTTATGACTCCCAGTCTTTGTGGGGTCACCTTATGTAGTATGTGTTTTGTGGGACCTAGTGGTTCAATCTAGTCTACTTGATCTCCTGAACTGGGTACTCTAGGAATATCCCTTGTGTGGGTTATGCAGGCCCTTCCGGTGTAATTGTGTCTTGACTGCTGTTGGCCCATTCGTGGGTGGAATTAACCCTCAGGTTGGCTGACTGTGAGGCTTAACTCCCACCATGGTGAGTAACTTACTGTGCAGGTGGTCTGCTGATAACATCAGTGCTGGGTGGGGATGAAGCCATAATCTGCCAAAATCTGAATCACCCTTACTAGGTTTGGGGGTTTTGTAGAGAAGTTACTGCTACCAGGTCTGACTGTCATGGCTCAGGAAAATGGTGCAGTCATTCCTCTTAGCGTAGAATATACATGAGAGCTTTCAGAAACAGTGGCACCTCGCTACTTCCTTGGAGCAGCCCTTTAATGGTTGCCCCAGGCAGAGCACCATCTGGAGGTGGAGTATGTGGAATCTACTGGTAACTCTCAGATCCCTATAGTGCCACCACTCTTGCAAGAAGAGTCCCTGAACTGGGCACACAGTTGGACTTTTATCCCACAAAACTGGACACTGGAACTCCCAGTCCAGCTGTCACCATCTAAATATTCTCAACCTTGCTTACTAGTGGCAGCATTAAGATGGCCTCCTCCTTACTTCTTATTTTCAAATACAATTTTAGTGCACTTATTGGTGAAAGTTACTTTGAATCCCGGAGCTTAGCCACAAATGAGTATGAGAAACATAGTGTTTAGCTTTTCTACATCTCTAACTAGAAGAAGGTAGAATGGAAGTTGAGAGCCCAATCTTCTACAGGAGGGACATGGACAAACTAGGGGATGGGTAATAGATGAGGACAGAGGAAAATATATGATCCATGCCTTTCTTAAAATTTAGTTGGAGGCAGGTAGCAGGGAAAGGAGGCCAACCACAGTATTTTTTGATCACTGATGGTCTTGCAAGAATAAATTCTGGAAGGCAAGTTGATAGCTTCTGGGGAAAGAGTAAAGCAGACAACATGTTCATATGTGTCTCATTCTCTTAGTAAAATAGCAGCAAATATGAATGAGCTGGAGGAAGCCATACCAGGGAGAGTGCCTCTGTGGATTGACATGTTCCTGTCACTTTTCTTTTGTCTGGTTCCAAGGCACTTTAGAGAATGCACATAAGAGAAATCAGAGGAGGGAATGAAGGCTGGAGCTACCCTTCCCCTGCCCTCTCATCCAGGCCTTGGTCAGAAAACTATCTGTCCAGGCCTCGGCTGGAAAATCTACAAGGTCCTCAACTCACCTCATATCTCTCCTACCAGCACCCAGAGTCCCATTACAGCTTCTGCATCTATGTGTGCCAGGTCCTGTGCATATTGTTTTGTGTATGGGTTTCATTCAACAATCAGCAAAGATTCATTTAACAAATATGGAAAAGGTAGAATGCCATTTGTGTAGTAGGCTCTGGCCTAGGTGAAGAGAGGAAACAAAAATATCTGCCCTAATAATATATATAAATGAGAGCCATGACCCTCAGATGTAGGAAATTTCACATTGATTTATTTCTGTAAGCCAAGATAAATCAGTCCCTGACCACCCCAACCCTTGTTAAAGAAGCACTCACCACATCTACTCTAGTGCTTTGGCTCTTTTTCCCGCTGTTGGGCCATACTTGAATCCCAAGGGTTACCTGGGCCTGGGCCTTAGCCCCGTGTGGTTAATGTGGTTCTTCTTCCATGTTCTCCTGCACTGCTATTCTTGGTGGTTACTGACTTGCCCATCATAGTGATCTGTCTACGACCTCCACTCCTGAGCCATTCCGGCCTTCCAAAGTCAGATAAATATTCTTTTATATTTTCCTCTAAAAGTTTTAAAGCTTTACCTTTCATAATGAAGTCTTTAATCCATCTGGAATTTATTTTTGTGTATGTTAGGAGCTATAGTTCTAATTTTTTACATTTGGTTAACCAATGTATTCTTACCACTTACTTCTGATTCAAAATTCTCCCTCTATCATATATCAAATATCCATATAGACATAGACGTGTTGGGCTCTCTGTTATGTAGAGTTTTCAATTTGTCAGTGTTTATTCCAATAACATACTCTCCTAGCCACCATAGCTTTATACTCTTATTATCTGTATATCTTGGCTGTTTTTGATCCTTTGCTATCCCACTGCTAGTGGGAATCGCAGACTGGTGCAGCCACTATGGAAAACTGTATGGAGTTTCCTCAAAAAATTAAAAATGAAACTGCCGTTTGACCCAGTGATCCCACTTCTAGGAATATATCCTAAGAAACCCTTAACACCAATCAGAAAGAACTTATGCACCCCTATGTTCATAGCAGCACGATTTACAATAGCTAAGATCTGGAAACAGCCCAAGTGCCTGTCAGTAGATGAGTGGATAAAAAAGCTGTGAGACATTTACACCATGGAATACTATGCAGCTATAAAAAAGAAGGATCACTATTCCATATAAATGCTAAGGTCAAACTGGTCAGTTCCACAGAAAACCCTATTGAGATTTTACCTGAAACTATATTGATTGTAGATATTAATTTGGGGATAACTGCCTTCTTCTCAATTCTGGGTTTTCCCCAATATAAGTATGATATATCTATCTACTTATCTATATTTATTTAGGTCTGTTTTAAAATCTTTCAATAGTGTTTTACAACTTTTTCCATTAAAGGCCTCAAATGTTTTGGTTAGATTTATTCTTAGTTAATTATTAGTTTTGCTTTTGTTTTGTTTTCCTGTTTTATTTGTATTTTTTAAATTATATTTTATAAGTATTTAATGCTGCTGTATGTGAATGAAATTGATATTTGATTATTTTCACCTTCCTTACTCTTAATTCTAATAACTTTACTACAGATGCTCTTGAGTTTTTCTATGCAAATAATATTCTGCAAATAATGATGGTTTTCCTTCATTATTTTCAATACATTTTTGACAGCTCTGTACTAATTGCCTTATGCTATATTAGAGAAGTGTTTTCTTTTTCTCTACAACACCTTTAATTTTTTTTCTGTACTAGCCAGGACCTCCATTACCTTATAGAAAAAAAGTAATATTAGTGGGCATTCTTGTCTTATTCCTGACATTATGTATTTTATTTATCTTGTTGTTAATCCTCACCCAAGGATATTTTCCCCGTTGCTTTTCAGAGAGAGAGTGAAAGGGAGAGAGGGAGGAGGAAAGAGAGAGGGGGAGAGAGAGAGGGAGAGAGAGAGAAACATCGACCTGAGAGAGACACATGGATTCATTGCCTCCCACACACATCCCGACCAGGGCAGGGAGCGAACCCGAAATCCAGGTACGTGCCCTTGACTGGGAATCAACCTCATGAGCCTTCAGTGTGTGAGCCAATGCTCTAGCCACTGAGCAACAACACTGGCCAGGGCTTATTCCTGACCTTAAAGGGAATGGTTCTGACTCATTTGCTTTAGGTTTTTTATTAATATCCTTTATTGGGTTGAGGATGCTTCTTCCTATTCTTACTGTGTTAAGAGGTGTTTTGTTTTGTTTTATTACCACAGGGGTCAGAAGAGCTCTCAGGAATTCTTCTGCCACCCCAGGCACATTCGGTCTCCTCATCCCCAGTCTTCCTGGTGAAACCTGACCCTAAAAAGACCCTCTTTGTGGAAGGGAGGGTTGAAACAGTCTGTACCTTCAGCTGGTTACATGCACAACCAGAATCCTGGAAAGTTTTAATTAGTTCTTTACTTCGGGTCCAAGCACTATCATCCATTTTTATGGAGCTGGTTGGCACTAAAGAGTCTTGTATTTGGGCCCCAGCTCCCTTTATGGATGTCCTTGTTGCCTGTCTCCTTCACTCTTGAGGAACATGTGGCCACCCTCCCAGGAGACAGGAAACATCTCTGCACCTTTTCTCCTGCCCTACAATTTTCCTATCTTTTTTCACTTCATTTTATTATTTTTTAACTTTGCATTATAAAAAATTTCAAATATATAAGAAGTAGAGAAAATGGATTAACCTTCATATCATCACCCAGTTTCAAAAATTATTAATATTAACACTTTGACAATCTTTTTTATCTATCTCCATGATATTTTTTACTGCAGCATTACAAATTAAATCATAGGCATCATTTCATTTAATTCATAAATACTTCAGTGCAAGCAGGTGACTTTTACAAATTACTGTACCTTATCACACTTAACAAAATTAATAATAATCTCCCAGTAACTTCTAATAAAATAGTACAGTATTAATTTCATACCTGAGCATGACCCTGTTCTTTAGAGGTTCCCACGTTTCAAACACACAGAAAATAAATTTATTACAGAATGCATGGGCACCTCTATCACTCTGGATACCACACTGAGACTGAGCAAGTGACCCAGGGCTCTAACATCACTCTAGTGATTAAGATAATTCCCCCAGGGAGTTGTTTCTCCACCTTTCTGGTCCTAGGGACACTAGGTACAAGAGTCTGCATTCAAATACTCAGGAGGCACTTAAGCTATGCTGCTCCCAAGGTTGGAGATGGGTCCACTATAAAGAGTCTGCAAGATCCTAGCAGCAGAAACACTTATGGTAGAGAAAAGAAAAATTAATTAACTTGTCAAATCCTTCCTCTTAGAGAGCATGATTGCAGTGCATAGTTGCATAATGAAGTGTTTGTCCTCGTAGTCCCGTGACACCATTTCTTGCTTCTCTTTATATTCCAGTTCATGGTTCTCGAGGCACTCATGAATTAGCACAATATTTGCAATAGTTGTTGTATATGGTAACTGAAGAACATTTTGCAAAATTAAATAATTCATGTTATTTGTAAATTTGTCTATGCTAAATCTAGATATAGTATCCCTGAGGTATAATGCTGATTCTTAACTTTGGCAACTAGAAAGACAACGAATGCTAAAATTGTGAATACACATATATTTTTTATCCTCACCTGAGGACACTTTTTTCATTGCTTTTCAGAGAGAGTGGAAGGGAGAGCGCGATAGGAAGAGAGATACACATTGATTGGTTGCCTCCTGCATGCACCCCAATGGGGGCTGGGATCAAGTCTGCAGCTGAGGTATGCGCCTTTGGTGGGAGTTGAACCAAGGATCCTCAGTCTGCAGGCTGACACTTTAACCACTGAGGAAAACTGGCTAGGGCGAAATTGTAAATATTTTTAATAAAAATACTTAGAATGACCCTGGTTGGTTGGCTCAGTTGGTTGGAGCATCCTCCTGTACACCAAAAGGTTGTGGTTTGATTCCAGGTCAGGGCACATACCTAGGTTGCAGGTTCAATCCCCAGAGTCATGCTTATGAGAGGCAACTGATTGATGTTTCTGTCTCTCTCTCTCCCTCTGTCTCTAAAATCAATTTAAATAACAAACATATCCTTGGGTGAGGATTAAAAAAAATACTTAGAATGTAACTAAATTTTTTAAAAATAATAATTTCAGCTTTAGTTAAATCATTTGGATTTAAATTTTTGATAGTCACTAATTATTATATGTATTTTGCCTTTTAATTCAATAGATAATTTAGAATTTTTCTCAACTTAGGGTTTCGAACTCATTGGTAAAGATCCAGATTTTAAATATTTAATATTTTATAAGCTATATATAACAGTCTCTGTCCCATCATATTCTTCTTTGTTTTTGTTTGTTTGTTTGTTTTTACAATGCTTTAAGAATGTAAAAGTCGACCACAGTGAGATACTACTTCATAGCTACTAGGATGGCTAAAATAAGAAAGACAGACAATAATAAATGTTGACAAAAATGTGGAGAAACCATCACACGTTGCTGGTGGAAATGTAAAAGGTACAACCTCTTTGGAAAACAATTTGGCAGTTCCTTAAAAAGTGAAACATGACCCAGCATTTCTAATCCTAGGTGGATACATAAGAGAATGGAAAACATGTTCACATGAAATCTTGTATACAAATATTCATAGCTATATTACTCATAATAGCCAAAAAGTGGAAATAATTTAAATATTCATCAGCTAATGAATGGATAAATAAAATATGATATATTATAGCATAATAAAAGATACATTTGGTGTTTATTCCTAGTTCCTGGCACAGAGCCCCTAAAACTCTTGGAATGTTCTGAGTAATAAGAAGGTCTTTTGTGGTTCATTAGAGCCTTTTTAGACTATACCTGAGTTTATGCTAATGAGGTGGCTTCAGGATGGGAGCTGGTCAACAAAAAGACCAAATGTGATTAGAGGGTAGAAACATTCAGGGAGGAGAGGGGAGCTGGAGATTGGGTTATAAACACTCTTGAACAAGGAGATTCAGAGAGCTTCTGGGTTGGTGAATACAGACACATCTCATTTTATTGAGCTATGCTTTATTGTGCTTCAGAGATGCTGTGTTTTTTACAAATTGAAGGCAATGCCCTCCACCAGCAAAAAAAATTACAATTTATTGCAATACTTGCTTTATTGCAATGGTCTGGAACCAAGTCCACAATATATCCAAGGTATGCCTGAATGGGAATATGGTGTACGTGGAGAAGACATGGAGGCTCCATGCCTCACCCTATATCTTGCCCTATGCATCTTTTTCATTTGGCTATTCAATTGTATCTTTTATAATAAACTAGTAACTCTAAGTAAAGTATTTCCCTGAGTTCTATGAATTATTCTAGTGATTTGTCAAACCTGAGGGGGGAGCTGAATCTCCTGAATTTGTAGTCAGGTAGGCAGAAGTGTTAGTAGCCTGGCACCCCATATGCGGCTGGCATTCAAAGAGGGGGCATGGGGTACTGAGACCTTAACCTGTGGGGTCTGTGCTAACCCCAAATAGTGTCACAATTGAATTGAGTTGTTATGCACTCAGTTGGTGTCTGAGAATTGGGTATTGGTGTGGAAAAATTACATGTATTTTGTATCAGACAAAAATCCCCCACACATTTGGTATCAGAAGTGAAAACACCATACATGTATTGATACAATGGAATATTATTTATATATGCTACATATATGATACATGATACATTATGGGTTAACCTTGAAAATACCATGCTAAGTAATAGAATTCAGATAGGACAGTGCACATATTGTATGATTCTATTTATATGACATGTTCAGAACAGGCAAATTCAGAGACAGAAAGTAGATTATTGGTTGCCCGGCACTGGGGCAGTGGGGGGATGGGGAGTGACTGCTAATGGTACAGATTTCTATAGGGGGAATTAAATAGTGGTGATGGTTGTACTATTCTGTGAATATACTGAAAACCACTGATTTGCACACTCGAAAAAGGTAAACTTTATGATATGTGAATTATATATCAACAAAGCTATTATTTTTAAATGTAAAAAACATTTTTAGCTCAAGGATCATACAAAAAGTAGCCAAGGGCCGGATTTACCTGCAGATTGGAGTTAGCTGACTCTTGTTTTAGATGACAAAACTTTTATTTGAAACATATGGGGAAAATAATTTAAATTTCTATTCTAGACCTAAGCTCTGTAAATGTAAGGGATGGTCCTGATCTAATATCTAATCTATTTTAAAATTTTCTTGATTTTTTCAAAATGTCTTTAACACATTCATTCTCTCCTCCCAAGGGAGAGGATATCCTCTCTGGTGTCTCCCTCTAGAACCGGTAGTCGGTTCTTCTCTATTGTTTCATCTGGTTCCATAGCAATGGGAAGAGAGGTCCTGGGTCAAATATGTGAAACACAAGCAGGCCATTTATACTGTGAAGATGCAAGAGCTTAAGTCCTTAACATTTTAATTACATCATTACACTGATGTAACTAAGGTGACAGTGGTGAACTGTGAAATGGTGGTCCTGAGTGGCAATGGAAGGCAGAATGTGTTGGTGGTGATGGTGGTGGTGGGGACTGAGTCCATAATGGTATGATTACCAAAAGAGATGTTTGAGAGAAGCCCCTTTTTTGGTAACAATTTGCTATTTTCTCTCATTCTTCAATTAGCCTGAAAAATGAGGCTCTACCAGGGTCTGGGCAAGTAGGAGTCTGTAGTAATATTTAGAGTTCTATTTTGTGATTTTATGGAACTGCTGAAAAGGTCAAGAACATTTCTTTAAATGTCAATGACCTAAGGGTCCAATTACCTAAGGGAGGACATTCTTAGAGGAGCAGCTTTGTAAGTCTGGCAGAGTGATGTGGGAGCTCAGTGAGGGGCAGCCCCAGGTTTCTCAGAGAGAGGGTCCTTGGCAGAACAGCTGAGGGAGGATGGGCTCTTGCAGAATTGTTGCCCACTCACTGCTTCCTCCACCTCCATGTGAGGCTGGCTCCCCAGTGCCTACTGGAGCCTGAGGAGCCTGGTGCAAGCTTGGGGGGTGCGGGTGCACCCTCCTCCTGCATTCCAGACTGTGAAGTCTCCAGAGTCCTCTATGCAGGTCCCTGAGACTGACCTAAGGAAGATCACATGTTCAAACCCCTGAGCAAGTGTTTTCAGTCCCCTGGAGAATGTATTAAATGCAGAGTCCTTCCCTAGCCCATTTGGCTTAATGGTTAGCGTGTTGGCCCGTGGACTGAAGGGTCTCAGGTTCCATTCTGGAAAGGAGCACATACCTCAGTTGTAGGCTCAGTCCTGGGCCCCGGCCAGGGTGTGTGCAGGAGGTGGCCAATCTATACGTCTCTCTCACATCAATGTTTTTCTCTCTCTCTCTCTTCTACTCTCTTTGAAAAGCAATGGAAAAAGTATCCTCTGGTGAGCATTTACAAAAACAAACAAACAAACAAATGCAGAGTCCTGAGCCATGAATAAATTCAAAGAGTTTACAATGAATAGTATTATTATTTTATAATGGAGAAGGAAGCTATTTTCATGGAAGTTAGGCAGCTTGTTAAAACACATATTCCTGAGACAGGCCAGTAAGCCAGGGCAAGTGGAATAGGGAAACTGAGACAGGTAGTTAAACAGCAGTCTGCAGCCAGTTAGTAAATCCTATCTTCCCTAAACCAAGAACACTTAATAGTAAATGGATTGTGTTAGATGGGCCAGTTACAGAAACTCACCAGGGCAGGAAGCCCTGGATGCCCAACAAGGGGTAAAACTGGGAAAACAAGTACTTTGTCCCCAGGATAACCTGTCTTCCCCTAGTATATCACTGGTCATGTGGTTTAGACTCCCTGAGCATTACTCCCTAAAGATAACATCTAGGCCTCAGTTGCACTTCAGCTCCAGGCCCAGAAAAACAGTGAAGCCATCAGCCAAGTGGCATTGTGGCTGCCTCAGGACCAGATACATTGACTAATGATGCCCTGACCTGGCACCAAACAATCAGTGGAGACCATGACCCTGAAAGAACACACCTGGAAAGTTGATGAATATATTGAGATACTCCCCTGAGACCTCCCCTAAGATTCCCGCCTTCAAGAGAGAAATAAAAGCCTCAAGACAAAGGACCTGGTGCTCTTTCCCTTTGGGGAACACAACCCCCCACCCCCCACGCAGCCATCCCCACCCCTTCTTCTTCCCCCATAGGCATGCATTTCCTAAACTCTAAAGAACTCCAGGGGAGCAATGGGGAGTGGCAACTCATGCCAGGCTAACCTTTGAACCTGTCTCCAAGGCCCCTTTTTCTCTGACTTCCCAGAGAGCTAGGGCAGCCCAGCCTGGGCTCTCCTGTTGCTTCTTCTATGTGAAGCTCTTTCTTGTTTCACTGTCCCCAGCTTTAATAAATGTTTCCTCATAGTCATCTGGACTCGAGTTGTGAAATTTTTCCTGCAAGAAGTCAAGAACCCACATACTACCGGCTGGCCCTAGGCAAACCCACCAAGGGCCAGGTCACCTTTCTGGCAACATTCCTAGGCTCCCAATCCCATTGAATCAATACCTAGAGGAAGATGTATGGAGGGAGGGGATGGGACCCAAGATGCTGCACTTTCAGTGACTATGCCAGGTAATTTTGAGGCTGGTCCTCTCCACACCTCTAAAAGAGGAAAGATTCCTGGGTAACAGGGTTTTGAAATAAGACATATGTGGGATTGAATGCTGGCTCTGTGACATTCTGAATGACCTTGGACAGGTTACTTAACCCTGGGGCATCCATTCCTTCATCTCTACAACAGGGACACTAATGCCTACTTTCCAGAGGTCATGGAAAGGATTGAATGAAATAATGAACACGGAGAGGTTAGCCCAGTGCTGGCACATAAGTGCTCTGCTAATGCAGGCTCAGTTGCTATTTTTAGGCATCTGGGAGGCTTCAGGTAGGGCTTCTGGTTCTCGCCAAGTGTGTGGGTACGTGTGTGTTTGAGAGTGTGCTTGCATGTGTGTGCTCATGTCTTTGCTCTTCCTTGTTGCGCCCCACTCCCATCACTATTACACCCACCAGCCAGGAGCTCAGGGATGCTGGCCCAAAACGGGGTGAATCTGGGATGTGTTTGTCAATATTCCATAGCTGGTTGTGGCTAGCTCCTCAGAAGGGAGAGCCTGTGCTGATACACAAGGCTGATTTGAGCACAGATGCGGACCGTGACCCTGTGGGACCCTGTGTTCAGGGTTTTCCCCTGCGGCCTAAAACATTTAGAAGCTGGAGCTTCTTCAAGACAGATGTGACCAGGGTCCCGTGCAAGGTCTCCCTCCCCTGATCCACTTTATTCGCAGCACAAGCACTGAAGAATCAGTCATTTTCCCTGAGGGTTTTCACCAGGGCCTTGGCATTCCCCCAGGGAAGAGAGGATTCCACAGAGTTGACCTGAAGAGATGGGCGTGGGCTTAGCTGAGGATGAGGAGTGAGGTTCTCTCCTTCAGCCTACACCCAGAGCCTGGGACTGGAAGAGAATCACTACCACCCTTCCCCTACCTGCCACAAATAGATCCTGTTGAGATAGAGTGATTTTGCTGTTTGAAAAGAGAGCTGAGAAGATTCTATACCTTGGTGTGACTTTTTTCAGGCTGTCACTTACTGAGTGCCTACTGTGTGCCAAGAACTTAATTCATCATTTCTTTTAACCTGTCCCATAATTCTGTTGGTTAGATACTGTTATCTTTTCCATTTTTTAGAGACATCTAAGACCCAACAGGTAGTCAATAGTGGCACTTAATCCAAACTTAGGTATATCTAACTCCAAGTCCTGGTTTCTATCTTTGAGCTCTATTCTAACTGCTAAGTAAAGCTGACCAGGATGAGAGGATGCCGGGGCAAGACGGCAGGTGTGGGTTACCAGGGCCATCATCCAGGTGACCCGCAAGAGCAGTCCATGAGTGAGGATAACAGGTCAGGAGATATGGATAAGGGAAGAAAGTACATCCAGCTGTCCGTGGTCCTAGCAAACCAGAGTGGGTGAGAGTAATATTCACTAAGCTTCTGTAATAGGATCTGCAGAAAAATTCTACAGTCCTCATGGTGAGACAGTAGATAAAGTAGATACCGACTGATTTGTCTCTCCACCCCTCCTCTCAATTCTGAGGAGAGATTTCCTTCCAGTAAACTGCCCTTCCCCCCTTTCCACCCACAGGGTTCCCACAGGAGCAGCCACATTGTTATTCTGTCCTCTGGCCGTAGCTGAGTGGCCCAGGGATGGATCTCCACCCAAGGTGGGCCAATCAGACTTCCCTGGGATTTTTTGAACTGGTACTGATATAAAAGCCTATTTCTCTCCAGGAGCTGAGGCTAGGAGGGGTGAAGCTTGGGAGGTGTGGGAAGCTGATCTACAGTCAGAGAGAAGCAGAGACAGGGGTGGAGATACAAGGAGGAAGATAGAGTCTTGGCAGCATTTTAGACTTGGGTTTAGATATTCCTGAGGCCCAGTAGTATCCCCACTCTTCCTAGGTTGACTGTTCAACCCTTCTTTTGTTTGGAATATGTTTGTGAATATCCCATACTTGACACAGGGAAAACCTGGTACCACCACATCTACCAATAAAGTCCCTTTTGGTGCCCAAGTTAGTATGAACTGGGTTCTGTCCCTTGCCACCAAGAGACTTGACCAATCTATCCCCTCATCCATCGTCACTGCATGAGGAGGATACAGTTAGCATGTTCCAGGAAGTTGGGGCAGAGAAGCCAACCAGAGCGGCCCAGGTGCCTGATGGTGACACGGAACAAGGTGCAGGGGAGTCTGAGGGCCTGGAAGAGCCAACCTCAGCTCCGGGCTGCAGAGTCCTGGTTGGAAGCCAATCTTCTGGGTCAGGCTGGCTCTAGGCATACAAAACAGAAGCCAAAAAGGTTGGACTTAGAAGTGGCTGCTCTAAATTTGTCATCACTCAGACGTCTGAGCCAGAAATGCTGCCTTTCTCTGACCTGGGCAGCAGGGCTGGCTTTCAGGGAACACTGGGCTTTCCCAGGGCAGCCTGGGAGGTCCTTCTGGAACCCTCACCCAGACATCTCTCAGAGTCAACATGGATTAGGGAGGGGAGAAAGAGTGGATGAAAGAGGGACAGGGGAGGAGAGGGAGAGGAGAAGAATGTTCTCTTGGAGAGGACAAGAGGAGGGAGAAAGTGATGAGGAACCCACAGAAAAATCAATCTTTATTTCTTTCGTCCGTGGATCCCAGGAGGTGTTTCTTCTCTTTCCTTCTTCCAGCCAACATCATGGACTTTATTTTCCTTTCAAGAAAGAGCTTTTCTTCTCAGCTAGAAGAAGTGGTCAACAAAGTCTGGCTGAATAACAGCAAAGCTCTTGAGAGGCCCCTCTGGGTCTCAGCTACTCCCCACGGGCTTCTAGGTCTCCAGGGAGGATCTTAGAGGGTGCCCATTTTAGGATAAAGAGAGCTGAAACTTGTGACTCTGCAGCATGCCTTCCTGTCTGTACTGGAGATATAGTTAAACATGTTGGCTTCAGTGTGCTGCCTATGAAATGGGGATGGTGTGTAAATGAATAGGGTCCAGCATCTATTGTGCTGAACTTCTCTGCTGAGAGTTCAGGGCAATAAGAAAGGCTGTGCCCAACCATCTCCTGCACACTCACAACACTACTCCCAGTCTCCCTTGGTCTTACAGTGGACTTTTCCCTTGTGGCATCTCATGGGAGGGTCATAAGAGTCCCCAGAGGAAAGCTAAGGAATAGCCAGCCTCTCTACATTCCTGGAAATCCAGAGTGGAGGGCTCACTTGTTTAGAATCACTCAGCACACCCCCACAATACTGAGTTCTGCCTACTGTTCTGCCTTCTCCTGTAGCCCTGTCCCTACCTCTCTGCCTCCCTACAACTTGGTACTCCCTGCCCAGTCACACATCTTTCACCCAGCACTTCCAGCTTTTGTCATGAGCTACCTTTTTACGTTATGCTCAGCCTCTTTGACTGGAGTGAGCTGTTAGAGGTCCCAGGCTGTGTTTCACCATCTCTCTGTTCCGGTCTCTCCGTGTGCTCACCCCTCGCCTCTTACTTTCTGAGAGCAGTCCCTGCCTGAGGACACAATGGCACTCTGAAATTTAAGGGGCAGTGCAGGCTGTCTGGCGGGGTTTGCTATGCTGTGGAAGCTGCGAGGAGCCTGCCCACCCAACTTCTCCTTTTCCTCTCTAGCCTTTCCAGAGTCTCCTGAGGGCTGTTCCAGGCCGGGCTCCCCAGGGTGCTTGGGCGGTAGTGAGGGGAGAGGAGGCTGTTCATTAAAATTCACATCCAGAGAAATAAGTAATCAGGGGTCGTTGGTTGCTTAATTGGTTTTAAACTTCAGGAAGATTCTTCATTGGCCTAGGGGTGACCTCTGCAGAGCAGCCCAACTGGGAAAGGAAGAATAGGGAGGAGAGCAGAAGCCCCTTCCTTTGCTAGCCTGTCCCCTGCTCTCCAGATGGGCAATCAGGTGGTTCTGAGCTTCTTGCAACAAGCTCCCAGAGAAAGGCTTTGTAATAATCCTCTTCTTCTTTCAAGGCCTCCTTTTCCAGGAAGGTTGCCTTGGCCAGCCAGGGGGATGACCTCCAGCCTTGAGCTCCTTCTGCATGTCCAGTCTGAGCCCCACAGCTAGATACCTTTTAAAGTATTTCATTGTGCTTCCCAGCCTGAGAGCTTCTAGGGAGCTGGTTCTCTTCCCATTATCTTCGTCACCCCCTTGTCACCTTTCCTCTTACTTCCTCTGCCTCCCTACCCCCTCCCACTCTTCCATCTTCTCTCCTGCCCCCCCCTTGCTTTCTCCTCCTCCCACCTACATTGTCCTCCTTCTTTGTCCTTCCTCCCCAGTCAACTCCCCTTGTGTAGCTAAAGGAAACACCAGGTCACTGACCAGCACTAAGGGAAACTAAGGCCCCGCCCCATAATTTTCACCAGCATTCCAATGGATACTTCTTCAGTCTGACCCCATTCCAACTCCCACCACATTGCTGCCTTCTGCCCAGGAGTAGAGGAGGAATCTGGATGGGAACCCGTCGTACACTTAGAGATGGAGGAGCTAGAGCCACTTTGGTTGGAGAAAAGAAGATTGGGGAGATCATAATGACTCTTCTTCATATCTCTGAGGGGCTGGCTCGGCTGAGTAAAGGAGCTTGTCCTGTGAAGGTCAGGAGGACAGAGCTAGGACTGATGC
The DNA here is from genome assembly GCF_054644295.1 of Miniopterus natalensis. NCBI lineage: Eukaryota > Metazoa > Chordata > Mammalia > Chiroptera > Miniopteridae > Miniopterus > Miniopterus natalensis. The sequence continues at coordinate 98,752,213 of NC_142081.1, forward strand.
TGGACTGAGGGTCATTAGAGGGACTGAGACTCAGGCGCAATGCAAGGAAGAATAGTGAGCACCCACTCGTTTTCCATAGGCTTCCAGAAATAGCATTCCCTCCATGGGGTTCCTACCCTCCCACACTCCACATGGTTTTAATATGACTGCCATTCAAAGTACACTATCTCCCATCCTCAGGTCACATGACAAAGCCTAGCCAATCATAACTGCCCAGAGCTCTGTCCACATTGACCTGCTCCGGATGGGCGTGTGACTCAAGGCTGGCCAGTCTCCACCCTTCCCTGGGAATTTATGTATGGCCTCTTGGAAAAAAAAGCTCTCTCTCTGGTTCAACCTGGTGACAAGATATGCTACAATTTGTTGACTGCATTGCATGGAGAAATAATAGCCAAGAGTTGCAGAAGGAGAGAAGGAAAGTCTTAACAACATTGTTTGGTTCTCTAAAGCCCTTGAGGTAACCTCCACTCCTACTCTTCCCAATTTCTTAGGCCAGTGAATTCCTTCTTATGGTGAGCCATTTGAGTTGAATTTCTGCCACTTCAACTCAGAGATTTCCTAGCTGATATAAGTACTTTCTCATAGCCAGAGCTATCAAAATGGGGGCTGGGACATCCCAGGAGGTGGCAGCTCCCAAGGCAGAGCTGGGCAACCTCCTGCCAGGGACGCTGTAGAGAAAATTTCTGGATCCTATTGTGTCAGATAACAGCTAACATTTATTGAGGGCCTGGCACTTTATAACCATTACTTTAGTTAATCCTCATGACACTTCTGTAGAGAAGCATCATTCCTCCTATTTCCATGAGGAAATAGAGTCTCATAGGGGTTCATTATCTTGTCAAAGTGGAACAGATATGGGATGAAGTGCAAGCCTTCTTTAGCTCCAGGACTCATGCGTCTTCCCGAAAGCCTACAGACTCCCAGGGCTTTGTCCACACCACACCCAAGAGCCTGGCCACTTCTAGAGGGGCAGATGCAGACCTACTTTCTGCAGTCAGCTCAGCACTCCTCAATAGGGCAGCCAATAGAGGTGCGGTGCTGTGCCCAGGTGAGCAACGAGGCACATGGCCCCAGCTTGCTCTGGGGACAGGTTGCCTTCAGATCCACAGGAGTGGAAGAAACCAAAAGGAGGCAGGGGAGCCTTAGGGGAAGGGTCAGGAAGCAGGAAGCACTTCTTCCTTCAAAGACCTAGATGAGGGTCTTTTTGTATCATAGATTCCTTTGGCATCCGATGGAGCCTGTGGACTTTCTCCTAGAAACAAAGACAATCATGCAAGTATGCAATGTTTTGGGCTTCAGATAACGCTTCCCCCCACACACATCCCCCAACCCTGGAGCAGTGCATAGAACCCCAGTAGCCAGTTAAGAACTCCTGATCAAGAAGTGTGAAAAGTGTTCAGGGCCCTGCCCCAGGCCAAGTAGCAATAGCAATAAAATCTCAGAGAAGTGGACCTAGCACAGTTGGATTATTTTAACCAGCATATCTAGCTAGGGAAGGTGACCAAGCATCTTTTGCCCCTTTCCCTTAGAACGCTGCCCCTAGCATCTTGCTCTCTTATCTACAGTTATTCCTGCCCAGGTGAGGGCGGAAAAGTGTCTAATGACCTTCTTCAGCCTGAGATGGGGGAGGGCAGCTGAATGCTCCGTATCTTTTCTCAGCCCATGTCCACCCCAACCTGCATCCCCATGACCCTGTCATTCAATCCACTCTCCTCAAAATTTTGTGAGCTGCAGAGTGAGATAGGTAGTATTTCTTCCTTTCAGGATCCAATGGCTAAAGACCCACAAAGTGAGATCTAGACCAGTGTGGTCCAATAGGGTAGCCATATGTGACCATTCAAATGAAAATGAATTGAAGTTAAAGGAAGCTTAAAACTCAGTTCCTTAGTAACATTTGTCACATTTCACATGCTCAATAGCCATGCGTGGCTAGTGGCTACTGCCTTGGGCAGCACAAATATAGAATGTTCCCACCACTATTGGAGCTACAGATTCAGCACAAAGACATAGACAACCACAGCCTGGAGTCAGACTGCCTTGCTTCAAATCTGTACTCTACCATTCACTAGCTGAGGGTTAGGGTGAGTTCCTTAATGTCTCTGAGCTTCAGATTCTTTGTCTCTAAAATGAGAATGATAATAATGCCTGCCTCTTAGAGTTGTCATGGTCATTACTTCAGCACAATGCCCTGCACATAGTCAGATGAGCTGGATGTCCTCAGTTTGGCCCTGCATGTCCACTGTCCACGCTTCTCCACCCTACTCTGTGCCTGGAAGCTGACCTTTAAGGACTGCATCAGCAGGTTTCCTTGCCCTCTGGCCTCTGGTTGGATTTGGCCTTTGAGGGCACCACAGAAAACCAGAGGCAGGAAAAAGAGGTCAGGGTATTTGTTCTGTGATACTCAGCCTGCCAGGCCACTGGAGGTGGGCTCTGTCTATGAAGGGCCACAGCTTCTATCAGGTGGCCCTCTCTGGAGAGCTCCTTACTTCAGGTTCTAGTAACTGTTCCTTCCATTTGCTCCTTTAGGCCCAGAGGTGGAAGCTGCTTCCCACTGTTTCTCTATGGGGGGCTCCACTGTCTCTTGTTTGTTTCCTTGTGTAGACATTCTTTATTATGCTTCCTCCATGGCCTAGTATGAATATACCTTCCCTGTCCTGACGGACCTTGAGTGATACAGAGGCCCATGTCTAGGTTAGCCCTCCTGCTAGTACTAGGAAGAGGGGGAGGAGGAAGAGGAGGGGGAGGAGAGGATGATCATGGATAGGTAGTCCCCATCTCCATCTCTGTCTCTGCCTCCAAACTTCTCCAGAAGAGATTGAATTTCAGGAACTATCCAAATGAAGAAGGATAGAAGAAATGGCTCAGGATGAGCTGATGAGGCACAGGGGTGAGTTGCTAGTGAGATGGAGAGTCAGCCAGTGGGAGGAGAGAGGTGGAAACACAGAGCAGAGAGACAAGGAAGCTTTGGCCTCAAAACAAGACAGATTTTAGGTTGAAAAGCAGAACCTAGTTTCATTGCCTGGTGGTGCAAGGGCCTGCTGGGAGGGTCCTGGAGCTCAGGCCTCTGTCATGGGGTGCACACCATCTCCCCACATTCCCTCAAACAGGATAGCAGATCCTTTCCTTCTCAGGGCCTCCCGCTGGAGCCTGACACTGCTGACTTAGGTGCCCTCTGTCTGAGCAGGGTGTCATGCTTATCTGTGCCCTTAGCTTCTGAGGTGTGACTCTTATCTGGGTGCCTGGGCCCCTGGAGCTGAGTGATTGCAGGCAGGCAGGAGATAGAGTGGCATGAGAATGCTGGGGGCATGCCCCTGGAAAGGCTCTAAGTGGAGTGTGTGGAGTGTCCACTCCCAATTGCAAATTCTCCCACCAGACCCTTAACACCAAGTCTGGGTTCTTAAAGCCAGGTGCTGTTTCTTTATTGTAATCGCCTGTCTCCTGTCTTGTCAAGGCACTATCTTATTCACCATTATTTCATGAGCATCTAGCAACTTGCTTGGCACATAGTACATATACAGCATCTAGTAGATGCCCAACTAATATTTATGTATAAGAGAAACTGCCCAACCCCCACCTCAGAGCGGGTCTCCAACCACACCTGCATGCAGGGCTGGGAGTCCTGCTTTAAGGCAGTTGATCTTGCTTTAATTCCTCCAGCAAATGGAATTTAGACACTCCCTTCTCTTTCTGGACCAGTTTTCTTATTTGAAACTTGGACTTGTTTGGACTTGATAATCTGTGGTTTCTGTGCCAAGGACCAAATTTTTAAAGTATCATGATTAGCCCTGGCTGGTGGCTCAGTTGGCTGGAGTGTCATCCCATACATCAACAGGCAGCGGGCTCATTTTCTAGTCAGGGCACATACCAAGACTAGGAGTTCCATACCTGGTTGGAGCACATATGGGAGCAACTGATTGGTGTTTCTCTCTTGTATCGATATATTTCTCTCTTTCTCTCTCCTTTCCTCTCTCTCTCTCAAATCAATAAAAACATACCCTCTGGTGAGGATTAAAAATAAATAAAAAGTAAAGCATCATGACTAATACATAAAAATAATTAATACTTATCATTTTTGAATCACAGTCAAACCTTGGCATCTTAGCCTTTCTTTTTTCTCATGGCCAAGCATCATAGATAATTTTATCTACATGTTTCTAGTCTAAAAAGAGTCTATTTCCTCATCCACCACATAAGGCCTCTGTGTCCACAAATTAGGACTTTGATTAATTCACTCCCTCACTCATTTGTTCATTCAACAAATATTTATGGAATGCCTATCAGGCATGAGTCAGAGATGAGTTGTGTGCTTCCTTTACTGTCTTTATGGGAAGCTAAAAGAGAGTTAGTAGGTACCAGAAATGGCATGGAATCTTCACATGGGCATGGAGGTGGGTCAAGGGAGGCCCAGCCCTTATCACCTGCCCCACTTCACTCCCACTGCTGTCCTGCAAAGGTGCCTCTCCTAGGAGAGATAGCCCTACTGTGCTGAGCAAAGAAGTCTGGCTGCCTAATGAGCTTCCCATGGGGCAGGTGGTGACATCTGATTCAGGGATCAAAAGTTCAGTGTCTTGCCCTGGCCGATGTGGCTCAGTGATTAGAGTGCTGGCTCTCACACCAAAGGGTCAAGGTTCGATTCCCAGTCAAGGGGAAGTACCTGGGTTGCAGGTTTAATCCCTGGCCCCAGTCAGGCGCATGTAGAAGGCAACCAAACAATGTATCTCTCTCACATCAATGTTTCTCTCTCTTTCTCTCCCTCCCTTCTACTCTGTCTAAAAATCAATGGAAAAAATATCCTCCGGAGAGGAATAACAAAAAACAAAACAAAAGAAGCTCAGGATCTAGAAAGAGCAGAGGGCCAGGTAGCCCTCAGACCTTCCCACATGGCCCACTGGAGACCCACTCATATCCACCAACCATGGCCTGACACACACCAGCCCAATGTAGGTAGAAAGTGTAATTGGGTTTCTCTCCAATGGGGCTAACCTAGAGCAAGGTCTTTGAGCTCAGCAACTGCCCCAAGGGCTTTTCCTGAGTCAGACTAACTGATAAATGGAGGATGGACCAACAACCCAGGCCAGGATGCATGTGTTCACCATCCAATTTAGCATTGGATGTTATAGAGAACTCATCAAGGACTCTGGCTAGAGTTAAAGGGCCTTCCCTCTGAGTGCTGGGTTCTAGACTGGCAATGTGCCTTCCCCCACATAGCTGTAGAAACCATCTGACTCTAGCAGTGTCCTCACTCCTCTGTCCATGGTCTGTTGGTTCAACCACAGCTTCCTGCGATGCAGTAAGTATGGCATTCAATATAAACAGATTCATAGCCACAGCAAACAGCAGTCCATTCCTTCCAAGAATCCCTTGGATATTTTAATCTTCCTAAACCCTTGCCTCTCCCTTTAGTCTTGAGTCCATATGGGCTCCAGACAGTTGTCTGCAGGGTCAAGAGAAGGGGGAAGTTCTATTTATGTCACCTGATTGAAGGTGCCAGCTCAAGGATGGTGGGCTGCCTGTGGAGCCCCAGATAGGGAATGTAAGGCAGCTCTACCTGGATGTGCCCCTGGGCAACCTCAGAGAGGCAATAGGCTAGGTGTATTGCTAAATCCGGCCAGGTAGTTTTCCCTTCAGAAAGAGAAGCTGCTGAATGCAGCTGGAGAGGGCATACCCAGCCTCATGCAGTGGCCCCTAGGCAGATTCCTCCCTCAGGCTCACCTGGGGTCCCATGGCTACTTGGCAAGCCTTCAAAAAAATAGCTTGCTAAAAAAATCAATACAAGCACATCATAGAAAATGTAGAAAATAAAGGTGAATAAAAAGAAAAATCACCTTTATTTTCACATTCCACACCAAGAAACAGTCACTGTTAACTGATATATAGTCTTACAATCTTATATCTGGCTATATATAGACATATTACATACTTTTTCCAAAAATCAGATTGTAATGTTTATACTAGTTTTTCAATGAATATGTCCTGAATATTTTTTCATGTCATCAAATTTATTTATTCTATTTTCCAATATCATTTTGAAGGTTACATATTATTTTATGAAATAAACTTGCTTTATTAAGTTGGGGTATAAATAAGATAAATATCCATATTAACCACTCAAGCCAATCCAAAGTAACAAGAAATATAGTATTTCTCTCTTGGGTTCTCCTTCCACCCTGAATTGTCCAAGAACATCAAGGAGTTCCTCAAAAGGGCTGGTTCATCCAAAGCCAGGAGACAAGAGCACTGGAGCCTCTGATTAGCTGTGACTTCTGTTGCCTCCCCAAGATGTCCCTGTAGAACCTGGTCCTTCATAGTCTTAGCATCTTTGTCCACCAACACAGTGATGTCTTCATTGGTCCAAATGTTTAAGGGATTTATAAGGTAGTTAACCAATGGAAGAAGACCCCAACATGCCAAAATGCCTAGGATGGGAGAGTTTTCCAGCCCCAGACACACAGCAGCCAGAACCCTGCCAGCTTAGGGCCCAGCACTAAACTTGGACAATCTGTCTAGTACTTCCCACCAGTGAACCTCATTCAGAACCATCTCAATCCATTAGAGACGATATAACCACGTTGATCCCAAAAAAGAGGAGATCAGGTGTTTCCAATCCTTTCCTTTTGGAGGTTCTTTGTCCCAAACAGCTTTGCCCACCTCCTTCTCAGCAAACATTCTTGAGAAGTTAAATGAGTTCCCTGAGACTCCTTCCCTGTACCTCAGCTTTTTTCGGGTTTGTCATGTGTTCTTTTATTTGCCTTTCATATCAAAAACTGTCCTTCCTTCTCTTCCAGGCTAACCTTGTATCTTCCATGAGCTGTTGATATTGCTTCCTTTCCCTCATATCTCCTCTCTTTATTTTTTATTTATTTATATATTTTTTAAATCCTCACCTGAGGATATTTTTTCCGTTGCTTTTCAGAGAAGGGAGAAGGGAGAGAGAGAGAAAAGTCAATGTGAGAGAGACACATTGATTGGTTGCCTCTTGCACACACCCAGACTGGGGCTGGGGATCGAGTCTGCAACCAAGGTACGTGTCCTTGGCTGGGATCAAACCTGGGACCCTTCAGCCTGCGGGCTGACACTCCAACCACTGAGCCAAACCAGCTAGGGCTGTCTCTTCTCTTTATTAATAATCCCTTCTATATCATGCATTTTCAATCTCTCCTTTTTTTTTTTTTTTTTAAATTAATATATCTTTATGATTTCAGAGAGAGGAAAGGAGGGGGAGAGAGAGAGATAGAAACATCAATCTATCTAGAGAGGGTCATTGATCAGCTGCAGCCTGCAACCCGGGCATGTGCCCTGACCGGGAATCGAACCCCGATTGCCTGGATCCTATATCGAAGCTCAACCGCTGAGCCATGCCCGGCCAGGCGATCTCTCCTTTTTAAGTAAGTGTTTTTCTTCCCCTGACAGACAAATCTCTCAAGCCCAGAAAACAAACAAGCAAATAAGCCCTCCTTCAATCTTAATTTCCCTCCAGCTATGACCCAACTCTCTTCTGATCTTCTGACCAAACTTCTAAAAAGAACCTTCTATTCTCACTGTCTTAACTCCTCAACCCACACAACATAGACACCTTGGCCATCACCCACTGAGGCCACTTTCTCAGAGGTCACCACTAATTGGGGTCACCATATGTTCCAGTTTGCCAAAAATGATTATAGTTTATCCCGCTTGTCCCAGAGTCTTCTCCAAGTGTACCAGTTTAAACATTACTACTAACCTGTCACAACCAACACAGTCCACAGCTCCATCGCAGTCATCCTCCACAAACCCCCAGCAACTCTGGCCACCACTGATTGCCATTGCTGAGCTTTCCTCCTCTGGCTTACTTGATATCTCTCTGCTGGTTTCACTTCTCTCTTCCATGTGCTGTCTCATCCATGCCCACCACATTCACTTTCCCTTTCATGTTGGACTTTGCAAGGCTCTGTTCCTCTCACTTAGCATTTACTTTCCTTCAGAATTTCACCCGCACCCCCAGCTTCAGCTCACCATCCGGCCTTCTCCCTCAATTCAGTGCAAATCTGAAGACTTTTGGAAATCCTGGTGGTTTAAATGCAGGTTTACAAAAATATTCTCCCAAAACTTGACAGAAATGGAAAAAAAAAGAGAAACAAGCCCGGCCAGCATGGCTCAGCAGCTGAGCATCGACCTGTGATCCAGAAGATTACTGTTCGATTCCGGATCAGGGCACATGCCCGGATTGCTCAATCCCCAGTCAGGGTAGTGCAGGAGGCAGCCGATCAATGACTCTCTCATCATTGATGTTTCTATCTCTCTCACCCTCTCCCTTCCTCTCTCTGAAATCAATAAAAATATATTAAATTTTTAAAAAAGAGACAAAAATGAGGGAAAAGGCTTCACCAGTCCTGAAAACATGACAGGATTCTCCTCAGATGCAAAAGAAGATTTAAATATAGATAGACCTTCCTCTTGGAGGGGAAGACATCATGATATAAAGGTATCTACTTCCCCCAAATTAATTTATAAATTCAGCACAATCCAAATCGAAACGCCAACGTGATTTTTAACACAATCAAATAATATTCTAGTTAATTTGGGGAGAATTAACTAGGAGAATTCTTCTAGTTTCCTTCATCTTTTTAAATAGATTATAGTACATTTGCAGTAATTTGGGGGAGAGAAGTAGATTATTTACAGGAATGGGGAAGCAAACCATAGAACAGATATAGAATATAGATATATCTGCGTATATATAAAAATGTGGTGTATGAGAAAAGAGGCTCTGCTAATAGGGGAAAGATGTATTATATCTGTATATGCAAAGGTATTTATAGGCATGAAAATGTGAATATTTCTTGAGGTGGGGAAGAGCTCTTTAAGTGTGATATCTAGGTCAGAAATCATAAAAGAAAAGATTTATGTGCTTAACTGCATTAAAATGAAAATTTCTGTATAGCAAATACTCCACAATAAAATCTCAGAATGGGGGTGGGGGGGTGGGGGGGGTGAGGAATGAGTATTTGTAGCAATAAATAATAAAAAAAGGAATACTGTCTCCTATATAGTGCTCCTTCAGCTCCATAAGAAAAAGATAAAAACTGAATGGAAATGGAGAAAGGGGATGGAAAGAGTTTGGAAATCATTATTTGCTTTATCAGCCACCTTGTGCAAGACAGGGAGAGAGTAGTCAGCTAGAAAAGCAACCTAACACAAATGTTATCAGGCCCTTCCAGTCTGGGTCTATAAATAAAGTTCCATTAACATCCATCTCTCCAAGTTCCTGCTGTTTGTCTTCTTGCACCTCTAAGACCTCTGCCCTCTTCCTCCTCTGCCACAAGTATTTCAGGGCATTCCAAAAAGGCAGCCCACGTATGCTGAAGCCTCACCCCACCAGCTACAACCCCCATTTGGCTTCTCTGGATTTCTTCCTCTCCTGTTCTACTTATCAGTCCCTGCTGCCAGCAAAACCACTTCGACAGTGACCCATGTGTGACTACTGCTCCAAAATGGTGCCTCTTCTAGTGTTCTCAAAGCCACCATTCCCTGGAACCAGAGGGTACTGAGCCCCCAGTATTGTGAGGAGGAGGGCCTTCTGTACTGCCCAGTGTCCGACCTCCCTGCTAACATCAAGGGGATTAACCCAATTCAAGAGGAAGACAGAGGGAACAGAGAGGGAGGGTGCAAAGGGACTGTATTAGTTTCCTATTGCTTCTGTAACAAATTACCACAAACCTGTTGTCTTAAAATAATACGTATTTATTCTCATACAGTTCTGGAGGCCAGAAGTCTGAAATCAGCCTCACTGGGCTGAAATCAAGGTGTTGGCAGGCTGTGTTCCCTCCTGAGGCTCTAGGAAAGAATCCGTTTCCTTGCTTTTTCCAGCTTCTAGTGCTGCATTCTTCGTGTTCCTTGGCTCATGGCCTCTTCACCCATCCTTAAAGCCAGCAGCATGGAATTACACTGCCTTCTTGTCCTGGGTCAAATCTCCCTGTCTCCCTCTTATAAGGACACCAACGATTGCCTTTAGGGACTACCCAGATAATCCAAAATCATCTCCCCATTTTCAAAATCCTTAATCACGCTACAAAATCTCTTTTGTCATGTGAGATAAACATTCACAGGTCCCAGGGATTAGGATTTATCTTCAGGGGACAATGACTCAGACTGCCCCAGGGGCTGATGGCTTTTCATCATCTTCCAGACTGTTCTCTCCTTTCTTCCTAGCCTCCACCCACCTTCCCAGTTTAGGCAAATAGCTCCCATGCACATTTATAGATGCAAATAAATGCTGATATTGGTGAGGGATATTATCCATACCAGGAGCGATAGAGCCCCAGCCTGGCAAACCCAGTGTTGAGTAATGTGGGTCAGGCCACCAGTCCTGGGCACACACAGAGAGTAGGTGGCAGGTGGGTGCCACCTAGCTAAGCCTCTGAGAGGGTGAAAGCAGCCCTACCAGCTGATCACTGAGACAGTCACCAGCAAAGACAGGGCTTGGGCTACCAACCGGCTGGAGCTCCTCTTCTAAGGTCCCAGGGCTAACCTTGTCTGTCTCCCTACCAAGTGCTGATAGCAGCAGCATCTTCACATTCACCACCTTGTCCCTCTTCCATTATAACCACTGCTACCCCTTTACCAATATGCTGGGCTCAGTCAAGGGTGAAGAGAGATAAACATTGGACATAGGTTCAGGCTGATATCCAAGAGTCAACATGGGAAGATAGCCACAAGTAGAAAGCCTATCAAAGTGTATGAGAATAGAGTACCAGAGCAAGGGTGTCACTGGTGAGAGGGGAAGCTGAGGAAGCAATGGTGGCCAGCCCATAGAGCAGATTATTTGCCAGGTTATGGAGTTTGGACTTTATCCTAAAGTCAATGGAAGTCGTTGAAAAGTCTTAAGCAGACATGGCCAGATTTACACTTGGGAAAACAACTTTGGCGGTATGATAGATAATGGATTCTAGGAAGTTAAAGCTGGAGGCAGAAGGGCCATTAGGAGGCTGTTGCCATAGTCTAGGTAAGAAATAATCTGGAGTGTGTCAGTGGACATGGTCTAAAGTAGACATATTTGAGAGATATTTTTGAAAGAGAAGTAGCAAGACTTTTGAAATGATTGGATGTGGGAGGTGGGGTGGAAGGAGTCAGGGGTGATGCCCATATTTCTGACTTCAGCCACTGGAAGGAGGGTGGAGTCACTCATTGAGTGGGAAGAACAGGGGTTTCTGGAGAAGAGTGTGTGAGTGTGAGGTATGTGTAAGAGACCACTGAATAAACAGGTTTGGACCCCAGGGGAGAGGCCTGGGCTCAGGCCTGGATGGGAACTGAAGCGAAGGGCCTGGGGCAGAGTGGCCAGAGAGAAAGATCACGTGAGAGAAAAAAGGCATATGACAGAATCAGGAATGATGCCAGCAGGTGAGGAGGCCCTCTTCCTCACACAAAGGAAACTGAGGACTGGCCAGAGATGTAGAAAGAAAATCAGAAGAGTGTATGTCCCTGAAGTCAAGGAAACGGGATGTTTCAAGAAGGAAGAGGTCAGCAGTGTCACATGCTTTTCAGAGGCCAAGCAAGGAAAGGAATGAAAGTGGATTTGGTCTTGCTAAAGACACGATGGAAGTGAAGTTGTGGGCTAAGGAATGAGTGTGAGTTGAGAAAGGAAGGCAAGTGAAGCCCACACTTTCAAGAAGGTTAGATGTGATGGGAAGGAGAGAAAGTGACAGTGGGTTCAAGGAGGAACTTTTTTGGATAAGAGAGATTTGATCAGGTTTAAATGCTCATAGGAAGGATACTATAGGAAGAAGCTGAAAATTTGAGAGAAGTGGTAACTAATGAAAGGGATGAACACAAAGAAGGTAGAAAAATACAACCGGATTGCCAGGCAGCACCCAGGCACATTAGAGATGAAGAATTTGAGAAAGCACAGATCTGTGAAGCTGCGTGATTTTCTCTGACTGCCTCGGCAGGGTGGCGGTAGCCTGTGAACCTCAGAAAGGGACGGTGGTGGTTGGGTTGATCCAGGGCTGGAGCTTCCAGGTTGACAAACAAACTGGACCATGAGTCTAAGACATAGGAGTAGAGGACACTGGAGGTGGAGGTTGAAGTGGAGTCTAAGTCAGGGAAGGAAGGGATTGAGGCAAGTCCAGGTAGACAGAGCTTGCTCTCCCCTGGAAAAGCAGGGGTAAAGGGAAGGTAAAGTGGGCGGAGTGGCAGCTGGGGTCAGACTGAGCCCAAATATCAGCTTGTAGAGGTGGAGCAGTTTTAAGTGGTGGCCATGGGAGTCGGTGGCTGAAGTTAATGTCTTTGAAAACCAGCCAGGGCCAAGGTTCAAATGGAGCCCTCTCTAGGACTTAGATGGAGAAGAAGCCAGGTGGGAACAACCCCTGGGTGACAGCCATGAGATGACCACTGTGGGAGCCTCAGATGGGTATGGGGCGAGTTTTATGGGTGGAAGAGGGGCAAGGGTCTGAGAGAAGCCATAGGGAGCAGCCACCTCCCTTCCTAACCTTGGGAGAATGAGGAGCCATCCTGCAAGAACAGCAGAGGAGGGGGCCTTCTGTGAAGAGGCTGAGGGGCCCTGTCTTCTCAAGGGGCCCAGCAAAGACTTCCCCTTCTGAATATGACTCACGAAGGGTGATAAGACAAGGAGTGAGGCCATCAGAATAGGCTGAGGGTTAGCACAGTGAGAGAGGAGGACAAGGACCACTTGGCCAGAACTGTTTATAATCCATGTTGCCAGTGAGAGCCTGACAAAAGGCGCGACAACCATAGCCATTGAAATCCTTATAGCTATTCTGTGTTCTCCTTGGGCAGAAAATCATGTCCTGCTCACCCTCAATTCCCTGTACCCAGCCTGGTGCCCAGGGTAGGGGGCAGAGAGCAGATGAGTTCCAAAGATTCCCATGGGCTGAAGAAATGTTTCCCAGTAGGTCCCAGCCATTCAAGTATGAGGACCCTTTTTTTACTGAAAAAATTTCTGACTTCAAGACTTCAAAACGTATCTGATGTGATAGCAGTTAACGATTGAGAAAGCTGCCGATGGTGGGTGAAGGTCAAAGACTATGTCAGGTATAACTGCCTGTTAACTGTGGGAGCTTGGGCAAGTCAGTCAACTTCTTTAGTTTCAGTTTATTCATCCGTAAAATGGGGATACTACTACTTACCTGCCAGGGTTCAGCAAGGATTACATGAGCTAATCTGTGCTAAGTACTTGTCATGGCACTGGTACAGAGCTAGCTCTCCACAAATGTTAGCTCTCGTGACTGTGAATTCAGTTATACTTCAAAACAAATTGGTGTCTTACTCAGCACATTAGCACCCACACATGAGAGAAACGGTTGTTTGTTCCATACTCAGTCAGCAGGCTGTGCTTGGGGAGACTGGAGATTCAGGGACCCTTTGAGATACCCTGGAGTCTCACAGGGATTGTCGGTCAGTCCATGTTTGCACCTACCTCACTCTGCCACCTGAACTCTCCCCAGTGCAGGCATTATTGAGGAAACTGAGGCCCAGGAACTTGCCCATGGACAGACAGGAACTCATGGCAGAGCTGGGTGGGAGCCAGCTTCACTTACCTTGCTCTCGCTCTCTTCCTGTGGCAGCTTCAGCCTGTTAGTGGTTCCACAGAAGCCTGGCCTGGCTGTGCTATCACCACCAACTGCTCTGCGGACTGTGGGAGTGTGGGCCTGGGCTCAGGAGCTATTGTACAAACTCTGATTGTGGTTCCAGACTTAGTCACATTTCTGTCCCAGTTCCTGTCCCAGCCTCTGTGACAATGCCTGCACAGCCTCTTCATATCCCTATCACAGCCCCTATCACAACATCTGTCACAGTTCTATCAGTCTCTATCACAGCCTCTATCACAGTCCCTGTCACAGCCCCTTTCACAGACTCTGTCACAATCTCTATCACAAACCCTATCACAGGCCCTGTCACAGTCTCTGTCACACCCCCTATCACAGTCCCTGTCACAGCTGCCTTTTGTACACTCTGTCACAGCCTCTGTCATAGCCTCTCCCTGACTCTGCCTCTGCTCTGGACTCTGCAGCATGGCCTGTGGGGCACAGCTCTCATTACACAGCGGAACTGTCTCTGGAAGGCATCCAGCGGAAGGCTCATGTAATAGCAGGTTATCCTGATGTGCAGGGCTTGTGGAAGGGAGGCTGAGCCATGGGGTTTTACAAAAGAAACCAGCCAATGGACCAGGGCTATTATTCACTCCATGTGCCCCCTGGGGTCAGGGGTCCAGGCCCTTGCCTCTGGCAGGATGACTGAATGGTTTTGTGGCATTGCTTTAATTTCCTTGACCCCACTGTGAGCTTCCAAGAGCAGGGACTGTCTTATTTTGTTTCTCACAGAGCTGAGCACAGGGCTGGGCTCCCAGGGTACAACCTGATGGTTGCCCCAAAGTCCTGGTTTGTCTTAAATCAGTTCTAGTCACTCCCCATTGCTCCAGAACCAACCCACCAGGGCTGCAGTCTCCTAGCCCGCTCACCATTCCCAGTACATGGGCTCCCCTCTACCTGTCTTTGGCTCACACTCTGCCCTCTGCCTGGTGTACCCCACCATTCTGCCTCCACTTTTCCAAATCACACTTGCCTTTTTCAAAGGCCAATTCAAACATGATCATCTCCCCTGCTTCCCTCTTCGATGTTCTTCCTCCTCCCTCCGTTGCTCTCCAGCCACTTATCCACATCACATTACACTTGTCCCTGGCTTCCTTATGTGAGTTTCTGTTTCTTATTCTTGCTGCAGCGTGAGGTACCTGGAGATTAAGGGCTGGATCTTACACTGTCATCTAGTAGGTGCTAGACAAGTTGACTAAACAAAGGGGTAAATGATTGAATAAATAACAGGAATGATGTGAAATTGGGGGGCAGAAGAAAATGCAGAGAAGGGGGACAGAGGAATGAGGACACAGCAGGGAGGATAGTATGAGCCAAGCTTAGGAGAGGGCCCACAGTATGTGTGTGTGTGGGCAGGGTGGGGGGGAAGGGAGGGGGTTGTGAGCTAAATCCACCCCCTGGGCCACTTCGGGGGTTGCCCGGGAAAGTCCCATCTGCCCTGCTCTCCTCACTAGCCCTCCCTCCCCCCTCCCCCTTGCTCCATTTGCCCAGTCTTTTCCCCTCTCCCAGGCCATTCTGTCTGTCCCTTTGCCTCACTAACACCTCCAGCCTAGGCTGTAGAAACCACCCCTGGGGCCCCTGTCTGAACTCACTTCAGCCCTGATACATTGTAAATTCCAGATTTGGGACAGAGAAGTCTCTGGTACTTACTCCTTGGCAACTCTGCTCAGCCAGCACCTCGGGGGCCTTCCCCTACCCCAAGTGCTCACTCTGTAGCCTGGCTCCAAGTCCAGGTGGCCCAGAAGTCCTAGAGCTCCAGCAGGACACAGAGACATAGTCCAGGCCTCACTGAGCTGTCAGCACATCTTTCTTCTGCCTCCCCAGGAGGAGAGGGCCGTGATGTCCCAGTCATTGCCCTGGCAGAGTCCTGAGGGAACAGGAGGGAGTGCAGGATGGGGTGTGTGCAGAGATCAAGGGCAATGGAGCCAGAGCTGGCCTGGAGATGAAAGGGCTTTGGGCTCTGCTGGGCTCTGAGCACTCACAGGTGGGGTCCTGCGAAGAGGCAGGTGGCAGAGGAAGGACAGTACAATAGTTCACACTCCCAGATCCTGAAGAAACTAGGCAGAACTGAGAAAAAAGCAGGTGGCGAGCCCAACTGGAAGCTGAGTCTGTGGGGGCTTTCTTTCATTGGTGCCCTAATGTCACTGGGGAAGGGTGGGCATGTGGGCTCCCAGTGGTTTTTGCAGCCAGAGTCTGGAGGTGAGGGTGGTGGAAGAAGAGGACCAGAAGGACCCAATACCCTCCTTCCATGGAGACAGCAGACTTTCTTCTAGGGTCAGCTTAGGGCAACAACTTAGGGGGCCCCTAAGGTGGACCCTTACCCTAGCCCTATTCTCTGACAATGATTCATTTACCCCACTGAGAGAATGCAGCAGGCCTCACTCCTGCCAGGCTGCTCCACTCACTGTTTCCCTCATAAGAAATACACACACACACACATGCAAGCACACACTAACTACTGCTTAGAAAACCTAGTTCACTTTCCACTTCTTCTAGGAAGCCCACCTTGATCATACTCAGGAACACCATTGCTCTGAGCTTCTGAAGTACTTACTCTGACCCTTAATTACAAACCTCTGAAATGGTCATTTGCAGTTTCAATCAGAGTGGAAAATGCCCAAACAAGGGTATTTTCTCATTTGGTCTTCAGAATAACTTATGAAGTAAATATCATCGAACCCAGTTTATACCTGAGGAAGACTGAGGCATACATGGCAGTACATGAGAGAAATATTTAATTCTAGAGCTTTTGTTTGCCTGTCTCATGCTCAATTGTTTACAGCAGGGGCTCCCAGACTTTTGGAATTCACAGATCAATAACATTTCAAAAATGGTTTTTGGGATACACCAAGGTTGCAGGTTCGATCCCCGGTCAGGGCACATACAAGAAACAACCAATGAATGCATAAATAAGAGGAAAAAATTGATGCCTGTCTGTCTCTCCCTTCCTCTCTCTTTTTCAAAGAAATAAGTATATATATATATAAATATATAAATGATTTTTGGGAACACAGAACCCTACACCAACTTTTTATTTAGCCAAGGACCTAAAAAATGCCATCTCTTAGCATTATGATTTCATAAAATGGTGCTTTAACACAGAAAATGCACCAAGGATATAATGTTAGGATAAAGACAGCCTTCTAAGAAAGGACAGTTGACAATCTTACCCCCAAATATCCCATATTGTTCTCTCGCTCCCTCTCTTTTTTCCCTCTCTCTTTCTCTCATTGAATTTCAAGCAGAATTAGTCCAAGCTTTGGCATTACATGGTGGGGGGCCACTGCCCATACCAGAGCTGCCCCTGTAAGCAAGAACAATGCCCTTGGCCCACAAGCAATAGTCTTTCTAGAATTTCCCACCATCCTCTCCCCATCTAGGTCCCCACCAAATAAGGTCTAAGGTTGATATATAACAATCAGCCACATACGCACTCCACTCCCAGCAGGTCTTCTGAATATGACTTCCAGGGAAGGAGGCCCATCCTCCCTAGCCCTTCTCTCTTAGACCCAGATCTTTTCTGGGTTTGCATTCCAAGAACATGCAAACCCTCTGCAGCCCTGCAGGAAGCACATCTGTCTCCTGCAGGTACTCAGTTCCCCACTAAAGCTGAGAGCTGCAGGTCTTCTCCCTATCCAGTCCAGAGGCAGGGCCTTCCCCTTGCTGGGGTTGAGTTACCAGATGAGCCAGAGCAGACCTCAGGCTTTTTCAGCAGCACTAGAAAGGAGAGGACCTGGGACCTGGGTAGGGCAATGGGGAGAACACAGAACAGGGAGGCTCCATTATCTACCTTCTTTCTGCTTTAGCCATGCCAGACTGAACTGCCTCTCCCTCCTTCACCTGTGCCTACACTCACCCCACCTGGGTGAGTCAAATGGGCAACAGAGGAGAACCTGGCCTGGGGAGCCTTAGGTTGAAGTTCCAGCTCCACCATTTTCTTGCTGTGGGACATTTGTCAAGTTACTTAATATCTCTGTGCTTTGGTTCTTTTGCTTGCAAGTGGGAATAAGAATATTAGGTTGAACCATGAGAAATTGTAAAACTGTTACCATATTTGGTCCACAAAATTTGCTAATGTAGTTTGCAAATGAAGTGCTGGATGCACTTCACTTGCCAAATATGACCTCTTCTTCTAGGAAGTCCTCCCTAGTTACCCCAAGCTCAGCAAGGTCCCCCTTCTCAAATCTCTCATAGGGTGAGGCATGATTTAGTACACACTTCTTTCCTGTCTTGAGTTTTCTCCTCTTTACTGGGTCTAGATAAGTCTAGATTCCCCACAACTTAGAGTCCATCAGGGTAAGACCTGGGTCTCCTCCTTCCCTGTTCCCCAGACTGCAGGCATGCCACAGCTGTCCCCTATTTCAGTTTTCAGAGAGTAGACAAAGAGAGGTCAGGATTCATTAGGGGTTACTGCATGCTTATTTTACCTAGTGGTCAATTCTGCACCAAGGGTGGTCCTAGATGGTCCTGAGTGGGTAGTGCTGACCAAACTGAGGGTAGGTGAGATGCTAGAGGAGGAGAAGTTAACGGGCCCTGACCCCTGGTCAGCCTGTGGCAGCAGAACTTTGATCATATCCTCCACCTCCTTTGAGGACCCCCTTCCATGGCATTAGCTAACTTCCAGGGTCCTTCTACTCATACATAGATTTGACATTTATTAATTTGCTCTCTGCCACCCTTGTGTTAGTGCTGAGGTTCCTGAGATGAGTCAGAACTGTCCTCTCCTCAGGGAGCTCAGTCCTGAAGGGGACACAGACGGCACTGTGTAATAAGTGCTCAGGTTGATGGGAGCTCATGGGCCATGGGGCCAAAAGTGAGGACATGACCAAGATTTTGGTGGCCAGGAGAGGGCTGGTTCCTCGAGAAGGGGATGCCCCTACTATGGGTCCCTGGGAAGCCTGTTTGGGCTGACTTCCTGAAGCTGGGGCAGGGCAGACTAGCTCCCTGCTGGACACAGAAGCCCACAGCAGTGAGTTAAATGGAAGTCTTTTCATGTGCCTGGTATACCAGGGCAGGCAGGGCTGACAGCTGGTTAAGAACATTCCTTCTCAAGGAGACCCAAGGACATGCAGGGATTAGGCCTCCCAGCACCTGTGCAGAGAACTGTCAGCTCAGAGATGCTCAAAAGTTGAAATGCCAGTTAGCCGTGATATCATCACCCTCATCACTCCCTCCCTGTATGGGAGATCCTGTGGTCCAGTGGGCAGAGTAGAAAAGCCCCTGTCAGGCTACCCACCCCCCTCCATCTTGCTTCCAAATTTTCTTCTCTGAATGGAGTGGGGAAGGTGGTCACAAGTGGGCTAAGAATGAGAATTTGAAAATCCTTCGAAGAAAAACTTCATGCTATTCTTCAGAGAGATGGCAGAGCTAGGGGATCTTACTGCCTACCTCCTGTCAGACTTGGCTGAGGATCCACTTCAGCATTAACTCAAACTCCAATCTTCCCTGGCCAGCCCCTTCCCTCTAATGCTCCATCTCCATTTCTGAGCTAATCTGGGATGTTGCCCTGAGAGGACCTGAGTAACCCCTGGTCAGGGAAAGGGGGTCTAGTAGCCCAGTCTGTGGGTGGGAGGTGTTAGTGTCTGTCCGGGCCTTGGAGAGGAGTAGAGCTGTATTACACCTCTGGCTGAGCTGGTGGGATTGGTCCATAAGTCCGGAAAATGTACACAGATGGAGGGCCCCCAGCTGGCCTGGGGTTTGGGGTGGAGAGTGGGCTCAGAGGGAGTGGGGGCTGTGTTCTGCTGCTTGTGGGTAGGGGCCTGAGGTGCAGGAACACCTCTAGTGTTGGTGCACAGAGGGGTGTCACAATCTGGATTAGAACCCAGAGAGAAGGAGGTGCAAAGCTAGCTCCAGAATGCTAGCTGCCGCTGGTCTCAAAAATCCGCATCAGAACCACCCGGGAGAGGTGCGTGAGGGTATCCGACTCCGAGGCCCCGGCTATCGCAGGCACATTTCCTTGAAATCTTACCTCGAAGGACTGGGTCTCACCCGCTCTCCCTTTGCGTGGGTCCCGGAGTTTCCCCCACGACCTCCTCGCTCGGCTGCTGCAAGGCTCTGCTGGGGAAAGACCGGCGGAGGGGCCCCCACGCCCCACCCCACCCCCGCCTCTCCCAGGAAAAGCCCTGGAATAGCCTCCAACCAGCGCATTTCCCAGAAACCCCTCTCCAGGCGTGTGGCGGGAAGGCCCTGGGCTCCGAATCCAGACCACAGGCCCTCCTCCCCCGAGGAGGGTCAGAACCAGCCGGGAAGCAAAGCCGCCGGGAAAGGTGAACCCAAAGCTCGGAGGAGAGACGGGGAAACCCCGCCCCTCAATCTTGAGGTGGGGGGATTGGCAACTTCAACCAGAATCCTAGACTTGGGGTGCGCTCCCAGCCCTTAGCCGAGGAAAGATGTTGGGGTTTAGAATTAAGGACGCCTCTCACCCCAGCCCCTAAGGGAGTGCACCTTGCGCCCCCAGCCCGCCCCGCCCCCTCCCAGGCCCCCGCCCGCGTCGCTGCCCCTTTAAGAAGCCCAGGTAGGCAGGCCCTGCTGCGGGAGCCGCTCCTATGGCAACCCGCGAGCTGCGGCGGCTTCATGAATATTCCCGGGCGCGGGAGTCGAGCGTTGCTGGAGGGCGCTGGGGGAGGCGGCCGCTGATGTAAGCCAGGTGGACCGCCGGGCTCCGCTTGATTGCGGCGGGAGCCCTGGGACCGGCCGTCCGGGCTCGACCGGAGGAGGCGAGGCAAGCTCGCGAGTGGCTGGCCATAAAGCCCGGGCGGCGGGACAGACGGACAGCCCGCCCGCCCGCGGGACACACGCCTGGGAGGCGCGCGGGCTGTGCGCTCTGCGCTCCTGAGCGGCTTTCCAGACGCCGCGGCCGAGCGCCGCTTCTCCCGCGCCCATTGTTCCCCGCGGGGGCGGGGCGCCTGGAGCCAGGCCGCGCCCCTGAACGCGGGAGGGAGGAGAGGAGGGAGTTCGGGGTCCCGGCGCCCGGCCCTGCCTGGCCCGGGAGGAGGCACGGCGCTGCGAGCCCGGGGACCCGGAGCCGGGCTGGGAGCCTCCCCGCGGCACGCAGCCTGCCCGAGCATGGGCGCCTGAGGCGGCCGGCGCCGGCGGCAAAGGACGCGTCCCCGGCGGGCGGACTGACCGCCGGCGGACCTGGAGCCGTCCGCGGCGCCGCGCCCGCGCCCCCAGCCCGGCCCGCGCCCCCGGCGCCATGGACAAGCTGCCGCCGTCCATGCGCAAGCGGCTCTACAGCCTTCCACAGCAGGTGGGGGCCAAGGCGTGGATCATGGACGAGGAAGAGGACGCCGAAGAGGAGGGTGCTGGAGGCCGCCAGGACCCCAGCCGCAGGAGCATCCGACTGCGGCCGCTGCCCTCGCCCTCGCCCTCGCCCTCGCCCGCAGCGGGCGGCACGGAGTCCCGGGACGCGGCCCTCGGGGCGGCCGACGGCGAGGGGCCGGGCCGTGGCGCGGGCAAGTCCGGTACGAACGGCGACTGTAGGCGCATCCGCGGGAGCCTGGCCTCGCTGGGCAGCAGGGGCGGCGGCGGAGCGGGGGGCGGCAGCGGTCACGGGCACATGCATGACCCCGCGGAGGAGCGGCGGCTCATTGCCGAGGGCGACGCTTCCCCCGGGGAGGGCAGGACGCTCCCAGGCCTGGCGGGCGAGCCGGAGCGCGGCTGCCCCTCAGCGCAACCCGCAGCCTCTCTGCCGCCACTCCAGCAGTCGCCGCAGTCGGCCTCCGCCTCCTGCGAGCAGCCCTCGGTGGACACCGCTATCAAAGTGGAGGGAGGCGCGGCCGCCGGTGACCAGATTCTCCCCGAGGCCGAGTTACGCCTGGGCCAGGCTGGCTTTATGCAGCGCCAGTTCGGGGCCATGCTCCAACCCGGGGTCAACAAATTCTCCCTGAGGATGTTTGGCAGCCAGAAAGCCGTGGAGCGGGAGCAGGAGAGAGTTAAGTCGGCCGGGTTTTGGATTATCCACCCCTACAGCGACTTCAGGTAAGGGGGCCGGTGGTGGTCCTGTGGGTGTCCTGAGCAGTCGCAGGCATGTTGCCTCTCTCGGCCCTGCTTCACAGCCAGAGTTAACTTTTCTTCCTCACACTCGGAGCTCCAAGAGAAGAGGGGCGCCTCTAAGCTCCGAGACACCCCCAGACCTCCCTCCTGCACTGTGCAAGGAACTTTCCTCTGTGTTCCTCGCTGCAGACTTTGGCCTCTTGAGGTCTGGGCGCCGCATTCAAGGCAGTCAGAAAAGTGTCCTGAGCTTGGCCTAGCCCTGCCACCTTAAGCCATACATCCCACCCCTCCCTTCAGGCTACAGTCAGAGTGGCCATCCTCAGCCTGCAGAGCAGGGCCATGAATGGAGACAGAAATCTTGGCATCTGGGCCAGCTCCTTGGGTGCTGACTCCCAGCTGTTAATACCTTGCCTTCTGGTGCCCTGGGAAGCTGAAGCTGCGGATGGAGAGCTGGACCTCTGGAGGACTGAGGTCATTGGGGCCTCATGCCCAGGATGAATGCCCTCTGCACCCACCTTAAATCTGGGCCCAGCCCCTCATGCCAAATGGTAGGCCAGGAGTAGATACCCTGGGTAGCTGGTATCTGGACTGGCAGGACAGGATGACCTTGCTCACAGTGGACAGTGAAGATGCCCTGTACCCTGACTGATGAGCAGCTGTCATGTGACCCCAGGTTTACCAGTGTATCATCCTCACCCCAGTGGCCCAAGCTCCAGCAACTGCTAGGTCAGCAATGGGTCCCCAAACAGACGGTGTGACTGCCAGTCAAGGAGAGGGACCCTGCCCCCTCCTCCATCACCTGAGTCAGATGCCACTGCACAACAGATAACTACTCTGGGCCTGTGGGGGAATCTGTGCAAAAAGAGAGATGGGTGATTGATTGCCTCTGAAGTTGAAATCAGGGATGCCCCTACCTCAGTCAAGGTCTTGGGTCCCCCGGTGCTTCTCTGGGCTTTCTTGATACACAGGATTGAAGTAAGGGTTTGAAAAAAACAGTCACCCTTTTGAACTGGGTTTAATGCATTCTATCACTTCGAGCCCTGCCCCCTATTGAGCTCTCTTGCTTGCCTATCCTGCTTGTCTGCCAATATAAATGAGCATTTTGTCAACCTAGAGCCCTCTTTGCAAACTCCAGGGAAGCTAGATTTGTTATGAGAACAAAGACATTTCCATCCAATGAGAGAAATTTCTCGTGCTGGGAAGGACCAGTCAGGCAACTCGACTTAAAATAGGTGGTGGCCCTTCCTAACCTTAATGTCCAGGGTTCCCATTTCCAGAAGGTCTTCACATTGCAAATGTGGGAAACCTCCCATCAGGAACTGTGGCTGGTTCCCAGTGCCAGCCTCCTAAAGTGTGGCCTCCCTGCTGGTCAGTAATAGGAACCGAGGATCCCAGCCTGAGTTAGGGAGGAGTAGGCAGGAACTGTGTTTCCTGCAATCCTCTGGGTGTCCTGGGTTTCTCCTCTTCCCTCAGAAATCCCTGGTGGTGGTGGCAGGTAGGCTGTTCTAGTATCAACCAGTTGAGATTGTTGAGGGTTCCTCCCTCCCCTTGCTCAGCTCCCCACCCTCTTTGTTGTTTAAAAGCCTCTGTTTAGGGTTCTCATCAGCGTCCTGGGGTCGGGGACTGTGAGGGACACCTGGCCTCCATTAACAGTAGGCATTGATTAAACACCTGAGCACTGGGTTGTGTCTTCCCAGTCTCCCCTTATGCTGGATAGTGAAGAACTAGGACTGGGTTGATTGTATCAATGGGAACTTCTCCACCTTCCTGATCTTCCTCTCCCCATCTTGGCATGTCTATCTGCAGTCCCCTGCTGCAGAATCTTTCACTATCTGCAGGCTGCCTGGGACATGGTGGAAGGGGAGTTTAAAGGGGTTAAGGAAGGGTGGATGCAGCAAGACTGATAAATGGGCAACAGGAAAAAGGTCATACTGGGCTTTGAATTTGGATTTGTCCAACAAGCAACGGGGACTGGTAGCTGGAAGTACACATCCTCTGTGCACAGTCTGGTAGTTATCTGGTGCTGGGTGGGATGTAAGGAAAGAAATCCAAGAAAAACCATCTGTGTGAGCTTCTGGAGGGGCAGTGGTCATGCCTCTCCTGTCTCTAGGCCAGAACAGCTGATGTAATTTTCAGAAGGCCCAAGAAGCAAAGACTTAGCTAAGTCTTTTAAGCTTAGAAACTCCACCACTCAACCCAGCCTTACCCACTCACCCCCACCCAGTGCCCCAAGCCTCAGTCTCTCAAGTTTCAGCCACTAGCCTTGGGCCTCTATATAGAGCCTATCCCGTTGCCCAGCTCAGGTTTTACAAGACCTTCTGCAAGCATTGCTTGGGCCAGTTGAGGATTTATTCATCATTTTGATGGGCAGGATGCATTGATCCAGCAGAATTGGCTTAATAAAGAATCGCTAGCAAACCATGATAGATTGAGTTTGTGGTTTGGAGTTCAGAGCTTACTGTCATGGACTGCTTCCAACATCTCCTATTCCTGGGGGAAGAAGGTTGGTGCCTTTTCTATGGGCTGGAATGGCTATGCTCTTAGGGACCCACATATTTATTGGCCATGTCCAATGATAGGCTTTTCTTGGCTGCCTCTGCTTCTCCTCACCCACCCAGCCCATCCCCGACACACACTGCCCTGGCTACTCCCATGGCTCCTCCAGGCTCTTCAGGCTTATCTGACCTCCCCTTCCACTCTCTACCTGCCTTTTGAAACTTGGATTTAAGGTTTGGTAAGGGAAGAGGCCAGGACACAGCCCCTCAGGGCATTGTCCCCAGGCCCCTGCACAAGGTTGGTTGGGCTCTTGTGCTGGGTGGGCCCGTCCTTGAGCCATGTGCTGGAAGTTGGGCTTGGCAGTGGAAACCTAGAACAAATAAAACAGTATCTGCATGATTTTGTTTTTCCAAGAGGAGAAAAAAGGATTGGAGACCCCATGTGAAGATGTATGTGGCTTTATTCCCAGAATTTGGTCGGGCTTTCAAGCATCAGGTTTTGGGGGGATGGAGGGGGTAGAGTGGGGGTGTTTTATAGGCCTGGATGTGTTTATATTTAAGTGTCTGTGCAGATATCTGGGGAATGTGTGGGCCTGGCAGGGAAATCCTTATGTGGGATGTCAATTCTGGGGCTACTCCTATCCTCCAAACTGTCTTGGCCTTGAGAATGGAGGCAGGCAAACTTGGCCCTTCTCATCCCTCCACCCTTTCCCTGTGCTAGCCTGAGTCTTCTGAAGCTGTAAAGATGGGAAGGGAGGGCTCTAAAGGGTCCTTTCCTTGAGGCGGAAACAGCTGGGCTCCACAATCATGGAAGCTGGGCCGGTGGCCTAAAACTGACTTCCTGTACTGATACCTGGCCCTAGGCACTGCCATTGCCTGCCTCACATCAGCTCCTCAGCCATGTGTGCTACGGGGCCCTGCTTGGGTTCTGAGCCTTGTCTGAGCCTCAGTTTTCACACCTAGAAAAATGGAAATCCCATTGCCTGTCATCATGTCAGACACAAATTGTACAACTGTGGTGATCCATGGAGGTGAGAAGCTACAGTGCGCTGTCAGACACCAGTGATGCTGTGGTGAGCCACACCGCCCCTGCCTGCACTGCTTCCTTTCCTTAGTTCTGGGCAGACCAGACGGGCCTCTGTCCTTGGCTCAAGCCAGTGGTTCTGAATCTATATCAGAGAACTAACTGAGAGCCCACAGGAAATCACAGAGTCTCTATCCAGAAAGATACATGTACATCCGGACACACAATATGACACTCAATTTCTAGGATCTGTGGGACCCCCTAAGTTGAAGACCATCTAGATTGTGAAACTCAATCTAGACCATCCCAGAAGAGTCCTGGCCTGGTAGGGGAAGGTGCTAGCCTCCTAGAGCTGGCTTTCCTGGGGCCCTCTGTAATCTGAGGTTTGGGCCTGCCATTGCCAGCAGGATGGAAATGAAAAGACAGATAGAGTTAGATGCCTGAAGAAGGAAAGGTGCTCTGCTTGGGGACTCATTTCTGTTCTTTTCCTGAGTCCCACACCCATCTCTTTCCCTTTCAACCATGGGAAGGACTGTTCTGGTAGGAAGTGGTAGGGGGAAGGCAGCAGCTTTGACTCTGGGGCTGGGGGGTTCTGAGTCCCCTCCTAGGGTAGGCCTTTCTGGGGGCTATTGCCCAGAAATGCAGCTTCTGCTATCAGTGTAGAAAGCCAAGCTGAAAGCGGCTGCAGGCTGTGGTGCCAGTGGAGGGGGAAGGGCACCTTGGTACAGAGTGGAATTCCAAGGTGAGCTGCCTGGGCAGTGCTGTCAGTTGGCACAGTGGGCAGCAGGATTCTCCAGTGATGAGGCTGTGCTCAACCTGATAAGACTGGGGAGGGTGTGCTCAGGCCAGTATCTCCCTAGATGCTGATGATGCACAGAAACCCCATGACTCCAGGACCCTTATATTGCCAGGTGGGAAGCCTGGACTCCAGGTTCTCCCTGTTGCAAGGCTTCAGGTCCTGGTCTGGTTTCCACATGTTTAGGCTGGGGCCCCTCCCCTGCCTGGCCCTGCCCCATTTGCTCCCTTAGGTGCTGCAAGCCACTGCAGGTGGCCTGTCCCCCACAGTTCTGGGCTGCCTACCTATACATCTGCTCTCCTCCCCCATGCTTTAGGACCGCAGGTCTCCTGGGATGCCCTCTCAGGTCACGGCTGCCACCATTATCCCTCTTGTCCCCAAGCACCCCATGGCAGTTGGATGGAGCTCTCACACTGTCATGTCATCCAACTCACCTGGGGATCTGGTTAAAATATAGATTCTGACTCATTAGGTCTGGGGTGGGGGCCGAGATTCTGCATTTCTGATAAACACCCAGGGGATATGATGCTGCTGGTGCCCAACCCACAACATGCTTGGAGTACTGAAGTTCAGACCCTGTGTTTGTTCTGTGCTTAGGCTGGGCTCCCTGACTGAGTTCCCTGAGGGCCCTCTGTCTTCTCTCCTTGGCCTCTAGTGCCCAGCACAGCAAGGTGAATTCTGTGAACTGGTTGAGCAGACCTCAGCCACAGAGGTAGGCCACAAACTTGGAGTGTTGGATTCACAGCCTTCCTCCCTTCCCACATGGCTGCTTGGACCCTGCTGGCCCTGGGTGCTGGCTATCAGGGTAAAGTGAACAAGGGAGGCCAGGTGGCCAGAGGGCCCTCATTCATCCATCCTTTCTCATTGCTCTGGCAGCTTCTTTCCCATTCTGAGGGCCAGAGGGGTGGGCCTGGCTGGAGGAGAAGGGGCAGGGAGTACAGTGACTGCTGGGTTGCGATGAGATTTTCTGAAAGGAGCAGATGTCAGTGAAAGTCCACAGGTGCCAGGGGAGGAGAACCAGTGTGAGGTGGCTCTGACTGGCTGGCTGGGAGGACAGAGGCACCCTCTAAGAACAGCTGCCTTTGCACTTTAATGTGTGGTAGGGGGTTGTATGAATCTTAATGGCACCCTCCCCTGCCCCGACCATGCCTAACAGACTCCCCTGTGGGCTAGGATCACATGTCACTTCTCTCTGCCCCCTCCTACCCTGGAAGAAGGTCTACCCAGTCCACATACAGATGATGGGGCTGACAAGTGTCATAATAGCCTGAGTGGTTCGTGTGCTTGCGACAACAATGGCCACCATGGGGGGAATTCACCAAGAGCAGAAAGTCCAGCTCCAATCCCTGGGGGGGTGGAGGGGGTTGTCATAAAACTGAGGATGCAGCCAGCTCCCGCACTCACACCCCTTGGCTCAAGTTCTCTTTCAAAGCTGCTACTGCCAGTTGCTAATTAATAGAAGGGCTACTGAGGCTGGCCAAGGCCATCTTGCTTGGGCCCAGGGGATGTTGAAGAATCCACATTTCCCAGCCAGAGCAGGCCATGGGGAGGGCAGGGGCATTGCTTTGGCTTTAGAGAGGATGTTCTCTGCCAGCCAGGCTTTACTGAAAAAGCATTGCCAAGGACCTGGAAATCTGTGATCCCAAAGCCTAGGAGGCCACTTAGAGATACTCTCTATCATCAGCACCTGTCCAGAATGGAGGAGGGAGGTAGCACAGAGAGGTGGTGAGCTCCCCATCATTGCTCAAGATGAGACAGAAGTACTTAGACCAGAGGTTGCTAAACAGCATTTATCCCATGGACCAACTACAGTTCCCAAATGTGTTCTGTTTGGCTAGCATAATGTGTCATAACAAATCTGACACAGTGTTTTAAAATGGAAAGATGTAACATAAAAATTTGGCTTTTGGGCTTCTCTTGAAAAATTGGAAACTCTGACAGCTCTGGGCCCACATTCCCATCCCATAGTAGGGAGCTGGAGCAGACTAGAGGCTGCCCTCTTTAAATTTGCTTCTGCTCTCCAGTTGCCTACCTGTCCCACACCCAGCAGTGTCTCTCATGCACATGTAGCTGCCTGATCCCTGTAGGCTTCTGAGTTTACAACCCTAGGCTCAAACCAATAGACACTAAGGGCAGGTGGATTCACAGATTAGTAACCACCATTTATGAACAATCTACCATGTGCCAGACTATGCTAATAGTTTTATATCTCGTATTTCATTTACTTTCCATAGCACCCAGAAAAATAAGTTCTGTTGTCCCTAGTTTACAGGTAAGGAAACTGAGGCTTTGATGGGGGAAAAAATATTTGCCCCAAATCATGTAGCTATGAAGTACCAGAACTGGAATTTGAACCTGGCCTCTTGGACTCTAAACTCATATTTATGCCTCCTTTCGCTTCCTTTTGTTTTGTTTTGTTAGTTTTAAAGAGTTAAGTCACTAAAGTAGTTCAAGAAAACATTGTCCTGAGAATAAAAACATTTCAGATAATGTTTGACTGTGTGGAAGGGCTGTGAGTGGCTGGGGTTCAGCAGGTACAGGAAATGTAACAGGTCTCAGAATACCAGCTCTGAACAGGCCTTCACAAGCTCCTGGTCAAAAGCCTTTATTTTATAAATGGGGAGCAGAGAACCAGAGAGGGCAAGCAATCTGCCTGAGGTCACTGATTATTCTGTGTCAGAGACGAAACCAGAACCCAAGTGGGTTATATAAGGTTTGACTGCAAGGGTTTTACAGCCCTACAGTCTCTCCTGAGACCTCCTCCAGAGGGTGTCCCCCAGCCAGGGGACGCTTTTACTTAATGCTCTTTTCATTGGAGCTTTTTTCTTGTCTCCCCAGCCCCATGCCTGAAGTTTGGGGTAAGAGGTATTTTCAGGGGCCCTTCTTAATTTAAGCTCATCCAATGAGGAAGCAGTCTTTCTTTATCTGAAGATGCAGCATCTGGAGGCTGACACATGCCTATCCTAACCCCTCACTCTGGGGCTATAGTTCCCAGGAATGCTGGGTTAGGATGCTTGCCCACCTGCTCCTCCCCCAGCGGGTTCTGACTGGAGTGGCGACCTTTGAGATTCTGCAACCACATCCAATGACAGTGATGCACCTGTTCCTTGATAGGAGTGATTGGGGTCAAGTAGACAGTGTTTTATCTATGTTCCCTCCACCAGAGAAATAGGTTGTCACATGGTCTATTTATTACATCCTTCAGAAAAGTTAGGAAGTGGAGTCAGTCTGTGGTTTAGGGCTCAGTTTTCTGTCCAAGGTCAGGGCTGTGTGTGAATAGGGCCGGGGCTCAGCATGTGAGCAGGGTTGAGACTCAGTGTGTAAGCAGGGTTGGGGCTCAGTGTGTAAGCAGAGTTAAGGTTCAATGTGAGACCAAAATCTGGGCCCAGACTGATCAAGATTAGGGCTCAGTCTATAGGATCAGAGTTCAGCCTGGGACCAAGATAAGGCCTTGGTCTGAGGTCAGGAACTAGAATCCTTGAACTACACCTCTGAGCCAAACCATTCCTCCCTCAGACACCAGGGCGTGGGACAGTGTGGACATGTTGCCCACCCCTTCCTTATGCCCTCGCCTTAGGAAGCCCTCCCTTCTTTTAAGCTCCCTGAGCTCCTACACCTCTTAGCATCTGAGCCAGCTGCCTCTGGTCCTTTCTGGAAGGTAAAATATAAATTAGAAATAAAGAACAGTGCCGCCACTGCTGGACCAAATCTCACACTTGACCACTCCTACCCCACTCTGCTCTCTCATTGTTGGGGGCTAGTGTCTGTCTTCTAAGCCAGGCAGCCAGCTCGTGGCTCCTACAGAGCAATGCTCAGGGCTGGGCAGAGAGATGTGCTGGCTTGATAGAGGGATGCCCTGCACCCCACTGCACACCTGGCTCTAGGCTCCCACGAATTGCAGAGCAAGCCGCAGGACCCCCAGGTCTGCTCACAGCAGCTGTGGGGGCCTGATAATTGGCTGCTGCTGATTTTGTGTCTGTCTAAGCATTTACCTGTGTGGGCGGACGTGTTATGTCTACATGAATGAAGCTTTCAGAAATTAATACATACACAGGGTTGGCTAATACATTGTCTTCTGGGCTTGGGGAGGGGCAAGCTAAGGTGGGAGGTGTGCCCTCAGAGACCAGAAGTTCCATTCCAAGACTGTTTTCACCCATTTCAGAGGATAGGGGTCACTATCCACCTAAGAGGAGATAAGATTCAGCTCCTATTAGGGTTCCTGGGTCTGGTTTAAGGGAGGGCAGAGAAAATGTAGACCAATATGGATTGATAGTCAAGGAAGGCTTCCTGGAGGAAGCAGATGGGAGCTGGATCTGAAGGAAAGAGAATCATTCTGCACAATTTCTTGGCAGTGGGTATTTGGGAACTTGAGCTAAGGGGCCACCTGGCTGGGGTGGGTGTTGGCAGGCACTGAGGGCACACTACTCAGAATCTGCCTCTTTGGACTTGTGCTTCTTAAACTCTGCCTGTGATGACTTTGACCCTAGTGCCCCAGATAGTGTTCTGATGCTGCTTGAGTGTGTGTGTGTGTTTGCATGTGTGTTTGGGTGTCCTTGCAGCCCAAGGGAGCCCCTTAGGGCCCTGGCCCCAGCTGTACAGCCTGAAAAGATCCCCTTCTCCTGCTGTACTAGGGCCCGGAAGGCAGGTGTTGCTGCTGTAATAATATCACTGAGTGTGTGGCCTGGAGGCCAGAAGTAATTATCCTGCGATTCTCCATTGCAGGCTGGAACAGCCCCTGTCAATAATTAATGTGAGTCCCCAACCACTTACCACCAAAGCTAGTCACAGGCTTCTCCCACCTACAGTTTGTCAGAGGATATGGGTACTGTTCCCTTCCCCAGGGACAGAAAAGACCCTCAAGCCCATAGGTTTTATCAATGCCATTGGCACCTTTTAGAAAAAACTTGGTCCAGCAGGAGCTTGGGTCCTCTCATTCTGAGATTTTGTAGCTTTTGAGTGCCCACCCCTCTGACGCTGAGTTTACCCTCTAGACCCTCATGCTGTTCTGCCGTGTGACCTCAGCAAAGCCCTTTCCTCTCTGGGTCAGGGCTCAGCCTGCAGCTGAGAAGAAAGCAAAACTTATTGGCCAAATAGGTATTGAACCTGTTATTTTGACCCCATTAGTACAAATTAAGCCCATAGTCAGTAACAGCTGCCCACAAGAAGAACTGATGAGAATCTCCCTCCTTTCCAGAAATGCAGCCAGACCAAACCAGATGTGCTCCTAGAGTAGGTGAGGATTCCTTACCTGTGGGCCTCTTTCTGCTGAGGCTCTGCCAGCCCTTGGCCTGGGGGATGGAGCTGGGTTCTCCCTGGCATGTTGTGTGGTATTGGCATTCTCTCTTGAGATCCCTCTGCCTCCCTCATTAGATCATGGCCCCTGTGGAAGTGGAGATCAGGTTTTCTTTTCTTTGTTCCCTATGCAAAGGGTCCCAACCACCTTCTCCTTGTACCTACCTCTCCTCAGGGGCAGTGTCTCCTCCTGGAAGCTCAGACCTGGCCTCAAATTGCTCAGGTCACACTGGGCAAACTATAGTTGAGGAGTCCCAAGGGGCAGGCCAGCAGAACCACCAACTTTGGAATTGGCAGGGAAAGGAACTTGACAAGCTGTTCATCCTGTCCCACAGACTCTGGGCAGTCATCTTCCTGCCCTGCTCTGCTGCTCTGCAGCTTCTGGGGATAGAACCAAAGGGTGTGAATAGAGGCCAGATGAGGACTTGGCCCGTCCAGTTTTGTGGACTAAGCTGATGCCCCTCACCTCCCAGGGCCTTGATTTTCTCATCTGAAAATGGGACCAGAGAGGGGTTGGGTTTTAGTTTAGCAAGACCCACAAAGTTGCAATGGAAATCTGCAAAGTCACCAGGGAGCTTTATGCAATTACAGATGCCTGGGCTTCTTTGGCATCGCTAGGTGTAATTTTGGGGAGCACCAGGGTGATTCTGCCTCCATCACCCATGAAGCCCCTTCCATGTGCAGTTCCCTGATGACACCATGTTTGCTGTAGCCCTGCAGTATTCCCCAGAGTTGGGGGTGACACTGGCACCAAAACCCATTCGTGATTGGCCTGTCTGCACGAAGTCAGCCCCCTGCCTCCTTGCAGGTTGTTACCAATCAGAATCATGAAACTCTGGGGCTGGTGGGATTCCAGGATACATGGCCCTTGCCCGGTGTCCTTGTCAGACTGTTTCCTGGAGTGTAGGCAGCAGAGTCCTGAACATCTCATGTTCTCAGAGCCCAGGCACCTCCAGGAGACCTCCATCCCAGCAAGAAGGGGGCCATGTGCATCCTCCCAGAGTCAATATTTAGCTGCCTTCTATGGGGCAGCCCCCCACCACACACATCATCATTACCCCATCCCCACCAGTGCTGCTTGGCCTTAGGGAACTCTGCCCCTAATCCATCTTGTTTCCTCCTTCACCCTGATGCAGCTGCCTGCAGGAGCAGGTGAGCTTTCCTACCTAGTTCCCCCTGAGGTTGGTCTCATGTGCTCCTCTACAGCAGTATTCTGTTTTTGTTCCATTCTCCTGAGTGGGAAGAGCCATGTTTGAGCCTTCTTTGTTTCCTATAAGCTGGGCAGGGAAGTTCTCCAACTGCTAGTTTCCTTCCCCATTTTCCCCTGATGGTCTTGTCAGCTGGATGAAGCTCAGAGAGGTTAGGTTGCTAGCCTGAGGGAACACTGCATCTGGGCAGCTCCAGGTGCTGTAGAACAGATGACCCTGCAGTACTGATGATTGTCTTTCATGCACAGACTTAGGGACTCCAGAGGGGTTCTCTGCCCACCAGAGAAGCAATTAGTTGATATCTTGGTGTTCCTATGCCCAGGCCTGCATTCAGCTGTGCCATTGGGAAGGTGCAGTGACAATCCCTTCCCCAAGGAACTCTTCCTCTACAACCTTCATAGTTCCCCATGTCCCCAGACGAGTCCTGACTACTCAGTCTGGCATTCAGGATGCCCCCATCTTCACACCTGTGTTAGGTTGAGGCCAGGGTGTCACAATTCTCTGAGATGTGCACTCCTCTCTCAGCAAGTTTTCATCTGGCCAGCTGCCCTTGGCTGGCCTCTTCACCTCTGCACTGTAGATGTTCATGGGAAAACTGAATATAATTGTACCAATGGGGAAACTGAGGAAGGGATTGTGAAAGGCAGGGACTTGTTTAAGAGCTCACAGCAAATTAGAGATGAGCATGGGACTAGAACCCAAGACTCTCAGGCCCCTCCCTTGCCTGGATTCCTTCTGCTTTGTAGCATAAACCTCTTCCTGTAATCATAACACTGAACTTCCTGACCATTGGACACACTCAGGCCCCTCTTCTTTGGAGCTTTAGTATCCAGAAGGCCATGCTACCGCCTGCTCCTCTCTGTCCACATTCTCAAGCCTGGCTGAATTTCTCCTCTGGCTCTCCCCCACCTATGGCCCTCCAGAGCCAGACAACTCCTCACTCCCCTCACCCGAGATGGTTTATGGCCCCATCTGCTCATGGAGCTGACCTGGATCTTCAGCTCCCCTGTGGAATGATTGTGTCTGTCCATCCTCCAACCAAGGACTCCTTGAAGTGGAACCAGTCCACACATTTCAGGATCCCTGTAGCCCTCAGGCCAGGTCACAAGAACAATAATGATGATGATGACAGCCAGCATGTACTGAGTATTTACACTGTGTAGCATATTTTAAGCATTATCTAATTGAATCCTATGAAGTGGGATTAATGTTCTTATTTTGCATGAGAAAAACAGGCTCAGAGAGGTTAAGTGATTTTTCCAAGGCCACACAGCCAGGTATTCAAACACCAGAATGCCTAACCACTATACCATTTATGATAGCCTGGCTACTCAGTGTGATCCCTGGAATAGCAGCCTCAACATCACCTGGGAGCCTATTAGCAGTCACCCCCCACCTAGTGAATTGAGTCTGAATCTCTGTGAGAGCCCCAAGTGATTTGGGTGCTATGTCATTGAAGCCTCACTGAAGGGGAAGGGAAGGTTCGGTCCATTATAGCCCTCACACAGCTCACCTTGTCCTCGGAGTGGCCAAGACTAGCCCTCACACTATAATGAGGGGCTGCCGCCTCAGCCCAGGATGGAGAGCGAAGTGGAAGAGGCAGAGGTAAAAGGGTATCTTCGTTTGGGTCTATGAAAACAAATTGTGTTCCTTCAGTAATTGATAATCGTAGAAAAAGTAAACAATATACACCAAAAACCAAACAGCGCACCCATAAACCAAGCACTAGATGCCCTTGGCTCTGAATCTGTTTTGGAGGCAGCTCCAGGCCGAGAGAGCAGCTATCTGGGAGCCCTGTGATTCTGAGTCAGAGATTTTGAGGTGGGTTAAAAATAGAGCCCTAGTGGCCAGGAGAAGGTGAGAGGAAGGGAGCCATTCATCTGTTGTAGTGGGGGAGACCCCAGGGTCAGGAAGAAGCAGTAGGGGAAGTTGGACTAAAGCTAGGTGGTGGGGTGAGGGGTGGGGGTATATTCCTCTGAGAGGCCAGAGCTGAGGGCCCAGCCTGGCAAGGCTGCGAGGCAGATTTCTAGTCAGGGTGGGGAGGACGTCAAAATGCCAGCCCCAGGGGCCCGGGCAGGGAGAACACCAGAGTACCCCACCCCCCACCCCCAGACAGCCGTCAGTTCCTTTGGGTGTGTGTAGGGTAGGGAGGGAGGTGGGCGGCAGCTCTGCCTCAGAGAGTGATAAACAGGAGGCTGGACAGGTAGGAGGCCCAGAGGGGTTGGTCCATGCTTTTAAACAGTTTTTATGTTTTGGGGAGGAAAGTGCCCCACGTGTATGCGTCCTCACGTGTGTTGGAGGCAGTCACGTGGTCTCCTTTGCCTATCACATCTGCCCTTCAAGTGGCTCCCCTTTCTCCTACATCACTGACCTCAAAAACTCTGCTCTCCTGTTCTTCCCTTCATGCCAGCACCTTTCTCATGTCTGCACGGCCATTTGGGCTTTCCCCAGGGC
This sequence comes from Miniopterus natalensis, assembly GCF_054644295.1. Lineage (NCBI taxonomy): Eukaryota > Metazoa > Chordata > Mammalia > Chiroptera > Miniopteridae > Miniopterus > Miniopterus natalensis. The sequence goes on from NC_142081.1 coordinate 98,787,060, forward strand.
TCGGCCTGTCTCCCCTGGCACACATTAGGGAACTCTTCACAGAATGGGACACTAGTCATTGGTTAACAGTGGATTTATTTTTCTAACTATAAAGATAATATTTGCCCATGTTTTAGAAAATATGGGATTTAGAGATTATTGAAAGGCATGATGGAAAAAACACAAGTCACCCATAATCCCACCACTAGGCAATAATCAATGTTAATATTTTAGCATATTCTTTTTCATTTTTACTTTTTGGCAGTCCCCCCCCCCCCCCCCCCCCCCGGCAACAGTCTTTAATCCACCCATCCATTTAACAATTTTACTGGACCCCACCCCTGGATCCAGCTATGTGTTCCAACATCTCAGACAAGGAAGAGAAATTACTTCTGCTTTTGGGGAGCACATACATAGTGGGGCTGGGGAAGTGAGATGCATCCTGGGTCTGCAAGGTAGGGAAAAGAGGGGGATTCCAGGAGAAAGGTCGAATTGCTTCCTTCCTTGCACCTCTCCCCACTGCCCCAACCTCCTGGATCTCTGTGCTAGGCCTATTTGGAAGAAGGGAGAATCTTTAGGACTCCTACTGAGGGGGCATGCCTGTAATGAGGGGTATGGTGTGCTCTGCTGCCCTGGCCTGTGGTGGTCAAGCTGGAAACACAGTCATGGCCTTGGCTGAAGTCTTTGGCTGCAGTCCCCCCACAAATCACCCTCTCATCCCACTCTGTCAGAGCCCCCAAGGCCCATCTTTTCTTCTTCTGCCCCCTTCCCCTTCCAGTGCCTTCCTTCATGATCTGTGACATCTCCATCATCATCTTCAGCACCAGGTAAGGGCCATTTGCTGATGGATGTTGCTGGGAGCCTGAGTCTTAGGGGTTTGAATAAGTTTCTCCCTGACCATCGGAGGCCTATGAAAGCCTCGTGGGAAGGAGTAAGGGTCTCAGAAGGCCTCCCATTTCATGTAGCTTCTGCTGGGCCCCCTGCCACTCAACCTATGCCTCTGAGGCATTCCTCGTTCACTCCCCCATTCACATATTTCTATCCATTAACATATTTCTTAGGACCTGCCATTTAAAAGGCAATGTGTCAAGTTCAGGAAGTCAAATGACCACAAGATAGACAGTCAGACACACAATTTCATCACAGTTGGATAAAACTGTGCTAGGGCAGTACACACGATGGCATCTAACCAGATTTCCTAGGGTACAAAGGAGGTGTCCTAGGAGAAGTGATGCCTCCTTTGAAACATGGGGTGTAGGGGAGGCTGAGGAGAGGGGAGAGTTCCAGGCAGTTGACAGTGTGTAGAAACGCCCAGTGGCCAAAGAAAGCATGGTATATTTGGGACACTGAAATTTGCTGGGTATGTCTGCAGCAGAGCACACAAGGGGAGGAATGGTAAGAATCAAGGCAGGAGAAGGAAGCCAAGTCTAGATCAGGAGAGGCCTTGGGGATGACAGTGAGGAATTTGGATTTTAGTGTGGAAAAACTTTGGGCTTGGCTAGTGTGGAGTGTGGATTGGAGAGAGGTTGTGGACCCCACCCAAGACCCTAAGGTATGTGGGGTCCTAGGAGATACAGGAGCCCAGTTAGGAAGCTGCAGGTGGAGGGTTGCTAAAACTCACTGGATCCCACATGACCAAATGCTGGTAGGTGAGGAAGATGCTGGGTTGAGGATAACTCCCAGATTGGATGGCTGGTGGTACCAAATGCTGGGAGCACAAGAGTTTGTAGGGAAAGCTGTTAAGTTCTTTCTGGAGATGTCAAGAGTGAGATTCCCATGGGACATCCAGGTGTAGGTGCGTAATCAGCAAGTGGACACGTGGGCTGAAGCTTGAGAGAGAGAGGTCTGGTTGGAAATCCAGCAGAATAATGAAGCCATGGGAGTTTGTGAGGTCACCCAGGGAGAGTGTAAGAGGGAGAAGAAAGGAGCAAAACCATTTAAAGATCTCGCAGGGGAAGAGTAGCCCATCCAAGAGAGGTAAAGGAGAGGCAGAACAGAGAAAAGCCAGCAGGGTGGAGTGTCTTGGCAGAATGGTGCACAGTGTCTGATGAGGCTGAGGGTCCACAAAGAAATGGACTGGAAAGTGCCCACTGGATTTTGCAGCAGAGCATGCATTGAGATGTTGCTGAGGGCAGTATTAGGGATGGAAGGGAAGGGAGAGAGTAGGGATAGTGACACCTCTTTCAAAAGCTTGGTTCTGAGGGGAGAAGAGATATGACAGTAGGGATCAGGGAGTGATTTTATTTTTTTAATTGTAGAGAGTGAAAAGAAAAGGCTGATGGGAAAGGATGAGTAGAGAGGGAGATTGGAGGTATAGATGAAAGAGGGGGTAACCTATAGATTAAGGTCCCTGGGGAGGAAATGGTGTCAAGATGGCAGGTGGAAGTGTCACTGATTTCCTTATGACCGAAGGAGGGGAAGGGGCTGAGGGCGAGGTGAGCAAGGAGGAGGCCAGTGGCAGGAAGAGGAAGGGGACATCCTGGTGGTTTCTCTTTTCTCTGTGAAGTAGAAGGTAGTATTATCTACTGAGAGAGAGCTTTGAAGAGAAGGTAATAATTCAGACTAGGTACCATAGGAGAATGGGAGGGAAAGTTTACTAGGGTCTCCTGGAAGAATGGGCTGTGGTGGGGGTGAAGGCCCAGCTGAGTACAGAACCTTGATGAGGAAGTTGAGGCACACGGGCTAAGGCACTTGAATATTTAGTAGGACTGGTCTGAGGTGGTGGGATTTCCTGCCCAGCACCCGTGTAAACATGACAAGGGTTGATGGATTGTGATCTTTGAAGTGGGTGCCAGAAAGATTGGGCAAGAGAAGTAGATGAGGTAGACCATTATGTCTAGTGGGGCTGGGAGGAGAAAGGAGGGTCCTAATGGGAGAATCAGAGGGCTCGCCAACTGGAAGTTCATGGGACACCAAAGAATTGACTTAGCATGATTGGATAAGGCATCTGGAAGAAAAGGAAGTGGGGGTGAGAGAGAGCATTGATCATCTGAGATTAGAGGTGGAACAACTTGTCCAGGTGACATGGTTCAGGGTATGCTGTTGGGATGAATGACTGAAGTGGAGCTGTTGGGTTGATTATATGGAGATGTCACCCAGGATGATGGCAGGATTTTGGAGTGGAACAGAAGGTTGTGAACCAGGTGTGAGCATTGCCAAGGTCCCTGAGGGTGGCAGGTGGATGCTGGAAGAATGGCCAGCAAATGACAGGATGCTCTAAGGATCTTGTAGATGTTGCTACCATAGGCAGGAAGTGGCATCAGTGTGGAGGGGGAAGAATGCTGACCCCACCCTGACCCTGAGGTCTGTGGGATTTGGGAGAGTGATGTCCTTAGGACACAACTGAGGTTCATTTAAAGGAAGAATCAGAGGGGTCAGCAAATGAAGGTCCATGGAAGATAGCACAGGAGAGGGGTTTGAGAGGAAGAGGAGGAGAAGGAGGCACAGAGTTTGGGAGAGAGAAAATACTATTGGTTGGATTTATATTTCTGTAGCGTGGTTAGAGATGAGACTCTGGAGTCAGGCTGTTTGGGTGTGAATTCTTGATACATCATATATAGAAAATTACTCAATTTCTTGTGCCTCAGTCTCCTCATCTGTAAAGTGGGCATAACCATAGTATCTACCTCATAGTGTTTTTATGAGGATTAAATGAGATAACCCACATAAGGGACTCAGATTAGTGTCTGGCAAATTATAAGTGCCCAACAAATATTGATACTGTCCTCCATTCTCATCGTCTCCATGATTACCTTGGGCAGTTCCCTGTGTGGGTCCTGGAAAACCAAGGGATAGATCAGAAACAGAGGGAAAGTCTCCCAGCTCCCATTTCTTTTCCTGACACAAAGATTCCTGGATACTTAGATTCTATGATTTTGGGGAGGCTGGAAAGAGAGTTAGGTGGTACCTGGTGAAAGGGACAGGGTGTGACAACTGCTAACATAGAGCGCAGTTAGGCAAACTTTGTCGAGGAGGAGGCAGATCTGGGCCTTGAATTAGAGAAGTGACCTCAAAAGATGGGACCTCAGGGAGGCTGGAATGGTTCTCAGGAGGAACCAGGATGGAGATAGGGCCGGTGGTCAAGTGTCCAGTTGGCTACTATGAAGGGAGCAGGAGGAAGAAGAGGGAAAGGGGACTAGGGGATGCCAGACCAAGGAGCTCAAACTTTTTCCTATAGTTATTGGGGTTCCACCAAAATGGTTCAAGCAGGAGTGACACGATCATAATGTTGATTGGAAAGGTAACCCAGAGAGCATGTGAGTTCGAGGAAAGAGGGGAGGCTAGAACCAGGCTATCAGGGGAAAGGATCTGGATAAGGAGTGGTGAGGAACTGATCTAGAATAGAGCAGCTGGGGACAGGTTCAGGAGCCATTACAGAAGGCTCCAGACAGGATTTGGTCACGGCTTGGGGTGTTTCGGGGGTAGGTGGGAGAAAGCAGTAAGCAACTGAGGATAAATTTGAGTTTTAGAGCCCAGGTGATTGGAATGTTCTACCATTCAGCTTTGGGGAAGAAGAGGCTGAGTTCAGCCTTGGACTTGGGTCCTCCAGGTGGCAGGTGGGAATGCAGGTCTGGTGCTAGAAGTGGTGTCTGAGTGGGAACCATCTGCATAGAGGAAGGGGGTAAAAGATAGGATCCTGGGTATGCCACTCACCTGGGCAAAAGCATGGGGACCCTGGCTTGCAGCAGTCTAGGAGATCCAAAACTAGAGCTCAGGCTATGCTGAGGCTCAATTGGTGAGAGTTTGGAGAATTCTAAAAGAGGTAGCACTTCAGATGAGCCTTTAATGGACAAAAGAAGACATTTTCTTCCAGCTAACAGGATTCCCAGTGGATAACATTTGTGTCAAAATGTATGCAAGTGGTGTGCAAGAAAATAAGCATGTATGAAAATGGATGTGTGTGTGAGGGCATATGAGCAAAAATGTATTTCTGGGTGTGTTTGTGCATGTGCATATAGGGTGGGGCACGAGTAGGTTTACAGTTGTTCGAACAGAAAATAATACAGTAATTAATACATAATAATACAATAATAAACTTTGTGTTTCATGTCCTCACAACTGTAAACCTACTTTTACCCCGCCCTGTATGTATATGTGTGTGCAACTAGGTAGATTGTATATGTGTGTGTATGTGCATGCATCTGTGTAAGCATATGTGCTCAAAGGCAAGCATGGGCACATGGGGACAAGAGGAAGCTGAAGGAGTTCAACCTGTTCCGGGACCTCCACTTCTGCCCCCATCCAGGGAAGCCTCCAGGGAAGGAGAGGGTCTTTGGTCTGGTTCTCAAGTCTCTGAGTTCAGAGTCAGGAGCCTCTTATCTTCTCTTCCCTCAGCTTCCTTGAGGCCATGCCCTTCCTCTGAGATCAAACCATGAAGTGTTCCAGGTGTCAGTGTAAAAGGGATATGAGGCTTTTTGCTGTCCCTCATTCCTTCTGCACATGGAACCTGCTCCTCCAAAGCTGGCCTATAGGCCACAACCTCCTGCTGAGAGGCCACCTGCCTGCCTGGATGGACCCGTTGGCCCAGGTAGGAAGTTAGATCCAGGATTGAGGGAGGAAGGGCCTGGGGCCCTGGGACTAACCCTGGGGCAAGACCTCTTACTGGCCAAGACTTCCTCCCAGCTTAAAGAACACTACAGTGGGAGAGGGTCATCTGGCTTTGGAGAGACCAAGGCCTCTAATTCATACATGCACCAACTCCAGCATGTTTGAATGTGGCTGGCCATTGCTTCCCTGCCAGCGTCTGACACCCATCACCATGGATACATTCCCTGGACTATGGGATTTATTCATGAATGGCTTTAGGGGCAGTGTGGTGCTAGGAGAGCATGGACATCTGGTTTGAGGCTTCGCAAACTTTACCATTCTCTCCTTTGTGGACCTTAGTTTCCCCTTCTACAGGATGGCTGCAACTGGGCCTGACTGATCCCTGATGATGGATTATTTTAGTGCTTGAAAGGTATGCTACTTCCCCCACCCTGGGAAGTACCTCATAACGCTTGGCATCAGGAAGATGGATCCTCTTGAAACTTCTTTGCAACCCTCTCTTCTCTCTTGCCTCTGGGGCAGGGGCTGCACCTGCTGCAGTAGACCACCTCACCATTTTGATGTAAAGGTGCGAGAAAGGGTTGTCCACCTTCCTGAATCCCACTGAGATGCCTAAAATCCCAAGAGGAGCCCCACAGACCTCTGTGAATCTTGGGTTGGCTGCTCACTAGCTGTGTTGTCTTGGGAAGGTGATTACTTATCTCTGAACTTCAGTGTCATCATCTGTAAAATACAGAGAATAGCAACCACCTTCGTGCTGTGTGAGGGTTCAGGGAAGTAATGCATGGAAAGCACAAAATAAGCACTCAGTGTGACATGTTTGGGGGTCTTTAGGAATAAAGGCCTTCCAATCAAAAGGAGTCCCTACTGGAAATCCCCAAGGACATTAAGGCATCACTTGAGATGCTTCTGGTCACTAGGATTGGGGAAAAGAGATGCCAGGAAGCCAAGGATGCCAGTGGGACGGCTCTTGTCTACCTCCCGCGGCTAGACCAGCACAGTGGGGCTGACAGGCACTCTGGGAGCTGTCCGTGGTGCTGCATGTCATTTTCTGCTCTGGCTAGGCTCTGCTTTCAGAAATCTGTGCAACCATCTGGCAAAGAGTAAGGAAGGGTAGTCTGTGAGGCCAAGAGCAGCTCCCAAAGCCCCACTTCTCACCTCCTTCAGAAGCACTTTCTGGCCTCACCCTTCTTGGCCACCAAGAGCCCATCTTTTCAGACACCTGGGCTGCTGCCTGGGATGGTTTCTTACATCATTGCCCAGCTTGTTTTCTATATAAACCTTGTCCTCTGACTGGACCATGAGCTCACTGAGATCAGGGCTTTTGTCTGCCAAAATGAATATGCTCTGTCGTCTTATTGTTCAGGGAATATTATAATCACTGACTTCCACTGATGACTCTTGCGGGACCATTGAGTTCCCCACCACCCTTACCCCCAGTGGATGCTTTGCTTTGGATCTTCCCTGGAAGATTAAATCTTCCTCCTCCCTCACCTCTTTCTTATGAATTTGTTGACTTTTGAATTGCTTATTTACTCATTGAATAATACATCTAGGCATAGCTCAGAGCACTTTACAAGCATTAATTCTTATCATGATTCTGCTAGTAAGGTACTATTATTATCCTCATTCAGCAGATGAGGAAACTAAGGCATTGAGAGATTAAGTGACTTGTCAGTAAATGATGGAACCAGAAATCAAACCCACGTTGGCTGGCTCTGAGAGCCTGTGCTTCTTTTTCCCCACCATATTACGCTGCCTTTTGAGTAGCCCTGAGATGCTCCAGCATAGTGGTTTGTGGGGAGGAGTGCTCCAGTATTCCCACCCTAGCCCAGATCAGGCACCAGAAATATCCATTAGCATCTGGAAACTCATGATTGAGACAATTAGTCATAATGCAAGGAAATGGGTGTTTTTGTCTCATCTAATTTAGTTTTTATGAAGACCACTAAATGCAAACATTTTTTTGTTAATTACTGTCTCAAATTTGGTCTGTAATTGAGAGAACTAGAGCTGAGAGAGTGTAGAAACCCACTGGAGTGGCAGGCCTGCAGGAGTCAGCATTCACAGCCACTTGTGCCCACTCTGTTAATTTTAGAAGCTCCTCCATCCTGGGCGTATTATTAGCTTTGTGTACAGAGGACCACAGGACCCTCAGTGACCTCTTTATGCCACAGTATTCTTTTGTTTGTTTTGCATTGTTTTCCCCAAAAGATTAAATGAGAAGGGGTGATGGCCATATGTATATAGAGGTGTTTGCACACTGTGTGTGAATAGGGATACCTGTGTGTGGCATTTAATAAGTGTCAGCAGCTGTCTTTGAATGACATGCATAAGGCTGGGTAGAGAGTGTACACAGCTCAAGAACACCCCTTAGATGCTGAAACCATTCTCCTGGGGCCCTCAAGTAATTAGCAGGATGAGCTGTGTTCTATGTCCTAGTGTGATGGCTGGGGTAGGTTCTTAGGTCTTAGGCTGGGTTCTCTCAGATGGCATAGGTGGGTTGGGGCTGGAAAAAGGCTGGTGGATTTGGGGGCAGGGAAGGAGCTGAAATTGACCTATTGTCACCAGTCTTAGAATGAGAAGCACTAGCTTAGTGATTCTCTGACTTGAGGTCCTGTCTTGAGACCCTGAAGGGGTTGGCTTTCAAAGGAGCTGCCAGAAGTGGTCTCTCCAGAGGCTGCCCCTCCCTGAGCAGTGTGATGTAGGACAGCTATCTGTCCACTTCCAGTGAAGCAGGCCCTTCTCTCTCCTTGATTCAGAGCACCATTTCAAGCCTGGTAAAGAAAACAGTTTGCTGTTAAGTAATTTTTTTTTCAAACCTGGAACTCTTCACACAGGGTTGTGGTGGAATCCTCTTAAGACTCGGAAAACTTGTCTTCTTATCTCTCACACCCTTCCTCCTGGCTTCCCTGCAGTAGAGGATTAAAGATGGCTGAAGGGTTATTTCTCTTGGAAGAAGACATGCTTGTTTCTGCCCTTATTTCTTTATTAATTAATAAAGATTAATATCTTTATCAGCCATCATGTAACTGTCTAAATTAATAACAGAGGAAAACAGCTCTGCAATGTAAGTGTTTTGTCTTGAGGCCAGTCCTGGGGTGGCTGGTACTTGGGCTGAGTCCTGAGAATGATTGGTCATACCTTGTAGATAGCTCTGTTCCTGTCTGTGCTATCTGCATGGTCCAGAGGGGCCTCTGCTGGGCGAGGTGGGAGATCTGAGAGTTGGCTCTTACCTCCTCAGAGGCTTCACCTCCCTCCCTCAGGAAGCACTTGCAGTTGATTTGAGGGCTTAAGAGAAATGATGCTAGAAGCCCTGTCCGGTCTCACTCCTTTATATTGAGTGGTACTTTATTGGTATTTTATTTTATTGTTTATTTATTTGTTTATTTATTTTTATCTTTATTGTGTGTTTTGGGGGTTTTTTGTGTGTTTTTTTTTAAATATATCTTTATTGATTTCAGAGAGAGGAAAGGAGAGGGAGAGAGAGATAGAAACATCAATGATGAGAGAGTCATTGATCAAGCCTGCAACCTGGGCATGTGCCCTGACCAGGAATCGAAACCCGATCGCCTGGATCCCAGGTCGACACTCAACTGCTGAGCCATGCCCGGCGAGGCCATCTTTATTGTTAAAAGTATTACAGGTGTCCCATTTTTACCCCCATTGACGCCCTCCACCTCGCTCTTACCCCCTCCCAGGCCTTCACCCCATTATTGTCTGTATCCATGCAGAAGTTATATGCATATAACTTCTTTGGTTAATACCTTCCCACCCCCATCCCCCTTCCCTCTGCCCTCTAAAACAGGACAGTCTGTTGCATGCTTCAATGTCTCTGGGACTACTTTGTCAGTTTCTTTTGTTCATTAGCTTCTTCTTAATGAAGACTCTTCAACATTTCGTATAGTACTGGTTTGGTGGTGGTGAACTCCTTTAGCTTTTTCTTATCTGTGAAGCTCTTTATCTGACCTTCAGTTCTTTTCTTTTTTTTTTTTCAAATATATCTTTATTGATTTCAGAGGGAGGAAAGGAGAGGGAGAGAGAGAGATAGAAACATCAATGATGAGAGAGTCATTGATTGAGCCTCACCCGGGCATGTGCCCTGACCAGGAATCGAACCCCGATCGTCTGGATCCTAGGTCGACGCTCAACCGCTGAGCCACACCCGGCCGGGCTGACCTTCAGTTCTAAATGATAGCTTTGCTGGGTAGAGTAATCTTGGCTTTAGGTCCTTGCTTTTCATCACTTTGAATATTCTTGCCACTCCCTGCTGGCCTGCAAAATTTCTGTTGAGAAATCAACTGACAGTTGTATGGGTGCTCCCTTGTAGCTAGCTAACTGCTTTTCTCTTGCTGCTTTTAAGATTCCCTCTTTGTCTTTAACCTTTGGCATTTTAATTATGACATGTCTTGGTGTGGGCCTCTTTGAGTTCCTCTTGTTTGGGACTCTATGTGCTTCCTGGACTTATAAGTCTATTTCTTTCCCCAGGTAGGAGAAGTTTTCTGTAATTATTTTTTCAAATAGGTTTTCAATTTCTTGCTGTCTTTCTTCTCCTTCTGGCATCCCCATGATATGAATGTTGGGCCACTTGTTGTCCCAGAGACTCCATTCACCATCTTCATATTTCTGGATTCTTTTTTCTTTTTGCTTTTCTGATTGGGTGTTTTTTGCTACCTCACATTCCAAATTGCCAGTTTGATTCTCAGCATCCTCTGCTGAACTGTTGATTCCTGTAAATTATTCTTCCATTCAGTTAGTGTAGCCTTCCTTTCTGACTGCTTCTTTATTATGTCATTGATGATCTCACTAGTTTCCTTAATAGTCTTACTAAGATACTTGAGCATCCTTATAACCATTGTTTTGAATTCTATATCTAGTAGCTTGCTTCACTCCATTTCATTTAGTTCTTTTTCTGGAGCTTTCTTCTGTTCTTTCATTTGTGACATGCTTCTTTGCCTCCACATTTTGGCTGCTTCCTGGTGTTTGTGTCTATGTATTTGGAAGAGCTGCTGTGTCTCTTGGAATTGGTAGAGTGGCTTTGTGTAGTAGGTGTCCTGTAGGGCCCAGTGGCTCAGTCTCCGCAGTCACCTGAGCTGGGCCTTCTAAGTTTTTTCATGTGTCGGCTGTGTGCACTCTCCTGTTGTAGTTGAGCCTTGGTTGCTATTGGTGTCCCTTGGAGGAAATTGACCCCCAGGCCAATTAGCTGTGAGGACCAGCTGCAACTACAGCCAAAGAGCTGCTGTGCTGGAAACTCCCCTATGGAGCAGGATTTGCTTCAGTGGAGCTTTGGTCCTCAACAAGTGTACTGTTTCAGTGTGTCACTCATGGATGTGGTAGGATTGTAATAAAGCATGGTTGAAGCTGACCACTGGGTGCACTGTCTCTGGGGCCTCCCAGGAGGTGCAGATTCAGCCTCTGTCCTGCCCAGGGTCACCCAGCATGAGCTACACAGCAATTTATGGCTGCTACTTGTGCTGGGCTTGGAGTTGTCCAGGAGAGGCCAAGCTATGAACCAGTGCAGGCTGCTGCTAGTGCTTTGTCTGGAGCCACTTATTGAGAGGTATGGGGCATGCTGAATCCAGCTGCTGCTTTTTTGAGAGATTTTAGGAAAGCCCTAAGCATGAGGCTAGAGAGGCCACTTGCATAAAAAAGCCACCGGAAATGGCTTGAATGAGCTTGCAAGTAAGAAGAGGCAGGGTATCTGAGAATCACCAGGGCAAAGGTGTGAGTCAGGCTGATGGAGATTCAGAGAAGGCACCTACCTGCCGGCTCTGGGGGGGGGGGGGAGGGTTCGCCAAAGGAGCAATGGCCTCTACCAGCTCTTCTCTCTATGAGAAAGCTGCCCCTCCAGCTCTCTCCCTGATTCCAGACAAGTTAGTTCCTCCCTGAATGTCCAGGTTCCTTTCAAGCTGCTGCCCAGTGCTGGAGCTCAGAGGGAGTGCTTCTGAGTAATTCTGAGTGCTGGCCCTTTAAGAAGAGCTGCCTGAGACTCCAGCAGCCTCCACATCACTCAGCCACAATCCCTGCTGGTTTTTTACAGCCCAAAGTTGTGGGGACTTCTCTTCCCAGCCCTGGAACCCTGGGATGGGGGACCTGATGTGGAACTGGGACTCCTCTCTTCTCCAGGAAACCACCAACTGAGATATCCCTCCCAGTTTTAAACTGCAGCCCCTGGATATGGGATCCCTGGTGTGGGATCCGGGCCACCTCTCTGCCATTCTGCCCACGTCTCTGCTCCTCCTACCGATCTCCATGTGTTTCTTCTTTAATTTCCTAGTTGTTGGGCTTACATTCAGCTAGATTTCAGGTGGTTCTGAATGGTGGTGCTTCTATATTTTAGTTGTAATTTTGATGTGGTTGTGGGAGGTAGTGGGTACTGCTCTTACCTACGCCACCATCTTGTTGTTTCTCTTTCATTGGTATTTTAAATTGCCCCATTAACATTTCCTGCTTTTGAAGATATAACTATCCCTCCCTAATCTCATATTAGAATGAAAACCTCTGATGGCCTGGCATTTTCTGATGTTAGGGTATAGGCTAAAGGGTGCTCCCAGGAAGCGTGATCACAATTCTAGGATGAGTGTTGAGGCTCCACCACTCACTGCCCAGTGCAGAAACTGAGGCCCAGAGCAGGGAGGGCATCTGCCTGATGCCACAAGCTTCAGTGACAGAGCTGGGACTGGAGCCTTCTGTGGGCCTAGACCTCCCCCTCTCTCCAGTCATGGTATGTGGCATGTTTGTCTGCCAGCCTGTCTTAGGCCACAGCTGCCCCTCAGGGACAATGGAGCAGCCTTGTCTGAGCCTGGGGTAATTCTGGGTGAACTGCTCTGGCCACTAAAATAGCCCTGCACTTCTCTCTAGACACCACTGTTTGCTTTGCTTTTCAGCCTGACTCTCACTGGGGCATGGGAAGGGCAGGCAGAGGGTACCCTTAGTAAAAGAAGAGCCTCTTTCCCTGCCAGTGTCTACATCTTGCCCTGATTCCTATGGGTCTACCTCCTGTAGTGTCGCAAAACCTCCTAAGACTTCTCTCTCCTATACTTGCTCTCCCTCAGAGCTTCTCCCTCAGTCTGTGACTCAGTTCTCTCCCTCCTCTGGCAACTGACCCCTTTGTCTCTGGGCAGATTCTACTGGGACCTGACCATGCTGTTGCTGATGGTAGGGAACCTGATCATCATCCCCGTGGGCATCACCTTCTTCAAGGATGAGAATACCACACCCTGGATTGTCTTTAATGTGGTGTCAGACACATTCTTCCTCATCGACTTGGTCCTCAACTTCCGCACAGGGATTGTGGTGGAAGACAACACAGAGATCATCCTGGACCCACAGAGGATTAAGATGAAGTACCTCAAAAGCTGGTTTGTAGTGGATTTCATCTCCTCCATCCCTGTGGACTACATCTTCCTCATTGTAGAGACACGCATTGACTCAGAGGTCTACAAGACAGCTCGGGCCCTGCGCATCGTCCGCTTTACCAAGATCCTCAGCCTCCTGCGCCTCCTGCGTCTCTCCCGCCTCATTCGATATATTCACCAGTGGGAAGAGGTAAGTGCTCAGACACAAACCTCTTGGGAGAAGGGCGTCTTCCCCCAGGGGGAGTGAGGTGCCAGCAGGTAATCTCAGATAGTTGGATGTGGCCTGTCAGATTATAGCAGGCACACCTGCTCCAAAGGGACAAATATTAGTAATTTTTGGATATCATGAGCTAGATACTGGGCAAATCACTTTATAGGAAGTGTCCTATTTAAGTCTCTAACATCCATAGAGGGTACTGTATATGTCCACACAGGTACCATTTTTTAATGAAGAAACTGAGACACAGAAAGATTAAGGGATTTATTAAGGTCACAGAATCAGTAATTAGTGAACCTAGACTCCAGAGCCTGCACTGGTAACCACTGCACTGTATTGTAAAGGTTGCAAATTCATAATCCTGTAGGGGCCAGACAGGGAATGTGAATGGTGAAAAAGACCAGTTGGAAGGCATTAGGGGGTGTGGTGGACTGGGGAAAATTGTAGAACATGCCTTCTGTCTGTATCAGGTAGTCTCTACTCAGCTCTAGCCACTTGTTGCTGAGTAGGAATGGGCCTAGAGTTGCTAGATCTACAGATTTATCCTGAGAAGCAGAAAGCTGTATATTTGTGCAGATTTTGTTGACAACTATCTTAGGTTGGATTCTTCCAGAGCAGACCCTGAGATGAGGATTTGCATGAAAGTGATTTTTTTAGAGGGAAGTGTTTCCAGGGAGATATAGTAAGGGATTGGGGAAGAGAGAAAGGGAAAAGAAGGAAGCTAAGCAAGGGTAGATACCAAGCAAAGTTCCATGGGTGGCGACTTGGGTCCCACTCCATTGGGAGCTCTTGGGACAGTGTACACTGTGCCTCAGGGGTGTTAGAATTTTTTGGGTGCATTAATCCTTGCCCGAGGATATTTTTTCTATTGACTTTTTTTAGAGAGAGTGGAAGGAGCAGGGGTGGGGGAGAAGAGAGAGAGAAACACTGATGTGAAAGAGATACAGATTGGTTGCCTTCCACATGCACCCCAACCTGGGCTGGAGATTGAACCTGCAACCCAGGCACGTGCCCTTGACTGGGAATTGAACCCACAGCCCTTCGGTGTGCAGGCTAATGCTCTAACCTGAGCCACATCGGCCAGGGCAGAGGTGTTAGAATTTTTATGTCCCCTTACCTGCCACCATTGGTTCAAAGGCCCTCTCGCCCTCTGTGCTAGTAGGAAAAGTGGTTTCCAGTAGCCTGGCTCCAGGGAGTGAAAGCATTGGGAGCCTGGAGTTGCATGTGCACAAAAGAACTGTAAAGGGGTTCTCGGACTCTGGGTGGAGCACAGGCTACAGAGACTAAATAATAAATTATTAAAAAAAAAAAATTGGGTAAGCCAACACCATTCTGAACAAAACTTACTCCTTCATGAGCTGAATGGAGTTGTCTGGGGGTGGAGGGAAGAGAGAGGACTACCAACTGGGATTTGAAAACAAGCAGGTGACTTTGCCCGGCACTTTGGTAGGTATCTGCCACCACCCGTTACATCTCTTGGCAGCAGCAGCAGGCAGGCCAGCTTGCATGTATTGGGGTTGGGGAGAAGTGCTCTGCGGGATGGCCCACTTGGAGATCTGGAAGCTTCTGCAGATGTGCGTTTCCTGCCTCAGCTCACTGCTGCTGCTGCTGCTGCTGCCGCTCTCCTGGTCTCCAGGACCTCCGCTTGACTGGACGGAAGTTCCCAGGCTCAGGATCCAAAGCCATCACCCCAGCAGCAGCCTGGCTGGCAGCACCCATGCTGATGGGGCACTGGCAGATTAGGGTCAGAGGTGTCATGAGCACCTGTGCCACAGAAGTGCCACACCAGTCTGGCAGAGTCACTCCATGGCAGAAATTCTATTTTGCTTTGAAAATTTGCATTCTTTCTGCTGACAGAGAAGTGGCAATGACTAGCCCAAGGTCACATAGCAGTTATCTGTCAGAGCTAGATCAGAACACACTTAGCGGAGATCCAAGATGGCAGCAGACTGAATGGAAGGTACACGGACATTCCCAGGACCAATCTGGATTTACAACTAAAACATAGAAAAACCATCCTGAAAACCAACTGAAGGCTAGCTGGAGAGCACCCTTATAACCAAGGAGGAAAAGTGGAGACCACATAGAGATTGGTAGGAAATTAGGAGGCATGAGAGGGCTGGCTGGGCTCCCACAGGCAGCAGCTGAAGGTCCAGAGGGATATCTCAGCTGTGGGGGATTCCCACTGAGGACACTGGGGCCTAAACCCTAGGCTGGGCTTCCCAGCCAAGAGCACCAGAACTGAGAAAGGTGCCCACATAACATCTGACTGTGAAAAGCAGCAGGGTTTCTGTCTGCCAGGGAGAGGCAGCTGGAACTGTAGGCACACTCTTAAAGAGCCAATGCAGTTTCCTAAGCAGCCGTTCACCTTGGGCTCCAGTGGAGGGGGAGCAGAGTGTACTGGAGCTGTGTGGGGAGAGTCTGGGGTTGTGGGATCTGGAGAGTGAGATCAGGGGACACCCATCTGGATTCCTGTGCCGAGTCATTCCCCCAGATTCTGGGGGACATCTTTCTCGGGTGGAAAATTTTTGGCTTTTGCCTGAGGGGGAAGCAATTGCCCTACACTGCTGGAAAGCCTCTTGTCCTGCCCAGAGGAGTTTCTACAGCCTGAGGCTTGTTAAAAGACTGATAACAACCAGCTGCCCACCCTGTGGAGCTCCTACAGCCTGAGGCTCATTAAGAGAATCAGATTAATCAGCCTGCAGGCAGAGGTAGACCTCAGAGTGCTTTGAATCTTTGCCTGAGCGACTTTGGGACCTGGGCCTTGGAAAAGCAGACTTTGGTGTGCATCTTGGTCCTGTCCAAACGCACCCAGCCCCAGCAGAGGAGACTTCAAGCCTATGGTTGTTGATAGCTCCAAACCGTACTGAGGGCCAGTCATAAACTGCATCTGACATTGGTCTGCACCAGAGACCCTCCAAAAAGACTGAGAGTCCTAGCAGATCTACCTAATAATTAGAAACAAACCCAAAAAGGTAGCCAAAATGGGGAGACCAAAAAACAAGCCCCAAATGAAAGAACAAGAGAAGTCTCTGGAAAAAGAGCTAAATGAAATGGAGATAAGCAATCTCTCAGATATAGAGTTCAGAATACTGATTGTAAGGATGCTCAACAGCATGAAAAACATATGGAAACTATGAAAGAAATTAAGAATGACATAGCAGAAATAAAGAATACATTGGAAGGAATAAACAGCAGATTAGAGGAAGCTGAGAACTAGATCAGTGAATTAGAAGACAGGGTAGAAAAAAATCACTCAATCAGAGACCCACAAAGAAAAAAACAATTAAAAAACAGGACAGTCTAAGGGAGCTGTGGGACAACGTGAAACACAACAATATTAGCATCATAGGAGTGCCAGAGGAGGTTGAAAGTAAGCAAGGGTCAGAGAACCTGTTTGATGAAATAATGGCAGAAAACTTCCCTAACCTGGTGAAAAAAAAAAAAGTCACACAAGTTCAGGAGACACAGAGAGTCCCAAGCAAGAAGAATCCAAAGAGACCCAAGCCCAGATACATTGTTATTAAAATGCCAAGATTTCAAGACAGATAGAATCTTAAAGGCAGCTAAAGAAAAGCGATCTGTTACCCACAAAGGAGCCCCATAAGGCTGTCAGCTTACTTCTCATCAGAAACTCTAAAGGCCAGAAAGGAATGGCATGAAGTATTCAAGGTAATACAAAACAAGGAACTGAAACCAAGACTACTCTATCCAGAACCCTCTTAACGCTCTTGGTTCCCAGCAGTGTGGCAGTCTCTGCCTGGCATAGTGCAATGCTTGAGGGCTTTGGAACTGGAATGGCACATTGGAGACTTGAGTTTAAATGCTGGCTCCACACTGCCTAGCAGTGTGACCTTGGTGCCATCTTGCCTCTTTTAGCCTTATCTGCAAAGTAGGGATAAGTAGTACCTTCCTCATTGGATTGTTGTGAGGATTAAATGAGATGTTGTTTGTAAAACCCTTTATATGAAGCCTGATGCAAAGAACTATTTAATAAAAGCTCTCACCCTGGCACGGTGACTCAGTTGGAGCATCGTGTGGTATACCAAAAGGGTCGTGGGTTCGATTTCCTGTCAGGGCACATATGTAGGTTGCAGATTCTCTCCATGGTCGGGGGGCATGCGGGAGGCAGCCGACTGACATTTCTCTCTCTCTCTCAAATCAATAAAAACATATCCTCACATGAGGATTTAAATAAATAAATAATAAAGGCTCTCCCCTCCCAGTTGTCTCAGTAACCCCTTTGTACTTCTCCAGGGTGTTTCCTTTTCTCAAATACTTTTTACCCATTATTTCACTGGTTCCTCACTCCTAGCTGGCTAATCAAGCAGGACAGTATTTATTACTCAGATTTGTCAGGTGAGGAAACAGAGGATCAGAGGGTCAGCTGCCCCACTGACAGGATTGTTGTCCTGGCCTCCTGACTCCAGGTTCTATGTGCCTCCTATTTTCTCAGGTGACCCGAAAAGAGGGTGACTTTGATTCTATTGTTGTGCCCTTTGTTGGGGACAGCTTTCAGCTAGGATTAGGAAGGTAGACAGCAGAGCAAGTTGACAGGTGTAGGGTGAGGAATTGTATGACAGGTTGGGTCTGAGGTAGCTGAGGGACATCTAGGTGCAGAGGAAGGTTGGCATATGGGTCTGAACTCAGGGCTGAGAAGGGCCAGTGGCTGTGGTGGTGCTTTTGTGGGGGGCAGGAAGGGGCCACTCTGAGAGGCTGCAGAGGAAGGATGGAGGTGTATTTACCAGAATGCCCTGACAGGCTTATCTCTTGGTTTCTGTCCCAAGTGGAAAATGTAGGACCATGTTGGTTCACTCAGTCCCTGAGAAACCCCAACCTTCTGTTTGTCTTGGACTCACTGCTAAACTGTCATCGAAAGCAGAGAAGTGGCTGCTCTTTACTTCTCTGGCATCAGCTCATGTCTCCAGACGTCAGCCCCTGCTTGCCAGCCTTGCTATCCCTGAGGCCCAGGCTCTGGGGGCTATGGTGTCTGGAGGAGTGGGCAGAGCTGCCAGTGGCTGGGCAGGGTAGGCCCTGGGACAGGAGCTAAGTCCATCTTTTACACTGTACATCCTGGGAGCTCAGGCCAGGGCTCCTGTTCCCACTGCCCCTCAGGCCTGGCTGCCCTCTGGGTGATCCAGAACTGGTCAGGCAGGCTCTGGACCTGGACTTTGCCTAGGGTAGTCAGAGGCCCTAGAAGGCCTCAGATTAGGGCTCTAAACTGGACATCACTACCCAATCTTGTAGGCAGGAAGGGAGATCCCAGGAGACCAAATGGATGGCTCCCCTCCCCTTCACACACACTCTTATCTTGCCTACCAGCTGGGGAGGAAATTGCTTTGCGTGGTTTCTGCCAGGCACACCGCCCAGCCAACGGCTCCCACTAGACCCCTGGGATTGGATTGGGGTTTCCCAGCTGGTCCCAGGAACCCTTTTTACAATTCTTAATGGCCTGCTCCAGCCCCAGGGTTTCTCTTAGCCTCAGCTTGGCTGGAGGCAGCAGTAGGGAGACCCTTTGAGGCCCCAGGTTTGTATGAGACCTGGAAAGGGAGAGGTATTTAATAGAGAAAACCCTGCCCTGTCTCATCCTCCCAACTCCCTATGTGAATCTCTTTCCTTCTTTGGGCCACTTTCCTCAACTGTCAGGTAAGTTCTGGTGTTCTCGAAGGCTGGAACTTAATCCCCATTCCAGCCTCCCTTGGGAAGGATCACTTTAGCTGATCCTGAGGACATTGTCAATGTCAGGGCTAGGGCTAAGGAGTCGGCCTCCCATGAAGAGGGAAAAGCTTGCCTGAGGCCTTCTGGTGAAGCTCCAGAGATCCTGGACTCCTGACCTCCAGCTTTAGCTGCCTCATTTAGCCCAGCCCAGCCCCAGTCAGAGAGTTCCCAAGCATTAGTGGCAGGTGTTGGGAGTCAGGGTAGGTGGAAGGTCTCGGTAGTGTAGGCCACCATCTCAGAGGACACCAGTTTCCGCTTCCATGCTGGGCAATCTAGGTCAGCATTCTCCCTCCCAGCCAAGCCTCTTCCCTCCCTCTGAGGTGCGAGCTTGTTATAGGCACTGAGGCTATTGTTAGAAACCCTGGTCACCCCCCCACCTTTGCATGTTCACCTGAAGCGCCCAGAACCCCAGTGACCCATCCCAGAAGTCTTCATTCCTTTGGCAGCTTGGAGTGGTGGGAGGAGGGCTGGAGGCAGGAGGGCAGGCCTGTGTAGCTGTGTGACACCTAATGAGCCTCCTCCCCTTGTGGGCCTCTATTTCTCTCAGAATTGAGGTTTGGGATGACACAGAGGGGTAGGCCTAGGGAATAGGGCTGGACCTCTCTATGGGGCCCAGGACGGGACCCTGCATGACAACTCAGTTCAGTTACCACCAGACGGTACCTGGGATACACTCACAGCAGCCACTCCCTCAGGCCTGCGGTTGCTGTCCACCATGTGGCCACTTGTTACTGAGACACAGGGAGAAGTTTGTTCTTTCCACAGGAGAAAACAAGTCCTCAGGAGGGAACTCACCCAGGCCCCCAGAGGAGACATGGCAGAAACTACAGTTTTTGGTCTCTCCCCAAGACTGAGAAATCAACTCTTTATTTTGAGAACTGGGAAAGAGGGAAGGAAAGGAAACAACATATGCTGAGTACCTGCTGTGTGCAGCTATGGACATCATCTCTCCTGACCCGCAAGACCCCCCCAGGATCTGGCAGTTATTGACACAGATGAGGAAATTGAGGCTCAGAGCAAAGAAGGCACTTTACCCAAAGTGGAATCGTCATTCTGCCTTTGCACGGTGGTCGAGACACAGCAGAAGGAAGTGGGAGTGGAGCCTCCCCCAAGTGCCATCCGGGGCATAAACAGTGGGCTTCCCAGGCTGCTCACCCAGCAAGCTTTGCAGGGTCCTAGAAATGAAGGTACTCAACCGCCACAGTCAGAACCAGTATCATAGATGGGGATTGTAATGAGGTATAAAGAGCAAGACAAATATTTGCACAGTGCAGCAGCCTTGCAGGTGGCCTGTGGCCCCAGCCCACAGTGGGATACACAAGTGTTTAGCAACCTCTCTGAGCAACAGCCAGGCTTGGTCACACCTGGGTCCACACCATCTGGGGTACCCCCCTAGCCTGAATTGATGCCCCCCTAACTCTGCAGAAACCTCAGATTTGCCATGTCGGTATCTTTGGCTTTGCAGTGTCTGAGAGGTAGCCGCAGTGCCCCTCCCTGCCACCCAAATGCCCATCATCCTCCCCCTACCAGCCTCCTACCTCCCAGCATTTGTATCCTTCAGCCCAGTACCAGGCACCACCCCCAACATGCTTTCTGTAGGGTATATCAGTCTGCCTGCTTGCAGAAAAAGGCACCTTCTTTCTTCCAGCAAAGGCAAAGACAGGTCCCCTATGGGCTGTACCTGCCCAGAGTGGGGCCTTTTCAAATGTCACTGTCTACACTGCGGCAGCCCTCATCCCCATCATCCCCCCATCACCTTTGTCACTGAGCACTTCTCAGTTCCCGAGACCCTACCACGTGCTTTACCATATTCATTGCTTAGATCACAATAAAGGCCAAATTAGACAAGGACCTGATCTTGGAAGATAATTAGTTACAAGAAAAGAAAAACATAGGTAAGAAGAAGAAAAGACATTGCAGAAAAGTGTGCCAACCTTGATACACAGAGTGTCAAGCATGGTTCACAGAAAAAAGCAGTTACTGTGGGCATTGGTCACCTGAGATCCTTTCTAAAAGTGGTCCAAGGCTTCCTTTTAGTTCCTATATAGTACCCAGCTCAGGCTCTTGTACAAAACACCACAGAGTGGGGGTCTTAAACTACAAATATTTATTTCACACAGTTCTGGAGCTGGAAGGATGAGATCAGGGTGCCAGCATGGTTGGGTTCTGGAAAGAGCCTGCTCCCTGGTTTGTAGATCATCTCTGTCATGTATCCTTCTATAAGGGCACTAATCCCATTTATGGGAGCTCCACCCTCATGGTCTAATCACCTCTCAGAGGCCCTACCTCCTAATACTATCATATTGGGGATTAGGGCTTTATCATACGAATTTTAGGGTAACATAAACATTCAGTCCATAGCTCAGAAATGAAGGAAATTAATAACGCAGAGCCTACCCATGTATGTGTCTAGGGCCCAGAGCTCTTTCTTAGCCACATCAGTTTCTCCAGGAACCTCAAGAAGTGACAGGCAGATATTTAGCTTCTCTTAGTTGAGGGGAAGCTGAGATGTGGTAGAAAGTGAGGGCACGTGCTGGCCATCTCTCAGACTGGGTGGTCCGATGTCACTGGCCCTCCTCATGGTTGGTCCCATGTCACTGGAGCCAGCTGATGGCATCCTTGTCAACCAAGACTTTGAAAAGCTCATGACTTGCTCAAGATCGTAGAGCTATTGTGTCCACCTAAGTGCTAAAGAGACAGAAGTGGGGCCTTCCCTCAAAGCCAGAGTTTGGTGCTGGTACTCAGGAGCTGCTGTGAAATTGAGAGGAGAGGCTGGGGGAGCCTCTGGGGTTCAGGATCCGGGCCCTGGGGCATGGCCAGCACCAGAATGTAGGCCAGAGACACCAGCGTCATCCTCGAGTATATTCTGCATCCCAGACACAGGCCCCAGTCCCCACTGAACCCTGGCTTCTATCCCAAAGTGCCCTGCCTGGTCTCTAGTGCCCAGCACTCCTTATACTGAGATGTAAAGCTTAACCAAGAACTGGCCTACTGAGAGCCCTGGGGCTGGTTCCTGTGCCCCAGTGGGGCTAAGCTGCAGGGCACAGTGTTCTGTCTATAGCATCACAATGTCTACTGGGATGTTTGAGGCCAGATGCTGAGGAGTCTCACCTGGCCCTGGATCCAGCTTGCCCTGTGAATCTGGCCACATCACCTGACCACTTTGGGTTTAAGTTGTTTTATCTGCAAAATGGAACTACTGAAAACCACCTTTCTCTCACTGGGCCAATCTGATAATCTGCAGGCAGCCCTGGTTCGTATCTGCCTCCACTGCCAATATAACCGTGGTCAAGTCCTTTGCTTCTCTGAGCAAAGTGTAAAATGAATTAACAATATGTTCAGCAAAGTTTGTTGTGAGTTTAAGTGAGAGAATGATTGTGATGTTATTGTACCTTTGTCACTGGGCCATGGAGGGTGATGAGACAAGTTGGAGCTTCCAGCCTCCATGAACCTTTCCAAGGTCCATTTCATCCTGAAGACTTCACAGCATTGCTGCTGTGGCATCCAGAGTCCTGCTACTAAGGGTGGGCACAGGACAGCATGCCCTGTGGGTGACGGAAAAGTAGTGTCCATCTTTGGTTGTTCAAAACCTAGACCCAGGCTAAGCCCACATTTCAATTAATATTATATGTATAATTTAATTCTTTTGACAACCCATTCAGGTAAGAGAAATATCTAGGGTCTGTTTCTTTGAGCCTCAGTTTCCCTATCTGAAATGGGCTTAAACTAGTTCTTAAACTTACAGGCATTTCACAAGTCTGTAATTTCTAGGAAGGCTGCTTTACCTGGGAATAGTATGGAGGTACCAGAGCTAGGAGTGGGGTCACACTCCAGAGTCTCTCAGGCTAGAGGCAAGGCCAGAACTTCCAGAGACCTCCCTCTAGACTTCCTTCCATCTCTTCATCCCCTCACTGCCTAGTCACCATGGTGCTCTCTGCTGAAACTGGACCAAGAGGTAGCACTGGGAGAAGGGCGGTGGGATGTGGATACTGGGGTGTGCCCACCCTTGGCCCTGCCCAGCCATACTTCAACTTCTCATTTGGAGCCACAGTGCTAGAGACGTTCTGGTGGCAGTCTCTAGCCAGGGTTGAGAGTGCTATACTTTATTAACCTGTATAGGAGAGTGTTACTACTAATATCTATTAACTAATCATAAACATTAATTATTAATAACAATGTATCAATTAATGATGGTTTGTAATTTATTGAACACTTCTACACCCAGTACTGAACACTTTATATGTATAATTTAAAGTGTTATCAACCCACTCAGGTAAGAATTTTTATAGCCATTTTCCAGATGAGAAAACATAACCAAAAAGGTTCAGGGACTTTCTGAAGGTCACACAGCTGGGGATTGGGTAAGAAGGGGGCCTGGGATCAAAGTCCGGCTGAACTTGGAGCCTGTGTGCCCCACTGCTCCCTTGCAGTTCCATGGCTGCCTTAGGCAGAGCCTACTGGCCCTGAGGGAGTTCTAAGGGTCTGGTGACTGATTTAGGGAAACACCATGCCCCTGTCATGACTATGGACTGTGGTCCCGAGGAGCCTCAGGCTGGCTGGCTCTTCTCCCTGTTGTCTTCACGGCCTAGACAAGCTGATAAAGTAATTTCTCTGCCCACTTCAGGGCTGTATGGCGCCCCAGGTGCCCTCCCTCCCTCCAGGTCTGGGAACCCCAGGCTCCCTTTCTCCTCCCAGTCTGTCCAGTTTGGTCTGTAGGCAAATCCCCAGGCCCCCGGGGTAGGAGAAGCCGCTTTGAAAGAGGTGAGAGACCCTGGACGGCTGGACTTCCATGGAAGACCCCCCAATACACCTGCACAGATCCCAGGAGGCATCATTCTGGGGCCCTGCAGCCTGCATTCTGCTTCTTTCAGGGCCTGGCCTGCCACCTTCCCACTCTATCGATAGCCTGGACCTGAACTGAGCTGGGCGTCCTGCCATGAGTGTGCAGAGCACTGCCACAAGGAGCTGCAGGGTCTGGCTGGGAGGGGATGTCCTCCCCTCCTGATATTCACTTACTTGGGCAAATGTCTTCACCTCTGCCGACAGATCTTCCACATGACCTACGACCTAGCCAGCGCTGTGGTGCGCATCGTGAACCTCATCGGCATGATGCTCCTGCTCTGCCACTGGGATGGCTGCCTGCAGTTCCTGGTCCCCATGCTGCAGGACTTCCCCGATGACTGCTGGGTGTCCATCAACAACATGGTGGTGAGCACCCAACCAGGCCCTGGGTGCGGGCAGAGGGGGCCGATGAAGCACAGAGGGCAGAGTAGGTCCCCAACTTGGAACTCCTGAGTTCCAACATGTAGGACGCTGAGGTGTCATCCCGGCACCCAAAGGCACATGGTTTTACCCGGTACAGGTCTGTCACAGAGCTCATGGCCGCACGTTGCTACCTCTGCCTTCTTACAGGCTCACTGCAGTTGGGAGCCTGGATATTTGGGTCTGATTTCACCCAGGGAAACTAAGACCTGGGCTCCTTGGATTCTATCAAGTATGGCAGAGCTGGGCTGGTGGCTCCTGCACTCCTGCCTCTGTTTGCCAAGTCCAAAAAAAGAGAACCCTGTGAGAGACACTGTTGGTAGCAGGCATAGACTCCCAGATCACACACAGTGGCTACTTTCTGCTCCAGCAGGAGAGCTGGACTGTTGCCCTACTCCTGTCACTCCATCATCCCCAGCCCACATACACACACATCCTGGTCACAGGTGGGGTCCTGAGTGGGGAGAGCATACTAGATTGAGCCTGATCCCTTCCAAACCTGTAGGTGGCTAAGAGAAGTTGGAATTGGGGCTAAGGAAGCCATAGGGCAGAGTCCTCAGCCCCCCCTAGACAGGGTAGGCTCCAGAAGGGATGTAGGGCCACCGGGACCTGTGAGCATTTTTCTGGGTCTAGGAACCCCAGGATTCCCTCCTTCTCCCAGTTAGTTTGGTTTGGTCTGTAGGCAGATCCCCAGGGCCCCAGGGTAGGAGAAACCAGCTTTGAAAGAGGTGAAAAAGACCTCGAGGTATCTTTCAGCATCAAATAGGCCTTTACAAAATAGCTTTTTGATGAGCTAAGTGTAAATGAATCAGCTATATGGATTGAATTTCCATGTCCCCAGGGGCAGAGCAGTAAGGGCAGAAGCCCTGATGGGAGGCAGCTGGGGGTCACCCCTGTTCTCCAGCCCCCAGGCCTCCTCCACCCCTGGAGATCAGCTCCCCAGACCTCTCACCCTGATTTGGACTGAGAGCCATACCAGCTCAGCTCTGTCCAGTATGGTCTCAGTGACCTTGAACAAGGCACACAGCTCCTGTGCCTTCTCCTTTAGGTGCTGAGAACAACCTGGTGACCCTGGAAGTGCTTGAGGCTCTGGGCAAGGCTTCTGTGGGTCATGCTGTAGGGTGGGTTCCACATCACTGCTAACACACTCATTGTGTAAGCAGAGAGGCACGGGTTCATCTGGTGACTTCATCTGGGACAGTTTCCTCCATGTGAGGGTAACAGGCCCACACATGCACTAAATTCAAGAGATGGCCCTTCTGAGCCCAGTGTTCCCACACTGAGGCTTCCTTGAGACACCGACTAGCTTTGGAGACAGAAATAGCCAGTTGCCTTCCTCCTCTCGCCCTCCTACCACCCCCAAGCATTGTGTGTTCCAGATAGTCCACCTTTTGTAAGGAGAGGATAACTGGTGGCCGCAGCCCTAGACAGATGCAGGCAGGGTTCATGAAGGAAGCAAGTCAGCTCTGCAGCACGTTAGATTTTGCTCACCCAAAATGAGGACAGCGTTTTTGGCTCAGTCTGAGAGCTTGTCCCCCCAAGGGAAGTATATCTGCTTTTATAATTGAGGTCAGTGGGGAAATGGGCTTTACTTGTCAGTAGTTTGGGGTGGAGGGATGGAGCTATTTTTAGCAAGCAGAGGACAGCAGGGTGGCTCAGCCTGAAGCTTTTGCTGCTCAAGAGGCCCAGGTTGCCTTGTGCAGGCTCAGAGGTCAGATGGGGGCTATTCCAGCTCCTATCCCTTTGCTGGGGCTTCCCATCTAATCCCTGTCCCCCACTGCAAGAGAAAGACCTAAGTGAGGAATTTACTTGGTCACTAGGTGACCATTGTGGGCCTCTCTAAGGCTTTCAGCCACAGGCAAGGTGGGAGCCCTGGGCTCAGCAGCTGGAAAGAGGTCGAGGGGTGGGAGGTGGTGGGGACTTTTCTAGGTGCTGGTGAGAAGGCCTGCCCTCTCACAGGTGTGAGCCTTCACTACCACCCCAGCATGTGTCTGTCTACCTGTGCACATATCCGCAGAACAACTCCTGGGGAAAGCAGTATTCCTACGCCCTGTTCAAGGCCATGAGCCATATGCTGTGCATCGGGTACGGACGGCAGGCGCCCGTGGGCATGTCCGACGTGTGGCTCACCATGCTCAGCATGATTGTGGGCGCCACCTGCTACGCCATGTTCATTGGCCACGCCACTGCCCTCATCCAGTCCCTGGACTCCTCCCGACGCCAGTACCAGGAGAAGGTAGGGCAGAAAGCTGTGGTCCACCCTGGGTTATCTCAGGAGAACTTGCGAGTTGGTCCCTAAGGCGCACAGGCTCCAGCCAGTGGGTCCCCAACAAGCCCCCATGTGCCCAGCCTGCTACCGTCATCTGGCTTCAGCTGCTATCTTTTCTGTTGCAGCCTCTTTTTCATTCTTTTTTATATTTTTCTAAAGTAAAAATCCCAGATTGTTTATAGGTACTGAATCCGTATCTCAGCCAAGTGAATCTGAGTTCACCAGTGACCTCTATGTGGCTAAAGCCAGTAGGTCCTTTTGGGTCCGCATCTGGTCAGAGCCTCGGGGCATTTCATTTGATAGCTTTCACTCCCTCCTTGGTTTACACCTGGTTTCCGTGACCGCACACTCTCCGCTTTCCTCCTCCTCACAAGCCGGTCCTCCTTGCTCTCCTTGGCTGCTTGTCTCTTCAGTCTTCACACTTCGTGTCCCTGGTGGTTTGGGCTTAGCTCTCTGCTTTTCTGTGTCTCCTGTCTGCTTGGGTGCTACTGGTTTACCACCCCATCCCCATGCTCCTTGTCCATCTCTCTGCAGCAGGGTCATAATGATATACTCAGCCTCCACCTCTTTCCTCAGCCCCGGACCGTCTATTTGATGCTTCCCTGGACACCTCAACCTCATCACATCTAAGATGAGAAAAGTCTCCCTTGCTTTCTCTGCTCTACTCTTCCCATCCTGTTAGTGGACACAGTAGCACAGATGCCCAGGTCAGAAAGTAGGAGCCATCCTTGATTTCTCTTAGTCATTAATGCCACCTCGCTTCCCATCATCCTAGCTGGCCTCCGCCTGGATCACTATAGCAGCTTCCTAAGCAAATGGCTGTGCTGGAGTAAGGAAGGCTGCCTGGGTTCTAAACCCAGCTTTTCCCCATTGACAAATTCTCCATTGAGCACGGGCATATAACATCACATCTCTAAGTTTCATTTGCTTGTCTGTAAAATGGGGACAGTACGAGGGGTTATATCATGGTGTTTGTGAGGAGTGACCCTACAGAGTAAGCCATTCAATATTTATTAGCTAAATGGGCTCCCCTTTGCCCCCTTCCACTTCATTCTCCAGACAGCAGATAGCACTGGCATTTAAAACATATAAATCTGATCATATCACCGCTTAGGGCCTTTATGTTACTCCAAGATGCAGATTACTCCAAAGTGTGTTTTCTTAGCCTGGCATGTAGGGCCCTTCCTTTTTCATGTTCAGAACACACCATGGGCCCTATAGCCCTCTATTCCAGCCTTACCAGGCCTCTCTGTATGTTCCTCGCTGCCTCAGAGCCTTGGCACAGACTCAAGCCTGAAACTCTCCTCTCTGTTTTCACCTGATGCCTTCTCCACATCTCACCCTAAACATCACCTCCTAGTGAAGCCTTCCATGACCCAGTCAGCCTCCACCCATCATGCGACCCAGTGGCACCTTCAAGTTCTCCATCACACTCTGCACTTCTGTCATTATTTTATTAATCACATGTAGCCAGTTGTTTAATATCCATCTTCCCTATCCAAGCCATGGCTCCATGAGGGCAGGCCAGGTCCCATGGATCCCCAGTGTCTGGCACATAGTATGGTTCAGTACGTACTGATTAACTGCCTGCCTCAGGTACCATCCCCTGATGGGGTAACTGAGAGATGGCGGCCCAGGTCCTGTGACACCAAGAGGAAAGCCTAGGAGAGCCTGAAGAGCTAGAGTAGGGTGGGAAGGTCATTTCGGGGAGGCAGAGGAAGGAGGAGGTAGGAGAGAATTATTGGCCAGTGATCATGATGAGCATGCGCAAAGGTGTGTAGATGGTGGTAAATAAATCAGCCTGATTAGAACAAAGGGCTCTGGTTTAGGAGTGAGGAGGTGAGAGAGGGGTGAGGTTATAAAGGCAGGGCTTCAAGGGCTAGGTGAGGGATCAATGTAGACCAGCATCAGGGCCCAGCCTGTGAGCAGGGTCGGGGCTCGAGGCTCAGTGTGTGACTAGAATGGAGGCTCAGTCTAGGATCACCATTAGGGATAGTTTAGAAAAAGCATCAGGGTCTGCTCTCCAGCGGAGTCAATCTGCTTGTGGCTTTTCATTTGAGAGTTGTCTTCATTTCATCATTTAGCTAATAGTTCTTTAATGTATAATTCACCCATAAATCTCTCTCAAACATATTACCTCCCCTTTGTCCCCACTACTGTGTCTCACCTGGACCACTTTAACAGACTTCTAACTTTTGCCCTGCCTCCAGACCTGCCTCCCACCACAATTGTTCCTCTATATATGGGGAATTCTCTAAAATACAGCTCTGTTCTGGCTGCCCCTGTCCCCATAGACAGCCAGAAAGTCGCTGTCTCCTGTAGCTGGGCACAACTACAAGCAGACAGAGGCCAGGTTGGCTGGAAGAATGTTAAGAAACACCTCCCAGTCCCCAGTTGCCCATTAGCATCTCTGCAGCAGCACTACATCCTCACCTCTTTGGAGCAGATATATAAGAACAGGCTGCCTATTCTGATTGTTCCTGGGGTACAGGGACTTCCCTTGCATCCCAGTGTGGGGAAAATCTGTTCTTGCCCAATCAGTGCCTCTGGTCCCCAGCCATCCTCCTGAGGACCCCCACTTTCACCCACAATCCAGAACCGGTTGGAGCAGCACCCCTAGGGTGGGCAGGTTCAACAATCTCTGTTCCAAACTCATTTAAGGTCCCTGCTCTACTGGTCCCTTCCCCCGGGCTGCAGTTGTTCTTCAACAAAGTGACTTAGTCTCAGCCTGGGCCACATTGGGATACATACTACATAATGGCTGAGACATCCTGGCTTCAGCCTCCAGCCCTTGCAACCCTTTGCAGCCCAGTCCTGCTGCTGCCGCCAGGGTGTTATCACTGATGGGAAAGAGCTCCTTCCCAAGTAAGTGAGGCCTCTCTGATCCGCAGTGTAACACAGAAAAGACTGCTATTTAGAGGGAACTTCATTGACTTCCTGGTCAGTTGGCCTCTTGTAACTGAGCTTTGGACAGTCCTTCCCGTCCCTGGCCATCTCCATAGCATTGAACACCTTGAAGACCGGCTACTTAGTTGGAGCTCCTCCACCCCAGCTACTAACAGTCAGGGCCATTGCTTGGCGCAGGGTGTGGCCACACCCACACCGAGGCCCTCAAGCTGAAGGAGCCAAGGTTGTCCAAGTGGGCCCACAATGTCAGTGCCAACTATGGTCACCAGCTGGCTGAGGCCAGGTGGTGCCAGCCAGGGCAGTGGGGCTGGCTGGCCAAGAGGTGACAGCCTTTCTCTCTGTCCCTGGACTTAGTACAAGCAGGTGGAGCAGTACATGTCCTTCCACAAGCTCCCGCCCGACACTCGGCAGCGCATCCATGACTACTATGAGCACCGCTACCAGGGCAAGATGTTCGACGAGGAGAGCATCCTGGGCGAGCTCAGCGAGCCGCTACGGGAGGTGAGCTGGGTGGGTGGCCAGGCAGAGAGGGAGCCAGGCCTCCCGGCCTGGTGACTCCTCTCATCTCCCTCCCTCTTTCCCAATCCACCCTGTTCCGGGAGCAGGAGATTATCAACTTTAACTGCCGGAAGCTGGTGGCCTCCATGCCACTGTTTGCCAATGCAGACCCCAACTTCGTGACATCCATGCTGACGAAGCTGCGCTTCGAGGTCTTCCAGCCAGGCGACTACATCATCCGTGAAGGCACTATCGGCAAGAAGATGTACTTTATCCAGCACGGCGTGGTCAGCGTGCTCACCAAGGGCAACAAGGAGACCAAGCTGGCGGATGGCTCCTACTTTGGAGGTGAGGCAGGCAGGGGGTCCTGGGGGGACAGGGGAGTGGGCTGGAGACACACGGAGGAAAACGTTTCAGGCCCTTCGTGGCCGCTGCCTGGAGGTAGGTGTCTGTGAGCCCAGTATGGGGGTAACAGCCCGGAGATGGGAAAGATAACCCACCACCCACTTGGGGGGCGGGGTGGGGGAGGCGGCACGGGGCGGGGCACTTGTGAATGCGCCTGTGCAGCACCTGAGCGGGGCGCGAGGACCCAGGTCAGGGCAGCGGGAGGCCCGGGGCCGCCCTGACTCGCGCTGTCCCGGCAGAGATCTGCCTGCTGACGCGGGGCCGGCGCACGGCCAGCGTGCGCGCCGACACCTACTGCCGCCTGTACTCGCTGAGCGTCGACAACTTCAACGAGGTGCTGGAGGAGTACCCCATGATGCGGCGGGCCTTCGAGACCGTGGCGCTGGACCGCCTGGACCGGATCGGTAAGGGGGCCGGGCGGGGGGCGGAGGGCGGGGGGGCCGGGGGCGGGGGGGCGGGGGGCGGAGGGCGGGGGGCGGGGCGCGGAGGGCGGGGGGCGGGGCGCGGGGGGGCGGGGGGCGGGGCCGGGCCTCCCCCCTCCCCCGCCCGGGCCTGACCCCCCTCCTGCGGCCCAGGCAAGAAGAGCTCGGTGCTCCTCCACAAAGTCCAGCACGACCTCAACTCGGGCGTCTTCAACTACCAGGAGAGCGAGATCATCCAGCAGATCGTGCAGCACGACCGCGAGATGGCTCACTGTGCACACCGCGTCCAGGCCGCCGCCCCCGCCCCCCCCGACCCCAACTCCTGTCATCTGGACCCCGCTGATCCAGGCCCCGCTGCAGGCCGCCGCTGCCACCACTTCTGTGGCCATAGCCCTCACCCACCACCCACGTCTGCCCGCTGCCATCTTCCGCCCTCCCGCTGGCCCCAAGCTCAGTGGCCTTGGACAGGGGCAGACACCCCGGCATCTGAAGCGGCTGCAGTCTCTGATCCCTTCTGCGCTGGGCTCTGCCTCGCCCGCCAGCAGCCCATCCCAGCTGGAGACCCCATCTTCCTCCTCCTTCCACATCCAACAGCTGGCTGGATTCTCCGCCCCTGCCGGACTGAGCCCTCTCCTGCCTGTGTCCAGCTCTTCTCCACCTCCCGGGGGCTGTGGCCCCCCTCTGGCTCCCACTCTGTCCGCCAACACAGCTTCCACCACCACGGCAGGATTTGGCTACTTCCACAAAGCCTTGGGTGGCTCCCTGTCCTCCTCCGACTCGCCCGTGCTCACCCCCCTACAGCCTGGCGCTTACTCCCCACAGGCTAACCAGCTGCCGCCCCCACTGCCAGGGGCCCAGGGAGGCCTGGGACTGCTGGAGCACTTCCTGCCACCCCCGCCCTCATCCAGGTCCCCATCGTCCAGCCCAGGGCAGCTCGGCCAGCCTCCTGGGGAGTTGTCCCCAGGTCTGGCTGCTGGCCCACCAAGTACGCCAGAGACACCTCCACGGCAGCCTGAGCGGCCATCAATAGCAGGGGCTTCTGGGGGGGCTTCTCCTATAGCCTTTACCCCCCGAGGAGGCCTCAGCCCCCCTGGCCACAGCCCAGGCCCCCCAAGAACTTTCCCAAGTGCCCCACCCCGGGCCTCTGGCTCCCATGGTTCCTTGCTCCTGCCACCTGTATCCAGCCCCCCACCACCACAGGTTCCTCAGCGCCGGGGCACACCACCCCTCACCCCAGGCCGACTCACCCAGGACCTCAAGCTCATCTCAGTCTCTCAGCCGGCCCTACCCCAGGATGGGGCACAGACTCACCGCAGAGCCTCCCCCTACTCCCCTGGGGAGCTTGTGGCTGCCTTCCCACTCTTCTCCAGAGCTGGGGGTTGCAGTGGGGGCAGCGGGGGTCTTGGTCCCTCTGGGAGGCCCTATGGTGCCACCCCAGGCCAGCATGTCACTCTGCCTCAGAAGACATCCTCAGGTTCTTTGCCACCCTCTCTTTCTTTCTTTGGGGCAAGAGCCGCCTCTTCTGGGGGCTCCCCTCTGACTGCTGCTCCCCAGAGGGAACCTGGGGCCAGGTCTGAGCCAGTACGATCCAAACTGCCATCCAATCTATGAGCTGGGGCCCCTCCCTCTCTTTTCTCTCTTTTTTCTCCCTTCTTTCTTCCTTCAGGTTTAACTGTGATTTAGGAGATATACCAATAACAATAATAATCATTTTAAAAAAACTCACACCAGAAAAACAAAAGACAGCAGAAAATAACCAGGTATTCTTAGAGCTATAGATTTTTGGTCACTTGCTTTTATAGACTATTTTAATACTCAGCACTAGAGGAGGGAGGCAGACAAGGCCCAACGCAAAAGCCAGAGGAAGGGGCTGTGGGGGGGAGGGGAGGTGCTGGGGCTTGGTTGGGGGGGGTTACCCATATTTGGGTTCCTAGAGCAAACCTGTCATTGTATTTGTTTTAGGGCACCAGCCACCACCAGCCCCTTAGCTGTGAACTTGGTGCCTCACTCTGCTGGGGGTCACCTAAGGGCTGCCCTGGGGTATTTTCCTGGGGAGCCTCAGTCACCTGAGTCCTTGGATCAAAATGGGGCCAGGGTCCTGAGAATTTTGCATTTTTTTTTTTACTGCAAACTTAGCAAGATATGTATATGTATATGTATGTAAGATGTGTATATGTATAAGCTATGTAGCGCTCTGCAGAGCCATGTAGATAGCCACTCACATGTGTACACATGTGTGTGAATCTAGTTTAACCCCATGTTGCCAGGACACCCAAGTCACTTTACATCCAGCAGCCCAGCATAGCCTGCAGGCTGGGCACCTCAAGGTCGGGGAGGGGGGGGAGTGTTGTTTCCAGTCCTCAGGGAAGAGGACCCCAAGACCTCTCAGCAGGCCTCCTGTCTCCCCATCTCTGGTTACATATCCAATCCTAGCCTGACCTCTCGCCACATGAAAGCAGAGGACTCTGAGCTTTATCTCCTGTGGTCCTCAACACATCCTGTTCCCTCTGTGGCCCTCAGTTCCCCTTTGGTACAGTGGGAGGTGAGGGAACTTCTGGTTGAGTCTGCTCTGTGCCAAGCACTGGGTCAGCACTTTACACACATTAACTCCTTCAATTTCACAGAGACTATGAGGTAGGTACTTTGATTCTTCCTATTTCACAAATGAGGAAACTGAGTTTTGGGTACTTTTTCCAGAATCACGTAACTAGGAATGGCAGAGCTGGGACTGATGTGAGATTCAAATTCATGCCTGCCTGAGGCCGAAGCCTAGGTTCATTTTTTCCATTAAAAACTGTTGAGAGGGGCTGAGTTAGTCTTCAAGCATTGTGCAGAGGGAGGAGACCAGATTATGGAGGCAGCCAGACCTGGTTCAAATCCCAGCCATGCCTTACCTGTGTGATCTTGGGGAAGTTATCTGACCTTTCTGAGTCTTACCTCACATGTAAAATGGGAATAATTATGGTGCCTCCTCACAAGGATGTGTGAGGACCAGATAAGAAAAGTAGTATATGTGAAATGCCCAGCGTCTGGCACATACCATCGTAGGTGCTCAATAAGTCATACTTCTTCTGCCCCTCCGTACACCCAGCCATTGCTCCAGCAAGCTATGGTGAGAGCCAGGGAGCTTTGGCTGAGAGCTCCAGGGCTTATGATCTCAGGACATAGGAGGTGACTGGGCTTCCCTGAGAGCCTAAGGAAAGTGTGGTCAGTGGTAGGCTTAGGCCAGGCTTCGAGATGGAAGAGTTATCGAGGGAGAGAAGGAGGGAGGGAGGGAAAGGAGAAGGGAGGAAGTAGGAAGGCTGGGTGGGATGGACTGCTTGGTGGGGACATCATGAAGGTAATGTGCAATGTGGAGTTGGGGGCTTTGGGAGGAGGTCCTGAAGCCAGGTGGTCAGAGGGAAGGCCCTGGATGGCAGGCTAAGGGGATTGGACCTGATTCTGCAGGCAACCAGGAGCCAGAAGCAGGTCTAGAATGGGAGTCGATGTGAAAGCTGCTCAGATTATAGCAGCTCCTTAGGTATGATCCTCTCCAACAAGGTTCTGCCAGAGCCAAGCTCAGTGGTCTGCCCCCTTCCTACAGAGTAGGAGCAGGTTTGGCTACCAAGACCTGAATAAGGAGGAGAGCTGATCCCACCTTGTCCATCCAGAGCTCTTCTCCTTGCTCCAAGCCAGAATGTTGGCAAGATCAGGCTTTGTCCTGAGATGTGGGGCAGGCCAGTTTCTTCAGTCATGGGTCTCAGGGAGTGGGAGGCAGTCACCCAGGAAAGGAGGTGAGGATCCTGGGGTCTTAGGGACAGACAGGGAGCCACCTGGCTTTGGTCTTTACTGGACAAGAGAAGGCCCCTCAGACCCAGGGAGTTCTCAGAGCTGGAAGAATTTAAACAGAGGCCTCAGTCTGAGTTCTACACACACATATCCCTCCTGCCTGAGGGTTTACTTAATCTAAACCCACAGTCTAATCCAGGGTACGACAAGGGGGGCTGTAGAAAAGGGACAGGAGTGAGAGCAGAGGGTTCAGTGGCATGAGGAGCGAGGAACCCTGCCACCCCCGCAGCCCACCCCCCAGCTATCAGGGCCTGGCCTCACCACCCTCTACACAAACACATTTTATGAAAACTCAGACCCAGTGCAGCCACTCTGGAGACTGGAGAAGCCAGGTCCAGTCAGTGGGCCCTCCTATCCCCAGGCCCCCACAAGCAATTTTCAAATCTTCCACTTTTGAAACAGAAAACGGTAAACGTGCCGTGTTGTATATTTTATTTAAATAAAAAAATTCTAGCAGATGCTGCCTTCTTTTAGGGGCCAGGGATTGAGGGGGAAATGAAGTTACGGGAATACAGGAGGCTCAGGAGCAAGGCTGTGGAGGGCAGAGGACAGGTCCCCAGAGCACTTGTGGACACTGGAGGCAGCTGTGCACTGTTTATGGGCTGGTGGAGTAAGGAGGAGGGTGAGAGAGTGTGTGTGTGCATCCTTTGTCAGTTAGTGGAGATGGGAGACCCTGACTCAGAACCTACCCACTCAGCTGCCAGAGTCCCTGGGACTCCCTGATGCTCCCTGAAGGGGAGGAGGGCAGCAATGTGCATTTGAACGCCCGCTGGTTACTAAACAAGGAGATGCCATCTTAGCTTGATCAGATGGGCCCTCAGAAGCTGGAGGGCAGCTGGAGGACAAAAGGTGACCAATCTGAGGGTTTCATGTCCAGGACAGAGGGCTGCCTTTCAGAGTGTCCAAGGAT
Source organism: Miniopterus natalensis (assembly GCF_054644295.1). NCBI lineage: Eukaryota > Metazoa > Chordata > Mammalia > Chiroptera > Miniopteridae > Miniopterus > Miniopterus natalensis. Next base: position 98,822,380 of record NC_142081.1, read on the forward strand.
GAGCCACAGCCTTTGGGCTCCTGTGTGGGTTGGGGAACCTGAGGGCATACTCTGGATTCAGGGCATTGTTAGGAGGCATGGTGCCCACTCCCCACTGCAGTGGGGGGAGGGGTGCTAGGCCTCACCCCCAGACCCCCTTTGAAACCCTCAGGTAACAGACTCTGCCACCCCTGGCTGAAGTTCCCTGCAGGCCCTGGGACCTTGCCAGGTAGGGGGGAGGCAGTGATCTGTGGTTGGAAAAGCTAAGTCCCTGGGGCTCCTGGCAGCACGGGGAGCACCGTGTTGCCCAGCCCATATGCCAGAGAGGAAAGCCCTCAGAAAGGGCAGGGAACCCTGTCCCCATCATTGATTGCTAAGTGGATGCTGTTTCCATGGTAACCGACCTGGGAGTCCTGTTGCTACGGAGGCAGCTCAGCAGGCCCAGCATCCCCATGACAACTGCCCTCTGCAGCCCAGGTGGTGGTGGTTCCTGAGGGCTGTGGAGAGGGCAGGGGCAGGGCACAGGCCTGGCCTTTGGGGATCTGGGGAGGACCTTGCACACAGGCAGCAACTGAGCTGAGCACAGGGTGGGAGGGATTGCTGCAGGTCCAGCCAAACCCGAGGACTGGATCTGGGCTGGTGCCCAAGGACACTCACACCCACCCACGGCCCTGTCCACCCTGCTGGATCCACCCAGGTGCTTGCACAGGGCCAAGCTTCTGGGGTAGGGAGGCGGGCAACACCAGTTACCATGTTGTCTGTTTTCTGACTCCAAAAGTACACTTAGTAGCTACTGTGTGCTCTGCTCTTGGAGCTCTCCTGTTATTTCCCTCCATCCTCCCATAACACTGATGAAGTAAGAATTAGCCTCAAGTCCAGTGAGCCAAAGGGCACTGAGGCTCAGAGAAGGTGAGGAACTTGCCCAGACCAGGCAGCCAGAATGTGAAGGAGCCAAGATGCACACCCATGTCCTGGGGACCAAGCCTGTCCCCCACCACCGGTGGCAGCAGGGCCGAGGTGGTAGATGCAGGCATGCAAGAAAGGGTGTGTTCTCTGTAGAGAACTTAAAAACTAGAATAAAAACGACTAAATGTCAGTTTGCTTTCTCTTCTCTTTCTCCAGCACATCTAGCCACAGTTTTGAACCAGTCAGCAGGAAGCCCCTGCCCCCTAGTGCCACTGCACCCCATGCTTCAGCCTCAATGGATACCTGCTGTGCTTAGCTGCCAGCATGGTGGGAATGTCTGAGGCACCCTTCTTTCTGCTTTAGTGGGGCTCAACCAGATTAGGAATTTTAAAAGAGCATTTTAAAGGTTCAATAAAATGCCTCCCTTGACTTCATGTCTCTTCCCAGCTGCTGCCCCTTGCCATCTCAGCCAAACTCCTTAGATTTGTCTCCACTCCTGACCTCATTCCCCTCCTGAGTCTGGCTCCCGCCTTATCTCCACGAAAGGGCTCCAGACCGGTCATCAATGGCCGCCTTGTCGTGGTGGCCTCCGAGCAGCGTATGGCCCTGCTGACCAGGCCCTCCTACGTTCTCTAGACACCCTGGCTCCTCGCTGCCACCCTTCCGTTCAGCCTCAGCTTGAAGGGCTCTTCTTTCTTCCGAAGGACAGTGCTCCTGGGCCTCTGACCTTGGCCCCCATCCTCTCACTGAGGACACACTTTCTGGAAACTGCACCCGCGCCCATGGCTTCCCTGGCCTGGAGGAGGAGGCCCCCCACTTTCCCCCCTCTATTCAGGCCCTACACTTCCTGAGCCGCAGCCTGGTGCCTGCTGCCACCGCACAGTTCCTCACCCTTTTCTGACCCACCATAGCTCTTTTATTCTTTTTGGAGTTTGCAGCTTCCAATGCACTGCAGAGCGTGTCCTCTCCAACCCGCATCCCACGCTGGCTCCACCCCAGCACACGCATGGGGCTGGGCAACACCAGTCAACACCTTGCTGATTTTGCTTCTTCAATTTTCTTTCTTTTGAGGGTTGAATATTTCCTATGTACAGGAGAAAATATAAATAAACACACAGTAAATACATAATGCTCCTTAACTTATAATGGGGTTACATTCTGATAAATCCATTGTAAATTGAAAATATTATAAGTGGAAATGTATTTAATCCACCTAACCTACATCGTAGCTTAGCCTAGTCTACCTTAAAGGGCTCTGTACACTTACATTAGCCAACCTTGGGGCCTGGCATCAAGGACAATATCATACTGCAGATCACTAGCTGGGGAAAAGATCAAAATTCAAAATTTTATAGTTTCTACTGAATGTGTATCAACCTTGCACCATCATAAAGTTGAAAAATCATTAGTCAAACCATGATAGGTAGTGGACTGTACATTAAGATATTAAAATATGATAGACATCCATGTGTCAATCCCTCAGTTTAAGAAATTGAACATAAGGGAGTACCTTTAAACATTTGTGCCAGTCCTCAAACGTATCACTCTCCCTCTCTCCAAAGAAAACCACTTTATTAAATTAAAGAACTTTATTCTTTAATTTTTTTTAATTTTTAAATTAAAGTTGGTATCCAATATTATTTTATATTAGCTTCAGGTGTATAGCATAGTGGTTAGACATTTATATAATTTATGAAGTTATCCCCCCAATAATTCTAGTACCCACCTGGCACCATACATAGTTATTACAGTATTATTGACTATGTTCCCTGTGCTGTGCTTTACATCCCCATGACTATCCTGTAACTGCCAATTTGTACTTCCTAATCCCTTCACCTTTTCACTCAGGCCCAAGTCCCCTTCCATTTGACAACCATCAGTTTGCTCTCTGTATCTAAGAGTCTATTTCTGTTTTGTTTGTTAGTTTGTTTTTTAGATCACACATATAAGTGAAATCATATGGGATTTGTCTTTGTCTGATTTATTTCACTGAGCAAAATACCCTCTAGGTCCACCCATATTGTCACAAATGGTAAGATTTCATTCTTTCTATGGCCAAGTAATATTCCATGTATATATGTATGACAGCTTTATCCAATTGTCTGTCGATGGGCACTGGGTTGCTTCCATGTCTTGGATATTGTAAATAATGCTTCCGTGAACGTAGGGATGCATTTATCTTTTTGAATTCATGTTTGGGATTTCTTTGGATAAATACCCAGAAGTGGAATTGCTTCATTATAAAATTTTCATTTTTAATTTTTTGAGGACCCTCCATATTGTTTTCCGTACTGGCCACACCCATTTGAGTCCCACCAACAGTGCAAGCCGGTTCCCTTTCTCCACCTCTAAGCCAACACCTTTAGTTTGTTGATTTATTGATGATAGCCATTCTGACAGGTGTGAAGTTAGTGGTGTTGAGCACCTTTTCATTATGTCTATTGGCCATTTGTATGGCCTCTTTGAATAAATGTTTATTCAGGTACTCCACCTATTTTTAATTGAATTATTTGTTTTTGCTTTTGGTGCTAAGTTGTAGGAGTTCTTTATAAATTTTGGATATTAACCCCTTATCAGATATATCATTGGCGAATATCTTCTTCCATTTAGTAGGTTGTCTTTTTGTACTGTTGATGGTTTCCTTTGCTATGCAAAACTTTTTATTTAATTTTTAAAATAGATTTTAGAGCAAGAGAGACTTCACTTTGTTGTTTCACTTATTTATGCATCCATTGGTTGTATCTTGTATGTGCCCTGACCAGGGATCGAACCCACAATCTTGGTGTATTGGGGAATGCTGTAACCAACTAAGCTAGCCGGCCAGGGCCACAAAAACTTCTTGGATTGATGTAGTTCCATTTATTTTTTCTTTTATTTCCCTTACCTGAGGAGATATATCAAAAAAATATTACTAAGAGCAATGTCAAAGAGATTACTGCCTATGTTTTCTTCTAGGAGTTTTATGGTTTCAGATCTTACATTTAAATCTTTAATACATCTACAGTTTATTCTTGTATGTATTTTAAGAAGGTGGTCTGGTTTCATTTTTTGCCTCTATTTGTCCAATTTTCCCAACACCATTAGTTGAATAGAATGTCTTTACCCCATTGTATGTTCTTGCCTTCTTTGTCACACACACACACACACACACACACATAATTTTTTTTTTAATCGTCTCCTGAGAATATTTTTTCCATTCCTTTTCAGAGAGAGTAGAAGGGAGAGAGAGAGGTGAGAGAGACACATCAATTGGTTGCCTTCTGCACAAGCCCTGCCCAGGGCCAGGGTTAGAGCCTGCAACTGAGGCAGGCACCCTTGGCTAGAATCGAACCTTCAGTCCGAGGGCCAACACTCTAACCACGGAGCAAAACCAGCTAGGGCCCTTGTCATATACTGATTGACCATATAGGTGTGGGTTTATTTCTGGTCTCTCTATTGTGGTCTATTGATCTATATGTCTATTTTTTATGCCAGTACCATGCTGTTTTGATTAATATAGCCTTATAGTATAATTTGCTATCAAGTAGTATGATACCTCCAACTTTGTTCTTCTTTTGTGGTTCCATGTAAATTTTAGATTATTTGTTCTAGTTCTGTGAAAAGTGCCCTTGGTATTTTGATAGGGATTGCACTGAATCTATAGATTGCTTTGGGTAGTATGGACATTTCCAATGATGTTAATTTTTCCTATCCATGAGCACAATATATACTTCCATTTATTTGTATCTTCTTCAGTTTTTTTTCTTCAATGTCATAGCTTTTCAAGTACAGGTATTTTTTTGGCTTAATACCTTTTTATTTTCCAATTACAGTTGACATACAATATTATATTAGTTTCAGGTGTACAACCCAGTGATTGGACACTTATATAACTTACGAAGTGATTATTCCAATACATCTAGTATCCATTTGGCATCATACATAGTTATTACAATGTTATTGACTATATTCCCTATGCTTTATTTTACATCCCCATGACAATTTTGTAACTACCGATTTGTGCTTATTAATCTCTTTGCCTTGTTCACTCAGCCTCAAAATCCCCTCCCCTCTGGCAACCATCAAAAATATTCCATGTATCTATGAGTCTGTTTCTGTTTTGTTTGTTTTGTTCTTTAGATTTCGCATGTAAGTGAAATCATATGGTATGTGTCCTTCTCTGTATGATTTATTTCACTCAGCACAATACCATCTAGGTCTGTCTGTGTTGTTGCAAATGGTGAGGTTTCATTCTTTTTTTATGGCTGAGTCATATTCTATTTTATACACTATGCACTACCTCTTCTCTATCCACTTGTCTATTGATGGACACTTAGGTTGCTTCCATATCTTGGCTATTATAAATAACATTGCAATGAACATATGGATGTATATGTCTTTCTGAATTAGTGTTTTGGGTTTCTTCATATATATACCCAGTGGATTTGCTGGGTACTTTTTTAGCTCTTGTTAAAGCCTTTGTTTTAAAGTCTGTTTTGTCTGGTATAAGTATTGCTACCCTAGCTTTTGTTTGTTTGTTTCCATTTTCATGAAATATTTTTTCCATCCCTTTACTCTCAGTCTATGGGTGTCTTGATCTGAAATGAGTCTCTTGTAGACAGCATGTATGGGTCTTGTTATCTATTCAGCCACCCTTTAACATTTCTTGTAATACTGGTTTGGTGGTGATAAACTCCTTTGGCTTTTCCTTGTCTGGGAAACATTCTATCTGGTCTTTAATTCTAAATGACAGCTTGCTGGTTAGAGTAATCTTGGTCGTAGGTGCATGGTTTTCATCACTTTGAATATTTCATGACAATCCTTTCTGGCCTGCAAAGTTTCTGTTGAGAAATCAGCTGAGAGTATTTTTTTATTGTTAACTGTATTACAGCTGTCCCCCATTCCTCCCTTTCCTTCCCTCCACCCTGCTTCTGCCCTTCCTAGGGCTTCACCACATTATTGTCTTTGTCCATGGGTTATGCATATATGCATAGATCTTCTTTGTTTTATCTCTTTCCATCCTCCCGCCCCTCCTCCCCTCTGAGATCTGTCAGTCTGTTCCATGCATCCATGCCTCTGGTCCTATATTGTTTGTCAGTATATTTTGTTCTTTAGATTCCACATATAAGTGAGATCATGTAATATTTCTCTTTCTCTGACTGGCATATTTCTCTTATCATCATAATCTCCAGATCCATCCATGCTGTCTCAAAGGGTAAGAATTCCTTCTTTTTTACAGCCATGTAGTATTCCATTGTATATGTACCACAGCTTTTTAATCCACTCATCTACTGATGGGTGTTTGGGCTGTTTCCAGATCTTGGATATTGTAAACAATGCTGCTATCAATTCTTTCTGATTGGTGTTTCAGGATTCTTAGGATGTATAACCAGAAGTGGGATTGCTGGGTCAAAAGGAATTCCATTTTTAATTTTTTGAGGAAGCTATGTACTGTTTTCCATAGTGGTTGCACCAGTCTGCATTCCCACCAACAGGGCACTAAGGTTCCCTTTTCTCCACATCCTTGCCAGCACTTATTTGTTGATTTGTTGACAGTTGTCATTATGGTGTGAGGTGACATCTCACTGTAGTTTTTATTTGCATCTCTGTGATGATTAGTGACTTTGAGCATTTTTCATATGTCTATTGGCCATCTGTATGTCTTCTTTGGAGAAATGTCTGTTCAGGCCCTTTGCCCATTTTTTTAATAGGATTATTTGTGATCCTAGTGTTGAGTTGTATATGTTCTTTATATATTTTGAAGATTAACATACCTGATGAATCATTGGAAGATATGTTCTCCCATATTGTGGATTCCCTTTTCATTTTGCTGATGGTTTCTTTTGCTGTGCAGCAGCTTTTTAGTCTGATGTAGTCCCATTTGTTAATATTTCCTGTGTTTCTCTTTCCCTCAGAGAAGTATCAGCAAAAATATTTCTTCTAGGATTTTTATGGTTTCATGACTTACACTTGAGTCTTTTATCCATTTTGAGTTTATTCTTGTGTATGTGTAAGTTAGTGGTCTAGTTTCATTGATTTGCATGTACCTGTCTAATTTTCCCAGCACCATTTACTGAAGAAACTGTTTTTACTCCATTGTATGTTCTTGCTTCCTTTGTTGAATATTAACTGACCATAAAGGTGTGGGTTGATTTCTTGGCTCTCTTTTCTATTCCATTGATCTATATGCCTGTTCTTGTGCTCATACCAGGCTGTTTTGATTACTATGGCTTTATAATATAATTTTATATCTGGTATTGTGATCCCTTCAACTTTGTTCTTCTTTCTCAAGGTTGCTGAGGCTATTCTATTTCAATTTTTGGAATATTTGTTCTAGATCTGTGAAATATGTCATTGGTATTTTAATAGGGATTGCATTGAATCTATAGATTGCTTTGGATAATATGAACATGTTAATGATGCTAATTCTTTCAGACCATGAACATGATATATGCTTCTACTTGTTTGTATCTTCCTCTATTTCTTTTTTCAGTAACCTATAGTTTTCTGAGTATAGGTCTTTTACCTACTTGGTTAAGTTTATTCCTAGGTACCTTATTTATTTATTTTTTTTATTGTAATGGTAAATTGTATTGTTTTCTTGGTTTCTCTTTCTGAGAGTTCATTACTGGTGTATAAAAATGCCACTAATTTCTGGATATTAATTTTGTATCCTGCCACTTTGCCAAATTCATTTATTAAGTCTAGTAGTTTTTTCATGGATTCTTTAGGGTTTTCTATTTACAACATCATGTCATCTGCAAATAATGACAGTTTTACTTCCTCCTTTCCAATTTAGATGTAATTTATTTCTTCTTCTTGTCTGATTGCAGTTGCTAAGACTTCCAGTACTATGTTGAATAATAGTGGTGAAAGCATACATCCCTGTCTTGTTCTTGATCTTAAGGGAAATGCTTTTAATTTTTCCCCATTGAGTATGTTGGCTATAGGTTTTTCATAGACAGCTTTTATTATGTTGAGGGATAATCCCTCTATTCCACCTTTGCTGAGTTTTGGGTTGTTTTTTAGTCATAAATAGGTGCTGGATTTTGCCAAATGCTTTTCCTGCATCTATTAATATGATTATTTGATTTTTATCTTTCATTTTGTTTATGTGATGTATCACATTTATTGATTTGCAAATATTGTACCAACCTTGCATCCCAGGAATAAATTCTACTTGGCCATGGTATATGATCTTTTTAATGTATTGCTGGATCCAATTTGCTAATGTTTTGTTGAGGATTTTGGCATCTATCTTCATCAGGGATGCTGGCCTATAACTTTATGAGTAGTATCTTTGTCAGGTTTTGGAATTCTGATAATGCTGGCCTGATAAAGAGAGCTCAGAGGTTTTTCTCCCTCTTGAATATTTTGGTATAGTTTGAGGAGGATAGGTGTTAGTTCTTCTTTGAATGTTAGGTAAAATTCACCTTAAAGCCATTCAGTCCAGGACTTTGTTTGCTGGGAATTTTTATTACTGCTTCAATTTCATTAGTTTTTATTGGTCTATTCAGATTTTCTGATTCTTCTTGATTGAGTTTTAGAATATTGTATGCTTCTAAGAATTAGTCCATTTCTCCCAGGTTGTCCAATTTGTTGGCATATAGTTGTTTATAGTATTTTTATACAATTTTTTGCATTTCTGTGATGTCAGTTGTTACTTTACCTCTTTCATTTCTGAGTTTATTTATTTGGGTCCTCTCTCTTTGTTTCTTGGTGAGTCTGACGAAGGTTCATCAACCTTGTTTATTTTTTCAAAGAACCAGCTTTTGAGTTTTTTCAAAGAACCAGCTTTTGAACATTTTTGAGTTTTTTATTGTAATTGATTTCTAGTTTCATGCCATTGTGATCTGAGATGATGTTTGATATTATTTCAATCTTTTTGAATTTGTTAAGACTTATTTTGTGTCCTAAGATGTGATCTATTTGAGAATGTTCCATGTGCACTTGAAAAGAATATATATTTTGCAGCTTTGGGATGAAATTTTCTATAAATATTAATTAAATCCATCTGATCTTGTGTGTCATTTGGAGTCACTGTTTCCTTGTTAAATTTTTTGTCTGGAAGATCTATCCAGTGAAGTAAATGGGGTGTTAAAGTCCTCTACTATGGCTGTGTTGCTGTTGATCTCTCTTTTGAAGTCCTCCAAGAGTTTTTAAAATATATTTAGGTGCTCCAGTATTGGGTGCATATATGTTTATCAGGGTTATATACTCTTGTTGGAACAATCCTTTTGTGGCCTTCTTGTCTCTTTTATGGCCTTCATTTTGAAGTCTATTTTGTCAGATATAAGTATTACTACCCCAGTTTTTTTGTTTGTTTGTTTCCATTTGCATGGGCTATTTTTTTCCCATCCCATCACTTTTAATTGGTGTGAGTCTTTTGTTCCAAGGTGGGTCTCTTATAGACATCATATATATGGGTCATGTTTTCTTATCCATTCAGCTACACTATGTCTTTTGATTGGAGAATTTAAACCACTTATGTTTAAGGTTATTATTAATAGGTATTTATTCTCTGTGCCTATGTTTCTCTCACTCTCTATTTCTTTTTCTTAAAGCAGTCCCTTTAACACTTCTTGCAATACTGGTTTGGTGGTAATAAACTCTTTCAGCCTTTTTTTTTTTTGTCTGGGAAGCTCTTTACTGCACCTTCCATTTTAAATGATAGCATGCTTCATAGAGTAGTCTTGGTTTCAGATCCTTGCTTTTCATTACTTTGAATATTTCATGCCAATCCCTTCTGGCCTATAATGTTTCTATTGAGAAATCAACTGACAGCCTTATGGGAGCTCCTTTTAGGTAACGAATTCCTTTTCTCTTGCTTTTGAGATTCTCTCTTTGTCTTTAATTTTTGGTATTTTAATTATGATATGTCTTGGCATGGGCTTCTTTGGCTTCATGGGTTCATCTTGCTTGGTGCTCTCTGTGCTTCCTCAACTTGTGTGGCTTTTTCCTTCACCAGGTTAGGAAAGCTTTGTGCCATTATTTCTTCCAACAGGTTCTCTATACTTTGCTCACTTTCTTCTCCTTATGGTACTCCTATCATGAAGATGTTATGTTTCATGCTGTACCAAAACTCTCTTAAGCTGTCCTCCTCCTTTTTAAATTTTTTTTTCTTTGGTCCTCTGGTTGAGTGATTTTTTTCTACTCTGTCTTCTAATTCACTTATTCGATCTTCAGCTTCCTCTAATCTACTCTTTATTTCTCCCAGTATATTCTTTATTTCTGTTATGTCATTCTTCATTTCTGACTGGTTGGTTTTCGTAGTTTCTAAGTCTTTTTTCATGCTTTGAGCAACATTATAATCATTACTTTGAACTCTATATCTGATAAATTGCTTATCTCCATTCATTTAGCTCTTCTGGAGAATTATCTTTTTCATTTGGGGCCTGTTTCTTTGTCTCCCCATTTTGGCTGCCTCTTTGTGCTTGTTTCTGTTTATTAGGTTGATCTCCTATGACTTATAGTCCTGGTGGGGTGGCCTTCTGTAGTGGGTGTATTGTGGGACCCAGTGGTATAGCCTCCTTGATCTTGTGAGCCGGGTGCTCTAGAAATGTTTCTTGTGTGGATTGTGTGGGCTATCCTACTGTAATTGGTTCTTGATTACTGTTGTCCCTTTCGTGGGTTGGTCAGTTCTCAGGCTGGCTGACTATGAGTTTCAATCCCAACCATGTTGTAGCAACTGTTATACCAGTGCTGACAGAATAAAACAAAACAAGATCAAACCAAAACCAACACCCACACCCACACTAAATAATAATAACAAAAACAAAAACAAACCCACCAACAACAAAGATGAAAAAGAAAAGAGAAGAGAAAGAAAGGGGAGAGAAAGAGCACTATAATACAAGAGACCAAAGGAATTAGAGCAGAAAGAAGGAAATGAAAAAGGAGAGTGAAAAGGAAAAGAAGGTGGAGAAAAGAAAGAAATTAAGAATAGAAGAGAAGAAGAAAATATATATATGCAATAATAATTTAAAAATGTAATAATAATGAATAAAATAACATGAAATAAGAAGAGAAAAATAGGAAAAAAGATAAAAAAGCAAAGAAAGAAAACCTACATGGAGAAAAGGAAAAAGAAATAAGGGATATGAGAGGAAAAGAGAGAAGAAACAAAATGAAATATAAAAAAAGTAAAAAGAAGATTATATATAAAATAATAATAAAGAAATAAAAAGAAAAAAATAAAGAAAAAAGTGGAGTTCAGCTCCACAGATTTTGGTGCCTATTGCATTCACCCTTTGGATATGCTGTTTGTAGTGCTTGCTGGATTTTGCTCTGATGTTGTCCAATACTGGTCCTTTGGTGTGCTGGTCACAGGCCTCTTGGTAGGTTCTCTGGGGCATTCAATATCAGTCCCTATCCCTGCCTGGCTTTTGGCCACTGGTCTGATGTTTGGCAGGTCAGACCCCCAAACAGTCCAGTGGGCTGGTCCTACGAAGCCCAGAGACTGGGTCTGCCTGGGGTCTTGCCACTTGAATGTCTCTTAACTGAGTTGCTCTCCCTTCCCCCACGGATCTTCCCTCTGTGGGGGTGTCCGGGAGCTGGCTGGGATGGTTTAAACAGATCCATGTTGGGGGTAGTGCTTGTAATCTGTAGGAGTGGGTGTGGGCATTTCCTCTTTTTCCCAGGGCTGGCCTGACTATAAGCATGGGGAGCTTGTATCTGCTTCCCCGTAATGCTGTGGAAGGGCTCAGCACACACCCCTCTGTCTCCCAGACAGAAACCCACCCTGGAGACACTGCTGCAACTTAGTTCTGCCTGGCTCCCTGGCACTCTGTCACTGCCACTCAGAGTAGGAGAGGATTAAAAAATTAAAAATCAGCCCTGCTTGGCACTTCAATCTTTCGGTGCAACCAGCTGCCCTTGAGCAGGGCTTCTGCCAAGGTTCTGACTGGCCAAATGTTTGCGTCCCTCATGCCCCCAGACCAAGCAGTGTAGATTTCTAGCCCTGTACTATTTCCTTTGGCTCAGATCACAGAAGGACAGGGCAGATCTAGCAGATTCACAGTTTGAGGACAGGGCACCATCAGTACTCTTGACTTGGAAGTGAAGTAGGGAAGTCCATTCTCTTTCTTTATTCCCTTAGCATACTGATCAACCCCTGTCCCACTCTCTTACACAATGTTCTACCAAAGGATGGAGGCCCTCTCAGTCACTGCTGGGTGTGCCAATGAGCCCCTCCACCACTGAGCTCTGCAGTTTGGAGCTTTGCTTCATGGCTCCTCTCCCAGTCCCAGATCAGAGCAATTGTTCCTGGAGCTGTAACAAAAGGATTGCTCTTTGCCTGGGATGTTGCGGTTTGAGCTTTCAAGGTGTACTAAATCTCCACTGCTTCCCTCCACCAGGTGCTACAATGGGGTACCCTACCCCTTCTCTGTTTTTCTGAACTGGGGATCCTTGCATGGGACTGAGACCCAGCACTCCCAGGGGTGCAGGCGCTCCACTGCCACAAAATTTCTCCAGCTTCCCAGCCATGCATCTGCATGAGTTGGCTCAACCTCTTAGCACCTCATCTGTCTTTACTCTGCATTCCCTGTTCTCAATATTTCAGATCAGCTTCACTTCAACTGTTTTTTCATGCTAGTTGCCCTGCAGTTCAGCCGCAAATCCATCTGGTTTTGGGTGCAAGCAGTCGGAAGTTTCCTCAGCTGAGAGTCTTATGGGGGCTCCCTTGTGAGTAACAAACTGCCTTTCTCTTGCTGCTTTTAAGATTCTCTCTTTGTCTTTAACTGTAGGCATTTTGATTATGATGTGTCTTGGTGTAGACCTTTCTAGGTTCATCTTGTTAGGGACTCTCTGCACTTCCTGGACTTATATGTCTATGTCCTTTGCCAAGTTAGGGAAATTTTTTGTCATTCTTTTTTCAAATAGATTTTCAAGCCCTTGCTCTCTCACTTTTTCTTCTGGCACCCCCATGATGTGAATATTGGTAGTTTAAGGTCCCTTAAACTATCCTTATTTTTTTTATTCTTTTTGCTGTTTTGATTGGGTGTTTTCTGCTATGTTACCTTCTAAATCACTGTTTCAGTCCTGTGCCTCATCTAATCTTCTGTTGATTCCTTTTAGTGCATTCTTCATTTCAGTTATTGTATTCTTATTTTCTGACTAGTCACTAGTCCTTTTTAATGTTTTTTTATCTACATTTTTATGTTTTCTGACTCTTTGTTGAAATTTTCATTGAGTTGATCTATTTTTTCCCTAAATTTGTTGAGCATCTTTATAACCAGTGTTTTGAACTCCATATCTGGTAGATTGCTTGTGTCCATTTTGTTTTGTTATTTTTCTGGAGTTTTGTTCTGTTCATTCATTTGGGACTTGTTCCCAATCTCCCAACCCTCATTTTGGCTGCTGACCTCCCTATGTTTGTTTTTATGTATTAGGTTGAGTGGCTTTGTCTCATGGTTTTGGCAGAGTGGCATTATGTCGTAAGTGTCCTGTGGTGCCCAGTAGCACAGTCTTCTTGGTCATCCTAGCTGGGTGCTTCAGGTGCATCCCCATGTGGGCTGTGTGTACCATCCTTTTGTAGTTGAGCTCTGATTGTTGTTGGCATGTCAATGGTAGGGATTTATCCCCAGGATGATCAGTTGTAAGGACTGGTCATGACTACAGTGGAGGATCTGCTGTGCAGGGACCCAAATCATGGGGCAGAACTCACTTCAGCAGGGCTCTGGTGCCTGCAAGTCCACCCCTTGAAGGTGTTGCTCATGGATGTCACTTCTCTTTCATTTTTTATTTTATTTATTTACGTCCTCTCTCTTTTTTCTTGATGAGTCTGGAGAAAGGTTTATTAATTTTATTTATCTTTCCAAAGAACCAGCTCTTAGGTTCATCAATCTTTTGTATTGTTTTTTTGGACTTTATTTTGTTTATTTCTACTCTGATCTTTATTATTTTCTTCCTTCCATTCACTTTGGGCTTTGTTTGTTGTTCTTTTTCTAGTTCCTTTAGGTGTAAGATTAGATTGTTTATGTGAGATTTTTCATGTTTCTTGATGTAGGCCTGTATTGTTATGAATTTTCCTCTTAGTATTACTTTCACTGATTCCCATAGATTTTGGGTTGTTGTGGTTTTTTCATTTATCTCTAGGTATCTTTTGATTTCTTCCTTGATCTTGTCATGAACCCATTCATTGTTTAGTAGCACGTTATTTAGCCTCCATGTATTTGTGTGTTTTACGTTTTTTTTCTTGCAATTGATTTCTAGTTTTATGCCATTGTGGTTGGAGAAGATGCCTGATATGATTTCAATCTTCTTAAATTTATTGAGACTTATTTTGTGGCCTAACAATGTTTTATCCTGGAAAATGTTCCATGTGCACTTTAAAAAGATGGTATATTCTGCTGCTTTGGGGTAAAATGCTCCAAAACTACTAATTAAATCCATCTGGTCTAATGTATCATTTAAGGCCATTGTTTCCTTGTTGATTTTCTGTCTGGAAGATCTATCCATTGATGTCAATGGGGTGTTCAAGAACCCAACTATGACTGTATTATGTCTATCATTATTTGCTTTATATATTTAGGTGCTTGCTTTTATGTTGAGGGTATAAATATTTACAAGGGCTATATCCTCTTGTTAGGTTGATCCTTTTATCATCCTATAATGTCCTTCTTTGTCTTTTAATACATCCTTTGTTTTAGTTTATTTTGTGTGATATAAGTATTGCTATCCTACCTTTTATTTCATTTCCATTTGCATGAAATTTCTTTTTCCATCCCTTTAAGTCTGTGTGTGCCTTTGATCTGAAGTTTGTCTTTTGTAGGGAGCATAGTATGGGCCTTGGGGCCTTGTTTTTCTTTTTTTTGGGGGGGGGGGAGTGTCTTGTTTTTTTATCCATTCAGCTGCATTATGTCTTTTGATTAGAGCATTTAGTCCATTTACATTTAAAGTTATTATGAATAGGTACTTAGTTATTGCCATTTTATTATTCATAGTTATGTTCTTTTCCCCCTCTTCTTCTTGAAGAAGTCCCTTTAAAATTCCTGGTAATACTGGTTTGGTGGTGATGAACTTCTTTAGCTTTTTCTTCTCTGAGAGCCTTTTATCTGTCCTTCAGTTTTAAATGATAGCTTCATTCGGTAGACTAGTATTGGTTGTAGGTCCTTGCTTTTCTTTTTATTTTCTTTAAAATTTTTTTAAATTCTCACCTTAGGATAGTTTTTCCATTGCTTTTCAGAGTGTGGAAAAGAGATAGGGAGAGAAGGAAACATCAATGTGAGAGAGACACATCAATTGGTCACCTCCTGCACATGCCCCAACTGGGGCCGGGGATTGAGCCTGCAACCGAGGTATGTGCCCTTGACTGAAATCGAACCCAAGACCTTTCAGTCCATGAGCTGACACTCTAACCATTGAGCAAAATCAGTTAGGGCTGTTAGTCCTTGCTTTTTATCACTTTGAATATTTTGTGCCAATCTCATCTGGCCCACAAAGTTTCTGTTGAGTAATGAGCTTACAGTCCTATGGGAGCTCCCTTGTAGATAACTAACTGCTTTTCTCTTTCTAAAATTAGTATTCTCTTTGTCTTTCACCTTTGACATTTTAATTATGATGTGTCTTGCTATGGGCCTCTTTGGATTTATCTGATTTGGGACTCTCTGTGCTTCCTGGGCTTTTGTGTCTACTTCTTTTGCCAAGTTAGGGAAGTTTTTCATCATTATTTCTTCAAATAGGTTTTCAATTCCTTGCTCTCTTTCTCCTTCTTCTGGTACCCTTTTAATGAGACTATTGGTATGAGACTATTGATGTTGTCCCAGAGGAACTATTCTCATTTTAAAAATTCTTTTTTTCTTTTTGCTGCTCTGATCAGGTGTTTTCTGCTACCTTTTCTTCCAAATCAATGATTCAGTCCTCTGCTTCTTCTAATCTGCTGCTGATTACTTCTAGTGTATCCTTCATGTCAGTTATTGTAGTCTTAATTTCTGACTGGTTCTTTTTTATTGTTTCTACATCTTTTTTTTTTTATGCTTGCTATCTCTTTCTTGAAGTTCTCACTAAGTTTCTTGAGCATATTTATAACCATGGTTTTGACCTCTGTATCTGGTAGATTGCTTGCCTCCATTTCATTTAGTTCTTTCTCTGGAGGTTTTTTCTCTTCTTTCATCAGGGGCATGTTTCTTTGTCTCCCTGGTTTGGATACCTTTCTGTGCTTGTTTTTCTGCATGAGGTAGATTTGCTATGTCTCCCAGTCTTGGCAGGGTGGCCTTATGTAGTAGGTATCCTGTGGGACCCAGTGGCCCAAATCTCTCTGATCACCTCAGCTGGGTGCTCCAAGAGTGGCCCTTGTGTGGGTTGTATGTAAGCTCTTGTTGTAGTTGAGCCTTGATTGCTGTTGGCACATCAGTGGTTGGGGTTGACCCTCAGGCTGATTGTCTGTGAGGCTTGACCAGATCATAGAATAAGAGCTGCTGTGTGGGAGCAGACCTCCACAGAGTAGGATTTGCTGCAGTGGGCTCTTGTGCCCGTTGGGACCACTCTTCGGCATGCTGTTTGTGGAGCTAATTAGGTGGTGCTCTGATGTGGTCTGAAGCTGGCCACTGACTTTGTTGGTTCTGGGGCCTCTTAGGAGGGTTTCTTGTATAGGCCAATGTCAGTCACTGCCTGTGACAAGCCCAGGCTATTGTTAGGAGCTGCAAAGTGATCTGTAGTTGGTAGCAGCCTCTGCTGGACCTGGATGCATGTGGTCATGCTGTGAGCCAAGGTCAGCTGCTGCTAGTACCAGGCCTGGGGCATGTCAGCAAAATGCTCAAGGCACTTTGAGACCTGCTGCTGCCTGCTGGTTGCCTGTAAGGCTTAGCCACTGAAAGAGCCTTGGGCAGTAAGAGAGTTAGGTGCAACAGGGTCTCAGGGAGTCACCAGGGTGGTGTGAGTGGTCTTTACTATGTTTATGCAGATTCAGATATGGCACCAGTGCTGAGCCTGGGGCCACTCAGCAAAGTCACAGGGTACACAGAGGCCAACCACTGCCTGCCTGAGACCTGCAGACCTTTGAGTGTTTTTTAAGAAATACTTCAGTATGGGCCAAGGCTTGGAGCCTGCTGCTGAAAGAGCCTCAGGTGTTATGTGAGTTGGGTAGGCCAGGATCTCAGGAAGTTGTCAGGGTGACACAAGTGGAGTTCACCAGGCTGATGGAGGTTCAGATTTGGCCTTTTGTGGGGAAGGGTTCAACCCCAGGATAATGGTGGCTGCCCCTCCAGCCCTACCTTGAAGCCACACAACTCAGTTCCTCCCTGTATGTCTCTGGCACCATAAGCCACTGTCCATCTGCAGGAGCCCAGGGTGAGTGCCTGTGAGCAAGAGTCCCTGTAAGGGCTCTTTAAATGGATGCCTGGGTTTCCAGCAGCCTTCTGTCTCACCCAGAAAAATGGAATCCCTGCTGATTTTCATAGCCAGTTGTTTTGTGGGCTTCTCTTATCAGCACTTTTGCTCTAGTCTGGGGAGCCTGGTGTGAGGCCAGGACCCCTTGCTCCTCAAGGGGGATATCTACAGTTGAGATAGTCCTCCAAATTTTCAACCGCCACACATGCGTGTGGGACCAGCCCTTTCCATGTCTCTACCCCTCCTACCAGTTTTGACATGGCTTCTTCTTTATATCCTTAGTTACAGGACTTCTGTTCAGCTAGATTTCAGGTAGTTCTACAGGTTGGTTGTTCTACATTTTAGTTGTGATTTTGGTGTTGTCATGGGAGGATGCGAGCACAGTGTCCAGCTGCTCCACCATCTTGACCAGAGCTCTTCTCATCTGAACTTTAGCTTTATCATTCCCTTACTCCTCCTTATACTTTATACTTACTGAAATAAAATATCTCTAAACAATATGTTCAGTTGCATACTAAGGTCGCGATTGGAAGCAGTTGCCTTTCTGGGGAGGAGGATTTTATCAATAATATTGTTCAGAATTGCTAATGCATGGTAAAAATAAAAACCGACTAGTTTTAGCCCAGTTTATTATTATCTAATTTTTTAAAAAATACATGTTTTTATTGATTTCAGAGAAAGTAAGGGAGAGGGAGAGAAAGATAGAAACATCAGTGAAGAGAGAGAGTCATTGATCGGCTGCCTCCTGCACACCCCCTACAAGGGATCGAGCCTGCAACACAGGGATGTGCCCTGACTGGGAATCGAATGATGACCTCCTGGTTCATAGGTCGATGTTCAACCACTGAGCCATGCAGGCCAGGCCGAATTATGCACCTTTTTATCACCTGCATCAGAGGTGGTCAAAGCCCCTCTATGTTCATACACCACTGAATATATTTGCAAAATTTTGAACTTTACGTAAGTAGTATCATGCTGTATGTATTCTTTAGTAATTTGCTTTTTCCATTCAATATTGTAATTTTGAAACCTTGTTGCTGCATGGAGCATAGTTAGCTCTTTTTCATTGCTGTATAGTGAAACATTATACACCATTTACATACGCATTCTTCTGGGGATAGATATTTTGGTCAGTTTCAGTTCTTGCTATTACAAACACTGTAACTACAAGCATTTTTGTTTGTGGCATCTGAAAAGATGTGTAAAAGGATCTCTAAGCTCTGTATCTAGGAGGAGAATAATTGAATCACAGTATAAATTAATCTTCACTAACAAAATTATGCCAAGGTGTTTTAAGTAGTCCTAACTATTTACACTCCCAACTGCAGTGCTTGAAACTCATTCTTGCTCCACATTCTTGCCAATAATTGAGATCATCAAATTTTCTTATTTTTCCCAGTCTAGTATTTAATTGTGTCTTAATGTGAAAATCCCTAATTACTATTAAGGTTGAATTCTTTTTTGTGTATTCCTTTGCCATTTGTGTTTCCTCTTTTGAGCAATATTTTTTTCATGCATTTTGCTTAATTTCTTTTTGTTCTCTTTTTATTGATTCATAGGAGTTTTACACACACACATCAAATATCTTCTCCCCAATTATGGCTTGTATTTTCACTTTTATTTTGGTATATTTTGATGAACAGAATTTTTACATTTTAATGAGATCAAACTTAGCAATATTTTAAAAAATGTCTAGTACTTCTTAGTGCCTTTTTTGCTGGTTTAAGAAACCTATCTTACTCTGATGTTATAAAGATATTCTCCTATATTAATTTATAAAAATGTGAAGTGTTGTTTTTCATATTTAAGTTCTTAACCTGAACTTGACTTTGGGTATGGTGTCAGGGCATAGTTAAATTCCATGTGGACAACCAATTGTTCCTACTCATTTACAATGTCATTTATATATCAGATCTGGGCCTATGTTGAGGCTCTCTATTCAGTACCATTAACATGTTTATCCTTGTTCCAGCAGTACACTGTCTTAATTACTATAGCTTTTTAAAATATGCTGCTATCTAGCAGAGCAAGTCCTTCATCATCTTCTTTTTAAAGAATGTCTTGACTATTCTAGTCTGTGCTACCACATACATTGTACAATCAGTTTGTTAAGATACATGAAGAACTCGATGGACTTCTGATTTGAAATTACATAAACATTATTGTTAAAATTTGTATTCCTATGGATAAAAAGGGTATTACTCTTCTTGAATCTGGTTCGTCTTTAATGTCTTTTGTATTAGTCAGGGTAATTAGCACTAGCTGCCCAACAGAAAAAGCCCAAAATTTCATTGGTTTAACACAATGAAGATTTATTACAGCCCAGGTAAAGTCCACTGATATCAACCTGGAGGCTTGGTCTCCTGGATCATTGTGGGTGGAGAAAAGATGACTGGGGAAAATGACCGATTATGAATGACTCTGTCCTGCAGTGACACATCACTTCCTCTCATATTCTATTGTCACTTGGCCACAATGTACCTGCAGAGGAGGCTACAATATGTGGGGAAGCACATGGAATATTTGTTGGGCATTAACTGTTTCTGCCAAAACTTTCATATAGTTTTATAGTTTTCTTTATGTTAGTTTATTCTTAATATGTTGTATTTTTGTTGTTATTCTTAATATATTATGTTTTTGTTATTTGTTAATTGTATCTTTTTTTAAATCAAGGTATAAATTAAATATAACAAAATTCACCTACTTTCATTGTACAATGAGTTTTGACAGATTTACACAGTCCTATAACCACCCCCATAATTAAGATATAGAACATTTCCATCATTCTTCCAAATTCTCTCATATACCTTTGCAGTCCATTTCCTCCTCCCACTCCTCACCCCTGGCGATCTGCTTTCTGACCTTGAAGTTTTGCCTTTTCTAGAATTTTGTATAAATGGAATTGTACAGAATGGCATTTCTTGTGTCTGAATTCTTTCATTTAGTCTAAAGCTTTTAAGATCTGTCCATGTTGCCCTGGCCGGTGCGGATCAGTTGGTTGAGGGTCATCCCACGCACCGAAAGGTTGCTGGTTCAATTCCCAGTCAGAGCATATGCTTGGGTTGAGGGCTCAATCCCTGGTAGGGGACATGCAGAGATCCATGTTGCTCTCTCACATCAATGTTTCTCTCTCCCTCTCCCTTCCTCTCTCTCTAAAAATTTATAAACTCTTCTTTTAAAAAAAGGTCTGTCCATGTTGTTTTATGTATCCTTGTATGGATGTGCCACAATTTATTTATTCATTCATCCATTGATGAATAATTGGGCTGTTTCCAGCTTTTGGCTATTAAGAATAAAGCTCCTATGAACATTCATATTCAAGTCTTCATTGATTTTCATTTGTCTTGAGTAAATATCCAGGAGTAGCACTGTTGAGTCATCTGGTAAGTACATGATTAACTTGGTAAGAAACTGCCAGATGATTTTCCAAAGCTGGAATGCTGCATTCCCACCAGCAAGTGCATGAGCATTCCAGTTACTACATGTCCTTGCAACACCAGATACTGTTTGTCTTTTATTTTTACCTTTCAAGAGGGTGTGAATGTTAATTTTGGTTCTAATTTGCATTTCCATAATGAGTAAAGATGCTGTGTGTCTTTTCAGGTGTTTATTGGCTATCCATGTGGGTTTTTTGGTAAAATGACTGTTCATATCTTTATCCATTTGTTTTATGGGGTCATCTGTTTTCTTATTATTGAATTATATTCAGGATACAAGTCCTTTATACAATATATATTCTGCAAATATTTTCTCTCGGTTTGTGGCTTGCTTGTTTACTTACTTAACCAGGTCTTTAAAAGGGTAAACATTTCTAATTTTGATGATGTTCAGCTTACCAAATTTTTCTTTTATGATTTGTGCCTTTTAACAAGGGAGTTAAAATGGTGAGCTAGAAAATATTTACTTAACACAAAAGAAGGTAGCAATAGAGAAATAGAGGGACAAAAATAAAGACATATAGAAAATAAATAGCAAAATGCCACATGTAAATCCTACCTTAGCAGTAATTACATAAAATGCAAATAAACACTCCAATTAATTGGCAGAAGTTGGCAGAATGAATTAAAAAAACTATATAAATAAAATAAATATAAAATATAAATGTTATAAAACTATATATCAAAATTATAGTTTTAATATAGAAATGTACAATATATAATGAAATATATTATATTAGAAATACATTATGTATTAATGTAATAAAAATAGAATAATATAATAGTATTTATCAATATATTATTTAACATATTAAATGAATTTTATATATAATATATATAAAATCCAAATATATACTGTCTACAAGAGACATACGTCATATTCAAAGGCACAAATAAGTTAAAAGAATGTGAAAAGATGTATCATACAAACATCACCCAATGAGAGCTGGAGTGGCTATGCTAATTATCAGACAGAGTAGACTTTAAGACAAAATTGTTACTGAAGACAAAGGATTTGATAAAATAAAAAAGGGTCAATCCATCAAGAAGATTTAACAATTATAAACATATATACATCTAACAACAGAGCCCCCAAATTAATAAAGCAAACCTGACCATAAGGGAAGGGAGAAATAAACAATTCAACAATAATAGTTGTAGACTTCAATATTCCACTTTTAATAATGGATAGAACAACTGGATAGAGAATCAGCAAGGAAATAGAAAATTTGAACAACAATATAAACTAACCAGCATCTACAGGCATCTAGAACATTCCACCTAAGAATGGCAAAATACACATTCTTCTCAAATCCACATATAACATTCCCCAGGATAGACCAAGTGTTAGGCCACAAAACAAGTCTCAATAAATTTAAAAGGATTGAAATCATACAAAGTGTGTTCTCTGACCACCATATAATAAAATTAGTAATCAATAACAAAAGAAAATTTGGAAAATTTACAAATATATGGAAATTAACACTCTTTTAAAAAACAAATGGGTCAAACAAGGACTATCAGAAGTAAATTGAGGTGAATGG
This sequence comes from Miniopterus natalensis, assembly GCF_054644295.1. Lineage (NCBI taxonomy): Eukaryota > Metazoa > Chordata > Mammalia > Chiroptera > Miniopteridae > Miniopterus > Miniopterus natalensis. The sequence goes on from NC_142081.1 coordinate 98,844,554, forward strand.
AAACAAAAACACAACATACTGTAACTTATGGGGTGCAGCAAAAGTAATGCTCAGAGGGAAATACGTAGCAATATGTTCCTACGTTCATAAAACGATCTTAAATTAGTAACCTAAACATTCATCTTAAGAGACTAGGAAGACAAGAGCAAACTAAGCAAAGCTAGCAGAAAGAAGGAAATAATGAAGATTAGGGCAGGGATAAATGAAATAAAAAATAGAAAAACAATTAAGATTATCAGCAAAACCAAAATTTGTTCTTTGAAAAGATCAACAAAATTGACAAATTTTGGCAATTGACATTTGATCTGTTGTAGACCATAGGTAATTGAGCCCATTTCCAAAACTGACATAATAAGAATGTGTGTACTCTCGTTGAATAGTGCACGTGCTTTGTATAAAGTGGATATGTACAGGATTACAGTGCTGCTGAAACTTAGCTGAGAGAGCATTTCCCTCCCCTGGTAATTATGATTCTGGGATAGATTTACTATTCTGAAATTTCCCAAGTTACAATTTTTTTATTTCTGTGAGTAAACTTGAAATTGCAGTTTCTTTGATATGACAATCCATAACCTTAACAAAGATCTGAATAAGAGTTTTAAGGAAGTTTTTATTGGCAAATGTTCTCCTCATTTGGAGAATCAAATTAACTGTTAATTCTATATCAAAGGAAATAAACTTGCTACTTGCACCTCCAAAAAAACTAGACTACTAAAAAAAAGGACACACACACACACGGGGGGGGGGGGGGGGGGAGGTCTCAAAATAGTAACCTCAGGAATGAAAGAGGGAATATTACTATGTACCTTTAAGAAATAAAAAGGAATAAAAGGGAACACTCTATGAACAAAGTGTGCCAACAAATTAGATAACTTGGATAAAATGAACAAATTCTTAGAAACACAAACTGTCAAAACTAGATAAAGAATAGAGAATCTGAATAGACATATAACAAGCAGAGGGATTAAATTAGTAATAAAACTTCCCATAAAGGAAAGCCCAGGATGGCCTCGCTGGTGAATTCTACCACATGTTGAAAGACTACCAATCTTTCACAAACTCTTATAAATGTAGAAGAAGAGGGAACACTTTTCTTATTCTATGAGGCCAGTACTACACTGATACCAAACCAGAGAAAAAAAAATACAAAAAAGAAAACTACAGACGAATATTTTTTATGAATATAGATATAACAATCTTCAACAAATGCTCAAGGGAGATGAGGATTTTTTCCTTAGTTTTCAAGCACAGCAGTTCCTGTCAGGCTGCCCTTTGGTGCCATTTCCTGACAGGTTGATTTCTCCTGGGCCACACTCTCAGGAGGGTCTCCCTTGCAGCGCAGGGTGGCTTTTCTCCCGGCTTTCAGGTTTCTGGTGTTAGGCTTTCCCACAGGAAAGTGGCAGCTTCCCTTTTCATTTACCACGTGGGTTCAGTTTTCTGATCCTCTGCCGGGGAATTCCCTTGCTTTCTTTTGATCAAATAATTTAAAAGCATTTCTTTGTAATTTGACCAGTATCTGAATTGTCCCTGCCTTTTAGAGGGACTGCAAGCAATGCTAAAAGAAACCCCATTTCCTTTCTCTGGTGAACCCCCACCATTCTCAGAGTTATTACTCTGTGACCCCAGACTGACTCTGCAGTCAGGGTTGGAAGTTCTTTCCTTGCTTTGCCCAATCACTTGGCCAGGTGTCTTAGCACTTTCCTGCTAGGTGGTAATTTCTATCTGTTAAGTGTCTGAAGGCATCAATGGGGGCTGTTACTCATTGTGCACCCTCAGTTCCTGGCACGCAGAAGGCCTTCAGAAATATTTGTGAAACCATGAATGATTCCCAGCTTCTTGGGTGAGGAAGACCCTTTTCTGCCCAGGCCCAAGTATTCATTCTCTTACTCCACCTGCCCACACCGGAGATCTCTTTGGTTTCAGTTCCAACCAATTTTTCCCTTCTGTGTGTGGCTAGAATGTTCACCAGCTTGTTCTCCTGCCATTTCTGAGGCAACTTTGTTTACGGGAGCCTGATCTATCATTTTGCCTTCAGGAATGAATCCCAGCTGTTTCTTTCAGAAAGCTCCCCAGAATCCTCTTGTGAGACCTGGGTTTTGAGTTTATGCAAGGAACCCGCCTTATTCTTAACTCACTGGACCTGACCTCCACCTGTGGTACCTTGCCAATCAAATCCAGCTTGGCTGGGCACAGAATTGCCCTTGTAGTGTCCCAGGGCTTTGGGGAGGATAGCACCAGCTCCACGCATCCTCCAGATCCTCCGCAGTGGCCTGCTGGGGCCCCAGTGCTTCATCCAATCACAGGAGGCTGAGCACAGTCCGAGAGGCCTCAGGCTCAGTGTGATGCAGGTTGGTTCTCTTGAAATTGCTGTGTTGACGGTCATGTGAAGCACGCAGTTTCTCGGCTCTGTAGTGGCCTTCTCTCCCTCCAGATAGATAGCCTCGTATAAATTCCTAGACTCAGCTCAGCCTCATTTCCTCTGCAAAACCTTTCTGAGTATATGCTCCCAGAAAGAACTCAGACTTTGTCAAATTCCCCCAGTACTGGGCCATCTTCCTCACCAGGCAAGTTCATTAGTGAACATGTACAGTGTGCCAGGCCCTCGGATGGAGAATCCCAAAACAAGCATGATTGTTTTCTTTCAGGGGTTACATGTAGTGGAAGAGACAGAAATATGAACAAGAAAAATCAGGGGACTGGATGGTTAGGCTGTATCTTTAAACATGAGTAGAAATTTACCAGGCAAACAAAGCCAGCAATGAGGGAGGGGGTGGGGAGAGCATTGAGGCAAAAGGAATAGTAAGAGGTTAGATATCATACCTTATTCTATAAGTGCAAATTGCTATGTATTGCTAGGGCCAAATTTGGGTGAAAGGGAAGATTAAGTGGCAAATAAAAGCTAAGAGGCACACAGAGCCACATGGGACTCCATTCTGTAGGGCATGTGACATGGTGGGGGTGGGGTAGGGTAGAATGTTGAGCAGGGTAGAAAGAGGTCAGATTGGAGTTAGAAAAATCACCTCTACAGTTGTGTGCGCCTGAGGCTGGAGGGGGCAGGGTTCAATGAATTGACTCAACAGATGACAAATAAGAGCCACTTTGGGGGACATTTGAGAGAAAGAGCTACAGGATTTGCTGAGTCATGTGCTGTGGTGTGAGGAAAGAGTTTAGAATGGCTCCCAAATTGCCCCTTTGGGGACCAGGTGCACAGAAGGGTAGACCCAGTAACAAACTAGCATGCATACCTACGGGCTTTGCTGCAGGACACGGAGATGGAGGGTGTGAGAAGACATTACCTCTCCGGTCTCATTTTAAAAAGTCCTTTGGGGCACCTCAAGGACAGTCACTTCACTTTGGGGGAACTTCCCACTTAGCATCTCATTCTCTCACCATCTTGTTGATTACACCTTGCTGCCAGGGCTAAGATCCCACCCTCGAGATATTTCAGGAAGTTACAAATTCTTCTTATTCTCTACTGCAGCAAGAGCTCCCTCCAACTGTGTCTGAGCTGAGCTCTAGGCCCATCTTTTCATTTCTGAAACGCATAAAATTTCTAGTTGACTAAAAGAGCATTTTGAGATGAACACCATCCACTCTGCTTAGAGGGTAATCAGTTTTAAATATTTTTTTCAACATTACTTTTAAAGGTTATTTTAATACATTATTTTCATTCAATTACAGTCTTCCACCTCTGCCTCTAGTCCCACTGGTGGGCTACCTCCTTTGGTAGCTGGACACCCAAAGTGAAATGATGGGCACCTACTGTCCGGGCCCTTCGTGTGCATAGGGCTGGTCATTCGTGGCTCCTGCTTTTCCATCCCCTTCCCATACCTCTTCCCCATCAATTTGAGGGCTGTTCAGTGCTATTCTCCAGTCTTTCTCCTCATGAGATCATGCCCTCCAACAGGAAAGTGGCAGAAATTGGGAGGGGCTAATGGCCTGGGAAAAGAGGGCATTTCTTCTTCACAGAAGGCCTTGTTCATAATGTTCATCCTAGATCAATCCGGAGGACATCCATGCCCTGGTTCCCAGCACCCTGTTGGTCACTGTGACACCAGGATCATTTCTTATGACTCTGCCAGGCAGACAGGTCTTTGTATCATCCAACTTCATGCCAGGACACCGAAGTGCCATGGCTGCTGGAATGGGAGGGTCCTTATAACAGCGTCACTAGGGGCCTCCCTGGATCCCTCCAAGGGGAGCAGGGTGCTGAATGTGTGGGAAGCTTTCCAATACACTCCAGGCCACGTCTTCCTGTCTGTCCATCCATCCAGGCAGGAGACAAGCTTTGCTGTTGCCAGAAACTGCTGCTGGCATTAGGTATTCAGAGAGTGAGAAATCTGTCCCCACTGCATTCACAGTCCAGCATAGAGACTGACAGATAAATCAGTGTAAAATGCACCGAGTGTTACCTAAGGATGTGCAGTAGGCAGCACTGGGGTCTCTGGTTAAAATAGTAACAGCAGTGGAGAGTGTGTTCCCTAAGGTTGAAGTTTCCCAAACAGCTTTCCATGGCTGGAGTACTGGATGCCCAGGTGACATGAGTCTGGACCTGGGGGCTGTGGCAGATTAGCAAAGGCTTTAGCACTGGGAGCTCTGACTCCACCGAGGCCAGTGGGTCACTGCTAATGGGAATGATGGGATTTGAGTTTCATAAAGTACACTTGGCAGCGGAGCAGATGAAGTCCCGGGGGCAAGTGAGCAGTTAGTAAGGACACTGGGCTCCATGTCCAGCCCTCACTGTATTGCAAGTTTACGAAGGGCGGGCCTATGGCTGTTGTGTTCATCACTGTTCTGAGCCCAGACCTTTGTACTCCATGAGATATCTTAGCGTTATGGACTGAATGTTTTTATCTCCCCAAATTTACATGTTGAAATTCTAATCCCCAATGTGATGGTATACGACGGTGGGGTTTTTGGGAGGTGACTCGGTCATGAGGGTGAAGCCTTCATGAAATGGGATTAATGCCCTTATAACAGAGACCCCAGAGAGCTCTTCCTTCTGCCACGTGAGGACACAGAAGACACTTATGAATCTATGAACCAGGAAGCAGACACCAGCACATCTGCTGGTACCCGGAGCTTGGACTTGTGGACTCCAGGATTGTGAGAAATAGATGTTTGCTGTTTAAGACCCCCAGTCTACGGCATTTTTGTTATAGCAGCCTGAGCTGAGGCACAGAGCAGTCAGGTGAGGCAGCCCAAGAAAGGTGGGACTCCTTGCAGATGCCTGTTCCAGGCACCCCACACCCATGAGGGGGGTTGGGAACAGGAAGGCCCAGGCCTCTGTGTGCCACCAGAATGAGCTGCTGCCCAGGGCGCTGCCACAGCAGGGACTTGGCTGACACGCCCTTCAGCAGTGGCTGCACTTTGCTGCTGGGCTCACGTAGCTCTTTCTGAAGGAGTCACCTGTGATTCCTCAGGCTGCTCAGTCCCTGCAGGGCAGCAATGAGGGGTGGGGACAGGACTAGTGAACAACTTCTGCCTGTGGCCTCTTGGATCACTGGCGACACCTCTACGATGCCCCTGAGAACCCACCTTTATAGTTGTGAGGGACAAAGTGAATTCAATTTAAGGCTGGGAAACAGGGGACCCCAAAGTTCTGTTTTCTTATGGAAAAAGGAAAACAACTCTTTGACCATAGTTTGATTGGATTAAAAAAGTGTATTGGATTTCCAATACTAAATAAAAACATGAAATTGTGTTTTAAAAGCCATAGAGTTTACAATATCAACTACAGAAAAGGCCGAACATGTGTACAGCAAGTTGTCCCAGAAGCCCTCCAGCCCCCCAGCAGGCAACAAGGAGGGAGACATATCTGTTTCAGATCCTCCCGGAGGAAGCTGCTGATCAGCTGTTCACCTAGGACATTACAAGACGCACGATGGTTTCATTTCAAAAATCACAGGAAATGTAAGAAAATGTATTAAATTGTGAAAAGGTGCAATACAGAATAGCTTTCCTTTTTCTTAATTTTAAAAAATCCCCAACTTTGAGCAGTTACTTTATTTAAAAATAGGCCCCCCACCCGCCCCAGCTCTGTGGTAGTGTCCAGGTACCAAGGCCCTGAGGTAACAGGTGTCAGGATTCATGGGAGGAAATGCCCTGAACGCGGAGCACATTTCTTTGGGCGAAAGTGAGACAGCTCCTGGGGAATCAGCCCTCCTGGTGCCCAGGGTGCTTGGAGTGCTCTTTTCAGGATCCGTTTAAGTGCACTGGTCTTGCAGAACCCTGCCTGGCACCACCCTGTGACCAGGAGCACGGCAGCAGGAGTGCCAGCATTGCACTTTTCATTGCCCCAAAATAATAAATACGAAGAGTTCATCGTCTAACAAAGTAAATGGATGAGAAGACCTAAAAGGGGAAAATAACTTTAGGGATGCCTGTGGGGTGGGGCTGTGCTCAGGGCCCCAGCGCAGGTGGGCTGGGGTACCCACGGTTGCGCTCACCAGCTGACCTCTTGGCTGGCCTTCTATACTGCCTTCCACACTCTCTCCGGGGATTTGCTGGGGAGGAGGGGGTCTGTTCTGTATTTTTTCATAATATATTCTTAGTATTTTAAAAAAACTCTTAACATCTCAGCTCCTTACCTTTTTAAGAAAAAGACAAGAATTACTTGTAAAGGGAAAGGCTTCTGTGTATGGCCAGGCCACTCAGTGTACCTCAGAAACTTCCTGCTGCCCATTCTAACCAAGGGCTTCGTGGAGCTGTGGGATGGAGGAGGCGCAGCTGCCTCCTGTGCCCTCTCCACTGTCCCTGTCCTCTGCAAGAAGCGGGGAGCCTCAGGGGTACTGCAGCCCCTGCGTGCCTCATTCTTGCTAATGATTTCCCTAAGGGGTTCTGCACCGTGGAAGTGAGAGCTGGACCAGCTGAGGACAGGAACTGGAGAGAAGCAAGGAGTCCTAAGTGGAAACAAAGTTCCTTCCTTAACCTCCAGCTTTCCCAGTGGGAACAGATGATAACAGCAGGAAAAGGGATCCACCCTGTTCTCTGAATGCCTAGGAGCGAGGGCTGGGCCTTGTTCTGCGTCACTCCTGCAAGTGGAAATACAGTACCTGACGCTCAGCACGGGCACTCTCATCAGGATCTGACCAAGACATTGGGGCAGCTAAATCCTCAAACCCACCTATTGCACAGAACTTTTTAACTAGGTCCACATGAAACTCTAGTTGCAACTTAGTGACAATAGAGATGGACATGCCAGGAAGGGACAATAACGTAGATGCTTCCATTCTCTGCAGGCTTCTGGAAGAAGGTACAATGACAGATACACTCACAGGACCTCAGCAGCCCCTCCACTTCCTATTCCCAACCCTCCCCACCCCCACCCCAATACTGAAACTGCACAGAAGCAACAAACAAGTCCTTTCAATGTTACATATCATTCAAATAGATCTGTAATCTCACAGTGATGAGAGGAGAAAGTCAGGCCTTTAATAATTAAAATTAAAAAAATAATAAAAAAGCTTACAAACAGCAATGCAACATTTCCTCCCCCTCAGAGTGATGGGTTAGCAGTTGGTAGAGGATGCAATGACTCAATTAAAAAACAAAACAAAAAACAAGCCGACCCCTGGAACAACCCACACTGTTGATGACTTTCCATACACAATTCAGACAAGTAGTCAAATGTCAACCACTTGTGGAGAACACGGACTTCCTTGGTTTTGATAGTTTTTCTTCTGAAGGTAGAATAGGACCCAGATAAAACTGTACATAAATGCCAATGTCAACACCCCACAAAGGCGATGCAGTTACAGCACGAAGACACAGCCTGACCACGAAGTGAAATGGAGGCTGCATGTCCTGCCCCTTCCCTAGACACGCAGCTTTGGCCCACGATGCCCAGTCCTGCAGGGTGTCAGCAGGTAAAGGGAAGCTGCCTCGACATGTGCTTCTTCCGGGCTGACCAGGGGCAGGCACGTGGCCACAGCTGGAGGCAGCCCGACTCTGGGTGCCAGCTGGTCTGCATGCTCACTCTGTGTTCTCAAGTGCTGTCCCCTTGTAGAGCTCTGTACAATTCCTTGTTTCCAAGGCTAAGTCCCAAGACTTCTAGACTCAGTTCTGGAGTCACGTCCTGGTGAAGGACGTCATGCTGTCGTGATGGCATTTAGGTCCTTCATTAGTCCTTCCAGGTGGGCCATCTCTTTGGTCAGCTCATCTGGTTCATAGCTCTACGGAAAAGAGAACACTGTTGCTGGGTGTGACCTGAGGAGCCATTCACAGGGAGAGCCCAGAGAGAGAGTCAAAGAGTCTATGACAAAGTGCCCCAAGAGATTAGATAACTGAAACCCCAGCTGGCCCAGTGGTGTCAGAGATTGCAGGAGGTGCCCAGGCCACTAAGCCCCCAAGTGAGCAATCACTCATATCCTCGCATTGCAAAATGCCTCTCCTCCAACACACTCTGTCCAGGGTCACAAGCTGCTCAGCCAGTCTAGGTCTCTGCCACAATCAATACAATTGGTATGTACCATAATCTCTGGGTCCCAAGCTTTCCTCTTAAAGAGTCCTGTACTTGAAAATACAGAGGCAGATGTATTTATTGGAATGTGAGAGGGAGAAATCAAGGAGAGACCCTGTTGATTTCTGGTTTGAGAGCATCCACTCTAGTACCTTCCCCTCTAGCATCCTGCTCAGAAAAGGTCATGAAGTGGGACTGAAGGGTGAAACAACAGTGGATGATTCAAACCAAGAAAAGAGGACCAGAGAGATAGGGCAGACTAAAAGGAAGGCAGGGGTGGGCAGGAGAGAAAAAAAATCACTAGCTGGGCTGGTGATTCAAGCTAATTCAAGATTCATCAGAGAGTATGAGAGAAATCAAGCAAATTAAAGCCTCAGCACAGTTCCCAGCTTGGAGAGATGCTCCATCAAGCCCATCTAGGGAGCGAATGAGTGAACCCGCTTCACACTCTGGGGCAGCACAGTATCAGTGTGATTAGCACACTCTCGGGCCCTGGGACATGCCCCTAGACATCCTGGCTGGGCTGATGGCCCATGAACTTACACTTTCGGAGTCTTCCAGCATCCTTGTGGTCTCCTGCACTTCAGGGGCATTGGGAACCACCACGGGCATAGGAGGCCTGCTCCTTCCTAAAGTCCCAATGGAGGCCGTCTTCACCGAGTGAATGTGATGGTTCAGAGCTGAGGGGAAAGGGCACCGTCAGATGTGTAGTTAAACTTGCTCCCACCCAGACCTCACAAAAGGATGTAAGGTCCAAAGGCTGCAATCCTGCTCTGAGAAGGCACTGGAACAAGATGGGACAGGGAGGAAGCAGGGCATCCAAGAGGCCAGAGGAAATATACTATTTGGCTTTAGAAAACTAACTTCCTAGTCTAGTGGGCCTCAAATGTAGTGGTCCATGGACTCTTTCAGGATGTCTGGTAGATTATACTCTTTTCATACTACTACTAAGGTATTTTTTGCCTTTACATTAATGATACAAAAACAACGGTGGGGAAAAACTGCTGGAGCCTGAGCAGAAATGAAGGCAGTGGCCCCAAACTATAAAGTCACTTGCTGATACACACTTGCAGTTTAGAAAGCAGTCCGTTTAACTTAAGATCATCCTTAATGAAATAGTAAAAATTATTTTATTAAATCTGGACCTTGATCACACAGCTTTTAAATATTATGTGACAAAGCAGAAAGTATGCACACAGGACTGCTGCTGTACACAGATGTGTGAGGACTATCTTCCACGCAGGCACCCGTGGCAGACTGAGTTGTGAGCTGCACTGGCACTTGTATCATGAACACCAATGTTAGTTCAAAGAAAGACTGACAAGCTAGTAATCTGGACTTGAGCATTTGGCAGACATTTTCTAGAAAGTGAATGAAATGAGCCAGGCACTTCAAGGAAAACAATGGACAATATTTATTGCCAATGACAAAATTTAAGTTTCAAGTAAAATTAGAGTTTTTAAAACCTTGCCAACATAAGTTTTTCTTTGTTTTTTTCCCTTAATCCTCACCTGAGGATATTTTTCCCCTTTATTTTTTAGAGAGAGTGGAAGCGGGGGTGAGGGAAGAAGGGGGGAAAGAAACATTGATGTGAGAGACACACATTGATTGGTTTCCTCCCACATGCACCCTGACCAGGGGTGGGGATGGAACCTGCAACCCAGCTATGTGCCCTTGACCAGAACTCGAACCCAAAACCCTTCGGTACCCAGGCTGATGCTCTAACCACTGAGCCATGTCAGCCAGGGCTGCCACCGTGAATTTGATAACTTCCCAAGAGTTTGTTAATATTAATGAATGTATTTTTAGATATTACATAATAAAATGTATCAAGATTTGAAGGATCTGTACAACTTAGTAAACCAACATTTTTTCAAATGACTAATGTGTGTGTTCAATATCATGCATTCAAAGTACAAGTCAGATGGATTTTAATGGAACAGAGATGGTTTCTAATTCCACATTATAAATGTAACCTGCTGAGTTTTGCTATAGTATCAAAAAAGAATATCTGCAGTTATCTGAAAAAGTTATAAAAATACTCTTCCCTTTTCTGACCACATATTTGTGAGGCCAGATTTTCTTATACTTTAAACAAAAAAACATATTGCAACAGACTGAATGCAGAAGCAGATAGGAGACTGAAGCTCTCTTCTATTAAGTCAGATATTAAAGAGCTGTGCAAAAATATAACCAATGTCACTCTTCTCACTATATTTTTGTTTTGAAAAAGTTATTTTTCACTAAAATAAGCTATTTCTTAATATGACAGATGTATTGTTATTATTAAATATATTTTGGTGATTTTAGAGAGAGGAAGGGAGAGAGACAAACATCAATGAGAGTCACTGATCAGCTGCCTCCTGCACGCCCCCTACTGGGGAGTAAGCCCGCAACCTGGGCATGTGCCCTGACCAGGAATTGATCATAGGTTGATGCTCAACCTCTGAGCCATGCTGGCCGGGCTATTATTATTATTTTTTAACCCTCACCTGAGGATATGTTTTACTGATTTTAGAGAGAGGAAGGGTAGAGAGGGGGAAGGGGGGAGAGAGAGGGAGAAGGAGAGGGAGAGAGAGAAACATAGAACGGTTGCCTCCCATAAGTGCCCTGACCAGGGATCAAACCCGCAACCTTTTGGTGTACGGGATGACACTCCAACCAGCTGAGCCAAACGGCCAGGGCAGATGAATTTTTAAATGAATAAAATAGTTTTAAAATTTCTGTTTTAATTTCTAATGCAGTAGATTTTGAGGAAAAGCTCTTTTGTGGCCTTGATAGCTTTTAAGAGTATAAAGGGGTCCTAAGACCAAAAAGCTTAAAAACCACGGACTTATTCTGAAACAAACCACCATAATAGATAATAATGTGGAAGAGTAGGGGAAAAGTATGCCTTTGAGGTTAGGGGACTTTGGTTTGGCTGTGTGAACTCAGGGAATTCATTTCCTAAGGTTCCTCCTTGTTTCTCTTGCTCTCCTCTGGCTTGCAGGGACCCCTGTGGAGGGAGGCAATTCTGGGAGGCTGAGCAGAGATCTGCTGCTCACAGCCATGCCACTGGATATGACCACCAAAAATCCTGCACCCAAAACAATCTAAAAACTCCCTGGCCAATTAGTCTCTGGTTCCCACAGGAGGGAGACCACACCCTACCTGAGTGGGGAGACACCATTACTCTAAATTGCTAGGAGATGCTTGGAGGGTATTTACTTTATTTTTTTTTCCCCAATCCTTGCCTGAGGATATTTTTCCCATTGATTTCTAGAGAGAGTGGGAGGGAGGGAGGAGGAGGGCGAGAGGGGGAGAGAGAGAAACATCGACACATCGACTGGTTGCCTCCTGCACACATCCTGACTGGAGATGGGGAACCCGCAATTGAGGTACGTGCCCTTAACCAGGATTGAACCCGCAACCTTTGGGTCTGTGGGCTGACGCTCTAATCACTGAGCCAAACTGGCCAGGGCTGCTTTGTTATTCTTTAAAGAAGAGGTCATTTTTGCCATAAGCCAGAACCAAAGGGTTCCTCCAGTGCTGTTGTCCCCACTCACCTTGCTGGGACAGTAATGGTGTGCTTGGCAGCGCCGGATCATAGGTGGGAGGACCTGGGGGTGGGATGGCCGGCACAGCAAAGCTCTTCAGTGGGTGGGAAGGGCGAACGTGGGCGGTAGGAAGACTCTGGCCTGAATCTTCCTCTTGGGAGCTGGCCAAATAAGAGGAGCTGGTAGCACCTTCAGGATCTTGGTGATCAGTACAGCATGTCTGAGACGAGGAAGCTGGCATGGTGTCAGTGCTGGGGGTATTTCGAACAGATTCTATAGTGGGAAAGTCTAGATGTTAGCATTTTTAAAAACCATTAAACATATGTACATCCCAGGGCCCCTGAAAGCAGCTCAATAAGCACCAAGGTCCATGGATTAGCACCTCTGCCAAGGTTAAGAATAAACTTATCTAAAAGAATCCCAAAGAATTTTGTCAACCAGCTGCTGGAATTTTTTCACCTACACAGCTAAGTCGTCATAATTTTATGAAGTTTTGTTCGGTACTTAGTATGGAGCACATACAAAGGTTCATGAGGCTACTGTCTATTAAGATGTAAATAATTATAAAAGAAAATTTAAAGTTTCATTCATTGTCACCAAGGCTGGCTGGGTATCAGACAAGTACCAACTCTGCCCGCAAGGCCTGGTGGTTACTGTAGCAGAGGTAATGCCACAGGCCCTGTTTGCCCTCAGGGGACTGTGCAGAGCCTCACCAAGGCAACAGCCCCACAGCTCAAGTGGGACCTGGACAACCAACTAGTCCTCAGGTCTACAAATAGCATTAAGATTACGCCATATGAAGGGTGCTGGGGTCAGAGAAAGAAATAGGGTTAGGTCAGCCTAGAGAAGGGGAACACTCAGGAAGAACATGGTAACAATCTCAAAATATGTGAAAAAGGGACAGAGTTGTTCTGGAAGGCAGCACGGTGGGGTGGAAAAAGCACTGGCTTTGGATCAAATACACCTGGACTCTAATCTTGGCACACTAGCTGGGTGAACTTGTCAGTTACCAAATCTGAGTCTCAGTTTCTTTACCTACAAAACAGGAAGAATAACACATGATTCACTGGGGATTAGTTGAGAAGACTTATGAAAAGTGCTGAACATAAGGCTTGAACAAGGTTCTTTTCTTTGTAAATTACCGAGTGCTTACTCTGAGCCAGGGACTATGCGAAGAATTTTACATTCTTTAGCTCATTCAATCCTCAAAGTAACTCAGAAGGCACTGGGAGGTTGGGCCTTGCCCTAGGACAGAGTGAGAACAGGTAAAGTAGGAATCTGAATTCTGGGCTGGACTCCCAAGCCCAAGTTCCAAACCACCACAGACTATACCACCCTTCCATCCCAATGCCACCGTCCCCTGAACATGCAGGGGCGGCAGCAGGACAGGGAGACATGAGAACAGTAGGAGCTGGTGCAAACCACTGCTGGTTCCCCGAGGAGGGGCCTGGAAGACACCAGCTCTGGACAAGAGGCTGCATCAGGAAGCCAGAAAGATGGCCTCCCTTGACTCCTAGAGTTCTCACCCTTAAAAAAAGAAAATAATCCTTTTAGGAAGCAATATGTGAGCAACCTGCAGAAATCAACCTATTTCTCTGTCGTCGCTGCTGAGGTAGCAATAAATCTGTTCCCTTGGGCTCTCAGGAGATAGGCCATAGCTCAAAGGTCTTGAGTTGCAGGGATGAGGAACTCACCACCCTCCTCAAGTGCGGAAAGTCTGGCTGTGACAGTCCTACCAGCCCCAGGGGTGGCTGAGGATTTTACTTAAGCCAGACACCACCACAGATGAGAGCTGCTGGTCCGCTTGCTCAGTGTGACCTGGGCCTGAAGGTAGCTGGTGAGGGTGGGAGTAGGGGGCTAGGAGGGAGAAAGCAGGCTTCAGCTGGAACCACGTCAGCCTGGACTGGCAGATATGTTAAGTCACTCTGGGCACACAGGCCTGCCTTGGCTGCCTCAACTGCCTTAATTTAATTTGATAAGCTTCTGAAGGCCAGAGAGATGGTAGGGCTGCCCGGATAAGTCAGTGCTGTTCCTCACTGTGCAGCTCCAAAGGGCACCAGGCACACTGTATTCTCTGGGAAGGGTGTATCCTGAGAGTGTGCAATACCACTGGTCTGTGAGGAAAACTATGCTGTAACACACAACTTCTTGCTGGCAAGGAGCTGACTTCCTGACTTACCTCTCAGATTTGTTCAAGACATACAAAATTGACACTGGTCATCAACTTGGACAAGTGGAAAGTGCTCTTCCTATGTTAAGTGGTGGTGACAGAGTAAATGTTCCAGAACAAGACATAGTAAGTGGTCACTAGAGTGAGGACTGCCCTGGCCAGGTTCTCATCATGCAGAACCCATACTCGCAGGGCTTTGGCAGCACTGAGCTCCAGAACCGCAGGAAAACACAGCAGTAAGAGGCTCAGGTTACTTCTAGATACTTGCTCTACATCTTCAGTGCCTCTACCACTAGTTTCACCTTCATTTATCCCCTCTGGCCACTGGAAAAAAAAAACCCTTTAGTAATGCAAATCATTCCTTTTCCTCTCTTTACTTCTGCCTAAGTCCATACAGAATGGAACCCTAACACTTGACTACTAGGATGAGGGCTGGGTGGGAGCTGCCAGACTTCTTGCCAACCTTCACTCCCCCACCCCCACCCCATCCAGGAGGAAGGCAGAGGAGGCTAAAGAGATGGGAAGAGCCTGCCATGCACTTAGGCAGGCCCACAGCCTAGTGTGAGAATCCTCCGCCGTAAAACTGGAGAAACAGGACAGCTGCTTTCTAAGAGCAGGTTTAGAGGGCGGCTTTCTGGTCACTGCTGTATTGGAGACTATGTCTGTGAGGCAGACTCTGGTTTTCCATACAGCCTCTAGTGTACTGTCTTTCCCTAAAGGCAGAACCCCAAACTCGGATTTGGAGAAGGTAGTAGGAAGGCCAATTTTATGGCCTGGCTGGCATGGGTCAGCAGTTGAGCATCAACCTATGGACCAGGAGATTACAGTTCAATTCCTGGTCAGGGCACATACCCGGGTTGCGGGCTCGATCCTCAGTAGGGGGTGTGCAGGAGGCAGCCCCCCCTTTCCTCTCCCTTCCTCTCTCTGAAATCAATAAAGATGTATTTAAAAAAAAAAAAGGCCAATTTTAGAAATGAGTTCAAGCAATATTCTCCACACCAAGAAAAGGTTTGGGAGGAGATAACTTTGGGAGTTATTGGGCAGCCCTTTAATAAAACCTTGATCTTCATTTGATGTTTTGGGTATGTTTATAATTGATCAAAATGTAAAGGAGACGGGATGCTACTGGCAAGCCAAACTTCTAACATTAAGTTCTGAGGTTCTCTTAAAATGGAATTCACTTGAAATTCTCTTATTGTCCAGAACCACCAGCACTTAGTTCTACTAGTAACATCATAACTATTAACAGACAAGTTTCAAATAATAGAAAAAGTGTATGCTATATATGAGCCATTATTAGATCTGTACTTTAAAACTGAGAGGGTGAAAATTAATTTTCAATTAACGAGGAACAATCATATCTAGTCCATTTACTGTCCCCCCACTTACACTATTTCCTCCATAAAACTGTTTTGATAATGCTGTCTCTTAAGGTTTCCAAACTGGGACAGGTTTGTCTGTCAATGTGTTTCTTTAAATATACTGCAGATTGTTAGGCAAATTTCCTATCTGTGTAGCACTTTCTCATTTCACTAACCCACTAGACAACCTGAGGTTTACGATATGCACCAACTCCATGTGCTGCTGGCCTCGCAGCCCCAGGATGCTGTTCTCACTCTGCTCCACAGCAGGAGTATGTAAGACCTACTGTGAGCAGTACCTATAGCTGCCGCACGGACCCTCCCAATATTAAGGTGACTGAGAGGCAAAGTTGACCTTCAGTGTCTGAAAATCACCCAGAATGCGTCTTCTTTCAAATTGGACCGTTAAAAAAATAAACTAACCTAAAATCTAAGTGAATTAAAATACAAGTGGTTGGAACAAGACATGGTTATGTAATTAGCTATTGTGCTTTACTAAAATGACTTGTACTGAGCACTTAAAACTTTGGGGGGAAAAGGGGCCAATTTTACAGAAGCAAATTTGAGTCAGGAATAGAAATGTTATGATAAATATAAAACACTGAGAAAATCTCCAAATCCTTCTAAGCAGGCAAGTCCTTCCCCATGTCAGCTTGCCAACTCTTTTGCAATGATTTCCACCTGGGGCTCGGTCCTCGTCTCTCACCTGTGGAATTGGCCCTGTCTGAAAGGGACATGGATGTGCCAATGGGCCATGGGCTGCCTGGGTGGTAGAGATGACTGCGAGCTGGAGAAGCGAGGCTGCTGGAGTGGAAATGATGGTGGGGGTTATCGAGGGAATGGATGGGATGGGCACTAATCACAGCTGTGAATGAACACAAGACAGAGAAATGCTTAACATGCTTGCACGGACACACACAAATCATACTTCAAGAGCAAAATCATCCCTCCCCCTCCCATACAATGCAACCACTCCCTTGGTTTTCTGGTGGCAGCTGGCTGGATGTGGGCAATTAGCCATGGATTTTATACATTTGTTTTAAAAAATCAACATGCATACCCCTGTCTATTTCTCTCTCTCTACACCCAGGAAAAGTCTGAGGAATATATACTAAAATGTTAATGGTGATTATCTTGTGGAGAACAGTATCAGGAATAAAACACTTTTTTCTATTGGTTTATAATTCCAATTTTTCTACAATAAACATGAATTATATGAGGTATTAAAAATATCTATTTGAATGTCACATAATGTAACTCCATAAGCAAAGAAATGATGGTTTAGGTTTCTATACTTCTTTCTCATGCTAGAAAGATGTAAGTCCTTCTCCTTCACATGTATTCCTAATTCATTCTGCCTTTTCTTACTTGTTGAATGAAGCATGCACTAGGTATTTAGGTTGAATGAATGAATAGCTGTTTAATCAGTTTTCATATCTTAAAAGGAATGCAATGGAACTGATTCTTATGGTCCAATCTAGTAGTAAAAGCATGAAACTCAGCCTATGACACTG
This sequence comes from Miniopterus natalensis, assembly GCF_054644295.1. NCBI lineage: Eukaryota > Metazoa > Chordata > Mammalia > Chiroptera > Miniopteridae > Miniopterus > Miniopterus natalensis. The sequence goes on from NC_142081.1 coordinate 98,861,596, forward strand.
TCTTACAACTTCCAGCCTGGGAGCTCAACCACATCTTTTCACATTTTAAAACACATGGATCTTTCCTAATTGCCTCTTTCTTTCCCACACTAAGAAATTCAATTTGCTGCATTTAGCTAACAAATCCAAATTTCCACACAGATATTTCATATACAAGGTTATGTGAAGACAAAACTTGTACTAATGAGGCTTCATTATCAACCCAAGATATGAAAACAAAATCAGAAGCCTAGTTTGTGAATCAACTTTCCTTAGGCACTCCCTAGAGTAGTCATAGAAACAATGTTTAAGATCAAGATAACCAGCTCAAAAGCCCCCAAATAGGTAAATAGGTAGAGGTGACTAGGAACACAGGTGATCTTTCATTCCCTAAGGAAGGGCTTCACAAACTTTGTGATAAACTTAATTAGCCTTTGGAGTCTCTGAAAATGTCTTCTGTCACCAAGGATCTCCTTAGATCTTTGTGGGGACACTCAACATTACCCTGGAAGAAAATCCCAGTCAATAAAACAGATGCTGCCCGGCCAGTGTTGCTAAATGGTTGAGTGTTGACCCATGAACCAGGAGGCCCCAGTTCAATTCCCAGTAAGGGCACATGCCCAGGTTTTGGGCTCAATACCCAATAAGGGGAATGCAGGAGGCAGCTGATCAATGACTCTCATCATTGATGTTTCTCTCTCTCTCTCCCTTCCTCTCTCCCAAATCAATAAAAACATATTTTAAAGAAAAGCAGACAAACAAACAAAACCAGATGCCTTTCTTCTCCAGCCATCCCCTGTTCTGGCCACCTGTAAACAAGCAGGTGGACCAACCAACCAGCAACCCCAGAGTCTCACTGCCCCTCTTCAAGACCTGGGGAACCAGAAGGCTCAAGTGGTCCTTTGGAATAAAATACAACTTGGAAAAGCTGGCTGAAGAGGGTTCACAGGACAGTTTGTGAGTCAGCATCTCTTCTAGGGGAAGACCAATGGTTTTCAGAAGCAGGAGCTTCAGAATCAGTGTTTTCCAGAATCAGGACTAGGATGAGGTGAATAAGCCTCCTGATTTTTACCTACTTGAAAGCATTATAGAGAGGACTCTCGCAACAGAAAAACAAAATTGACTTTCTCCATTATTATTATTATTAATCCTCATGTGAGGATATTTTTTCCATTGCTTTTTCAGACAGTAGAAGGTGGGGGGAGAGAAACATTGCACTGATGTGAGAGACACACACTGACTGGTTGCCTCCAGCATGTACCGCAACCAGGGGAGGGGAGTGAACCTGCAAATGAGGTATGTGCCCTTGACTAGGAATCAAACCTGTGACCCTTCGGTGCATAGGCTGACACTCTAACCACTGAGCAACACCAGGCAGAGCTGACTTTCTCTATTTTCAAGTTATCTTTATTGTTGAAAGTATGACAAATGTCTGCTCCCCCCCCCATTGATCCCTTCCAACCTGCAACTCTCGACCCCACAGGCCTTCAACACACTACTGTCTGTGTCCATGGGTTATGCATATATGCATGTAAGTTTTTAGGTTAATCTCTCCCCACCCACCCCTGCCTTCCCTCTGAGATTCATCAATCTGTTCCATGCTTCTATGTCTCTGGATCTTCTTTGTTCATCGGTTTATTTTGTTCATTAGATTCCACATATGAATAAGATCATGTGACACTTGTCTTACTCTGACTGGCTTACTTCCATCAGCATAATACTCTCCAGGCTACACCATGCTGTTTCAAAGGGTAAGGGATCCTTCTTTTTTACAGCTGCATAATGTTTGAAGGTGTAAATGTCCGAGAAGATGCTTGATATGCTTTCAATCTTTTTGAACTTGTAGAGACTTGTCTTCTGTCCTAATGTGATCTTTGAAAATGATCCATGTGCATTTGAGGAGAATATATATTCTGCAGCTTTGGGATGAAATGTTCTGTAAATGTCAATTAAATCCATCAGATCCAGTATGTCATTCAGAGTCACTGTTCCCTTGTTGATTTTTTGTCTGGAAGATCTATCTAGTAAAGTCAGTGGGGTGTTCAAGTCCCCTACTGTGACTGTATTGCTGTCAATCTCCCCCTTAAAGTCCTCCAGAAGATTTTTTTTTTCCAGCCTGTGTTAGTCTTTTGTTCTGAGGTGGGTTTCTTATAGACGTAGGCAGCATGTAGTTGGGACTTGTTTTCTTATCCATTCAGCTACCCTAAGCCTTTTGATTGGAGCACTTAATCCATTTATATATAAGGTTATTATTGACAGGTACGTATCTATTGCCATTTTAATTCTTTATGCCTATGTTTCTCATTCTACTTCAACTTCTTATTACAGCAGTCCCTTTAACATTTCTTGCAATGCTGGTTTGGTGGTGATAAACTCCTTTAACCTTCTTTTGTCTGGGAAGCTGTTTTTATTTTTAATATGTCTTTATTGATTTCAGAGAGAGGATGGGAGAGGGACAAAAATAGAAACATTAATGATGAGATAATCATTGATCAGCTGCCTCCTGCATCCCCCTACTGGGGATCGAGCCCAGAACCCAGACATGTGCCCTGACCAGGAAATGAACCATGACCTCCTGGATCATAGGTTGATGCTCAACTGCTGAGCCATGTTGGCCTGGCTGTCTGGGAAGCTCCTTATTTCACCATCTATTTGGAATGAAAGCCTTGTTGGATAGAGCAGTCTTGGTTTCAGATCCTTGTTTTGCATTACCTTGAATATTTCATGCCATTCCTTTCTAGCCTGTAGAATTTCTGATGAGAAGTCAGCTGACAGCCTTATGGGAGCTCCTTTGTAGGTAACAGATTGCTTTTCTCTTGCTGCCTTTAATACTTTCTCTTTGTCTTGAATATTTGGCATTCTAATTATGATGTATCTGGGTGTGGACCTCTTTGGATTCTTCTTGCTTGGGACTCTCTGTGCCTCCTGAACTTGTGTGACTTTTTCCTTGACCAGGTTAGGGAAGTGTTCTGCCATTATTTCTTCAAACAGGTTCTGTAACCCTTGCTTACTTTCTGTATCTTCTGGCATTCCTATGACGCACATATTGTAATGTTTCATGTTGTCCCACAGCTCCCTTAAACTGTCCTCCTGTTTTTTAATTGTTTTCTCTTTTTCATTCTCTGATTTTTTTCTACCCTGTCTTATAATTCACTGATCTGATCCTCAGCTTCCCCTAATCTGCTGTTTATTCCTTGCAATTATTTTTTTGAAATGGTTTCTTCTAGTACATTTTAGTTTTTAATCTTTACTGATTTCAGAGGGAGGAAGGGAGAGAGAGAGAGAGAGAAACATCAATGATGAGAGAGTCATTGATTGGCTGCCTCCTGCACACCCCCAACTGGGGATTGAGCCTACAACCCAGACATGTGCCCGGACCAGGAATCGAACTGCATCTACTGGATCCTAGGTCAATGATCAGCTGCTAAGCTATGCCCAGCTGGGCTCCAATGTTTTTTTTTGTTTCTACTATGTCATTCTTATTTTCCTTCATAGTTTCCATTCCTTTTCTCATGCTGTTAAGCATCCTTATAATCAGTATTCTGAACTCTGTATCTGATAAATTGCTTATCTCCATTTCATTTATCTCTTCTTCTGGAGAATTCTTTTGTTCTTTCATTTGGGGCTTGGTTTTTGGTCTCCTCATTTTGGCTGCCTGTTTGGACCTGTTTCTATGTATTAGGTAGATCTGCTAAGACTCCTAGTCTTTTGGATGGTCTCTAGTGCAGGTCAATATCAGACACTATTTGTGACTAGCCTGGAGTACTGTTTGAAGCTTTCCACTTTCCACAGCTTGTAGTTCCCTCTGCTGGGGCTGGCTGCATTTGGAAAAGACCAAGAAAAGATGTTCACCAAAGTCTGCTTTTCCAAGCCTTGGGTCCAGAAGCAGATCAGGCAAAGACGGAAAGCACCCAGGGGCTGATTGTTATTCAGTCTCTTAATGAGACTCAGACTGTAGAAATTCCACAGGGTGGGGTGAGGTTTTCCAACAGGGTGGGGCAACTGTTTCCCCCCAGGCAAAAGCTGCTTGGATGGTGTTTGCCTAATATAGATGTTCTCTGTAGTATAGGGGAATGACTCAGCATAGGAACTCAGATGGCTGCCCTCTGAGCTCTATCCTCCAAGCCAACATCTCTGGATTCTTCTCACACAGCTCTAGTCCTCTCTGCCCTCCCTCTACCACAAAACAAGGTGAGTGGCTGCACTCTAAACTTTGTGCACTGGCCCTTTAAGAGGGTGTCTGTATTTCCAGCTGTCTCTCCCTGGCAGATGATACCCCATTTTCACAGCCAGATATTATGTGGGCACCTTTCTCAGTTCTGCTGCTCTGGGCTGGGGAGCCCAGTTTGGGGTTTAGACCTAAGAGTTCTCAGTGGGAACTCACCACAGTTGAGCTATCCCTCTGGAACCTCAGCTGCTGCTTGTGGGAGCCCAGCCAGCCCTCGTGCACCTCTGCACTTCCTACCAGTCTCTATGCTGTCTCCACTTTATGTCCTTGGTTATGAGGGTGCTCTCCAGCTCGTCTTCAGTTGCAGTTGATTATTCAGGATGGTTTTTCTATTTTTAGTTGTAATTCCAGCTTGGTGCTGGGAGAGTATCAGTGTAGCTTCCACTAAATCTGCTGTCATCTTGGAATCTCTCTTTTTCTCTTTAAAGGCATTTCCAGTCTTCCCAAATGAAGTAAATAACAAATAAAGCAATGTGAAAGTGCCTGCCTAAAAGAGGTGGCCATCATTATTTGTTGGCCGATTAAGGACCCAGCGCTGCTGGGCAAGGCCTTCACAGGTGGCTGGTGGGTATACACTATAGGGCAGTAGCCGTGGGGGGAAAAGGGTATCTCAAACCTAAGATCAAAGTATTCAGGTACCTGGTTTCAGATTCTTAAAGATTCCACTCACCCGCCCAACTATTTGAGGCACAAATACTGCAAATTTATTCATACTTCACCAACAACAACAAAAAAAAAAGGAGAAAAAGGAATGATATCAACTGGCACAGCATATCTTTTCTCCTTAACATACTTAAAAGTACCAAATCTAGGAATAAGAATAGTAATTTGCAAGTTTTAACAATAAGCCAGTCAGGTAAGACCTAAAGTCTTATACAAAACAAACAAGCAATAAAGCTACCATCTTCTTATAAATCAAAAGCAACTGGAATAGATTTATTCTTTTGGGATATTTGTGTTTTTAAACCTGGGAACCTTGTTATAGGAGGGAAACCATGGACTCCCCCTGCACAATTCCAAGTGTGGGGCCTTCTTTTGATCACGGATCCTAAGCAAAACATACTTTGTGCAGAAATGACCTATTCATGAACAGGCCCTTACTCTTTCAAAGCATCTAGTGCCTACAGTGTTTGTGCATGAGTGAGAGAGTGCGTGTGCAGACATTTACGTGCACAGGGGTTCCACCAGTTCCCAAATACAGGGTGCAATGGTGCGCCTGCGTGAGTGTAGATATTTGTGATTATTTAAATCTCTGACACTGCTGACAAAGAAATGGCTGAGAGTTCTGAAATTGGACATCTTTTAAGAAATAAATGAAAAATTGAAAAGCTCATTTGGGTTAAAAGTAAAAAGTTATCTTTTAGGATCTAATGCTTTCAGGATTTGAATTTAGGTATCTGACAGTGCTGAGGCTTATTAGCCTACCGTTTGGGTTAGAGCAAATACTTCTGTATCAAGTAGTTTGTAAAACTGATACTGATAGGAAGTGGATTCTTAATCTAGAATGGTACAGGGGACCCTCCACTGGAAGCACAACTGTGCCAGCTACTCTGAATGGCTTAGTTTGGGGGGGGGGGGGGCAGGGGGGGAAGGTTTATTCCACTGCTTTTTTGCTTTTAATCATGATATTTAACTTATTTTGAATTTTAAATATTACTATAGGAGGTTGGGCAACTTTCTTTCCTTATCAAAGTGAGGCATGGGTCAAATACGGTTGAAAATACTGCTTTAAAAACTCCATACTGTTGCCTGGCCAGAGTCCCTCAGGTGGTTGAGGATTATCCTGCGCACGGGTCAAGGCACATACCTGGGTTGCGGGTTTAATTCCCAGATGGGGCACATATGAAAGGCAACCGATCAATGTTTCTCTCTCACACCAATGTTTCTCTTTCCCTTCCTCTCTCTAAGCATGTCCTGGGTGAAGGTTTAAATAAACAAGCAAACAAAAAAAACCCCAAAATAAACCACTCCATACTGTCAACCTCAAACTTCTGTAAGATAAAAAGTCTACTAATTAAAAAAAATTCCACAGGTGCCTATCAACTCTGAATGTGCATCAGGAAGCCTAAGAAGCCTGGACAGATGTTTCCCCATCTCCCCTGCACAGATGCTCTGCACTTTTAGGGAGACTGGTTACTTCCCTATTCCTAGGAGACTGGGAAATTGGCTTTTTAGCTTATTTCCCTATAATTGAAGAAGCTAGTCTCAATATTAATTGGAAAATAGGGCAACTCTTTAATACTTCTTCCCTCAAGTTGCCAAAGCTCTGGTAGAATATCTTCTGTGTCAGGATCAAGTGAAGTCAAAGAGGTCATTCACAGTTGGTCTCCAACTTGACTGAATAGACTGGTAGCACCAGAGAAAAGACACTTTTAACTTACGCTGGGGTGGCTGAGAGTCAAAGGGCATCATCATTTTTGGTCTCATTCCCCGCCTTCCAGCCAGTGTAGACATGCTGTCCTCTGATTCATGCCCTAGACATCAAATATGGAAGTTGGTTACAAGCATGTGCTCTAGGCCACTTTGAGAAGCCTCAGCAGTAAAACATATCTAGTGGGGGATTCACAAACAAGAAAATGAGGACAAGGTATTTCTGCAGAAAGTGATCATTAGTGCATTACAAGAGTCCTTTTTGAGAGTCAATATAGTTGACACAAAGCTGCCTACCATGATTCACTGTGGTGTTTATAAGATCACACAGACCAAGAACATTCTGAACACCACAATGACAGCTGGGCTCCAACTGAAGGAACAGAATACAATGCACAGACATGGGCTAGGTTTTCTTAAATGCTTGAGTATTAAGCTGGTAAAGCCCAATGAGAGACCTAAAATATCTAAAAGGTGTCTCATCTGGGTACAGAACCTGTCCCCCACAACACGCTAGCTATCCTTCATCAGACGTTGTAGAAATCCTGTAATACATACTTCTTTAAATCTCACCTCCTATAAGAATCACAGAAGGCAATCTGATAAAATGCAAAATGATTTAAATGAAAACAGTCTCCCAACATTTGGGGAAAACCAGCACCTCTGTATGAATTCCGCCTTTGATGGATGTTGCTGTCCATGGAATTGTCAACTGGTGTAATATCTTGAGAGTTACGAGGAATTGGAGTATCAGTCATGATGGGATTTGGATCTGGAGACTTATCAATGGGTTTCAGCTCCAGTCTCTCATGGTGGATCCAGAGGTCTGGGGGTTTGACATCTTTGGAGTTCCCTTTGTACTTGTGGGAGCCATTCACTGACTTACAAGCAGCTCGTTTCCTAAGGCACAAAATTGAAAGCATGTTTTTTTAAGTAACTCTTTTAAACATATTTGTCAAAAGGCTTGAATGATTAAAACTGCCCTTCTGAGAGACACTTCAAGAAAAGGCAGAACTAAAAACACACACAAAAGAAAAAGAGGCAAGAATTTTTCAACAATAAATATATCTCCTCTTTGTCCACATATAGTTGGAGATACGTACAAGGGCATATTTGAATATTGCCTTGTTACTTTTTTTTAGTATCAAGAGATTAGGCAGCATTTCTAAATCAGATAAACTCTAAAGCAGAAGGTTCCTCCAGTCCACAGAGAAAAGACAACTATTCACCAAAAACATAACAATAGAGTAAACATAGTATCTATGGCTTATAAAGGAGGGAGGAAAGACATTTTACTTTATTTTATATTTTTATTTATTTTTCAAATTAAATTTATTGGGGTAACATTCGTTAATAACATTATATAAGTTTCAGGTGTACATCTTTGTAATACGTCATCTATATACTCTATTGTGTGCTCACTCCCCTAAGTCTAGTTTCCTTCCATCACCATATATTTGACCCGTTTTACCCTCCTCTTCCTCCCCTTACCCCACTCCTCCTCTGGTAACCATCATTATGTCGTCTGTATGAGTTTGTTTTCTTTGAATAACATTTTAGTTAACCCAAACTAGGACTAACAACTGGATAAAGTCAAGAGTGCAGGTGACAGTGTCTACTTCTCTGTGCCTTAGTTTCTCCATTAAGTCATTCATTCACTCACCCATTCAATAAGCACTTATTAGGGACCCACTGTATGTCAGACCCTGTGCTGGACTGCTATGCTCTCAGCACTTCTGGTCAAGTGAGGAAGGCAGACATTGAATGATTATGTTAAAATGATCTGAGTTTAATGAAATGCCAAGTGTTATAGTAACCTCTTAATAGTTGGACATAAGGTGGACAAAAAAAACCAAGAGGAAAAAGTGACATTTAAGCTAAGACCCAAAAGGGGCAGGACAGAAGGTGCATTCCAGGGGGTGAAATCAGCATATGTCAGAGGAATAGCCTGGTATAACCATAGTAGGACTGTAGGAAGTCTCAAGTGGTGGGAGCAGTGACCTATGGGGATGCTGGAAAGGCAGTCAGGGATAAGATCATAATGGGCTTCTGGAGCCATGCCAAGAGTAATAATAAACCAGTAAATAGTTTTAAGCAGGAGAGTAAGCATATCAATTTTGAGTTAAAAATTTACACCCACTGTGGTGTGAGGAAGGGATTTAAGGGGTAGAACAAAACAGGAGACCAGCTAGGATGTGCTGCAATAACCACAGCCACAAATGATGGTGGCCCAGGACACCAGGAATGGAGCAAGGAGCAAGAAATGACAAGACCTGGTGAATAAATGGATGTGAGGTGGGGCAAAACAGAAGCAAGAAGAATAAAGGACGATGCCAAGGTTTCTGGCTTGAGCCATTTACTAACACTGGGAATAATAGGAAGAAACAAGTTTGACAGAAAATATTATAAATTCTGTTTTGGATCTGGACAGTGCCTCCAAATCATTCAAGAGGAAATGCAGAAGGGGCAACTCTGGTGGAGCTGTGGGGCAGAATTCAGATTAGAAAGGCTTGAAGCATGAGTTGGTAGTGAAAGAATGAATGAGGAATGAGTATAGATAAGTATTCAAGAAGTCTTGTGGTAAAGGGAAAAACAGGGATTTGTAAGCAGCTGGTGGTAAGCACCATGCAGTAGAGGAAGGGTTATAATTATGGAAGAAGTCAGAGCACACTTAAATGCTGAAGGGACAGAGCCAATGAGTCAGAGGTCAGCTGTGCTGGAGAGAGGGTCAGAGTACAAGTACAAGTACAAGGTCTTAGAAGATAGGAAACACTAAAATCCACAGGATAAATGCAGAACTGGTTTCAGAGAGGAAGGACACTTAGGAAGGGGGAGAAAATTATTATTCTCAGCGTAGAAAGGTCTCTAGATGTGGTGGTGGTATGCCAAGGAAACTCACTGTTGAAAGTGAGGGACAATGGAGCAATGTGCTGAGAAACAAGGAGGCCTAGACTCTCCATGCTCTTCAGCTTAGATGTTATACGAGTGAGCCTATAAACTGCTACAGTTGAAAGGGGAGGCACTTCAAGTATTAACGAGAAACAAAGCAATAACAAAAGCTAACATATTTCTCTTTTAAATATATCTTTATTGATTTCAGAGAGAGGAAGGTAGAGGGAGAGATAGAATCATTGATGAGAAAGTCATTGATCGGCTGCCTCATGCACACCCCCCTACTGGAGATCAAGCCTGCAACCCGGGGCATGTGCCCTGACCAGGAACTGAACCACGATCTGGATCATAGGTCGATGCTCAACTGCTGAGCCATGCTGGCAGGTAAAGCTCACATATTTTTCACTGGTCAATGGAACACAAAGCAGGCCACTGGGGAAGGAGGGGAAAAACCCTGTGAAGACTTGATACAATTCTTTAAACAAAGGGACCCCAAATCTGCAGGACTTACAGATTCAAATACAGAGTACAGAGTCTATTATCAACCCATTTTCCTATCTCTCAAGCTAAAGACTTAGTACTTTATTTTTTACTTTAAATTCTTCAAAGCACAAAGGAATTCTGTCATTTTGTTTTTTAGATTATTTTAAATAGAAATCTCAAGATTTCTATAACTAGCTATAAAATTCAGTTCATAAAGATAGAAAAATGCGAAATGCTGAACAAAGAAGCTTGCAGTGCCCTGGCTGGTTTGGCTCAAGTGGTTAGCGCATCAGCCCACAGACTGAAGGGTCCCAGGTTCTTCAGTTCCAGGCAGCTGCACATACCTCGGATGCAGGTTTGATCCCTGGACCGGTCAGGGTATGTGCGGGAGGCAATCAATTGTGGATGTGTCTCTCTCACATTAATGTTTCTCTTTCTCTTTCCCCCTACCCTCTCTGAAAAGCAATGTGAAAATATCCTTGGGTGAGGATTTAAAAAGAAAAAAAAAAGGAGTCCCCATTCTCTTGGGAAAGTGATGCAATGCAAGCTATAGAAAGCTATTTTATTGAGGCAAAAGCAGAATTAAAAACATCATACAGCTTACACAAGATGACCTACAGCATGACCAGCAGCAGTTACAGGGTAGCTGTACCCGTCCTGTGTGTTGACAAGACACATCATTATTAAATACGTGCATCCCAGCTTGGGCAGACCAAGTCTGATGGATAATCACACAGACATGAATTTCTGTTTCTTATGGAGCAATACCTTCATCTTATGATCTTTTAGGACACGGCGACTTAAGTCATTTTTTTTATTACCCACATTGTGTTTTGCTATTGGGGTAACTCAGAAATCTACTTTTTTACGCTGTCTTATTGCCAGATAAGAGTTAAACGTGACTTAGGGTCAAGGATTCTCGCAAGTTCGGGACTGTAGGCTGTTATCAAGCACTACATTACTGCATAACCGCACTATCTGTTCTACACAATTAGCCACAAGCCTCAAAGTCCCAAAGCGGTTTAGGGCTGGCAGCTACCTGACCTCTCTGGGAATCTGATATGGTGATTATAAATGACCCTCCCCTCCCCTCCCCTCCCCTCCCCTCCCCTCCCCTCCCCTCCCCTCCCCTCCCCTCCATTCTTGTCCTCACCAGAGGATATTTTTTCTATTGCTTTTCAGAGAGAGTGGAAGGGGGCTGAGGGGGAGGGAGGGAGGGGAAGAGAGGGGGGGGGACACCCCCCCCCGCTGTGAGAGACACACATTGATTGGTTGCCTCCCACATGCACCCTGACCAGGGCCGGGGACTGAGCCTGCAACAGAGGTACATGATGTGCCCTTGACTGGAATCGAACCCAAGACCCTTCAGTCTGAGGATCGACACTCTAACCACTGAGCCAAACCAGCTAGGATGATAGATGATCCTTTCTTATCCATTAAGTCACAGCCCTCCACCCCTTCTATAAGTGGTTAAACTTAGATTTAGAATAAGACGCCTGTGGTTTTCTTCCATCTCACCTGGTATCTGTGCCATGAAACAGCCCATAAGAATGTGCAGGCTCCTGTGCATCTGGCTTACTGTGTGCATATAGACATGTTCCAGGGGACTACCAGCAAGGCTGGACATGGTCCACTTTCCTCTCCTGATCTCTCTACTTGGCTCTGTGACTCGAAAGGTTGAGTAACATGAACTATATCTACTTGGCAATCCTGCCCCTGGAGTCCAGTTGGGTTTGCCCAGTAGAAGGCACAGACAAGACACTGGAGGGTCAGAGATGCTTTTTCTCCTGCCCCTCCCTGCTAGGCTAGAGGTTGTCAGTGTCTCCATTCCCACCATCACATAAGCTTCTGTCCAAAGCCCTCTCCTACCACTTCAGATCTCTGAAAATAGCTCTCTTCTTCCAAAAGAACTCTTACCCTTTCAGGCATGAGGGTGACAGTCATAGTCACCATCTAAGGTGGCTGGCCATTCATTGCTGCTGGCCCTTGAACACTGCTGCCCGGTTTTCCATAACGCCACCTAGGACTTTGTAAATGATCCCTTCATTAAATTCTTGTTCACCCCTTCTGAGTGTGCCTCCTCTTTCCTGCCAGGACCCTGACAAATACACATAAGTGGAACCAGTCTGCATTTTCTTCAAAAATATTTATGACATCACATTTCAAGTGTTTTATGTTTTTCTCTGTATGCAACTCCAAATACAGAAGTCACATAGAAGCAAAATAACAGATACCAAAAATCTACAGGCTACATTTGGGGCTCCTTACTTTTTCTGGTGAGAGGTGGTGCGCCTGGTGCAAAAGACAGCAATGACCACAACCACCACGATGGTGATGACCCCAACAGAGATGATGATGACCAGTAGCATATTACTGTCCAGAGGAGAGGTGGGGCTTCCATGGGGGCTGTTACTGCCTGGAGAGAAAAGAATGGTATGTTAGTATTAGAAAATTCTAGAAATGCATAGAGTCAGGCTATAGAACCTTCATGTGAGTAGAGATACTTTGTATGAGCTTCTTTCTAATGCTCACCACCGCGCCTTGGGTAAAAGTGTCTAATGAAAACGGCTACCTCCTTTAGATCATGAAATCCAGAAAGCTGAGTTTTTGCCCTATGAACATTTCTCAGTACAGTGCTTTGCACAAAGCCATTCAAGAAAAGCTTCAGAAATTATACTGAATATTATACTTGGAAAAATAAAGGGTCTTCCCTTGTGTCTTATGTCATATATAAACTCATCTTATAAAGCACCATTTGTAAATTATTTAGTTTTCTGACTTTCGAAACTATTTTTAAATTGTACATTCACAGAAAGCAAAAGTTTTTTTCCAAAATATGTCTGAGATCACAAAAAATTACTTCAAAAATAAAGTCTCTCTGTTTTTATAAAACAGTTTATGCAGAGTTAGTTCTCTTACTCCATTTCAGGAAAATGTAGGTCTGCATGTATGCATTAATTTGACAAATAGTTAATGAGTGGTTGCTAGGTGCCAGGCATTGTTCTGGGTACTAAAGATGAGGAAGCAATGGTGAGCAACAGAGACATGAATGTTGGGGTGGGGGTGGAGCCAAACGGTAAGTCACAAATTATTAGCAATGAGTGCTATGAAAAAAATCAAATGGGGGCTATAATACAGTAACTGGGTGGCTATTTTATATTGAATGGTTGGAAAAAGCTTCTCTGAGAAGATGGCATTTGAGCTGAGATTTGAATGAAAGGAGAGGTCCCACCATATGAAGACCTGCAGGAAGAACACTGCAGAAGGAGGGAACAGCCTAGGGGAAGGAGCCTAAGGCAGGAATGAGCGTGGTGTGATAAAGGAAGAGAAAGGTAGCCACTGCTGCTTAAGCAAAGAGAGAAACGCAAACTTCAAGGGAAGGAAGTGAGCAAAAAAGGACAGAATGGGGTTGGAGAGGTGTACAGGGGCCATTTAGAACTTTGAGGAAGTTTAGATTTTCTTCTTCATTATAATAATAATTATTATAATAACAACAAATATTATTATTACAACAATGATACTTATTATTTTCCCAACTGCTTACAGGATGGGGTCCAAGCTTTTTTGGAGGTCTTCTGTAACCTAGCTTTTTTCTAAGTTCTTTTCCATTTTCTGAAGCATTTTTTTGCTTCCCACCTCATTATAAAAGTTATGCATGCTCATACTATAGAATATGGGCAATCCCACCATAGAGATCTAACCACCATGGACATTTGATGTCTTTCCTTCTAGTTTCTCTACCTCTTATCTTTCTAACAATCAGAGCTGTACAATAGGAGGACACTGCTTTGCCAAGTAATGAGTGTTTAGTCACTGGAAGTACATAGAGTCATCCTATCAGGCTGGGACGTTGTAGGATAAATTCCTACCATGAAGCTGTTTTTAGAGAAAAAGCTCTCAAAGTGAATTTCATATACAGCCTGGTTTATAAACTTATGATCTAATCCAAACAATACTAATTGTGGGAATCCTTTCCATAACATTGGATTAGCTGACCTTCCAAGTTTTGATGTTATGATTTTATAGGCTACATCTAAGCACAGTGCAGAACCTGGGTGATTTAGGAGAGCTTAAGAGCTTATTCTTCTACATTTGGTTCAATCATTTTTATCCTTCATTTCTGAGAAAAAGGTAAGCAGATAAACAACTCAAATTGTACACACTGACCTTAAATAAAATAACATTTTAAAAAGTAAAATAACATTTTTATATTTGGGGAAGACTACAGAACTAGGGGCCAATAAATTAGGCCATATTCGGGTTTTGCATGAAACTTTTATTAATAGAGCTGCTGGGCAGGGTATGCAATAGGGCAGGCATTGAAAGGAGAGACTGGGGAGCTCTCAGGGGTTAGGAGGAAAGCAGAGGTGGGGCTGGAAAGCAGTTGTTCTCTGCATTCAACAGAGATGAGTTCCCATTTAACATTATTTGACCTCTAACTTTGAGCTTGCCAAAATCTCCCTTCTAAGACAGAGTAGGAGTGAGCTCCCAAAGGGAGCATCAACCCTTCTACCAGGGTCATTACGATAGGCCATTTCTTAAACTTCCTAACCACCTTTTCCAACTTTACGCTCTTACCTCCCCAACTCATTCTTCACTGTTTACTAACTATAGATACTCAAAAAACAGAGAAGTCATAGTTTACCAGTATCAGACATCTTACATATGTTATTTATAGGATGAAGTTCACATTTCTCAGCACTTGCGCCTTTGATAGGTTGGTCCTAACCAACCTTCCCTAACCTGAGAATCTTTATCCTGCCTCTATGCAGTGTGATCCCTGGTGACAGTGGTTGTTTTATATTGCCAGGCCTTTGCACATGCCCTTTTTGCTTCTTGGAATGTTTAACCCACTCCTTGACATTTACAATCTCCTATGCATCCTTTAAAATCTGGGTCAGATATCACTTCTACAAAGCTTTCCCTTATCTCTATTAGGTTGTATGTTACTCACTCCTTTTGCTCCCATAGCCTATTATATAGAACCCGAATCTTTAAAAAAATGTATGAATGAATGAATGCATAAATGAAAGAAAAGACAAAGAAATAATTACTTTTTTCACAGCATTTTTTTGCTTCTCACCTCATTATAAAAGTTATGCATGCTCATACTGTAGAACAGTATGAATATTATATTGTGGACAGAACATAAAAGTAACATATGCATCCCAAGAGAAAAAAAACTCACAAAGTCCTAGAACTAGGAGATTAAAAATTTCTTAAAGCATGCAAGTTTGTCTGGTTCTCCAAAGAAGAGGCTGATTTCACAAGTGTGGGCAGTACCACTTTCTTTTTAATCCTTACCCGAGGATATGTTTATTGGCTTGAGAGAGAGAGGAAGAAACAGAGAGAGAGGGAGGGATGGGGGGAGAGAGGTGACAAACATCAATCAGTTGCCTCCTGTAGGTGCCCTACTGGGGATCGCGAACCTGAAACCTAGGTATGTGCCCTGAGAAATGAACCTGTGACCTTTTGGTGTATGAGACGATGCTCCAACCAAGTGAGCTACCTGGCCAGGGCAGGGCAGGACCACTTTTTATTTAAATAGAGAGCTAGATATTAAGAGATCATTTTATTTTCACAGTTAAGAGTAGGAGTTTCCAGGGGACACGCCTTTTTCTTCCATGTCTTACAGGAGACAGTAAGGATTATTTCTAGCAGCTATTTGTATGGATTTTCACCAATACCAGATTTCTACATCTGGAATAGAACCTGTGCCTTTTAGACTGTGTGTGATAGTGGAAAAGGCACAATGAGATGTCAGAAGACCTGGGTTATGATTCTAGGACTTCCATAATTAGTGGGTGGATCCAGGCAGATTACTTCTCCACTGAGTCTCTTAATGTTTAAAATGGGAATGACACTGGTTTTCCCTGCTTGAAAATGATTTCATGTCTGAAAGTAACTTACAAATGGTGAAGTTCTATAGAAGAGTAGGTATCATCATTAAGTAATTAGAAGGCACCAGCTCTTAGGATGGCTATAAGAGTGGGAAAGATTTTTTAGAATTCCCAAACTAAAAACGCTATAGTAAGTAGTCTGGGGAGAAATTAATGATTCTGAAGCATTTCTTTGGCTTGGGTGGTGGCTAATTCCACTAAATAATTTATTTTTGAAAACAAAATTCTAATTTTTTTCTAGAGGCAGTAGGCAAAAGGAAGGCTTGTTTGTTCATAATTTTAAGTTGGATATGGGGGAAACAATTTTATTTATAGACCCCATGAATAGGTTTGCAGTAATTCAAGAAATATTTGCCAGGTAAGTGCCTAAAGCTAACTCTATTAAATAAAAGGAAATAGGTAACATGCTATAATCACTGCACACAAGCTATAAGGCCATTTCAAGATGTCAAGCAGAATTGCATCAAGCCCACAGTAGGCAACAGGGCCACAGGAGGGGCTTTACCGCTCATGGGAGGTTTGTAGTCAGATCCCAGGTCTGGCAGCCGGCTTCCTTTTCCTGCAGACCCTGAGGCTGAAGGAGAAAAAAAAAAATCATGTCAGTAATGACCCAACTCCAGGAGTGACAAGTCCACTTCACGGCTAGTGAGCGTTTTCTATAAAAAAATATTTTCAGTCTACTTTGTTAATGAGAAAAGGAAATAACATATCAACAACCGGGGAAAATATAGTCTATTGGTGCAAAACAAACTAAGTTCTAGCTTTCTATGCAATGAGGCATCTGAAAGGCTGACACCCTTTCCATGGCTGTATTTAGTGTGCAACTAGACTGCCACTCACTATTCATAAGGTGGGAACATACCCCACTTCTCCAGCCCAGGAAATAAGTTTCTGAAAGGTGGCTCAGAGCACTGATGCAAAAGTAGCTTCTCTTGGAAAAGGAACCAAGAAAACCAGTTTGATTAGCTTCTGCAATAAAGAACCAGACTCTTCTTTTCTCAAATTATAAAGTTGCCTTTCCCTAAGCAGGAGCAGGAAGACAAGCGGAGGTTTAAATTGGGGTCTCAGTTCCTGCTCAGTCACCTAAATACACAAAAGATCGAAAGACAAAGTCTTTACTCTAGTTGCTCACAAAAGACACTCTAACCTGTCATCAGGGAACACAGTAAGGCTGCTGACCTTAGGCTTGAGGCCACTTCACAAGTGGGCCTCAGAAAATGCAAATATCAGTGTTTTAGAAATTCTTATCCCTTTTTTTAAATTCTCAACTGAGGATATTTTTTTCCATTGCTTTTCAGAGGGGGAGTGGGGGTGGGAGGGAGAGAGGGATAGAGAGAGGGATGGAGGGAGAGAGACAAAGAGAGAGAGAAAGATAGATCAATGTGAGAGAGACACATCGATTGGCTGCCTCCCACACATGCCCCTACCAAGGCCAGGGATCGAGCCTGCAACCAAGGTATGTGCCCTTGGCCGGAATTGAACCCAGGACCTTTTAGTTCGTGCGCTGACGCTCTAGCCACTAAGCAAAACTGGCCAGGGCACCTATCCTTGGCCTGGGATTTTGTTCTTCACATTTATAGAAAAAGCTGCTTGGGTAAAGCAAATACAAGGAGTCTTTTCCCAATAAAGCAAAGATATCCCTCAACCCAAAGCTTGGGGCCAGAAAGTAATATCAGACTTCTCTTGAAGAGGTCGGAAAGAACTGCAAAGTAAAAGCTGCTCCTCAAAGTTAAGCTCAATGCTTAACAGACTGTCAACCCTTGCATACTGGCTCTACCATGCACTAACAGTGTGACTTTTGGCAAGTTTAACTATCCTGTTTCCTCATTATAAAACAGTAATAATAATGGTATCTACTTCATGAAACTATTGTGAGCATTAAGTGGAAATTTAATCCTATAAAATACTTTCAGTGCTGCCTAACAGGCAGTAAATGTTCAATAAATATTAACTACTATTATTACAAGTATAATAAATCTTTAGGGAAGAATATATTCTTTCTCTTTATAGAGGCAGAGCGCATGAAGCTTCAAAAACACTTATAAATAGTAATTTATATAAATTAAACTTGGCTAGAAATTCATAAACTAGATGTGTTTCTGTAAAACATTGGTGTTAACATCAAGTACTTCTATAAATTATCAGACTTGAAGGAAATGAAAGAAATTAAAATCTGAAGGTTTTTGTGTGTAGTTCTTTTAACAGAATAAATCTAGAGACAAAAAACAGTGTTTTCTATGTTTCCTCAAGTTCAAAACCCCAAAAGGTAACAGAAGTTCTTGGGTATGCAAAAGGGCACACGCTGGAAGTCAGCTCACTGTCTCTCCCCAATTGCCCGTTCTAATCCCTTTACCCCCTTACTTCTGCTGCTGCCATCCTCCCAAATGGCACACACCACACATCAAGGTTTCAGCTGTTCTTTTCACTATGAGTAAGTTTAGCTGGTGGAATGACCTAGCACTTGTAAGGCTCTTCATGTTTAAGTGCCCTTATTTGTCAGGTAGTCCACATTTACGACAAACTATCTAGAGATTCATATTATGTAAATAATTGCCAAAGAACGCACTTTGCAATAAGCTGGTTGGTTTAATTCCTGTATTTCCCAACATTTTTTTCTTTTAAATTTAACCTATGAACAAGAAATCCCAAGGATTAACCAAACACCAAATATAAATATGGGCAAAGAATTTTTAAATATCAGAGGTGGGGTGCAGTTCAGAACTGCACTCTGGCTTATGGCATGACGCCAGGAAAGAACAACAAGCACATTTATATTCTGTGCATATACAGAATGGTTATTTTTCTTTTCTTACACTTAAGTAAAAGTTTCTACCATGATTAGGGTGCCTCCCTCCCCCATATGAAAGCATGTGTGCAGTTTCTCCAAAGTACAACAAAAGACTCATTGAATGCAAACACATTTCTAAAGCCCTGAAACTTGAAACCTCAAGTTCTGACTCTTCCTTGCCATTAACCAAGATCCAAAGACTGTATTTCTAATTACTATTCTTAAACCATGAAAGCAATCATCAAATTTTTATTGTTCTTTCTTAGTATAGGAAACAGATATCAACTTTAGCTGAATTCCCAGAGATGAAAATCACAAAGCACAGTTACCCTCCACCACAGTAACTATGGTGTGAAATGACCTTGCTGATATATAATTTCAGGTGACAATGAGGCCCATGCTTCCTAGGTTTCCATTTAAAATTGTTTCTATCGTCTTTTAAAGTGAGAAGATATATTTAAGGGAAGAAATGGAAAAGGAGCTCTGCATCAAGCTTATGGTAAGAGAATAAAGAGCACGAATATTGTCATGGATACTCATAGTAGGGAAATTTGTAGCAGCTTTGTGGGAGGAGGAAATAGGGTATTCACCGAATTTGATTACAACTTTTCATTTACAGATACTAATAAAATCCTATATGCTACAGATTGGTATGCTTGCTCTCATCATGGCCGAAATTGTTACAGAATTTCAATATCTTAGTGCTAATCAGACCCACGCTTAAGGCCAATCTCCTACAGCTGTAGAACTCAAGTTTATTGGACTCAGGTTTCTTTTTTCCTGCCAGTCTATTTCAGCTCCCAGCTTTTCAGATACCCCAAGTGCCTCAAACATGGACTCAACTCCACTTTGGCCAATAAATACATGGTTTTGAACACAAGAAAAAAGGAAACAAAAACAACAAAAAGCCAATAATAGGTCACAAAAGAGAGGAAAGGAAAGAGAGGCCATCTACTCATTTACCTTGATCATTAGGCATTTTATCAGAGGAGTCCGCTAACAGGCCAAGCACAGGGGAAGAAGAAACAAGAGCAAGGATCACAAGTTTTGAAGATGGGACAGGCAGAATTTTTTAAAGGAAAAAAAAAAAAAAATCCCATAAACTTCGAAACAAACTGAGTCTTTTTTTTTTTTTTTTAAATACCAACAGAAGAGAAACTCTATATAGCTTCCATATTTCCAGAGACTCAGTCCCCGACTAAATTTTATTCCTAAGCTCTCTTGGTTCAATACTTTATCTTCACTTTCTTATCTAGAGTTTCTTTAAAGGGCCCCCTTCCTACCTACAACGTCTAAATTAAGCCTTTCAGGTTGGGAGTTTGCATGTGTTGAAAGAGAATCATTTATCACAATAATATGCTATTGCTCTGTATGGGAAAAGAGAATCAATCACACCTGATCTGACTGTAAACAGCTCTACATCACTGCCTTGAACAGACTGGAGTCAGAGTTCCCTCCTACATGATCTGGTCAGGTCAGTGACCTAGGGAGCACCGCTCTGGTGGTCAGTGGTGAGTGAGGCATTATTCTGAGGTAAATGCACACACTGTGACTCATCATAAGGACTTCTTATTATCATCCACAGTCTCTACATGCTAAAGTGATATGTGCAAGCACAGCCCCACTAAAGAGACACATTATAAAACACTGCGGGGAACCTTACCTTTAGGTGTTCTAAATTGCACAGCGTCAGACATGGGCCCCATGCCCTTTGAGTTCCGAGCCTGGATTTTGAAGTAGTACGGTGTGTCCAGTGTTAGCTCCTGTATCTGGTGAGTCAGCCTGTTGCCCACAACAGGTTCAATAACCCAATCATGTATCTCTGCATTCACATCTGTGCTGTAATATATGATGTAACCTGTCCAAAGCAGTTAATGGAAAAAGAAATCTTATTTCTGCTTTTTCTTTCGCAATCAGTAAGTCAATACAGATATATGTTAGAGCACAAACAAGAATCAGTTACAGAATGGTAAAATCCATTCAAAATGCTCCTCTAAACATAATATAGAGAAAAACCACAATTTACACAGTGCCAAGCTGTGAGTTATCATCTATATCAGCAGTTGAAATAATAAAACTAATAAAAGATAGAAAATATAGGGTTAAGTATCTTCAGGAGCTAGGAAATCATAAGGAAAACTGAATCACTTCAATATGTTAATATTTAAATAATGTACTTTGGTCTACAATTAAAATAATGCAGTTTTGAAAATCGATAACGGCCTAACATGCTGTTTTTGTCTCACCAGTGTGACCTCCTGGGATAAAAACTCCTGGGAGAAGGGCAGCAACCTTTGTTAAGTTCTCCCAGATTTGGGGCGAAAGTCACAGTGATAACTTCCACCAGAGGGCACTCAATCTCCATGGCTGAGGCAGAGAGACCCACAACCACAAGCCTACCTGGCCCATACAATGCATTACTGGGCTTTAAAGACAAAGGACAATGCAATGCAGGCCAAGTCATGCTTGATTCTTTCATGAAAGAAGAAAATTTAAAAACCTAAAAGTGACAAAAAAGACCAGGAATTTCTGGAAAGTTTCTATTGAAAGCCGAAGCAGAATAATACAAATATATACACTTTCAGTATTTTTAGGCCACCCTATTCTTACCAAGTAACTTCGGAAGGCAAACCCCCGTTCCTCAGTGTATACCTATAAGGAACAGAGGTTCCAAGGGGAATATTTAACAACTAAATCCCTTTCCTCCTTGACAACGCTGAGGAGGACAGTGTTTATGGTGGAAGGTTCTCCTCTAGAAGTCCAAGGAAAAATTCCTGATCCCTTCAAAGTCCTAGGTCAATTCAAAGTTTTAACTCTAGTTATAAAAGAACAGGAGCTAAAGTAGCCTGCCTAGAGAGGGAAAAGGAATTAAAAGTGTAATGGGCTTTTTGGGATTTAGGGTAAAAGAGCTGAATCTCTGTTCACTGGCAATTCCCTAAAGAATTAGGCAGGGTCTTTAACTTAAAGCAGGCCATCCAGTCACAGGCAGACTCCCGCTTCTCCAAACAGAGCTTTCCTTGAGTGCTTCTGCCCAGCAGGAAGAGGGAACAGACACACATTCAAAACAACTTACCTGTAATTTTGCCATTGGCTTCAGAAGGAGGCTGCCAATTTACAATTATGGTCCTAGGTTTTCCCTCTTTACTCACAACTGTCACATCCTTGGGCGGAGAAGTAGGAACTAAAAAATAACAATACTTTTAATAATTCCTGTCCATTTCAATTCTATTCACCATTTCTTCAACCCTTCCCATTTGTAAGTTACAATCAAGGGTACAAAAAACGTAAAGCCTCCTGACTTCAAAGAACTCACAGTCTATCTACAGATAGCTCAGATAAAAAGAAGAATACGCAAAATATCAGAGAGAATACCACACTACGAAGATACAGAATTGGCATCTCAGCTGGCGTCAGGGATATATATGGTAAGTAGGTAGGGAAATAAAAAAGGCACTTTACAAATCATTTTTCACTTAATGTTTATGGCAGCTTGAGAGGTAGTTACCACTGTCCCTGCTTGACCGATAAGGACACTGAAAATAAGGAAAGTTATGTAATTTTCCTAAGATGACGTTCCTCTCCTAATTTGGATTATTTTGTTAGGATATTTTTAAATGTAAAATAATTTTTTCTCTGACCTATAGTTGGCTCTCCAAACCAAATGTTTGAAAACCCCAAATTCCTTCAAAGAACACATGATTTATAAATTGATGTTTATTATTTGGAGTTTGCAATAAAAACATACTGTCAACTATTTGAGCTTATAGCTCTGAAATGTAAAGCTGTTTATGTAACAGAAAAACCAATAAAATAAAAATGACTGCATTTCTTGTTTCCATGTTAGGGCTGAAAACTTCTAATGTACAAGTAGGGAAATAAGCAAATTAGGAACAGCCTTAAATTTTCTCTTCCTGAAGGGCTAGAATCCTCCCAGTATAAAATGGAAGAAAGCCTGGTGAAATGCAACATCCTATGGAAATACATTATGTCATTTATTAGCTAATGGGTTGGAATTAAAACAAAAAGATATTCTTAAAACTGGCAAAGAAAGCAAAATCAAGGTCTATGTAAGCTTTTGTGCACTATATTTATAGCTCTCTAAATCCAAACCCCTTTCTCTGTAGGAAGTCCTACCCACTGTTCAGAAGACAGAAAGACATTAGGGCCAAGCCTTTTGGGATACTACACCTCAACTTTGTCATTATTTATATACAGGAGAGAAAAAATAGGAGGCTGGAATAGACAGAGACAATGGTTACACATGTCTCCACGCTGGGAAAGTACAAGAAGTAGAAAGGTAGGCCTACAAGTGAGCAGAAAGCAAACAAAATCTCAAACCTGGACGGCCTGCTTTCCCCTTAATTTGCTTAACTGTCTTTTTTCTTTCATGTTTACTTACAGACAAAATCCCTAAGGATACTCCAGTGGGAGATTTTACAAGACACTAATTGGTTTGCAAGAGAGCTATTGGTAAAGTGCTAGGCTCCAGCAAGCACAGCATTGCAGCTGCTTGGTGAAGGGCAGGCCGCTTCATCTTTTCTTTCTCAAGTCTCCCAGTAAAGCAGGACTAATGACAATGACCCCTCCCATCTGCACAATGCTTTCTAACTGAGCCTGTGCTTTCCCATCTGCTCCTTTCACCCTAACAATAACCCTATAAAGTAGGAAGGGCAGAGGTTATCACTCCTTTTTTATAGGTGGAAGAAATAGAGATTCAGAGAGGCTGAATGACTTATGATCACACTCAGTAGATGGCTGACCTGGGATTGAACTCAAATCTCTTGATTCCTAAAATCTAGTATACTTTATATTATCCTGTTATTTGCTAATGTTCTTGTGCAATGATTAAAAAAACATAATTCACCAGCTGAAAAAGCGAACACTGAATTCCAGCTGTAGTTGCTCACTGCATTCGGTAAATACATTAACTAATGCACTCAATTTTTTTCTTGATTAGTAAAAGCAGGTGATGTTAACTCTCATGACTTGGAATGTGGCACATTAGCAGGGACTTCCACTGACTTGTATCTTGCAGAGAAGAAATGCCACATGACCTAAGGTTCTGACAACACATACCTAATTCAAAGGTGGTCCCATGGGCTGTCATACTCCATGTGCTTGATCTTCGACCTTTGGTCACCATCACAGAGAATTCATAGAGTGTATTTGCTTTTAAACCAGTCACCAAATAACTCAAAGTAGTTGCATTTGCATTCTGGAAACACAAGATTCAAGAATTTTAGATTTAGAAAATATCAGTAATTAGCTTTTCTCACCCACAGCACATGTGCCAGTACCTTGTACTTGGTGTTTGCTGGGATGTTGGTTTTCCATCGGACTGTGTAGTACCTCGAGTCTGTAATCTTCTGGTGTTTGGGCAGTGAATTGTCTGCCCACGTAATCCTTATGGTGTCATGACTCAGAATGGAAGCCTGGACTCCCACTGGCGGCATCATGGGAGTGGGATCTGGCACTGGAGTGTATGGAGCATTAATAACAAATAAATCAACCTCAGAAGTGTCTGGGTAAAAAGTAATTAAAAAGGGAAGTGGATGGGGAGGTAAAGGGACATTTGTAATATTTAAACAAAAAAGGGAAGTGGAATTTTAACGTAAACCAAAAAAAAGGGAAATGCAGGGTAATATAATGGAATGAAAGGTGAGAAATGAGAAAGAGAAAGAGAATCCAGAGTTAATAGATAACCACCATTCATCTGTATTTCCACTTGTGTTCTTTCAGAAAAACATCTAGAGAAACGCTAATTATATAGTCTCTGCTGTATTCTGCAGGTGTATTAAATTTTGATAATCCAGTGATTATATTAACACATTCATACTTGAATTTTCTTTAAATTACCTGAAAATTCTACTTCCTGTCCAAACAAAATTATGAAAAGATAAAAGTTGCTTTTAAAATTAAGGGTCTAATTTCTAAGCAAGCAACACAAAGCTCATGATATCACAAAGCTCACAATATCATGTTTTGATATTCCAGTGAGTTTTTGGGACACGGCTTATCAATGCATATCACCGGACATATAAGGGTACTACTCTCAAAGCTTCATCTTGAATGTTAGCCAATGGCAACCCAGCCTGGCCTGGGTATTCAGGGTATCTGATACCCACACAAGGTTCAGTTCAGATCTGATGTCCTGCTACACTTTGTCCAGTAAAGTCATTGATGAATCTCAGTAAGTTATGGGAAATGCCATAGTTATGGGTCCAAGTGACACAGTCTTTCTGAACTTTAAAAATCAGAGTATTTATCTGATACAAAGGAAAGTCTATACTCATGTGCTGTCCTGTGCCACAGGCAACAGACATGTTCTCATTAAAAGAGGCCAGAACAAGCACAAAGGCACTGAGGACCATGAGCCATGGCAATACAGCAGGACCCACTTGGGCTTGCCCAACTCTTCCCGTCAGGTTTTCTAAGCATACACACGCTGATTTATTTTAACGTAAGGTTTTAAAATTGGTTTTCCACGTGGTTATCATGATTAGCCCTTGCTATAATTCAAAATCTGAAAAGGCCAGGGCCTTCTTTATGAATAATTGCCAAGCTAAAGTAATAGTCTCCATTTGTGTATTTCCTGCACAATGAGGACTAAAAATAACAGAGAACAGCATGCATCATAAACAAGGGCTCTGTCCAAAGATTAGGCCACATACCACTTAGTTACAGAAAACGTATTCAAGGTATAAAAATCATCAGACTTTGAGAAAATTTTTTATTTGTAATGACTCCTGGAAAAAAATAGCTAGGTCGCCTGAGTCAGGAACATTTACTTGTGTATTTCTAGCCAGAAGACTGTATTTTTAAGCCACATAAAAGAATTTCAAATTTGCTTTTTTTCCCTATTGCAGGCTGTTAAGAAAGTAGAAAACTACTTATTTAATATTTTTTTTTTATCTTGCCTTTTTTCCTTTATGAAATGCCAAAGCTATTTTTAAAAGCAGTTATAAACTGTAAGCACATAGGAGCAGAAGACAGGACAGAACGACCAAATATGTAGTCATGATGTCGGTCTTTTAAGTAAAAGCACAAAAAAAGGAGGAGATTATCATTTTAAAAAGAATAATGCAAATCTGTAATATTATATAAAGTATCCAGAAGACATAGCAGGAAATACAGATTCACAATTCCGGGAAACAAATGAAAAAGAGCAATTCTGAAAATGAACAAATTCTTTGATTTTTCAGTACCCATTAGAACAATTTACAACTCTAACATATTACTTTGATAAACTGTCTCATTCACATCTAAATTAGGTGCTTTATACAGCTATAGAAATTTTACATTATGTGTATAATCCTTTAAAGATATTTTAAATAAATTACAAAGAAAAGAATATTTGGTCCTTTTAGTAATATACATATAGTTGAGCAAGTGGATAGTATATCTGACTTTATACTCTTTATATAAAGCTTATGAAAAGCACATACAAAAATACTTTCCCAACCAACTCAGGTGACTAGTGAAGAAAATTTTGGATTTATCAATCATATACATTTATTGCTATCATCAGTAACCTATATAATCCCTCCAGAGATATGGAGATCTTTTCATTTTTTGACTCACTTTAGTTATAATCCACAAAAACCAAAAGATGAAGAATCACTTTTAATTCTCTCACAACTATGCTTTCTAGATCCCAGCACATTAAAAAAATGTGTTACATATTTACATAGAATTGTTTACATGACAGGATTGTTAATAGTTTCTAAAAAGTAAAACAGGAATTAACAGAACATTGCATACCGAAAGCCCATATTCCTATTTGAAGCCTGTGCCCTAAGCTGCCATATACTTTTCCTCCCACTGATATCTAGGTGGCAGGCTTCATGCCAACATTCTACTTAAGCTGATGGAAAAAAAGCTGAAGACCAGAGATGGACAGTATACCTTACCTGTGTGAGGTCTGGTCACAGCACTCTCATACAGGGGGATGCCTTCACCCACATTGTTGAATGCTTTTAAGGTAATCACATAGTGAGAGCTGGGATCTGAAGGAAATAAGTCAAAATACTTAAAAAAAATTCTCACTACAGAGTTTAAAAAATTCATGGGTGACTGTGCATGATCTTAACTGCAGAGGAAATCAGGAGGGAAGATTTAAAAATATTTTATGTGAGAATATTTTGTGGTGTGGGAAATGTGCGATGACCATGTACACAGTACAGCAGGCCCCAGAGGGGATACATTCCAAGAGCCCCAGTGGATGCCTGAAATCAAAGATAGTACCAAACGCTACATGTACTATGTTTTTTCCTATGCATACATACCTATGATAAAGTTTAATTTATAAATTAGGCACAGTAAGAGATAACAATAACCGATAAAGTAGAACAACTATAACATACTGTAATAAGTGCTATGTAAATGGGGTCTGTCTCTGATAACCAAACTGACGACTGAGACGGCTAAGTGACTAATGAGCAGGCAGCATATTGTGTGGATAGGTCCCTCGAGGGAGAGATTTCATCACACCAGTCAAAAGGGTGTGCAATTTAATACTATAAATTGTTTATTTCTGAAATTCTTGACTTAATATTTTCAGGCCTTGGTTATTGTGGGTAACTGAAACCAAGAAACAGTGAATAAGGGGATACTATTGTGTAGAAAAACTGTCTGGGATCAACTTCCTGGAGTTAGTACTAGGAGTATGGCTGTGCTTGAATTCTCTCTTGGCCTCAACTAATTGATGGTTTAGTGATGTTATTGTATAGTGTGGGGCTTGCATTAGAATGAGTAAATAGAATTTTCACCTGTTGAAAGCCCACAGATAAAGTTTGAAATTAAACAAACCCCTTTCCTTCTCAGAAGCACAAGGACAATGACTGGAACAGCCAAGGTAGAGAAGTAGGAGATAACTGTTAACTCAGTAATTGCTGAATGTCCTTAACTCTTGGGGGGGGGGGTGGGGCACTCCAAACCTCATCTAGCCCTCATGCAGACTTCTTGGTAGAATAAGATATGGCCCCGAATTACAACTGGCTTGGAAGTGATGGGTATTTCAAAAGTCCAGAGTCCAAAATGAAAACTTGGGCCCCACTGGTGCTGCAGAGTGGTGAGCTGACCCATACCGCTCACTTCTGGCAGTTGGACAGTTTCCCAAAGTGGTCACAGTTCAAATGGTCTGCATTACTTCAAAAGCTTAAAATAGCTACTTTGCTTGGTGGCCCGCTCTTGAGAGTCATACAAACGGGAACCTGGTCTTCCAGTGGCAGAAAGAATTGACAACAAATGGAATCAACAAGACTTAGTCCTTGACTGGTGAGGAAAAAGGAAAAGGTGATGGATAGTTTGGGTAACATGATAGATGGTGAAAGTCCTTTACTGAGATTGGGGATAGAGGCAGAGCAACCATGATACACATTTTTAAGCCCCCATTCTATTCCCACTCTTCACTCTCTATGTGCTTTTAGTCATTTCCTTAGCTTGGGTTATCATGTATGTGCCATCAAATGTAATACCTATTTCTAGTCCAGACCTTCTGATCACCAAACCTCCAGATTAAACTGTCTGGCATCTCTACTTAGATGTCTCAAATCTCTTTCTTCTGCCACTTCAGATCTGCCCCAGTGTCCCCTAGCTCATAAATAGCACTTCTATGCTCCCTGCTGCTCAAGTCAGAAACCTGGGTGTTATTAAGACCTCTCTTCTCCCTCCTCCACTGTTATGCAAATGATCAAGTCTTGTTGATTATACACACTTGCCTCTCACCACTCTGCCTTGATCTGCATGCTCCATCTCTCAGTTCAGTGAGCACTGTGTGCCTCCTAATACTGGGCCTTCACTTGTGCAGCGGTTCCCTAGATTGGGGACAGGCCACCCTTCTTCTTTACCTAGACAATGCCTATTCATTTTTTTATTATTTTATTTTATTTTTAAATATATTTTTATTTATTTCAGAGAGAGGAAGGAAGAGGGAGAAGGGGAGAGAGAGATGGAAACATCAATGATGAGTCATTGATCGGCTGCCTCCTGCATGCCCCCTGCTGGAGATCGAGCCCGAAACCCGAGCATATGTCCTGACTGGGAATTGAACCGAGATCTCCTAGATCCTAGATCTATGCTCAACCGCTGAGCCACGCCCAGCTAGGCTGCCTATTCATTTTCAAGGGCTCATCCCTTTAAAACTGGATTAGCCTCTCTAGTTACACCCCATTTCTCTTCCTCAGCACTCTAAACAATTTCAATTATTTCAAAATTCTATGATTTCTAATATTTGGGATCATGTTTAGTTGATTTTCTGCGCAGTCTTTAGCAACATGGGATCCTGGACAATGTTTTATCATAAAGGACGTTTATGCGACAGCCAGTAAAATATGCATAAAGTCTATAGATACTGTGTCAGTGTTAATTTTCTTATTTTGGTAATTGTACTGTGGCTATGTTAGAAAATGTCTTTGTTTTCAGGAAATGCACATTAAAGTACTAGTGGGTAGAGAGGTATCATATCTGCACTTAATCTCAAATGGTTCAGAGGGAAAAAAAGTACATATAGGAAGACAGAGAATGATAAAGCACATGTGGTAAAATGTTAACCTTTGGGGAATCTGAGTGAATGATTAACAGAAATCCTTTGTTCTATTTTTCAGTTTTCTATAAAAACAAAATTATCACACAATAAAAAGGTAAAAAGAAAGCAATCACATGTGCAATTACTTCCTTTACTTAGCATACACACCCAGATTTTCGATGGTGTAATAGCGCTGTTTATAGTCCACTTTGATGGTCTGTGCATGTGGGCTGCCAATGCCATAACCAATGGCATAACCCCTGACCACAATGTTCTGGTTCTCTGGAGGAGTCCAGCTTACTACGATGCTGGTGACAAGTGGGCGGACATGAAGAGAACTAGGTACTTCAGGAACACGAGTTTCTGCGGAGGAAATTATAAGAGCAAGATGAGATCCATCTTCCTTTGGAATATTTCACCACCCTTGGGGAATGGTGTTCAATCTCATGCCAAATTATTTGGAGCTAAGTTTTTTCCATTATGCCCAAGAATTCAAAGAGAATACGTATATATAGTAAAGTATGGGCCACGGTTTTACTGCATTCTAAGAAGGAAAACAAAACCCAAACAGCTTGAAATACTAAACACTGCAATATTAATTTGGAAGGGAAGACAAAGCGATCCAAGAACCTCTGTCCAATAGAGAAAAACAAATAAATTGACTTTCAATAGTTACCCATTCTTCTCGTTCCCACAGCTGATTCCCAAACTTACCAGGCAGAAACGCCAACTAATTAGAAGCCTGTTCTCAACTGGTAATCAAGTATCACATTACAGCAATAGTATTAATTATGTACTCCCCTAAGTAATACGGTAAGTCAGAATATATGAAGCTTTAGAGCCACAAATTGATTTAAATGGTGGGAGACCAAGAGGCTTAAAAGATGGCACTTTACAGTATCTTTCAAGGCATAAATTGCTATCTTAATTTAAAAATTAGTAAACCAAGAATTAGAATAGGACCCAGGGCCTTTTGTTTCCCAAGTACAGCACCTGTCTCTGATAAAGGTGCATACACCCCCCCACATGGACTGAATAAACAAGTGAGAAAAAGGGCAAGGTGCCTAGGACGAAGGGAAGGGAAACTAATGAAATACAGACAAGACTCATGTGGCTCAGCTTCAACTTAGATCATCTATACACTTCATGGCCTTGGTGAAAAACAGACATAAGGTGCCTGTACCTTTTCATTGGTTCTGGTTCTGCTTAAAGAGACAGTTCTCTAAAAGCCACTGGGGGGGGGGGGGGGGGGGGGGGGAAGGGAGGAAATGGGGACCAGGAAACTTGCTGCGTTACAGGAATGACAGTAGTATAATACATTAAAGTTCACAGATTAAAGCAATGTACACCCCAAATCTATGGCTTTCCAGTTAAACTCACTTGACTACAGTTAGTACCTTGCTTGTGCCAATCCTGCCAATTGTTCTTACCATCTAAGTCACTTTCAAAAGTTTCAGTAGACAGCCAGTCAGTAGCCGGGCCTGTGCCATTTACTGTTAGAGCAGCCACTCGAAAATTATATTCAGTCCCCCGATCCAGACCTGAGACCCAAATGACAAAACAGACAAGTTGAAACAACAGCTTTAGAAAAACAAAAGATTAACAATCTCATTAAAGCAAGTATCTCATCCACCAACTCAGTATATAGCTACTACTTTGATAAAATTTTAGTTAAAGTTAATACAAAGCAAGCAATACATAAATACAGCACAAAGGAGCTCCCACCTCTAAAGCAGAGGCTGAAGCCCACATAATATAAGAAAACAGAAATAAGTAAAGCTCCCAGGAGATAACAGATCTTTTAAAAAGAGCTTGAAGGCATTTTAGAGATCATTTAATGCAGTCCCTTCATTTTGTTACTAAGGAAGCTAAGGCCAAAAAGAAGCCAAGGATAATGGAAGTTATAACAAATGAACAAAATCAGCTGGTCTCAGAAGATCAGAAAAGAATGCAAGATGTAACTCCTACCATATTACCTCTGTTCTCTAAGTCACGCCACAACCACAGAGAAAAAACTTTAAACACCAAACACGGCCTACCTGCCCATAAGTATACATAATATATAAAAAAGGGATAAAGCCTTTCTATTATACAACCTTTTATATTTACTATCAGCTAATGAAGTACATGATTTACCAATGTATCAAAGGCAACAAAGATTCAAAAAGTAAAAGTCTACCCTACAAAGTAGAGCAAGAGTCAATAATATGGTCAGCTATTCATATATTTGTGAATCCATTTTTTCTTTATTTTTTTTTATTGTGTTAAAATATACATACAATTTACCATTTTAAACATTTTTAAGCGTACAGTTCACATGCATGCATTTTTAGAGCACTTAAACACTAGACATTGTGGTAGGTCTTATTAGGGTTATGAAAAACTATCCTACCTCCACATATCCAAATATTGAGATCTTTGGTCAGCAACACAGTACAGGAATTCGAGACAAAGAGCTACTGAAAGAGAACTTGGCCAGGATGAGCCCTGGCTTACTTAATCAATCCTGTCACATGGTGTAAGAGGAGAGATGGGAGGTTCTGTTCTCTTCAGACCATCCTGAATGTTTGCCCACAAGAAAGCAAGAAGCAAGACAGAAGGACTAGCAAAATGGCTGGGCCCAAGTCACTTTACCTCCCTGTCTCCTCCCTGCAAACATGAACCAGAAAGAGCCAGAGTGGCTGTACATGTATTTACAACTGTTAACAGGGAACAATCAGGACTACTAGCAAACATGGCTCAACAGAGGTTCTGAAAGAATTTAACCAGATTATCATGCCCTTCCCTTTGGGGAGAGTTAGAACGTAAGAAAGCAAGTGAGCAAGTGAGAGAGCGCACGTGAGCATGTGCAAGAGACCCAAATGTAAAGAGGTTAAGAGCTCCTCTTCCCCAAAGTAACCGACGGAGTTCACAGACCAAAACTAAGGAACACAAATCATATTATAAAGATATGGCAGAAAATGTTAAGTGGTACAAGTGGTACAAAAGGAAGAAACGACAATTACTGCTGGCTAAAACTTAACCATATGGTTACTGTTCAGTACAGGATCCTGGTAATCCGTATTATTCTCTAATGCTTATCAAGCTTCAAGCCAATGCTTTGAGAGAGCAAAGATCTCCAATTTGCTCACTATTTTACACCCAGTGCTAGCCCATGCCAATAAAAATTCAATAAAGTCTCTTAAACAAATGAATCAATCTAAATATGATTTTAAAATGCAAGAATTTTCTTGATAAAGAAAAATCTATTTTTACCATGAAAATGGTATTTTCCTTATATAGCAAATGTTTCATTGAAAAAATGAATAGCCTTCTCATGGGCAAGGACTGTCTTCTATTTTTATGTTGTTAGCAACAAGAACAATACCTGGTATACTGTAAATATCTGCTGTTAAATATTCAAAATAAAAGCCTTACAGGTGGGAAATGTTACTTAACTGTATTTGAAGTAAAACCAGAAACTGGTTTTTAAGAACATCTGTGAGCAATTTTACAGTAATGCTTCTTTAATGAGGTTTCTCAGCAGCACTCACAGCAGCAATGTTTACTCTACAGAAAGGAGAAGACTGGCCCTGTGGAGACAAGTCACCTTCTCCTGTTTTGAAAGGAGTCAGTCCCATCTATGAGATAAGGGGTAAGGAGAAAATCTTCCTAGATTACTATAGTACACTGTTTCACTGTCATTGGCTGTCTCAATATTTAGAAACTCATAAAGAAGGGAAGACTCATTACATTTTTGACCCCAGATCTCGGTTCTATGAAGAACCCGGCCCCTGGGGCATAGGCAAGTGGTTGATGTCAAGCTCCTCTTAGCCTTTCAATGTCTACCCAGGAGGGAAGCAATGTATGGAACGCTTAGAGTTCCCCAAGGGTGATAAATTAATTCTCAGGGCTTGGATAACAATGACAATACCTCCAATTTTTATAGTTTTTGTCTACCAGCTCTGCTAGAAACCCCAAAAGGGTTTCTTAAGGGCATCTGTCTCTTTTCTTTGTAGGCACAGACCCAAATATCCGAAGAACAAAAAGCACTTCATCTCCCTCCCATGGTTCTCCTGCAAAGCCAACCTGCCCTTGCTAAGCCAAATCAATTTCTTCTACTGAGGAAGGAAGGGGGTGTTTCTGTGTCATCTGTAGGGGAAATCCATACTAGAGATGGATTCAGCTATGCCACCTGCTCTGACGCACATAAAGGAAAAACCACAGAAGAGAAGCTATCCCTCACAGAATTTTCTAAAACTTTATTGTGTCCCTAGTAGCAAGAATGACTATTGCACTGCTATAGCTATTCACAAATATTGTTTCAGGACACATACACACGAGTGGTGTCAGCGTTATAAAAACCATTTTGTACACTCTGCTAACAACTAGAATGAGCAAGTTCTTTGTATATAGCTTGCTTTAACTTTTATTTCAGATTACAAAAAAGCAATATATCTATCTATATAGATATATAAACAAAGAATACAGAAAAACACAAGGAAATAAAACTCAATCTCATCATTCAGATATGGCAGAACTTGTAAGAGTGTTTTCCATTAATTTTCATCAAAGTTTTACAAATTCTTTTGAGCCATTTTTACTTTGTGCAAGTCAACAGCTCCAAGCGGTAATTAGGCTAGCATAGTTCGGTGTCTGAGACAGATACCATCACCCAGCTTTGCCTATGTGCAGAGCAGCTCACCTTCAATCAGCTGAGAGAGCTGTGTCCCAGGCACCAAGGTCTCAGTGACATCACTCTTTCGGGAGGCCTTTCGGTAGCGAATCTTGTAGCCAGTAATCTGCCCATTTTGTGTGGCTGGAGGAGGTGGCTGCCAGTGAATCATAATACTCTGGAAAGAATAAGTTTAGAGGGGAAAGACAAAAATATGTCAAAAGCTTAGTCCTGTTTTATGTACTATTACCCTGAATTCTGTGTAAAGAGAAGGAACATAAAGGCAGTAAGGTGATTAGTTTTATTAAGTTATTTAATATAAATCACTCAAAACTACTTTTTAATTTTAAACCCCCAATGGTCAAAGTGAGAGGTTATATTTGTGGGCAGTATACACTGGGCCCTTGATCTCCTGGATGTTTTGCCAGAATGAAGACACTGGGCAAAAGTTTCAAAAAAGTTTTCAGACGAAAACTAAGGTCATAGGCACATGAATTAGAAAGTAAACTATTGTTAGGTGTAAGGTTCTCTTCCTATCTCAATTGTGGAACAGCTGAACTTAGGTGATTTCTGTCTAAAACTCTTCTAAAGGGGGATCAATAATTAACAGCTGGTTGTTTTTTTAAGGAAAAGGAGTCCAACAGTACTTTCTGAAAGGACTGAACAACTCAGTTTATGTAGCCCAGAAGGGGCTCTGGACCTTTCGAGAGGTGTACATGCCTTAAGTGTATAGTGAGCATGGCTAGGAGGGATGGTTTTAGCATCTGTAACCATCAGGCATATTCACACTGGGCTCATCTCACAGGATGAAGGGACTATGGTATCATAAACAACTTCCTTCCTTATACCTAATCACCAAGGTTCTGGACGTTAAGATCAAGAAAGTAATGATTTACATAATACCAATAAATTTG
The DNA here is from genome assembly GCF_054644295.1 of Miniopterus natalensis. Classification (NCBI taxonomy): domain Eukaryota; kingdom Metazoa; phylum Chordata; class Mammalia; order Chiroptera; family Miniopteridae; genus Miniopterus; species Miniopterus natalensis. The sequence continues at coordinate 98,896,329 of NC_142081.1, forward strand.
CAGAAAGGTCGAAGTAATTTTGGCATCAGAGAAAGGCAGTAAAGTTAAACAGAATAAACTGAAGTTGGTTTCTAAGCCCAGCTTTACTTGCAAGTGCAATAGCTAGGTCACCTTATTTCCTGATAATGATTGTTTTGATAAAGAATCTCCCTCTCTATAAGCCCTTCTGAGTCTTAATAATATACCAGTAAAAATGAGCAACGGTAATAAAGTTTTACCTTTGAATTTCTTACTTCTAAGGACAGATTCTGAGGAGCAGCACTGGGAACTGGACAGACAAAAAAATAAATAAAATTTTTTCAGTCACCATCATTTGACTCTTCTTGGCAGGACTTCAAACAATTGCACATCTCAAATGCTGACTATGCAACCTGAAGGTCTAAATGCAGCTGTCAGTGCCCTCGTGTTGACAGTAGTGTGTGGGTAAGGTGTGGTCATGTTTGATTCATTTAAAAAAATGAAACACCTTCATATATATGCACCCATACCCAAGTCAGGTTGTACCTTTGGGAAGTCAGATAATTATTTCAAGGATGTGACTGACTTTTGTAGACCCCAGATACATTCTGAACCTTCAACATATTATTTTGACCATTCCTGGTGATAAGATAGCCTTATCACCAAGAGCCACAAATTTTTCTGGAAACAAGTCTAATGAATATGGCAAGTGAATGAAGTGGGCAATGTCACTGTAAGTCCAAAATGGGATGGACATAAATCGGTGAGCTTGTCTTTCTAGTGGAGCTCCAAAACTGGTTTGGAAGGCAGTTCCCAAGTAAAGCAAAGAGTTATTTAGGCAATGACAGCTTCAGTGAAGTGACCATCTGGCTTCCCAAGAGGCCTGTATAGCAGGAAACACTCATTTAGATGTGAGAAGTTTGGGCCTGTTGCTTAAGTAGACAGTAGCATAACTTCAGTTTCTCACATATTAGAAAATAAGACAGGGGTATCTCCAAGTCTATGGTCCACACACCCTCCAGCATTCCTTTGTAGTAACTAAAGCAAGCACAGAGAATTCAAGTAATCCTATTGGGTTTCTTCTCTGCTCACAGATGCTGACTTTAGCTCTTCTCTCCTAGTCCGTCTATGGGATCTTCTCTTGCCCTTTCTCTGACATTTGGTGACCAGGTATACAACTAAGTGCCTACTGTGCTATAGGCTTCTAAGGACAGAGACTATTTCTTGCTCAATGTTGTATCTTGTACAAAGTACATCAGGCCTCAACCCTCAAAGGGTGTGGAGTAGGACTTAGGCACCAGTGCTTTGAAAGAAGTCCATGAATGGTTCTAATGATCTTCCTGTTAAGAACCTCTGACTTAGTTGCAGAGGCACTCAACATAGTTGCTGCTGTCTTCATCATCATCACAGCTAAGAGTTCTCTGTGCTCTTGCATGGCAGGGACTTAATCCTTATAATAATTCCACACAGGGGTTTCCATTATTATTCCCACTTTATAGATGAGGTTCAAATCTCTTGTCCACAGTAATTATTTCAGATAGCACAGGAACCAAAATGTATCTACTCCCAAGTGCTGCCCTTAACCACCATGCGCAGACACATTCAGTTCCCTGATGGGCACTGTAATCGACATGCCAACTCACTTACCGCACTTAAAATTAGCTCGTGTAGATTTTAAAGCCCCCTCAACTTTTCCCCAAAGTCTTGAGCAATTGGTTTATATAGCTGGCTAACCAAACTACAGTTTGTATTTATTTTTACCAATTTATCTTGAAAAATGTTAAGCACAGAGAACACAATAAAAATTCAAGAATAATACAATGAACACCATATATGAGGGTGTCCCAAAAAAATGTATACACACTTTAACAGCTGATAGTTCAATTGATGTTTCTTTCTTCTCAGGTCTAATCCATTGGAATTAATAATGGGTTAAAAGTGTGTATAAATTTTTGGGGACACCCTGTATTCTTTTCCTGAATTCACCAATTATTAATGTTCTGCCACATCTGCTCTAATTTTCACTATATTTACAACACATATTTATCTACCTACAGATGGTTTCCAAGTCATCTGAGAGACAGCTGCAGTCACCATGATACTTCGCTACTAAATACTACAGTATGTATCTCCTAAGTTCAAAGATATTCTCCAACATAACTATAATACAATGATCACTTTCAGAAAATTTAATCTTAACACAAAATATTATCTAATATACCTAATAACACATCTAATATTTAATATTGCCTAATATACCTATTTAACATCAAGTAAATGTATCAATAGTGTCCTTTATTTACTTATTTTTACTGCTAGATCCAGGAGCCAGTAAAAGATCATATCTGTTTTATATTATTTCATGTGTTTTCTTTAATCTAGATTCTAGAATGAGTCCCTAACCTTTTTTCTTTCATGAGACTAATTCTTTAAGAATACAGGCAAGTTCATTTTATTTTTTGCAGAATTCCCCACAATTTGGATATGTCTAATTGTTTCATCATGATCAGATTCAAGTTAAATATTTTTCACAGGGATACAATATAGGGGAAATAGGCATTGTGTCTTTCTCAATGTCTCATATCAGGACATACATGATGTCAGTCAGCTCTGTTGTTGCTGACGTTATGTTTGACATTTGCTTAAAGGAGTCAAACTATAGCTTTTAAAGCATGCATGTGTATATATAAGGGGTATATACATATACATGCATTTTTTAGAAAAATAATTTTGTAACACATTGGAGTTAGGTGAGTTTCAGGAAATAATATATACAATTACTAAGTACAATACATGCTGTTATTTTCTGTTCTATTGTAAAAGTATGTATTTTTAAATACTGGTTCTTGACCTACTCAATCTCTTTAGCAAGCTGTAGTTTGAAAAATACTGCTCTAGGTAATGGGTATATGCACATATATAACTTACCTTGGAAATTCAGCTACAGGTGAGAAATGAAACTGTCCTAAACATTGAGGAATTATAAAGACCTACTTGGCATGCCAATGTGATTGCTAAGTAGAGCAAGGCTAGCGTCACAGCCCTTGCATAGTCTGTGTTATGAACAAGCAACAATATTTACTTATACAAAAGCCCCTACTAAGAATAAACACACTGAGAAGCTATTTGGTACTAGGCACTACCATGTTCTATGATCTCTCACTATATCTTTCAGCAACCCAATGAAGTTGGTATTCTTTACATTTTACATTAAGGAAACAGACTCACACATGTTAAGTGATTTGACCAAAGTCACACTATGAAAAACAAGTACTGGGATTTGAACAGGATCTTCTTGACATCAAAGCCCATGACCTTACTACTATGCCCCCAGTGCCCCCAAGCAGAGTATTTTGTTCCAAAGGAAGAAAGACTGACCATCTGATGATGTTTGAACAGCAACATCTTGTGTGGAGACTCCAGGACCATGTTTATTGTAGGCCACCACTCGGAAACTATACTCTGTGTATTTTTTCAACCCATTAATGGTATGGGAATGACTTGAAACATCAACATCCTTGAGTAAAATAAAAACAATTTACTTTATACAACTCACACCAAAAGAAATGTTACAAAAAAGAATGAACTATACAAATTCTATATTTGACACAATACTGATTTTTATCCTTTATACAGAATGTTATTTGTCAAAGAGGATTAATCATAAACACTGCCAATTTACTGAGAAATATTGCTTGGTGTCTAGTTATCCTTGCTGGTACAATCTATAGAATAAACCTGGGCACAAAGAAATACAATCTGTCAACTTTTCATTTCCTATACCTCTTTTTTATCTCATATTTCTAGACTAACAAGTATTGAAGTTTTGAAAATACAGTTGAACTCTATTATTCCAATCAATGGATTGAAAAACTGGCTTCATAACATCACCATGTATGGTGTCAGATGGGTACCAGACTTAGCAGGGTTACCACTTTGTAAGGTATATAAATGTCTAATCACGATGTTGTACACTTGAAACTAGTAATGTCAAGTGTAATTGAAAAATAAATTAAAAAAAAAGAAAAATGGCTTTATATTATACCTGTTCTTTGTCAGTCCCTTTTTCCATGTAGTACAATTTGTAATTCTGAATTTCCCCATTGCCAGACAATGGTGTTTCCCAGGTGACAGTGATGGAAGTAGGGGAAGTGGCATATGCGCGGATGTTAGGTGCTGGGCCAGGGAGCTGAACTAGAAAAAAAATTTCAAGACAGCAAGATATAAGTGAAATTTCCTGTACTCCTCAATAACCATTCTCAGTAATCATGTCATAATGGCCATTTTTTAAAAACAATAAACTAAGAAAACAATTGACTTAACTGAAGTGGTTTTAGGATACTATATAATTAAACAAATTTCTCTTTTGATAATTTAAATTAAGACCAAATTTTATCTGTAAAGAATCTCAAATTTATTAAAAGAAAAAAAAAGACCACCACAGAATTCTTCTTTTAGCTTATAAACGCTGTTTGGCAGTGGGATAGCAGCACATATAAAGTTACCATCACAAAAAGAGAGCCTCCTTTTACCAAGTAGTGGGGATGCAGTCATGGACAGTCTCTGTCCACAAAGAACTCACAGTCTAGAGGGAAGTCAGCTATACAAATAGTTACAAATGTCATAACTACCAACAGTTAAGTAGCAAATGTAACAAAAATAGAAAGAGAGAACACCCTCTGCTTTGGGAGGGTGGGGGTAAGAAAGGGAAAGACTGGTGACAACTTCTGCGGAGCAAGAAAAATGAATAGTTTTCTCAGATACCAAGGGGAAAATTATTCCAGTAAATGGGGACCAACATGTGAGAAAACAGTGTTATGTGGTTCAGGCTGAAACAGAGAGTAGATGTGGGAGAGAGAATGCTGCTGAAGAGGATGACAAGAGCTGGATAATGCCCTGCCATGGACTTTGGATTATTTCTTGTAGGTGTTAGACAATTACTGAAAAATTATGCGCAGGATCATGACATGACAGGATCTGATATATGTTTTGAAAGAATATAGAAGCACATGCATGGAAGAAAAGTGGTAAGAAAACAAAACTGACTGCTTGCAGTCAGTTCAGCAACTGAGTGCTTTACATGTATTTAAATCATATCTATCTAATCTTTGTGCTAATCCAAGTGAGATGGGTATTATTATCCCTATTCACAGATGAGGCTGAGAAGTTAACCATTCCCAAGTGATGGGAAGTAACTGAGTGTTAGAGCCATGAATTGAGCACTTTCTGATTCTAAAACATGGACTCAAGAAGATCAGTTAGGAGATTATTATAACCCCCTCAGGAAGTATGTGACTGGGAGACTCAGTAATTGGTTGACTGATTGACTGTCCAGCTTAAACTCCTACAACGTCTCACATACATTTTTACAATATTCTTTTTGTCTTACTGACAGGTTCCAGCCTTAGTTTCTATACAAATCCTGGGTGGCTGCAAATGCCTACTCTTTGCTTGACACTGTATTTGAAAACAATTTCTCTGGTGCTAGTGTTTCTGTAACAGACACCCATCAGATATAAGGAAAGGGAAAAAAACTGAAAAAGTGTAAAACTAACTGGCTTTCTTAAATAACAGCACCACAGCTTAAGATTAGTTTTGCTATCAAAGTAGAGAAACCTGAATACGGTTATTCTGACAGTTGTTTACTTTTTTAGTCATGAGTCATGCTTTTCCACTTAATATTAAGAGCATATTTTGTGCAGCCTGACAGGTGGGATTTGTAACACTCCCGCTGACATGGAAAATTTTCCTCTAACTTATTAAAGGGGAAGGAAAACAATAGTCCCCAAATTCCCATGAAAGAACTTTCAATACATTAATTGGCTAACCTAAACATAGGCAAATATGATCCCCAAAAAAGGTGCTAATAAATTCTTTCATTTCAGCTGTACAGCGACATAATAAATGGAAAAAAATTAAGTTGGTTTGTGAAGCTAAATATGTAAAATATTTTCCAAGGGCTAATCCAGCACTGATGAGCCACATAGGCTGAGTACCTCCAGGTGAAATGCAAATCGCTCTCCACTAAAGCCTTCTCTTTAGCCAAAGCATGTTACAGTCACTTTCCATCCCTAAAACACCCTCACCAGAATCTATCGTCTCTCCCATCTGTAGTCATTTAAAGGACTTTCTTTTAATCAAACTCCTTGATCAAATGACTGTAATGACAGCATATCACACTTCTGCCAGTTTGCTTGTCTGTCTCTGGTACCAGACTGTAAGCTTCTTGTGGACAGAAGTCAAATCGATCTTCACATCTTGACCCATATTCGTATCAGTGACTGGCACATGGTAGGTACTGAATAAATCTACTGTCGCTAACACCTTTTCTTTCATCTCTAAACTGACAATGACCCTTTTAGTCCAATGGTTCTCAACAGTTTGACTCGTAAGTTCTGAAATGATAATAAAAGCCACAGGCTCTTTCCCAAGGAAAATGTGACAGTGTACAGACACACAAATATTTTTATGTATTTTCAGAAGGTTCACAGCTCCAGGGTGGAACTCTTACACTGAATCTGATCCAGTGGTCTTTTCCTTTATTTTCATCATGACTCACCTTGCACGTGTAGTTTGATCCTATTTTGGGAATTTGGGTCATGCAGTTTTCTTCCCCAAGAATGCTTGCTCTAAGTCCAATGCTTCAAGGCCAACACTCATTTTTTCCTAGGAACCTGCCTTGATATACCTAACTTTACAGTAACTGTTCCTTGTCTGGTATCCCAGCACCTTTCATAAAAGTTCGTGGAGGAAAATTGAGCTTGAAATCTATTAATAGACTGTTCCTGCTCTTATCTGAACACAGTAACTATAGAATCCAGCATCCTTTCCCTTTAATGAAAACACGTTATTCCCTTAAATCAACCTGCTGCTCTGATGGCCCTCTTGTTCTTGCCTGGGTTAGACTCCTGGTCTTCAAGCTCTATCACTCAAGTGATCAGTGGCCTCCGATCCCAACTGCTCATTTTTAAGAAGAGACTTCCTGTCTTGCGCACCCCCTGCACCTCTAATACCTGTGTAGTGCCTTTAATGGGGGTGCTCAATAAACAGTGGATGAGGAAATGATCCGCTACAGCATTAGGAAGTGAAGTTCCATAGCTTCTGGACTTACTTATTCCACCTATCAGACCACGTAAAGTCTCTGAATTATTTCCATAGTTTTACTGGCAAATTCATTAAATCTGTTTAGTTCCCTGGTCAGTAGCTTCCACAAATGTTTTGTAGCTATGTTACCCATAGGTGAAGTAAAATCTTTGTTACTGGAAGTTTGTTCACTTCAAAAACTAGTGCAGTTAACAGTAAAAGAAAACTGGAGACGGCTATGATGAAAAACAGTGGCTTATGTTAAGAGAAGGGAAAAGTGTAGAAGCAAGCCTTATGGGAAAGCATTAATTATAATTTACTTCTTACAATTTCAGGCCTATAGTTTACAATAAAAACTAAGACATATAAGACATTTATAAAATAAATCAACCTGACACTCATTTCAGTTGCAGAAAATCTTAAGAAAGGTAATGGGATGTAACAGTATTTAACACAAAGGACTATAGATGCAAAATAAAGCCTTAAGGAGATTCCAAAGAGTGTGGTATACATAAAGATAATCCAGGTTATAACAAATATTACATACCTACTTCATGTGTAAGGTACTACATTAGACACCGGGAAATATAAAGTTGACAAAGTCTCTGTCTTTGCCATAAAATAAATAAGATATAGCCCTGGCTGGTGTGGCTCATGTGTTCAGGTGTCCCGTGCACCAAAAGGTTGCTGGTTTGATTCCTGAGAAGGGCACATGCCTGGGTTGTGGGATCGATCCCCGGTAGGGGGTGTGCAGAGGAGGCAGCTGATCAATGTTTCACTCATTGATGTTTCTTTCTCTCTCTCTCTCTCTCTCTCTCTCTCTCTCTCTCTCTCTCTCTCTCTCCCTTCCTCTCCCCCTAAAAAGCAATAAAAAAATCTTAGAAAAAGTGAGATATATTCATAATCAGAATTCAAGGAAGAAAGTGATGATGTACCTTAGAAATGTAAAGATACAATATTAGACAAGATCAGAAAAAAGATTCTAGAAGGCATTTGAGCTAGGTCTTGAAGACTCAATAAAACTTGAAAATGTATCAGAATTATATTGTCTTACACTATTTGCTGTTTGATGTGGATTAATTTTATCTCTCCTAATTCATAAGATCCTTAAAGGCAAGGAACTGTTATTATCTTTTACACTACTATGGTGTTAAAGGCTACACATAGGTAGACCTTCAAATAGGTCTACCTACAACGGGGCTGACAGACAGGTGGAAGGCTTACCTTCAGGCTGTGTTTCTACTCGAAGAGGAGCTGAACTCTCTCCAGAGCCATGCTTGTTATGAGCCATCACTCTGAAGATATACACAGTCGCTGGCATTAGATTTTGAATGGTTACTTGCATTTCTCCTGGGTGACTGGTATTCTCAACACGTTCCCTTTGGAAAAAGAGGGATTCAGAAAGAAAAAGCATTGATTAGGAATATTTCTAAAATGTGCAGTTTCATTTTCATTGCAATGCCTACAGATACCACACCACATCAAAATCTTATCAATTTAAGTCAAATTAACTCTCAATAAAGGAAACTTTTGGGTATGGAACAGTGCAGAGCAGAAAAAGGAAACTTACAAAGAGCAATGCCATCATGTCTGACAACTTACTGATGTTCTTGTTTAAATATTACTGATATCCCTGGTTATAACCACAACTTCTTTGCAGAGAAGACACAGACAGGATCTTCTCAATGCCATTTCAAATGGGGCAGCTGGTCATCAATTTTTGTAGGCTTCAGAAATCACTGAATTTTAAGGGGCGATTCTCAGGGAGACAGATGGTGATTATAGGTATGACCCTATTTTCACAGAAAATATCAAGGGATGCTGTACGTATTTTTGATAACAGACTCTCAATACAAGGAAACGTAGAGATGATTACTTTTAAAATCAGGAGGAAAACATTAAAAATTTAATGAAACCTAACAGTAACTTAATCTATAAAATAGACTAATCATGACACTGGTTTTTGTAATTTATTTTTTAAAGAGAATACTCTTTTTGAATGATTTTTTCAAAATGATTTGAAATGTTTGACAAATCTTATCACAAATAGTACAAATGAATCTAGCAGTCTAGTGTCATGAGATGAAAAGATAAACATAATTTTCTAGGTTCTCTAAAAGAAGGTAGTGTCCAGACTCAATCTTGGGGGTCTTTGTGTCCACATTTGGGTCTATAATTATGCTCAATCTACTGTACTTACTATAACAAACAACAAATCATATTACGCAAGAGTTTTCAACAAATAATTTAAAGAATTTACTTGTTTTCGACGAAGAACTAGCCTTCAAATATTGCCAATCATGTGAGGAAAGATCTGTATCTATCTTGAGAGAGTAATAAAAGGGCCCAAAACTACTCTGTGGAAGAAAGTATTTGAAATTACCTAGTACATTGAATTACAATTCTTACTTTAAAATATTGATAATTTTCCCTGAAATTACTGATTAAAATTTGTTTAGTTCTTCATGACCATATCTCAATTTGTCTGACTGTAAATGAACATTTACAATCATTTTAGAGACTTAACTGTTTTTCAATAGTTTTCTATTGTTCTTTAAACTCCCTTCTCTTAATTAAAACAAATAATACCCACATCATATTTACAGAGGTTGTTTTTCTATAATCAGGTATATTGAAAAGAGTACTATGGTAACAAAATTTACTGCTCAGAGATGTTTGAGGTATTTATAGATAGTATTTTCTCTTCAGCTAAAACTCTAATTCACAAGATTTGGAAGGAAGATGGCAACTGATTTTTTCATTTGAGGTTTCTGACACTTGGTTTGATCACAAATGATTGCTGTCTAAAAAGAAGATGTATTTTACATCTCACTAATCTAGCAATTTTCAATCTTTTTTATCTCATGGCACACATAAACGAATTAATAAAATCCTGTGGCACACCAAAATAAATATTTTTTGCTGGTCTGACCAAAAATAGGTATAATTTTGATTCATTCACACCAGATGGCTACTGTTGTGTTGGCTGTTGTCATTTTTTATTTGACAATTAAGGTAAAAGAGGTCAGTGCCCCTGACTAAATAGTCAGGTATCGCATGTTTTAAAAGTTCTTGTGGCACACCAGTTGAAAACTGCTGAACTAAACTAAAAGCTTCAAGTGAGAGCACAGATTAGGTCTGTTGTGCTCTCTGCACTTAAAAGTTTGAACAAGTTCTCTCTGAGAAAGATGGGAATGCTACTTTACTTTAAACTGAAGTGAAAGAGTATCTCATGCGTGCTCACATTCCACAGAAGCACTTAGCAGATGCTCATACGCAGAAGCAGCATCACAAATGTGTGCCAAGTGAACGAATGGAAACTTGCCTTCTGATATGTAAATCCTATATAGTAATGATATTATGTATATCTTTGTTCTATGTGAAGGGGAAAAAATGGGAGAAATGAGTGAAGGGAACTAAAAACCTAGAACAAGTTTTAATAGAAGCATTATAATTAAAAAAGTCAGCAACAGTTATAGTCTCTAGGATGAAATACCCAGCACCTGAAAAGGTTTCTAACACTAGATGGGTCTGAGGCCCCAGAACCAAGTGTCTGCCGAGTAAAAAATTTCAGGACAAGACAGAGGGAGAGTTATAAAGAACAATTCTCATAAACATGTAAGGTTACAATGGGACTTAGATTAGAAAATGTTAGCTAAGAGTCAAACAGAAAGAACAAGGTATACTTCATATTAAGACAGTATTGGGCTAGAAGTTAGGAGCTCCAGTTCTAGTTCTGGCAACACTGCTAGCTTGCTAGGGGACCGTGGGTAAGTCACTAATTCTTTGTGGGCCTCAGTTTATTCATGTATGAAATGAAAAAAATGAGATCAGGGTGACAGACTATTTTTTAAAGGGCCAAATATTTCTTAAACATTTATAGGCCAAGAGGCAAAATGGAAAATATGTAGTTACTTATATAACCTATTACAACGAAACCATTTGACAATGTAAAAACTATGCTTAGTTCCTGGGCCTTAAAAATAACAAGTCTGATTTAGCCCAGGATCCATAGTTTGCCAACTCCTGGACGAGACTAACAGATACCTAAAGGCTTTGTCCAGCTCCAAAATGCTACTCATTTCTGGAATAACTTACTCTACATTCTCCATTTAGTAGCTAATATCAGAAAAGTACTGCTGTTTACATTAAAGTCACTTAAAAAAGGGCAAACATTTCTTAGCTGAAAAGGCAGAGCAAGGACCCTTTGAAACTCAGGAACTCAACAGAATTTTTTAGCTCATGACCAAGGCACATAGTGCCACCTAGTGGTTGAATTTTCAAATGTAGGAAGCAGGCTTATAAGTCTGTGAAGAAAAGTTACTTTTTAATGAGAAAATTTAGGTTTATAAAGGTTAAATAAAATTTCTTTAAAAAACAAGTAACCAGCACCTAGTATTTTTACTTGTTTTTATACTCCTTCACTGCTTCTATTCAGAAATCATAAAGTAATGAAGTGACAAAACATATTAGTCTCCAAGAATCTGCCTTTCAAAAATTTGCAGACTTATTCTGTCTACTCCTGCTGTCATCTTCATCCAGGCCATACCTACCACACGTGAAGACTGATATTTTGTTTTTCTGACTCCATTTCTTCTCCCCTCTAGTTTTATGTGGTACTCTCAAAGTACTGCTAATAAAAGCTATTTAATAAAATCACAGTGCATGCACACTGGCTCAGGAGTCTAAAATGGTCCTTCATAACTGATTATGTCCAAATTCTTACTGGCACTCCAACACTTTGCTCCCAACTTCCACTTTATTATAATTTCTAACTAATTCCTACCCAAAACTCTGGGCCAGTTAGACTTTCTTAGTTTCCCATACTTCAAACACCACACACACAAATTAAATTGGATCCTCCTTGCATCTTCTCTTCCTTTATACTGTATCCCCTACCCACTGAACTCTTATATTTTTTTTTCTCAATTCCAACTTCGCTTATTAATCATCCCTGCTTATTTCAACACATAATTTTAATTTTTTTAATGTGACAGATTTTCATTAAAAACAAAAGTATATATAGTTAAAAAAAAATTAAAAGTCCCAGTTTTCCTTGCTCCTCAAAACCTGTCCTACCCAGAGACCTAACTGTGGCATGTGTTGGCCTGTATCTTACCAGATCTCCCCAAGCCAGGTTCTCTCAACCTCAACACTACTGAGATTGGGGGGCAAGAGAACTGTTTGTTGTAGGGAGTCATCCTGCACACTGTAGGATGTTTATCAGGATCTCTGGCTTCCATTCACTAGATGCCAGTAAGCATATCCTCCAATCTCAGTTATGATAACCAAAAATGTAGCCAGACATTGCTAAATGTCTCCTAGGAGGCAGGGGGCACAAGTGTCCCTGGTTAAAAATCACAGCTGTAGGTACTTACATACACATCAAAATATATACATACAAGTCACTTTTAAAATTCCTGCATCACACTTCATATGGATATACACATACTAATTATGTGCCCATTCCTCTATGTAAGACATCTACAGTTTCCTTTTTTCATTCTTAGGAACAATGCTATAATAAACATTTTAAAAGAGTGCCCTACGCATATGTATGTCTGTATATCAATAGGATAGACACCTAGAAGTGTAATCATTGGGGTGAAGGGTATGTGCGTTAAGAAGATGCAAAATTCTGCCAAATCACCTTCTTCAAAGGCTACTCTAATTTATACTGTCACCAGGAATCTAGAGTGGATTTCTTCCCAGCATTTAACTTGCTGAACACTAGATATTATCAACTTAAAATTTTTGCCAGCCTTATAGATGAAAAATAACTTATTATTTTGTATTTCCAAGATTGGCAGTGACAGTGAAAACCATTAACTTTAACAAGCTTTCCACTAACTTTGTCAATCAGCATCTACTTGTACCATTTCTCTTGGGATATGTCTTTTACTTATGATTGTAGGAGCTCTTTATACAGATTGAACATCAATACAATCTTTTACAAATATTAGATTTTCCCACCTTATGACTTGATAGTTTGACTTTGTTTATGATGTTTTATCATATGGAATTTTACACAGTTATATAACAATAAAAATAACTTCTATATTTTTTGATACATTTATCAGTTTTAAAAATATCTCTTGATCCATCTGTAATTTGTTGTTATACATGATACAAGACAGAGAACTTTTTTTCTTTCCACCAAATGGAGTTAATTATTTCAATAATCTCTTGGTTATTATTTCTCCACAGACTGAGATTTATTCTCTTAACAAGTACTTATTTAGTGCTACTACATGCCAGGCTCTGTTCTAGGTGCTGGTGACACTGTATTGAACACAATCAATACATTAATAAAAAAAAGAAAATTTCAGAGTGTTACATGTTCCAAAACAAAAGCAAAGAAATAAAACAGGGTGAAGTGATAGCAGTGGTGTTCTGGTCAATGTTTAACAGTCAGCTCTGGTTTGTAGCACTTGTCACTGCAAATACTCCCATCATGTCCAATTTTAAGCTACCAAGCCATGTCATCAGGTTTACAAAGTTTCCTGAAAATTTAATAACTGGCTTAGAAACAAGGTGGCTCTAGTGCAGCATAGTGTGAAAAGACTGAGAGGTTAAGCTGGGTGGGTTCATGGAAGCTTGAGCAGGTGTTATCTGAGGGTGACTGACAGACAAGAGCCAAACACAGTTATTTGTGAGGAAAGTACACTTTTAGTAGGAGGAACAGGGTGAAGGTCCTGTAGTGTAAGCAAGCTTGCTGTTCTGAGGGGCTAATGCTTTCTTCCTCCTGTGAAATCCTATGAATTTGCAATGAGATTTGAAAGCCAGTTGGAGGCTTTTTAACATAGATGCTGTTTGGTAGTAATGTCTTGCCTTTCTATGTTAAGAACTATGTTTTCTTATCTTTGTAATTCCCAAAACATCCAGTGCAATGTTCAGACAAACATTACCCTATGAGTGGCTCCATCTATCTGGCTCAATTATGTCACTTGAGCTGCTCAAGAGTGTTAAATCAAGGGGTTTTCACTTGATTAAGGTTCCTATACCTGCTAAACTTGCCAGTGTGGTATTAAAGACAAAATATATCAAGTGTCAGCACCCTAAGAGAAATACAAACTTTATTTCATGTGTTAGGGCCCTAACCAAAACAGACATTTTAGCTTTCTTATTCTGGGGTGAAGTAACAGCACAATGAAAGAATCCATTCAGCAATGTTAGGAACACAAAGTTAGCATATGGCATGGTTCCTCCCAAAGAGTTTATAATTAGGCTGGGAAAACAACACTAATGCACATAAAATAACAGAAGAGTAACTAATGGCAGCACAAGATGATGTGCTATCATAACTAAGTGCCAGTATGAGTGGTACAAACACATATGTAAGAGAAAAGGGTAGAGAAAGCTTTGTGAGGGATCATGGGCCCAGAAGGATGAACTGAATTTAGCTTCAGCTGAGAAAGGGGAAAGGGGGATGTGAATGAAGAGACTAGATTGGGAAAAAGGCTACACAGTGATAAGAACTAGACTAGTGTCATTAGAAAGTGAGTTCAACTGGGAGGTAAAGAAAAGAAGCATGGACAGATAGAATACAGCTAGACTGTGGAGTAAAGCAGCCTGGGGATTCTGGATAACCTATAAGCAATGGAGAGGCATTGTGAGGTCCTGAAAAGGGTAGAGATGGAGAGGAACTTAACGAACGTGTTGTTTTTAGGGAAATTAATATCTAACTACTCTTGTGTCATCAAGGAGACTCCCTGAAGTTCAGCAGTCCACATAAACATAAAGGTGCAGGTAAATGTTCTTTCAGATTACTTTAATAAGTTAGGTCTACCTTAATTTCTAGAATCTGAAAGTTGTAAATAAGCCATATCTTATTAGGCTGTGCTGACTGAATCTTAAGAAAAAAGGGTAGCTCTCGTTACATTTTAATACTTCAACCTCAATAGCTCTATCTACCCTCTCTCCAAGTCATCCCAGAGAGGCAGGAAAGAATACCAAGACTTCAGTCTGTTTGGGAATTTATTTATAATGGCCTAACATTAGGAAAGATGCATCTCAGTGATCATATTTTCTGGACTGAAAATTGGTCCAGATCCTGCACAACAAAGAGCCCGGGTGAGCACGACTGGGCTGGGGGGATCAAGATGTAGCCAACAGGCTTCAGACACATGGGCACTTACCTAGCAATCCCCTCCTTGGCATAGAAGACAGAGTAGGTAAGATTGTCTCCATGAGGATCTGATGCAGGTGTCCGCCACGTCAGTTTGATGAAGCGGGTAGAGACCAGAGAGGCCACGACATCCCGAGGAGCTGAAGGCAGTGGTCCCGTTGTGGCTGGTGCTAGATGGTCAGTAGTGGCACTGGTCAGTGAAGTGGGAGGTAATGTTGGGATGGCAACATCTTGTCATGTGCAAACATTGGGGAATATGAAGGGCAAACCACGACGGTTTTAAAAAGGAGAACAGAAAAAACAAAAAACAAAAAAGAAATAAACAAAACCACGATGGGAAATAAAATAAAATGAATAAACATAAAAAAGGCCATTAAACTGAAGGCTGACATGCAGGCCAGGGGGAACTACCGAAAACTAATGGGCACTATTCAAGACACATCACTGTTGAGCAAGCAGACTTTCTGGTCACTATAATTGTTGTAGGCAAGGGACAGGGAGGGTGAAAGTTGAGAGTAAAACATCTCACAGAAGGACACAGCAGTGCCCAAGTAATTTTCTTTAATCCCAAAAGCAGCATACAGCATCTGTCAACCTTTGCATGTAAAAGTCTCATATATGATAAAACCTCAATATTTTCTACTTTATCAGAATGTGGAATGATGTGTGCAGTACACACGAGCCTAGTTACACTCAACATAGGTGTCCCAGGCTATCGTGACCTCACTGCAGAGGTCTGTCTTCAGTTCTGCAGGGATTCAAGAGGCACATTTTCAACTTTGGTCTAATATTAAACTCTGCTCTCTGTATTGGCAATATACAGAGACAACCTTCCTGTACTGACAACCTTCCTCACTTCGCTAAGTTACAGTTAATTTGCTATCTTATCAATTCATTTAACTACAACAGTTTAAAATTGTGAATCAAAAATTCTGAAGCCACAAAAATACAATACGTAGATAGCTTATCTGTTTGTTACAGTTCTCACCACAGTGTATATTAAAAGGGATGGATAGATGGAGCAGTGGAAAGCCAAAGCCCTGCTAGTCAAAAGCTCTGCACACCTATAGTTGTGGGTAACTTTATTACCTTCTGAGGCAGTCCTGTGGACACTTCTGATGTTACAAGTTTATTCCTAATATTAAACCTAGCATCTCCTTCACATTGGGGCTAAAAAGCATACGTTTAATCTCACAATTTTTAACTAAAGGAGTTCATTAGAACTGTGCCATAACCTTAATGGGTAAATTAGTAGGAGAAGCAGAGAGGAAAACATGAAAATTCTCAACCTAGTTTTCAATGAAATGGTATAGCAACAACCCCTTGGAAATGTCTGTGAACTTCAAGGAACTCTAAAGCGAGGTAGCCTAAATAATATGCCAAAGAGAACAGATTCTCTAAGGGCAAAGGCGGAGGAAGAACAACCTGAAGTCTCTAGACAGGTGAAGAAGGGGAGAGAGTCACCCAACTGCCACCACTAACTGGACACTTTCTACACAGCACGCTAGAGCTTTTACGGACTGTCAATTCTTTCAACAACTCTAGAAACAGGTACTATCACATATCTCTACTTTATATGCTGAGACCAACCTTGCTCATCTGAGGTCACACAGACTAAGTGCTAAAGTGTTAAAACCAAGCTTGGTTTTTAGTTTAAGAGGTCTCTGGATTTAGCCAAATAGGAGTTCTAATCCTGGCTGTGCCACTTACTAATTATGTCACCCAGGGCAAATCAGTTATTCTCTTTCTCTAGTTCCTTTTCCTCTCCTTCTGTGGAATTTTAAGAGCGTGGGGTGCTACCAGAATGTAAGAAAATAGTATGGGGAAGGTCTGGGGAGGGAGGGGAGCAGATGCCGGGCGGACAGGGTCAATGGGGGGGGGGGCATTTGTAATACTTTAACAATAAAGATACATTTTTTAAAAAAGTAAAACTATCACAGTTCAGATACAAGTTCGCACTTCACGGATACAAGTGTCAAGTATGAATGGCCACTAAGGACTCATTCTTACCCCTTATACCTCAACAGGTGTGCTACCTGAAAGGGCACAAATGCCTCTCACTCAGAGCTATTCTTTTTCATACACTGTTAGTTTATTCCCACAAACAACCCTATGAGGAGTGTCAATGACAGGGTTAGATGTTGGGGCGAAGGTCAACAAGCAGTCCAGGACTCCCAGGTTTCCAGTGTGGGAGAATGGGTGGTTAGAGGTGTCATTAACAGAGAAAGAGACAACAAACTGAGGGAGAGATGGTGAATCTAGTTTTGAACATGCTGTGTCTAAAGTACGATCCAGCATCCACAAGAGAAATGCGTAAGCAGCAATTGGAAATGGGGATCCTCTGATTTTTGTAAAATTTAAAGTCACTAAAACCCTTAGAGAGAAATGGCTCAAAGAGTGGCCTGAACACAGTCTTTCTTTGCTGCCTCATTTCTGTGCCTGTCCAAAAACACACGAAGCTGCCTCCAAGTCTAACCTGACTCACCAAGCTAACTTTTCCCAACTATCTGCTGGCTGGAGAAGAGAGGGAGTTTGTAATGAGAGGCAACAGATTATACTAGACTAAGATTTTAGGTACAAAGACCTTATGTTCAAAACTTGACTTTGCCACTTCCTAATAATGTAAAACTGGGCAAGTCACTTAGCCTCCCTACCCGCGTCCCAGGCTGATATGAACGAGATGATTATAAGTAAGAAAAGTACATGTGGAATCATATGTTATCAACATGACAAGACTAAATGGGTGACAAACAGTATAAAGGTACTAGGAAGGGAATGTAGTAAGCAGGAAGGACTAGGTGACGGAAATACATAATGGGTAATAACTGAAAAAAATCACTCAGGGAAAATTCGATTAGCCTACTGAACTTCTATAGCACACATCTGTAATTCTTTAATAGCATCCAGCATTTCCCACTTCTATTTTTCATGTTCACATTGTATCACTTGCACTAATCTATAAGCCCCTTGAAGATAAAATCTATATCTGTTTCATCTGGGATTCACTCACCATGTCTCTTATATTTTAAATAATCAATAACTGTGTATTTACTGTATTACTAAGTGGAAGAAAATTCAGTAGTGACCAATGTTTCTAGAGTCTCATTACACAAAGCAGTATTTTAATCTTTTTAGCTGATACAAAGTAATACAAATATTTTTATAATGATGTTACATTTTATCAGTTAAACAGAAAATAAAAGTATAAATAATTCTGGATCAACATAAATGATTCCTAATGAGCTATGGGGGGAAATCCATGTCCATTGCAGTGCTCATGTTGAATGACCGCTACCCCCAGACTGGGTCACCTGCTGCTATTCCACATCTGGCTGAGCAGGTAAGGGAAACAGTCTTATGTAATCCCAGAGAATAAAACTGGCAGCTAAGCTATACCAGGATCAATGGCATGATGATGTTGATTGGTTTGAGGAAGTCACCAAATCCTCTTTCCCTTTTGGCAACTATAAAGCTGGACAAAAAACTGTCGAAAACTGGGACCTGTCCAAAGGCATATAACAAATTGAGGTATTTATTCCTAAGTATTTTATTCTTTTTGATGCTATTATAAATGAAATTTTCTTAATATCAGTCTCAGATTGTTCACTACAAGTACACAGAAGTACCAAATGACTTTTATATACTGATACTGATTCTTGCTGAACTAATTTATTAGTTAATTTACTGATGGATTCACTATGATTTTCTATATACAAGATAATGTTATCTGTAAATAGTTTTACTGGTAGTTTCTTGAAAAGTTAAATATAACTTAGCATATGACCCAGAGACTCTACTCCTAGGAATCTACTCAAGAGAAATGAAAACAAATGTCCACACAGATTTGTACACAAACCTTCACAGTACCATGATCCAAAATAGTCAAAAGCTAGAAACAATCCAAATGGCCATCAACTGGTAAGTGGGTAAAAAAATGAGGTATATCCATATAAAGGAATACTGTATTCAGCAATTAAAAAGATACAAAATACTGATATATGCCATGATGTGGATGATTTAAAAAAAAATTACCCTAAGTGAAAGAAGCCAGTCACAAAGAGGATTCCATTTTATATAAAATGACTTCAAAAGGCAATTTTATAGAGAAAGAAAATCACTGGTTACTTGTCGCTGGGGGTAGGAGCAGGTATTGACTGCAGACAGGAGGGAATTTGGGGGGATGACAATGTTTTGTATCTATTCTCTGATGACAACTGCACAGCTCTATAAATCCACTAAAATTTACTAAGTTGTATATTTACAATGGGTGAATTTTATAGTATGTAAAATTATACCTTTTTTCTACTGTAAAATACCAATAGTTATGGACCTAGGACATTCTGTTGCTCAAAATACCTGAGCTTAAAAAGTAAATTAACCTATTTGAAGTTTTCACAAAATCGAAATGTCCAGAAATTATAAGATTTTACAAATGCAAGTTAGTCATCAAGGGGCCCATGGCATAAGTGAGTTATACAGATCTCTAGGCCAAATGTAGTAAAAGTCTTTGTTTCTTAAAAAAAAAAAAAAAAAAGATGTCTGATTATATTAAGAGTTATGCTGGTTTCTTTCCCTTCTGCCATCAGAGTTCACCCATGAAAATTAAAGATCTGATCACATCACTCCCTAAACTACCTACAGAATGAAGTCTAAACACCTCCGCACAGTGTTGAAGGTCCTCCACAGACTGGTCCCATTTGGGTTTCCAGTCTTATTTCCAGGACATGCTGTGCCCTAAGCTTGCATATTTAGAGCAATAAACACCAAGTAAATCTGACTCAAGTCAAAGGCAACTAGAAAATGTTTGAGAAAAGGTATTACACTTCCAAAGTCTTTACATATAAAAGTTATAGCTTTGACCTGCTGCTCAAATGCTTGGCAGGAGCGTCACACTGGCACTTTCACTAAAACCTCATAACCTCAACAAGCTCTTAGTGGGACTAACTAAAAATAATTCATGTGAGATCCTGAAGACGGATAGTTTCTCCTGATCTAACTTTATGTTACTTGAACAAATCATCAGAGGTACTCTTAATTTTTCTAAGAAATCACTTTTCAAAATCCAGCTACACTGCTGTTGATGGCTCCAGTTTTAATGATACATTAGACTTGTGACTGATAAAGTGTCACTTTCAGTATTTTATAATCATGAGTTTAACCAATATACCTATGCACTTAAACAGTTTCTAGGTAGAGATCATTAATTTCTGTGCTGGGCATGTTGCCCTTGCTTAAGTGGATCCAATTATCTTAATTGACACTAGCCAAGTGAGATGTGAGTAGGCACATTTAAGCTTTCTTTTGAAACACTAATTGTGTCCCCTTTTCATAATCTTTCTTTGAAAATAGATCAGTTTTAAAACTTATTTCAAAATCTTCTGAATTCTTTCAAAAGGTAAGAAAGTGTGTTGGGGAAATGTCTTTCTCTCCAGCCCTTCCATACCTTATGTGAAGGAACTTACTAGATTGATACTTACCAGGAACACTCACAACAGCTTTATTCAGAATTCATTGTTCAGAAAGAACTGAGTCAGATTTATGTGGTGCTTATTGCTCTCAACATAATAGCCATGTGAACAAAGTACAATTCCAAAAAGCACTTCTGTTGGGAGATGTTAACTGGTATACCATAAAAAAAAAAGAGAACAATCAGATTTGGCAGATTGTGGAGATTTGCCATCCTTATTAGCATGTTAAAGACTCCTGGCAATTCTACAGGAGAAAAACGGGTTGAGTTTGTTAACCTAGCATTTCTC
This sequence comes from Miniopterus natalensis, assembly GCF_054644295.1. Lineage (NCBI taxonomy): Eukaryota > Metazoa > Chordata > Mammalia > Chiroptera > Miniopteridae > Miniopterus > Miniopterus natalensis. The sequence goes on from NC_142081.1 coordinate 98,917,254, forward strand.
AGTCTTAATTAATCATGAAATCTCTTTATCCCCAAACAGTAATCCAGTTTGGGCAATCCTGAACTAAATGATAACCTGAGACAGTGTCTAGCAGAGAGCTCCTTTAAAAGAGCCTCTGCCTGAAAACTTCTAGTCACTGCTCAACTGCTTCTGTAAGCAGTCTATTTCATATTTTTATTTAAAAATCCAAATGTAATAAGCTTGTTATAAAAGTAACTTATACAATACAGAAGTATACAAAGTAAAAGAATTAAAGCTCCACTTTTCTTCATTCCTAAAATACCACTGTTACGAGTTTGGTGTACATTCTTCCAAATATTGCCCTTTTCAATGATACACTTATATATACACATAAATATAAGAATGAAATGATACCAAACATGTTGCTTTGCAAATTGCTGTGTGGTATAATAATGTCTTTAAGAGCTTCCCACATCAGTGTATATAAACGAACCTCATTATTCCCAATTGCTGCACACTACTCTGTAATGTAACTGTATCACAATTTATTTAATCATTTCCTTATTACTTACATTTAGGCTGTTTCCATTATTTATTTATTTATTTTGGCTATTACAGACAATGTTTCTGTAAACTTTCCTATACATGTGCCTTTGTGCATGCACATGTGTAAATATTTCTGTAAGATGTATTCCTAGAAGTGAAAATGCTGAGCCAAAGATTTGAGTATCTGAATGCTTAAGGGATGACACCAAATAATCTGAAAGGCTACTACTCTGGCTTCAATTTTAGGACAGAGCCAAATACATTCTGGGCCCACCACTTTATAAATACTCCCAAACAAATAGCAGGACAAGAAACAGAAACACAGACTTCGTTTTGGACAAAGCTGAGAGCTATCTGTAATCCCAACCCAAAATATATGAAAAATGTGGATAGGAGAAAAACAAATTAATTAATGGAACAGTCAACCTAAGTGCCTCCAGAGGGACAGAATGATGAGAGTCAAACCAGCTGACCTTGAGGAACTGCCAGCACTTCAGGGGACAGGGATGATGTGGTTAAGGTGGTATCTTCCAGATTTCTCCATTGTCAAGTTATGATAGTGGCATTAGGAGCTATTATCCTCCATCTCACCCCTGGAGATGGGAGGTTTACATTCAGGAGAAACTAAGTCAGAGAGGTTCTGGGCTCAGAGGTGACCAACAGGGAGAATTAAAACCACACACTAAAATACAGAATTCCCACCATGGCAGGGTGGCCCTGTTGGTTGGAGTGTCGTCCCATACACAATTTTGGAATTGTACTTTGTTCACATGGCTATTATGTTGAGAGCAATAAGCACCACATAAATCTGACTCAGTTCTTTCTGAACAATGAATTCTGAATAAAGCTGTTGTGAGTGTTCCTGGTAAGTATCAATCTAGTAAGTTCCTTCACATAAGGTATGGAAGGGCTGGAGAGAAAGACATTTCCCCAACACACTTTCTTACCTTTTGAAAGAATTCAGAAGATTTTGAAATAAGTTTTAAAACTGATCTATTTTCAAAGAAAGATTATGAAAAGGGGACACAATTAGTGTTTCAAAAGAAAGCTTAAATGTGCCTACTCACATCTCACTTGGCTAGTGTCAATTAAGATAATTGGATCCACTTAAGCAAGGGCAACATGCCCAGCACAGAAATTAATGATCTCTACCTAGAAACTGTTTAAGTGCATAGGTATATTGGTTAAACTCATGATTATAAAATACTAAAAGTGACACTTTATCAGTCACAAGTCTAATGTATCATTAAAACTGGAGCCATCAACAGCAGTGTAGCTGGATTCGATCCACAGTCCAGGTGCATACGGGAGGCAACCGATTGATGTTTCTCTGGCACATCGATTTTTTTTTCTGTCTCTCCTTCCTCTCTTTAAAAATCAATAAACTTATCCTCGGGGAGAATTTACATACATATATGTGTATATGTGTATATGTGGTGTTCCCCCAAAATGTATGCACACTGTTACAGGTGATAGCTCAATTTTGAAAATGAAATACATTTTAATAAACACTGCCCTTATAATTATTCAAAGTGTGTGTATACTTTTTGGGGGACACCCTATATATGAAACTCCCAATCTCCCTCCTGAACAAGTTCCAGAAGGCTGGCAACCAGGCTTTCTATCACTAGGCAGGAGATAGAAGCATCCCTGTCTGGATAAACTGAAGAGAAGCAGAGGAGACTTATAAATATTGCTATCTGGTTAGGTCCTAGCAACAATAACAAAAAAGATTGACTACCTAAGTCGTTCTATAATAAAAGCTGAGTAGTTAAAAAGCTTCACCTCAAAATGTTAAGAAAAACAAGATATCTGCACAGCCTCAAGTGCAGATATCTAATCTCCTAAAATACTAATTATAAAGAGAAATGGAGAAATAAATTCACAATGGAGAAATCTGTAAGACACCACCTTAACCACATGATCAAGCTGACATTACCAAATAATAAGACAGTAATACCATGTACCCAATATAGATGCTTGAAAATGGCACATCAATTCTGTAGTATTTGTCAAAAAAATCCATAGCCTTAATGTAATCATGAGAAAACACCAGACAAGCGTAAAGTGAGAACATTATACCAAATATCTGACCAATAATTTTCCAAAGTGTCAAGGTCATGACTGAGGAAAGCTGAACAACAGGCACAGCTGTAAGTGAACTAAGGAAATGTGACAACTAAATGCGATGTGGGATCCAAAACCAGATCCTAAAACAGAAAAAGGATGTCAGTGGAAAAACTGGTGATATCAGTTTTGTAGTTTACTGTTAACTGACATCAATTATTTAATTTTATTTACTGTATCACAGTTATATTAGATGTTAGCATTACAATGAAGTTGGGTGAAGGTTATTCTACAGGAATTCTCTGCACTATCTTTGTAACACTTCTATAATCCAAAAACTATTTCAAATTAAAGTTTTTTAAAAGGCCCATCCATATAAACAGAGCCTTCAATACTTTTTTAATACCATACTCTTAAATATGGATGAATTGCCAAAGACTTAAGTATTTGAGGGTAGTTCTTTCCTTTAGATAAAAATTTCCCAGTTCTTTCCTCTGTTTCCTTTATAGTGTAGTTTCAAAACCTTCCTTGAGCCCTAGTTGGTTTGGCTCAGTGGTTAGAGTGTTGGCCAGTGAACTGAAGGGTCTCAGGTTCAGTTCCAATCGAGGGCAACCAATCTATGTGTCTCTCTCACATCAATGCTTCTCTTTCTTTCCACTCTCTCTGAAAAGCAATGAAAAAAATATCCTCAGGTGAGGATTTTTAAAAACCCCAAAACAAACCTTTCTAGAAACTCTTAAAATGAAGTGGCCAAAACATACATAAGGATTTTTTTTTTTTTAAATCCTCACCTGAGGACATGTTTCCATTGATTTTAGAGAGAGGAAGGGAGAGGGAGAGAGAAACATCAATGTGACGGAAAACAACTGGATGCTTCCTGCACGTGCCCCAACCAGGGATTGAACCTGCAACCTAGGTATGTGCCCTGACTGGGCACTGAACTCACGACCCTTCGGTGCAAGGGACGATGCTCCAACCAACTGAGCCACTCCAGCCAGGGCCATAAGGATGCTATTGATACTTGTCATTATAATCAAAGATCAAAATAGTTAAAGGCATCTCCATCACACTAATGAGATACACTGAGCTAGAAATAACCCAAAGGTCATACAACTTCTCACATGTGGTATTAATAAGAATTTGTTTCATGATCCTGTACTGCACTTATGTAATTGTTGAAAATTAATTAAATCCTGCTTGTAAATAGCTATCTGATAAGAACATTCTACTTCTGTAGAGCTGCGATAATAGCGATTATATTAGCATTAACTTATGTGAACCTTTAGGCACATTTCAACAAGGTAGTTGAAAAGAGAAATTTATACTTGTTAGCATCATTGATTTTCCTTAAGTTTTTTTCTGGCTATCTTCTGCTCTTTCAAAGTATTATTTCATACACTGTATTTTTCCATACTAGAACTTCCATTTAGTTCTCTTTTATATTTCTACTTCTTTATTGAACTATACAATTTGTTCCCTCACTAGGTTCATATTTCCCTTTATATCCTTGAACATATGTGTGTGTGTGTGTATACATATATGTATATATATATATATAATAGCTGCTTTAAATTCCTTTTCTCTGCTAATTTCATGACGTCTGCCATTTCTGGGCTTGTTTTCTACTGACTGACTTTTCTCCAGGTTATGGTTCAAATTTTCCTTTTAAAATTTTTTGCATGTCTACCAATTTTGATTATATGCTAGACATTATGTATGCTACCTGTTGTTTGTATTTTGTTGTTTTCCTTAGTAGAGAGTTGAACTTTGTTCTGGCAGGGAGTTAACCTCACAGATCAATTTGTTCCTTTCAAGGTTTGTTTTAAGCTGTTAGGATTATTCTATTGTAGTCTTGAATCTAGAGTTGTATTAGCAAGACTCTTAAAATATAGCCCTTCTATAAGGCTCCACTGAATACCTGGGGTGTTCAACAAGGTTTCTCTAATCTGACTAGATAAAATGTGAACATTTCTCAACTCTGTGTATATTCAGTAATTTTTCAGTTCTCCAGTAATTGTTCTGTCCTTAGTAAATGTCCTTTTTTGGACTAGTGGAGTCTTGCTCTGTGAATGTACAGCTTAGTGTTTAGTAAAAGACTCAAGGGGAACCCTATACAGCATTCTTGAGCTTCTTTGCATATCTCTCATCTTTCCTGTAGCCTGGCCCACAAATTCTACCTACCTTTCTACCCCCAAACTCTGACCTGTCTCCTTAGCTCATTAAGTCTGCTCCCCTCTGCCAATATGAAGTCTAGAAAGTGCTTCCAGGTTAGGAAGCTTAGGGTAACTATGGGGCTCAACTCATCTGTTTCCATTCTCTTAGGGATTATGGTCTTGCATATTTTCAAATGTTTAAGTACATTTATTTTATATATTTTGTCCAATTTTCTAGCTGTTTACAACAGGAGGGCTAGTCTAGTACTAGTTACATTGCATGGCCAGTAGTATAAGTTCCAAGTACTTTTAAGATATTACAATAATTATCAATACAATTTCAAAGAAGTACCACTGTAATAATAAATTGTATTAAAAACCTTTATGTATTTTTATTTTGTTATATTAACTTTTTTCCTTTGCAAGAATATCTACTACACATTCAATAAATGTTTGTTCAATGACCGAATAAATAAAAACTAAGAAACCATTTAAAAACAAAAATATGTAATTGTGGGGATATGAAGGACTTTAAAATATAAATGTATATCGTACGAAAAATTCTGAAGCTGAATTTCTAAACAATACTCATGTCTAAACAAGACATGAAAATAGAGACTTTTTAACTTAAAAATATTAATAGACTTTATTTTTTGAGGTTTAGGTTTAAGGAAAAGTTGACTAGAAAACTCAAGAGTTCCCACATACCTCTCCCTCAACACACACAGTTTCTCCTATTTACTTATACTTTGTACTGGTGCAGTGCCTTTGTTAAAACTGATAAACCAATAATGATACACTGTTAACTAAAGTCTGTAGTTTACATCAGGATTCATTCACTCTTTGTGTTGTGTATTCCATGAGTTTTTTTTGGTTTTTTTTAAGGGGTGGGGGTGCTGGATAAAAGAAGGTAGAGATTAGTCAAAGAACATTTATGCATACATAGCCCATGGACACAGACAATAGTGTGGTGAAGGCCAGAGGAGGAGAGGATGGGGCTGGGTGGAGGTGGGCAAAGGGGAAGAAAATGGGGTACATCTGTAATAGTGCCAACAATTTTAAAAAAAGGAAAATAGAGACTTTTAACTATGCAAAACTAGGCAGCTCTTCCTAACATTCTAGGATAAAGTAAAAGTAATACTCTTACTAGCCCAAAAAGGTGAGAATGATGCTTGTGTTTATATAGGTAAACATGAAATTCAACTTTAAAATTAATCTTATTTTTCTCTAATTAGTAAAAGTTTTACCCAACCTACTTTCTTTTTCAAATACAAGTGATATGCATTCAACACTCAATCTCACAAGATATGCCTCTAAGCTTTTGAATTCATATAAGATTCTACATTTCCAACTCCATTCATTACACTATTAACAGTCTAGCTGGCTCCTAGTTAGGGCTAATGAAGCACTCAATGGCTAGTGTCAATGAAGCCCAACCTGCACTCTGGATTCCTGAACAAAAGGAAAATTCCCCTATGGCTACAGGAAACGCTTCTAATCCCAGGCAGGTTCCTGGACGTGGATGTAGGAATGAGGAGGCTGAAGGCTATTACCACTTCAAGAACTAAACCAATAAACAGCTGTCCTCATGGTGGGTGGGGCTCCAGGTTCTTACAAAAACTCATTTCACAACTTCTCAAGTTTTCAATAATTCTCTCTTCTCCACTTCTTGCATTACCTTATATTTTAAGTCTGATTTGCCAAAAAAAAAAGGCTTAGTGAAAACACCCTAGCATTTCAGATGGTATCTATAAAGTAATGTCATCATAATACCAGTAGGCCAAAGAGAAAAGCTATTTTTATAACTGCCATTGGAAAATCAATCAAAATTGTTATAGGTCAAAAAAAGGGGGGGGGGGGGATTGTTATAGGTGCTTGTCCCATTCTGAAATAATCATAAAAATATATGCATGAATGTTCAACTATCTCAGTATTCATGCTTAAAATTTCTCTATTGTGGTCCTACTCCACAATTCTAATAAAAAAGTTCATTTTCCCTTACTGTTAACAGCTCAAAGCAAACAACAAAAAAAACAAAAACCCCTCGAGAAGCATGGAAAAACAAGAATCCAATAAAAGAACCATTTTTTCAGTTTAGGGACATTCAAATGAAGCACTTATATTCAACAGGGAAACAATAATTACACTAGGGTATCAACTACACTTTATTAAAAATAAAAACACTAACAGAATGTGAGAAGAGCTACATATTATTTGTTCCTGAGAGTAATCTGTTGTGTAAAGGAGCCACTGAAAAATATGTGGCAGTTACAATGGTGGTGGGCACACAATGTAATATACAGATAATGTATCACAGAATTGTACACTTGAAACCTATATAATCATATTAATCAACGTCATCCCAATAAATTTAAAGTAACAACAGAAAATAAACCTGCAAATTTTAGATTTTTAATGTTTATGAATATTTGTTCTATATTGTCCAATTGTTTAAATCATTTAGTTCTTTCTGAAATCATTACTTTTTTCATGCAAAATACTTTCTTTTTTCTTTTCAAATTAAATTTGGCAAGCAAACCAAAAACCAAACTCAGAATACTTTGGATAAAACAAATTATTTTGACAATTTGTTGAAACTCTTTATCCTTTGTGTATATTTTATATTGTATAATAAAAAAGAAATAAAATGACTAGATATAAAAAAAAGTGAACCAAAGATCTTATATGCATATATGCATAACCCATGGAAAGACAATAATAGTGCGGTGAAGGTCTGGGGAGGGGCTGGGAGTGGGATGGAGGGGATCAATGGGGGGGGAAGGGGACATCTGTAATACTTTCAACAATAAAAATAATTTTAAAAAAAAGTAAATGAGGTTGGCGTTCTCGTGAAGATGGCAGAGTAGGTAAACATTGTGCTCTCCTCCTCCACTGACCACAACAAAATTACAACTAAATTATAGATCAACCTGGAGAACCATCTGAAGATTAGTTGAACAGAAGTCTCATAACTAAGGATATAAAGAAGCAGCCATATTGAGGCTGGTAGAAGGGACAGAGACATGAAACAGGCTGGCCTCACACCCATGTGCAGTGATTGAGTATCTGAAGGCATATCTTAGCTTCAGAGGTACTCCCTAAGAAGGGGACTTAGCCTCGTGCCAGGCTCCCCAGCCTGGAGCATCACTATCAGGAAGAGGAGCCCACATAACATCTGACAGTGAAAATCAGCAGGGACTCCATCTGTTCAGGTGAGACAGAAGGCTGCTTGAAACCCAGGCATCCTCTTAAAGAGTCCCTGGACAGACTCACTTGCAAGAACTCACCCTGGGCTCTGGTGGAGGGACAGTGGCTCAGGGGGTGCCAGAGACAGGGAAAAACTGAATTGTGTGGTTTAAAGGTGAGGGCTGGAAGAACAACCATAACTGTCCCTGTGTTGAGCCCTCCTCCCACATAGCCAAATTTGAATCAGCATTAACCTGGTGAACACCATTCACTCCACCTTGAGACCCCGCCTCACCTAATTCATTTACCATCTGAGGCCCTTTCAGTGGCTAAGCCTTACAGGCAGCCCAAGGTGGTGGCATGCCTCCGGGTGCCCTGAGCCTTTAGCCGAGTGGTCCTAGGCCTGATACTGGTGGCAGCTGGTCTCAGTTTGCAGTGTGACCTCTCCCATGCATCTCCAAGCCCAGCACAGGCAGCTTCTCACTGTAGATAGCTTTGTAGCTCCTACCAGGTGGTGTCAAGCCAGTCACAGGCAAGGGTTGACCAAGAGGCTCCAGAACCAACACACTTGGTGGCTGGCATCAGACCACAACAGAACATCATCCAATTAACTCCATAAGAAGCACACACGAAGGGAAGTCTTGGCAGGCATCAGAGCCCACTGCGATGAATCCCACTCCATGGAGTCTGCCCCTACACAGCAGCTCCTACGCTGTGGTCCTGGTCAATACTCACAGCCATCCAGCCTGAGGGTCAACCTCACCCACTGATGTGGCCAAAATAATCAAGGCTAAACTATAACAGGAAGGCACAGACAACCCACACAAGAGACACACTTGGAGCAGGTGACTGCAGAGACTGTGCTACTGGGCCCCAAAGGACACCAAATATATAAGGCTACTCTGCCAAGACTAGAAAATATAGATCTACCTAATGCACAAAAACAAACAGGGAGGCAGCCAAAATGAGACAAACATGTGCCAAATGAAAGACATGAATGAAACTCCAGAAGAAGAACTAAACAAAATGAAGGTATGCAATCCACTAGGGACTGGCAGAGTTCAAAACACTGATTATAAGGATACTCAAGGAACTTAGTGAGAACTTCAATAAAGAGAGAGTAAGCATAAAAGGGGACATAGAAACCATGAAAGAACCAGAAATGAAGAATACAGTAGATGGAATGAAGCTGGGGTGGCAATACTTACATCAGCAGACTAGATGAAGCAGAGAATCAAATCAGCAATTCAGAAGACGAGGTAGCAGAAAACATGCAATTGTAACAGAATAAAAAAAAAAAAAAAAAGAGGCTAGTTTAAGGGACCTCTGGGACAACATCAAGAGTAACAATATTTGCATCACAGAGGTACCAGGAGAAGAGAAAGCAAGGAATTGAAAACCTAGTTGAAGAAACAATGAAACTTCCTAACCTGGACAAAGAAATAGACACACAAGTCCAGGAAGTGCAAAGATTCCCAAACAGGAAGAATCCAGAGGCCCACATAATTAAAACACCAAAGGTCAAAGACAAAGAGAAAATCTTAAAAGCAGCAAGAGAAAGACAGTTACCTATAAAGAACTCCTATAACACTGTCAGCTTATTTATAAACAAAAACACTTCAGGCCAGAAGGGATTGGCAAGAAACATTCAAAGTGATGAAAAGCAAGTACCTACAACCAAGATTACTCTACCCAGCAATGCTATCATTTTTTAAAAAATGTATCTTTATTGTTGAAAGTATTACAGATGTTCCCCTTTTTTCCCCCTCAAACCCTTCTACAGCGCACCTGCACCTGCTACAGGCCTTCACCACACTACTGCCTGTGTCCATGGGTTATGCATATAAGTTCTATGGTTAATCTCTTCCCACCCACATACCCACCCTCGCCTTCCCTCTGAGATTCTGCAGTCTACTCCATGCGTCTGTGTCTCTGGATCTATTTTGTTCATTAGATTCCACATATAAGTGAGATCATGTAAAACTGAATCAGGAAGAATCAGAAAGCCCAAATAAGGTAACAACAGCTGATGAAATTGAAGCATCAATAAAAAAAGACTCCCAGCAAACAAAAGCACTGGTTCGGATGGCTTCACAGGGAAGCTTTCTACTTCTACCAATCATTCTACTTCTTATTACAGCAGTCCCTTCCCTTTAACATTTCATAAAGGATAAACAACTTTAGCCTTTTTATGGTCTGGGAAGCTCTATTTCACCACCTATTTTCAATGACAGCCTTGCTGGATAGAGTACTCTTGGTTTCAGATCCTTGATTTTCATTTCCTTGAATACTTCATGCTATTCCTCTCTGGTCTGTAGAATTTCTGATGAGAAATCAGCTGACGCCATTATGGGAACTCCTTTGTGGGTAACAGACTGCTTTTCTTTTGCTGCCTTTAAGATTCTATCTGCAATTTTTGGCATTTTAATTATCATGTGGCTGGGTATGAGCCTCTTTGGTTTCTTCTTGCTTGGGACTCTTTGTGCCTCCTGAACTTGTGTGAATTTTTGCTTCACCAGGTTAGGAAAGTTTCCTGCCATTATTTCTTCAAGCAGGTTTGCTAACCCTTGCTTACTTCCTATATCTTCTGGTACTCTTATGATGCAAATATCGTTATGTTTATGTTGTCCCACAGCGCCCATAAACTGTCCTCTTGTTTTCTAAATTTTTTTAAATTTTTGGATCTCTGATTGAGTGGGTTGTTTGTTTTTACCTCTCTTAATCGCTGATCTGATCCTCAGCCTCCACTAATCTGCTGTTTATTCCTTCCAATGTAGTCTCTATTTCTGCTATGTCACTCTTAATTTCCTTCATAGTTTCCATTTCTTTTCTCATGGTGTTGAGCATCCTTACAATCATTATTCTGAACCCTATATCTGATAAATTCCTTATCTGCATTTCATTTATCTCATCTCTTAGAGAAGTCTCTTGTTTTGTCATTTGGGGCTTTTTTGGTCTCCCCATTTTGGGTCCCTGTTTGGGTTTGTTTCTATGTATTAGAAGTAGATCTGCTGGGACTTCCAGTCTTGTGGAGGGTCTCTGGTGCAGGACAATGTCAGATGCTGTTTGTGACTGGTCCTGAGTACCCTGTTCGGAGCTTTCAGCGAACCACAGCTTGTGGCTCCCTCTTCTGAGGCTGGGTGCACTTGGAAAGGACTGAGATGCGCACCAAGGTCTGCTTTTCCTAACCCCAGGTCGAGAAGTTTATCAGGCAAAGACTCAAAGCATTCAGAGATCCACCTTGGCGTGCAGGCTGACTGTTATTCTCAGCCACTTAATGACCCTCAGGCTGTAGGCCACAGCAAGGTGTAAACTCCACAGGGTAGGTCAAGAAGTTTTCCAATTGCTTTACACCCCCAAGGAAAAGGGTCTGCCTGAGAAAGATGGCTCTGCCGCATGGTGGAATGATTCAGCACAGGAATCCGTGCTCTATCCCCAGAGCCCCCAACCCTAGATTCTTCTCACACAGCTCTAGTCCACTCTGCCCTCTTTCTGCTGGAGCCCAAGATGAGTGGCGACACCCAAAACTTAGTGTGTTGGCCCCTTAAGGGGATACCTGCATTTCCAGCAGTCTTTCCCTGGGAGACAAAAACCCCTCAGCTTTTCACAACCAGATGTGGGCACTTTTCTCAGTTCTGGTGCTCCGGACTGGGGAGCCCAGCTTGGGGTTTAGACCCAAGAGTTCTCAGTGAGAACTCCCCACAGCTGAGGTATCTCTCTGGACCTTAAGCTGCTATCTATAGGAGCCAGGCCAGACCTCTCGAGCCTCCACACTTCCTACCAGTCTCTATGCGGTATCCATTTTATGTCCTTGGTTATGAGGGGTCTCTCTAGCTGGTCTTCAGTTGATTATTCAGAATGGTTTTTCTATGTTTTAGTTGCAATACCAGTTTGGTCCTGGGAGAGTGTCAGTGTAGCTTCCACTTAATCCACTACCATTTCAGAATCCCAGCAATGCTATCATTTAGAATTGAAGGACAGATAAAGAGCTTCCCATACAAGAAAAATCTAAGGAAGTTCATCACCACCAAACCAGTTTTACAAGAAATATTAGACATCTTTACGGAGAACAAAAAGATAAAAATATGAATACTAAAATGCCAATTAACTACTTACTTAGTTTAAATGTAAATGGACTAAATGCTCCAATCAAAAAACAAAGGGTGGCTGAATGGATAGGAAAACAAGACCCATACATATGCTGCCTACAAGAGACTCCCTTTAGATCAAAAGAAACACACACCGAAAGTAAAGGGATGGAAAAAAATATTTCATGAAAATAGAAACAACAACAACAAAAACTCTGGAGTAGCAATAATTGCCAGACAAAATAGACTTTACAGAGACAAAGAAGAACCCAGCAATTCCCCTTTGGGTATTTATCCGAAGAAATCCAAAACTAATTTGAAAAGACATATGCATCCCTATGTTCACTGCAACATTATTTAAGATATGGAAGCAGTGTACGTGTCCATCAACAGACAAATGGATAAAGAAGTGGTACATATGTACAATGGAATACTACTCAAACATAAACAAGACTGAAATCAGTCAGACAGAGAAAGACAAATACTATATGATTTTACTTATATGTGGAATATAAAGAACAAACAAAACAGAAACAGACTCATAGATACAGAGAATAAACTGATGGTTGCCAGATGGGAGAGGTATTGGAGGACTGGGTGAAAAAGGTGAAGAGATTAAGAAGTACAAATTGGCAGTTACAAAGTACTCATAGGGATGTAAAGTACAGTACAGCAAATACAGTCAATAATATTGTAATAACTATCTCGGGTGCCTGGTAGGCGCTAGACTTATCAGGAAGATCACTTTGTAAATTATATAAATGTCTAACCACTATGCTGTACATCTGAAACTAATTAAAATAACACTAAATGTCAACTGTAATTAAAATTTTTTTAAAAGGAGAAAATAACGACCTGACACTTAAAAAAAAAAAGTGAATGAGATTGGATGAAATTGTACTGAACACACGTCTACCTTCTTTTCCAACCAAAATCTCTTGAAATTACAGGAAAAAATACTTGAATAAGAAAAGATGTCATCCTTTAAATAAAATGTTGAGAAAGTCTCAAAAGATAGAAAGTGGTTTGGCAAAAACAAAAGAATAGAGAAAATGTACAGCCGAATCTGGCAGAGGAAAAAATAGTTTTCAAATGAGTAGATAAGAGCAAGATCAGACACGCTCCATGGATTAAAGACAAGACAAAACATATAGGTAATTAAATAAAGAACTATCTTCACCCTTCTGCTCATACTAAGCCACATATTACCCTAATTTATCCTTGGGATAAACTGTACCTCTCAAAACAGAGGTACAAAACTCAATAAAGAAATAATGAAGAAAATAGAATAAATAAGCAAATAGGAGAAAACTTTAAAAGATGTTAAAGATGTGAACCATAAAACAAAAATAAGTCATTATTTAAAAAACGTTTATAGATCTTAGAAATTAAAAATACAGGAGAGATGTTCAGTTTCAGTCCTGGCATGTAAAGAGCTTGAAAGTCATCATTCCTATCTTTAAAACAAGAAAAAGGTGTGCAAACTTAAAATGAATGACTTTTCTTGGATTCATCAGAAAACTGAGAGTGTAAGGCAAACTGACACCCCAAAATCTGGAGAGACAGGTACATCTAAAGAGATACAGCAACCAAATTCTGCTTACATGAAGAAAAAGCCACTGGTCCCATAAACTGGTAGGAACACTTAAATGGTAATTTCAGTAAACTGCTGGAGGTTGAGCATGAGCTAGAGGGAGAATAAGATATGCATAGGGGCCATAGTCTTAGAGGTAACCCCTTATTTTTGTGGGCTTTCCCCTCTAGGAACTCTACCAGGTTTTCAGCATGAGGATCCAAAAATGATCCCCTTCTCTCTCAGGCAGGGGGAGGGGAAGAGGAACAATTTGTGAAACAAGCCCAGACTCTTTTCAAAAACAAAGGCCTCCTTTCCACAGGAAAAGACTTTGTTAGAGCACAACTCTGAAACCTAATCCTAGTAGGAGGGAAGGAAGTCCTACCTGCTGCAACTTCTTCTAGCTTTCCTGTTTCAAATGAGGAAGGGGGGGGGGGTAAATTCAACAACCTAGAGTCAACAGGGGACAGGGCTTCAAGGAAATGGATTGGGAACACTATAGGCAGAGAAAGGAGTAGGAAGGAGGGGGGGAAAACTATACCACTGGTCAAACACTTGTGAAAAATCACAGCCATGAGACACAGGCCTAATTTAAAATATGAGACTTAATCAAAAGATTATAAAATGATCCTCCTCCTCCACATCTTAATACCATACAAACGAGGCTCTAGTATAATATGGATTACATGTAAAACAACGGCAAGAAACACCTTCTTTGAAGAACAGAAGATAGGAAAGTTCCAAAGTCAAGAGTGGAGGCCAAAAAACCAAATACACCAGGAAATTTGAAGCCTCTGTTATCTATAGCTACAACAAACATTAAACACAACCCAACTGCTAACTAGATTAACATAAATCCTCACACTAAAGGCCTATCTACCTCAGTTCCCATTATCTGATTCAAGATGCCCAACTTTCAACAAGAAATTTTAAGGCATTCCAAAAGGCAAGGAAAAATACACAAAAAGTCTGAAGGAACAAAACAACCATCAGAATGCGACAGATGTTGGATCTGCCAGATAGGGAATTTGAAATAACTATTACTAATATGCTAAGGGCTCTAATGAAAAAGTGAGTAACATACAAGTATGGATGAGTAAATAAGAGGCAGAACTCTATGAAGAAACAAAAGAAAATGAGGGGAATAAAAAACACAGTAAAAGAAAAGAAGAATGCCTTCAATGAGCTCATCAGTAGACTTGACATGGCAGAGGAAAGGATCAATTTGAAGACAGGTCATAAAGACATCCCAAACTAAAATAAAAGAGGATAAAAAAAAGGAAAAGAATAAAAACAAAACAAAACACACAAGATCCCCAAACTGTGGGACAATATCATAACATATGTGTAATTGAAATACCAGGAGGAGAAAGAAGGAATGGAGAAAAAATATTTGAAATAATAATGCCTGAGAATTTTCCAAAATTAATGACAAACAAGCCACAGATCTAAGACTCAGAGAACATAAAACAAGTCAGAGGGGAAAAAAATCACCTTACCTGTAGAGAAACAATAAAAATGAAAATGAACTACTTTTCATAACCATATAAGGAAGAAGAGAATAGAAGGAAACATTTAGTGTTGAAAGTAACCACTTATCTTTAATTCTATATCCAGGAAAATTATACTTCAAAGGTGAAGGAGAAAAACTGAGGGAATACATCACCATCTGACCTGCCCTGAAAGAGATGTTAAAATACATTCTTTTTTTTTGTTTTTAAAAAAATATGTCTTTATTGATTTCAGAGAAAGGAAGGGAGAGGGAGAGAGAGAGAGAAACATCAATGATGAGAGAGAGTGTCACTGACTGGCTGCCTTCCGAATGCTCCCTACTTTGGGGATCGAGTCCACAACCTGGGCATGTGCCCTTACTGGGAATCTAACCGTGACCTCCTGGTTCTTAGGTCGAAGCTCAACCACGCCAGCCGGGCAAATGACGTTCTTCAAGCATAAGAAAAATGAAATAGATGAGAAATTTAAGACTACATAAAAAAGGAATAGTGTAAGATAACCTGTACTACAAGTAAAGCAGTACTAGTATTATTTAAAGATGGACTTAGATTAAAAACATATATTGTAAAATCTAGGCAGCCACTACAATGTTTTTAAAAGAAGTATAATTAACACTCTAAGAAATGGCCAGATAGCTCAGCTGGTTAGAGAGTTGTCCAGATACGCCAAAGTTGCAAATCTGATCCCTCGTCAGGGCACATACAAGCATTAACCAATGAATGCATAAATAAGTATAACAACAAATCGATGTTTCTTTTACTCTCTCCCCCTTTCTCTTTCTCTAAAATCAATCAATCAATTAAAAAAAAACCAACACTCTAAGAGAGGAGATAAACTAGTATCATATAATATTCAAAAATACTTTGGAAAACAGTATGATGGTTCCTCAAGAAAAAAAAAAAAAAAAGAATTCTTATAATCCAGCAGTTCTATTTCAGATTATACACCCAAAAGAATTGAAAGCAGGTCTTAAAGAGATATTTGTATATCCATGTTCAAATTATTTAGTTATTTTCAGTAACTAAAATGTGGAAGCAACCCACCTGACCCCCAATGGATGAACAGATAAGCAAAATGTGGTAAATACATACAATGGAGTATTATTCAGCCATAAAAGGATAGAAAATTCTGACATATGGTACAACATGGATGAACCTTGAGGACATTATAGTAAGTGAAATAAGCCAGTCACAAAACCACACATATATGAGGTACCTAAGAGTAGTCAGAAAGTAAAATGGGGATGTCAGGGGCTGAGAGGAGAATGGGGAGTTAATGTTTAATGTGTACAGTTTCAGTTTTGCAAGATGAAAAGATTCCAGAAATTGGCTGGTGGTGATGGTTGCACAATATGAATGTACTTAATGACAATGAACTGTGCACTTAAAAATGGTTACGATAATGAATTTTATGCTATATGTACTTTGCCACAATAAAAATAATAGGGGAAAATACTGGCAGAAGATAAGATAGAGAAGAGGAAGCAGAGGATAAGGACAGCTACAATAAGACCACGGGCATGGGCAATTCCAGCTCAGGATAATTCAAGAAATGAAGGGGTCATGAAAAGGAAGCAGGTTACAAATTCTCTGCCTAGGTCCTGTCCAAGGAGACTCAGTCGAGTTAGAAACGTCTTTTGGTAACAGATTAGAATAATGACACCAAAATTTTGAGTAGGAATATTCCTCTTTTTCTTTTAATCCTCACCTGAGGATGTTTATTGATTTTTTTTGAGAAAGAAGGAGAGAGAAACATTGATAGGTTGCTTTCCTTATGTGCCCTGAATGGGGATTGAACCCAAAACTCAGGTTATGTGCCCTGACTGGGAATCGAAACCCAAAACCTTTTGGTGTATGGGACAACATTGTAACCAACTGAGCCACCCAGCCAGGGTGTAGGGATATCTCTTTTTACATAAACATAATTTTTAAAAATATCTTCACGTGTTCGTAGTTGTAGTTTAAATATCCTTTCAATGGAAAACCACATGACTAAAAGTTACAATGAATTCAGTAAAAAAAAAAAAAAAGCAGCAAAGGGATGAGCCCAGCCGGAGTGGCTCTCTTGGCTGAACATCATCATCCTGTGCACCAAAAGGTTGCCACTTTGATTCCCAGTCAGGGCACATACCTGGGTTGCTGCCTTGGTCGGGGCACGTATGGAAGGCAACCTACCAATGTTTCTTACTCACATAGATGTTTCTCTCTTTCTCCCTTTCCCTTCCTCTCTCTCTAAAAAAATCAATAAAAAAATCTTTAAAAAAAAATAGTTGATCCCTTTAAAAACAAAAGAAAGCTGGACTAGCTAGCTATATTAATTTTAGACAAGTACACTTCAGAGCAAGGACAATTATCAGGGATGAAGAGTGGCTATAGCCCTAGCCGGTTTGGCTCAGTGGTTAGAGTGTTAGACGGCGAACTGAACGGTCCCGGGTTTGATTCTGGCCAAGAGCACGTATCTTGGTTGCAGGCTCGATCCCGGGCGCTGGTCAGAGCGCGTGTGGGAGGCAACCAATCGTTGTGCCTCTCTCACATCAATGTTTCTCTCCCCCCCCCCCCCCCCCGCCTTCTACTCTCTCTGAAAAGCAATGGAAAAAATATCCTTGGGTGAGGATTAAAAAAAAAAAAAGTAGCAGCTATGTATAATAATAAAGTTGTTGAATTCTCAAGGGATTCCATAACAATTCCAAACGCATATGTACCAACAAAAGAGTGCCAAAAATATATGAGGCAAAAATTGATAGAACTACAAGGAGAAATAGGTAAATTCACCCTTATAGAGAGTTTAAACACCCTCTGTTAGCAAATCAAAGATCAAGCAGGAAGAAAATCAGTGAGGACAAAGATGATCTGAACAGCATTATCAACCAACTTAATCTAATTGCCATTTATAAAATATTCCAATGAACAACAGAGGAATACACATTGTTTTTAAGTTCACATAGAAAATTCACCAAGAGAAACAACATCTGGTGATGAAACACATTTTAATCAATTTAAAATAAAGAAATCATATAAATTATGTTCTCTGGTCACAATCGAGTTAAATGAGAGATAAATAAGAGAAATACAAATGGAAATTCCAAATATTTGGAAGTAAATACACTCCTAAATAATCCATGAGTCAAAAAGGTAGTCACAGGAAATTTAAAAATATGGGGTGTCTCCCCAAAAATACACACTTTGAATAATTATAATAATCCTGGGCTAAATCTGAAAAGAAAGAAACATCAATTGAGCTATCTGCTGTTAAAGTGTGCACACATTTTTTTGAGACATATTTTGAACTGAATGAAAATGAAAACAAAACTTATCAAAATTTGTAGGCTGCAACACAAGCAGTATTTAGAGGAAAATGTATAGCATTAATGCATATATTAGAAAAGGAAAAAAATCTAAAATCAATAACCTAAGCTTTCACCTTAGGAAACTAGAGAAATTAAAACAAATTAAGCCTCAAGCAAGCAAAAGAAAGAATAAAAATTAGTGTAATAATCAATGAAAAGAGAAAATAAAATAAGACTCAAAGCCGGTAATTTGAAAATATCAGTAAGTTAATAAACCTTTACCAGGAACCAAGAAAAAGGGAGCCACAAATTACTGATGTTAGATATGAAAGAGGGGCCATCACTACAGGCATTAAAAGGATAAGGGAATACTACAAACAACTCTATGCCCTCACATTTGATAACTTAGATGAAATAGATTAATAGAGAATAGATTAATAGATAATTAGATTAATTCTTTGAATAACATAAACTATAAAAACTCACACAAGGGGAATTAGATAAACTTAAATAGCCCTATGTCTATTAAAAAAGAGTCAATAATTAAAAACCTTCTATAAAGGAAGCACCAGACCCAGGTTTTACTGGTAAATTTCATCAAACACTTAATAGGATAAATAATACCAATTCTCTACAATTTCCTCCAGAAACAGACACAGAGAAAACACTTCCTAAGTCATTTTATAAAAAAGTCAGCAAACCAACATATCTCATGAACACAGATGTAAAAATCCGTAAGAAAACATCAGCAAATGCTTGAATGAATAAATAAAATAAATGAGGGAGAACATACAAATCTCCTGTGCAGAAGAGTTCTAGTTTGTGTAAATACTCTGTCCACAAGGAGGTGGAGCCTAACTCCTGGCTCCTTAAGTGTAGGCTGTGTGCAGTGACTTCTTTCTAAAATATACAGTATGGAAAAGGAAAAAAGGAGCCACTTTATAGTGGAGACAACTGACGAGCACTACCACAGGCAGGTAACCGGGGTCAACATTCACAGTAATCAGTCATGTTGATAAATATATACCCTTGATATGATGTGATGAGAATGGAAATCCTCCTCAAAAAAATTCATAATCCCAGTACGATCATGAGAAAAGTATCAGACATATCTTAAATGAGAGACATTCTACAAAATACATGACCAGTGCTCCTTAACACAGCCAAGGTCACCCAAAACAAGAAATGTCTAGGAAACTGTCACAGCCAAGAGGAGCCTAATGAGCCATGACAACTAAATGTAATGTGGTATTCTGGATAGTATCCTGGAACAGAAAAAGGACATTAAATTAAAAACTAAGGAAATCTGAATATAGCAAAGACTTTAGTTAATAAATAAAATTATTAATGTTGTTTAATTAACTGTGACAAATGTATCATACTAATGTAAGGTGTTAACAATAGTCTCCTCTGCAGCTATCTTTATAACTTTTTCACAAATCTGAAACTATTCTATAACCAAATGTTTATTAAAAATAGAGACAGAAAAGCAAACTGGATTCAAATAAAGGTAAAATTAGTGGACTAGAAAGTAATTCTAGGGATTTTGCCATAACAAAACACTCACGGACAAGAAGTAGCATGTAAAGGAAAAATCTAGTAAGAGATAAAGAACAAGGAGCAAGAGCAATAAATAGTCAAATACATAACATAAAACTTTGCTGGACATAAATAGATGTATGTCTCTTTTTAAAGGGCCTACTCCACAAATAAACAAACTACTCCATGCGGGACAATATGAACTGGGGTGGAGAAAGTAAGAAATCTATATCAAAAAATAGCAGAATTCAAAGATAAAAATTTCAAAAGCTTACAGAGAATAAAACAGGCAACTATTATCTAAAAATGAACAAGTAAAAGATTCCTAACAATATGCTAAAAGAGAATAAAACTTTCTGTGCGATCAAATAAATATTTTCAGATATGCAGTCTTGAAAATTTTTCTCTCATACAACCTTTTTCAGAAATTTACTATAAGGTATACTCTAGCAAAATACATTAAAAAAACACCAAATCCAAGAAAATAGAAATTGTAGTCCAAAGGATGTACTTGAGGGAAGGCACAGTATACAAGAAGCATATAAACATGATAAAGTTTCAAAATTCTTTGATGAGGGGAAAGAGATCATGATTAAGCATAAATGCTGCTGGGGGGGAAATGGATAAATACTATGTCAAAATTTTAAGGGTAGCCCGGCCGGGCGTGGCTCAGCGGTTGAGCGTCGACCTACGATCCAGGCGATAGGGGTTCGATTCCTGGTCAGGGCACATGCCCGGGTTGCGGGCTGCAGCCGATCAATGACTCTCTCATCATTGATGTTTTTATCTCTCTCTCCCTCTCCCTTCCTCTCTCTGAGATCAATAAAGATATATTTAAAAAAAAAAAAAGAAAAAAAGAATCTCAAATTCCAGTGAACTGAGAAATGTGGTCATCTGTTGACAGTAAGGGAAAACTGGGTTTGAAGAGCATGAAGGTTTAAAATAATTAACATAGAGGGAAGGGAGAAAGAGTAGATCAGAAAAACCTAATAGGATTTCCCTGCAGTCTGAGGGCCAACTGAAGTTGATGCTTACGGATATTCCTGGTTGTGAGAGAATAATATACTTCAAAATGAAATAACTCAAAGCTGATATTCAAATACCTGAAATGTCCATCAGCACAGCTGCTGAACAGCTAGGAGACTGGTTAGGGGCACAATGCAATGTGAACATAAACTCACAAAAGTAGTTAAACAAGGCTATGTATTCTGAGTATTCAAACAATTTCAAAGCAAGGGAATGAGTTCCTTGTGAATGATTCCACAGACTTTAGAGCTCCTCCCCCTAGGAACTAAGTCCCAAAGGTAGAGAAGAACTAATCTGATAACAAAGGAATGCACTTTAATTGGAGAGTTTTAGTGGGTGTGTATTCTGATAAGCAGCCTTTGCAGTGAACTGCTGGTTTAAACAAATGACTTATACAAACAATTGAAGGAAGTTATAAAATAAAATGAACACAAAATACTCCTCCCATTCTAGTGTGCAGGAGAGATGTTTCACTTTTAAGGAAGTCATCTGACTTTTTCCTGACATCAAAAGCACTAATTAAAAAAGGTGTGCCAGATGCTAATGACGCACCTACCACAGCAGTGAGCCCAGAAAAAAGATAGCCTTCTCTCCTCTCATCCTAAATCAAAATGATGTCCCCACTATAAGATTCTAACCACCCAAGGGAAAGGAAAGATGAAATGTGTTAAAGTATTTCTGTTCATTACTTTGTTCCAATGTGCTCAATGATTTACATTAACTCTAATAATGACCAATTTTCCATGACATACAGTCAAGAGATAAATAGCATTAACATTTTTTTTTTTTTTTTACGATTCAGAAATCCAAATTCTAGCAGTTTTTATTTCCTCAGATTGTGTAAAAAGTAACAGGATTCAAATAGTACCTAACCCAGAACTTCAACAAAATTATTCTATAAGAAATCACAACTACTCAAATTTGTGGAGTGTAAAATGAAGAGGAACTCTAAAAATCAGAAGAAAATTGTCACAACTGAAATCCAGCTAAAAAGTCTCTCAGATTCTTTTTATCATTTGTAGTCTACAATGCTCAGGTAACTGCACAAGAAAAAACTCGAGAGAAATTCTGGTAGTAAACAAACGTTGCTTTTTAAAATATCCGTATTACTAAAAAATTAGAACAATACATAGTAGTTTTGAGGCAGAAGTAGCATTTAAGTGCTTATACTATAGAAAGACATTTCTCAAACTGCATATCACATTATACTACACTTTTTATTTCTGGTGATCTCTTACGCAGGCATTAATTGGGAGATATTCTCAGTGCCAACACTATAACCTAAAATGAAAATCGCACTGATCCAGCATTGAAACTATATGAAATCAAGTCTATAAACAGCCAGATTGTCAGTGATGTCTTTCAGACCCAAATGATATTCTGCCAGCTATGACATTATTGTATAATTTAGCATCTTTTAAATATAGCCACCAATTAAAAGATGTTCAGACATACTATCTTCCTTCTGGTGTTTTAGCACTGCATAACGAATTCTTTCTTTATAACAACATAATGGCAACAAATTCAAATTTAAGCTTGGTATCTGATAAAATCTAAGTCAATCTTTGTGTCCAGAAAAGTCATTTGCAGAACTTCTCCTTAACTGCTAAACATAAAAATTAGAATTGAGGCACTAAGTTATTACCTGGATCTCACACGTTCTGGTCTTAAGATTCATGACTTTAGGCAAAGATGAAATATTGAACAAATGAACCATACTTTAATTATATTTCTACCTCTCCAAAGATATTTAAAATCAGAGCAGTCATTATAGCACAACTCAACAGCAATGGAGAGAAACTTTCTTAACCTAAGTATACTAAGATCATAACCTTACCCTTACACAGGGAATCCCTCTATTTCTATTTAGTGTAAAACTTCAATCTTTTCCTTTCCCTTATCTTAAATACCCCCAAACTCACAAATCTTATTCTACCTTCCTTTGTAGGAACATCTATCTGACATTTAATAAATATTTAACATGTGTAAGCTACTGAGGGATAAAAGAATTTATCTTTCTACTGTCAGGATCTTAAACATCTGATCTGGCACAAAATTCTCCTAATGGATATCACAGACTCCATATTTTCCTCTCTGAACCCACTCAACACACCTCCAATACACTAACCCTCTTAAGTGCTACTTATTTCTTCCTGTACCTAAAAATTGCTAGGGTCTTCCAGTTACTCAACAAATCCCAACCTTTAGACTAGGCATTATATAATGTGGTCTACACTCACCCTTTCCAGGATGTATACTCTTGTATTCCTATTTGTCTTAACAGTGGTAAACTGAGCTGCTTTGTATTCTCCAAATGTACTTGGAGGCTTCTTATTTATACAGCTGAAACGTCACCCTTTTTCATCTTCGTGTTATCTGATCAATATAGAATTCCACTTACTCTTCTAATGCTCAGCTCAAATGCCATTTCTTGAAGAAGCCTTCGTGCTCTGCCACACCTAGCAGAAACCATCTCTTCCCACTCAGTATTACAGCAGCCTCTGACATTTAGCACAACTTGCATGACAATTCTTTAGATTCATCATCTAAAACCTCTATTCCAGTACTGTCTAGAACCTTTCGGATTCAATAAACTGGCAATACTTGGAGTGACCATGAAATATACTGACCACACCCATATACCTTTGAGAGTGAAAGAAGGCACTTTTCATAATTAATCTGAAACAAAAGACATAAACGAGGAGTGTCTCGGGCACACTAGATGCATGGTCATCCTTGCAAAATGATACACCTGGCCAACCTTGTCAGTGAGTGTAACCACAACAGACTTAAAAGACTGAACTTAAAATTAAGAGAGTGTAAATTATCTTTGTCTTCAAAACACTGAACTTGCTAAAGTGGTAAAGTGAATTTTAAAACTGAAAACCTAGGTATTAGTCATGACTTTGATGCTAACTAGCTAGTGATACAAGGGAAGTGAATGAACTAAGTTAAGTCTCCAGCTCAGCTAGAATAGATGCTCAGATCTCTAAGGTCCATTCTAAGTCGACTCTCTCTGGTTTTACATTCTCTCCCCCAATGGCCTACGTAGTTGGGTCTCTGCCTAGTGAATCTCTATTTACAAAGTACATATACTCAATAAAATACCTGCTGGTTTAACAAAACCAATTTGCTTTTAATATTTGAATAAACTATACCTAACTGTCTTAGCATTTGTATAACATGATTCATCGTCCAGGAAAAAAATGCTGTAATAGCTGGCATTTGGAGATAGTTGCCAAATACTCTTTAACAATCTGTTTGTTTTCCCCCCATAGCATTATTGTTTCAAAAAAATAAAAACTCAAAAAGTTTTAAACCACACTGAACAAAGTAAAAATCACTATGTATAGACGTGATTGCAATATTCCAAGTTTAATTTCTAACAGATTTTTTATTTGGCTTTTCAAAAATTTTACAATACATTGTTTGTCTTCTCCCCATCTTCAGACTTTTCAATCCCACTCCTCAGATATAAACACAATCAGCAGGTTGTTGAGCAGATTTATAAAACTCTCTTACACATACAAGCATGTATACATCTACAGCCTTCTTTCTCACCTTTTCCAGAAATGAAATCAGATTATACATACTACTTTCTACAACTTGCTTAATTAATAATATAAGTTGGATATTTTTCCTTATCTAGCTTATTTACCCTACACAGGTCTACCTCATTTTTTTAAACAGTTAACTAGTTTTCCATTGTATTCATGCATTTAATCAGCCTGCTTATTTGTTGTACTGATTGCACTGTTTCCAAATTTATGCCAGTCTAACATAAATAAACCTACCACTACAGACATGTCCACAAATTACTGTTTAGTAAAGTCACAGAAAAATGTATTTTCACGTCTACAAATAAAACATGTAAATATAAATGTGTGTATATCTACTTGTAAGCATAAAATATACACAGAGGCTTCTTCTAATGCTCTGGCCTCAACTTATACATCCCATCAGAAAGGCCTTCTCTGTCTATATTAGTTAAAGTAACTCTCAATACACCCTCAATAATTCTTTATCAGAGTATTCTTTTTATTTCCTTTAAGAAGACATAGAGCTATAATTATTTTGTTTATTTACTTGCTTAATGTCTGTCTCTGCTAATAGAACATAAGCACTATGAGAGCAGAGAATCATGTCTGCTTGTTGGTATTTCATCCTATCACTTAACACAATGAATATAGAATTTTATATAGCATACAGAATTTTGCTCAACAAGTATTTACTGAATAATGAATAAATACATAAGGAATGTCTTAACAAAGGTTATCTCTAGAAATTAAGATTAGGGAAAAGGTTAAAAGGTACATTTACTTTTGTTTGTCAATTATACAATCTTATTTGTGACAATGAAGATGTGTTAAATTTATTTAAAACCAATTTAGTGCAAGTTTAGTTTTAACCAGACCACCATTTCAGATGCTTTGCAATCTGGTCATATAGGATTTTTTCTTGTTTTTCAAATTTAAATGATGTAACTAAATATTAAATGGGCTCTTGCTGGCTACTGAAAAAAATCTTCAAACCTTGTTTCATAAAGTTAAACTTTTATCTTCACTTTAATTTAGTTTAATGCTGACTACTGAATCCCCATTCAGGAGCTTTGTCTTCATAAGTACTTACAATTTACAAAATGCTTAATATATATTATTCTATTTGCCCCTCAGAGGTATGCTGTGCAGAGACTACTGTTTATACCTAACAGATAAAAGAAACATGATCAGAGAGATAAACTACCTCATCTATAGTGGGGTTGGGACATGAAGCCAATACTTCAGATATTTAACACAAGGTTTGTTTCATTATATATATTGTGGCAGGTAACAAAATTAACTGGCAATATCTCAGTCTTTCAGCAAATAAAACATCTATTTATTTCAATACCTAGACAGAAAAAGTTTTCTGAAATGCACCTTATATTTAATGTACATATTTCTAAAACAACTTCATTTAATAGTGTATTTGAGTGAAAAGGGACCTAAGAAATCATTTAATTCCTTCATTTTACAGAAAACAGGAATAACAGAACTTCAGTACCTGATCCAATCACTCAGCAAGCTAATGGCAGTCAAGAACTACAACACTGACATTAGATGCACTTTTAATATTGGAAAGTTCCTAGACATGAAATTCATGATTACGAAGTCTAATTAATCACAGTTGTCTCTAGTTAAAACTTTTCTTAAAGTTATAATTATTGCTACAAAGAAGCAAAATAAGTTATTAGAATTTATCCTTTGATTAAAATCAACACTAACTATCATATATCTGGCACTTCAGATTTAAAATATTCCACTAATGACTAATACTTTCCTGGTATCTAGCCAACTTTTAATCATGCCAGGCTACTAGTCACTTATTCCAGGACTTATTATTCAATATTTACCTCAGATACTATATGGAATTTTTTACTAATGTTTCTGTCAAAAAAAGAATAAAAAGTGAAGCTCATATGTATCCTTATCTTCCACAGCCACAATATCCTAGAAGTCATTTAATGAGTTGGTAAAGTATGAATTTCCTTTACTAAAAACAAGTTCACATTACTCCATTTTCACCAACACATCTTCCCTTACTGGAAATAAAAAATGCCAACTATCACACTTGATATGAACAGATGTACAAAGAAAAGTCATACTGCTGTGTTTTTACATTTCAGTCTTACTTGATGATTTTGGAAACTATTTTTAAATTCAAACTGATAGGAAGAAAGACTAGTAAAAAATTAATAAACAAAAACACATTTTACTTAATTCTTACTACTCTAAATATACCTATAGAAATGATATGCCAATACTTTTTTTTTTTTTAATATGTCTTTACTGATTTCAGAGAGAGGAAGGGAAAGGGAGATAGAAACATCAATGATGAGAGAGTCATTGATTGGCTGCCTCCTGCATGCCCTCCACTGGGGATTGAGTGCGAAACCATGGCATGTGCCCTGACCGGGAATTGAACTGAGATCTCCTGGTTCATGGGTCAACACTCAACCACTGAGACACATCAGCTGGTCTAGGCTACCATATTTTTAAAATAATGGACACAAGCCTGAGATTAAAGAGAAGACTTAAAAATCAGCAGGATAGCTCAGCCAGGAGTGGCTCTGCGGTTGAGCGTCAACCTAGGATCCAGGCGATCGGGGTTCGATTCCCGGTCAGGGCACATGCCCGGGTTGCGGGCTCAATCAATGACTCTCTCATCATTGATGTTTCTATCTCTCTTTCTCCCTCTCCTTTCCTCTCTCTCTGAAATCAATAAAAGATATATTTAAAAAATAAAAAGTAAAAAAAAAAAAATCAGCAGGATAGAACAAGTGCTATTAGAAATAATTTAAATTAGTAAGACAGAAAAAACACTATGGGAATAAATGCTATTTCTAAGAAGATAAATCAAGATGTTGAGGTGTAAGTCCACAGAAAATAGTGGTGGTTTAAAGCAGAAAGAAGAATTTCCTGACCATTAAGGAAAAAACACATTGCAAAAAAATTATCAAAAGGTTATAATGATGGTATCTATGGAGATCTTCAAGAGGATATTCAGGGATGAACTTTAGATGAAAACATTCCTTAGTGATCCCACTTCAAGGAATATATCCCAAGAAACTGAAAATATCAATTAGAATTTATGCACCCCTATGTTCATAGCAGCACAATTTACAATAGCTAAGATCTGGAAACAGCCCAAGTGCCCATCAGTAGATGAGTGGATAAAAAAGCTGGGGGACATTTACACCATGGAATACTGTGCAGCTGTGAAAAAGAAGGATCTCTTACCCTTTGGGACAGCATGGATGGACCTGGAGAGTATTATGCTAGATGAAATAGGCCAGTCAGAGAAAGACAAGTATCACATGATCTCACTCATATGTGGAATCTAATGAACAAAATAAACAGATGAACAAAATAGATACAGAGACATAGAAGCATGGAACAGACTGATGAATCTCGGAGGGAAGGTGGGGGTGGGGAGTGGGGAGGCATACTAATCAAAGACCTTATATGCATATATGTATGACCTATGGACACAGATGATAGTGTGGAGAAGGCCTTGGAGGGGCAGGGGTGGGAGTGGATGTTGGGTAGAGGGGATCAATGGGGGAAGAAAGGGGATGTCTGTAATACTTTCAACAATAAAGATAAATTTTTTTAAAAGGCAGAGAAAAAAGAAAAGATAATACATGATTTCTTATAACTCCATTTAGTGAAGAGAAGGTTGAGTTTTAATTTTCAAGACAATTGAGAACACAGCATTTTCTTCATACGAGAAAATAAAATACTTAGCTGCCTTAATTTGTAGCAAGAAAAGGGTTTGGTTAAAACTTTAAATCAAAACTTACTTTCTTCTTCAACCTCTTTCCTAACCTTCAGACATTACCTGCCCTCTGAGTCTAGACATTTTTATTTGGTTTCCTATTATAATCCAAACTCAACACGCCTTTTTATTTTAACTTTCTTTTTAACAATTTTTTATTTTTCAGTTACAGTCGACGTACAATGTTTTATTGTAAATCAGTGATTAGATATTGAAATAACTTATGAAGTAATCACCCCGATAAATCTAGTGCTCATCTGACACCATACATAGTAATTACAGTATTAGCGGCTATGTTCCCTGTACTGTAATGTACGTCTCCATCACTATTCTGTAACCACCAATCTGTACTTCTTAATCCCTTCACCTTTGTCACCCAGCCCCCCAAACTCCTTCCCATCTAGCAACTGTCAAAATGTCCTCTATTTATGAGTCTGTTTCTCTTCTGCTTCTTCATTTACTTGTTTTTTAGACTCCACATGTAAGTGAAATCATCTGGCATTTGTCTTTTTCTGACTTATTTTACTCAGCACAATATTTTCTAGGTCCATCCATGTTGAAGACGGCAAAATTTCATTCGTTTTTCATGATGAGTCATATTCCAGTGTATATATGCACCACTTCTTTCTCCATTCATTTACTGATGGACACTTAAATTGCTTCCCTATCCTGACTATTGTAAATAATGCTGCAATGAACACATGGATGATAGATAAGTACTTATTGGCATTTTATTATTCAATCTTTTTTATCTTTGTTTTCCTTCTTAAGGAAGATCCTTTAACATTTCTTGTAATACTGGTTGGCTCCTTTAGTTTTTTCTTGTCTGGGAAGCTCTTTATCCGTCCTTTGATTATAAATGATAGCTTTGCTGAGTAATCTTGGTTGTTCGTCCTTGTTTTTCATCACTTTAAATATTTTGTGCCATTCCCTTCTGGCCTGCAAAGCTGATTGAGAAATCAGCTGACAGTTTTATGGGAGCTACCTTGTAGGCAAGTATCTGCTTTTCTCTTGCTGATTTTAAGATTCTGTCTTCAACCTTTGGCATTTTATCATGTTTTGGTGTGGGCCTCCTTGGGTTCATCTTGTTTGGGACTCTGCACTTCCTGGACTTGTATGTCTATTTCACCAGGAAGGGGAAGTTTTCAGTCATTATTTTTTCAAACAGGTTTTCAATTCCTTGTTCTTTCTCTTCTCTTTTCCAGCTTCCTCATGATGAGAATGTTGGTTCACTTGAATTTGTCCCAGAGGCTTCTTAAACTATCCTCATTAAATTTTTTTCTTTTTGCTGTTCTGACTGGGTGTTTTCTGCTTCCTTATCTTCCAAATTGCTGGCTTGGCCCTCTGCTTCATCTCTTCTACTGCTGATCCTCTGTAATGTATTCATTTCAGTTACTGTATTCTTCATTTCTGACTGGTTTTTTTTTATGTTTTCTATCTCCATTTTTACATTTCCTATCTCTTCACTTAAGTTCTCACTAAGATAACTGAGCACCCCTATAAACAGTGTTTTGAACTCTGCATCTAGTAGATTGCTTATCTCTATTTTGCTTAGTTCTGGAGTTTTGTTCTATTCTTTCATTTGGGACATGTTTCTTTGACTCCTCACTGTGTTTGTTTCTATGTATTACGTAAAGTTACTATGTCTCCTGGTTTTGGTAGAGGGGCCTTATACAGTAAGGGTACTATAGGGCCCAGTGGTGCAGCCTCCCTGATCACCTAAGCTGGGCGCTCCAGGTGCACCCACCAGGTGGACTCTGTGCACCCTTCTGTTGTAGTTGAGCCTTGGACTGTTGTCCATGGAAAGGATTTACTCCCAGGCTGATCAGCTATGAGGACTGGCAGTGACCACAGTAGAAAATCTGCCCTGCAGGGGCTGACTCCATGGAGCAGGGCTCACTTCAGTGGGGTTCTGATGTCCACTAAATCTGCCCCTTGACTGCGTTGATCACGGAGGTGGTTAGGTGTTACTCTGGTGCAGTTTTAAGCTGTTAAACAGGTGCACCGGCTCTGGAGCCTCCCAGGAGGTGCAGACCAAGGTCAGCTGCCACATGAGCTACAAAGTGATCTGCAGATGGCTGCTACTTGTGTTGGGCTTTGAGGTGTCTGGGAGAGGCCAAGCTGCAAACCAAAGCCAGCTGCTGCTATTGCCAGGCCTGTGGCTAAGCATGAGGTATGAGGTATGCAGAGGCTAGATACTGCTTGTTTGAGAGGTTTTAGACAAGTTGGCGGCATGACCCAAACCAGCCCATTTGTATGGAAAAGCAACTGGAAAGGGATTGTGTGGGCCCAAAGGTTGGATTAGACGGGGTCTCAGGGAATCACTAGGGCGGGGCTAACAGTGTTAGCCAAGTTGATGGAGACTCAGATGTGGATCCTTGTGGACTCTATGGTGGGGAGGTCTCAGAAAAGAAAAAATGGCCTCTGCCAGAACATCTGTCTGGGAGAAAACTGGCCCCTCCAGCCTTACCCTGAAGCCAGACAATTCAGTTCTTCCCCGTATGTCCCTGGCACCTTTCAAGCTGATGCTCCAGCACTGGAGCTCAGAACAAGTGTTCCAAGCAAGTTTGTGTGAGCCCTTTAAGAGGAACACCTGGGACTCCAGGAGCCCTGTCTCACTCAGCCAAAATCTCCACTGGTTTTCACAGCCAGAGGTTTTGGGCACTGAAACCCTAGGCTGGGGTTTCTGATATGGAGCTGGGACTCCTGGCTCCTTGGGGTGGGACCTCCTCAGCGGAGATCTCCCTCCCGATTTTTAACCACGACATATGGGTATGAAGCCAGCTGATTCCATGTTTCAGCCCCTCCTACCAATCTTCACATGGATGTTTTAGATCCTTAGTTACAGGATTTCTGTTCATGTAGATTTCAGGCAGTTTTGAATGGTGGTTGCTCTATAGCTTAGTTGTAATTTTGATGTGGTTGTGGAAGGTTCCGAGCAGCATTTACCTACACTGCCATCTTGACTGGAAGCTCTAAATTCAACACATCTTAAACTGATGCTTTACCTCACTAAACAAATCAGCTCCATTATCTTCCTATTCAAATTTATTAGCATAAAGTTGTTCTTACTATTCCCTTATATCCTCTTAAAGTACTAAGATTTGTAATGATGTCCTCCCTTTCATTCCTGATACTGGTAATTTGTGTATTTCTGTTTTATCAGTCTTGTTAAACACATTCCAATTTAATTAATCTTTTCCAAGAACCAGCTCTTGCTTTTATTTACTTCATTTTTCATGTTTCTGCTTTTTATAATTTCCTTCTTCTGAATGCTTTAGATTTAGTTTGTTCTTTTTTATCTAGTTTTTAAAAGATTCCCTCAAAACACTACTTTATCTGCATTGTACAAATTCTGATGAAGTATGTTTTCATTTCCATTCAGTTCAAAATAATTTCTAATTTCCTGTGTGAATTTTTCTTTGACATATGGATTATTTAGAAGGGTGTTTAATTCCCGAATATTTGAAGATTTTCTGAGTTTCTGATACTGATTTCTAGTTTAATGAAAATCATTCAAAGCATATTCTTAGATGTCATCTAATACACTTAAAACCTTTTAAATGTATTAAAGACTTACTGATACTGATTTAAATCATCTTGCTAGGTGTTTTTATTTGTCTCATTTATTCTTTGTTCCTTTTTATTTCTCCTTCCTTACTTCTTTTAGATTGAGAAGTTTTTAAGATCCCGCTGTATTTCTACTATTCATATCTTATGACATTAGTCATATCTCTTTTTTCTACTTTTTAGTGGTTCCCCTAAGGTTTATAACATGCATCTTTAACTTACCATGGTCTATTTCAAATAATACTGTATGACTTAACATGGAATACAAGAATCTTACAACAATTTATTTTCAATTCTATTATACTGTGCTCTGTTTTTATCATACATTTTAATGTTATATGTTATAAACTTTTTTCTTTAGATCAGAGATATAGGACTTGCCACCTGTTTTTATAAATAAAGTTTTACTGGAACAGTCATGATTGTTTAATGTGAATGACTGATTTCATGCTACAAACAAGGGGAAAATTAAGTAGTTGTGACGGAGACTGTTTGGTTCACAAAGCCTAAAATATTTAGTACCTAGCCCTTTACAGAAAAAGACTGTTTTGTGGACAATTATCTCTTAAAATTATTAAAATAAGAAAAAAATAATTTTGTATTTCCCTTTTTATTTTGAAACCTCTCTGGCCTGCTTTGTTTCTTTATGACCCCCCAGTTTCTGTCAGCTATCATACTATTTCTGCCTGAAGAACTTCAACATTTCTTGTAGCACAGGTCTATTGACAATGATCTCTTTCAGCTTTTGTTCCGAAAAGTCTTTACTTCACTTTCTTTTTTCTTTTTTTTTGTTAATCCTCACCCGATGATATTTTACCATTGATTTTGTTTTTTAGAGCAAGTGGAAGGTAGGGAGGGAGGGAGAGGGGGAGAGAGAAAAACATCAATGTGAGAGAGAGACATTGATTGGTTGCCTCCTGCATGTTCCCCGACCAGGGCCAGGGATTGAACCTGTAGGTCAGGTACATGCTGCCCTTGACTGAGAATCGAACCCATGACCATTTGGTGCATGGGCTCTAACCACAGAGCAACACCGGTCAGGGCTCATTTTTGTTTTCAAAAGATATTTTTACTGAATATACAATTTAGGTTGACTTTTTTTCTTTTTAGGACTTTTAAAAGTGTTGTTTCATTGCCTTCTGGCTTGCACCATTTCTGGCAAAAAGTTTGCTGTAATTTTTTATCTTTCTCTGTTTTAAAAGTTCTGGCTGCCTTCAAGATTTTCTCATTATGTTTGGTTTCCAGTAGTTTAACGACGATGTGTATAGGTGGTTCATTCATTTACTACCAATACTCCTATTACTATTGCTATTATTACTGTTTTTAGCCTACTTGGAGATGTCTGAGTTTCTTTTTGAACCTGTGATATGATCTCATTTTTTTATTTAAAATTTTTTAGCCATTATCTACTTAAATATTTGTTCTTGTTCTTTTTTTCTGGTGAGACTCCAATTTACTTATGTTAACACCGTCTGATATGGTCCCAAAATAGATGTTCTGTTTGTCCCTCCCTCTTTTTCTTTTATTTCAGTTTAAATAATTTATACTGAATTATCTTCAAGTTGATAGGCCATTTCTACGGCTGTACTGAGTCTACTGATCAACCTGAAAAAATGCTTCATCTCTGGTATCGTGTTTTTTGTTGTTGCTTTTATAGTTTCCTTCTGTTGGTTGTGGAGCCCTTTCACCCTATGGGCAAATGGAAGTATTTTCCATCTCTTCATGATTTTCATCTTTCTGCCAAATTTATAATTCATCTGTTCATTCAAGTTATCTACTTTATCCAGTAAATCCTTTAACATACTACTACTACTACTACTACTACTACTACTACTACTACTACTACTACTACTACTTAAAGTCCCTGTCTGGTAATTCCAACATCTGGGTCTCTTGAATTGGTTCTATTGATTGCTTTATTTCTCAACAATGGGCCAGTTTTCCCTTGCTGCTTATGTCTAATAATTTTTTTTAAGAGAGGGAGAGCGGAGGGACAGGAGGGAGGAAGGCAAGAAAGGAGGGAGTGAGAGAGAAACATCAATCGGTTGCCTCCTGGGATTGAACCCACAACCTGGGTATGTGCTCTGACCAGGAATTGAACTGGCAACCTTTCAACCTTTTGGTGCATGGGGCGATGCTCAATCAGTTGAGCCATACCAGCCAGGGCTATATCCAAAAATTTTTTGGAGAGCAAAACATCACTGTGAGACTGAAACATTGACTGGCTGCCTCCTGCATGCCCCCTACCAAGGATATAGCCTGAAACCTGGGCATGTGCCCAGACCTAGAATTGAACCGGCAATCTTTCGGTGCACAGGATGATGCCTAACCAACTGAGCCACACCAGCCAGGGCTCCAATAGCTTTTGGTTGAATACTGAGTATGGTGTACAGACAGCAGAGACTGAGATTATTATTTACACTTGGAAATCAGCATGCCTATTCTTCTGTCAAGTGTGGAGGAGTTTAGTCAATTTAGATGGGAATTGAGCTTGGTATAGATTTTATTGTTGTCAGTTACCTTCGGCACACCACAGGTGTCCAATTCTTCTACTGGTAGATAACCACTGTCAGGTGCTTAAGATAAGAGTTGGAGAGTTTTTCTCAATTTCCCTCCCAGCTTTCACCCATCCCTGCATCCTTCTACCACAGAGGATCTAGCTCCCCATTCTTGACCTACACCACCAGCAGTAGAAATCTTGTTTGTCACCTGACATGGCTCATGGTTGAAGCAGGTGGGATTTTCAGTTGTCTTGGTCTAGTGTCAGTACTGGGTAGGCCCTATGGCTCTCCTTCCTATGGCAGCCAAAATCTGTTTTGTATTTGTGTTGGTCTTCAGTGGTACTTCCTTACTCTTCCTCCAGTAGTAAAAACACCTCTCCCCAGGCACTGTTGTAGAATACTGGAGAACAAAACAGTTTTGTGCATCTTTCAGACTTAAAGGGTCTTCCCTTCTACCTTTTCTCCAGCAGCAATGCATCTCTGGCTGTGTCCTGGAACCAGAGGGTTCCTCTCTCCAGAAGGTTTTGCTTCTAATCTCCCTCCAGAAATGTATGAAATAAGGTTTTCTCCCTATCCCCCATTGGTTTGAGGCTTAAAGTAGTCTGAGTAAATGGAAGGGGCTTTGTGCCTATCTCCGAGCAGCCACAGATCACCTTCATCTCTACACCACTCCCGAGTCCTCGCCTTGTACCCAATCTCAATAGTAAGTATCCTGTGAAGCCTCACAGAAATGTATTTGCATGCAAGTGCATTGCAAATGGACTTTTATCAGAAGCCCTAAGATATTCCAAACTAGTCCCTACTTAGTCTTTAATAATCAGTTAAAATTTCAGCTGATTTCTTATCTATTTTTATGGCAGCCATCTCTCTCTCTCCTGCCCTGCCAAAAGTGAAGCAATTCATGGCCCACTCTTTCAGGGAGGAGGGTTGTCTACTTTTTGGAATTTAGTTTACTTGGCTGCTTCACAAGCTAAGCTCTCTGATGGACTCAGATAACTTATGATTTTGTAAATCACCCGCCTTTTTATTGTAGGCGAGGGTGAGAGGTTCTGTGCACACTCTTTATATTCTGAGTACAAGTAGACGTCCCCTTCCACTTTGACTCTCCTTCCTTTTCTATCTTTGTAAAGGGACCACCATTCTTAAGTCACTCAGATAAAACTCTGGAAGCATCTCTGAATTCTCTACAACAATGTTTAATATCCTATCACAGTTGATAAAGTCTGGATTAGATAAATCACTAGCATATCTTTATTAGGATACTTTCTTTCTATTTCTCAAGTATAAGTACTTTTCATCTCTCAATGGTCTCTTATATAAAATAATATTCCTTCAACTAGCCTCCTGAACTCTGCCTTCTTTACTAATTAAGCCTGACTTTATCATCAGACTGCCTTACTACAGTATTTTTTTTAAAGGATTGTTATTTTTTTAAGATGTATTTTTAGTGATTTTTTAAAGAGAGAGGAATGGAGAGGGAGAGAGAGAAACATCAATTGATCAGTTGCCTTCTGCACATCCCCCCACTGGAGATCGAGCCTACAACCCAGACATGTGCCCTCACTAGGAATTGAACCAGTGACCTCTTGGTGCATGAGACAATGGTCAATCCACTGAGCCACACCGGATAGGCCCTTACTAGAGTATTGCTTTGACTGTTTATAATCAAGGCCATGATCAATCTGATCCTATTCTGTCTTTATAGGCCACCTTTCTATAGGAACAGGTACTCTATTTCCATACTGGCCCAGGTCCTCCATTTAGGAAATGTTATCATTCAAGGTCTATTACGAAGAGGATGCTTTCTGTGAAAAAACTTCCTTGATCACAGACAGAATTCTTCCCTTCTGAATTGTATACTGCTTTATTTGTACTATAAAAATAGCACTTATTATGGATTGGTGTTAAAGCCATACATATCTCTTATACCTCTCACTATATTATATACTCCAGAAAGGCAGAGACAAGGTCTTGTAAATTGTTCTGTTTTCTCTTTTAGCTTTCCTACATAAATATTTATCTTGCAAATTAAAATAGCAAAATTAATAGCATGATACTTACCTTCCTTCCTGTAATACATGCATCCTTAATGCATCCCTGACAAAGTCACTAAAAAATTTTGCTAGTCCACAAAACAGTTTTTTGAAACATCTCAAGAAGGGGAAAACATACACACTATAACTAGTTATTATGCCATCCAAGCATTTACACAGAATTAGCTTAGGGATTCTTAGGATAGCCAACCAAATCTGTAATGGTAATCCCAAACAGAAATATAGTGAAATCCCTTTATTTAGCTCTAGGTAAATAACCCAAAGAGAGCCATAAAGTTTACTAAGGAAAATCACTGCCATTAATAAAAAGAAATAAGGCTATATACCTTACTAATTCTGTTAGAGCCTTAATTGGTAATCATACTCAGGCATTTTGCCAAGATGTGAAGGTGATATGCTTCTACTAAACCATTTTCAATGAAGAGGGAAAGGTATATATATCTCAGATGAGTGAAGAAAAAGAGTAGTTCTAATAGTTTATGCCTTTTTATAATAGTACTATCAAATACATTTTCAAGAAATAGCATATAAAAATCCTATATGCTATTTTAGTGGAAAGCTAGAGCAGGTGCCATCTTTGCCAATTAGCTTTCCTAGCCAGGCTGTGTGGCTAGGACCACAGTGGAACCTGAACTCACTTGACTCAGAACCAGAGGCGTCGTCTAATATGGCAACTTTTTCATGCACTCTTAAGAAAAGCAAAAAATGAAAAATTCTTTGCTTGCTAAACTAAATAAATAATACACCCAATGGGTATCCTTATCAATTTAACACAGAACTGCTATCCAATAACTCAACTTCTAGTAATTTAGTATGAGAAAATCATATAAAGAAGTTCAGCATGCCACTGCTCATAATAGTTAAAAACAGGCAACAGTTTAAATGCTAACCAATAGGGAATCATTTATATAAAGCAAAGTGTACATACACTATTCAGCAATGAAAAATGTTGGTGCAGATCTCTATTTATTTACAGAGAAAGACACCCATAGCATGCTGCTGCAGAAAGCAGGTTATAATTCATAATCATGTGTGTGTGCACACACGTAGTACACCTAGGTGGCAGGATTTGGAGCATGTGGCAGTTAGCAGTTTACTGCCTCTCAGCCTCAAATTCATGCTATATTGCCTGCTCTGCAAAAATAAAGCTGGCCCTTTATATATTTTTTCCTTTGCCAGCTGACACAAGTGTTACACTTTATCAGTACAGGTACTGGAGGGCTGCTTCCACCAACACCCCAACCTTCAGGTAGTTTTGTAGCAGAATGCCTTCAGTGAGATACCTCCTGTGAACAGTTTCTCCCCAGCACACTAGACAGAAGGTCTTGAGCAAGTTTCCACAGCAAGCAAGGCAGCACAGCAGCTTCTCCGTCATCCAGTAAACCATGGCCACACCCTCTCCCATGTGGTCTAAATCTCAGCGCTGAGGGGGTAATCTTCCTGAACTCTCTCTCAGGGGTTGTAGATGCTCCATCTGCCATTCTTATTTTGTTAGAATTCTCTTCACTTCTTTCTAGCCAACCCCTTGTTACTCCAATTCCCTGTTAGAGTTTAATTTTTTTACATTAAAGTATAATTAATTCTTTAGTTTTTGTTGATATTACTATGTGGTTTCCCCAGAACTGACCCTGACTGAAACAGGTGGGTTCCCCTCCACCCTTTTTACTTTTCAATGTTGTCTGAATTTGTAAGTATTTTTTGTGAAAATCACAAAAGGCAAGTTAATTTTATTTTGGAAAAATTGAAGAAAAATTCAATGCAAAATAAATATTGCTTTAAGTAAAGTTTTCCTATTTTATTAGAGCAGAAATATATTTGTGAGATTAAAATGACTGAAATCTGAAGAACATTCATTTTTGTAAGACTCTAATTGTTCAGTTTTTCTTAACACAAATTTCTTTTCAGCATTAGCTAAAATTGTGTTTTTATGTCATTTTAAACAACAGAAATTATTTAGACATCTATTTTTTTCTCTTGGTTATGCCATATGTTGTCCCTTATAAACAGGTCATTAATCATTAGAGATCCTGAAGTGATAGGTACTGTGATAGGTACTAGTTCCTCAAACATACAGTCCTCCTCTTCTTTCTTACTATTTCAGCACCTCTTACCATGTTCAAGGATTATCAGTTGGGCTCCAGCTTGTGCATTTCCAACATCATTCTCAGCAATGCATTGATAGAAACCTTCATCTGATTTCACCAGACCCAAAACTTGAAGATTATGTTCCTTCTGAAGAAGAAAAACATAAATACAATTTTATGATTCAATGATAAACATTAGTTCAAAATCTCAAATATATGCCTTTTCTGGGCAGAAAAAGACAAGTAAAATTGTATGATTCAGGTACTGAATATTATCTACCTATGTACTTGTTAAAGTAACTCACTTTCATTGACAAGGTACTGACTTAAACTGATTAAAACAGGAAACACTGTCATTAACAATTAAGAACTTAATACTCAGAGAAAATCATATCCACATTTGCAAACTTACACCTTTGCTTGAAAAATATCTGGCATGAAATACCATGTGACCATAGTGAAAGACTGAATTTGTGAATTCAAGGCATTTCATTAACATTATTTCTATTATCAACAGTTCTTAGAGATTAGACTACAATAAGTAAAATCAGGTTGCATATATATGAGCTTTCCTTAAACTATAAAGTACTATATGGATGTTCACTATTGTTACTGTTATTGATATAGTATAATATGGTTTTAAGATTTTTTAAAAATAGTATGAAAATAATGGTAAGAGTAAAAAATGCTAATTTAACCATAACACATTGTTTCTTAGTTATGAGTATACATTTTGAAAATAGAAAATATACCCCTACTTAAATGAGAAATTTGTAATGAGACAATAAGTCTTTAACAACCATAATACTTCTGATTATTTCTATGAATGTCACGTATCTCAAGATATGTCATCAATTCTTATTACTAAAACCTAGATAATTGGATTACTAAGATGCTAGATAATAATAATAATAATAATAATAGATAATATTTACTAAGCATTTACTTAATAGAAAGTAAAAAACAGTAATGGCTGAATATTCTTAAATACATTTAACACTAATTATTTACTTTTGCATTTACTTTCTAAAAGAATCT
The DNA here is from genome assembly GCF_054644295.1 of Miniopterus natalensis. NCBI lineage: Eukaryota > Metazoa > Chordata > Mammalia > Chiroptera > Miniopteridae > Miniopterus > Miniopterus natalensis. The sequence goes on from NC_142081.1 coordinate 98,956,755, forward strand.
TCATATGTATCGTCATAACAATCATCCAACACTGGGTTATACTTATTTTGAAGGGCGTGAGCATCAGTATATGAAGGACAGATTTCTGCTCCTTGAATAGAGAGCTATAAAGACAACTGGTGAGCATGTGCGTGCACGCGTGAGCGCGCACACACACACACACTAATCATCACCCAGAAAATGGTGGCAGCTGTGTTGAAGAGTGCGAGTATGTTTAAGCAGGAATACTAAACCTAGCACTATTTGCTATGTGATCTTACATAAGCTACCAAAATATTTCTGGGTTCAGCTTTCTCATCATCCAATGAAGAGATTACAATTTGTGTGAATTTTTCTATCTTTGCCTGTGGTACATAAACTGGTGTATATAAGATACCAAATCTCTTGGTGATTACATTCAAAGACATTTAAAGGTTTCAAAAATAAGTGTCCTCCTTTAAAAAGGTACTTACTACAATTTTAAAGTAATCACTTGGGATAACCATATCCCCATTCTTGACCCACTTCACAGTTGGAACTGGTTTCCCAGTCACTTCACATTCAAATACAATATCCATAGATTCATGAGCATATATATTAGTAGGCTGCTTCAGGAATTCAGGTTGGGCTTAAAAATAGAAAGGAAATTAAGATATTAATGAAAATAAAAATAGGTAGCTATTCATATTTCAAGCAATATTTTTTTAAATCACAGAATTCACAGGTTTTTTTTACTTATTTGAGGTTTCCACGTTTTTATAAAAACATAACAAATATATATATTTAAAATATATGTTAGGAACACAGTATCTGTAAAAATTAGTATTCTGGTATAACTAACTTGAGGAATAATTTAAAAGATAATTTCTGAGTTTCCTTATTGAAAAATATTTAATAAGTTGATTATATAGAAGAAATTGATAATATGAATTTAGCTAAAAATGAATATTAAAGACTATTTCCCTATGATTTATACTATTTTGGAAGAGTCATAATTAAAATTCAAAAAGAGCTGAGAAGATTGACATTATCTTCCTTTTCAGTCAACTTGATGCGTACACCCCCCCCCCCCAAAGTAATACAAATGTGACAATTAGAGGCCTTAAAATAGTTCACTCACACAACACATTCCCATTAGTAGTATCCCTCATTACAAGAAATGGTTCTTAAAGATGGGAGGAGGATGTTTGTGGAAAAGTTAAGTATATTTGAAAAAGCCTGAATAACTCCCTAACTCCCTTTTGCCTTGCCACAAAGTTGTAATCATTGACCTATGAGTAACAGATTCATTAAGATTTTGAATTAGAAGGGTAAAAGTAGATCACCTAGTCCAGCTTCCCACCTAACTGCTGTAATTCCTTACACAATATCCCTGACAAGGGGTATCTTACTGATCACTGAAAGTTTCAAATGATAAGGAACTCCCTGTATCACAAAGCAGCAAGCTCCACTATAGGCTAGTTTCTATTTAACAAACAAACAAACAAACAAACAAACAAGTTATGATAAAAATAGCTTTTCTTTCTTTTTAAACATTTGAGCTAAAATGTGCTCAGCCTGACAGAATTTTGATTGGGCTTACGTTGAATATGTGGCAACTTGACATGATAACAATACTGAGTTTTTCTTTCTATAAACATTGTTTATCTCTCCATTTATTTTGATCTTTGATTTCTTTTCTCTCATCAGTGTTTTATAGATTTCAATATACAAATATTATTCCTACTTTGTCAGGTATATGCCTAAATATTTTAAATTTTTGGTGCTACTGTAAGTGGAACTTTAAAATTTTTTTAGTTTCCAGTTGATCACTGCTCATATGTAGAATTGAAAGTGATTTACATATATTGAACTTTATCTTGTGGTCATGCTAAACTCACCCATTAGTTCTAGTAATTTTCTATGGATAATTTTAGGACTATCTACATACATACAACATATATTTACAGATAATTATATGCTGTCTGTAAAAAGAGGCAGTTCTATCTCTCTTCCTTTTCAAGCTGCTTTCCTCTTTTTTCATTTTCTTGCCTATTACACTAGCTAGAGTGGGGCAGGTCCTCAGAAAAAGTCCAGACTAGCTTTATAATTTGTGTAAATGAAGAGTAAGAGTATAGAGAGCAGGCAGAACCCCAGGTAAGAAGTAGGAGCCCAGAAGGGAAAGAATGTTTGATCTTAAGAAGCAATATATATTCACAGTGATGGAAGATTAAGAAAATACAAGTTTGTACAACTAGGTGAAATCAGGGAGATTAATAGTAAATTTGACTATACTTTCAAATACTAATTAGCCATTTGTATTTATTCTTTTGTGAATTATCTATACACACTCTGCTATTTTTTCAATTAGAGTACTCACAATTTTCTCATCTACATAGAGCTTTTCACATAATGCTAGTTATCAATTTATGGCCTCTTAGCTCCAAATGCACACTTCTTTGTAATGGACATGGACCTTGTCAGCTAGGGCAACATTAGACTTTGTTAACAGAGGGCAGCGGAGGGGCACCGCAGAGGAATGAGCTTATCTTTCAGGCTGGGCGTGCTCTTCTTGCCCTATGGTGTGGCAGCTAGGTTCATGAGAGACCCATTGGGGATCAACCTCCAGCAAGTTTTTCTGCTGTCTCTAAGTAAGTTTCTCCAGTTTACTCCAGCTGGTGGATTTCTGTGCACCAGCTCTGACCCAGAGCATCCCACTGGACTGCATCCAGCGTATCAGTTCAGACTCATGGCACCCACTTGGCAACTTCCTGCTCATCATCAGTCAGGCCCATGGCACCCTAGCACGCAGCTTGCCACACACCAGCTCAGGCCTATGGCATTTAGCAGGTGATTTCCTGTGGACCAGTTGGCCCATGGCTGTGTCCTCTGGCAGCAACTATAACCTCTTCAAGGTCTGAATCAAAACCTTGGGTAAGGCTCTTTCAGTTTGTTCTTTTTCTTGATTCTCCTGCTCAGCTCTAGAGTAGCAGCTGATCCTTATTTACTATTTTATCCTTTTTAGTAGTTAAAACACCTTTTACTACTTAATAATTCTTCATATTAAATTTTCTTTGTTTAAATTCCTGTTGTAATTTATAGCTCCTGACTGGACCCTAACTACTACAGTAAGATATTAACCCTTTCTCACATATGCTGCCAATATTTATTTTTTGTTTTTTAACTCAAGGCACCTGTAGTTATACCAAAGTTTTAAATTTATATTTGGTAAAATTTACTAGCCCTTTTCTTTTTGGCACCTGTATTTTATTATTCTAACACCAAAGGTTTTCTCTGTTTCCATACTATAAAAATATTCACTTACATTTTCCTCTAGTATGTCTATGAAATAATCTGAACTTCACTAAGCAACTAGCTTTATATTTCTCTAAATGACAACTCCAATAGTCCCAATAAAAGTAATTAATCTAAAGTAGTTTTAATATTAAAATTCTCCATACACTTACAGGTGTGGTTATTTCTACATACTAAGGAGTTTCATTGTTCTGGGCCAGAACCACCACAGACTTAATGGCTACAATGATATAATATTTAAAAATATCTAGCAGAACAAGTTCTATCCTTTTATTCCTTTATTTCCTCAAAAATTTCCTAGCATGTTCATTAAGTTGGGGTTTAATCCCAGATGCATTTAGACTCATCTTTGGTTTAGTTTCTCTGTTCCTTCTCAAAGAAAACAGACAATGAGAACAACCTAGTGTTTTCATTAGAACTGTAATTATTTTCAGATGCAGGAAAAATGAACATGTCTGCAATCCTAAGTGGCCCTACATAAGGCCAGATTATTTAAGTTTATTTGTATGTTATTCAATAATGACGTATTGTTAAAGACACTGTAATGACTAAAGAGACCTATAGTTCAGTTCTGGTTCTACCACTAGACATTTTGCTGATTATGGAATTCAGTTTCATCAACTAGACTGTTTCTAAGTACCTCAGGTCTCTAAACAACAGTGATTTTATAATTTTAATTAGACTATCTTTGATTCATAATAGCTGCTAACATTCACGAATGCTTTCCACTTATCACTTAGTTCTCACAACAACCTATTATTTAGGTATTATTACATTATTTCCATTTCACAGGCAAGGGCACTTAAACAAAGAGAGGCTGAATAGCTCCAAATGATCATATAGTTTAGTCAGTGCCAGATGTGGACTTTGAACCTAGTAGTCTGATGCAAAAGCCTATAGTCTTTTTAAAAAAAACGTTTTGTTTGATAGAAAAGAATAATAAACCCTACAATAACTGTTGTATAACTGGAACAATTATCAATTCATGGCCAATACTATTTCATCTACACCCCACCCTATCCCATACTCCTCCCCAGATTCCTTTTTTAAAAAATTTAACTTTATTGTTGAAAGTATTACAGATGTTCCCCCTTCCCCTGCATCATTGACTCCCCTCCTTCCATCCCCTCCCCAGGCTTTCACTGCACTACTGTCTGTGTCCATGGGCTATGCATACATGTTCTTTGGTTAAACTCTTTCCATCTCCCTGCCCCTCTGCACCGAGATATGTCAGTCTGTTCCATGCATCCATGCCTCTAGACCTATTTTGTTCATCAATTTACTTTGTTCATTATATTCCAAATATAAGTGAGATCATCATGTGGTATTTGTCTTTCTCTGGCTGGCTTATTTTACTTAGCACAATACTCTCCAGGTCCATCCATGTTGTCTCAAAGACAACATGTTGTCTTTTTTACAGCCACATAGTATTCCATGGTAAAAATACACCACAGCTCTTTTATCCACTCATCTAACGATAGGCACTGGGGCTATTTCCAGATCTTAGCTATTGTAAATTGTGCTGCTATGAACACAGGGGAGCACAAGTTCTTTGTGACTGGTGTTTCAGGATTCTTTGGATATATTCCTAGAAGTGGGATCACTGGGTCAAACGGCAGTTCCATTTTTAAGTTTCTGCGGAACCTCCATACTATTTTCCACAGGGCTGCCCCAGTCTGCATTCCCACCAGCAGCGTACTAGGGTTCCCTTTTCTCCACATCCACGCCAGCACTTGCTGTTTGTTGATTTGTTGATTACAGGCATTCTGACAGGTGTGAAGTGATACTTCACTGTGGTTTTAATTAGCATCTCTCTGATGATTAGTGACATTGAACATTTTTTCATGTCTTTTGGCCATCTGTATGTCTTCTTTGGAGAAGTGTCTACTTAGGTTCTTTGCCCATTTTTTAATTGTAATGCTTTTCTTTTTGTTAAGTTGTATGAACTCTTTATATATTTTGGAAATTAACCCCTTGTCAGATGTGTCATTGGCAAATGTGTTCCATACAGTGGGCTCCTTTTTTATCCTTTTGATTCTCAAACTACCCCAATCTTTGATGAATGAAAAGCTTGAGTCCACTGGAAGTTCCTGAGTCCTTTTTGACATAACCTTAGTGGTCTTTACTATCTTCTGGTTGCTATATTTAGGCCCTATTTGTGGACAAAGCCAGGAATTTTGTACTTTTAAAATATGAATTCATCATGATTTCTTTCTGGTGTTTCCAATTAAATTCGGGACTACTGGTTTCAACTGGATCTTATTAATTTTACAACTGTATTTCCTTTCTCTCATGCCAAAAACCAGTGTTCTCACTGACACCAACTTAATTACTCGTATGCTATATCTTACATTCAGTAGTCTAAAATAACATTACCAACATTTCCACCAACAATATAATAACAGAAAATAGCTGAAGATTTTTGCAATCCCTACTGTCCTTAGAGTATAACCCACTAGGTATATATAGTCCAATTAGCTTTTATTTTTTTCCCTTGTACTCAGGTAAGAACCTAAGGATATGTTTTTCATTGATTCGAGGGAAAAAGGGATAGAGGGATAGAGGAAGAGAGGGAGTGTGCCTGGGATGGACACTCAAACCAACTGAGCCACACTGACTAGGGCTCCAATTAGTATTTTAAGTTTATTTGTAGTAACTTTCACCCGCAATTGTAACTTTCTGTGTGGCTATACTACCAACTAGATACACATTTAGAATCATTCATTTCATTTTACTTCTCTTTTCAGGAATTGCTTTGTAATATTTCGAATCTTCAAAAAAAGGTATGTTCAAACAAGTCTTGCTTCTACCCTATCTTCTCCCTTTACCTACAGATAGCGACTTAAAAACATTTTATGGTTTATCCTTTTTTAAAATGATAAGCAAATTAGTACACTGCTGGTGGGAATGCAAACTGGTGCAACCACTATGGAAAACAGTATGGAGGGTCCTCAAAAAATTAAAAATGGAGCTGCCTTTTGACCCAGTGATCCCACTTCCAATAATATATCCTAAGATTCCTGAAACACTAATCAGGAAGAATATATGCACCCCTATGTTCATAGCAGCACAGTTTATAATAGCTAAGATCTGGAAACAGCCCAAGTGCCCATCAGTAGATAAATGGATAAAAAAGCTGTAGGACATTTACACCATGGAATACTACGCAGCTGTAAAGAAAAAGGATCTCGTACCATTTGGGACACTATGGATGGACCTGGAGAATATTATGCTAAGTGAAATAAGCCAGGCAGAGAAAGACAAGCATCACATGATCTCACTTATACGTGGAATCTAAAGAACTTAATAAACTGATGAACAGAATAGATTCAATGACATGGAAGCATAGATCAGACTGACGAATGTCAGAGGGATGGAGGAGGGAGGCTGGGTGGAGGGGGAGAGAGTAACCAAAGAATTTATACGCATATATGCACAACCCAAGGACACGAACAATGGTGGGGAAAGGGGCTGAGGAGGGGGGGTGGGACAGGGTGGAGTGGGTCACTGGGGAGAAAAAGGGCCATTTGTAATATTTTAAACAAAAATAAACTTTTAAAAAATGAGAATATAAGGCAAGTAAGGTGGATTAGAGTTAGATTCTAGAGAACTTTCACTGTAATAAAATTTATTGAGCACAGAAAAAAAAAAAAGATAAGCAAACATACAATTTGTCTCCAGCCCTCTTCTTTAGATTAAATAGTAACATACTAAACAAATTTTTTCTACTTTCAAAGCTTGCAATTTTAACCACTATGGAACCATGTTTCCAAGTAATGAATACATTTGAGTCTAAAGGGCTGAGACTTCCCCTAAGACAGAGTATGTAATTCTGGAAAACACAGCAAAATCCTCTTCAAAAAATATCCAATTAATATAATTGTACTACTCATTTTTAGTAAACAAACTTTCAAAGACTATTAGGAAAAAATATCATCACAATGTTCAATTCATTATTTAGTTTTTCCTTTCATGAATTATAAAATAATGCCTTTAAATTGTTCTCTAGATTTTAACTTCTCTGTAGACAGTATTTATACCAATTAAACACAATGTAAGAGCAGATGTTTGTGGTTCGTAAGTTAAATGATAACTAGAGAGCAAATGAGTCAATTACCATAAAAAAATAAGGGCTGTAATGGAAAATCTTGCATTTCATTACCAAAGAGATAATTAAGCTTCAAATTCTCTTTGACAGCTCCCTACCCCTTCTAATGCCATCATCATTATAAGAGTAATTTTAGGCTGAGATTCCAAGATGGTGGTGGATTAAGTGGAAGCTACACTGACTCTCTCCCAGGACCAAACTGGAATTACAACTAAAACACAGAAAAACCATCATGAATAATCAACTGAAGATGAGGTGAAGAGAACCCCTATAACCAAGGACCTAAAGTGGAAACTGCATAGAGGCTGGTAGGAAATGTGGAGGGGTGAGAGGGCTGGCTGGGCTCCCACAGGCAGCAGCTGAAGGTCCAGAAGGATCTCTCAGCTGTGGGGGGTTCTCACTGAGAACTCTGGGGCCTAAACCCCAAGCTGGGCTTCCCAGCCCAGAGCACCAGAACTGAGAAAGGTGCCCACATAACATCTGGCTGTGAAAAGCAGCGGGGTATCTGTATGCCAGGGAGAGGCGGTTGGAAATGCAGGAGCCCTCTTTACTTATTTATTTATTTATTTTTAAATATATCTTCATTGATTTCAAAGAGAGGAAGGGAGAGAAAGAGATGGAAACATCAATGATGTAAGTCACTGATTGGCTGCCTCCTGCATGCCCTGCACTGGGGATTGAGCTGGCAACCCGGGCAATACCCTGATCAGAAACTGAACCTTGAATTCCTGGATCATAGGTCGATGCTCAACTGCTGAGCCATGATGGCCAGTACAGGCATGTGAGTGGTATAAGAAGAATCCTGGGTTTCAGGCTATTGAGTTGGAGCTCAGAGGGCGGCAATCCACATTGCTGTGCTGAGACATTATCCCATACTGCAGAGGACACCTTTCTCAGGCACACCTTTGCCAGCCAGGCAGCTTTTGCCTGGGGAGGGAGGAAGCAATTGCCCCACCCACTGGAAAACCTCTCTCCTCATACTGAATCTACACCATGCTATGGTCTACAGCCTGAGGCTCATTAGGAGACTAAGATCAATCATCCTGCAGGCAGAGGTGGACCCCTGGGAGCTCTGAGTCTCTGCCTGATCTGCTTCTGGACCTGGGCCTTAGAAGAGCACACTTCAGTGTGCATCTTGGTCCTGTCCAAATGCACCTAGCCACAGCAGAGGGAACAACAGCCAGCCCAGCAGAGGAAACCACACACCGTAGGTTGCTGATAGCTCCAAAAAGGATACTCAAAGCCAGTCACAAACAGCATCTGACACTGGCCTGCACCAGAGACCCTCTAAAAAGATGGAGACTCCTAGCAGATCTACCTAATACAAAGAAAGAAACCCAAATAGGCAGCCAAAATGGGCAGACAAAAAAACAAGCCCCAAATGAAAGAACAAAAGAAATCTCCAGGAAATAGCTAAGTGAAATGGAGATAAGCAATCTATCAGATATAGAGTTCAGAATACTGATTGTAAGGATGCCCAACAGCATGAAAAAAGATACAGAAACTATGAAGGATGACATAGCAGAAATAAAGAAGACAGTGGAAGGAATAAACAGCAGATCTGTGGATCAGATCAGCGAATCAGAAGACAGGGTAGAAAACAATCACTCAATCAGAGATCCAAAAAGAAAATACAATTAAAAACAGGACAGATTAAGGAAGTGGTGGGACAATATGAAATGTAACAATATCTGCATCATAGGAGTGCCAGAAGAGGTCAAAAGTAAGCAAGGGTTACAGAACCTGCTTGAAATAATAATGTCAGAAAACTTCCCTAACCTGGTCAAGGAGAAAGTCACACAAGTTCTGGAGGCACAGAAAGTCCCAAGCAAGAAGAATCCAAAGAGGCCCAAGCCCAGACACATCATAATTAAAATGCCAAAAATTCAAGACAAAGAGAAAATCTTAAAGGGAGCAAGAGAAAAGCAATCTGTTACCTACAAAGGAGCTCCCATAAGGATGTCAACTTATTTCTCATCAGAAACTGTACAGGCCAGAAGGGAATGGCATGAAGTATTCAAGGTAATGCAAAACAAGCATCTGAAACCAAGAGTACTCTATCCAGCAAGGCTATCATTCAAAAAGGATGGTGAAAAAAAGAGCTTCCTAGACAAAAAAAGGCTAAAGGAGTTTACCACCACCAAATCAGCATTGCCATAAATATTAAAGGGGCTGCTGTAATAAGTAGAAATAGAGAGAGAGAAAAACATAGGCATAAAGCATTAAAATGGCAATAGACAAGTACCTAACAATACCCTTAAATGTAAATAGATTAAATTCTTTAATCAAAAGGTATAGGATAGCCGAATGGATAAGAAAACATGACCCAAATATATGCTGTCTACAAGAGGCCCACCTCAGAACAAAAGACTCACACAGGATGAGAGTAAAGGGATAGAAACAAATTTTCCATGCAAATGGAAGTGAATAAAAGAGCTGGGGTGGCAATACTCATATCTGACAAAATAGACTTCAAAATAAACACTGTAACGAGAGACAAGAAAGGTCACTATGTAATACTACAGGGATCGATCCAACAAGAGGACATAACTATGATAAACATAAAATTTACATAAAATCTTCCTGAGGACTTTAAGGAAGAGATAGACAACAATACAATTCATAGTAGGGGACTTTTACACAACCTGACTTCTCTGGATAGATCTTCCAGACAAAAACTCAACAAGGAAACAGTGGCCCTAAAGGGCCCACGAGATCAGGTGGATTTAAATGACATTTACAGAATATTCCACCCCAAAGCTGTACAATATACATTCTTCTCAAGTGCACATGGGACATTCTCAAAGATAGACCACATGTTAGGACACAAAACAAGTCTCTACAACTTTAAGAAGAATGAAATCATATCAAGTATCTTGTCAGACCACAATGGCATGAAATTTGAAATGAACTACAATAAAAACACTAAACAACATTCAAACACATGGAGGTTAAATAGCATGTTATTAAACAAGTAAAAGGTTAACAAAGAGATCAAGGAAGAAATCAAAAACCTCCTGGAAACAAATGAAAATGAACACACAACAACCCAAAATCTATGGAGCACAATGAAAGCAGTCCTGAGAGGGAAGTTCATAGCATTAAAGGCCTAATTCAGAAAAACAAAAGACAAATCTAATAAACTATCTTACACTACAACTTAAAAACTTAGAAAGAGAACAACAAGAAAAGCCCAAAGTAGAAAGAAGGAAATAATAAAGATCAGAGCAGATATAAATGACATAGAGACTAAAAAAAAAAAAATACAAAAGATCAATGAAACCAAGAGCTGGTTCTTTGAAAAGATAAACAAGACTGATGAACCTTTAGCCAGACTCATCAAGAAACAGAGGACCCAAATAAATAAAATCAGAAATGAAAGAGGTCAAGTAATAACTGACCCAAAAGAAATACAAAGGATTGTAAGAAAATACTATGAACAACTATATGCCACCAAACTGGACACCCTGGATGAAACTGACAATTCCTAAGAAAGTACAACTTTCTAACACTCAATCAGAAAGAGTCAGAAAACCTGAGTAGACCAATAACTGCTGATGAAATTGAAGTGGTGATAAAAAAACTCGCAAGATGGCTTCACAGGGGAGTTTTACCAAACATTGAAAGAAGAACTAACACCTATCTCCTCCTCAAACTAATCCAAAACATCCAAGCTGAAGAAAAACTTCCAAGCTCTTTTTATGAAGCCAGTGCTAGTCTTATTCCAAAACCAGATAAAGACCCAAACTACAAAAAAAGAATTACAGGCCAATATTCCTGATGAACATAGATGCTAAAATCCTCAACAAAAATATTAGCATATCGGATCCAGTAATATGTTTAAAAGATCATACATCATAATCAAGTGGGATTAATTTCAGGGGTGAAAGGCTGGTACAATGTTCTCAAATCAATTAACGTGAAACATCACATACACTAATTGAAAGGCTAAAATCACATGATTATATCAACAGATGCAAAAAAAGTATTCGACAAAATCCAACAATCATTTTTGATAAAAATTCTCAGCAAAGTGGGAATACAGGGATCTTACATCAACATAATAAAGGCCATATATGACAAACCTAGAGTCAACATCACAGTCAGTGGGCCAGAACTAAAACCACTTCCCCTAAGAACAAGAACAAGAACAAGAACAAGAACAAGAACAAGAACAAGAACAAGAACAAGAACAAGAACAAGAACAAGAACAAGAACAAGAACAAGAACAAGAACAAGAACAAGACAGGGGCACCCACTTTCTCCACTCTTATGCAACATAGTACTGGAAGTCCTAGCCACAGAAATCAGACAAGAAGAAATCATAAAAGGCATCCAAATTGGAAAAGAGGAAGTAAAACTGTCATTATTTGCAGATGACATGGTATTATACATAGAAAATCCTAAAGACTCCACCAAAAAACTACTAGATTTAATATATGAATTCAGCAAGGCAGCAGGATACAAAATTAACACCCAGAAATTGATCGCATTTTTATACACCAATAATAAGCTCTCAGAAAGAGAAACTAAAAAAAAAATCCAATTTACCACTGCAACAAAAACATTTAGATACTTAGGAATAAACTTAACCAAAGAGGTAAATGTACTCAGAAAACTATAGGACATTGAAAAAAGAGATAGAGGAAGATACAAACAAGTGAAAGAATATACCTTGTTCATGGACTGGAAGAATTAACAGCATTAAAATGTCCATACTACCCAAAGCAATCTATAAATTCAATGCAATCCCTAATAAAATAATAGCAGCATATTTCACAGACCTAGAACACACACTTAAAAAATTTATACGGAACCAAAAAAGACCCTGAATAGCCACAGCAATCTTGAGAAAGGACAACAAATTTGGCAGGATCACAATACCAGATATCAAGTTATACTACAAAGCCACTGTAATCAAAACAGCCTGGTACTGGCACAAGAACAGGCAAATAGATTAGTGGAACAAAACAGAGAACCCAGAAATCAACCCAAAGCATTCCACCACTCAATATCTGACAAAGGAGGCAAGAGCCTACAATGGAGTAAAGACAGTCTCTTCAATAAATGGTGTTGAGACAGTTGGACAGGTACGTGCAAAAAAATGAAGATATTCCACCAACTTATACTATACACAAAAATAAACTCAAAATGGATAGAAGACTTGAAACCATAAAAATCCTAAAAAAAAACGTAGGCAGCAAAATCTCAGACATCTCTCATAGCAATATGTTTGCTGATACATCTCCTAGGGTAAGAGAAACAAAGGAGAAAATAAACAAATGGGACTACATCAAACTAAAAAGCTTCTGCACAGCAAAAAAACCATCAACAAAACAAAAAGCCCACTGTATGGGAGAACATATTTGCCAATGACACATCTGATAAGGCATTAACCTCCAAAATATAGAATGTACTCATATGACATAACAAAAGGAAGAAAAAACAATCCAATTAAAAAATGGACAAGGGACTTAAATAGACACTTCTCCAAAGAGGACATACAGATGGCCAAGAGATATATGAAAAAATGCTTAAAGTCACTAATCATCAGAGAGAAGCAAATTAAAACCACAGTGAGGTATCACCTCACACCTGTCAGAATGCCTATAATCAACGTATCAACAAACAAGTGCGGGCGTGGATGTGGAGAAAAGGGAACCCTAGTATACTGCTGGTGGGAATACAGACTGGTGCAACCACTGTGGAAAACAGTATGGAGGTTCCTCAAAAAGTTAAAAATGGAACTGCCGTTTGACCCAGTGATGCCACTTCTAGGAATATATCCTAAGAAACCCAAACACCAATCAGAAAGAACTTATGCACCCTTATGTGCACAGCAGCACAGTTTACAATAGCTAAGATCTGGAAACAGCCAAAGTGCCCATCAGTAGATGAGTAGATAAAAAAGCTGTGGTACATTTACACCATGGAATACTATGCAGGTGTAAAACAGAAGGATCTTGCTTGTACCCTTTGGGACAGCATAGATGAACCTGGAGGGTATTATGCTAAGCGAAATAAGCCAGTCAGAGAAAGAAAAGTATCACATAATCTCACTCATATGTGGAATATAATGAACAAAATAAACTGATGAACAAAATAGATAAACAGATATAGAAGCATGGAAGAGACAGGTGAATCTCAGGGGGGAGGCAGGGGTGGGAGAGTAGATAGGGAGAGATTAATCAAAGAACTTTATGCATAAATGCATAACCCACTGACACAGGCAATAGTATGGGGAAGGCCTGGGGTTGGGGCAGATGCAGGATGGAGGGGATCAATGTGGAGAAAAAAAGGGGGACATCTGTAATACTTTTAACAATAAAGATAAATTAAACATGAATAAATAAATAAAGAGATAAATAAAATGCCATCTTCTTAAAAAAAGAGTATTTTTAATTGCTAAATGCACAAGTATAATTTAATACTAAAATATGTTACATTCACAAAATTCTTTTACTGGAAACATCGCTTAATTCCATCACTGTTACATAATATTAGAAATCACCACTCAATTCAAACAGAAAACAATATAGGGTCAACACCAAATGTTTCAAGGTTGTTGTATTATGGTGTTATTTGGAAGATTTTAACAATTTTCATTTATATTAGTTCTGAATTGGTAGAGTTTCTATTGTTTGATTGTAAAGGTTTAAATGTCAAAATTATTTAAAAGCTCTTAGAGAAATAAAGCAACTTTGTCTGTTCTTTAGCTTTTCTATAATTCACAAAATTACATGTGAGTCCTTTAAAAAAGAAACAAACAAACAAAACAAACAAATAAAAAACAAGAATATAACAGCCTGAGATCCCTTTAGGGATGTTGACAGTCTAATCACAAGTCTGCTATAATTACCGGCTCAACTAACAAAGCATAAATACACTGGAACCATCCAATATTTCTTAAGAAAGCTTCTCGTTCCAATAAATGTAAATAGGTTTACCTTTAATCTCCAGGAGAAATAAGTGAAATCATAACAATGAAGCAACACTATGACAAAGTTGTCCCACACGACCTTGAAAATGTATTTCTATTGTCCATCCCCACAACTCCAGCTCCAGTTTCACCACCTTTCCTTAATCCTACCCCTCAACTTAGCTATCAGGTACTCACCCTCCAGATTTTAACAAAAACATTTCCTCAAAGAAGCTTTTCTTGATTCATAGGCCCCCACTTTTCCTCCCCATTCCTAGGCCACGACTGCCCTATTTATATCATTGAAAGGCCAGGGGACTAAACCTTGACAGGTGCTCAATGCATATACGTGGAAATATATGGTTACATTCACAAAATTCACTTGAATTCTAATAATTCCATTAATTAGCACTATAAGAGAATTAGATGTTCAGGATAAGAAGTTTCTCAGGGTTTCTCAAGTTTTTCAAGGATTCAAGTTTTTTTTACCATCGCTTCTCCAATAAAAGTTCATAAATTTATTCTTTGCCGCCTATGAATTATCCACTTTTTAAATTTTGTTTTAAAATATTGATAATATAAAATCTTAAGAAACATGTAATTTCAGCACTCGCCTTTGTGTTTATGTTTACAAGTTGGCTCTGTGATTGCAGAACTTAATCTTAATGTAATGGCTCTAAAACTTGGGGTCTTAGGGTCCCTAAAGCTCTTAAATTTAAGAGACTGCTCTAAACGTGATTTTTCTTTTAATTTGAAGAATTCACAAACATCTTTACTAAATAAAGGCTCTTCTCCTTAATAAGACTGAACATACTTAATCTTTGCATGATATCCCAGTATAATCATGATGAGCATTAATTATGTACCACATCTAGACGGAGAAAAGATGAAGGTTGGTTACTTTAACTTGGCTCTACAAGTACGTTAGGAATGATCCCTAAGTAGCTGAACTCAACTTGTAACCTCTGTGATTTCAGCCTTGTAGCATCACACGAAGGACTTAGGACAATGTTTCTCCAAGTGAGATCTACATACTATTTGCAGAGATACAAAAAGATACTTAGAAAAATGCTGAGTGTTGGGCCTTGAGAATTCTGAAAGATGAGGCTACAAAATCTGCATTTTACCAAGCTCACCCGGATTATTCTCCACCACACTAAAGTGTGAGAACTTGGCATTAGGGGTCACAAAAGGAGATGACTGTACATACATCATCACCACTTTATATACAGAGAGAGGTCCCCAATTTTTGTACCTTCCAGGATCACATAATTCATTCATTTGCTCAATCATTAAACAGATATTTAATGAGCAACTACTGAGCTACAAAGACAGTTTACTGGAGGCTATGAGACAGACAATAAATATGTGTGTTTAATAAACTGTAAAGTAAGAAAGGAATGATGTTTTAAGAGAAGATAAAGTGATACACAGGTGGGAATTTGAAAGGAGAGATCTATTTATGCATAGAGGGATATATAGAAAACTGGTGTAGTGGTTATCTCACAGAAGGATAAGTGGAAAATGGCATATAAAGAGAAATGAACAGTGACTTGTTACATATACTTTTCCCCTTAATATTTAAAATTGTGGTAAAATAAACATAACATAAAATTTACTATCATAACCATTTTTAAGTGTATAGTTCACTGGCATTAAATACATTCACACTGTTGTATAACCATCACTCCGCTCCACTCCAGAACTCTTTTCATCTTGTAAAACTGAAACTATACCCATTAAATAGTAACACCCCACTCCCCACCTCTCCCCCTCTAGCCCCTGGCAAACACCCTTCTACTTTCTGTCTCTATGATTTTGAAATTAAATTTTGTTGAGTATCAGCTATGAGTCAGTACTTAAAGTCTCAAAATGTGAAATATATTTATATATATATAAAATATAATTCTGTTACACAATCACTGGAAATCAACCATTATGCTCCCACTAAAAATGGCTGACAATAACAACTCTGTTCAATGTAATAACTTGCTTACATGTTATTCTCTCACTTTACGCACTAGGGTGATAACTGATCTAAATTCTGTAGTTCTCTTTGACCTAGACCTTAGGGCCAATGCTTCACAAATAATTTACCTCACAAATAATTTACCTCACAAGTGTGGAAAGCAAAAATGCTTGCTCCAGGGTTTTGGGGGAAATGGTGTTTTACAACTAATACAGTGATTAGATTTTTAAAAAATACTTGTAATTAGATGAAGACTAATATCCTAGGCAAATTTATTTACTCTATGTAGAGACATTATGAAATAGTTTACGAAGAAAAATATTTGGACTTGATTTCTAAATTAGTGACATTTCATAGGACATTTAACGTTATTCCTGTGCTTCTTCAAGAGAAATTCAAACAGCCATAATAAGAAAATTTTCAAACCCAAAAATAGTAATAGCATAAGGTGATAGCTAAAATGTAACTACTTCTAAAGACAAGTCAAGCAAAGGCCTAAAATTGTATCAATATTTTAATTTTTCTATTGCTCATTTCTTTGAGGTACTGATAAACAGTCAATTCCCTAACACAACCCTTTAAGAATTCTCTTTAATATGACTGACAAAATATGTATCATCTACACAGGAAACCAACACTGTTTAGAAAATACCTCACAAAGAAAGACAGAAGAATGACCAACGCAGATGGTAAAGTACTCAACATACTAATCATCAGGGAAATGCAAATTAAAACCATACTGAGATACCGCTACACACTACCAGGATGACAACAATCAAAAAGACTGACAACATCAAATGCTGGCCAGGATGTGGAGCAACAACTCATATACATTGTTGATAAGAATGTAAACTGGTACAACCACTTCGGGAAAAGATCTGGCATAATACTCAGGAATACTAATCAGAGAGAAAGAAAAAAAAGGAAGCAGACAACTAATATATGCAACATGAATGAATTTAAAATACGTTATGCTCTGCCCTGCCCAGTGTGGCTCAGTTGGTTGGAACATTGTCCCATATACCGAAAGGTTGCAGGTTTGATTCCCAGTCAGGGCACATAACCAGGTTGTGGGTTTGATCCCCTCTTGGGGTGCGTACAGGGGGCAACCAACTGATGTCTCTCTCTCTCACATCAATGTTTCTCTCTCTCCCTTCCCCTCACCTTCTCCCTTGCTCTCTCTCTCTAATGTCAATTAAAAACATATCCTCAGGTGAGAATTTTAAATTAATTAAATTAAATATGTTATGCTTTGTGAAAGAAGCCTTACATAAACAAGTATAGATGACATGATTATATATATATGAAGTTTTAGAAAAGGCAAACTAATATACAGCGGGGGGAAAACTAAGAGTAGCTGCCTCTAGGGTTAGTAAGGACAGGGTTTGCTGGGAAGGGATATGAGGAAGCTTTCTGCAATGATGGTAATATTCTGTATCTCGAGAGGGGCTTTGGTTGTATAGTAATGAATATTTACTGGAACACATTAACAGCACACTTAAGATTTGAGCACTTCACTGTATATAAATCTTACCTTAAAAAAAACAACTCACAAACAAAATATAATTCTCTAGCTAATGTTATAAATGCTTAAGTATTTGGTGATGTCTGCCATTTACTCTGAAATATACTGAAAAATTAAGATGGAAAGATTGATAGATATGTATTATAGTAATTACAGTAAAATGTCAATTGTAGACCCTAGGTAGTGTTTCTTTCAAGGTTTTATTACAAAAACTTTCTAAACCCTCAGAAATATCGAAAAAATTGAAAAAGATTTTTTCTTTAGGAAAAAAATATTCTCCACTACCCCATCATTCTTACTACTAGAAAATTACTATGATTAAGAGTTTTAAAAGAAAAAAAAAGTACTACTATTTTGAAAAATAGTTGAGAAAAAAGAATATTACTCAGCCATAAAAAAATGAAACGCCCAGCCAGGCATGGCTCAACTGTTGAGAGTTGACCTAGGATCCAGGCGACTGGGATTCGATTCCCAGTCAGGGCATATGCCCGGGTTGCGGGCTCAATCCCCAGTCAGGGTAGTGCAGGAGGCAGCCAATCAATGACTCTCTCATCATTGATGTTTCTCTCTCTCTTCTTCTCTCTAAAATCAATAAAGATATATTTAAAAAAATAATAATAATAAAACCCTACCACCATTTGTGACTACATGGATAGGCCTAGAGAGTATTATCCTAAGTGAAATAAGTCAGACAAAGAAAGAAGAATACAACATGATTTCACTTATATGCAGAATCCAAAGAACAAAATGAACAAATAAACAAAACAGAAACAAACTCATAGATATAGAAAACAAACTGATGGTTGCCAGGGGTGTGGGAAATGGGCAGAAAAGGGTAAGGAGATTAAGAGGTACAAACTTCCAGTTATAAAATAAGTCTCAGGGATGTACTGTATAACATAGGGAATATAGTCAATAATATTGCAATAATTTTACATGGTGAGAGATGGTTACTAGACCTATTGTGGTGATTACTTCTCAAGGTATAAAAATGTTGAATCACTAGTTGTACCCCTGAAACTAATATCGTATGTCAATTGTAATTTAAAAATAAAAAAAAATTTTAAAAAGAGGAAGATAACTAAAATTAGAGACTGAGAAGTTTAAGAGATTACAAAAAACTTACTGACACTATGACTAAAATTACTAAAATTCTTCCTCACATGGATTTCTTCATCAAGTCAGTAAATTTGGTAGCATCCCTCAAAGGAAAAGAAATACAGTTCAATAAGATTTAAGATAGTGAATACTATATGGAACACATACATTACCTCAAAAAGGCCGAATATATAACAGATTCAAGAAAAGATAGCTAAAATTAACAGTAAGACCTAGAATGGGCTAAACTTGAAATTCTGAGGTCAAGGCAGATAACCCAGGAAGGAGAGTAATGCCAATGATGACAGCTAAATCTTCTCATTTATTTCTGGGCTGGAAGGGGCATGACTTTGCTCTAATATAGCAATTTTCATGTTCTTTAAATAAAGTTTTAAAAAAATTACTAACATTTTATCCAATCTGCAAGACAAGATAAGGAGTCTAGCATTCACAGACTTAGGTGGAAGCCTAAAAAGCTAGATGAGGCGCAAGAGTGGACTGTGACTGGCCTGGTTTGTGAACCACAAAATATGGAGCCAAGGAACATCTAATGGTTGGTGGCATGGGACAAACCAAAACAGAAAATCATCTGAGATGTCAATCTGAATAAATCATCCAAGGAAGAAGCAAAATCTAGGTAAACAGGCAAAAAAACAAAAACAAAACAAAAAACCCCACAAAAACAAAGAAATCGTAGAATCAAGTGAAGAGGACTTAGAAAGGAAAGGTTCTTTGAACCCCAGGGACACTAGCTAAGGCAGATTTACTAAATGCCCACGGTGCATCAGGCATTGTAATAGGAATCTTTCTTACACCATCACCACAAAGAAGGCATTCTTATCTTCATTTTACAAATAAAAAACGTACCTCAAATAATGATTAAGCCAAGATCACATGACCAGAGACTAAAAAATGGGGACAGTCCTCCAAAATACCTTTCATCATACCATAATCCCTCTTTGAGGTACAGTGCTGATCTCTAAGTGTCTCAGAGAAACCAGGGAGCCATTTCTATACATGATTTCTGCTTATTTGTCCCACAAAGCTTCCTCTGGATTAGGATCATTTGGTAACATAAAATCACAATGGAGTTGAGCTGTTCTCAGGCTGCATTTTGACTAACGCAAAACAGCAAACAGGCACAATCTTCATACATGTGAATGATCTCTATTCTGCAACACCTTCCCAGGCGGAAACCATACACATGTATTCCACATAAATCCAGGTTCTAACCTTACATTACACTTCATTTTATTTCATGTGAATATTCCTCGTCTTTTCCAGAATAGTATGCAAAGACATTATATTATCTTTCCATTTAATAGTCTTCTAAAATATGGTTTTGGTTGGATGCATAGTATTCTGACATATGAATAGACCATAATTTATTTAACCAATAACCTACTGTTGGCCATTTAGGGGGTTTCTAATTTTTCTCCATTAAATATATATTGCTCAAATAAATCCATACCACTGCAATTTCCATGCATATATCTTTGCACAAATCCCAAATTATTTCATTAAAACAAATTATTAGAAGTGGAATTGTTGGTCAAAGGACGTGCAAGTTTTAAGGCTTTGGATTACGTTAGCAACTGCCCTCCAAAAAGGTTACATCAATTTGACTATTACCAGCAATATATGAAAATCCCCATTCTACTGTCATTTTTGGCAAGGGTGGTTATTATTTTAAAACTCTAGCTATAAGGCCAAAAAAAAAGCTGCTTTAATCTGCATTTCTTCTACTTTTAGTGAGGGTGAATTATTTTCAGGTCAACTGTCCATTTTCATCTCATTTTTGTAAACAGACTGTTTTATTTTTCCCCTTTTTTCAACTGAAGCATTTTTTTGGTTCTTATAAATTTTTAAGTGCCACCTGTATCTGCTGCAATTATTTTTCCAAGTCTTTAATTAAAGGAAGGGTTTTGATCACTTTTGCCATTCTGAAGAATGGATTTCAAGAGAGATTAGGGTTAGAACAAGAGACCAGTTTAGGGTACCAATGCAATAGTTCAAGGAAGAGATTAACTGAACTTGAATTAGGGGAATAAAAACAAGGAGAATGAGAACCTAATGAACTAGAGGTGGGAAGAAATAAAAAAGACTGAAATAATTGTTTTTAGCACAAGTGGTTAGGTGGGCAGTGATACCACTGATATGCAGAAAATCGGAAGAGAAAGATTTTGAGAGAATGTTCAGTTCAATTTTAGACATGTGAAGTTTGAGGTACCTGTGAGACATCCAAATGGAAATATCTGAAGCTCTCAGCAAGGGATCTGGTTTAGGAATTTGGGAGTTACTGTTATGTAAGTTATATCTGAAACCATGAGCATGAGGCATAGGAGGCTGAAGACAGAATTCTGTGGAACACTAATATTTTAATGAGCAAGTTGAAGAAATGATGCCCATGAAAGGAAAACAGAAAAAATGGACAGAGAAGTAAAAGGAGAAAGAGGGTAATACAGTGTTATCAAGCCAAAGTAGTGGGGTATCTCTGAAAGTAAAGATGAGGGGATTCAATGCACAGTTTGGAGCCATGATGGCAAATAAAAAAAAACTGTGAGGATTTTTAAGTAGCCATTTGGAAGATAGCTCATCCATCTTTAATGGTTTCAGTATTTTTATAAAAGTTTTGTTACCACCTGGCTGGTGCTGCTCAATGGTTAAGTGTCTACCCAAGCACCAGGAGGTTGCAGTTGAATTCCAGTCAGGGCACAGGCCAGGGAGTCAGCTGACTGATGTTTCTCTCTCTCTCCCTCCCCCTTCCTCTCTCTCTAAAATCAATAAAAACATATAAAAAAAAGTTTTATGTTGCCTTATGGAAGGCATCAACAAGTTAAGACAGGGAATTAATAAAGATGGTAAAAGCACTGTTTGTGAACAGATGTGCATATGAAGGTGGTAATTATGACCTCAATTATATAAGTTAGGGTAATGTTTCAACTTTTCCCAGAATAACCTTTTTGAAGATATTTTTTAAGCCCAATTTCTTTTATACTAGAAGTCAATGAAAAACAAGGTGCAAAGGAAAACACGAACAATAAAATAGCCGGAAACATCAAATCATTCTAGTTGTCACATTTCACAATTTCAATACAAAGTCTCATTTATTCATTTAATAATTATTTCCTAATAATCTACTATGATAAAAATACATTCAGACCAGTCTATGTTAAGCATAGATCAGACTGACAAATGTCAGAGGGATGGCGGAGGGCAGGTGGGTGGAGGGGGAGAGATTAACCAAAGAATTTATATGTATATATGCACAACCCAAGGACACAGACAATGGTGCAGAGGGACTGGGGAGGGAGAGAGGAAGGGTGGAATGGGTCATTGGGGAGAAAAAGGGACATTTGTAATATTTTAAACAAAACAAAACAAACAAAAAGACCAGTCCATGTTGATAAGAACTCCAGTCCGCTAGTAGAGGGAAAAGGCACAAAACAAATCAGTGAGAAACACTGCTGGTAAAAAGATATATATATATATATATATACATTTTTAAATATATCTTTATTGATTTCAAAGAGAGGAAAGGAGAGGGAGAGAGAGAGACAGAAACATCAATGATGAGAGAGGCATTGATCGAGCCCACAACCCAGGCATGTGCCCTGACCGGGAATCGAACCCCGACCGCCTGGATCCCAGGTCGACGCTCAACCGCTGAGCCACACCCGGCTGGGCAAAAGATAGCTATTTTAAGACATGATAATTACCTGAGGGTATCAGGATGGTTACAGAAAGCTTCACAGAGGGGTAACGTTAACTAATTTTAAAGGACTATTGAGGAAATTTTAGCGGGGGGTGACAGGATACAGGGAACAGAGCTATCAAATAGCACAGTATATTCAGCAAAGTGTATGCAGTTTGGTAAAGATAACTCTATTTCCATCCCAGGTTCAGGTGGAACAGTGCCAAAGTTTATTTATTTATTTTAAGCAAGTTAGCTTTTTTTTAAAAAAAATATATCTTTATTGATTTGAGAGAGAGGAAAGGAGAGGGAGAGGGAGAGGGAGGGGGGGGAGAGAGGGAGAGAGAGAGAGAGAGAGAGAGAGAGAGAGAGAGAGAGAGAGAGAGAGAGAGAGAGAGAGAAACATCAATGATTAGAGAGTCATTGATCGAGCCCGCAACCCGGGCATGTGCTCTGACTGGGAATCGAACCCCGATCACCTGGATCCTCGGTCGACGCTCAACTGCTGAACCACGTCCGGCAGGGACCAAAGTTTATTTAATTAATCCTTATAACAAGTAATTTAACTGATAAAAAACAACAACTAAGATACAGATAAATTAAATAACTTGGTTAAGTTCATATAGCTAAATAAATGACAGAAATGAGACTAGAACCCAGGCATACTTGGTTCAGAGACTGCTCTTAATTAACTTCTCTGTGGTGCCTCTCAGCTAACACTGCAAAAGTTGAGCAGAGCTCGTATGTAGGATGTGGTTGTTTTGTACATATGCTATAAGGAGTTTGCTTTTATCCTAAGCCAAGAGAATTGAGAGTAGAATATTATAACTAATCAGGAAATAAAGGGAAGTGAAATTATAAAGACAAGTGGCAAAAAAGGGGAGATCAATGTCAATGCAGATAGAGATCAGATAGAGTAGAACAGATGAATAAAAGTAGAATGATGTTAAGTTGTGACCACAGAAAGATGGGAGAATTTAAAATTTTGTTTGTAGATTTGTTATGAGTATTGACAAAGTAAAGGAGGTGGCCAATTTGGAATTTATCAATTTGTGCACAAAAATATTAATGGAAAATTTTCTTCTTTGGGGAGGAGGGAAGATGTGTATCACAGACTATTACGAATGTTTTAAGAGAAAAGGAAAAATTCCTGTTTTTTTAAAAACAACTCATGACTCATTTTAAGTGTTATCAACAAACTGAGATGACAGGAAATACATGATGGGCTAATTCACGTCACAGTACGTGCAGAAATCCCAGGAGTTAACGATAAAACAATAAATTTGAAATATTTAACAGATGAAGAATGAACTTACAACCTTTTTCTGCATTAACACTCACTATGGAATTTCCTGTAGCTATAATTTCTTTAAAAAATAACAGAAGTCAGACAGGTATGACTATGTATATAAATAACTATATAAATAAGTATTTAATATTATACCATATATTAGATATAGATACATAAAATTTCCAACCATTTCTCATAAACTGCTTTCCCCATCAGAAAAAGGAACAAATACTTTCAGCTATGGGACAAGATTCAAAATAAAATTTTCCAAAATTTTTTTCTACATAATGACCTTATCTGTAAACAAAAGAGAGTATCTCATGTGACACACATTAACAGTAGAGCTTGAATTATTCTAACTACCACCATCTAGATTAAGAAACAGAACATTAACACACAAGAAGCCCTATTGTGTAACATTCAGTCACTCCCCTGCCCTTGTCTAAAAGTAAGTACTATCCTGATTTCTAAAACCCTAGATTAGTTTTGCCTATTTTTGAACTTTATAAAAACAGAATTACACAGTATGTTTTTGTATGTGTGCCTGGCTTCTTTCTTTCCATGGTGCTTGTGAGATTTATTTATGTTGTTGAATGTAGCAGTGGTCTGTCAACTTTCATTACGGATGAAATGCCACTGCATGATTAGAACACTATTTATCCATTCTACTGTTGATGGATGTTTGAATTATTTCCAGTTTTGATTTACTGTGAATAAAGCTGGTAAGATCATCATTGAGCATGTTTTTGATGCATATATTTAAACATTTCTAATAAGACAACCATTGTTGTAAGATATGATGTGTGCAGTTTCAGTAGATTCTGCGAAACAGTATCTAAAGTGATTATATCCATATAGAGTCCTAACAGCAGTATATTAGAGTCCCCAGTGTTCCTCAATCTAACCAACCCTGTATTGTTAGTGTTTAATTTTAGCCACTCTGGTAAAGTACAGTGGTATCTCATTGTGGCTTTTATTTGAATTTCTCTAAAAACTAAAGATAACCACTTTTTTCAAGTGTTTGGTAGTCACCAGGAGATCTGTGAGGTAGGTGTTCAAGCCTTGTGCATTTTCTACTTGTTTATCTGTCTTTGTTTGCATTACTGATCTGTAGTTCTTTATAGAGTAAACATCAGGGGATGAAACTTTTTCTGAAAAGGACCAGAGTAAATATTTTAGGCTTTGTGGGCCATGTGGTCTCTGTCACAACTACTCAACTCCTCTGTTACAGCATGAAAACAGCCATAGTCAATACATAATGAACGAGTGGGATCGCATGCCAATAAAACTTTATGGACAATAAAATCTGAATTTCATAAAATTTTCAAGTATCACTAAACATTATTATTCTGGTATGTTTCAACCATTTAAAACTGTGTAAATTATTTTTAGCTCACAGGCTGTACAAAAACAAGCAGTTGAGAAGATTTGGTGCACAAACTGTAGTTTGCTGACTCTTGATCTAAATAAAACTAAGTTATACACACACACACACACACACACACACACACACACACACTTTCAACCATTTAAAACTGTGTAAATTATTTTTAGCTCACAGGCTGTACAAAAACAAGCAGTTGAGAAGATTTGGTACACAAACTGTAGTTTGCTGACTCTTGATCTAAATAAAACTAAGTTATACACACACACACACACACACACACACACACACACACATATGACTCTTGTAAATTATTTTTAGCTCACAGGCTGTACAAAAACAAGCAGTTGAGAAGATTTGGTACACAAACTGTAGTTTGCTGACTCTTGATCTAAATAAAACTAAGTTACACACACACACACACACACACACACACACACACACACACACACACACACACACACACACACACACACATATATGACTCTTGTCAGGGGTTTATCACTGTTGTTGTTCTTTACAAAGAACCAACTTTTGGCCCTGGCTGGTGTTGCTCAGTTGTTTTTACGGTGTCCTATATTCCAAAAGGTTGTGGGTTCAATCCCCAGTTGTGTGTACAGAAGACAACCAATCGATGTCTCTCACATCAATGTCTCTCTCTCTCTCTAAAATCAATAAGCATATCCTCAGGTGAGGATTAAAAAACAAAAAATAACCAACTTTTGGCTTTGTTGAAACTCTGTTTTGAATATTTGTTTTCTATTTTATTAATTTTTGCTCTTGTCATTATTTCCTTTCTTCTATTTTCTTTGGGTTAAATTTGCTATTTTCTTTTTAGCTTTTTGAGATGAATATTTAAATCACTGATTTTTTGGCCTTTCTTCTCTTCTAATATATAAGGCTATAAATTTCCTCTAAGCACCCCTTAAGTTTTGATAGGCTATAACTTTTTATTCTTCTTATTATTTTAATCCCCACTCAAGAATATTTTCTCCATTGCTTTTCAAAGAGAATGTGTGTGTGTGTGGGGGGGGGTTAGAGAGAGATAAAGGGAAAGAGGGAGGAGCATTGATGTGAGGGAGAGACATCGATTGGTTGCCTCCCACATGTATCCTGACCAGGGCTGGGGATCAAGAGTGCAACCAAGGTATGTGCCCTTGGCCAGAATTGATCCCGGGACCCTTCAGTCCAAGGGCCAATGCTCTAACCACTGAGCCAAACCAGCCAGGGCAATAGGTCGTATCTTTATTAGTTAAAACTACTTTGTAACTTTCATCATCATTTCTTTTCTGACTCATGGATTATTTCAAAGTGATTCACTTAATTTCCAAACACCAGGAGGTCTGGAAGTTACCTTTTCTTTAAAGTTGCTTTTTTCGTATTTAGTTCCAACCTTAATTCCATGGTGGTCAAACCTATAGAATTTCAATTCTTTTAAATTTCTTAAGATTTGTTCCATGGTTGGTATATTTTTAGTAATTTTCATAGGTAGTTATAAAAAAGATAAAGAGTTTATTCATTTGTTTGGTGCAGTATTCTACAATTGTCAATTAGGTCAAGTTTATTAATTGTTACTCACTTCCTTCTGTATTATAACTGTCTGTGGTTTTATTGTTTGTATTTGTTTGTTTTGGTCTACATATCCTATCTGTCAGTGAAGTGTATTAAATCTATCACTATGATTGTGAGTTTGTCTTGTCTACATCTCCTGTAGTTCTACTGGTTTTTTATTTTTGTATTTTGAGATTATGTTATGAGGTACATACCTATTAGAATGGTTTTACTTTCCTAGTAGATGAAATCTCATTAACAGGAAATGCCCTGCTTTATCTCATCTTGCCTTTGCCTGATAACTACACTAGGTTTTTTCCAGTTAGCTTTGGCATGTTTATGTTTTTCCACCCTTTTAAATTCCAAATTTTCTGTATCCTTATATTTAAGGTGTCTCATACAAACAATTCATACTTGAGTTTCAATTCCTTTTCAATCTGACAATCATTGTCTTAAATCATTTGTAATTTACAATGATTATAATTACTGATATATAGTACATTTATAACCTATAAATGTACATTTATAATTACTGATATATCTGGGTTTAAATCTACCATCTCACTATTTTCTTTCCTTCCTTTTGAAGTATTTTTTACTTTATTTTCTTCCTCTATTACCTTGTTAGCTATAGATTCTTCTATTATCCTTTCAAGACTTCCCAGAGATTACAGAACACATCCCTGCCTTATATTTAAGAACCTTAGAAGATTAACTCTATTACCTTCCTCCTGACTTATAGATCTGTGAATTTTCGCTATATTTTAAATCTCAAGTAACATTACTTTACAGTCACTATTCACTTAGATTTACACAAATATTTAACCTTTCCCTTGCTCTTCATTTTCCCTTCATCACTAAGCCTCCATGAAAATACCATCTGCTTGACATGATCAGAGCCATCAGTGTTTCTTTCACCTCAACATTTCTACATCTGAAGTTTTGTTTCACATAATATTTTCCTGCCTGTAAGGGACAAAGTTATTCTCTTACATCTTCTTCTGTTAACTTTACAGTTTTATACTTCAGATTTCAGTCACTACTGAACCAAATGGAGGTCATTTGTATGGTCATTATTACATAGAAATTCATTTTTTTCTCTCCATTATAGGATGCCACATTCCCCCAAACTGTTTACTAAACAATTAGCCTGTTGCTCATTCCTTCCATTAGTCTATTTCTCAGTTCTTGTAACAATACAAGGCTTTCTTTTTATTTTAAAAAAATCACTGTGGCTGTAGCCACAGTGGCTCAGTGGTTACAGTGATGGCCCTCAGACTGAGGGGCTGCGGGTTAGATTCGGGTCAAGGGCACGTACTTTGGTTGCAGGCTTGATCCCCGGCCAAGTGAGGGTTCATGCGGGAGGCGACCAATCTCCATCTTTCTCTCACATCGATGTTTCTCTCTCTGTCTTTCCCCCTCCCACTCTCTCTAAAAAAAACCCCAAAATCAATGGAAAAAAATATCCTCGAGGATGAACAAAAAAGTCACTGAATTTTTAATATCTGATAGAGTAAGTCCCCCACTTTTTTTATTTTCCACAGCTAACTCAGCTGTTCATGGACCTTTTTATTCTTCCACATGCATTTTAGGGAACAATTTTCAAGTTCCTCAAAGAATCTATTTAAAATCTTCATTAATATATGCCAAATTTATACATTAATTTGTAAGTGACATTTTATTTATTTTTATTTTTTTTAAAAAAAATATATCTTTATCGATTTCAGAGAGAGGAAAGGAGAGGGAGAGCGACAGAAACATCAATGATGAGAGTCATTGATGGGCTGCAGCCCACAACCCGGGCATGTGCCCCGACCGGGAATCGAACCCTGATCGCCTGGATCCTAGGTCGACGCTCAACCGCTGAGCCACAGCCGGCCGGGCAGTAAATGACATTTTAAATATTATATCAACCCATCCAAGAGTATATAATATCTATCGTGCCATTTATTCAAATTATCTTCTATGTCCTCTGCTAGTTTTAAATTTTTTCCACATTTTCTTAGAAAGTTATATTTCTGGATATTTTATAGTTTTTTCCTGTTGTGAATTTATCTATTTTTAAATTATTTTCTATTGATTATTATTGGTGTAGAGAAATATTTCTGATTTTGATCAATTTATTCTGTATGGCAAGCCGTTTTTTATTATATACTAGTTTGGTGATCAGGTAGGAAATCAAATTATCTGTTGATAGAACAATTTTACCTCTTCTTCCAATTTTCCCCCCCTTTTTATTGAATTTACTGGGATGATAGTGGTTAACAAAATTATACAGGTCTCAGGTGCACAATTCTTCAACACATCATCTATACACTGTATTGTGTATCCACTCCCCCCACGTATCCTTCCACTACTTTTTATCTCCCCACCCCTTCTCTTCATCCAATTTCAAAACTATTTCTTTTTCTTTTCTTATAATAATGGAAAAACTATGTTAAACAGTAGAGATAATTGTGGTCAGCCTAAACTTTTCTGTCTCTTCATTCTATCACTTCCTGAGAGGAGTGTGGTGAAATTTCGAACAATTTGTTGATTTGTCTGTTTCTCTCTGTGGTTTAGTTTTTGCTTGATATAATTTAGGCTACACTGTTCGGTACATATATATCCATGTTGACTATATGTTGTGTGTTATACCTTCTTGATTATAATTCCTCTTATAAGTAAATACGTTCCTTTTGCTACTTTTGCCTTTTAGATGGCTATTTCAACTTTCTCTTGTTTTGCCTAGTGCATCTTTCCCACCTTTTTATTTTAAATCTGTCTCATTCAGTTTTATGTATATCTTTGCAAACAACATATGGGGGGGGATGGTAATCCAATCTGATGGTTTTTGATGAGTTTAATCCACTTATATTATTTTAATTATCATTATATTGGCAGTTTCTCTTCACCTTATTCATACTTTATTTTTACAGTGTATAATATTTCTTTTCTCCTCCTTTTGTGCTTTCAGTTGGATAAAGCTTTCTTCTGCTGTTTAAACATTATATGTATGTTCTATTTTGTTCTGTGGTGATTGGCCTTAAGTTCCGAACTCATATTTGGTATCTTAATATTTATATCAATAGGTATATAGATATTAGCATCTCTATCTTTATACTAACAACACATACTCCTTGTCTATCCCACTTGGTACTGTCAAAAATTTTAGTTTTGGGTTATCATTGATATATATTTTTCTTTTCTTTAGTTCTAGCCTTTTGTTTTAAACAATAATAATGAACTTCCCCAAATTACTACTGCTGCACAAAAAACAACTGCAAAACTCAGTGGAATAGAACTACCACCATTTTCTTATGCTCACAGATCCAGTGGGTCAGAAATTAGGACATGGCACAGCAGGATGGCTTATCTCTGCCCCATATCTAAGAAGACTTGAACTTCTGAGGGTGAATCAGAAAGATGAGGGCTGAAATCAATTGGAGACTTCTTTATTCAGATGTCTGGTCCCCTGGTTAGATGACCTGAAAGTTGGATTCAGCTGGAGCTGTCGTACCAGAGTACCTACAATGCAGCCTTTCCTTGTGGCTTGGGCTTCCCACGGGATGGCAAACGAGTTCTGAGAGAGAGATCTCAAGAGGAAGTCTGTTTAGAGAGCAGTAATTCCAAGAAAACCAGGAGGAATCTGCATGACTTTTTAAAAGCCTCAGAAGTCACATGACACTATTTATTTGAGTAGCCCACTCAGATTCAAGGGCAAGGGATAGAAGAACTGTCAAAGATTTGGGGCTTTGTTTTTAAACTCCCAAATCTCTGGCAGCATTTCCTAAATGTATCTCTTCTTTCTTGACTATTAATTCCAAAAGGGTTTTCAGTGTGTATCCTTGTGTAGGAAACCTTCTGAGGTCTAATATGAGTTTCTATTCTGCCTCACAATTTGGTTACATATAAATTCTATGTGGATTCAATGTCCTTTTCCTTTAACACTTTAAAAACATTACTCCGTTATCCCCTTTAAGTCAGATTACTCAAAATAAGCACTAGGTGCAATCTAATTCTTGTTCCTTTGTAAGTGATCTGCTCTTTGTCACTGGAAACTTTTCACAAATTTTTGTCTTTGATATTGTTACTATAAATGGGTGTAATGGTGGGGTTTCTTCCTCATATTTAACAGTCTTCAAGCACTTTCAGTCTAAGGTCTTTCATTCTTTTTTAATTTTGAGAAATTTATCTTATTTCTTCAAACATTTCTTCCTTTTTTATTCTCTCCTCTAGGATTCCTATTTATCTGGATAAAAGCCCTTCTGTACCTAACTTTCATATTTCTTGGTTTTTAATCAACGTGTTCTCTCTCTGTATCATTTAATACTGCATTCTCAGAGTTTCTCAATGTCATCTTGCAACTCATTAATTTGCTCATCATGTATACATTTGACTACCACGCAGTCTACTATATTTCTTTTTACTACATTTTTTGTACCTAATATTTCCATTTGGTTTGTGTTTTTATGGGTTTTTTTGTTCTTGTATTATATTGCGAATATCTTTATCATCTCTTTAAGTATATTTATTATGCTTATTTTTAATTTTGGTTAATCTTTTCCAATAATTCTCCATCAGATGGTATATGTTATTAACTTAGTTGTCTATCTTTGAAAATAATTGTACTATTCAGCTGACTAGTTTGGCTGTAAACTAATGTTCTTCAGGGGTACCAGCCACTCTGTCCGGTAATATGTATGGTCACCAGGCCCTAACTGTACGCAACTTGGTTAAGTGAAGAAGAGGATGAGCCCTAGAGCAATGAGCTCCAGGGATCTCAGAACTACTGCTGTGTACTCGAATTTGCGGGGCCTTCTCTAGGCAACTCCTCTGGTCAAGGTTCCAGTTAAACTCTTAGGGAGAAACAGTACTGGGCACAGAGAGTCTTCCAGGAGTTTAGGGAATGGGGAGAAGAGGTAGAAAAGTGATCCCCAAAGGGCAGGTAGTAAGGCCATACCAGTTTACATTAATGCCATCAGAGCCCTGGCAGACCTCTGAAATAAACTTGCAGGCCTGGGCACTGCTGCTCATTTCTGTGGTGAAGGAACAGGAAAAGACAGTTTCAAGGCAACACTAGTGAGAAATAACAATAGCACTTAGCTTTCTTCCGATCTATTTTGCCACTGCTACCTCTGCCAGTCCTTAGTCCCAGGCTATAGCCACCACTCCCACACATCATACCCTACTCACTCATAAAGAAGTTCAGGAGAGCCTAAGTCTCCTGCATTTCCCTCTCACTCCTCTAGTTTTTTAGAGTTGACTTGAGGTGAGGAAGTCAACAACTGGGACTAGTTTGACAGAAACTAGAAACCAGCCTAGAAACTATTTTCTTCATCAAAGGTGTAACACTTTTGCTCAATTTCAACCACTCAATCTAGTTCAGAAATTTGAGGCAAGCAGATGAATTAAGTTATAGTTAACATATTTAATAGAATATCTTATCACCAAAAAAGTAACCTTGGGGCATCTAGTTTAGAGAGTAATGGTAAGTACTTCCTAATTCTGTCATGGATACTCAACATCTTTAGCTTCACACCTTTGAAAACACATTATATTTTATTTTTCTAACTTTTCATCAACCTTGGACTTATAAAGCACTCTGTGTAAACATTTGGGTAAAATTTTTTTAAATCCTCTATAGACGTTTTGCTCACCAAGATTCTTGACATGTAAGTGTCTTTAAGCACCACAATTCCCCAGTTCTCTACTCAGGATAAAAGACCATGACAGGTACTTTCAAAACACACATGTACAACCTTTAGCCTCAAGCTGATCTAAAACTACATTAGCAAAGAGAAGTTAGCAAATAGAATGCTATTTCAATAGTAGGCAAGAAATTAAAGAGCCTAACAACCTACAACCAAGTGAGGTTGGGGAAAAAGAGAGAGAATTGATGGACTTGGGTTTTTCCCTATAACAAGGATATCAAAAAAACTAATTCAACCTTAAATTTCGCTAAGGAATACAGTATCTAGAGCCAAGGAGGTAATGCTTTTGCTCTATTCTGTACTGGTGAGAATATACCAACTCTTTTTAGTTCTGAGCACCATACTACATGCTCTAGAGGTCAAAATCGTCTTAAATTTTGCCAATATAATGTTGGGGAAAATGGTATCTTTCAAATTTATATTTTTCTAATTACTAGTAAGGTTGACTATCTACTGATGAAGAAATGCAAATAACAGCCTCGGCCGGGTGGCTCAGATGTTTGGAGTGTCACCAAAAGGTTGAGGGTTTGATTCCCAGTCAGGGCACATACCTGGGTTGCGGGTTTAATCCCGGTTGGGGCACATATGGGAGGCAACCAACTGATATTTCTCTCTCATATCGATGTTTCTCTCTCTGTCTCTTTGTCTCTAAAAATCAATAAAGAAACATATTCTTGGATGAGGATTAAAAAAAAGAAAGAAATGCAAATAATAATAAACTCCTGTGAAGTGCCTGCTCATATTCTTTATCAATTTTCCTTAGGTTACTTTATTTTTTAAAAAATCTGTTTCTGAAAGCTGTCTGTATTTTAAAGATCTGGACGCTTTCTCAGTATGTGTTACAAATATTTTCAACCAGTCTATCATTTGCATTTAGCCTTTACTTAAAAGACTGTTTTTATGTAACTTTTAAAAACATGTATATGGTGTCAAAATTTGTTTGGTTTGCTTGACATGCTATTTTCTGTTTTTCCTAAGAGATAATAAAAATATTATCCCACTTTTTTATTCTTCACTTTTTCACGTTTAGAACTTTGGTTTGAAGTAGAGATCCAGCTTTATTTTCTTCCACTTGAAAGTGTATTATGACAATACCCTTTAGTAAATAAAACACTTTCCTCCTAGGAACTGAATTGTAATTTTGATAATATTTGAAAGTTCCATAAATACTTGTAACAGCTCTATTTTATTCTTTTCTATTGTCTACTCTTGGGCCAGCACCATGCAGTTTTGATTAGAAAAGGTTTGCTGTAATTTTTAATATCTTGGCTTCCTTGCTCTTCTTCTTTTCTCAGTTTTCTATAATGTGTCCACTTAAGGAAGGGCACGTTCTCTAGGCACAGATAATAAGATGAAACTGGGTAAAAACTGTAATATATATGTGTTATCTTATAACTAAAAAATACAGTCAATTCAGTTAATAGGCAAAGTTTCAATTAAATTCCATACAATGAATAAAAATAAAATGGTAGAAAATAATCACATGGACAAATGCAACTGACAGGTATGGCAGACACTATGCCTCTCATTTGAGGCCAATAACAAAGCATTTTACATTGAAGGAAATTGAGGCACAGGTAGGAAAATGGAAGAGTGTGTTAGGCCAAGAATCTGATTATTAGAAAAAAGAAAAAGAAAAAACATCCACTAGTGGAGGTACAGGGACCAAACAAGACAGAGTTCACTAATATTTTATCTGTCTAATCCCATTCACATAAAGGTAAATAAATAAACTGGTTAATTCACAGCTGGTCATAGCCAACCTTCCATCTAACCGAGAACAATGGTTGAGCTCACGGAGGTAACAGGTATGTGAACTCCAAGGGCTGCTCTTTCGATTTTCAGAGATTATGAATCCACCCACAAATAGCATAAGAGAATATAAACATGCTATTGCCTTCCCCAGCCTAGAACCCTCAAACAGTCTGCTTTCCAATTCCTACCCAAAACACACTTGAGTCCTCCAGTATCCAAGAGAGTGGGAATGTGGCTACTCTACTGCCTACTCTTAAAACCCACAAAACGTACCAAACAAATATGAAACAACCTCAAACCACAGATCAGGAAGTGGTCTATTAAATACAATACAATTTGGGACAGGCTGATGATGAGTATCAGGAGCCAATATATTCCTCTATATATCCAAGTGCTGTTGGATTTCCCTGAAAATAATCTAGAAGGTCTTAAAGATTTTTATTTAGAACAAAGATACTGAGGGTGCAGACAAATCATAGGAGACACAGCAAGTATTCCTCTGAGCATACATTTCCATATGAAAGAAGAGCAAGGGCAATGGGATAAAGAAGAGACTATGTGCACATGACAGGTTCATTTTCTCTGACTTCTAAATCAGAGAACCTATAAGGGGAGATGCTGTGATGTTCAGTGTTGCTTGAAAAGAAAGAAATCATCAAACAGATGACCATGTTACACTGAGAGCCACAGTGCACTCTCTGTTCTATGTGATCTATTCACCTGAAAGGCGGGAACGGCAGTGCTTAGGAGAGAAGTCTTTGTGAGAAAGCATCGTGAGACAAAGAAAAGTGAAATAAACTATCCAGATGCCCACACTACTACCATACATAATAACAATAACGTCAAGCTCTTACCATATTCTAGTCACTATCCTGGGAGTTTTACAAATGCTAACTCTTTTAATCCTCAAAATGTCCCCAAGGAGGTAAGTACTCTTATTATCTCTATTTTACAGATGAGGAAAATGAGACTCAGAGAGGTTAAGTAAATTTCCTATAATTAGACAACTAGGGACTATAAGACCCAGGATTTGAACCCCAGCAGTCTAGTTTAAAGCTTAGGCTTTTAACTATTATGCTGTATTGCCTCTCCCACATTAATGTTAAAAAATTGGCAAACCCATAACATACAAAGGATTCTTATTTATACAGGAAATATTGACATACCTTGTACTGTAAGCTCTGCTTGAGCTTCAACTGTTTCATTTCCATTATCAGCTACACAAAAATAAGTACCAGCATCGTCCTCAGTGACATCACTGATCTCCAGACTACCACCTGGCAGCAATACCAATCTTTCAGAGCTGCATAAAAAAATATTGATACATTTCACAACTAGGAAAATACCACCTGAGAAATTCTTCACATAAAACGGAGAAAACACTTAAGCAGTATTATTATTTACATGGCTTTAGATGGACAGAGACTACACAAAATTATCAGAATTTAACTTAGTCCAATTTGCTTTCCTCATATTTTTCA
The DNA here is from genome assembly GCF_054644295.1 of Miniopterus natalensis. Classification (NCBI taxonomy): domain Eukaryota; kingdom Metazoa; phylum Chordata; class Mammalia; order Chiroptera; family Miniopteridae; genus Miniopterus; species Miniopterus natalensis. The sequence goes on from NC_142081.1 coordinate 98,992,496, forward strand.
TGCATAAATATCACAAATACAAATCAAAATGTTATAATGAATTATCTCTGACACTTCTAATTATTCCTAAAGGGATACCACTTTTGTGACCGATTCCACTACCCACAGTACATCCCTGCATCCCTACTCCGTCACTCAGTTTTTGGTTTTTCTTTTTTTGCAAATTATGTAATTTTGAAGTCTAGAATCAATCTTTGAGAGTCGCTCCACTACAGCTAGGCCACACTGAGATAACTGATAAAGAGGGCAAAATGTCAGATCAGAAACAGTAAGTGAGGGGGTCACAGTGCCTACTAAAAGTTTCCTATGGTGGCTTGGCTAGGAAAGGGAGGAAAGAGGAAGGGGAGAGAGAAGGGCAGCTGCCAGAGAGCAGCTTCCTGGGTGTGGTGGCTGGACATGAATCAGTGGCCATTATCAACAGGAACGCTGATCATTACCAACCCAACTCTACCACGTGATTTAAGTGTATTTAAAGAGAATATAGAGGAAGTAAAACAATCCTATAACATCAAGGGAGAAATCACAAATCAATATTATGATAAAATTTTAATAAAGTGAACCAGTTTAGTTCATTTGAAGAGTTTGGAGAGTTACGATTTTATTTTTATTTTGAGGTTCTATGTCTAAACTGGCTTTCATAGGCAGAACTTTTCTCTCAAATCTTCATACTGTTAGATTTTTTTGTCTATATCTATGCTCAACATGAAATGTTCTGATCATTTGGCTTTTCACTTAGAATTCCCGGTGGGGGGAAAAAATCAGACAGAATGACTATTCAGTCTATGCCACATTTATAATTCTCATCCTAAGTAAAGTGTGATTCTGGCTTAAATTTCAGTACACTGTGAGTTTGGGTAATTAGTCTTCCTGAATCTGATAAACAAGATTAAGTTTCTGGACAAAGAAAAAGGAAAACCAGAATCAGGTTTGGTAACTTCTCTAAGAAATATCCTGCAAGGTCTTTACTAAACCTTCTTAAGTGGCCTTCCTATTAGAAATATCTTAATTACACCCTCAAATCCCAACTTGATGTGATGGAAAAGAGAAGCAAGGCAATTTATAATGAATAGAGTAAGAATGACTGGGGCTCAGTAGATAAGACAAAATAAGAAAAAATTACAAATATTAAAATACTATATTTTACCCTTGGACAAAATCACTACTAAGCTTCAGAAGCAGAAAACCACGTTCACAAATGGGAAATCAGCGATATATACATGACACCCAGCTGAGAGAAATATAATCTGAAACACTAGTTGGTATGGTACTTTTGAAATCAAGACACAGTACTAATATCTAATGATTATACTAAAAATATTCCTAATACTTGTTATGCCTCACATTTGCCATAACTGAGTGCCAGTATAGTAGAAGTCAATCGGTCTTGATGGGATTGATTTTGCTCCCCTTAAAAGAAGCCTGAGAGGAAGAACATCTTTAACTTGTTCACAAACTATATGATGGCTTATAGTAAAATGCAATCAAGCCTTTACAACTCCAATCTTCAAAAATTCAGGCAAAAGAAACAATATGTGAAAAAGTATGCATTGTCAGTGTCCCAAGTTGAGTGTGCTGAACATGAGTGAGAGAGAGAGAATGTGTGTGTGTGTGTCCCTGAGTAGCCAGGGTCAGTCTAGGAGAGCTTGGTGTGCTAAGGAGACCTCTTTTTTGGCCAAGGGGGAAGGCTTTTAAAAAGATGAATAACATGATCAGAAACAAGAGTAGTGGGGGAAAAGACTAGAAGCAGGAAGTTTTATTGTAAAGTTATTTTAATGGTCCAGAATTAAAAATAAAGAGATAAACTATGGCAGTAACAACAGGGGTAAAGACAAGGCAAAAAGTATTGACCACTCTTTAAAAAAGTTGGATGATGAAGGGAAGGAGAGGGATTTATTCATTCGGTTAAAACATTTATTGGTGTGCCTGTGTCAGGTAGCAGCTAGGGATGCAGCAGTGAGCAAACACACAATCAGTGCTGTCGTGCAACTCAGTGGGAAAGACAGACATAAAAGATAATTCTACAAAGTGCTGTATCAAAAGAACCTGCCAAGAAATTAGAATAGAGAGGTTTCCCTGACCACAGTAACACTTGAGCTGAGATCTGCAGAATGAGTAGGAGTTAACATAATGAGGGCGACAAAAAGATTTCAGAAAGACTAGCCCATGCAAAGAAATCGGCAGAAAGGATCACACTGGAGATCTGAATCTAACCAGTGTGGCAGGTGTAATAGAGAAAAAAAGAGAAAGATGAGGATGAAGCAGACCACACGAGGCTTTGAAAGCCATTTTAGAATCAGAGTCCTGCCCCAGCCAAGTAAATCAGTTGGTTGGAGCGTCGTCTTGTACACCAAAAAGATTGTGGCTTCGATTCCGTCTGAGCACATAACTAGGTTGTGGGTTCATTTACTGGTTGGGGCACGTATGAGGGGCAACCAATTGATGTTTCTCCCTCTCACATGGATGTTTCTCTCTCCCTCTCTCTAAAACCAATTAAACACACACACACACACACATATCCTTGGGGGAGGATTTAAAAAAAGAAAGAAACTGAGTCCTTAACCTAAAAACAGTGGAAATCCATAACCTAAAAACATTTTAGAAAGTGGCTGGGGGGGTCGCCAGTGATGTGGTGAGTTTGAGCATTGAAAAGACTGGTCTGGCAGGAGTGTGAAGATGCATTTGGAACAAGGCCAGAGTACATATAGGAAGAAAAGTTAGGAGGTGACTGCGGTAATTGAGAGGATACTTACAAGTAGCTTGGAAGGAGGTAAAATGTCAGATCTTGTAGATAAGTGAACTGGATAGAGAAGTTGAGAAAGAAACAGGTGTCAAAGACAACTCTTAAAGTTGGGGCAATAAGTGTGAAGGGAAAAGCAAAAGGAAAATTACTTGTCTAACTTAGGGGTTTTTTGTGTGTTGTTATTTGAATGGGAGAGAGGTAAGCCTTTTAGGGGCCAAAGAGGAGCCAATGAAGAGGAAAAATTTTGAAAAAAGTTCATAAAAGTGCTAGAGAAGATGGACACTAATAAGATCTAGAGCACAAAGGAACTTTTTAGACACTAAAACAGCAGAAAAGGAAGAATATATAAGTCTTATATACTCTCCGGCACAAAATTTATTGTCATTTTTTTCTTAAAACTTTTTATTTTGAGGTAACTAGACTCACATGCAGTTCTAAGAAATAATACAGAGAGAGACCATGTGTCCTTTACCCAGTTTTCCCCAGTGGTAACACCTTATAAATCTATAGTAGAGTACGTCAACCAGGATACTGACATTTCCATACCACTGCCTCATACTACCCTTTTATAGCTTCACCCACTTCCCTTTCACTCCCAGCTCCTCATTAACTCCTGGGAACCACTGATTTGTTTTCCGTTTCAGTATAATGTTATATAAATTTAGGGTGTCCCCCAAAATGTATACATACACTATGAATAATTATAAAGACAGTATTAAAATATATTTCATTTTCAAAATTGAGCTATCAGCTGTTAAAGCGTGTATACATTTTTGGGGGACACAGTGTAGAATCATACAGAATGTAACCTCTGGGGACTGCCTTTTATTTATCTTTATTGTTGAAAGTCTTACAGATATCCCCTTTTTCTCCTCATTGATCCCCTCCATCCTGCACCCTCCCCAAGGCCTTCACCACACTAGTGTGTCCATGGGTTATGCATATAAGTTCTTAGGCTAATCTCTCCCCACCTGCCTTCCCTCTGAGAGTTGTCAGTTTGCTCCATGCTTCTATGTCTCTGGGGACTGGCTTTTTAAACGTAGCATAATTCTCTGAAAATTCATCCAGGTTGTTGCACGGATCAACAGTTCATTCATTTTATTGCTTAGCAGTAATTCCACAATATGGAGATAACATAGTTTATTTAACCACTTACTCAATGAAGGAAATCTGGGTGGTTTCCAGTTTGGTGCTATTATGAATAAAATGACTATAAATATATACGGAAAGGTTTCCATGTGAATGTAAATTCATCTCTATGGGATAAAAACCCAAGAGTGTAAATGTTAGGTCATATGGCAGCTGCACACATTAAGTGTTTTGTTGTTGTTTTAACAAGAGAAAACAAGTTTATTGCATATGCACATACGGGTTCCTTAAGAATATGGGAGCCAAGGACAATTTGGTCGGAGCTAAGGATAAAGAACAGGGGAGGTCCTGGTTTGGAACTCCAAAGGGGAGGAAGGCAATTCACCTGGAGATGAAAAGCAAATGTTTGGTAAACAAATGTTTGCTGAGCCATCTTTAACAATGGATAGAGGACTTTGATCAAATGGGTCTTGCTGGGTTCCTCCCTGTCCATCACACTTCGGTCATATCGAACTACAGTTGTCTGTGATGACAGCTCCCTTCTTTTTTTATGCTTTTTTTTAATGTTGAGTTTTGAGAGATCTTTTATACATTTTGGATACTAGTCCTTTGTTGGAGGTAAGGTTTGCAAATATTTTCTCTCACTCTGTAGCTTACCTTTTCATACTCTTTAACATGCTCTTTCACAGAGCAAGTTTTTAATTTTGATGAAATCCAATTTTTAATTTTGATGAAATCCAATTTTCAGTTTTTCCTTTATGGATTGTACCTTTGGTATCAAATCTAAGAATTCTGCCTAGCCCTTGATCCTGATTTTCTATGTTTCTTTTCTAAAATTTCATTTTGCATTTTACATTTGGTTCCATGATCCATTTTGAGTTAATTTTTTATATGAGATGTGAGGCTTAGGTTGAGGTTTATTTTTCTTTTTGTCTATGGATGGGTGTCCAACTGCTTCAGTACCATTTGTTAAAAAGGCAATCTTTACTCCACTGAATTGCTTTTGCATCTCTGTCAAATTTAGTTGGGCATTTTTATGTGGGTTTACTTCTGTATTCCCTATTCTGTTTCACTGATATGTCTATCGCTCCACCAATACCATACAGTCTTGATTATTGTTGCTATATAATAAGTATTTAAATCAGGTAGACTGAGTCTCCTCACTTAAAAAAATCATTTCAACTATTCCAGTTCCTTTACTTTTCCATATAAATTTTAGAATAATCTTGTCCTAGCTGGTGTTGCTTAGTGGTTAAAGCGTTGGCCTACGAACCGAAAGGTCTTGGGTTCAATTCCCAGTCAAGGACACATACCTGGGCTGCAGGTTTGCTCCTCGCCCAGCGTCTGGGGAGTGAGGGAGGCAACCAGTTGATGTGTTTCTCTCTTCCTCTCCCTCCTTCCCTCCTTTCCTTCCACTCTCTCTGACAAGCAATGGAAAAAATATCCTTGGGTGGAGATTAAAAAAAAAGAATAATCTTGTCTACATATACAGAAAACCTTGCTGGGATTTTGACAGGGATTGTGTTCATCTGCATATCAATTTGAAGAGAACTGACATCTTGACTATGTTGAGTTTTCCAATCCACAGTATGTCTTTCTATTTATTTAGGTCTTCTTTGATTTCTCTCATTAGCATTTTATAGTTTTTGGCATACAAACCTAACAGACTTTGTTAGATTTAACCCTGAGTATTTCAGTTTTGAGAGTGAATGTAAATCCTATTGTACTTATAATGTCATTGTTCATATGTTTATTGCTAATACATAGAATACAACTAATTTTTATGTTTATCTTGTATCTTGCAACCTTGCTAAACTATGTCTTAGTTCTAAGAGTTTTTTGTGGATTCCCTGGGATGTTCTATGTAGACAAACATACCATCTGCAACTAGGAACTGTTTTATTTTATCCTTTCTAATCTGCATGCCTTTTCTTTTGTTTGCCTTATTGAACTGGCTAGAACTTTCAGCACTATGATAGAGAGCTCCTTTAATTGGTTAATGACCTTAAGGGGAACATACTGTCTTTCATCATTAAGCATAATGTTAGCTGTAGAATTTCTTTAAAAGATGTTCTTATTTTACTGAGTGTTTTAAAAATAAATGAGTGCTGAATTTTTTAAATGCTTTTTCTCCATTAATTTGATCATGTAGGTTTTTTCTTTAGTTTGTTAATTTGGTGGATTACATTAATTTTGGAACACTAAGCCAGCCTTGCATCCCTGGAATAAGCCTCATTTGGTCACTATATATATATATATGACTTTTTACATATTGCTGAATTCTGTTTGCTAATATTGTAAGAATTTTTATTTTTATATTCACATATTGTGTAGTTTTCCTCTTTTGTACTATCTTTGTTTACTTTTGATATAAGAATACTAGTTTCAATTCCTCCTCTTCTATTTTCTGGAGAGACTGTATGGAAGTGATGTTAAATATTCTTTAAATGTTGGCAGAAATCTCTGGTGAAACTACCTGGGCCTGGAGACTTTTTCATTGGGGGGGAGTTAAAAATACAAATTCAATCTCCTTAACAGTTAGAGGTCTTTTCAGATTATTTATTTCATATTGGGCTAGATATGTTAGTTTATATTTTTGAGGAAGTGGTTTATTTTGTTTAAAGTGTCAAATTCACATGTATAGTTACTTATAGTATTCTCCAATTATCCTTTTGATGTCTGCAGGGTTTGTAGCGGTTATCACCTGTTTTAGTCCTAATACTGATCAATTGTGTCCTCTCTCTTTTTACAGTTCACTGCTCCTTACCTCTGTCTCATCCAGTCTGTTGTTAGCTCATCCACTGAGGGTTTTCTTTTGTTTTGTTTTGGTGAGTCTCTAGGTTCAAAATTTGCCACATGATTTTTAAATCTTCCATTTTTTTGAGGAGACTTTCTATGTCTTCGCTGAGAAATTCTGTTTTCATTTGTTTCAGGTGTGTTCATAATTGCTCACTGAAGCATTATGATGATGACTGCTTTAAAATCTTCGTCAGATAATTCTAAAACCTGTCATCTCTATGTTGGCATCTATTGATTGTCTTTTCTCATTTGAGATTTCCTAATTCCTTGTATGATGAGTGATTTTCTATTGAAATCTGGATATTTGGGGTATCATGAAACCCTGGATCTCACTAAGTCTTTTTTTTATCTTTATTGCTGAAAGTATTACAGGAGTCCCATTTTTCCCTCCCATTGGCCCCCTCCATCTCAATCCAATCCCCTCTCCAAGCCTTCACCCCATTATTGTCTGTGTCCATAGGTTATACATATATGCCTATAACTTCTTTGGTTAATCTCTTCCCACCCTCCACAACCCTTCCTTCGGAGAAAAGACAGTTTGCATGCTTCAATGTCTCTGGGAATACTTTGTCAGTTTCTTTTGTTCATTAGCTTCTTCTTAAAGAAGAACCTTCAACATTTCATGTAGTGCTGGTTTGGTAGTGGTGAACTCCTTTAGCTTTTTCTTATCTGTGAAGCTCTTTATCTGACCTTCAGTTCTAAATGATAGTTTTGCTGGGCAGAGTAATCTTGGTTGTAGGTTCTTGCTTTCCGTCACTTTAAATATTTCTTTCCACTCCCATCTGGCCTGCAAGGTCTCTGTTGATAATCAACTGACAGTCTTATGGGTACTCCCTTGTAGGTAACTAACTGCTTTTCTCTTGCTGCTTTTAAGATTCTCTCTTTGTCTTTAACCTTTGGCATTTTAATTATGATGTGTCTTGCTGTGGGCCTCTTTGGGTTCCTCTTCTTTGGGACTCTATGTGCTCCCTGGACTTGTAAGTCTATTTCTTTCCCCAGGTAGGGGAAGTTTTCTGTAATTATTTTTTCAAGTGGGTTTTTAACTTCTTGCTCTCTCTTCTCCTTCTAGCATGCCCATGATGTGAATGTTGGGTCACTTGAAGTTGTCCCAGAGAGACTCCTTACATTATCTTCATATTTCTGGATTCTTTTTTCTTTTTGCTCTTTTGATTGAGTTTTTTGCTTCCTCATATTCCAAATTGCCAATTTGATTCTCAGCATGCTTTGCTCTACTGTTGTTTCCCTGTAAATTATTCTTCCATTCAGTTAGTGTAGCCTTCCTTTCTGACTGGTTCTTTATTATATCATTGGTGATCTCACTAGTTTCCTTAATAGCATTACTAAGATCCTTGAGCATCCTTATAACCATTGTTTTGAATTCTATATCTAGTAGCTTGCTTCGCTCCATTTCATTTAGTTCTTTTTCTCGAGGTTTCTTCTTTCATTTGTGACATGCTTCTTTGCCTCCACATTTTGGCTGCTTCCTGGTGTTTGTGTTTATGTATTTGGAAGAGCTGCTATGTCTCCTGGAATTTGTAGAGTGGCTTTGTGTAGTAGGTGTCCTGTAGGGCCCAGTGGCTCAGTCTTCCCAGTCACCTGAGCTGGGTCTTCTAAGTTCTCCCATATGTGGGCCCTGTGCACTGTCCTGTTGTAGTTGAGCCTTGGTTGCTATTGGCAGTACTGGGAGGAACTGGCCCCAGGCCAATCGGCTGTGAGGACCAGCTGCAACTACAGCCAAAGAGCTGCTGTGCTGGAGGCACCCCATGGAGCAGGATCTACTTCAGTGTAGCTTTAGTGTTCACCGAGTTTGTCCCTTGAGTGTGTCACTCATGGATGTGGTAGGGTTGTAATCCAGCATGGTTGAAGCTGACCACTGGGTGCACTGTCTCTGGGGCCTCCTGGGAGATGCAAAGTCAGTCTCTGCCTGTGCCCTGCCCAGGGCCACCCAGTATGAGCTACACAGCAATCCATAGATGGCTGCTACTTGTGCTGGGCTTGGAGGTGTCCAAGAGAGGCTAAGCTATGAACCAATGCAGGCTACCACTAGTGCCACACCTGGAGCCACATATTGAGAGATATGGGGCATGCTAAGGCCAGCTGCTGTTTGTCTGAGAGAGTTTAGGGAAGTCCTAAGTGTGAGGCTAGAGAGGCTACTTGCATAGAAAAGCCACTGGAAACAGCTTGGATGAGTTTGCAAGTAGGGAGGGGTGGGGTCTCTGGAAATCACCAGGGCAGGGCCAAAGGTGTGAGTTACGTTGCTAGAGATTCAAATATGGCGCCTACCTGCCAGCTCTATAGGGGAAAGGCTCATCAAAGGGGCAATGGCCTCTGCCAGCTCCTCTGTGAGAAAGCTGCCCCTCCAGCTCTCAGGCTAATTCCAAGCAAGTTAGTTCCTCCCTGAATGTCCCAGGTTCCTTTCAAGCTGCTGCCCAGACTGGAGCTCAGTGGGAGTGCATCTGAGAAAATCTGTGTGCCAGCCCTTTAAGAGGAACTGCCTGGGACCCCTGCAGCCTCCACGTCACTCAGCAAAAGTCCCCACTGGTTTTTCCAGCCCAAAGTTCTAGAGACTTCTCTTCCCGGCACTGGAAACCTGGGCTGGGGGGCCTCATGTGGGACCAGGACCCTTCGCTCCTCTGAGAAACCTCCACCGACAGAGATCCCTCCTAGTTTTAAACCACAGCAACTGGGTGTGGGACCATGGCCGCATCTCCACGATTCAGCCCCGATTCAGTCCTATTCACACCCATTCAGTCCCGATCCACTCCGTGTCTCTACCCCTCCTACCCGTCTTGATGCTTTGTCTTTAATTCCTAGTTGTAGGACTTCCATTCAGCTAGATTTCAGGAGGTTTGGAGTGATGGTTGTTCTATATTTTAGTTGTAATTCTGATGTGTTTGTGGGAGGCAACAGATACCTGGTTACCTATGCCACCATCTTATTGTCTCCCTTACTACTTCTCCTCATTAAGCCTTTGATTTTAGCTGGCTGCTTCTGATACCACTGTAGCAGAGGAAGGGAGAAATGCCACCTCATCACTGTCAGGTGGAGGCAGAAGCCCAGGTTCCCCACTCTATTAATTCCTGAGAGGAATTGGGGGCCTCCTCATTACTCCTTAGCAGGGTTAGGAGTCCTGGCTCCCTATCAGGCTTCCACTGATACTATCCCCTTGCTAGGTGCAGCAAAAGTGCCTCCTTACTATTCCTCACATGGAACCCAAAGACACCATGGGGGAGGGGCACACACACTCAATTCCACATGGTAGTGAAAATTCTGACTCTCCACTAGTCCTCCTTTGATACTACCGAAGAGGGAAAGGGAAGAAGTGTCTCTTACTGTGGATGGGATAAAAGTCCCAGCTTTCCCATATGGTCTCCACTGATATTCCCTGGTTGGAATGAAAGTCTTGGCTCCCTACTTAGCATCTGAGACCATACAGTAAGGAAGGTGAAGGGCCTCATTACAACCTGGCAAGGGTGGAAATCAAGGTTTTCCACCTGGCCCTTGCTGGCATGGGTGAGGGTAGGTCCAGTTTCTTCTATGGTGTTGGGCTGGAGGAGAGATTATAGTCTGATAGTTTTGGTCTTGCTAGGCTGCCCTTTTCCTCATCCTCTGGCTAGAGAGAGTACACTGTTAGAGCTTTTTCTGTATATGCCTGTTGGTGTTTCCAGGTTGCCAGCTTCTTCAGCGGAAGTTGGCATATATGAGGGGGGGAGGGAAACAAAACAAAACTTCAGGGAACTCATCATCAAGTTGTTCCTTGGGTGCCAAAGTCCCTAGCCAGTCAATCTTCCTCTCTCCACCTTTCAGAGTCTTATTATGTTTGTTGTATATATAACTTCCATGGTTTTAGTTGTACTTAACTGGACAAATAGGGAAAAATACATCTACTCCATTTTCCTAGAAAGGAAGTCCTCACCTTGTTTTTTAAACAAGTTGTTTTAATAACATTAAGCATTTTTATAACTATAACCTGTTCCTTTGTGGCTCGGTTGTGATCTATCATTCCACTAAAACATAACATTATTGGAATATTAAATCACATTTTGCTGTCGGTCACCTTGCACTTTAGCATTTGTATTTTCTGGATTCTATCCCTTTAAAATAAAACTACTCAATGAATGGGACACATTTCCACCACCACCCCTTCAATAGCTATATTTGGTTTGAATCTGAACAAATTTAATCAAAAGATTAAGTAAATATCAATTCTTAAGATATTTATAAAAGCAATGGTAATGTTTTAAAATATTCATTTTCAAAGATGTCTTAAATTTAGTAATAGAGAAAGATGTCTAAAAATTTAAGATTTTTTACTAGAGCCAGTCCACTACCATCTGGATTTCTAGCCACTTTTTTCTTTCAATTTCTAAATTTCTTTCTAATTTGGGGGTCTAAATAATTTATTAGCTAAGGTCCATCTACATCTCTAATAAGACTCTAGCTCAAAGACATTTTGAAAAATTACTTATATGTAACTTTACACACTTTTGTATTCCATCCACCTACTTATATTTTCCTATATTACACTCAAGCATTCAACCAAAATATATTCGTCACCACTCTCCCTACCCTGTTATATGCCAAGCACTGTGCTAGGATCTGGAAACACCAATGTGAACATCATCAACACTAGGTGTTCTACTCTTACATTCTTCTGAAACTTCCTGAGAAAGTGATATATCAAAGCAATGCTTTCTCAGACTTTTCTACCACATAACCCAAGTATGAAGAAGCCCAGAGAAACCAAAGTAGAACACAGTCTACTCAATCTTAGAAGTTTCCTGATTTATCTTTAAATCTCAGAGGAATATTATTAGCCATGATATGTCCACATTTAATTTAATTTTAAAAACTTCCCCTCAGAAATATCTTTAATTAAAATAAAATGTAACAATTTGAAAGAATATGAAAGGAAGATATGATTTCTATACCCCTGACCCACCTAGGCCCCAGTCTGACAGTCATTCTACTAAGAGAACAATTCTCTAACACTGTATAAAACAGCAATCCCACCTGTACCTCTCTTGGTGTCCAGGTCACACTTTGTCATAATTTTCTTCACAGCACTTACCATAAACTGAAAATTATGCTTATATGATTATTGTCTGACTCTTCCCCACTAGAACATGAGCTCCTTAAGAGCAAAAACTCTGAGTGTGGTTTACTACTGTATTCCCAGTACGCAGAACAGTGCCAAACATAATCAGCATTCAATAAATAATTGTTGAATATTTATTTAATAAACAAATGAAAATCATATGAATCCTCTTTTATTTCTTGTATAAGAAAACAAATTCCTATATTTTACATATTTCAGAATGTCCTATGATATAATATTAAAGTTGTAAAAATAACCTATTTCAGCTTTCCTACTCCTGATGTTTTATTTTAACATGTAGACAATAAAAATTTCTTCTCTAAGAGCTTGAAATTTTTACCCCATATTTTAATGTTCCCTCTGCTTGTTAGCATAAGTTTAAAAAATTCCCTGGAAGTCTTACAAATTCTTTGTATAATATTTAGCTAAGTAAAGAGAAGAAAAGATATAAAATATAGGCAGAAGCAGCTGTGACTGGATGGCCACTGAGAAAGAAATCAGATGATATTGGAGATGACACCACCAGCTTTGCTAATTGTACAAAGGAGAAATAATATGACTGTATTCTATCATCCCCACTGATTGCTGAAGGCTGATTACCAAGCTGACTAGGCAGATCTCCCTTTCCATGTCTTGGTTACTGAACTACACAAATTAAGAATGTCTGCTTACTTTGGATTACTAAATTGACAAGCTCTAGACCTGCTCTATCCAAATCAATAGCCACTAGCCACATGTGGCTACTGATACTTGAAAATATGGCTAGAATGACTGAAGAACTGAATTTATAAATTTTTATTTAATTTCCATGTAAATGCAGAAGCAGCACTGAATACAAATTTTATTGTTTTGGTAGAACTACACTGCACTTTAACTGGTACACTGCATAAATTATTGTATTTAGTAGTGCACGTGTACTTCTTACTCTTCTAGGGCAGCTACCAGAAAATTTTAAGTTATATATGTGGCTTGCATCATTTTCTATTGGACAGCACTGCTCCAGAACAGTGGTCCACAACTGGGGACAATTTTGTCCCCCAAGAGACATCTGGCAATATCTAGGAACAATTCTGGTTGTCACAACTTGAGAGTGCTATTGGCATCAAGTGAGTAGAGGTCAGAGATGTTACTCAACATCCTACAATGCATGAGGTAACTTGTTTTGGAAAGAAAACATACCTAACTACAACCACCTCAGTTCTTTTATCTGAATACAACTGAGAAAAGTATCCAGACCATAGGAAGTAATGAGGGGGATGAGATAGATAACACGGTGGTTGATGTTAACAGAAAAGCCTTTTGTGGAGGATGAAGCATTTGTGATCATAGAAGAAGGCTGGTATTATTTTAAAAGGCAAAAACAAAAGGGTGAGAAATACATTTTCTTTTACTGTTTGTGTTAAGGAAAAAACTGCTATCAACAAAATGCATATGAGAGTGAGTGAGAAGTCTCATCTAGTCAGGACTGGGGACTCTAGCAATAATTTAGAGAAGGAGGTCCCGAGGCCTTACGCTAAGGATACTGTAGCTCAGAAAGAACAAATAGAATTATCCCTTAATATTTTGAAAGCATTATTTTCTTTAAACATCATAATCATATACAGCATATAAACATATGTTAAGGAGATAAATGAGCATTACAATGTGTTTAAATTTTTAAAAAAGTAATCATTTTCTTATTAATCAATAGTCCCACATAAGATAAGAAGACCAAGTCTCAAGCTAAGGCTGAAAAAGGCTTTTAGGCAGGTATTACCTTTCTGTGTCAAGTGCCTCCTCATTTTTTGTCCATCTAATGGTTGGAAGAGGAAGTCCCGAAGCAACACATGGCAATACTGCACTCTGACCAATGACTCTGACCAGGGAAGAAGGTTGTTTCAAAAATACCAAGTTTGATGTGACCTCAGGATCTAAAAAAAAAAAAATTTAAAATAAAAGATAATGATTACAAAAGCACTTTACCACTTTAATGATGAAGAATGATCAATTCCTATTCAGTCTATGTGGCTTTAGAAAAAATATTTTAAATTCCACTTAAATGAGCAAACCTTTCTTAAATAACTTTTATGTGCAAAGCACTGTGCTAGGTTCTTTGGGGCTTTAAAGATGCATAGTTATAGCTCCTGCCTTCAGTGTATTTACTAGTTAACAGACGGAGGTGTGACATGAATCCCCTTGACTTTAAAAAATAGGAAAAAGCAAATGCCTCATGAGGGGTACAAACAGAGAAAAATCTGAGCAAGCTCAAGGCCCTTAGCAGCATCTTCCCCACTCCCAGTGATATCATAAAAAGTTTCCTTTCCTCCCCTTCCCCTTCCCCTTCCCCTTCCCCTCCCCTCCCCTCCCCTTCCCTCCTCTCCTCTCCTTTCCTATATCAGTGTGTTAGTTCTAAAAATCTTTCTGAGCTTTAACTTGTCCACTCAGTCTGTCAATACTTTGATTTTATAACGGTGCAATGACCAGGCTACCACTATATGTGTGTTCACTTTATATAGCTGCTCTTATGAACACATGAATGTCCACGTGCTTATGGATAAAAGACAGGTTCTCTAAAGTTTTGATGGTGTAATATACTTCTAAGTGCTAAGTTTTGAGGGGAAAAAAAATTCTCAGGCAAAGAGACGTGGTTCCTATCTCCATAAAATCTTAGGAAAAGATGTTTCATAACCATAGCAACCACCACCATTCTGGCTTTAAACTTGTGAACCAAATGATGATGGTTCTGTAGTCATGGTAACACGTAAAAATTGTCTAACAGATCAGTGACAATTCACTTCAGTGAACATGCCTTTGAAAGCCACCCAATCGGTGACAGCCTCAGGCTTTAAGTGTCAGCCATTCAAGAACAGGATCACTTGCTTCTAATACTGGTATCAACCTGTTCTCACCCCTCTAATCAACAATAAAACATGCTTCTCTGACTGACATTGATCTACCCCTGTGCCTTGTAACCAACACACTAAAAACAATGTCTTCCCAAAAATTCTATAAGAGATCAGAAGTTTCCATTATTCAAGGAGACTGTGCTTCTGAATAAAAAAAACTTAAGAAAAAACCAAATAAATGGAAGTACATACCATGCTCAAGGATAACAAAAATTAACATAAAGTGTCCATACTGCCCAAAGTAATCTACAGGTTCAATGCAATTCCTACCAAAATACCAACTGAGTATTTTATAGAACTAAAACAAATAATCCCAATATTTATATGGAACTACAAAAACCCCAAATAACCACAGCAATCTTGAAGATAGGCAAAGTTTGAGGTGTCACACTACCTGATATCAAATTATACTACAAGGCTACAGTAAGCAAAACAGCATGGAACTGGAATAAAAAGACATATAGATCAATGAACCAGAATAGAGAGCCCAGAAATACACCCACGCCATTATGGTCAATTAATCTAAGACAGAGAAGGCAAGAACATTCAATGGGCTAAAGACAGTCTATTAAAAAATGGTGCTGGGAAAACTGGACAGATATATGCAAGATAATGAAACTAGACCACCTTCTTATACCATATACGAAAGTAAATTCAAAATGGATTAAAGGCTTAAATGTAAGATTCGAAACCATAAAACTCCTAGAAGAAAACACAGGCAGTAAAATCTCAAGACATTTCTTTTAGCAGTGTTTTTTCTGATATAATCTCCTTAGGCAAGGGAAACAAAAGAAAAAATAAACAAAGAGGACTACATCAAACAAAACAGTTTTTGCACAGCAAAGGAAACCATCAACAAAACAAAAAGACAACCTATTGAATGGGAGAACATATTCGCCCATG
This sequence comes from Miniopterus natalensis, assembly GCF_054644295.1. Classification (NCBI taxonomy): domain Eukaryota; kingdom Metazoa; phylum Chordata; class Mammalia; order Chiroptera; family Miniopteridae; genus Miniopterus; species Miniopterus natalensis. Next base: position 99,008,010 of record NC_142081.1, read on the forward strand.
ATACATAAAGAACTCACACAACTCAACACCAAAAGAACCAATCCAATTAAAAAATGGGCAGAAGACCTGAATAGACACTTCTCCAAAGAGGACATGCAGATGGCCAACAGACATATGAAAAGATGCTCAACATCACTAATCAGAGAAATGCAAATTAAAATCAAAATGACATATCCCCTCACATCTGTCACAATGGCTCTCATCAATAAATTAACAAACAAGTGTTGGTGAGGCTATGTGGAGAAAAGGGAACCCTTGTGCACTGTTGGTGGGAATGAAGATTGGTGCAACCACTGTGAAATATAGTCTGGAGGGTCCTCAAAAAATTAAAAAATGGAACTGCCTATGACCCAGCAATTTCACTTCTGGGTATATAAACAAAGAAATCCAAAACATTAATTCAAAACAATATATGCAGCCCTTGTTCAGTGCAGCATTATTTACAATAGCCAACATATGGAAACAACCCAAGTGTCCATCAGTAGATGAATGGATAAAAAAGTAGCGGTACATATATACAATAGAATATTACTCAGCCATAAAAAAGAATGAAATCTTACCTTCTGCTGACAGCACTGGTAGACCTAGACGATACTATGCTAAGTGAAATTAATCAGTCAGAGAAAGACAAATACCATATGATTTCACTTACATGTGGAATCTAAAGAACCAAATAAACCAAGATACAATATTGATAGAGACTATTCATAGAGAACAGACTGATGGCTGTCAGAGGAGGGGATTTGGGGGACTGGGTGAAAAAGGTGAAGGAGCTGGTAAGTACAGATTGGTAGTTACAAAATAGTCACAGGGATGTCAAGTACAGCATAAGGAATATAGTTAATAAAGTTGATAATATTGTAATAACTAACTATGGTGCCTGATGGGCACTGTATTGGGAATATTGGGAGAAAAACTTTGTCATGTATATGACTGTCTCCCCACTATACAGTACACCTGAAACTAATACAAAATAATGTTGAATGTAAACTAATTCAAAAATGAAGTTAAAAAAAAAGAAATTATCCTTTACAGAAGCAAAAACAGTGGAATATCAACAATTTATTGTGGGTTATTATGGTTCAACCCAAAATAAATTATCAGTAATCTTTTAAGCATCACTAAAAAAAAAAAAGTTTTGGGTTTTTTAATGCTAATCTAAAAAAATAAACTTATTTCACATTTTACTATTAATGTATTATATGTGGTACAGCTTCACAGTTACAAAATAGTCATGGGGATGTAATGTATAGCATAGGGAATATATCAATAATACTGTAATAACTACGTATCGTGCCAGGTGGGTACTGGTGGGGAAACACTTTGTAAAGTAAATGACTGTCATACCATTATGATGTGTACCTGAAGCTAAAACAAAATAATACTGAATGTAAATCATAATTGAAAAAAAAGTAAAAAAATTATTTTTTTTTTTAAAAAAAGACTGCTTGACAAGCACAGCTCTCCCTGACCAAGTCAACAAAACATTCAGTACTTTGTTTTTGTTGCAGACATTCAGTGGTGGCTCATCCTTTGACACTGAGAATCTTGTTTCCTTGGATCCAGTTTAGAGGATTTGCTTGAATGTTACCCTGGGTATAAAAAACTCTGAACTCTGCCATGTAAAAGCAAGTCAAGAAGTAGGCTGGAAGACACTGCTATCTGGCAATAGTTTGCTCTAATTTTTAAAATCTTGAATTATTTAGCTAGATTTAATTGAATTTTGATAGAAACAAATTTGAATAATGATTTACTGGCCTCTATGTGCCTGTTACCATGCTTGGCATTAGACAAAATTCCTTGTCCGTGCTAAGCTTACATACACTAACGGGGAGAAACAACACATTAAAAATGTAGTATGTCAAGCCCTAGCCGAGTAGCTAAGTTGGTCAGAGCGTAGTTCCAATATGCCAAGGCTCCAGGTTTAATCCTCAGTCAGGGCATGTAAAAGAATCAACCAATGAAGGCACAAATAAGTGGAACAACAAAATCGATGTTTTTTCCTTCTCTCTCTCTTCCCCTCTAGAAGAATCAATATATTTAAAAAATTAATTTAATCAATTTAATTTTAAAAGATGATGTATTATGTAAGGAGAACACACCAGGGTAAGGGAGGATGGGAATGGAAGATTGCTGTTTTAAACAGTGGTTAAGGAAGGCTTCACTGATAAAGTCATATTTGGGCGAAAGAGGTAAGAGAGTGAGTCAGGCAGATATCTGAGGGAAGACCATTAGGAAAAAAATGACAAGCAGAAAGGCCCAAAAGCAAGAGCATGTTTGGAGTGTTCTAGAAACATAAGGAGGCCACAATCACAGAGTGAGGGAGAGAGAAGTATGAGATTGAAGAAGAGAGATGGGAGAGGGAGGTGAGACAAAGTTTATATATAAAGCCTTACAGGGTAAGGATGTTAACATTTATTCTGAGATGGGAAACCTTTAGAAGACTTTGAGCAAAGACATGACATGATCTAATTCACATTTTAAAAGATAACTGTGGCTTCTGAGGTGAGAATACACTGGGATAGGAATGACAAAGGCAAAGATGATGATGACAAAAAAACCCTGCTTTTTAAAAAATCAGTTCAAGGCCCATCAGCAACACCATCAAGAGTCACTGTCCATCATATTAGTCTCATTTTGCAAGCCAATCCACAGGCTAAAAATAAGTCTATGAAGTCATCATATATAAAAACTGCCCATACAACATAGGTATGGTCCAATTATATTCATAAACTCACATTTAAAATAAGAAATATGGAAAGAATCAGGCACCTAGCAGTGGGAATAGAAGCTGAAAGGTCATGAAACATCAAGAGGCTAGAGGGACTCTGATGAGCTACAGGTGAGAGAAAGTTATTAGTAAGATGTCACACAGTTGAGAAAAGATAGACAAAATAGGTTATGAGGAAAGCCAATAGGAGCAGAAAGAGTGAGAAGCCAAAAGAGAAGGAAAGATGGAAAGAGGAGCTGGGTTTACATTAAAATGGGGGAGCATTATAAAGATCCAAGAAATCTGGCTTACCAGCGTCTCCGGAGAGCTGCTATAGTAACAGTTACCACTCTACCCATCTCTCTTGTATGAACTAGCTTGAGTGAGTCGCTAATTCTTACAAGTTAAAAGACCTAACTATAAAAAGTATTCTATTATAGGGAAGTAATCAAACTCAAAGAAGTATCCTATTGCGGGGAGGCTTGACAAAAAGACACAGAGCTAATGTTTCTTTTGTCAAGAAGAATGCAATAGACATTGAATATACTTTATTGCTTGGTAAATTTTTACTGACAAATGCATTCACTAAAGTGTGGATCTTTCTCATGTTTTCTTCTTTTCCCCCTTGTAAGAAATTTGACATTAATATGCTGACATTAATATGTCACATCACATTTTTGACAGTACTTATAAAAATTCTAACAGAACAAATTTTACCCATCAATAAATATATTATCAGTCCTGATAATAAATGAATACCTGGAAGAACTTTTAATTCAGCTTCATCACTATACTTTGGTGGCCCACCACTTTCAATTAAGCAGCGATAAAGTCCCCCATCTCTTTCAGTCGCATTGCTGATAACCAGTGTTCCACTTGGAAGTTTGATGACTCTACCATCCAGAAGAAGAGGGTGCCTGTTCTGTTCCCATCTCACAAATGGGACCAAATCTGCATTAACTTCACAATTCAGAATTGCACTGTTCCCAGCATAAACTGAAGAAGGTTCTGGTTGGCTGGCAAATCTTGGAAGACCTGGACAATAAAGAAACAGAAGAAATAAAATGCAGTCATGGGGACCAGAAGCAAGTCAGCCCATGTGGCCACATGTATGGTGGAACCAGGTTCAAGGAGGAGGTTCACGAGTCAGGAAATTGGCTACATACAGGATTACAAATCAAACAAGTTACTGGACTCAGATTCCTCATAGTCAGAGAAGCATGGTACAAATATGGAAAAGCAGAAGGGCTGAATAAATCCCATGGTACTGGACTAGAATAGAGGCATCAGTGGAAACTTACGGTTTTATGTAATTCTAGATACAAATATAGAATGATGTATGTATGGAGGTAAATGTGTATGTATGAAATATATGTACATTTCATATATAGTCATCTGTCCAGAGAGTCCAGAATCAATGTCACTCCAGTGGCAATGAGTATATATTGTGATTCAATCTGGATTTCTAAATACCATTCTCCATTACAAGGAATCAATGCTCCTTGGAGGGAGAAATAGCTGATTCTAGGACTGGTAGAGGGAAAAGTACAAGATGAGCCTAGAATGTCTTGTGACTGGAAAAAGGGCAAGTACCCAAAGAACAATATGGATGAATCAGAAGGACACAAAAGTCAGACTGAAGGGAGTTTCTTCTGGCTAAATCTGGGACAATGAATCATAAATAGATGCTAAAATTAGTAGGTAAAAGTTGGATGAGGAATAGGATATTTATAGGGTATCAAATTATCTCTCCCCCAAATTAATAAAAGTACAAAATACTTATTAACTTTACAGGGAGAAACATAGCATAGACCACCTTAACTTATGATAAAGATTAACATTATCAGTAATGGAACAAAACAGAACATGCTTCCTGATATGATGCACTAAGAAGAACAGAGCATCACTACACTATTCCTCCCAAAAATGCAAAACCTGAATCTATTCGTAGGAGAGAATCAGAAAACCCAAAATAAGACAAGGAAAAAGAAGAATGGTTCGAGATTAAAGGAGTCTAAAGAGGTAAAACATGTCATCTGGGACTAGAAAGGAAAGGGGGGTGAGGGAGTTAAATTTCTACTTTTGTTTTTTTTTTCCTATTAAGACCAATTGAGACAATCAGTGAAATCCGAATGGTATCTATGGATTAAATAACAGTATTGTATCAAGGTTAATTTCCTGAAATTGATAACTGGTTACTTAGGAGAATTCCTTTTTTTAGAAAATATACATGGAAGTTTTAGGTAGGGGTAACATCTGCAGTTTACTCTTAATCAGAAAAACATTCAGAAAAGTGAATTTAGGTATGTGCCACTGGGGGTGGTATGGTACGGCAGATGTGGTAAAACCTTAACAATCAGGTAATCTGAGTGAAGACTAAAATGGGATTTCTTGGTTTCATTCTTGCAATGATTCTGTAAATCTGAAATTACTTTGAAGTCAAATATTAACCAAAAAATGCAATCACAAATACTCTATACAGGCCACAGAATGCAGTGGTTGAGAACATGAGTTCTGGAGTCACATAATCTGCATATGAATGCCAACTGCACCACTTCATTTGTGACTGTGTGATGTTGGCAAGTTATTTAACCTCCTAGCCTCAGTTTCATTAGTAAAATCAGAACAGTAACAGGCTACATAAAGTTGTTAAAAAGGTTAAACACTTAACTAATTAAATACTTAAGTAATTCATATCCAGAATACTGCCTGGCACATAAGTACTCAACAAATATAGATACTACTGCTAACAATAATATCTAAAAAGTGACTCTGACATGCTCAGAATACAAAAAAATGTTTAAGACTAAAACAGCCCAGCCGGGCATGGTTGAGCATCAACCTGGGATCCAGGAGATTGTGGTTTGATTCTCGGTCAGGGCACATGCCCAGGTTGTGGGCTCAATCCCCAGTTGGGGATGTGCAGGAGGCAGTCGATCAATGATGACTCCCTCGTCGTTGATGTTTCTATCTCTCTCCCTCTCCCGTTCTCTCTCTGAAATCAATAAAGATATATATTAAAAATAAGTAAGTCTAATGAGAAACAACTACAGGTCTTCTAGTTTTATGATGGTTAATTAGGCCATATGTAAATGACACACACATACAGGTTGTCCAGCTCTGCTACAAATTTTTATTTTTTGTTTCAAGAGTATTCTGAAGAAAAGAAATAAAGATAAAATTAACAATATCCAGCCCAGTCAGGCATGGCTCAGCGGTTGAGCATTGACCTAGGATCCAAGAGATCACAGTTTGATTCCTGGTCAGGGTACATGCCGGGGTTGCAAACTCGATCACTGGTTGGGGGTGTGCAGGAGGCAGCCAATCAATGACAACTCTCTCCTCATTGATGTTTCTCTCTCTCTCTGAAATCAATAGATATATATATTTTAAAAATTAACAATATCCACTTTTCAGAAACCAGAAAATTAGGAGGAAATAAAAATAAACACAGAAACTAACAAAGGAAAAAACAAAAGGAATCTGGAATAAAACCAAGAGTCAGTTCTATTTTTCCTAAAGTCAAAATATTCTTCCCCCTTAGGTCTCATGAAAATGAGTAATTTTTTAAAAATATAAACCCACTACTACATATGGGGAGTCAAAAATTTCAAAAAATTTCTGAACAGAGAAAGCAGATGGAGGAACCAGTAACTGATGCTGATGCCGAAAATGCTGCAGCTTCCTGTGCTCACAAGCAGGAGGCCAGTTTGTCCTGCTGCCTCAGAAAAATTGCAGGAGAAAAGAGAGAGAGTGGGAATGGAGCTGCCAAGGAGGAATTAACAATGTCTGTATTTAGAACACACAATTCCCCACCTTTGAGCTCAAAACGCTCATAGTCAGGGTACTGCCCAGGCAGTAAAACAAAATTTTCCGCTGTGGAGAAATGACATAGCCCAGAGAAAAAGACCGCTCATATTTAATTCTATGAGCTATCTACTTAGTATTCTTTCAAAAATTCCCCTTCTCGCTGACTGGCCAGAATCCGTTTCTATTGCTTGCAACCAAAACCTCTAACCAATAACCTCTTACAACAGCAATTTGGCAATATCTTTTTTTTTAAAGTTTTACTGTGATGCAATTTATATATCATAAAGTTTACCATTTAAAGTACACAATTCAATGGTTTTAGCGTATTCACAGAATTCTGCAACCATCACTATAATTTTAGAACACTTTCATCATTCCTCAAAAACATCTTGTACTCACTTGCAGTCATTCCCCACACCCACCCTCTCTCCACCCCCATATCCTCATCCTCAGCCCAAAAACCATCACTTTACCTTTTGGTTCTCTATATATTTACCTATTCTGGATTTCATATGTATTAAGTCATACTCTATGTGGTCTTTTGTAACTGGCTTCTTTAAGTTATTAGCATAATGTTTTTAATATATCCACATTGCAGTATATATCAGAACTTCATTTCTCTTTATTGCCAAATCATATTCCACATATGAATATACCACATTTTGGTTATCCATTCTTCACTTGATAGACATGTACATTGTTTCCACCTTCTTGCTAATATGAGCAATGCTGCTATAAACATTCAGGTACAAATTGTTGTGTGAACATTTCTTTTCTCTTGGGTATCAGATGCCTAGAAATGCAATTTCTCAGTCATATGGTTGGTTAACATTTTGAGGAACTGTCAAACAATCCAGTGCTATCTTTCTTAAAAATCAAACACACACGCACACACAAAGTATACCCTATAATCCAGCAATTAGTAAAATTACTATGTCTAGTAATCTATTCTATAGAAATAAAGATTTTCAAATGGTTGTTCCTTACAGTATTGCCTATAACATCAAACAATGAGACAAGGAAGAAGAAGACTGGTTTGAAATTGAAATAGTCTAAAGAGACAATTACTAAGTAAAACACGTAATACTGGACCGGAAAGGAAGGGGGGGATAAGTTTCTGCTTTTTTTTTTTTTCCTGTTAAGATCAATTGAGATAACCCGTGATAGCATATAACTGTTCATAAAGAAGATCTTTACATAATTCACAGTGTATCTATAAAAGAATACGATGTTACTACTAAAAAGAACTTCTATTCATCTCTTAGCTTAGATAGTATTTCCTCCTGATACTCAGGCTAAGAGCAGGTTAAACAACTCTCCTACAGAATCCCGTCTGCAGCCAAAACTTTTATCATCTTGTATTAAAATTGCCTGTTTACTTAAATATTAGGTGAAAAAATGTTTCCTGAAAGATACGAAAGTTAAGAGGAAGAATGGACAAACCTAGCAGAGAAGAGAGGAAAAGGTGAAGGAGAGGATTTTAATAGGCAGTGGGGAAGCCATGAGCAAAAGCCAGAGGCAGAGAAGGAAAGGGAACTGAAAATATTTGGTACTGCCAGAGCTTAAAATGTGGTGGTGCTGCTGGGGGCAGGATGAAGTGGTAAGAAATGAAACTGGAGAAGTGGAAGCCGGCTCATGAAAGGACTCAAGAGGTCTAGACATTGACCTCATGTTGTTACTGGAGAGTCACTAACATGTGAGAAACAGTGCTCTGAGCACAGTGTGGAGATGGATTGGAGGAAAAAAAGGATGAGGGGGCAAACAGGTACAAGGCTGTGCTGAGGGATGAGGAAGAGACTTAGAAAGGAGAACGTGAATCATGTACAGAGATATTAGGAAGCAGAATTCACTGGATTTGGTGACTGGGTGTGAGGCGCAGCTGAGAGGAAGCAGTCACGATTAAAGCTCAGCTTAAGAACAAAAATGATAAACAGGAGGTGACATAAGTGACCTAAGGGGCAGTCATGATGCTAACTTATTTATCAATATGTTGGAGAAAGCCTGGCAAATAGATTTTAAAAATAAGCAAAAAAGGCCCTCACTGGTTTGGCTCAGTAGTTAGAGCACTGGCCCAAGGACTGAAGGGTCCCTGGTTCAATTCTGGCCAAGGGCACGTACCTCAGGGCGCGTGCAGGAGGCAACCAATCAATGTGTCTCTCTCACGCTGATGTTTCTCTCTCTCTTCCACTCTCTCTGAAAAAAACAATGGGAAAAATATCCTTGGGTGAGGATTAAAAATAAATAAATATAAGAAAAAAAGAGAAAAGGCAGATTGTCAAAAGGACTGACTTTTTTCTTTTCTTTTTCCATATTTAATCCATAATTATGGAGTAACTACAGTAGCCTTATATTGCACTCAATAAAACTTGAGCATCTGGCTCCAAAAAGGAGAGCCAACATACACTGAATGAATGAGCAAGTACACCCTGGAGTGAGCATAAGACAGAGAGCCATGACTTGCAGTGGGAATGAGATGAGAAACTACAGTCTCGGTCATATTCTTTTTTCAAGTGTCTTTCCAAGTGAGTCTAAATAGAAGACTTAATGATAATACAACTTTTGAACAATGTGAAACAACCAAAACGAACTACTTCATTTGGTACTCAAGTGAAGAAACCCTGATCTGAGGAATGCCAGTTTCTCCTACAAGACAGGAATGACTTAAGTAAGGAACCACATCTTACTCTTCGAGATCCTTAATTTTTTTTAAACTTTCCATTATTCTTCAAAAAAGGATGCTTTACAAGAAAGTGAATGTTTCTCTCCTTAAAACTTTCTGCTCTTCACCTTAATACATATAGACTACAGATTTTAAAGTAATGTTTCCAATTAAATGTCATTTCCTTGGTTAAGGTACAAAGGAACCAAGATTCTGGCTATACTTCGAGTTTTACAAAGCCATCCTAAATGGTTATGCTGAGCAGGATAAAAAGTTAGCAACTAAAGTGACTAGATTTTCCCATACAATTTCCACTGTGATTTCTAAGTTAAAAAGAAAAAAAGAACTGGTTCAATACTTCTAATAGCAACCTTAAGCCATCTAAATCATCAGAAAGTGGGAGTGCTAGAGTTTATTTCCTACAGCACTGAGCAAGTCCTACACTGTACGCAATCAATACTTGTTAAATGAGTGTATCTGCTATTACCAGTTAAATAAAAAGTCTAGATGATACTGCTTTTATCAAGATTTACCCGTTATAAAACTTTGAAAATACAAATGAATTACTTAACAAAGCTTACCTGCTACTGTGAGCTTGGCTGTTCTGCTGACAATAGTTCCAAGACTCTCAACAGTGGCCACACATTGATAATAACCTTCATCAGGTTTATTGTGTTTGGAATGTACCACATTGCTGATAAATAAAGACCCATCTGAGAGAAGCTGGCGTCGATCATCTGATACTAAATTTAAAAATGTTCCATCTTTTTTCCATTCAATTTTTGGAGAAGGCTCAGAATATGCTGAACAGTTCAATACAACAGAAGAGCCTCTAATTGATAGTGTATCCATTGGCTCCACCAGAAAATAAAATGGAGTGAATGTTCGAATGCCGGATCCTACAAAAATAATAAAGAAAAAGGAAAAGTTACCCAAAACTTTCTTCTACTATTTCTGTAAGAAAATATAATGTGTCCAAAAATTAATTACAGTTATGTTTTTTGGGTATGATACTTAAATACAGTCATTTCACTATGAATATCTAATAAATAAAATTTATTCTTTACCAGGAAATCAAAATTTGACCCATTCAGAAAAACAATCCAAGATAGTGTTGGAGGAGGTGGACATTACACTCAATCTCTTTCCATGTCCAAACTGAAATTACAACTAAACTTTAGAACAATCAACCAGAATAACCATCTGAAGACTAGCTGAACAAAAGTCTTATAACCAAGGATTTACAGAAGAGGCCATGTTGAGACTGGTAGGAAGGTCAGAGATGTGAAAAGGGCTGGCCATCTCAGCTGCAAAGGTGTCCCATGAGGCGTGTGTGGTCTCAACCCCATGCCAGGCTCTCCAGCTCAGAGCACCAGAACTATGAAGAGGAGCCTACATAATATCTGGCTATAAAAATCAACAGGGATTCTGTCCACCAAGGAGAGACAGGAGTCTGCTAGAAACCTAGGCATCCTCTTAAAGAACCAGGGGCACAAAATCTTGTTTGCCACCACTCACCCTGGGCTCCAGCAGAGGGAGGGCAAATCGGAGCACACTAGAGTCCTGCAAGGAGAGACTTGGGTTGTGTGGCTCCAGGGAGAGAGCTAAAGGGACAGATACCAGGGTCCCTGTGCTGAGTCCTGCCCCACATCACCCACAGATGCCACCTTTCCTGAGTCTAGCACTCCCCACCATACTACATCAGCCTGAAGAAATGCACTAGTCCCACCCTTTCGACTCCTAGTCATCCTGCACTGCCAGGCCCACATCCTGCAGAAAAGTCAGTTGGATGTGGCCTGTGGTGAAGACTTTCTTGAAAGATTCTCGAGGAAGTCCAGACAGACTGGATGAGAGACTGAGTTGTGTGAGGAAGTCCAGGCAGACTGGAGGACTGAGTTGTGTGTCTCTAAAGTGAGGACATTTTTCCCTTGCACATCTAATAGACGCCATGGTTCCTATGCAAAGCCCTCCCTGCACACAGATAAATCTTGCTATGTTTGGCCTGATGAACTCTGCTGCTCTCATCCTAATGACTCCCTGAGACCCTGCCCATCACAAACGTCGGTGGGCACCCAACAGGTGGCAGCTGGCCTTGGTGTATCCCGAGACTTTTGCTGAGTGGCCTCAGACCCAGCACTAGCATGGAGGTTGAATCTGTATCAATCTGGTGAACATCACTCGCTCCTACCTGGTGACACAATGAGAAACTACCTCATGCAACTCATATGCAACCACAGGCCCTTTCAGTGACTCAGCCTAACAGGCAGCCAGCAGGTGGAGGCAGATCTGAGGGTGCCTTGGGTCTTTTGGTGACCAGCCCTTGGGCTCTGAACTGATGGAAGAAAACTTTGGTGTGCAGCTTGGCCCCTCCCATGCATACTGAGGCCCAGCAGAGGCAGCCACAAACTGTAGATCACTTTATAGCTCCAAACAGGAGGCCCAGGGTTGGTCACAGACAGTGCTTGACACTGAACTGGCCCAGAGTCCCTCCCAAGAGGCCCCAGAACCAACACACCCACTGCCGGGCTTTAGACCACATCAGAGCATGGCCCAATTACATCCACAAGAGGCACAGGCAAAGATCTCAGCACATACCAGGCACTTCTGCGGCCAAATCCACTTGTGGGATCAGCCCCTGCTCAGAAGCTGATCAGGGTCAATTCCCATAGTCAAACAGCCAGCCTCAAGGAACACAGTCAAACAGCCAACAATCCCACTGACAGATGGACCAACAGAAATCAAGACTAAACTACAACAGGAGATTTCACATTACCCACACAAGGAATATTCCTGGGGCACCTTGCTTGACTGCACCACTAAGCCCCACAGGACACCTACTACATAAGGCCACCACACCAACACTGGGAGGCATAGCAGGTCTACCTAATGTAAAAAAACAAATATAGAGAAATAGCTAAAACGGGGAGACAAAAAAAACACACCACATTCCAAATGAAAACAAAAACAAGAGAAATCCCCAGAAAAATAACTAAATGAAACAGGCAAGCAATCTACCAGATACAGAGTTCAAAACAATGGTTATAAGGATGCTCTAGGAACTCAGGCAAAGAATACATGAACTCAGTGGGAACTTAAACAAAGAGATAGTAAAAATAAAAAAGGAATAGGGACCATAAAAAAGAACAAGTCCTAAAAAAAGAATATAATATCTGAAATGAAGAATACATGAGAAAAAAAATCAACAGCGGGTTAGATGACACAGACTATCAAATCAGAGATCTGGAAGACAAAGTAGCAGAAAACAACAAGGCAGAACAGCAAAAAGAAGAAAAAAGTTAAATAATTTAAATAAGGAAAGTCTAAGAGTACCAGAAGAAGAGCGAGCGAGCAAGGGATTGAGAACCTATTTGAAGAAATAATGACTGAAAACTTCCCTAACCTGGTAAAGTAAAAAGACAAGTACAGGAAGCACAGAGAGTCACAAACAAGATGAACCCAAAGAGGGCCACACCAAGACACATCAAAATTAAAATGGCAAAGATTAGCCCTGGCCAGTTTGCCTCAGTGGTTGGAGAGTCGGCCTGTGGACCAGGGAGGTCTCTGGTTTAATTCCCGGTCAGGCGGTTGTGGGTTCCCCATCCCAGTCTGGGTACATGCAGGAGGTAGCCAGTCGATGTGTCTAGTTTTGCACTGATGTTTCCTTCTCTCTCTCTTTCTCCCTACCTCATCCCTCCCTTCCACTCTTTCTAGAAATGAATGGAAAAGTAAAATAAAATGACAAAGAATAAAGACAAAGACAAAATCTTAAAAGCAGCAAGAGACAGACAGTTAATTACCAAAAAAAGGAGCTCCCACATGACTGTCAGCTGAATTCGCAACAAAAACATTTCAAACAAGAAGGGACTGGCTGGCATCAAATATTCAAAGTGATGAAAAGCAAGACCCTACAACTAAGAGTACTCTACCCAGCAAGGCTATCATTTAAAATTGAAAGAGAAATAAAGAGCTTCCCAGACAAGAAAAATACTAAAGGAGTTCATCACCAACAAACCAGTATTACAAGAAATGTTAAAGAGACATCTTCAAGAAGGTAGAAAAGAGGGGAATACAGTTATAAAGAATGGCAATAAATACACACCTATCAATAATCACTTTAAATGCAAATGAATTAAATGCTCTAATCAAAAGACAAAGGGTAGCTGAATGGATTAAAAAACAAGACGCAGAGTCAGAGAAGGCTATGTGGAGGCAGAAGCAAGATCAGAGTGATGTGAGACAGGCTGGAGCTGCTCTTGCTGGCTTTGAAGATGCATAAAAAGGCCATAAAAAATGTAGGTGGACTCTAGAAGATGGACAAGGCAAGAGAACTAACTCTTCCTTAGAGTTTCCAAAAGGGGAGACTGCTCTGCTGACACCGTGACCTCAGACCAGTGAGACACATGTTGGATGTCTAGCCTACAGAAAGGAGAAATTAAAGATGGCAGCAGACTGAGTGGAAGCTAGAATGACACTCTCCTGGGACCAAACTGGAATAACCACTAAAATATAGAAAAACCATCCTGAATACTCAACTGCAACTGAAGATGAGCTGGACAGCACTCTCATAACCAAGGAGGAAAAGTGGAGACTGCATAGAGACTGGTAGGAAGTGAGGAAGCATGAGTGGGCTGGCTAGGCTCCTACAGGGAGCAGCTGAAGGTCCAGAGGGATATCTCAGCTGTGGAGGGTTCCCACTGAGGACTCTAGGGCCTAAACCCCCAGCTGGACCTCCCAACCAAGAGCACCAGAACTGAGAAAGGTGCCCACATAACATCTGGCTGTGAAATGCAGCCGGCCGCATTTCTGTCTGCCAGGGAGAGAAAGCTGGAAATGTAGGCACCCTCTTAAAGAGCCAACACACAAAGTTTTGTGTGCAGCCACTCACCTTGGACTAAAGCAGAGGAAGGGTAGAGTGGACTGGAGCTGTGCGAGGAGGATCTATGATTGTGGGCTCTAGAGATAGAGCTCAGAAGGCACCACTCCAGATTCCTGTGTGGAGTCATTCCGCCATACTGCAGAGGCAGATATTTACCTTCCAAGCAGCTTTTGCCTGAGGAGGAAGCAATTACCCCACCCTACTGGAAAACCTCTTGCCCTACCCTGTGGAGTTTCGAGAGCCTGAGGCTCATTAAGAGAATCAGATTACTCAGCCTACAGAGTGCTTGGAGTCTTTGCCTGATCTGCTTCTGGATCTGGGCCTTAGAAAAGCAGACTATGGTGTGCATCTTTGTCTGGTCCAAATGCACCCACCCCCAACAGGCGGGACTTCAAACCATGGGTTGTTGATAGCTCCAAAAAGGGTAATCAAGGCCAGTAACAAACATCGTCTGACACTGGCCTGCACCACAGACCACCCAAAAAAGACTGAGAGTCCTAGGAGGCCTACCTAATACATAGAAATAAACCCAAATAGGCAGTGAAATGGAGAGACAAAAAACAAGCCCCAAATGAAAACAAGGGAAGTCTCCAGAAAAAGAACTAAGTGAAATGGAGATAAGCAATCTATCAGATATAGAGTAAAGAATACTGATTGTAAGGATGCTCAACAGCACAGAAAAAGATATAAAAACTATGAAAAATGACCAGTCAGAAATGAAGAATGAAATAGCAGAAATAAGGAATATGTTGGGGGGAATAAAGAGCAGATCAGAGGAACGTGAGGATTGAATGAGCAAATTAGAGAAGACAGGGTAGAAATCAGAGATCCAAAAAGAAAATACAATTAAAAACAGGATAGATTAAGGAAGTGGTGGGACAACATGAAATGTAACAATATCTGCATCATAGGAGTGCCAGAAGAGGTCAAAAGTAAGCAAGGGTTACCGACCTGTTTGAAATAATAATGTCAGAAAACTTCCCTAACCTGGTCAAGGAAAAAGTCACACAAGTTCAGCAGGCACAGAAAGTCCCAAGCAAGAAGAATCCAAAGAGCCCAAGCCCAGACACATCATAATTAAAATGCCAAAAATTCAAGACAAAGAGAAAGTATTAAAGGCAGCAAGAGAAAAGCAATCTGTTACCTACAAAGAAGCCCCCATAAGGCTGTCAGCTGACTTCTCATCAGAAACTCTATAGGCCAGATGGGAATGGCATGAAGTATTCAAGGTAATGCAAAACAAGCATCTGAAACCAAGACTACTCTATCCAGCAAGGCTATCATGCAAAATAGATGGTGAAATACAGACCTTCCCAGACACAAAAAGGCTATAAAGGAGTTATTACCATCAAACCAGCAGAAAATGTTAAAGGGACTGCTGTTATTAGATGTAGAAATAGAAGCATTGCAAGAAATGTTAAAGGGTCTACTGTAATAATAAGAAATAGAGAAACATAGGCATAAAGAATTAAAATGGCAATAAATAAGGACCTGTCAATAATAACCTTAAGGACTTTAAGGGAGAGATCAACAGCAATACAGTCATAGTCGTGGACTTTAACACCTCCCTGACATCACTGGATAGATCTTCCAGACAAAAAGTTAACACAGAAACACTGACTCTAAATGGCAAACTAGATCAGATGGATTTAATTTATATTTACAGAACACTTCACCCCAAAGCTGCAGAATATACATTTCTCTCAAATGCACATGGGTCATGCTCAAAGACAGACCACACGTTAGTACACAAAACCAGTCTCTACAAGTTCAAGAAGACTGAAATATCAAGCATCTCAGATCCCAATGGCATGAAATTAGAAATCAACTAGTTAAAACACTCAAAAACATTCAAACACATGTAGGCTAAATAGCATGTTATTAAACAATGAATGGGTTACCAATAAGATCAAGAAAGAAATCAAAAACTTCCTGGAAACAAACAAAAATGAACACACAACAACCCCAAATCTATGGGAAACAGAGAAAGCAGTCGTAAGAAGCAAGTTCATAGTACTACAACCTACCTCAAAAAGCAAAAAAAAATTTTTAGTAAACTATCTAACCCCACAACTTAAAGAATTAGAAAGCTCCCCAGTGAAGCCGTCCAGACTGGGGCTTTTGTTTGCTGGGAGGTTTCTTATTACTGCTTCGATTTCATCAGTTATTAGTTTTTTCAGGTTTTCTGATTCTTCTTGACTCAGTTTTACATGATCTCACTCATATGTGGAATCTAATAAACAAAATAGACTGAGGGTCAAAATAGATCCGAGACACAGAAGCATGGAACAGACTGATGAATGTCAGTGGGAAGGTGAGGGTGGGGAGAGATTAATCAAATAACTTAAATGCATATATGCATAACCCAAGGACACACACAATAGTGTGGTGATGGCCTTTTGGGGGAGCAGATTGGGGGCAGAGGAGATCAATGGGCGAAAAAAGAGGGATATCTGTAATACTTTCAACAATAAATATAAATTAAAAAATAAATTAAAAAAAATACAAGACCCATATATATGCTACCTACAAGAAACACACCTCAGAATGAAAAGGTACAGTCTGAAAGTAAAGGGATGGAAAAAGATACTTCATGCTAATGGAAATGAAAATAAAAAACTGGGGTAGTAATACTTATAACAGAAAAAACAGACACTAATACAAAGGCTTTAATAAGAGACAAAGAAGGTCATTACATAATGATAACAGGATCAATCCAACAAGAGGTTATAACATAGGAGCACCTAAATATATAAAGCAAATACTGATGGACATAAAGAGAGAGGTCAACAGTAACACAGTCATAGTAGGGGACTTTAACATCCCACTGACATAAATGGACACATCTTCCACACAGAAAATCAACTAGGAAACAGTGGCCTGAAAGAACACAATAGACCAATAGATTTTATTGATATCTTCAGAGCATTTCACCCCAAAGCAGTAGAATATACATTCTTCTTAAGTTCACATGGAACATTTTTCTAGGATAGACCATATGTTAGGACACAATACAAGTCTCAATAAATTTAAGAAGACTAAAATCATATCAAGCATCTTCTCTGCCCATAATGATATGAAGCTAGAAATCCATTACAAGAAAAAAACTGAAAAACAAACACAAGGAGGCTAAATAACATGTTACTCAACAATGAATAATTAACAATGAGATCAAGGAAGAAAAAGAGCCTAAAGAATACCAAAAAAAAAAAAAAAAAAAAAAAAAATCAATGAAACCAACAGCTGTTTTTATTTGAAAAGATGTTTAAACAAAATTGATAAACCTTTAATCAGACTTATCAAGAATAAGAGAAACCATACACAAATAAGTACAATTAGAAATGAAAGAAAAGTTAACAACTGACATGACAGAAATACAAATATTATAATATTATGAACAATTAACTATATGCCAGCAAATTGGACAATCTGAAAAAAAAAAGATAAACTTCTAGAAATACACAATCTTCCAAAACTGAATCAACAAGAAACAGAAATATGAAGAGAGTGATTAAAACTAACAGAATTGAAGTATTGATAAAAAACTCCCAAGAAACAAAAGTCCTGGATGAAAGAGCTTCACAGGTGATTTTACCAAACATTCCAAGAAGAACTAATAACACCTATCCTTCTCAAATTATTACAAATTAATAAAAACTTTAAGACATTCAAGAAACTACAAACGTGCTGGCAAGTATGTAGAAAATGCAGACTTGTACAGCCACTATGGAAAACAGTATGGAGTCTCCTCAAAAAATTAAAAATGGAACTGCCATTTGATCCAGCAATCCCACTTCTGGGAATATATCCTAAGAATCCCAAAACATCAATCAGAAAGAATATATGTACCCCTACGTTCATAGCAGCATTGTTTACAATAGCTAAGATCTGGAAACAGCCCAAGTGCTCATCAGTAGATGAGTTGATAAAAAAAGCTGCGGTACATTTACACAATGGAATACCATGGGGCTGTTTAAATAAATAAATAAATAAATAAATAAATAAATAAATAAATAAATAAATAATCTCTTACCCTTTGCAACAAGAGACCTGGAGAGTACTATACTAAATGATATAAGCCAGTCAGAGAAAAGTACAAATATCGTATGATCTCACTTTTATGTGGAATCTAATGAACAAACTAAACTGACAAGCAAAAGAGATCCAGAGACATGGAAGCATGGAAAAGAGGAATCGCAGGGGGAAGAGGGGGAGGGCGGGAAGAGATTAAACAAAGAATGTATTTGTATATATGCATAACCCATGGACACAGACAATAGCGTAGTGAAAGTTGGGGGGAGGGGATTGATGGGGGGGGCAAAGGGGGGACATCTGTAATACTTTCAACAGTAAAGATAATTAAAAAAAAATACCAAAAAGAAAGAAAACAGTATGGAATTTACTCAAAAAATTAAAAATGGAACTACCATTAACCCAGCGATCCCATTTCTAGGGGTGAAGGCCTGGGGTAGGGCAAGGGCTGGGAGGAGGGGGGTAAAGAGGAGGAAAATTTGGAGACATCTGTAATACTGTGAACAATAAAAAGAATTAAATATGCATATCTTAAATGTTAAAAAAAAATTTTAATTATTGTATTCAAAGGAAATTTTCTATGAAACATAAAACAGACAATTAGAATGGTTTTCTGCTCAACAGGTATCTTTTATATGCTTACTGGCTGCATTTCTTTCATAAATTCACTACACAGACACTGTCTAATCATTCTATTAATTTAAGAGCAATCTTTGGGATAGCTATGATGTTTTGCAAATATTCTTCTATCTTGACTTTATGATTTTTATACTAAGAAAATAAGTTTTAACTCCATAAAATTAAATCTGTTATAATTTAAAAGGCTCTCCTTATCACAAGATTATAAAAACTTTATTTTGTGGTAATACTTTTGTGGTTTCATTTTCTATATTCAGTCTTCATCTAGAATTCATTCTGATGTAAAGAGCACAAGAGGAGTCAGTTCAATTTTCCTAAGTCCTTGGCCAGTTCTTTGAACATGGGAAGTACATAATTTTAAAAAATATTTCCTATAAATCTTATATTTTCAGCCAGAGAAAGATACTGATCAACTACCTTGTAAGCAACGCTAGTTGTAATCAGATTTCTTTGTGGGAACAATCAGTGAGGCTTAGGCCAATAAATAAAACAAAGACTGTCTTTTAAATATACCTACATACCCCTTTATTTTAAGGATGACACTAATTCTTTATTACATGATGAAATAATTGTTCTAAATAATGCAAAACACAGTGACAGAGAAAATGAAATATTCACTTGTTTTAATGTTTTCCCAACACTTATACTGACAAACAAATTCTAAAGAGACCAATCACCCTTTCCCAAACACCACGTAGGGGCCTCTCCATACCCATTTGATAAATATGAAATTGATTCTTTGTCTTAAAACTCTTTTTTTGTTGTTAATCCTCATCCAAGGATATTTTTTCCACTGATTTTGTGAAAGGGAGGGAGGAAAGGGCGGGGAGAGAGAGAGAAACTTATCAAAACATCGATGTGAGAAAGACACATCAACTGGTTGCCTCCAGCGCCTGTCCAGACTGGGGCCAGGGATCAAATCTGCAACCCAGGTGTGTGCCCTTGACTGGGAATCGAACCCAGTGCACAGGCCAACCACCTAACCACAGCGCGATTTCAGCCAGGGCCTAGAATTCTTTTTAAAAAATATATTTTATACAGAGTGAGGGAGAGAGAGAAACATGATGTGAGAGTAAAACATGGATCAGCTGCCTCCTGTATACATCCTACCTGGGATCAAACCTGGAAACTTTGGGCATATATTCTGACCCAGAATCAAACCAGCAACCTTTTGGTGCAAGGGAGGACACCCAACCAACTGATCCACACCAGCAGGACAAGTCTTAAAAACTCTTGAAAATGAGCTTAGGAATTTTTTAGAAGTAATCTGCAGTAGTTTATTTCTTATTACCATAAAAATATTATATTGCATTAACTTACTAGAACTACATAAATCAAAATATAAACTTCAGTGCAGTACAAAATGATAGCTAAACTATGAGAAATTACTTTTCTACCTTTTCTGTATAACTATTAAATCTTTCTTATACCACCCAAATTTAAATAACTCAGAAAAGTTCCTGAGAGATAAACCTACTAGACTGACAGCCAAAATATGCAAATTAACAATTTAAAATGTTTATTACCTATACTGATAAACAAATTTAATTTTAAAATTCAGAAAAAGTTTTTGCCATTTGAAAAAAAATTACACCAATGTAAATGTTTTACAGTTTAATTCTATCTTGCTTTTGAATTCATTTTAAAAATCCATATCCATATCCACCAAGTTGAACAAAAGAGTGTATGAGTTCAAAAAAATTATACTCATAGGGAAGTTTACAAATGCCTTTGAAAATCAAGGCACTTCAAAATTTTACCAAAAATATCCACTCTATTACTTAGAATACGGGTATTTAAATATTTATGTATATCATCTTTGTATTTTATTCCCCCAGTAAGCAGGCAGTGACTTAAGATATTTTCCCTTCACTTAAAATCCCTCAAGGGCTTGCCATTGCCTTTTACAAAAAATCAAAATCAACTCCTTAACTGGATATCATGTCACCATGACCTGGGCTCTGCCTACTTTCCAGTCCCTCCAGTCCTTGCATCACCCTCCCCTCCTCCTCCAAGGCACTGCTCCAGCCATCTTCACACAAGCTATTCCCACAACCACCCCTATCCAAGTAACTCCTAGTCTTCCTTCAAGTTCAGCTTAAGTATCACTTTCTCAAAAATGCTGTCTTTCCCTGATGCCAACAAAATTAGCCCTATTTTAAGCAGACATGGCACACAGTATTCTATCTACATTTCACTTCAAATGTTCTTAATCTTTAAATACTTCTAATAATTTTTTTGTTAAGGTGGAGAGTTCCTCAGCTTTCTCAACTCCTGGTTCCTATTTTCTTAGTAATTTTCTTCCCGAATCCCCTACACTGAAAGAAATACCTAACAGTTCTATTAGGCTCAAACAATTGATAAGTATTTGTGTCTTAACAAGTTAGTATCCTTTTGAAAAATGATACACATAAATTGAAAAATATTTTAACTTTATTTTTAAATAACCAGAATTAGTTATTATGGGATATGTGCACCTATTGGGCATTGCACAACTTCCCAAACCTTGAAATCAGATTGGATACTAACATCCTCATTTCCTGTTCCACAATGGTTTTTGCATGGTACTTGCTTTTTATCACAGCTACCACCAAAACACCAACTTCATACAGATATCACAGCATCAAAAACACACAAAAAAAGTTACCCTGTATTTTAAATCTACCTGAGAACAAGCACCTTAAAGTGCTTCTCTTCTTATATCTAGCACAAAACTTGGCATACATAATGAACCAGATAAAAAAAAAAGCCCATTAACGGTATTACATAGAAAACCAGATTTAATAAAATGTTATCTTAAACATTTTTTTTAAAAGGAAGCGCAATCAAATGTTGAAACTGAACTACTTTGACCTAGAAGTTTGCACAGTGTCCAACAGATGTCGCTATGTTTCTTCTGAAAGTTTGAAATACACCTAGGAGTTCTCTGAGATGCCCTGGGGTAGAGTTTGGGAACTGCAGGTTTACAATCTATACTACAGTGTCTTCATTCACCATATTCCTAGCACCCACCCAGCACAGTGGATGGTATCAATTTTCAGATTATATAAACAGACAACTTCTAAAAACTTCCACTGCACAAAGTATTGATGAGACTACAGACATTATTTACAAAAAAAAGGTAGCAGGATGGATTTGATCCATTGACTGTAGTTTACTCATTCTTGCCTTAGAAGATATTTAGCCAGCAAAAAAATGAGTAACCTATGTTTCAGTTGATCTGGAATGCATTCTGTGAAAACAAACAATGCACACAAGTGCAAATTACATAATTTCATAGGCATATGATTGTATGAGCATTGAGAAAGGTAGGAAAGTGTGTACCAGGTTGTTACCACTGGTTGCTGGGAGGGTAGGGAGGGTAAGGATGGTAGAAAATGGGGGAGAGGGGTGGGAATGAGGAAGGGAGATGAAAATCCCCAAGCACACTTAAAATAACTTGTAATAAAAATCACCTTGTGTGTATAAGCCATTTATAAACATTAAACATATATACGTGGTAAGTTTGGGTACATGTTTAAACTTGTGTGAATACCTAAAGGGATACAGCTTAAAAACTAGTCACCAAACTGGGGATTATCTCAGGGTGGTGGGATTTCAGTTCATTTTTTCTTCTTTCGCCTTTGTATTGTCTGAATATTTTATGTAAAAACACTATTGTTTGTTTAAGCAGAAACAAACCCATACTCATTTTTATATACAATCTACACAGGAGGAGAACAATATAAAAAGTCTGGGGAATATTTGTATACTGAGGTTGAAAGATTGTAAAAAACATATATGTTATATAAAATTTTTTCAAATTTCAAAATATGTATAGTATGCTTACATTAAAATATATATATACATGTATTTACATATGTGTGAATATATTTAAATATTAATACGTAGGGGAAAGTCTAGAAGAATGAACACTAAACAGTTAACAGAGTTTTCTCCTGGGAAGAGGAGTAGAACTGAGCTGCTGGGAGACCATACAAAGTAAAGGCTCCATGGATTTCTTTCTTTAAAGCTTACGTTTTTAATATGAACAATTGCTTATTCATTCTTCTTGTCATCTTTTTCTTTTGTAATTACAAAAAAAAGCTTTGTTGTTATTGGTGAATAATTTCTGTTGTAAATAGAGAATTATTTTTTTTAAAAGATCACCATTTTTTGTAACCACTTTTCCTTTGTCATAGTAGAAGAGTTACAGACACCCACACCTTGGCTGACTTTGTGTAAAAACTGTCCTAACTTCTCACCAGGGTCCCAATTCTCTATTCACTAAGTTTGTTTAATTTTAGTTTACTACGACCAGAGTCACTATACAAATTATTCTGAAACAGGTTTAATGATCCTGTCTGATCTCTTCTACATTCCCAGATCTCTGCAAATTTCTCACTTCTTAATGAAATAGCTCTCACTTCTTGATAGATTATTCCTCAGTTTTTGATAGAATATTTCACACTTCTTGATAGAATTCCATCTTAAGGAAAATATCCAGAGAACTTATTTCAGTTGCAATCCCCACCCCCAAATAGCAACAAATCCTATCACATATCATAACTCACTGCACAACTTGTGAGGCCAATAATAATTCTAAATTTTATTGTATCTGCAGTAAAAAATAACACACAGTATTTGAAAGTTGGGAGAAATAAAATGAAATCAAACTGTCTTATTGCCCAAAGAGGTTCAAATCTGACAGCAGAAATGCAGGAGAGAATAATAAGAATTGTTATACACCTACAAATGTAAGTATTCTGTATACTGTTACTCATCTAAAAAAATTACCTCTTCATTATAAGCTAAGAGACTAATGTCAATGGACTTCATCTTTCTTTTACTCTTTAGTAACATTACTTATGACCATTCTATCGCATCCAGTTAGCCTCTAAATGCTACCTCTTATCCTTCCTGATCCTTTGGTGTCCACTATCATCATAGAGAAGTTCAGGCTCTCTTGCTTTAAGTTTTCAATTTATAAACAAAAAATTTTAAAATTTAAAGTTAAAATAATTTAACATTCAATACTCAACAAAATATATTCATGCTATCAAATAAGAACAGGCAACACTTAAGAGTTAATGAATATTTTCTACACTGCTTTGCTTCGTAACAATTACTGTGTTCAGCTTCAGAGTTCAGGCCCTTTCTGCCCTGCACAGCTAATTCTTCCAAAGGCTGTGTCTTCCAAGCATGCACTACTCCTTTCCTGGGGATCTCAAGTAAGATTAAGTGGTTAGTTGTTAATATTATAATGATGATTTTAATTGTCTGACATACATACACGCTTTCAAATTTTTTATGGTACTGGTATACCATAAAATCAGTGAAATGTTAACTTCTAATCAAAGCTGGATCTGAAATTCTTTTCCAGGATAATGTCCTAGTAGGGAAATTCAATCTGATTGTTCTAATTCACAGCATTTACCTTCCCGTCCAATCCCCCAAATGAAAAATATCTGCATTCATTTATTCAATAAGCATATATAAGATTGCTTTCCTTTTCCTCAATTTTCAGCCTTCTTCCTCTTTCCCTTTCCCCCTAAAAAAAGAGCCACAATGGAAAAAACCTTGGTAAAATGAAGTCAAGCAGACATGGTTTTGAATCCTAACTCTGTGACGCTAGTTTATTTTTCTGTGTCTAAAATTTTCTCCCCTATAAAGTAGAAAAAATAATGCCTTCCTTTCAAGAAAATTTCTGTGAAGGTATGTGAAAAGAACATATCGCATTGCTAAATAACAGGTCCTCGATAAACGGTAACTATTCAGTTTAAAAGCCTACAATATTTCCCCCAAATCGTAGTTATCATCAGGCACCTCAGTTTTCACCAATCAGATTTTAGAAATAGTTATGCATAAAATAATATGGAACTTATTTTTTTTACTTTTAATCACATTTTGACAATTGCATGTAAAATAATATTAAGTGATTTTTTAAAATTTTTTTTTTAAACATATCTTTATTGATTTCAGAGAGAGGAAAGAAGAGGGAGAGAGAGAGAGAGAGAAACATCAATGATGTGGGGTAGCTTCAATGATCAATGGAAAAGCTAAATAACCAACAAATGTCCACTGTTTAATTTAGGCCAGAGAGGTTATTTTTCTGTAAATTACAACTCTTTTGGGTTATATAATTAATTTCACCTATCTGAATTTTCTTGCATCCTTATGCCTAAGAACATATGTTGCATGTTGCACAATTACTGGTATATTGTAATTGCTTAGACATTCAGCAACCCACTGTAGTGTTTTTATCTCAGAGTTTTAATACTGGCAGAAGTATCTAGGAATAAGGAAATTTTCCTACATAACAGTACTATCAAGCACATCTAAGAAAATTAAAATTAATTCAATATTATCTAATATACTCAAAATTTAAATTCACCCAATTATTCCCTGAATTTTTTTATTTTATTTTTGTCCAAGACCCAATAAAAGATCCCTTATTCCATTTGTTTTTGTCTCTTAAGTCTCTCTTCATCTAGAGCAATCCCCTTTTCTCTGTTTTTCATGATATTGACTCGTTTTTGAAGAGCCCAGGCAGTTGTCTTGTAGAATGTCTCACATTCTGAATTTGTGTAATTATTTCTTCATGCTTAGATTTAGGTTAAACACTTTTAGCAAAAATATTACAGGCTTCTTACAGGAGCCCCTCAGGATGTATATAATGTCAAGTTGCCTCACTACTGGTAATACTGGAGTTGGTCACTTAGTTAAGGTGGAGACCACCAAATCTGTGCATTACGAAGATACATTCCCTCCTTTGTAATTATAAGTAATTTGTGGATGACACTTTGGAATTCTGTGACTATCATTTTTCAAAAACCTTTCTCCCAATAACGAATTGAACATTACTTCAATTTTAGTTAGGAGTTTGAACATTCATCAATAATGAATTGATCATTACTTCAATTTTAGTTAGGAGTTTCAAAAAAGTTTAGTTTCTAAAAACATATTTCTGTGTAGGTGTTAAAGTGAGAGTGGTAATAGTTGCTTAAAATCCTTTAATTGTTACTGTTTAGGTGGTAGACCAGTTGTTTATATTTGACAGCCAAAAGAGCTTTGCTTTAATCCTTTATGTGTGTTGTCATGATTCGTAATCTTTTACCCTTTGCAGAAACAATGAAACTTTTTTTCTTTAGAAAGAACTTGTTTCTTTTAAAAAATATTAATGAAGGGTGGTAGCATGGTCCAGTAGAAACATAGTGCAAGCCACATAATTTAAAATTTTCTAGGTACTACATTAGAAAAGTAAAAAGAAACAGGTAGAATTAATTTTAATAGTATATTTATTTAAATAAACATACCCAAAATATTTTAACTTATAATCATTATTAAAATGTGGGATGCCTGCAATAAAAAAAAAAAAGCCTTAATACTCTGAGTATATAAGATTTTAAAACAAATTTATTGTCACATTTTCATACAATTAAAGAGTTAGATATTAATAAAGTGATACAGCATTTTACGAAAAGTGTTCCCAATATTCTGCCAATCTGAGATAACCTACTATCAAAAATCTGTATTTGAGAAGAAATTTTTCTAATTTTAGGATCTAAGACTTGACCTTTATTTTTTAAAAATGAAAATAACATATTTCTTAGTAACATAATATATTATTTTTTCCATTTTTGAGGTTAAATATCACTTCTCACTGCTATTTCCGAAGTGTGCTTCAAATAGCCTTGATTACCTTGCCTTTGTTCAGGGAAACTAGATAAAATAAAACTAAGATAAGGTAGAGTAAAAGGCTCTGTATAATAACCTAATTACTACAGACCACTAGGTCCAAAAGAGGCATATTAGATTTTTAGAGAGCAGAGTTTCAAGAGCTTAAGTCAGTAATAATAATATCAAAGATGTGTGGACTTCAAGGGTTCTTTAAAATAAATATTCATACATTAATTCTTTCAAAAACATTAGTCGGAATCTACTATACATAAGAACAAAAATTTTTTCTTTTGTTGTTTATGGTTTCTCACTTCACCCTAACCCACTTCCATCCCCACAATACAAGCTTGATGAGAGCAAGAACCTTGCCTGGCATCTATGTGGGTACTCAATAAATATTTATTGAATGAATGAAGGATGCTAAGCACACAAGTTACAACAATAAGACAAGTTACAAATACAATCACAGCTCACACAAACACAACCAGAACAATGTGATGGGAGCCAAGAAAGGGTGTATATATAAGGTGCAGAGAGAACTGGCCTAGAGAGTCAGGGAGAGCATTTGTGCAAACTGTGATTATTGATGTGAAACCTGAGGGAGGAGTAGGAGGCAGCCAGTGAAAAGCAGAATGTATGTAGCCAAAGGAACAGCAGGTGCAAAGACCTAGAAACTAGGTGGCAGTGGAAGAGACAAAGCACTCAAGGAAATTCAGAATTGAGTAGGCAAGGACCACATTGTGAGGAATTTTATATGCTTAGTTAAGAAGTTTGGCAAGGGCTTTAGATGAGAAATGAAGATAACACTCACTTCTTGTTGCAAAATGGAGATTAACTTGAAGAGAACAAGGCTAGAGACAAGGAAACCAGTTAGAAAGCCACTGCAGTAATCTCACGTGAAACCTGAAATCTTATTAGGAAAGTAGCAAGAGTGACTAAGATAAACGGGCAGATGTGATGATTTTTTAGGGTGAAATTAATAAGCCTTGGAGAAGGATTAAATGTGAACATGAGCGTGAGTTAATGTGGAGTAAGGGTGATGGAGGAGTCAAAGATGACTGACAAGTTTCTGGCTTCGACAACGGCTAAACAGAGGTGCCAGTCACTGAGGAAGGGGACACAGTGGGAGAGATCATGGTGTCTGCTGGAGACATGGAGAGTTTAAGATGATTATGGGACGTGGGTGTGGAGGGCAACAAGCTTGGAACTCAGTAGAGATTCAGGATGGAGATACACCTTGAAACTGAAGTTACAAGATAAAATGAGATAGACTAAGAAGTGTAAAATCTGAGGAAAGCTGAGGACCAACTTCTGCAGAACACCAACGTTTAAGAGGAGAAGCCTGCAAAAGTCACAGAGGTCAGAGGACAAGAGAATATGGCATCACCAGGTGGGAGCTGGAAGAGAGAAAGGGAGAGAGAGAGAGACAAAGGGAGAGAGAGAGACAAACAGACGGGGGGGGGGGGCACTCACAGACGTGCACACACACACAAACTCTGGAATTTGGTGGAAGAGTCAGTCCCCTTGAATCTTTTGAGTGCCTACTCGTGTGCGTGTGATGGGATGAAATAGTACAAAGTATGTTTTCTTACCACAATGGAATTAAACTAGAAATCAATAATAGATACTTGTAAAATCCTAAAATATTTGGAAAGTAAGCAACATACTTCTATAGAGCCAACAGATTAAAGAAGAAATCACATGAGAAATTACAAAATATTTTGAACTTAATGAAAATATAGTAGGTCAAATTTGTGCAATGTAACTGAAGCAATGCTTAGAGGGAAATTTCAAGCATTAAATGTCTACATTTTAAAAGACATGTAGAAAAAAAAAAAAAAGACATGTAGAAGGACTGATTTTGGATCAGAGGAGGTACACTTCTTTTGTTGTAACAAGAAGGAAGGTGAGATGATAGGGAAGCTTGGTAGTAGTTATTGTTAATTGCTTGTATAATCTCTAAAGTATGAGGTGAGTAAACTGTTGATGGTGCAGGCAGGCTAGGGATGTTGGGAAGTGGGATGTTTGTAGGTAGTTATAAACGTCTGAACTAGCTGCAGTGAGAATGGAAGAAAGCACTGAAAAGGAAAAGCAGGATCACTGGGCTGCACTGAAAGTCCAGTTAAGGTTGGTAACTATTTAAAGAAGTTCAAATATGAGAATGAGAATATAAAGGGAAGAGAAAATAGACACTGAAAACTGAATTTTTCTAGGCAAATGAGTAGAGTGACACTGAAGTAAGAGGGTTGAAGACATCAGCAAGTGACCGTCAACAGAATCTAAGACAGGGAAGGAAATGAACAGGAGTGAAGTGAGATGGATAAAAATGGTGCCTATATAATATGGGAACCCCGGAAGGACAGCAGACAGTGGTGAGAATGTAATATTATTTTAATATTTCAGCACTGTGGAGTAATGACAAGGAGTAGGGTGCAGTTATAGAAGCTGGTGTTTTAAGTAGCATGAAAGAGAAGTCACTGGAGATGATGAAGTTAAAGACCTGGAAATGACATTAGAAGGGTAAGCCAAGCAGACACTCAAATTATCCAGAACAATGGCAGACTTGGAATGGAGAGGAAGACTGTAAAACAAGACCTTAAGTTTTCAATAAATGAAAGTGAATAGTACATAGTCAATAGTGAATGAGAAAATTAGAGATAAAATTCAGTGGCCCACATCTTGAAAGAGTAGCAATTTTTATAACTAATTATTTTACAGTTTTGAAAGCTATTTTTATATCATTCTTCAGTAATCAACTATGTTCTAGAGAACTGATATCATTCTGAATATCACTAACAAAGGGAGTACTTTTCTCATGGAAAACAAGCATTACAGATTTTATTCAAGTATACCACATGTTTACAAATTGTTAAGTTCAGCTAAAAACAAATTCTGAGTAAAGATGCATTAATTCTTGAACATAAAAAACAAACAGCACATGAATAATTTATTAAAAGCTTTTGCTGTCAGCAGCTTTACTAACAGAATATTTATGAAATCCCATGGGACAATCTAACAATGTAAATATATGCAAAAGAGAACACCAGACTAAGAATTCTTAATGAATCTTACAATACCAAAGCTATGTTCTACAAAGAATGCTGTACATGCACAAGCTCTACTGCAAAATAAACAGATGTTTCAGGAAAATCATGTCATAGTCTTACAAGATCTGAAGACCATGTTGTAGAATTCTTCTGTTCAATTTAATGATGGAAACAAACTAAATCCAAAAACTTATTAACTCAAGCCTCAGACAAATTCATATTCCATTCACTGATTTTGTAATGTCCTGATAATACACTTCTGATGTGAAATAATTGGGGGCCTCTAAAATCCAAGAAAACATGTTAATAATATCAGAAGAATAAGACACAAGCCCCAAAATACAATAAAGCCATATTACCTATAACAGCAAAGCAGTTGTAAATACATTTGTGGGAGTAAAGTAAGCCTTTTCCATACCACTATAACTGTACTTACCAGCCTCAAGACCATGACAAATAAATGTCTGGATTTTTTTTCAGGTTTTAATTTTTTTGTTCATTTTTAATTCATTTTTATTTTTCAATTACAGTTGACATATATTATTAAATTGGTTTCAGGTGTACACCTCAGTGATTAGACATTACATGACTTACTGAGTGATCATCTCGATGGATCTTGCACCCAATTTGACACCATACAGAGTTATAACAAAAATTCTGCAGATGTAGAATTAGTTACTAAAATGAAATGCAAATAGCCCTTAGTCACCCTTTTAACAGATCTCGACCTACTCACAGTAAGAGAAATGAAAAGTACACTGAGATACAATTTTTCACCTATCATATTGGTAAAAACCCAAATGTTTAACAACATGGAAGTATAAGGAAAAAGGCTAATGGAAATGCAAAATGTTACCCACTATAAAGGAAAGTTGCAACATCTAGCACAACTATATATGCATTAGTCCTTTGACTTATTAGCAATCCCATGTCCATGAATCTATCCCAAAGGTACACTGGCCAAAATATGAAAACAGGTACAAGCAAGACTACTCATTGTAGTGCTACTTGTAGTAAAAATCTGGAAGCAACCCTGATGTCTATCAATAAGGGACACACACATTGAACAAACTATGGTACACTGACACAATGAGATACTATGCAGATATAAATAAGACTACAGAATAATTTTATATTCTACCATGGAGTGATCTCTAGAATAATTAAGTAAAAAAGCAAGGTTGGAGACAAGTGGGTATTTTTATCTAAAAAAGGTGGGATATTAATACACACACACAATTTCTAACCCATATAAAAAGAGGAAATATGGTTAGAAGAGACAAGGATCCAGCTAGATGTCTTTAAACAGACCTTGTCCATAGACTTGACTTTGGGACCACGTAAATATTGTACATAATTGAAAAACAAAATTCAATTTTAAATAGCCCTAAAAATTAAAAGCAGAAATGAAACAAATCTAAATCTCTGGTTATCATTATAACCACACAGAGAAGAACTTGTCTAAGAGAATTTAAGAACACAATAACCAAATTATACATAGTGGAATATGCCTTAAGAACCAAAAGAATTGCATAAATTTTAAACTGTTTTAATACCCATTTTGTTGCAGTTACTATGAGGTGTGTGTGTGTGTGTGTGTGTGTTGTGCAATAAAGCAAATGAGTAAATTTCATTGCCATCATGGAGAATAAAATTTTCAATGTAGAAAAGTGATATAGATATAAAAACAATATAAATTTGTATTTATTTTAAAGCTACGTATTTCCTAGCTAACTTCACTGAAAAAGCATAGTAAAAATGACCAACCCAGAAGCAATGAGTACTTTCCATACCCAGATTTTGGCTCTAAATTCCATTTTCTGCACAAAAGAGCCTTCAAAAAACTAGCTCACTCCAGGACTGCAACTGAAACAAAAATGAATCTGCAACATCTTGTTATACCAGAAAACAAAAAGCTACCAACTACTGCTAGGGTCATCCCAAAAGACTCATGAGGCTCTTAAAGGGCCAAATATGGAATATTTAAGCACTGATAATGGTAACGCAGTAAGTTGAAACACTCAAATACGTTGAATTCCACTACTTTATAATGACCTCAAAAACAAAACAAAAATTAATTGGTTACCTTTGGAGACTGTTACAGAACTAATTCATTACTTTGAAAACTGGCATGTAAGAGTGAAAAAATTAAGCATTTTTCCTAATCAAACTGTTCCTAAAGGCAATAAATTGCTGATGAAAGTAAGTTTCTGTTTATAGAAGTATTCCACCTACTAATGAACTAATGACACAATATTACCATTTTGCAACCCTTAATGAATTAAAAGTTCTAAGCAATAAACATTAATGGCTTAAGAGTCGGCAAACTTTTCCTTTAAATGGGCTAGATGGTGTATATACGTTAGGCTTTGCAGGCTACATACAGTCTGTCACATATTCTCCTTTGCTTTTAAGCTTATATTTTTAACATCATTTAAAAATGTAAAAACCGGCCAGGCGTAGCTCAGTGGTTGAGTGTCAACCTAGGATCCAGGTGATCAGGGTTCGATTTCCGGTCAGGGCACGTGCCCGGATTTTGTGGGCTCCATCCCCAGTCGGGGACATGCAGGAGGCAGCCTATCAATGACTCTCTCATCATTGATGTTTCTCTCTCTCTTTCTCCCTTTCCTTTCCTCTCTCTGAAATCAATAAAGATATATTTTTTAACAAAAAAACCCAACAAAACAAAAAAGTAAAAACTAGTATTAGCTCATGGGATGCACAAAAACAGGCCAGAGACCAGATGTGACCCACAGGTCACAATTTGCTGAACCATGATGGCTAGTAGCAACATAACATGCTGCTTGATGAAAGCATGCACCACCACCACCTATGTGGTGGTCCCACAAAATCCTAGTGGATTAAACAAAAGTACCACCAAAAATAAATGATATAATTTAGCAAAGACGGTTCTAAGTTATTTGTCAGATAACCATATGCTTTGCTTTTATTTTAACAGGTACCTAGAAATCTAGCAGGTGAGCTTTAAAATAAAGCTCTTAATTATTGCCTTCAACCCAACTAGAGCAGCTGACGCTCTGTCTCTCACAAAGATAAAAATGCAGTAACTAACACTGACCCAGGGAACAGAAGAGGTCAGACAGCTATGCAGCCCCTCCTAAGTTACAAATGTGACTTCTCTATATGAACCCTGTAATTTTACCCTATTTCAATATAAGCATAAATGCATATTCTAAAGACAAACAAAAGATTTTGGAATTATACATGTAATTTCTCCATTTGAACGGACAGTTCAAAATTTATACACTTTTATTGAATAATCACAAGTCATGTTAAGTGTTCATTTAAAGAAATTTTCCTGCAGATGCCACTATGCACAAAAGCAGAATCTCTGAAGTCACAAAACACAGTGCTGAGTCCTCTGCTGATTTTTATTAAATACTTTGATTATTAAGAGAAAAGTATTTGCTTTCCAGATGATTACATCTTTAAAATAGCAAAACTCAGTTGGGAAAAAAGATAATTATATAAACAAATTTTCATCTCATATATACAGCTTTTCAGAAATGTACTGTGTATGGCAAAGTCAAGTAACACTAAACCATACCACATATACGTACATATACCAGTGTCCACAGTATCTAAAATAAAGGTTCCTGCACAGAGTAGGCACCAGTGTGTTTAAAACTTTTGAGGTTCAAATTTTAAATCCTATAAACTAGATTTACAACTAGAAAAATGGCTAAGTACATTATCGCGCAATGATATTATACAATCACTAAAAATTATGAGAGGGATTAAGAATAATGGATAAGGCCATGAGTTCAAGAGTCAAGCTGCTGAGTTCAAATCCTGTTTCTGTCATTTGCCAATTATGTGGCCTTGGAAAAATTATCTAATTTCAGTTTACTCATCTATAAAATGGGGATAATAGTTACTGCCTCATAATGCAGTTGAGAGGATTAAATCATATAACACATGTAAACCATTTAGCACCATACCTGGCACATACTAAGCATTCAAAAATGCTATCAAATTGTGGCAAAAATAAGCTATAGAGCATAGATTTTCAACCTTTTTCATCTCATGACACACACAAACTAATTACTAAAATACTGCAGTACACCAAAAAATATATTCTTTGCAGATCTGACCAAAACATACATACAATTTTGATTCGTTCACACCAGGCGGCTATCATTGTGTTGGCTGTTGTCATTTTTTTATTTGACTATCTAAGGGAAAAGAGGTCAGTGCCAACAGTCAGGTACTGCATGTTTTAAAAATTCTTGCATCACACAGGTTGAAAATCACTGCTAAAGAGTATGATTTTTAAAATATATATGAAATTATATATGTGATCTGATTATAATTATGTAATAATTATGAATATACAGATTATGCATATACAAGAAACAGGAGGTAATACGATAACCTTGTTGATTTGTAATGGTAGAATGACAGTGACACCTTCTTTAAATTTATATAGGATGTAGAACAATAGTTAAAATTTCATATTAAAAATAGTTATTTTATTAATTCTTTCTAGTTAAAAATCATAGCATCTAATAGCAATCAACAGTTGCCTCCATTTGTCACTGCTTTCATTAAAAATAAATAAATCAGACCCTGCCAGCTGGCTGGCTCAATTGGTTGGAGCGTCGTCCCAAAACACCAAGGTTGCGGGTCAATTCCCAGGCGGGGTACATACAAGAATCAACCAATGAATGCACGCACAAGTTGAACAACAGATCGATCAATCTCTCTCTCAATAAAAAAATAAAAATAAAAGTAAATGAATAAATATATGCCCATTCACGAGGCTGCCACTTCCCTTAAGAGGTTATCATATTAACAAATCCTTCCACACCTTTTTAATGGATCCTCTCTGTGTCTCTTATTGTCTTTTGTTCACACACACTCAGTACAGGGGGTTTTACTCTAAAAATGAAAGGGACCGTATATATTGTTCTGCAACACATTTCTCTCACTTAACAATGTCTTCAATATAGTTCCAAGTCAATACATAGAGCTTGTGCTTTTTAACATATGCACAGTAATCCATACTATTAGTGTGCACATATAATAAACACGTAAATTATTACACAAACCAGGACACCACTGAGACTGAAAGAGAGTGCTCTTAATAATTATTCTGGTACCACAGGTATAAATCAGACCCATCCCAAACTAACTGGAACATATGATTACCCTACACAGGAGAGTTACACATACTGGTTAGCACTTAAGTCATTTCCAATTTTCTGCTACTACAACAATACTTCAGTGAGCATTCTTGTACTTATACTTCTTTGCACACGTAAGAGATAGCTGTAGGACAGGTTTCTAAACAGAACTGAGTCAAAACAATGTGTATCTTAAATTTTTAAAAATGGCACCACCTACAGAAAGGCTGTATCAATTTATATTCCCTTCAATAGTATATAAAATAGATTTTTCCCCCCTTTCCCCTGTCAAAATTGAGTTGCTTCTAAATGCTTATCAAGGGGAGAGAAACAAGACAGTGGTGTAGGTAACAGCTGTACAGCCCGCCTCCCACAACCGCATCTAAATTACAACTAAAATACAGAACCACCATTACTCAGAACCTCCTAAAATCTAGCTGAACAGAAGTCCTACAACCAGGGAACTGAAGAAGCATCGAGACCGGTAGGAGGGGCGGGAGATGTGGGTGGACTGGGGCTGAATCCTAGAGACTCCGCCACAGGCGTACACCTGGTGCAGCGGTTTAAACCCAGGAGGGATATCTCAGTTGTGGAGGTTTCCCGGAGGAGTGAGGGGTCCCATCCCGACATCGGATCCCCCGAAGTCCCCACAACTTTGGACTGCGAAAAGCAGCAGGGACTGTCGATGACGAGCCTGGAGGCTGCAGGAGCCCCAGGCTTTCCTCTTAAAGGGCCCATGCATGGACTCACTTAGACGAAAACCCTCTGAGCCCCAGGGCTGGGCAGCAGCTTGAAAGGAACCTGGAACATTTGGGGAGGAACTTGCCTGATATTGGGGCGAGAGCTGGAGAGGCAGCTTTCTCTCAGGCAGAAGAACTGGCAGAGGCCATTGCTCCTTTGGTGAACCCTCCCCACACAGCCAGCAGGCAGGAGCCATATTTGAATCTCCAGCACCTGACTCGCACCTTTGGCCCCACCCTGGTGATTCCCAGAAACCCCGCCCCTCCCCACCTGCAAGCTCATCCAATTCATTTCCAGTGGCTTTTCTATGCAAGTGGCCTCTCTAGCCTCATGCTTAGGACTTTCCTAAAATCTCTCAAACAAGCATCAGCGTGCCCCATAGGGCTTCATAAATAGACCCAGGCCTGTCACTACTGGCAGCCTGCATTCACTCATAGCTTGGCCTCTCCTGGACACCGCCAAACCCAGCAAAATTTAGCAGCCAAATACAGGTTGCTGTGTAGCTCATGCTGGGTGGCCCTGGACAAGGCACAGGTAGAGGCTGACTCTGCACCTCCCAGGAGGCCCCAGAGACAGTGCACCTGGTGGTTAGATTCAACCACGCTGGATTACAACCCTACCACAGCCACAAGTGACACACTCAAGGGATGCACTTGATGAACACCAAAGCTCCACTGAAGTAAATCCTGCTCCACAGGTGTGTCTCCAGCAGAGCAGCTCTTTCCCTGTAGTTGCAGCTGGTCTTCACAGCCGATTGGCCAGGGGGTCAATCCCTCCCAGTGACACCAACAGCAACCAAAGCTCAACTACAATAGGACAGTGCACACAGCCCACAGAGGGGAGCACCTAGAAGGCCTAGCTAAGGTGACTGGGGAGACTGAGCCACTGGACCCTACAGGACACCTACTACACAAAGCCACTCTACAAATTCCAGGATACATAGCAGCTCTACCTAATACATAAAAACAAACACCTGGAAGCAGCCAAAATGTGGAGACAAAGAAACATGTCACAAAGGAGGAAATAGAAATCTCTAGAAGAGGAACTAAATGAAATAGATCCAAGCAAGCTAACAGGTAGAGTTCAGAATTTTGTTTATAAGGATGCTCAAGCATATTAGTAAGAGTATTACAAAAACAACTGAGAAAATTGATGACATAATAAAGTACCAATTTGAAATGAAGGCTACATGAACTGAAATGAAGAATAATTTACAGGGAATCAACAGTAGAGTAGAGGATGCTGAGAATCAAATCAGCAATTTGGAACATGAGGAAACAAAAAACACCCAACCAGAAGAGCAAAAAGAAAAAATTATCCAGAAATATGAAGATAATATAAGGAGACTCTGGGACAACTTCAAGAGGCCCAGCATTCATATTATTGGGGTGCCAGAAACCAAAGCTCAACTACAACAGGACAGTGCACACAGCCCACTGTCCTGGGAGGAGAAAGAGAGCAAGAAATTGAAAACCTATTTGAAAAAATAATTACAGAAAACTTCCCCTACCTGGGGAAAGAAATAGACTTACAAGTCCAGGAAGCACAGAGGGTCCCAAACAAGAGGAACCCAAAGAGGACCACAGCAAAACACATCGTAATTAAAATGCCAAAGGTTAAAGACAGAGAGAATCTTAAAAGCAGCAAAAGAAAAGCAGTTAGTTACCTACAAGGGAGCTCCCGTAAGACTGTCAGCTGATTTCCCAACAGTAACTTTGCAGGCCAGAAGGAAGTGGCAAGAAATATCCAAAGTGATGAAAAACATGGAACTACAACCAAGACTGCTCTACTCAGCAAAGCTATCATTTAGAACTGAAGGTCAGATAAAGAGCTTCACAGATAAGAAAAAGCTAAAGGAGTTCATCACCACCAGACCAGCAGTACAGGAAATGTTGAAGGGTCTTCTTTAAGAAGAAGCTAATGAACAAAAAATCTGATTAACTAAATAGATCCAGAGACACTGATGCATGCAACAGATGATCATATTTCAGAGGAAAGAGGGAAGGGGGGGGTAGAGGGTGGGAAGAGATTAACCAAAGAAGTTATATGCATATATTCATAACCCATGGACACAGTCAATAAATGGGTGAAGGCCTGGGGAGTGGGTGGGAGTGAGGTGGAGGGGGTCAATTGGGGGGAAAAAATGGGACACCTTTAATACTTTCAACAATAAAGATAAATTAAAAAAATAAAATAAATGTTTATCAAGTTAATGTGCAAAAAAAGTGATATCAAATTCCTTTAATATGCACTTCACTTAATATGGGCAAAGTCGAGTATCTTCTTAACACGTTTGTTATATGCTATGCATTGCATATTTTTGACTGCTTACCAAAGTCCTCATTGTTTTCTAAAAGTACATCAAAAATAAAAATTAACTGAATTAAAAATTCTTTTAATTTTGGACAGGAAAGAACCTTAACTAAACCCTCATTCTATGCATGATGAGGTAGATGTCTAAAAAGTAAAGTGACTTGTCCACTAGTTTGTCTTACATCGTATCTCCAAACATTTTCATTTGTGTACAGAAAAAAAATCTAGCCTATCAGACTTTTTCTCTGAGATATCAAAAACAATAATGATAATACTTTATCAGGTTATTTACAAATCACTGAGCTAATTCTTAACTCTATCTGTATTCCCACTCCTTAAAAAGGCAAAATTTCCTACTCCTTAAATGGGAGCAAGGGGACAAAAGAAACTGCTTTTAATCAAACATAAAATCTATTGTCCATTCATAACTATAATCAAGAAACAATGACATCACAAGAAAAGTCAAGAAAAGCAAAAATAAACAAGTAGGATTACTTCAAACTAAAATGCTTCTGTACAGCCAAAAAACACAAATAAAAAAAATTTTTTTTAATGAAAAGGCAACTTATCAAATGAGAGAAAATAAATGCAAATCATATATCTGATAAGGGGCTAATTTCCAAAATATATAAAGAACTTATACAATCAATGGGAAAAATAATCCAATTAAAACATGGACAGAGGATCTGAATAAACACTTTTCCAAGGAAAACACACAGATGGTGATGATACATTAGTGCTCAACATCACTAATCATCAGGTAAATACAAATCAAAACCACAATGAGTTTATCACCTCGCATTTGTCAAAAAGACAAGAAATAAGTGTTGGAGAAAGAATGTGGAGGAAAGAGAACCTTCATGTACTACTGATGGGAATGTAAATTGGTGTAGCCACTATGGAAAATGATATGAAGGTTCCTCAAAAAATAAACAGAACAAAAAAAAGGAAATGAAAGCACTATCTGGAAAAGATATCTGTACCCCCACATTTATTGCAGCATTATTTACAAGAGCTAAGACATGCAAACAACCTAAGTGTCCACCAATGGATGAATGAATAAAAAAAATGTGACAACATGGGTGAACCTTGAGGGCATTATGCTAAGTGAAGTAAGTCAGACAGAAAGAGACAAATTCTGGATTATCTCACTTACATGTAGAATAAAAAAAACCAAAACACAAAACCCCAAGCTCACGATAAACAATATATTGATGACTGTCAAAGGTGAGGGCTGCGGGCTAGGCAGCCAATCAGTGACTCTCTCATCATTGATGTTTCTCTCTCTCTCTCTCCCCCTCTCCTTTCCTCTCTCTGAAATCAATAAAGATATATTTTTTAAAAAAACTGTAACATATGGTGATGGATATTAACTACACTTATTCTGATGATCATTTTGCAATATATACATATATATCAAATGCTGTGTACCTAAAACTAGTACAAAGTTATATGTCAATTATATGTAATTTATTTTAAAAAGAGAAAAGAATAGCAAGGTAAGTAGTGTGAAAATACTGTACCGGACACTCTTGAATTACTAACCAATAAAAATAAAATTACCTTTTCTCTGTATTTATTTTCTAAATCAGTTTACTCATTTTCCAGACTCTAACTATCCACTGTAACGATGGTATAGAAATCTGAGTCTCTTCCTTCATGTCAACTCAAGCTCAACAAATTAAAACCTAACACTTCTTCCTTATTATAAATCTTCCCTAGGAAGCATCGGCGTTTTTCTACTCCTTTAATCTCAAAACTTTATTATCTTCTACCTCACCTACTCTATCTCAGGACCAATTAATTTACCAAATTAACTGGAATGATGTCTTTGGAATGTGCCCATTCTCTCCATTCCTAGTGCCTCTCCCTTAATCTGAGTGTCTTCACCATATGTTGACACCATTGCCTCAACTCATCTTTGTCTCTGACTCTCTAGCCTCACACTCGCAACAGTATATAACCCAATCCTTTTTACTCTCTTTTTGCTCTGAGCCCATTTTATTAAGATGACCCTGCCTATTTGACAGAGAAAATGCAAACCCTTTTATATAAACTCGACTTCTACTTTTTGTACTTCCAAATTTCTTCATTTTCATCTTTCCTCTTTACTTTCTGTCACAACATCAAATTAAACCATTTGAAAATGCAATATTTTAAGGTGAAAATTGGTCAAATAGATGGTAGCAGAGTAAGTGGAAATTACACTTGCCTCCTCCCAGGACCAATATCAGAGTAGCAGCTGAAGTATAGAACTAACCTGAATAACCATCTGAAGACTAGATGAACACAAGTCTTATAACTAAGATTTACAGAGGAACCCCCATCAAGACCAGTAGGAAATACAGAGACCCAAAAGGAGCTGGACTGCACCAACAGGCAGCATAAGAAAATCTGAAGGGATATCTTGGCTAAGTAGGTTCCCCCCCAAGGAGCAAGGGCTTCAGCCCCAAGCCAGGCTCCCCAGCCCAAAGCACCAGAGCCATAGGAGGAGCCCACACAATATCTGCTGTGAAAATGAGTGGGGATTCCGCCCAGCCTGGTGACAAGGGCTCTCTTAAAAGACCAGTGCACAGAATCTCAGTAGCGGCACTCACTCTGGGCTCCAGCAAAAGGCCCATTGCTGGGAGTGGGCCAGAGTCATAAAGGGAGAAACTGAGTGGTGTGGAAGTGGGGAGGGTGGCAGGAGTAACAGCAAAAAGCATCCCTGTGCTGGGTTCCTCTCCCAGGATGCTGAGGGTGGCACATCTCCTTCCCTGTAAGAGCAGCCTAGGGAATGTAAACAGCCCCTCCCTGCCAACTCCTGGAGGCTCCGCCCTTCCAGGTCACTACTGGCTGAGAGGTTTCTGGCAGACTCTAGCCCCAGCTGAGGTCCAGTCCTTATTAAAAAGCTCCTGAGGAGCTTGGGCAGGCTCGGACAGTGCCAGAATCACAGGGGAAAAGACTAAATTTGGGGGCTGGAGGGGAGGGACACTTTCTCCCCTATGCCTGAGCAGTACCTCCATTCCTGTACAATGCTCTCTCCCCACATGGCCAAATACTGGTCTGTTTTAGCTGGTTAAACTGATGGCCTCATTCTGACAACACCCTGAGATCCCACCCCACCACAAGGATGCTGGGATCCCAGAGAGTGGTGGCTCTCCTTGGTGTATCCTGAGCCTTTGCTGAGTGGCCTCAGACCTAGCACTGGCTTGAATCTCTATCAACATGGTGAACACTTCTCACCCCTATCTGGTGACTCACTGAGAATCTATTTCATGCAACTCAAACTGCCAGAGGCTCTTCCAGTGACTGAGCCTAACAGACAACCAGGAGGCAAAGGCTGTCTCAGGGGGCCTTGGGCCTTTTACTGACCTGCTCCCCCCACACCCACTGGAAGCAGGTGGAAGCCAGCCTGGGTACATAGCTTGGCCCCTCCCATGTGCACCCAGGCCCAGCAGAGGCAGTCACAAACTACACATCGCTATGTGTCTCCGAACAAGTAGCCCAAGGCCCGTTACAGGCAGCATCTGACATTGACTGGCAACAGAGTACCTCTCAAGAGGTATCAGAACCAACCCACCTGGTGGTGTGATTCCAAACACACCAGACACAACCCAATTAGCTCCACAAGCTGCACAAAGGAAAGATCCCAGCCAGCACCAGATCCTGCTGAGGTCAATTCCACTTCATGGGGTCAGCCACCACAAAGCAGCTCATACACTATTGTTGGGGTCAGTCCTCATAGGCAGCCAGCTTGAGGGTCATCCATCTCTGCATACAGGCCAACATCAGTCAAGCAGTCAAGACTCAGCTACAACAGGACTAATATAACCCACACAAGAACATTCCTGGAGCATTTAGCTCAGGTGATCAGGGAAACAGAGCCACTGAGGCCCACAAGACACCTACTAAATAAGGACATCATACCAAGATTGAGCGACATAGCAGATCTACCTAATATACAGAAACAAATACAGCGAGGCAGCCAAAATGTGGAGACAAACAACATGTTCTAAATGAAAGAACAGGAGAAATCCCCAGAAAAGAACTAAATGAAATAGAGACAACCAAGCTACCAGATACAGAGTTCAAAACAATGGTTATAAGGATGCTCAAAAAACTTAGGGGAAGAAAGGATAAACTCAATGAGAACTTCAGCAAAGAGATACTAAGCATAAAAAAGAACATAGAGCCCTAGCTGGTTGGGCTCAGTGGTTAGAGCACTGGCCCCTGGACTGAAGGGTCCTGGGTTTGATTCTGGTCAAGGGCATGTACCTCGGTTGCAGGCTCGATCCCTGGCCCGGGTCAGGGCTTGTGCAGGAGGCAACCAATCAATGCGTCTCTCTCACATCAATAATTCTCTCTCTCCCTCCCCCTTTTACTCTCTCTGAAAAGCAATGGAAAAAATATCCTCAGGTGAAGATTAAAAGGACATAGAATTTATGTGCATATATACACAACCCAAGGACATGGACAATGGTGGGGAGAGAGACTGGGGAGGGCGAAGGAACGGGGTGGAACGGGTCATTGGGGAGAAAAAGGGATATCTGTAATATTTTAAACAATAATAAAACTTAAAAAAAAAAAAGGACATAGAAACGATAAAAAGAAATGAGCCATTAGTGAAAAATACAATATCTAAAATGAAGAATACCCTAGAAGGAATCAATAGCAGGGGATTGAACTAATGACTTGGAAGACAAGGTAGCACAGACACCTAAGCAGAGCAGAAAAAAAAGAATTTTAAGAAATGAGGGAAGTTTAAGGGACCTTCATGTTATTACACAACATGAAGCTTAACAACATCTGCATTGTAAGGGTACCAGAGGAGAAGAGAGAGAGCAGAGGATTGAGAACCTATTTGAAAAAATAATGACTAAAAACTTCCCTCACCTGGTGAAGGAAAAAGACACACAAGTCCAGGAAATGCTGAGAGTTCTAAATACGATGAACCCAAAGAGGCCCAGACCAAGACACATCAGAATTAAGATGACAAAGGTTAAAGACAAAGAATCTTAAAGGCAACAAAAGCAAGTTACCCAAAAAAGCAGCTCCCGTATGACTGTCAGCTGATTTCTCAACAAAAACATTTCAAGCCAGAAGGGACTGGCATCAAATATTCAACTGATAAATAACAAGAACCTACAATTAAGACTATTCTACCCAGCAAAGCTATCATTTAGAGTTGAAGAAGAAATAAAGAGCTTCCCAAAGAAAAAACTAAAAGAGATCATCACCAACAAACCAGTATTATAAGAAATGTTAAAGGGACTTTTTCAAAAACAACAACTAAAAAAGATGAACACAGGTATAAAGAATAAAAAGGCATAAATATGTACCTATCAATAATCACTTTAAATGCACAAATTAAATGCTCCAATCAAAAGGCATAGAGTCGATGAATGAATTAAAAAAACAATACTCATAAACATGCTGTCTACAAGAAACACACCTCACAAAGAGAAGATACAGTCTGAAAGTAAAGGGATGGAAAAAGACATTTCATGCAAATGAAAATGAAAAAAAAGCTGGGGTAGCAATGCTTACAACAGACAAAATAGACTTTAAAACAAAGGCTGTAACAAGAGACAAAGTAGGACCCTACATAATGAAAAGAATCAATCCAACAGGAGGAAATAACCACCCCCGTCAGGACACACAAGAAGCAACCAACGAACGCATAAATAGTGGAACAACAAATCGATGTTTCTCTCTCTCTCTCAAATCAATCAATATAAATTTTTTAAAAGGAAATAGCCCTTGTAAAAATTGATGCACCTAAATATATAAAGCAAACCTTGATAAACATAAAGGGA
Organism: Miniopterus natalensis; assembly: GCF_054644295.1. Lineage (NCBI taxonomy): Eukaryota > Metazoa > Chordata > Mammalia > Chiroptera > Miniopteridae > Miniopterus > Miniopterus natalensis. The sequence goes on from NC_142081.1 coordinate 99,051,441, forward strand.
GAGGTAAAATGTAATATAATCATAGCATAATAAATACCCCAAAGACATCAACAGATAGATCTTCTAGATAAAAAGTCAACAAGGAAACAGCTGCCTTAAATGACACACTAGACCATATGGATTTAATTGATAGTTTCAGAGAATTACACCCAAAAACTTCAGAATATACTTTTTTTCAAGTGCACATAAAACATTTTCTTGGATAGACCACGTTAGGAAACAAAACAAGTCTCAATAAATTCAAGAAGACTGAAATCATATTAATCATCTTCTCTGACCATAATGGTATGTAGCTAGAAATCAATTATAAAAAAAACACTAAAAACACAAACACATGGAGGTTAAGTAACATACTGCTAAACAATGACTGGGTTAACAATGAAATCAAGGAAGAAATCAAAAGATGCCTTGAAACAGAGAACACAACAACCCAAATTCTATGGGGCACAGTGAAAGTAGTCCTAAGAGGGAAATTCATAGCATTACAGGCTTATATCAAGAACAAGAAAAATCTCAAATAAACAATCTACACGTATAGGAACTAGAAAAAGAACAACCACCAAGCCCAAAGTGAGTAGAAGAAAAGAAATAATAAAGATCCAAGCAGAAATTTTAAAAAAGACTTAAAAAAAGGCAATTTGAAAGATCGATGAAACCAAGAGTTGGCTGTTTGAAAAGATAAACAAGACTGACAAACCTAACCAGACTGATCAGGAAAAAAGAAAGAGGAGAAGTAACAACTGACACCAAAGAAATACAAAGGGTTGTAAGGAATTATTACGAACAACTATATACCAACAAATCGAACAATCTGGATGAAATGGAAAAATTCCTAGAAGCATATAATCTTCCAAAACTGAATCAGGAAGAATCAGAAATCTGAACAAATTACAACTAAAAAAATTAAAGCAGTAATTAAAAAAAACTCTCAACAAACAGAAGTCCTGGGATAGATGGCTTCATAGGTGAATTTTACCAAACGCTCAAAGAACACCTATCCTTCTCAAACCTTCTTAAACCATATACACGAATGAACTCAAAATGGATTAAAGACTAAAATGTAAAACTCAAAACCATAAAACAAGTAAAAGAAAACTTAAGCAGTAAAATCTCAGACATTTCTCTTACCAATATTTTTTCTGATAAATCTCCTCAGACAAGTGAAACAAAAGAAAAAATAAGCAAATGGACTACATCAAACGAAACTGTTTTGCACAGCAAAGGAAACCATCAACAAAACAAAAAGACAACATACTGAAATTTTTTTTTAATTTTTTGGTTTGTTATCCTCATCAGAGGGTATTTTTTCCATTGCTTTTTCAGAGAGAGTGGAAAGTGGGGGGGAGGGAGGGAGGGAGAGAGAGAGAGAGAGAGAGAGAGAAATTGATGTAAGAGAGACACATTGATAGGTTGCCTCCCACATGAGCCCTGACCGGGCCAGGGATTGAGACTGCAACCAAGGTACATGCCCTCGACTGGAATCGAACCTGGGACCTTTCAGTCTGTGGGCTTATGCTCTAACCACTGAGTAAAAATTGGCTAGGGCTGAATTTTCTGTAACATATTGCCAATGATACATCCAATAAGGGGTTAATATCCAAAATTTGTAAAAAAAAACTCATACAACTCAACACCACAGAAATGAACAATCCAATTAAAAAGTGTGCAGAAGACCTGAATCACCATTTCTCCAAAGAGGACATAGAGATGAGCTATAAACATATGAATAGTTGCTCAACATCACTAATCATCATAGAAATACAAATTAAAACCATTATGAGATACCATCTCACACCTATCGGAACTGCTATAGTCAATAAATCAACAAACAACAAGTGTTGACAAGGATGTGGAGAAAAGGGATTCCTCATGCACTGTTGGTGGGAATGCAGACAGGTGCAACAACTATGGAAAACAGTGTAAAGGTTTCTCAAAAAATTCAAATTGAAACTGCCTCTTGACCCAGGGATTTCACCTCTGGGTATATGTCTGAAGAAACCCAAAATACTAAGCAGAAACAATATATGCAAACCCATGTTCACTGCACCATTTACAATATCCATGATATGGAAGCAACCCAAATGCCCATCAATAAACAAGTGGATAAAAAAAGTGGTGGTACCCTGGCTAGTGTGACTCAATGGTTAGAAATTGGCCCACATACAGAAGAGTCACAGGTTCAATTTCGGGTCAAGGACATGTACCTCGGTATGATCCCTGGCCCACATCAGGGTGCATGCAGTAGGCAACCAACTGACGTGTCTCTCTCACATCGATGTCTACCTGTTTTTCTGCTCCCCCTTCCACTCTCTCTAAAAATCAATGGAAAGAACATCCTCAGGTGAGGATTAATAAAAAAAAGTGGTGGTATATTTACACAATGGAATATTGCTCGGCCATAAACAAAAAAATAAAATCTTACCGTTTGCCGACAGCATGGACGGACCTAGAGGGTATTATGCTAAGTGAAATAAGTCAGTCAGAGAAAGACAAATCATATGATTTCACTTATATACGGAATCTAAAAAACAAAACAAAGATACAAAACGGAAACAGACTAATAAATACAGAGAACAGACTAATGGTTGCCAGATGAAAGGGAGTTAAGGGGGCTGGGTGAAAAAGGTGAAGGAACCAGGAAGTACAAATTGGTAATTACAGAATAGTCATGGGGATGTAAATTAAAGCATAGGGAACATAGTCAATAATTTTGTAATAACTGTGCGTGGGGACAGGTGGATAACTGAAATACTGGGGGGACTTTATAAAGTATATGACTGTCTAACCACTGTGCTGTACACCTGAATTTAATACAAAATAATATTGAATATACACTGCAATAAAATTTTTTAAATGGTTCAAAAAATTTTTTTAATTGGTCAAATATCAGCAATTTCATATAGTTCAACCCTAAAAGAGGTACAATTCCTTTGCTTCCTCCATTTCTCTCCCTGGTATAATTTTTTCCCGACATTTTCGCCTATACCTTATTTCCTCATTTGAAACAACTATCTTCTTGCCTTGCTCCCTTTCAGTCTCTTCCTTTCTACTGGACCTTAGTCCTGATCCACAAAAATACACATTTTGCCACATGGAAAAAAAAACCAAAGGCTTCTTTAATCTTTCCCTTAATCTTGTTAACACCTTGAGATACTCTCTTCTCTCACTCTTTCTCCTCACTGCAAACTTCATGAAATAGTTCGCACTCCCTTCATCTTTCTCACTTCCCATTCTTTAACATTTTACGACCTTGCTTACCCATTCCAAGAATCTACTGAAACTTTATACAGAGCTACCAACAATCTCCATTAGGCCAAAAAAAATCAAAGGCCTTTACCCTCTGAAGTCTTCAGATGTTTCATTTCACCAGATCCCCCTTGATGCTCTCTCTCCTCTCTCACACTCCACTTTCAAAACTCTTTTGTTAAAACCTGTCCTTCTCTGCCATCTTCCTCTATGATGCTCCAAGTGAAAGCCCTTCACAAAGATCAATCCTTGGTTTCCTCTTTTCTTTTTCTATATGATTTCCCCCTGGTAATTTTGTGCAACTTTTCTGCCTCAATTATTATTATCATTTCTTTTTGTTCTCCCCAATGACCCTAATGACCCTTTCCACCCCATCGCATTCCCCTCCCCAGTCCCTCTCCCCACCATTGTCCATGTCCTTGGGTTGTGCATATATGCATATAAATTCTTTGCTTACTCTCTCCCGCTCCACCCATCCACCCTCCTCCATCCCTCTGACTTTCAGGAGTTTCATCTATGCTTCCATGTCACTGAATCTATTCTGTTCATCAGTTCATTAAGCTCTTTAGAATCTATGTATAAGAGAGATCAAGTGATGTTTGTCTTTCTCTGCTGGCTTATTTCACTTAGCATAATGCTCTCCAGGTTCATCCACATTGTCCCAAAGGATACGAGATTATTATTATTTATAGCAGCGTAGTATTCCATGGTGTAGATGTCGAACAGTTTTTTAACCACTCATCTACTGATGGGCACTTGGGCTGTTCCCAGATCTTAGCTATTGTAAACTGTGCTGCTATGAACATAGGGGTATATATATTCTTTCTGATTAGTGTTTCAGGATTCTTAAGATGCACTCCTAGGAGTGGAATCACTGGGTCAAAAGGCAGCTCCATTTTTAATTCTTTGAGGAACCTCCATACTGTTTTCCATAGTGGCTGCACCAGTCTGCATTCCCACCAGCAGTGTACTAGGGTTCCCCTTTCTCCACATCCTGGCCAGCACATGTCATTTGTTGATTTGTTGATGGCAGCCATTCTCACAGGTGTAAAGTGATACCTCATTGTGGTTTTAATTTGCATCTCTCTGATGATTAGCGACACTGAGCATTTTCTCATGTGTCTCTTAGCATCTGTATGTCCTCTTTGGAGAAGTGTCTATTCAGAACCTTTGCCCATTTCTTAATTGGGTTGTTTGTCTTCCTCTTGCTGAGTGTATGAATTGTTTGTACACTTTGGAAACTAGCCCCTTATCAGATACATCCTTAGCAAATACGTTTTCCCAGACTGTGGGGTTCCCTGGTATTTTCAGGCTGTTTTCTTTTGCTGTGCAGAAGCTTTTAAGTTTGATATAGTCCCATATGTTTATTTCTTCTTCTCTTTCTCTTGCCCTGGGAGATGTATCAGTGAAAATTCCACTAAATGGGATGCCTGTGACTTTACTGCCTATGTTTTCTTCCAGGATTTTTATGGTTTCATAACTTACATTTAAGTCTTTTATCCATTTTGAGTTTATTTTTGTGTATGGTGAAAGTTGGTGGTCTAGTTTCATTTTTTTCCATGTATCTGTCCAATTTTCCCAGCACCACTTACTGAAGAGACGGTCTTTACTCCATTGGATACTCTTGCCTCCTTTGTCAAATATTAACTGACCATAATGGAGTGGGACTATTTCTGGGGTCTCTGTCCTGTTCCACTCATCTATATGCCTGTTGTTGTACCAATACCAGGCGGTTTTGATTACAATGGCTTTGTAATACACTCTGAAATCCGGTATCGTGATCACTCCCACTCTGTTCTTTTTTCTCAAGATAGCTGCAGCTATTCGGGGGTCTTTTTTGGTTCCATATAAATTTTTGAAATGTTTGTTCTAAGTCTGTGAAATATGCTGTTGGTATTTTAATAAGAATTGCACTGAATTTATAAATTGCTTTGGGTAGTATGGACATTTTAATATTAATTCTTCCAATACATGACCATGATATATTCTTCCACTTGTTTAAATCTTCCTCTATTTCCTTTTTCAGTGTCACATAGTTTTCCAAGTACAGGTCTTTTACATCCTTGGTTAAGTTTATTCTTAGGTATCTTATTTTTTCAGTTGCAATGGTAAATGGTATGGTTTTTTATTTATTTTTAAACTATATCTTTATTGATTTCAGAGAGAGGAAAGGTGAGGGAGAGAGAGATAGAAACATCAATGATGAGAGAGTCATTGATCAAGCTTGCAACCAGGCATGTGCCCTGACCAGAATGGAACCCCAATCGCCTGGATCCTAGGTCGACACTCAACCGTTGAGCCATGCCCGGCCGGGCGGTATGGTTTTTTAGTTTCTCTCTCTGAGAGTTCATTGTTGGTGCATAAGAGTGCCACTGATTTTCAGATGTTGGTTTTTTATCCAGCTACCTTGCCAAATTCGTTTATCAAATCTAGTAGTACTTTGATGGAGTCTTTAGGGTTTTCTGTGTACAGTATCATGTCATCTGCAAATGATGACAGTTTTACTTCTTCCTTTCCAATTTGGATACCTTTTATGTTTCTTCCTGTCTGGTGGCTGTGGCAAGGACTTCCAGTACTATGTTGAATAAAAATTATAAAAGTGGACATCCCTGTCTTGTTCCTGTTTTTAATGGAAATAGTTTTAGTTTTTGTCCATTGAGTATTATGTTGGCTGTAGGTCTGTCATATATGGCCTTTATTAGGTTGAGGTATGATCACTGTATTCCCACTTTCCTCAGAGTTTTTATCAGAAATGGGTGATAGATTCTGTCGAATGCTTTTTCTGCATCTATTGATATGATTGTATGATTTTTGTCCTTCATTCTGTTTATGTGATGTATCACATTTATTGATTTGCGGATGTTGTACCAGCCTTGCATCCCCGAAATAAATCCCATTTCATCATGATGCATGATCTTTTTAATGTATTGCTGGATCTGGTCTGCCAGTATTTTAGTGAGGATTTTAGCATTTATGTTCATCAGGGAAACTGGCATGTAATTTTCTTTCTTTGTAGTGTCTTTATCTGGTTTTGGGATTAGGATGATGCTGGCCTCATAAAAAGAGTTTGGAAGTTTTCCCTCCTCTTGAATTTTCTGGAATAGTTTGAGGAGGATAGGTATTAATTCTTCTTTGAATATTTGGTAAAACTTGCCTGTAAATATCTTGTCCAGGACTTTTGTTTGCTGGGAGTTTTTTGATTACTGCTTCAATTTCATTAGTTATCTGCCTATTCAGGTTTTCTGCCTCTTCTTGATTCAGCTATGGAAGGCCAAATGCTTCTAGGAATTTGTCCATTTCACCCATGTTGCCCAATTTGTTGGCATATAGTTGCTCATAGCATTTTCTTACAATCCTTTGTATTTATGTTGGGTCAGTTATTATATCGCCTCTTTCATTTCTGATTTTATTTATTTGGGTCCTCTCTCTTTGTTTCTTAGTAAGTCTGGCTAAAGGTGCATCAATCTAATTTACCTTTTCAAAGAACTAGATCTTGGTTTCATTGATTTTTTATATTTTTTTAGTCTCTATGTCATTAATTTTTGCTCTGATTATTATTTCCTTCCTTCTACTTCCTCAGGGCTTTTCTTGCTGTTCTCATTCTAGTTCTTTTAGTTGTTGTGTTAGATGGTTCATTAGATCTTTTTCTTGTTTTTCGAGATAGGCCTGAAATGCTATGAATTTTCCTCTCAGGACTGCTTTCATCGTGTTCCATAGATTTTGGGTTGTTGTCTGTTCATTTTCGTTACTTTCCATGAAGTGTTTGATTTCTTCCTTGATCTCCTTGGTAACCCATTCATTGTTTAATAGCATGCTATTTAATCTCCATGTGTTTGAATATTTGAGTTTTTTTATATTGGCAGATTTCTAGTTTCATGGCATTGTGACCCGAGAAGATATCTGAATCTTCTTATATTTGTAGAGACTTCCCTTGGCCCTAACATGTGGTCTATTTTTGAGAATGTTCCATGCGCACTTGAGAAGAATGTGTATTCTGCTGCTTTGGGGTGAAATATTCTGTAAATGTCAATTAAATCCATTAGATCTAGTGAGTCATTAAAGGTCTGTGTTTCCCTCTTGATTTTTTTGTCTTGATGATCTTTCAAATGCTGACAGTGGGCTGTTAAAGTTCCCCACTATGATCGTGTTGCTGTCAATCTCTCCCTTAAACTCCCCCAAGAAATTTTTTATATATTTAAGTGCTCCTATATTGGATGCATAAATGTTTATAAGAGTTATTTCCTCCTGTTGGATTGATCCCTTTATTATTACATAGTGACCATCTTTGTCTCTGGTTATGGTCTTTAATTTGAAGTCTATTTTGTCAGAAATAAGAATTGCTATTCCAGCTTTCTTTTCCTTTCCATTTGCGTGTAATATTTTACTCCATCCCTTCACTTTTAGCCTGTGTGAGTCTTTTGCTCTCAGGTGGGTCTCTTGTAGACAGCATATGTTTGAGTCCTGTTTTCTTATTCATTCTGCTACTCTATGTCTTTTGATTGGACCGTTTATTCCATTTACACTTAAGGTTACTATTGATATCAACTTACGTAATGCCAGTTTTCCCCTTTACGCTGATTTACCTTTCTCTCACTATTCCTTCTTTTTCTTAAAGCAGTCCTTTTAGCATTTCTTGCAATGCTCGTTTGGTGGTACTGAACTCCTATAGCCTTTTTTTTTTGTCTGGGAAGCTCTTTATTTCACCTTCAATTTTAAATGATAGCCTTGCTGGACAACACAATCTTGGTTGCATGTTCTTGCTTTTCATTACTTGGAGAACTTCATGCCATTCCCTTCTGACCTGAAGAATTTCTGTTGAGAAATCAGCTGTCAGCCTTATGGGGGTTCCTTTGTACTTCACTGCTTGTCTCTCTCTTGCAGCTCTTAATATTTTCTCGTTATCCTTGACATTTGCCATTTCAATTATGATGTGTCCTGGAGTGGATCTCTTTGGGTCCCTCTTGTTTTGAACCCTCTGTGCATCCTGAACTTGTGTGGCTTTCTCCCTCGCCAGCATAGGGAGTTTTCTATCATTATTTCCTCCACCAACTTCTCTATCCCTTGCTCTCTTTCCTCCCCCTCTGGCACTCCTATAATGCGAATGTTGTTGTGCTTCATGTTGCCCCAAAGCTCCCTTAGACTTTCCTCATGCTTTTTAAGTGTTTTTTCCTTTTGCTCCTCTGATTGAGTGATTTTTTTCTACCTTGTCTTCTAAGTCACTTATTCTATCCTCTGCTTCACTGAGCCTGCTTTTAATTCCTTCCAGCGTATTCTTGATATCAGATACAGCATTCTTTATTTCCTGTCTGATTTTTGTTTATGTTATGTATCTCTTTTTTCATGTTTTCCCTAAAGTCCTCAATCTTATCCTCTATTGCCTTGTTTTTCTCTTTAAGTTCCTTGAACATCATCATCAATACTCTGAACTCCGTTTCCGATAACTTGCTTAACTCCATCTCATCCCTTCTTCTGGTGATGTTTCCTTTTCTTTAATTTGGGGGTTGTTTCTTTGTCTCCCCATTTTGGTAAGTCTTAGTGTTTGTATCTATATATTAGATATATCTGCTGTCTCTCAGTCTTGTGGGATGGGATTTTGTCTTGTGGATCCAGTGGAACCCAGAGCTCTTTGCTCTAAGCATGTCCTTCTTGTGGGTATCCCTTTTGTGGTTTCTTTATGTTCTCCTGTTGTGGCTGGGTCTAGATTGTCGTTGACCAATCCTTGGGAGGACCCTCTTCTCAGGTTGGCTAACTATGTCTCAGCCCCAACCTTGTCGTGTAAGCTGTTGTACGGGTGCTGGCAAGGCAGGACAATACACAACTAAACTTCCAGGAAACGAGGTATCTTACAAAATATCTTGACAGTAATGAAAACAACCCACGTGAAAATATAACTGGGAGAGTCAAAGGAGAGAACACACACACACACAAAAAAAAACCTTAAAAAAAAGAGATAAAAGTAACGCTTAGAAAAAGAGAGATGCATATTGTTGTTAATAGTGGTGAAAATTTAGAAAATAATAAACTAAAATGTAAAAAACAGAGAAGCTACTGGGAGATAACAGAAGCAGAGAAAAGATTCTGAAAGAACGGCCAGCAAAAAATTAAGGGAGAGAATAGGAATAGGATAATAGCTGAAAATGAGAAAATAAAAAATTCAATAAAGAGAATAAGAGAAACTAACGATCAAACAAAAAGACAAAATCGAGGATAACAAAAGAACCAAAAAAAAGAAGAAAAAAAAAAGTTATGTCAATGGATCGAGAGGAGAGAAAGAGATATAGCCCAGGTAGGGAGGGAGTCCGGTTCGAGAGTTTGTGGAAACTATAGAGGAAAGCAGTAAACTTGGTTATAATGACAAAGTCCCAGTCATTAAGCAGGGATAGCAAAAAAGTCTTAATAGTAGAAACAAGGATAAAACAAAACAAAGCAAATAAAATAAAACAAAACTAAAAACAAGCTATGTAAGACAAAATTCTTTTATAAAAGAGAGAAAAAAAATTGTTTTAAATTATTATAAAATTTAAAAAGGAAGAAAAAACAAAATTTCTCCCCTTTCTCTTCTTCCTATGGAAAAAAGAGAACACACACACACACACAAAACCCAAAATCAAACCAAAACACAACAAAAATAGGGAAGAAAAAAAGAGAGTCAATCAGGTAGGTTTCTTCTGGGCCGTTTATGTTTTCTGAGGCTCACTGTTTTGTATGCTGATTTCAGTTCTCCTAGGAGGTACTTGTGTATCACCCAATGTGAGGAGCCCTCCAGATTTGTCTCTGGTGTCCTTAGGTAGATGGTTGATCTGAGGCTCTCTGTAGAACACCTCCTCTTGTCAGCTATCTTGCAAACTTGTAGTTGCCTGGTCTTACTCCAGAGTCCTCTGTAGAGTCTTTAGGGTGCAGGATGGCTAGTGTAACTCAGGGTATCACTCCACTCACAGAGGTTTCACTGTCAGGCACTCACTCTGCGGGAGTTAGTCTCTGCTCCACAGCCAGCTCCTCAGTCCCTACCCTGTCCTCTGATTCTAGTTCTCCACGCACTGGCCTGCTGCAGTTTCAGATTGATTTCAGCCTCTGTCCTTTCCTGTATGGGCCGTTTCAGCAGGCTAGGCTCAGTGGGTTAGATTAACCTTTATGCGATGAAAGGGAACTTTAGTTCCCGGCAAGGAGTGGGTCCCGCTGGCTGAATTTAAATGCTGACGGAATTTAAATGCCGTCTTTTAAAGGTTAAATACTGAGAAACCTAAGCATATACATTCTTTTTTACAGGCAAAAGGAAAGAAACCATTATTTGTACAGTTGATCCTGGAAAATATATGGAGTTTGTATGATGCTGTCTTTTAAATGCCGTCTTTTAAAGGTTAAAAAAACATTCTGGTGAGCCCTTTGCCTGCCCAGCTTCCAGTAGGGGTTTTCAGAGTTTCTTCCAGTTCCCAAACAACAGTCCCTGAGAGTCTTATTCTTGTACAGTCGTCCTGTGAGCTGCTCTCCCTTCCCCCTCAGGACTGTGCCCTGCCGGTGTCTCTGGGGCCTCAGTGAGCTGGCCCAGCCCCTTTCCTGTTGGGGGTGGGCTCCACCCCTCCCTGCTCAACTCTGGCTGGCTGGTCGTACCAGGCCCGCCCCTCAGACAGTACACTTTGCAGACCCCAATCCCAGCCTCCGCTGGTCTGTCTGCCCAGTGCAGTCAGCAAGGTGGGAGCCAGTTCCGAGATCAAACACACAAATGCAGGAAGCAACATACAGGCAGAGAGTCTGCCCTGCAAGGTCCCACCACCCACAGGCCAAGGCACCCAGTGGGAGGGGACCCAAAGTCAGTTCCCCGCAGCTCCCTGCATTGATAGTCTCAGCAAAGCTGGGGCAGCTTCACGGGCCACCACGGTGCCCCTCAGGGCTGGTCACTGATCCCAGCCTCTCTGCACCAGGAGCTCAGGGCGGGAGGGCTCCTCCCCTCCCTCACACCACGCAGATTCAGTGCTTTCTGGGGCTCAACACAGTGCCTTACAAGGAGGCAGAGGGTCCCCGTGTGCGGCCGCTCAGCGCAGTCCCCTGGTCCCTTACCACTGGGGTGCCACACACTTTGGGACAGCCCTTCCTATGGTCGGCACCCTGAGTGTTAGATGCCGGTCACGACCGCCACTAGCAGCTTTGTCTCGCTAGATAGGCGCCATCCGCCATTAGAGGCTTTGTTTCCTAGGAAGAAACCATCCCCTCTTCGGGGACTCATCGCTTCCCTGGGTCCCTCTGCCCTCCGCGCAGGGCACTCCTCCCCTTCTCCTGCACTCGGGGTGTGAGATCCCCGCTTTTGGTGGCCGGTCCGCACTCCCGAGGGGAGGGAGCTTTGCAGCCTACAAGCCTCTGGGCTTGGAGCCCAGCGCAGGCTTCAGGGGGGACTCCCCCTTCCTATGCCCCCCTTTCTTACCAGGCTCTATGATGTTTTTTCTGTGCTCCCCACTCATAGTCCGTCCACTCAGGTATGTTTCTCTGGTTTTTCCAAGCTGGCTACGTAGGATTTTAGGAGTAAATCGAGTCCGTGGCTGGGAGCAAAGGCATTCTGCTGCTTCTCACAGTGCCACTATCTTCCCCTCCCTCATTATCATTTCTGAGAGGATACTATGAGTATCCTACCAAATCCATCATGTTGTAAACAAATCTCCAATCCACTCTGAAGTCTATCTTCCCATGAACAATCCTAGTCATGTCTCTATATCCTGATAACCAAAGCACAGAAAGTGACTTCAGCACTGTCCTAACTTTCTATTGATACTTCCAAAACATTACTCCACATTTGTGTAAAAACCCCTTCTGCTTTAAGGTATGTGCCAGTTCATTTATTGCCTCTCAGCTTTAAATCCACTTGCATTGCCCTGCTTTTTCTATTGGAACTGGATTCTTCAGACTATGTGCTTATCAGTGGACTTGATATCAGGCTCATCCAAAACAAGGGTGATAAAGGGATGTACCTAACTCTGTACATCTCAGAGTTCTCTTTTACTCCTGTTACTAGTTAGCTGCCTTTGACCTGAATAACAATTTTTTAAAGTAAAAATTTCCATGCACAAATTACTGGTATGGCTTCTGTCTCCTCATAGGAGCCTGACACAGGGCTCATGCCCTGTAGCTATAACTTACTGCTTATTCCCCTACCCCCTTCTCCTGAATCCTTATTTTCTTTAATTTCCTGTTAAAGCCTTTAAATGTTATTGATACAACTTTAACCTCATATAAACATAAAACTCTGTTCTATGATAAAATTATCTCCACCAATACTGGTAAATCACAAGTCTGAAGACCTTCATGAACTGTTTTTTTGTGCTGTTTTTTTTTAGTTTTTGTCTTTAGTTCAGGGTCCAGTCAGTCCTCTTTGTATTGCTTTTATTTGAAACAGACTGTTGAACAACTTCATCCGTCTTCACTACAATGACGAAAGTATGATGGCCCCAATTCAAGCCTTCTGAAAGAATCAAGTGTTAACAATGCTAGGTAATTTTATTACTGTTATGGGTCACAGCTCAAATTCTACCTTTTCCAAGATACTTCTGCAAATCACCATAGCAGTAAGTGTTCTCTCTCTTCTCTAAGTAACTGAAAATCACTGCTACAGGCAGATGGTAGTGATGTTTGGCATTTCCTCAGCTCAAATCTCCAATCCACATTTATAACATATTAAGCCATTTGCAAGAATACAAGACTGTCTTTGTCCTCAACCCTGTTTGAAAAATAAGACATTTATATAACTTAGTAAAGGCGCTTTTGATTACAAACAACAGAATTACAGGTAAATTTACTTAAGAAAAACAAAATTTTAAATAAAGGCACAAAGGTGACCTTATACTATCACATTTCTGGTTCCAATCTAATGTGAAACCCAACTGCACTTCCTATCTGGAAGTTCATAAGATGGAATGTAAACTGAGAAGCTGTGGTCCAGGCATTATAGTCATCCCTTCTTATTCATGGGGAATACAATCCAAGACCCTTAGTGGATGCCTGAAACCGTGAATGTTTCAAACCTTACGTATTATGATTTTCCCTATACCTGTAATAAAGTTTATTTTATAAATCAGGCACAGCCCAGGCGGGCATGGTTCAGTGGTTGAGCACTGACGTAGGATCCAGGAGATCTCTGTTCAATTCCTAGTCAGGGCACATGCCCAGGTTGCAGGCTCCATCCCCAGTCAGGGTACAGGGGGGCAGCCAATCAATGACAACTCTGATCATTGATGTTTCTATCTCTCTCTCCCTCTCCCTTCCCTCTCTCTGAAATCGATATATATATTTTTTAAATCAGACACAATAAGAGATTAACAAAAGTAACTAATCATAAAACAGTACAATTATAATAATATACTATAATAAAAGTTATATGAATATGGTCTCTCTCTCAAAATACCCTATGGTACTGTGCTCACCATTCTTCTTGTGATGACATAAGATGATACAATGCCTACGTGATGAAGTGATGTGAGGTAAATGACACAGGTATTTTGGATGGCAGCTGGCCACAGATAACTAAAACTGCAGATAAGGGAGGACTACTGTACATTCTAAAGAATCTAAGATCCTGAGAAAATGCTTCAGGACAGTGCTGTACAGCAAATGTAACGAAAGCCAATATGTATCTTTAAACGTTCTAGGAGTAACAAAGAAGTAAGCAACAGATGAAATTAGTATTTACTGTATTTAACCAAATATACCTAAAATATCATTTAAACATGTGATCAATAAAAAAGTATTAATGGGATATTTTACATTTTTTACACTAAGTCTTTGAAATCCAGTGCACATATATTTTACACTCAGTAAATCACAAATCCAACTAGATACCTTTTAAGTGTTCAATAGCTATAAGTAGGAAGTACTATACTGAACAGCACAGTTTCAAGAATTCTTAAAATACTTAATGGTCTTAAAGTGGAGTATTTACTGCAATAAACTATATGCACATTCAAATGTAAAGAGAAAAAATTTACTACACTGGAAACAACAAATGTACTGCTTTGTGCATCCAGATAAACTTGCTTCTGTGCAGACCCAGAATAAAACTTGTATATAACTGGACTTGTAACTGAACATTTATTTTTTTCTTTCTTTTTAAATTTTTCCCACCACCCAAAGTCAAATCATCTTCTGTCACCATTTATTTGGTCCCCTTTACACCCTTTATTACACCTCCTACCCCTTTCTTCTGGTAGCCACCATACTGTTGTCTGTGTCTATGAGATTCAGTTTTATATCCCACATATGAGTGAAATCAGGATTCTTAGCTTTTTCTGACTTATTTAACTTAGCATAATACTCTCAAGGCTGTTCATAATGTTGCAAATGGCAGTACTTAATCTTTTCTTATGGATGAGTAGTATTCCATAGTATATATGTACCACATCTTCTTTATCCAATCTTCTATATCAAAGGACACATTGGTTGTCTCCATATCTTGGCCATGACGAATAATGCTACAATGAACATAGGGGTGTATATATCTTTGCAAATAAATGTTCCAAGTTTTTCGGGTAGGTACCCAGAAGAGGGATAGCTGGGTCATATGGTAGCTCTATTCTTTTTCTTTTTTTTTAAATCCTCATCCGAGGATATGTGTATTGATTTGAGAGAGAGCAGAAGGTGAAGAGGAAGAGGAAGAGGAAGAGGAAGAGGAAGAGGAAGAGGAAGAGGAAGAGGAAGAGAACGAGGGAGGGAGGGAGAGAAAGAGAAAAAGAGAAAGAGGAAGAGGAAGAGAGAGAGAAAGAGGGAGAGGGAGAAAGAGCAAAGATAAAGAGAGGGAGGGAGGGAGGGAAATCAATGTAAGGGAGAAACAGAAAGGTTGGCTCTCGTTCACACCCTGAACGGAGATCAAACCAGCAACCTAGGTATGTGCCCTGACCAGGAATCAAACTCGCAAACTTTCAGTGTAAGGGACTGCGCTCCAACTAACTGAGCCACACCAGCCAGAGCAGTAACTCTCTTCTTAATCTTTTGAGGAACCATCATACTGTTCTTCCATAGTGGCTATACCAGTTTACATTCCCACCAGAAGTGAATGAAGGTTCCTTTTTCTCCACAACCTCTCCAACACTTGTTATTTTACCTGTCTTATTGATAACAACCATTCTAACACGTGTGAGGTCATATCTCATTGTAGGTTTGATTTGCATGTCCCTAATAGCTAGTGAAGTTGAACATCTTTTCATGTATCTGTTAGCCGTTTTTATGTCTTCTTGGGAAAAGTGTCTGTTCGGTTCCTCTGCCATTTTTTAATTGGATTGTTTGTTTGGTGTTGAACTGTATGAATTCCTTATATATTTTGGATATTAATCCCTTGTTGGAGCTGTGGTTTGCAAGTATCTCCCATTCAGTTGGTTGCGTTTTTGTTTTCTTGGCAGTTTCTTTTGCTGTGAAGAAGTTTTATAGTTTCATACAGACCCATTCATTTATTTTTGCCTTTACTACCCTTGCTTTTGGGGCCAAATTCATAAAATATTCTCTATGACCAAGGTCCATAAGTTTAGTACCTATGTTTCTTCAATGTAATTTATTGTTTTAGATCTTCTATTTAGGTCTTCAATCCATTTTAAATTAATTTTTGCATAGGGGGATAAAATGCAGTCTAGTTTCATTCTCTTGCATGTGGTTTTCCCAGCACCATTTATTGAAGAAGCCTTCTTTTGTCCATCGTGTGTTTTTTGCTCTTTTGTCAAAAAGTATTTGTCCATATGCATGTGGTTTTATATGTGGGCTCTCAATTCTCTTCCAATGGTCTGTGTCTGTTTTTGATTATCTAACTCTATAATATATTTTGAAGTCAGGTAGTGTGATACCTTCGGCTTCATCCCTTTTTCTCAGGATTATTTGACTATTTGGGGTCTTCTGTGGTTCTATACAACTCTGATAATTGTTCCCTTTTTTTTTTAATGATATGGGAATTTTAATGGGGATTACATTAAATCTGTACATTGCTTTGGGCAATACGGCCATTTTAACTATGTTGATTCTGTCAATGCATAAACATAGAATAACCTTCCATTTGGTTGTGTTTTGGTCACTCTCATTTAATCATGCTTTATAGTTTTCAGTATATAGGTCCTTCACATCCTTTGTTAAGTTTATTCCTAGGTATTTTATCCTTTTGGTTCCAAATAAAAAGGAACTATTTTGTTTTTGTTTTTCATTTCTCTTTCCTCAAGTTTCGTTGTTAGTATATAAGAAAGCAGTGGATTTCTGTACATTGCTTTTGTACCCTGCAACTTCACTGCAACAATTGTTTATTGTTTCTGATAGTGTTTTGGTGGAATCTTTAGGATTTTCTATATACAAAATCATGTCTCTGGAAAAAATCATACTTTTACTTCTTCATTTCCAATTTTGATGGCTTTTATTTCTTTCTGTTGCCCGATTCCTCTAGCTAAGACTTCCAGAACTATGCTGAATAAGATGAGAGTGGGCATCCTTGTCTTCTTTCCTACAGAAAAGGCTTTGTTTTCCACCATTAAGGAAAATATTGGCTGAAGGTTTGTCATATATGGCCTTTATTAGGTTGAGGTACTTTGGGATTCCTCTTTTATTTTGCAAATCTTTGGCAAAATGTTTGTGACAGATTACGCATGGCTTAAGTTCATTTCTCGAGCCCAGGATTCTATCTATACATACTGGGACTTGTGTGGAAATAAAATCTCTGCTCTTTGCACTACCTCAGAGACCTAAAAACATGATCTACAGTGGAAAGAAGCAGTAATTGTCTTGACGCTATGTTAAAAGAAACTGAATGGGACTGAACATATAGTGAGAGGGCAAATTTTAAAATGTTGGTACACAAATACAAAACCAGATTTTTTTCCAAAACTACTACTGGAAAAACATTGTCGACAAAGAATTAAAAACATCAAAAAATACTTTTTTTTTTTTTTTTGAGCACACATAATTGCCTACTTTCTATAACTTCATTTATTTGAATGTTCCTTTGCTAGTAAATATGGTTCAAGGTTTTTGACAAGTTTATATTTTGGAAAGGCCCAATATATCATAAATACAGGTGACTATGTAATTTGTTATCCGAACTAGGACACTCTGAGAGTGCGAAGCAACACTAAAAATAGTTATACCAAGAACAGCAGGTATAAACCGTCCCAAGTAAACCAGAACACAGAGTAACTAACACATATGTGACCTTGCTAAAAATACACCTGAAAACAGATTCCTGGCTACTTTTATTTTAGGAGTCTTCCATACTTTTATACCAAAGAAATCTGTTCCACTAACCTTGTAAATCAAAATGTCTATCTGAACCACACAACAACCTAAAACCTATGGAACACAGCAACAGCAGTCCTGTGAGGGAAGTTCATACCATTACAGGCCTACCTCAAGAAACAAGAAAAAACTCTAATAAACTATCTAACACTACAGCCAAAAGAATTAGAAAGAGAACAACAATAAAAGCCCAGATTAAGTCAAAGGAAGGAAATAATAAAGATGAGAGAGGAAATAAATGACATAGAAACTAAAAAAACAAAGTATCCAAGAGCTGATTCTTTGAAAAGATAAACAAGATTGATGAACATTTAGCCAGACTGACCAACAAATAAATAAAATTAATAAAATAAATTAAAATGCTGGTACACAAATACAAAACCAGATTTTTAAATAGTTATACCAAGAACAGCAGGTATAAACCGTCCCAAGTAAACCAGAACACAGAGTAACTAACACATATGTGACCCAAATAAATAAAATTAAAAACGAAAGAGGTGAGGTAACAACTGAAACCATAGAAATATAAAGGATTTTAAGAACATACTATGAAAAACTATATACCAACAAGCTGGATGGCCTTAATGAAATGGACAAATTCCGAGAAAAATACAATCTTCAAAAAGTGAATCAGGAAGAATCAGAAAACCTGAAGAGGCCAATAACAACTGAGGAAACTGAAGCAGTAATCAAAAAACTCTCAGTAAACAAAAGCCCTCATCCAGACCACTTCACAGGGAGTTTTACTAAACATTCAAAGAAAAACTAACACCTATCCTCCTCAAACTATTCCAAGAAATCCAAGAGGAAGGAACACTCCAATGCTCTTTTTACGAGGCCAGCATTATCCTAATCCCAAAACCAGATAAAGACAATACAAAGAGAGAGAATTACAGGCCAAAATTCCTGTTGAACATAAATGCTAAAATCCTCAACAAAATATTAGCAAACTGGACACAACAATATATTAAAATGATCAGACATCATGACTAAGTGGGATTAATTCTGGGGATGCAAGGCTGGTTCAATATTCACAAATAAATAAATGTGATACAACAAATAAATTGAAAGACAAAAATCATATGATCATAGACACAGGAGAAGCATTAGACAAAATCCAACACCTACTTTTGATAAGAAATCTCAGCAAAGTGGGAATATAAGGAACATACCTCAACATAATAAACACCATGTATGACGAACCTACAGCCAACACCATACTAAATGGGCAAAAGCTAAAACCATTACCCCTAAGAACAGGAAAAAGACAGAGATGTCTGCTTTCACCACTCTTATTCAACATAGTACTGGAAGTCCTAGCTACAGTGATCAGACAAGATGAAAATAACTGTCATTATTTGCACATGACATGTTATGGTACATAGAAAGCCCGACCTAAAGACTCCACTAAAAACATGACTAGATTTAATAAATGAATTCCTCAATGTAGCAGTATGTAAAATTAACACCCAGAAATCACTAGCATTTTTATACACAATTAATGCTCCCTCAGAAAGAAACACTTAAAAGACAACCTAATTCACAATTGCAACAAAAAAATTAAGATACCTAGAAATAAACTTAACCAAGGAGGTAAAACACTTGTGCTCAGAAAACTACAGGACATTGAAAAAAGAGATAGGAGATATAAACAAGTGGAAGAACATACTGTGTTCATAGATTGGCAGAATTAACATAATTAAACTAAACATACTACCTAAAGCAATCTATAGGTTCAATGCAATCTCTATTAAAAAAATACCAATAGCATATTTCATAAATCTAAAAAACTCCAAAAATTCATATGGAACCAAAAAGACCCTAAATAGCTGCAGCAATCTTGAGAAAGAAGAACAAAGTTGGAAGGATCATAATACCAGATGTCAAGTTATGCTACAAAGCGACTGTAATCAAAACTGCCTGGTATGGCCCAGCCAGCATGGTTCAGCAGTTGAACATCGACCTATAATCCAGGAGATAGATCTCTGTTCAATTCCCGGTAAGGGCACACGCCTAGGATGCATGCTCAACCCCCCAGGAGGGGGCGTGAAGGAAGCAGCTGATCAATGACACATCATTGATATTTCTCTCTCTCTCCCTCTCCCTCTCCCTTCCCGCCCTCTCTCTGAAATCAATAAAGACAGTTTTTAAAGAAACCTGGTTGGTAAGGGCACAAGAAAAGTCGTATAGATCAATGGATCAGAACAGAGAACACAGAAATCTATCCAAGCCATTATGCTCAATTAATATTTGACAATGGAGGCAAGAGCATACAATGGAGTAAAGACAGCCTCTTCAATAAATAGTGTGGGGAAAATTAGACAGGTACATGCAAAAAAAAATGAAGCTAGACCATCAACTTAGACCATACACAAGAATAAACTCAAAATACATAAAAGACTTAAATGTAAGACATGAAACCATAAAAATCCTAGAAGAAAATGTAGGCAGCAAAATATCAGACATGTCACGTAACAGAATTTTCAGATACATCACCTATGGCAAGAGAAACAAAGGAAAAACTAAACAAATGAGACTACATCAAACTAAAAAGTTTCTGAACAGCAAAAGAAACCAGCATCAAATTGAAAAGGGAACACACTGCATGGGAGAACACATTTGCCAATGATATATCTGTAAGGGGTTAACTTCCGAAATACATAAATGTACTCATACAACTCAATAAAAGGAAGACAAACAACCCAATTAAAAAATAGCGAGACGACCTAAATAGACACTTCTCAAAAGACGACATACACAGATGGCCAGGACAAATATGAAAAAGTGCTCAACGTCAGCAATCATCAGGGAGATGCAAATTAAACCTACAATGAGATATTACCTCACACCTGTCAAAATGGCTACCATCAATAAATCAACAAATAACAAATGCTAGCAAAGATGCGGAGAAAAAGGAACCCTAGTACATTGCTGGTGGGAATGCAGACTGATAAAACCACTATGGAAAAGATTGTGGAGTTTCCTCAAAATACTAAAAATGGAAATACCATTTAACCCAGTGACCCCACTTTTAGGAATATATCCTAAGAAGACAGAAACAACAATCAGAAAGAATATATGCACCCCTATGTTCATAGCAGTGTTGTTTAAAATAGCTAATATCTGGAAACAGCCAAAGTGCCCATCAGTAGATGAATGGATTAAAAACCCATGGTATATTTACACAATGTAATACTATGCAGCTGTAAAAAAGAAGGGTTTTCTATGCAGCTGTAAAAAAGAAGGGTTTCTTACCCTTTGAGATACCATGGATGGATCTGGAGAGTATTATGCTAAGCAAAATAAACCAGTCAGAAAAAAAGATCTCACTTATATGTAAAATCTAAAGAAAATAAACTGATGAAGAAAAATATATACAGAGACACTGAAATATGCAATACAATGATGTATTTCAGAGGGAAGGGACAGAGGCAGGATCAGATTAACCAAAGAACTTATATGATAAATGCAAACCCATGACAAACAACAGTAAGGGGGAGGGAGTGGGGTGGAGGAAGTCAACGTGGGAAAAAGGGAATTTCTGTAATACTTTCAACAATAAAAATAAAAAATAAAAGGGGGGAGTCTGTTTCACACAAGTAGAATAAATACCTCCTATAAAACACTTAAAGCACAGATTCCAAAACAGCAGAGGACAGAGTGGAATATACACTGACACTCTCCCAGGACCAAACTGGAATTACAACTAAAATATAGAAAAACCATCCTGAGTAATCAACTAAAGACTAGCTGAAGAGCACCCTCATAACCAAGAACATAAAGGGGAGACAGCACAGAGACTGGTAAGAAGGGCATAGGCGTGAGAGGGCTGGCAGGGCTCCCACAGACAGCAGCTGAAGTTCCAAAGAGACATCTCAGCTGTGGGTGGTTCCCACTGAAAGCTCTGGGGTCTAAATCCCAAACTGGACTTCCCAGCCAAGAGCACAGAACTAAGAAAGGTGCCCACATAACATCTGGCTGAGAAAAGCAGTGCGGTTTCTGTCTGCTAGGGAGAGACTGCTAGAAATGCAGGTACCCTCTTAAAAGGCCATCCTACAAAGTTTTGTGTGCAGTCATTCACCTTGGTTTGTGGCGGACGGAGGGCAGAGTGGACTAGAGCTGTTTGAGGAGAATCTAGGGATGCTGGCTCTGGGGATGGAGCTCAGAGGGCAGCCATCTACAAACCTGTGCTGCGTCATTCCCCCATACTGCAGAGGACATCTTTCTCAGGCAGACCTTTACCATCCAAGCAGCTTTTGCCTATAGGGGAAGCAATTGCCCCACCCTGTTGGAAAACCTCTCATCCCACTCTGTGGAGTTTATACAGCCTAAGGCTCATTAAGACACTGAGTAAGAATTAGCCCCTGGGAGCTTTGAGTCTTTGCCTGATTTACTTCTGGATCCAGGACTTGGAAAAGCAAACCTTGGTGTGCATCTTGGTCCTTTCCAAATGCACCCACCCCCAGAAAAGGGAGCCACAAGATGTTGAGTGCAGAAAGCTTCAAACAGGGAATCCAAAGCCAAGCACAAACAGCGTCTGACACTGGGCCACACCAGAGACCATCCAAAAGACTGGGAGTCCTAGCATATCTACCTAATACATAGATATAACAAACCCAAACAGGCAGCCAAAATAGGGAGGAAAAAAATAAGTCCCAAATGAAAAAACAAGAGGATTCTCCAGAAGAAGAGATAAGTGAAACAGAAATAAGCAATCTATCAGATAGAGAGTTCAAAATATTGGTCATAAGGATGCTCAAGAGCATGAGAAACAATATCGAAGCTATGAGGGAAATTAAGAACATAGTAGAAATAAAAAATTCACTGAAAGAAATAAACAGCAGATTAGGGGAGGCTGAGGATCATATCAGCAAATTAAAAGGGTAGAAAAAAATCACTCAGAGAACCAAAAAGAAAAAAACAATTAAAAAACAGGAGGACAGTTAAGGGAGCTGTAGGACACCATGAAATGTAACAATAGTCACATCATAAGAATACCAGAAGATATAGAAAGCAAGGGTTAGAGAACCTGTTTAAAGAAATAATGGCAGAAAACTTCTCTAACCTGGTGAAGAAGAAAGTCACACACATTCTGGAGCCAGAGTCCCAAGCAAGAAGAACCCAAAAGAGGCCCACACCCAATTATATCATAATTAAAATGCCAAAAATTCAAGACAAACAGAGAATCTAAAAGGCAGCAAAAGAAACAAAATCTGTACCTACAAAGTAGCTCCCATAAGGCTATCAGCTGATATTTCATCAGAAACTCTACAGGCCAGAAGGGAGTGGCATGAAGTATTCAAGGTAATGAAAGGCAAAGATCTGAAACCAAAGCTACTCTATCCAGCAAAGCTATCATGCAAAATAGATGGTGAAAAAAAGAGCTTCCCAGACAAAAAAGACTAAAGCAGTTTATCACCACCAAACCAGCAATACAGGAAATGTTAAAGGAACTACTGTAAATTGAAGTATAAATAGAAACATAGGCATAAAGATTTAAAATGGCAATAGATAAGTGCCTATCAGTAATAACCTTAAATATAAGTGGACTAAATGCTTCCATCAAAAAACATAGGGTGGCTGAATAAATAAGAAAACATGACCCAAATATATACTGTCTACGAGACCCACCTCAGCCCTAGCCAGTTTGGCTCTGCGGTTAGAGCACTGGCCTGTGGACTGAAGGGTCCAGAGTTCAATTCTGGCCAAGGGCACATACCTGGGTTGCAGGCTTTATCACTGGGTGCAGGAGGCAACCAATTGATGTCTCTCTCTCACACTGATGTTTCTCTCTGCCCCTCTTCCCCCCGACCCCACGCTCTCTGAATCCTCGGTGAGGATTTAAAAAACAGAAACCTAAATCTAACAACATGACTGTCTACTTAGAAAATCACAAGAAATCTACCAAAAAAAAGCTTCTAGAACTATTAAATGAGTTAAGCAAGGTTGTAGGGCACAAGGTCAACATATAATAATATTTTTATATACTGGAAAATCAAAATTAGAAAACAAAACCATTTAAAATTGCTCCAAAAACATGAAATACTCAGGTATGAGAACTACGAAATGCTGATGAAAGCAATCAAAGGTACATAAATAAGTGAAAAAACAGACATTGTGCTCATGGATTGAAAGACTCACACAGTTAAAATGTCAATTCTTCCCAAATTGTTCTATGGATTTAATTCAATTTATATTATAATTCCAACCAGAATTTTTGCAAAGACAGATGACTAAAATTTATATTGAAAGACAAATTAAGTAGAATAAAGAATTTCAAAAAGAGAGGAACGACACTGGAGGATTCAAACTACTTTATTTTAAAATGTACAACAAAGGTACAGTAATGAAAACAATGTGGAATTGGCAAAAACAAAGCCACACAGATCACTGGAACCAAACAGAATCCAGAGATAGACCCACACACTGATTTCTGACACAGGTGTACATACAATTCAGCAACTAAAGAACAGTCTTTTCAACAAATAAGGTTGAAATAACTGGACATCCATATGCTGGTGGGCAGGAAAACACATCAACTTTATATTAAAATTAACTCAAAATGGATCATAAATCTAAGCATGAAATGTAAAGTGTAAAATTCCTAAAAGAAATCAGAGTAGAAAAAAACCTGTCCACCTGGATTAGACAAAGAGTACTTAGATAAGACACTAAAAGCACAATTCACAAAGCACAACTGATAAATTGAACTTCACCAAAATTTAAAAGTTTTGCTCTGCAGAAGACAAAAGAGTGTGCAAAGACAAACAACAGACTGGGAGAAATTATTTGCTAACCATTAACAAAGGCAACTGTGTACAGAATATATAAAGAACTAAAAACTCAACCATCAGAAAACAAACAACCAATTTTTTTTTCCCCTTCACCACTATTCACAGGCTCCATGACTTTGGTCCAAGTTCTTAGCCTTAGTTTCCTTACCCTATGTTTCTGTTTTGAGTATTACAAAAATTAATGCCTTTTAAATAAAAGTATCCAAATACATAGTAAGCTCGTAGTAAATGTAGATTGTTTCATTATGAGACTGTTGAAGCTAATACACAGAATGACATTCCAAACTATTTCACTAATATTTCACTGCCAACCTCTAGGATATTTTTTCTACCATGTTGTTTTATGCACATATTACTCTCCATTCCCTCTCCTGGAAATACCTTTTTTCCCCCACAGCTCTTTTCATCTTGATAAGCCCCTACTTAGTATTTAATACCCAACTCAAATATCCCCTCCACTGGATGGCTTTCCCAATTTCCTTGGACACAGTCAGGTGCAGCTTTTCTGCACTCATAGCATGTATTATTTCTATTATTTAATTAGTCACATTACACTGAAATGTTAACTACAACTTTTTACTGTTTAAGATTGTGATTTATTTCTATATCTCTTCCCAAGAAATGACTGGGGAAAAATCAAATGTTCCATAATAAATGGGTGGATAGATGAAAAGGAAAGGGAAAGAGAGAGTATAAGGAGAGAAAGAAAACAAGGAAGGATGGCTATATAGGCAGTATTCCATCAAAAGTGGATAAAAGTGAATCTATTTTCTGCCCCCCACCCCCACCCCTGAACCTCCTCGGCAGTTCTCTGTATTTTTTCAAAGCTGTCACTATCTGCTACTCCTGGGCTCAAAACTTTAGTCTTATTTGCCCCCTTCTTCCCCAACTCCTTGAAAGTTACTCACTTAGGATGCCATTCCATCTTTCTTCACAGTATGTGTTAATCTGTCCACCACTTGTTATTACTTTTGCACCAGTAGAACTTGTGCCTATTTTTAAAACCTTCCCAGTTGCCTTGCCATATTCAGTCTCTCCCTATTAAAAAAAAATTTTTTTTATCTTTGTTGTTGAAAGTATTACAGATGTCCCTTTTTCCCCCCATTGACCCCCTCCACCCTGCATCCACCCAACGTCCAGGCCTTCCCCATACCAATGTCTGTATCCATGGCTTATGCTTATAAACATGTAAGTTCTTCAATTATTTTTTTAAGAAACAAAAGATTTAAAGGGACTCTCACCAATAATGGCAAGTAAGCAGAGAAAAAGATGTTCAGCAACAGTTGTCATTAGAGAAAGCAAACTGAAACTACAAAACACCACTACATACCTATTAAAGTGGCAAAAACAAAAACAAAGTACTGGACAATACCAAGTACTGGTGAGGATGCCAAGCAACTAGAACTCTTGTTCACTGCTGGACGGAATACAAAAAAGTACAGCCACTCTGGACAACAGTGTGACAGTTTCTTATAAAGTTAAACACTTATCACATGGCCCAGCAATCTCATGCTGGGATATTTACCCTAGAGGAATGAAAACATGTTGACAAAAAAAAACTATACATGTTTACAATAATTTATTCATAATCCCCAGAAAGTGAAGATAACCCAGTTGTCCTTCACCACGTGAATGGACAAACGGTGGTACCTCCATACAATGGACTACTACTCAGCAATAAAAAGAAACTATATACACAATACAGATGCAACTTAAAGGTTATACACTATGTATTTCCACTTATATGACATTATGAAAAAGGCAAAACTATAGGGATGGAGAAGAGATGAGTGGTTGCTGGGCAAGAGGAGTGGAGGGAAGGTTTGACTACAATGGGCGAGGATGAGGGAATTTTTGGAAACTATTATATATCCTAATTATGGTGGAAGTTAAAGGAATGCACCATACACATAATACTCATAAAATTGTGTGTGCACACATACACAGAGTTAATTTTATGTTAACTTAAATTTTTAATTGATCTAATGATCTTTACTCCATCCAACCCCAACTCCTACCCCAAACTTCCTCATGACCTATGTTTCCTAAATCAGTAAATAATACCACCAGTTACTCTGTTGCTCTTTCATATGCTTCATGGGTCAACTAAGCAGTCTAAATATCTGGTTCACAGTTCTATTCCCAATGCCTAGCATATAGCAGGTACTCAGTACACATTTGTTATCTAAACAGAAAACTATTAAGGAAGAATAAAATCTAAAAGACCTATAGTCACGAACACACACAAAAAGCAAAAGAGTAAGGTAAAAAAAAAATTTAATCAATGAATTTAACATTAAAAATAAATTAAGGATTTCTGTTCAAAGGACACCACAAAGTAAACAAACAGATGACAGAGAAAAATGATTTGCAATGTCTAAAGCCAACAGATATACAAAGAACTGCAAATCAACCAGAAAGACTAGAAACCTGACTCTGACACAGAATGAATACAGAATGTAAACAGAATGTAAAATGAATACAGAATGTAAACAGGAAAGTTACAGAAGCTGACTGAACAGTTGTAATCACTGCAAGACTCATCAGTAATCAGAAAAATGCAAATTCACCTAATAGAGCTCTTTATACTCAAGTCAAAATGCCAAAGTTTAGAAAGATAAGTCCTATAAAATGTTGGCAAAGGAGAAGGAGAGGTTCACTCACATGTGTTGCTGGTATGGGTATAAACTAGTGCAAACATGCTACGAAACGACCAGGCCATGCTTAGTGAAATTAAGGTAGATGTGTGTCATACAAATATAACAACCCCACTCCTGGGTTTATGGCTCACAGAAATATATGCGAAGGTCAGTAAGGATGCATGTAAAAGGACTTTCATCATGGCTATTCCCATACTGCAAGAACTGGGGGAGTAAATGTCATGGATGCATACTATGAAAACCAAGCAGCAAGCAAAGGCAGTAACTAGGGGCACATACAATAACAGATACAGCCTTAAAGCACCATGTTGAATAGAAGGGGGAAAAAGTAAAAAACATAGACTATATTACAAAAATTAAGTTCTTTAGTCCTCCCAACAACCTTATAATATTTTCCTCATTTTACAGATGAAGAAACAAATTCAAAAATCATTATGTAACTTGCCTATGGTCACACAGTTAATAATCAGAATATAAAAAAGAGTAAGATGTACTGCACAGTATCACAAATTAAAAACACACAAACCTTTTATATTTTATAGATTTTGATACATATTCAAGAAAATATATTAAACATATTGGAGAAGGAGCCTAAGAAGAGACTGGAAATGGGAACCAGCACGGCAGATAAAGGGGGAGGGAAAACACAAAAAATAAGAGACCCCACACTGTCCAATAACGATAATGTACTATGAACTAAACACTGCAGTTATTCAACTTTCTACCCTTAAGGACCAAACTATACAATGTATTTTTATATATTTACTGAATGACTGAATGCCAGAAACCTGGACTCATCCTTGATATCTCCCTCTACCTTTTCCCACTTCCTCCATATCCAATCAATCACCACCAAGTCTTGTCTATTCCATTTCAAATACATTTCAAATATGTCAGCCTCTCTGCCCAGCCGCGTGAGCATCGACCTGGGATCCAGGCGATCAGGGTTCAATTCCCGGTCAGGGCATATGCCCAGGTTGCGGGCTCCATCAATGACTCTCTCATCATTGATGTTTCTCTCTCTCTCTCTCCCTCCTCTCCTTTCCTCTCTCTGAAATCAATAAAGATATATACGTCCACTAATACTCCCTGGTCCAATCCAGAATCACCATAACGACTTTCTAAACAATTGCCCTTCCTCAGTCTTGCAATTTATTCATCGTTAATCTGATTCTGACACTCCCTGTCTACACACTCCAACAGCTTCTTGTTAGTTTTGTGATGAAGTCCAAAGTCCTTAACACGCACAACAAGGCCCTGAAGTATTTACTCTTATTCTACCTTTCCTGTTTTCTTTTCCTTTTTTAAAAAGACTTTTTATTGATTTTTAGAGAGAGATGAAGGGAGAGAGGGAGAGAAAGAGAAACAATAATGGGCTACCTCCTACACACCCCCAACTGGGGCTAGAGTCTGCAACCCAGGCATGTGACCTGACCGGGAATCAAACAGGCAACCTTTCATTGCATGGGACAATGCCCAACCAACTGAGCCACATGGGCCAGGGCTACCTTTCCTGGCTTCTTTCACACCATAATCCTCCTCTCTCACTACACTCCAGCCACTATGATCTTCTTTCCATTCCTCATACTCTTTCCCAATTAAAATCTCCTTCCCACTTAGAAGGGATACAGACCCACATTTGACTGGGTGCATCTGTCAGATCTCAGCTGAAATGTCACTTTCTTAGGGAAGCTTTCCCTGATACACTTAGCCTAGCTTAGATCTAGGTTAGGTCTCTGTTATGTACTTGTCTTTTATAGCACTTATCAATATTGTAATCAATTCTTTCTATAAGTTCCTGCTTATTATGTGCCTCCCTAGCTAGATTATAAACTCCATAAGGAAAAAAAAATTCAGGTGTTACTCACTACTTTCTCCTCTATACCTACCTAACACAATGCCCAGTATATAATATGTTTTGTATTAATAATCCAACTAAAGGCCATAAAATACTGCTAAACTTTCTATTTGCTTTAAAAAAAAAAAAAGCTTTAAAATGCCTGTTGGTGTTTTGTTTTTTTAATCCTCATCTGAGGACATTTTTTTCATTGCTTTTCAGAGAGAGTGAAAGGCCGAGAGAGAGAGACACATCGATGAGAAAGAGACACATTGACTGGTTGCCTTCCACACGCACGCCGACTAGGGCCGGGGATCAAGCCTGCAACAGAGGTACGTGCCCTTGGCCGCAATCGAACCTGGGACCCTCTAGTCTGCAGGCTCATGCTGTAGCCACTGAGCCAAACCAGCTAGGGTACCTGTTGCTGTTTTCTAAAGTAAATTTAGAAAATGCATTATTTCTCTCCAAAAATTTCCTTTGTCCTGTGATATTTGATCTGTGAGTCAATACTATATTAAAAGTTTTAGAATAATTAACAACCTTCTCTTCTCAAAAGCTCCCATTTCTTTCAAATTTAAGGGTAGTCCATTCTCAAAGTGATCAGCATGGATTTCAACTCAGTAATATACATATTTCATAAACAAGGAAGAATCCTCTACAATGCAGGAGAGAGAAATACATCAGTCAAAATATCCCTAGTCTATCACATTTAAGTAATATTTTGTCAATCAAAAAAAAAAAAAAGAAAACCTCTGGGGAGGAAAATGTCATATATCTAAAGAGCCTAGGTAGACTCTAAATCTGAATATGACACCTACAAAGGCAAGAATACACTATTAAATTCTTATCAAATATTTAGTACTTGCTGTTAATATTTTACCACCAGGTGGCAGATCCATACAACTTTCTAGAAATGCTCTACATTTAGCCTCAGAAGTTAGTCCAATCAGAAGAAATTTTAGGAAAAGTTAAATAATTTTAAGCATATTTGAACCTGAGCCAGTTTACCACAGGCTAGATAAAACTGCTTCTCAGAACATTATTTAACACATCTATTTAACTGTAAATTTGTCTTTAGGCCACAAAGAGCACACAACTATTTTTAAAGAAAGCAAAACACTAAAATACAATTTTAAATGTGGTTATCCACAATCCAGTCATTCAAAATCCTCCAAAGTGTAAGAGAAAACTTTGAATCCAAAAGTAAAGAAAGCAAGAGACGAAAAGAAAGTGTGGGAAAAGACATGACGAGAAAATAAGAACAAAGAAGAAATGCCTACCATACCAAGAATTTATACAATCCCACGTTATAGTAACCCAAAAGAACCAGCAACATTTCTGTTTTTATCAAAATATTCTAGTCAATAGACTTTAATATCAAGTCAACCAGCTAATTAAGAAATTGACTTCAAATTTTTCAATAAAATAATTCTAATATTCTAAAAAATGTATTATTAAACTTCAAGATGAAATACATAATCTCAAGATCATTGTTTGTTATTTTAAAATGCTATCAAGCCCGGCCAGCGTGGCTCTGCGGTTGAGCATCGACCTATGATCCAGGAGACTGCAGTTCAATTCCTAGTCAGGGCTCATGCCCAGAGGCAGTCGATCAATGACTCTCGCCATTGATGTTTTTATATCTCTCTCCCTCTCCCTTCCAGTCTCTGAAGTCAATAAAAATATATCTTAAAGAAATAAAATAAAATGCTATCAAAACTATTGGCAAATGCATCCTTTCTAATGAGAATATCCTCATCAGCTCTCACCACCCTGGCTGTGGAACACCCTCTCCTCCGCCACTCCTCCCTTAGCCCTCCTCCAGCTCCTCCTGCCTTCTTCTGGCCCATGTTTGCAGAAGTAGCCATGGCTCCTGACACTCAGAAGGAGACCCATGGCCACCACAAATGCCAGACAATAAATAGATCAGCTTCCTCACTAATACTTCCTTCCTGGTATCCCTCAAAATCTACCTCAGCCACAATTAGAAACCAACACCCCACCTGCATCATGAACTAGGGCTGATCTGAGTTTTGTGGGGTTTGAAGAATTAATTTGGGGGGGCCTTTTAAGAAAGATGGGGGGATTCAATTTTGCAGATTTTACGAAAATATCTAAGTACTGAACATGTTGCTAAAGCCTCTCCCAGGCCCTGGAATGGGTCCCTGCAGGTGAGGGGATCCAACTTAAAGGTAAATCATCCCTGCCATGAACACACACTAAGTATCTAAATCCAGTTTGTTAAATAAAACAACTGGTATATCAATTCCAATCAGTAAAAGTTAAAATAGTGCCTAAGAGTTACAGTGTTTATTACTTTAGAACAAAGTGGCTAAAATTAACAACAGCCCTGGTCAAGTTAGCATAGTTAGAGTTCACCCCATACACCAAGGTTGTGGGTTTGCTCTCCAGTCAGGGCACTTACAAAGAATCAACCAATGAATGTATAAATAAGTGGAACAACAAATTGATGTTTCTCTCTCTCCCTTCTTCTCTCTCTCAACAAACTCAATTAAAAATATATATATTTTAAATAAAATTAAGGACAGAGCTAAACTGTCTAATGATGACATGAGAGCAAAGCATAGAGGGGAAATTTTTTTTAGCAGGACCAAGGGGAGAGCGGAATATGTACACATTCACTCCTAAAGCACTCTGCCATAGGTCTCCCCCAGGAACAGTTTTCGCCACTGGGTTCTCATTTACACAACCCAGCTTCAGAAAGCGTTTACTTTTCTTCCCTGACAGAATCACTCAAATAGAGAAAAAACAATTCTCAAGTGACTCTGCTTTGGGAAATTTTTCTTTCAAGTATGCATCGTAAGTCCAAGGTCCCTCACAAAATTAAAAGTTGCCAAATCTCTCATTCCTTCCTCTAACACAAATTGTTTTAATATACACAAAGGTCTTAGCAGCTTATCTGGGTGAACAAGAACACAAGTTCTCATTTCCTAATAACTTCCTGAATATTTTATTATCGTTTCCTCCCAGGAAATCTACTCACTCTATGTAGCTCCAAAACTAACAGTCCATTTTGAAAGGGAAACTATTCAAGTTTCCCTTTAAAAGATTACCTCCACTACTAGGTTACTGTTTGACAACATATCTAAGTAAAAAAGATATGAGTTGAAAATACATATGAATTTTATAACAAACATACAGAAAAAAAAGGGAGATAATTATTTAAAATCAGAATATATTTTCACATACCAATTGAGAAAATACAAATAAATAAACACTATATTCACCAAAACTGATTGAATAATACACTTAAGATCTACATCATTTCAACGATATCTACTTTTCAATTATAACTCAGGAAAAATTAAAATTTTTTAAAAAGGCAAAGAATATGATTGGGTAATTTTACGCATTAACAAGAAAAATTATTGGTACTCTTTTCTAACTCCTGTTTCAGGGGAAAAGATTTACAGAATTTATCTTGTATGTTTTAACTCCAGGATATTTTTAATACATCGTTTGTATTCCTAGGATCACAATTTTGGGCCTATTTTATAGCACAACAGTATACAATACATGGTAAACTGTTTAGAGTAAAACAAACCTCCTGCTCTTTAGAGCAAAGGATTTGGGGCAGTAAATAACTAGTAATAAGGCTCCAAAGCAAAATCTATTTGGGCATTCTCTTGGCCATATACACTTCCGAACAATTTTAAAAGAACTTTTTTCCTTTCTCTTTGGAACAGGGGAAGTAGATCTGACTACACAAAGGGGATGGGGATACATGCCAGCATATTAAAAAGGGAAAGAGCCAGCATTCCAGGAGGGAAAACCAACACTGTTTAGTATATTGTAGTAGAGTAAGCTGGTTAATAGCCTGGCCTAGATTCAAATTCCTGCCTATCATTTACTAGGTATATAAACACAGATTAAATGATGTATTACATGTAACACACTTTTTAAAAGTCTCTGGTACATAATGCTTTTCCACAAGAGAAAACTGAGGCACGAAGAAGTTAACCAACTTGCCTAACTAAGGTCCTCAAATTTTGGAAACACTCAACATGGCTAGTGTGTAGACATGAGGAAGAGATCTGCAGAAAGACACAGGAAAGTATAACCAACTGAATCTTAACACAGTAGAAAGATAGGGCATCTGCTATACCTGGGTAACCAACGGCTGCTCATGCCACCCTAGGCCTACACCATAGCGTCCCTAAAACCTTTTAAGAACTTTTTACTATGAATTGAACTTCTTATTTAGCAGGACAGTAGGAAGCACTGCCATTACCTAAATTAGACAGAACCCTCTCTGAGGTGAGAAGAGGGGGTGAGACCAGCCCAATCACCTACACTGGCTGCTCTTCAATCATCCTTGAAGATATCAAGATGAAAAACTACAACAAATTTCAACTGGAACACTATTTTTAATACAGCAACATAAATAAATACAGTACATCACAGAAATCATTCTAAAAGATCAGTATCATTCTCCCTCTCCAGCAGGGATTCTGTAAATTATCTGAGTAAAGAAAACTTTACTCCAATCCCTAGCACAATGCTTCACACATGATAGCTACTCAATGAATGCTTACTGAATGAATAAATAAGTCTGAGAGTCTGTTTACTATTGGAGAATTGTAAGTAGTTTTCCCTAAACAGTTAAATAGACTGAACTTCTCCCTCAGAGAACACAAACTATTTGAAGTTCCAAAAACTACATCTTAAATTGGAGAAAGTCACTGAACTATACAGCAAAACTTCATTCACACAAGCTTCCTTGTACTTACTTGTTTACATGTTCTTCTCTGTGAAATAGGCCTTTATACTGCCAAAATTGAGGAGGGTGAAGAACATAGCTAGTTTAATTTGTGTTTTTAAAATGCAGCCAATTAAAATGTAGCTATGGAAGCCTAAAATGTGGCTCAAAAATTGCTGTTATTCTATCACCTATCTTAGAGAAGTTTCCTCTTAGTAATCATTGAGGATGTTTCTGAACATTTTCTGGTAACTCAGGTCTTTTGCAGATACTGCCTCACTTCATCTTCAGGGGAAGAGGGAACTAGGACCTAAGAAAATATAGTCTCCTTAAAAACCAAAACATGATCCTTCTAAATCCTCGGAGATAAGCAGCAATGACTTGGGACGAGAAGAAAGGGAGAGTTAAGGCCAAAGTAGTGGCAAAATAAAAGTGAGAGAAGTCAGGCTTGCTTCTAAAGAAAAAAAATCACCTATCAAAAAGGGACCGCTTCAGGATTTGAGGTGGCAATGGGATAAGTGGTGAGGTCAGAAGGAGTTAGAAACACAGAATTAGAGAGAATAAAATTACCCTTTGCTCTGTACAAGATCCCAGGCCTTCTCCAACTGCCATAGCCCTCAGAGGCCCCCTTATGTTTACTGTCAGTACCTTATATTTATAATCCACGCAACCAATATTGACTGAAAATCAACTATGTGCCTGGCACAGTTCTAGACAGTGGAAAACGAGTAATGAGCATTCATTTAGCACAAAAGATAAGATAGATGGGATTGTTATTTAACTTCTTTAGGTCCTTTAACCCCCAACCAGACTGTAAACCTTTTGAAGGCAGTATCTTTCAACTAGATCACAAGTACTTTGAGGACAGGTAAATATTATGTACTAAATGTCATTATCTTCGCAGCTTCTTGTATCTAGACATATCACAGGATCTATTCATATCCCTGTTGTTACTGATAAAAAAAGAAAAATATTCATCATGATTGTTTGTAAACAAAGTTATACCATCACAACCCAAAAGCAGCAAGAAGGTAGATTAATACTACACCTAAGTTCCTGGTTCTCTGTACTTCTGCTAAATTCACTGGAAGCAATATTACACCATTTCCCAGCCTGGATGTCTACCTCTCCTTCCACGCTCAATTATTCCTCAAGGTGGTGCAAATATGAGACATTCATTTTATATTTGGAGAAGTTTTTAAAAATATATATATATCTTTACTGATTTCAGAGAGAGGAAAGGAGAGGGAGAGAGAGATAGAAACATCAATGATGAGAGAGTCATTGATCGAGCCCACACCCTGGGCATGTGCCCCGACCAGGAATCGAACCCCGATCACCTAGATCCCTGGTCGACACTCAACCGCTGAGCCACGCCCGGCTGGGCCCTGGAGAACTTTTTACTAAATTTATCAAGAAAGGAAATTCAACAGAAAGAGAAAGTGCCATAGTGCTGGTTACAGCTCAAGTAACATGCAACCTAATCAAGTGATGTGACCTCTCTGGATCAGAGAGTAAGGACAGGGTGAAGTAGATGATCTTAAAGTTCCCCTTTCAGTTAAAAAAAACTTCTAAGATTCATTAATTCTCATACATGATGCACACAGGTTCAGCTAAAATGATTTTACAATAGAACAGCATTATTTGACTTAACTGAATGGGCAAAATTACTTAGCTGGTGACAAGGCATCGTATGACATAAAATAAGCCATTAACTGGCTCCAACTCCACACAGAGTTTTACACTGAGAAACGCCCTTCCATCATCACTACCATGTGGACAATAATCACCAACATGTACTTCCAGATATAGACTTCTCCCAACTCAAACCTGTTCCCACTTCTAGAAAAGCAACTGAAAATGCATGTCTTCCCGATAACGGATCATTAGCATTTTTCATTTTATAAAGTTGGCATATATCAAGGTGGACTGCTCATTTGGCATTAATTGTATATTGCCTTGAGACATACTGATACTTATACTGTATCCTATTACATTAGACAAGTTCCTTAAGGGCAAAAGCTATGTCTTACGCAACTCTGTACCTGCCATAACACACTATTCAGCAAGTAAGACCACCACCACCCACCCACACACACACACACATACACAAATCTCTGCTAGTTAAATGACTGCTTGACTTTCTATTTGACTTGGGGTTCCTATAAGGCTGGGAATATATATTATATTCACTTACCTCTGTATGGTCTAAAGTATAACTTAGCTACTGAATCTAAGCCTCACTTTATCACCTATAAAAGCAGAAAAATAAACTGATTCATCCTGTAACTCTGTAGTTTTGAAATAGTCTTTTATTCAAAAATAAATATTTCTGAGGACATATTATGTCAGCTATTATATTAGGCCTGAGGACACAGAGATAAAAGTTATGGCCACTACCTAGAAGGACATGGTCTAGTGGTCATAGTTTGAATTGCTCCCTCTGGCCTCTGGTCACCAGATGCCAGCATTTTGATGCTTGAAAAGCAATCAGTGTAAGTAGTCATAAGGAGGAGGAAGTTGACAGAAAGAAGTCACATTGGGGAGGAGTGTGAAGATGAACACAGTCCATATACTACTTCAAACATAAAGATATAATTCTATCTGCCTGGAACTGTCTCCATAATCTAAACAGGGTTTCTCATACATTGAAAACCCATTTCGTTACACTGAATGTTATAGTTACTTCTGATAGCTTCCAATGAACCATACAAATAAGGTATGTGGGTCAGTGGGCGTGTACACACCCCACCCCCCCAAAGAGCAAAAGAACACTTCATTTTAGCCATTAATTTATCTACATGTTCCGCTTTTCTTCGCCTTATCTTATGAGCTTAGAGTAACAATATGATTAAATAGAGGGATAGGTTCGAAGAGAGTCAGAAACAAGAGGATGGCCTAATCTTGAGACAAATAAACTACATAATTAGCTTCTGAATAACTGCAAATTAGTTATAAAAGTTCCCATTTTTAGAAAAAACAGGTTTTTAGAGATGGATGTCTGAACTGAACTGCCCAGAGGTGAAATTCTGATTGCATTTACAATGTATCTTAACTATGCCTGAGCTGTTACCTTTATCTGTTTGGAATGGATTGAGTCCTCAAATGAGCAAAATCTGCTGTGCAAATCAGGTACTTAATTACAGGAAAAGTTTAGTAGGCTGTAGGGAGAGATTTGTTGAAATGGTGAATTAAACACTTATAGGAAGAGGCTTCCTTCACTTACTAATTCTATCATTAGTCTACAAAATTTAAGTCAGTCTAGAGTTGCTGTTCATGCAACTTTAAAATTCTAGTTTACAGTAAATATTTACTAAGAATCTACCAACATGCTCAAGGATACCTGGCAGATGAGGGGGAACAAGGCATAAAAAACAATGATGTCCCCACAGAATTTAAAATATTATTAAATCTTTTAGTATGGTATATTCTCATGTTAGTACTTTAAAAGTATAGATAATCCTACCTCTCTGGTCAAGTCACTCCCCCAAATCTCTTGCAAACTATTCATGCACAGCAGAAGGCCTTGCTTCCTCACTAAGAATATTCACCTATTCTTATGCTCATTCCCTCCAGTTAAAGAGCAGCCTGACCTCCCCTCCTCTCTGATCTAATGCAAATCTTTCTACTTGCGCTCAGAAACAACCCCATGTTCTCCCAACCTTCCCAGGAACCTTACATTACTGATTATTTCCTTTTCCTTATATATTTAAACTACCCATCTCAGTCTTCCATTGCCTTTTAAATATGCTCAAGTCTTGCCCATTAAGCACACACACATACCATTCTTATTAACCTCAACTTCTATATTCAGTCATCCCATTCATAGCTAAATTTCTGGAACTTTTCAGTCACCATTTCCTCCCTTCCCACTTGTTCCTCAACCTGCTTCCAAATTCCACTTAAAGACATTCTTCACTTCTCACAATACTTAACCTGCCAGCAAAATCTGATACTCCCATCCTCCACGATATAACCCTCTCCTGGTTTTCCTCCTACTTCTCCACACACTTCTCTGTCCTGGAACAAAAGCCCATCCTTTTCAACTCTAAACACACGTCTAGAGTCCTTATCTTCCACTACACTCCAAATTGTAACCAACCAGCCCCTGGAAAACTCAAAGGCATATCAAATTTATTATGTCCAAAATCAAACTCACGTTCTTCTTGCCCCCTCAAAACTTCTTACTTTCCTAAAAAGAGATACCACCATCCATCCTGCTATAGAAAACCCTAAAGGACCTTAGGAATTATCTTGGACCTGTCTCTCACCTCAATATCTAACCCATCAATAAATTCTATTTTATCACCTAATATCACCCACTTCATAAACTCTGTCCACCGCCATCATCCTAAACCAAATAATCATTGTAAACTGCCTGGACTACTGCAACAGCCTAACCATGAGACAACACCATCCCTGCTGCCGCCTCTATACACACATATACACTCTTTTTTCTCCTGCATGTATTATAATGGTAAGATTACTTAATTGCCTTTTACTGAGGTTTCCAATGCTTTAAAGTTAGGCAAAACACAAATCACTTGTTTATATATATTCCTTCCCTATCTCATTCCCACCAGAGTGTGAAGTTTACCAGGACAGGGTTTAAATTTTAATCACCCTGGGCGCAACACAGAGCTTGGCATGTATTCAATAACAGTTTACTGAACGAATTAGTCTGAAACTCAATGTTTTGGAGAAAGAATTTTTAAAAGTTTATATACATAAAACTTTTGGTTAACTTATTACTTATATTTCTGCTTCCAAAAGTTGAAGCAGTTAATAAAGCAAAACTAAAACTTTTGAAAATGTATTATAATTTTGAATCTTCCAGACTACATTAATGGAACAGAGTCCAAATCCTAATCACATTTCATAGTTGAAAAACCATTAAAAGCCATTAAATATAATGTGATTATTTTCATGGAAAAACAGCTAAAGTAAAAGACTTTCAGAGAAATGGCAATTCTTTTCAATATTCCAAATGTTTATAGCTATAAAAAGCCATTCCTTACACACAAGTGAATAAATAGCAACTACACAACCATATGCATTATATTTTACCTTGAAGAGGAAGATCATTCTAAAACACTAACCCTTTTAAATTCAAAAGCAATATTCTGGTAGTTTTTTAGTTAGCATGTAGAAAGTATTTCTCAAGTTTTGTGAATAAGAAACCTCTCAGACGTTTCTTAAAATGCAGATTCCCGGAGCCCTGAACCACTGATTTTTATCTCAGTAGATAATAATAAATAATGCCCTCAAAGTAATAACTACACTTTACCAATCACTTATGCATGTTACCACTGGCTAAAGCAATCAGCCCCTGTGCAGATCTCCAACTAATCTTAAACGATACTATAAACCATTGATGCTTGGGGGAAAAAACTCTTCCATGATTAATTTTCATCATGAAATTATCCTGTGTTATGGTGCAAAACAAATGCTCATTAAATATTTCTTGAATTGAACTACTGATCTGAGTTGCATTCATATAAGTCATATGTAGAGACTGTAAAATCATACTTTATTTGCTTAATGTGCTTAAGGATATTAATAGTTCAAAATATCTCACAAAGTGTACCACGACTTCCAGATGTTCTAATACCTGAACAAGTGTGAAGGCCACTGCATTAAAAACTGGAAACCTGGCAGCAAGTGTGCTTTGTCATATCACATTTATAACATTATATAAACAAAATAATGTATTTAACCTACGGTGAACAATACATGAAGAAAATTAACTTATGACAAATCATTTGTCAGGAAGACTCAATGTAATAGCTTTCACTAAATTGTAGTATTCTTGTTGGATGTAACAGCCAACTCTCCTTACAGCATATTTTATGTCTATGACAGAAACACGCTGTTCTTCCTAAAACACCGTAACAAAGCTAGCCTTTTCCTTTTCCATTCCACCCTTTGGCCCCAGCTGCCTGCTTTTCCTACTTACTTCTACTATAATCCAATCTCTCAAGCCTCATCTAAAGCATGATTACCAGACTGGCAAATTCTAGATTTAAGGCTGAAGCAGATTCCTAATTCTTTTTCCCTTAAGTAGGAAGTTGCATAATGAATACTTAACACTTCCACTTTTCTACTTCATGTCCTACCTACCTCACTAAACTCTGAATTCCTTATTTTAAAAAAAGCCGTCTGGGAAAACATATTTGCCAAGGATGAATCTGATAAGGGGCTAATTTCCAAAGTGTACAAAGAACTCATAGCACTCAGCAAGAGAAAGACAAACAACCCAATTAAGACATGGGCAAAGGACTTGAATAGACACTTCTCCAAAGAGGACATACGGATGGCCAAGAGACACATGAGAAAATGCTCAACGTTGCTAATCATCAGAGAGATGCAAATTAAAACCACAATGAGGTATCACTTCACACCTGTAAGAATGGCTACAAATCGACAAATGACACGTGCTGGTGAGGGTGTGGAGAAAGGGGAGCCCTAGTACATGCTGGTGGAAATGCAGACTGGTGCAACCACTATGGAAAACAGTATGGAGGTTCCTCAAAAAACTAGAAATGGAGCTTCCTTTTGACCCAGTGATTCCACTCCTAGGAATGTATCCTAAGAATCCTGAAACATTCATCAGAAAGGATATATGCACCCCGATGTTCGTAACAGCACAGTTTACAATAGCTAAGATCTAGAAACAGCCCAAGTGCCCATCAGTAGATGAGTGGATAAAAAAGCTGTGGGACATTTACACCATGGAATACTACGCAGCTGTAAAGAACAAGAATCTCATACCCTTTAGGACAGTATGGATGGACCTGGAGAATATTATGCTAAGTGAAATAAGCCAGGCAGTGAAAGACAAATATCACATGATCTCGCTTATACGTGGAATCTAAGGAACTTAAATAAACTGATGAACAGAATAGATTCAATGACATGGAAGCATAGATGGGACTGATGAATGTCAGAGGGATGGAGGAGGGCGGATGGGTGAAGGGGGAGAGAGTAACCAAAGAATTTATGTGCATATATACACAACCCAAGGGCATGGACAATGGTGGGGAGAGGGACTGGGGAGGGGGAAGGAATGGGGTGGAACTGGTCATTGGGGAGAAAAAGGGACATCTGTAATATTTTAAACAATAATAAAATTAAATAAATAAATAAATAAATAAATAAATAAATAAATAAATAAATAAAAAGAAAAAAGCCATGCCATCCTACTTTCCATATGTATGTCTAACATGTAAGTAAATTCAACCACATATAACATAATCCCTTATAATACGATATGATTACCTGGATACAGAATAAACTGAGATTCACTATATAAAAAATGAGTAACAAACCAAAATTATAAATGATATTTTA
Organism: Miniopterus natalensis; assembly: GCF_054644295.1. Taxonomy (NCBI): domain Eukaryota; kingdom Metazoa; phylum Chordata; class Mammalia; order Chiroptera; family Miniopteridae; genus Miniopterus; species Miniopterus natalensis. Next base: position 99,092,286 of record NC_142081.1, read on the forward strand.
ACTGGAATATTTTCTACATACATAAAAACTATTATCGACATCTTTGAGTCAGACACCAAACTAAACCAACTGAAAAAGAGAAAACATATACAGTATAATCAGTTCAAGATGGCAAAACAGAGCTCATAAATTTAACTAATGCCTCCCAATACTCCACCCCAATAGCCACTGAAACAACCAAACAAAGGAATTAATTTTAAAAAAAAACACCTGGGGGGAAAATGTGCAGCCCACTGAAAATCACAGAAGAGTGCCAGCAGTCTGTGGACCTAGGGAGCGTCCAAGAAAAAAGTCAGCAAAGCATCTGGCTGCAGCATGAATGCTTCAGATAATGTGCTAAGTGTAAAGTGACAAGGGGCAGAAAGAGAAGAGGCTGCTACTCTAGCGCCACAACCAACTGCCAGCATTTGAACTGCAAAGTTTAAAGTTTTAGCACTTAAACATTATGGCAGCAAACTTCCCTTCTTCATAGCAGTCTGGCTATACTTGTCCCTTCTCACTGCAAACTACCAAACCAATGATCTAGCAAAGTAAAACTATTGCAAATCTACAATTTTCTCTCCTTTCCTCTAGACCTGAAACATCAGAACAGGAATCACGTAAGTTCAAAAAAGCCTATCTCAACCAACAATACTACGCACACAGATACCACCCCATCATCACAATTACCTCCCCAATAGATACTTAAAAGACCCAGAAGGTAAAGGAGTGACTTGTTCTATCAACTGAAGTAAATTCTTTCCACTAGAAAATTTACTAAAAGAGAACAGCTTTAAAATATCATTAGAATTCCCAACTGCAGAAATCTCAACTGTAGAAATCCTGAAAAAACTAGAGAGTACAACATGTATATGAATAGAGAACAATATGAAATCAGGAAAGACTGCTAAGACTGCTTTCAGCCACAAAACAACTGAGTAATTTTTCAAAGAAATAGAAGAGGGGCAATAAACTGCAGACTGCACATGATGAAAAACCAGAGAGGCTTGAAACTTTCTCATAGAACACAAATAAGAGAAAAGATGAAAGGGGCATTTGTGAGAGTTCAGCTTCCAGGAATGACAAGAGTGGGTGGTTCAGAGAGCACTTCCACTGAGAAGAACTAAAGAAAGCAGACAAAGCACAAAATATCTGTGTGCAGGCAATGAAGATAATGAGAATTAAGGGAACAAGATCCAGAAAATGAGAAGACCCAAAGAGAGAAATCTGGTATTGGAACTGCTTTTGCCTAGAGGTATCTGCAGCTTCTAAAGGTCACTACGGCTGAAGAGGCTAAGAAGTTGAGCATAGCTTCTGACACATTCAAGGGTCAAAAATTAGAGTGAGGGCATACCAAAGAGGAAGGCAAACTTCTTAAGCTGTGAATTAAGACCTCAAAGGACTACATCCAAGAAGTAAAGGCAAATCCAAAACATTTTAATTCATAGGATCTGGAACCCAATTTTGAGTCATCTCAATCCCTGAATGTATTAAAGTGATCTGAGATTGTTAGTGCCTCTAGAATAAGCATATGCAGAAGAAAAGCAAAGATAAATCTTTTCAGGGAAAAGATAGTACCAATTCAGATTATCTCCATAATTTTTCATACACAATACCTGGCATTCAATCACAAATAAATAAGCACAACCCCTAAATCAGGAGAAGTAACAGGCATAAAAGCAAACCCTCAAGGGAACACATACTATGGAATGGGTTGTAAGAATAAAGATACAAGATAGAGAATTTCAGCATAGACCTAGAAACTATAAAAGAAAACAATAAAAATTCTAGAACTGAAAAATACAATAAATAAATTGAGAAATCAGTAAACGGAGTGCTGCTTCTATTTAGAATATAGTCACAAGAGACTATTGCTCTTATCCTAACCACCAAAACAGGGCAGGTAAGCTATAAACACCATAGTTTTTCTAGAACCATCAGAGTGAAGAGGACCAAAGAAACCTAAGTGAACTAAACTCCAAATATGTAAAAGATAATGACCAGACCCTGGCTGGTGTTGTTCAGTGGTTAGAGCATCGTCACATGCACGGTAGGGTCATGGGTTCAATTCCCAGTCAGGGCACATACCGGGGTTGCAGGTTTGGGAGGCAACTGATTGAAGTTTCTCTCTCATGTCTATATTTCTCTCTCTCTCTCTCTCTCGAATCAATGAGAAAAACACACATTGTCCAATAAATGATAAAAGTAATGTCAAAGGTATGGAAATCCTGATCTCCCCTTTTCAACCTCCATAAATAGCAAAAATGTAGACCAGGATTCATACAGTCATCTCTTTTTTGCAACCATCATCAAAACAGCAAAAAATCTGGCCAACTCTACCAACAAAATACAGGTAGATCTTATCTGTCTTACCCCACACACAGCTACCATCCTGGTCCAAGTCATCATTATCTCCTACCTAGAATAAAGTATTTATCTTCTGTATAGATGCTATTGGTGCTCTGCCCAGGTACCCTTTCCTGAGCAAGTGCACTCACCATCCAGATGCTGTACTCACTGCTTAACAACTTATAGCTGCAACCCCAGAGAATAGCTTCAGAAGACCCAAGGGGGCCTTCTCCAGAGACGCCCATGATGCTATGAACCCTCCGAAGTTGAATAGCCAATGATCTACTAAAACAGGGATACAAAAGCCAGCCCTTATCTCAAGGTGGCACAGTTCTGCGGTACTACGATTCATACTCCAGAGCTCTCCCTCTGACTTATATTAGTTTAAGAACAGGCTTAGATGAAACTACACTTTTGCTTCACTTATTCACTTAACCTGCTACCCTCACTTCTTAGTAGGTTTCTTCTGAGAGCACACCCTTAATAAATCACTTGTACAATAACCTTTATCTCAGGCTCTGCTTCTATGAAACCTAATGTAAGACACCTTTTAACTGGTCTGCTTTGCATTTTCACTGCTATTTTCTTCTCTCAACACAGTGTACAATGTGATGCAAACAAATCTCACAGGCATATTGCATCTTGTCTCTGGACAATACCTTTCAATGATCTTCCATCTCATTCACAATAAAAGCAAATTCCCTACAGTAATCTATTCAGTCTTATATGAAATCTCTAACCTCTTATAACTCTTTTCCTTTCTCTCTCTGCTCTAGGCTCACCTGCATTCTCAGGGTTTTTAAAATATTTCAAATATAAATATTTATGGAGAGGGTGATGCAATTTGACAGATAAGTATAGAGATAAATACAGTTGTATATGTATCTATATCTACATCTCTAGCTATATCTGCACTATCTATCTGGTCTCTTACTCATCTTTCAGAATTTAAGTTCTGTGAAGGCAGAAATTTTCTGCTCCTGACTGGTATATTCCCAGTACCCAGAAGAGTTTTTGGCACATAGTGGGAATATATTAAAAAAAAGTAATGTCAAAGGTGCATTTAGGAACCACTAAATGAATAAAGGATATTGGTAAGCTAAATGTGAGTGGAAAACTGATTCACTGAAAATAATCAAAAGAAAAGAAAAAAGAATACAGAACAAGCAGAGTAAATAGAAGTAAATAATAAAATAGAAAGTTTAAAGCCATATATATGCCATTACATTAAATGTAAATAGACAATTCTCTAAGAAAATGACATTTTTCAAACTAAATAAAAAGAAAACCTAACAACATGATACATACACAACATAAGCATAAGACTACCAAAAAAAAAGGCAGAAAATAAAAGGGTGAAAATGCTTAAATACTAATTAAAAGACAGCTAATATAGCTATATTAACATAAAAAAAAAATGGACATTAAGGTGAATAACATTACTAGCATTAATAACAAGAGTACATTTACCAGTAAATCTGTATGGATATAATAATACAGTCTCAAAACCAATAAAGAAAAAATTGACACACACACAAAAAGGAGAAATCAAATGTCATGGAGGAAAGAGACAAAAGAGCAAATATATCTCTCTCTGTAATTCCAGAAAGAAGATAAATACAGTATAGGTAACAGCACTAACCAATATGGCTCAGTGGTTAGAGTGTCAGCCTGCAGACTGAAGGGTCCCTCGTTCAATTCCGGCCAAGGGCATGTACCTCAGTTGTAGGCTTGATCCCTGGCCTTGGTTGGGGCATATGCAGGAGACAACCAATCCATGTGTCTCTCACATCAATGTTTCTCTCTCTCTCTCCCTTCCATTCTCTCTGAAAAGTAATGGAAAAAATATCCTCGGGTGAGGATTTAAAAAAATTTTTTTTAATTTTATTAAAAAAATTTTAATAAAAAAATTGTCCTACCCTAAAGTAGATTTGTGCATTCAGAATAAAAGACTTACTAAATAAACAAGTCACATCATACACACATTTTAAAAGAATTCAACCAGCCCAGCTGGGGGTGGCTCAGCAGTTGAGCATTGACCTAGGATCCAGGAGATAGCGGTTCAATTCCCAGTCAGGGCACATGCCTGGGTTGCAGGCTCGATCCCCAATGACTCTCTCATCATTGATGTTTCTCTCTCTCTCTCCCTCTCCCTTCCTTTCTCTCCCTCCCTCTCTCTGAAATCAGCAAAGAGATATTTTTAAAATATATAAAAGTAAAAGAATTTAACCATATATGAGAGTATAAACTAATGTAAATAGAACAAACCATTCTACCAGCCATTCAGTATGCACATGCAATATGAGATACGAACTTGTTGTTCTCCCAATTGAGCCCAGCCCCCGTGTGCCTCTCTTACTATGAGAATCTCATCACAATGCAATTTTTAAAAAATGTTTTTGAACAATATAAATTCAAGTCTTCCTCTTCATTGGTAGTCAAGAAAATAATTTCAACACTAATAGGAAAAACTATCTATGCCCAACTTACTGAGAGATGAAGTATCAACTTCCAATGTGAGGCTTTCCTATAATATGTTAAAGATGAATATGACAGCATTCAGTTTTCGCATTATTTGCTGAATTTAAATCTAATGCCTAACTAAAATGCAACTCCACTGTACGAGGTTTAAAAAGAAAAAAGTCAATGAATAAACTCCCACCTAGTCATATTCTGGTGAAATTTCTAAATCTCAAAGTCCACACGTAAAAATTCCAAAAACATACAGGTTAAAAAGCAAAAAGGAGGATACCCAGTAGACACTATGTATATTAAATGAGTGGGGGAGGACTGCCCAGTGACTTCTGAAAGAAAAAGATTCTGACACAGGAATTTTATATCAAGGTCAAACTATTCAGTACATTCAGAGGCAAATTTTAAAACTTAATTTTGAGCAAAGTAGAACTAATTACAAAGTGAGTACCACAATATTATGGAATATTTCTTACCCACAAATGTTAATGACTGACAGATAAAGCTGGTTCTGAAACCAAAAAATCTCTACTTAGCTATGGCTACTCTGAAGGAAGTTCACTCTCACACAAAGCTTCCACAAATTCTTTTTTAAAAACGAATTTCTTCATAAAGTAGCAAAAATTAACTCCTCAGAACTCCCCAATACACATTATCCTGAAAATTATTTCTTTGACTGTGAATACACTCCACAACAACTAACAGGTAATAAATAAAGTCTTAAAAAGCAAATGTGTAATGACATGGTTAATTTCAGGTATTAAAAATTGGAATGAGCACTATCTCCAGTTTCTTTTCTAGCCTCAGATCTTTAAAAGATTATTTGGCCTATGATTTCATCATTGAATAATCACCTCTCCATTTTGAAACAAATGATAAGCTTCAGAATAAAAAAACTGACCATGTTCTTCCCTTTACACTCCTTGGCAAACAAAAAACCCCCACCGAAACCTGTCCATCTAAAAAGTCTACTTATGAGGATCCAAGATAGCAGTGAAGTAGGTGGATCACCACCTCCCAGGATCAAACTGGAATTAAAACTAAAATATAGAACAATCAACCTGAATAACCAACTTGAAGACTAGCTGAAGAAAAGTTTTATAACCAAGGATTTACAGAAGAAGCGACATCAAGAACTGGTAGGAAGGGTGAAGACATGAAAGGGCTGGTCACCTCCCACAAGCAGTGGCTGAGATTCCAGAGGGATATCTCATCTGAAAAGATTCCCCCTGAGAATCATGGGGTCCAAACCCAAAGCCAGGCTTATCAGCCCAGAGCATCACAGCTGGGAAGAGGTGCCCACATAACATCTGGCTGTGAAAATCAGCAGGGGCTCTGTCTGCCAGGGTGAGGAAAGGAGCCTGCTAGAGACACATGCTCTCCTAAAGGGCCAATGCACAGTCACGTTCACGGCTGGGTTCTGGCAGATAGAGGGCTGAGCAGACTAGAGTTCTGAGGAAAGACTGGGGATTGTGACTCTGGGGAGAAAGCTGAAGGGACAGCCTCCAGGTGCCCTGTGTTGTCACTATAGCACACTACAGATGCCATTTTAATTGGGTGGAACACTCCACTTCCAATCAGCCTGGGGGAATGGAACAGCCACATCTTCTGAACTCCCTGACCCCACCCTATAAAACTTCTGCCTTGCTAAGGAGTAGGCTGCCTGGGCTCAGGTGTAGAAGTCTGGACAGACTTGGGGTGTAACTGCACTGTATGGCTTTGGGGCTAGGGCCATTCCCCCTACTTTCCTGTGAACCTCACAAGAGATCTGCTAGCCCCACTCCCCAGGCTCCTGATGGCCCTACCCTCCAAACTCCCGTGGCTCCACCCTGCCAAGGTCTAGGCAGAATGAAGAACAGCAAAAAGAAAATGATCCCCAAAAGTGAGGCAAGTTTAAAGGACTATTGGGACAACATGAAGTCTAACAACATCTATACATAGGTGTCACAGAAGGAGAAGAGAGAGAGCAAGGGATCGAGAACCTATTTGAAGAAATAATGAATAAAAGCTTCCCTAATCTGGTGAACGAAAAAGACACACAATTCAAGGAAGCAAACAGAATCCCAAACAAGATAAATCCAAAGACGCCCACACCAAGACACATCATAATTAAAATGTCAAAGGTTAAACAAATGTAGAATCTTAAAAGCAGCAAGAGAAAAGCAGTTAATTACCAACAAGGGAGCTACCAAGAGACTGACAGTTGATTTCTCAAGAGAAACATTTCAGACAGATGGGACTAGTGTGAAATATTCAAAGTGATAAAAAACAAGAACCTACAACCAAGACTACTTTACCCAGCAAGGCAATTTCAAGGATATCATTTAATATTGAAGGACATCCCTGGCCAGTGTGGCTCAGTTAGCTGGAACATCATCCCATGCACCGAAGGTTCGTAGGTTTGATTCCCAGTCAGGGAACATACCTGATTGCAGGTTTAATCCCTGGTCTGGGCATGTGCATGGATGGGGCAAGCAATGGCCGTTTCTCTCTTTCTCTCTCCCCCTCCCCTCTCTAAAATCAATAAAAACATATCCTCAGGAGAGAATTAAAAAGAAAGAAAGAATAAAATTAAAGGAGAAATAAAGAGCTTCCAAGACAAGAAAAAGCTAAAAGAGTCCATTACCACTGAAACAGTACCTGTATTTCAAGAAATGTGAAAGGGAAAAGGAGGACCAAGAGGAAGAGAGGGAAGACAAGGAGCAGTGGGAGGAAGGGGAGAAAAAGGAAGAGGGAGAGGAGATGAAGGAGGGCAAATAAGGAATGAGGAAGGAAGAGGAGGAGGAGGAGGAAAAAAAATAGAGAAACATAGTTAAAAGAATAAAATTAAAATAAGTACCTATCAATAATCACTTTAAATGTAAATAGCTAAAATGCTCCAATCAAGAAGAAAGGTAGCTGAATGGATAAGAAAACATGACCCATATTTATGCTGTCTACAAGAGATCCACCTCAGAATGAAGATATACACAGACTAAAAGTAAAGATATGGAAAAAGTTATTTCGTGCAAATAGAAATTGAAAAAAAAAAAGCTGGGGTAGCAATACTTACAGCTGACAAAATAGACTTTAAAACAGAGGCTATAGTAAGAGACCAAGAAGAACACTACATGATGAAAAAGAGAACATTCCAACAAGGAGATACTACCTTTGTAAACATTTATGAACCCAACATCAGAGCACCCAGGTATGTAAAGCAAATCTTGATGGACATAAAGGAAGAGATTGACAGTAATACAGTCCTGGGGGGGAGGGCGGATTTTAACACCCCATTAACATCAATGGGTACATCTTCCAGACAAAAAATCAACAAGGAAACAACAGCCTAGCATGCCAGATCAGATGGATTTGATATCTTCAGAGCACTTTACCCAAAAGCAGAATACACATTCTTCTCAAGTACACATGGAATATTTTCTAGCATAGACCACATGACAGGACACAAAACAAGTCTCAATACATTTAAGAAGATTGAAAACATCTTAACCATCTTCTCTGACCATAATATGAAGCTAGAAATCAATTATTAAAAAAAAATTTGAAAACACCCAAACATGTGGAGGCTAAATAACATGTTACTAAAAAATAAATGGGTTAACAATGAGATCAAGAAGGAAACCAAAAGACACCTTGAAACAAATGAAAATGTAAATACACCACCCAAAATCTATGAGACACAGCAAAAGCAGTCCTAAGAGGGATATTTATAGCATTACAGGCCTATTTCAAGAAACAAGAAAACCTCAAATAAACAATCTAACTTTACACTTAAAGGAAATTGAAAAAGAACAACATACAAAGCCCAGTGAACAGAAAAAAGGAAATAATAACAATCAGAGCAGAAATAAACAAAATAAAGTCTTAAAAAAAACCAATACAAAAGATCAATGATACCAAGAGCTGGTTCTTTGAAAAAATTAAATAAGACTGTCAAACCTGTAACCAAACTCATCAAGAAAAAAGAGAGAGCACTCAAATAAAATGTCAGAAATGAAAAAGGAGAAGTAACAACTGATACCAAAGATGTACAAAGGATTATAAGAAAATATTACAGCCTGGCCAGGTGTGGCTCAGTGGTTAAGAATCGACCTGGGATCCAGGAGACTGCAGTTCGATTCACAATCAGGGCATATGCCCGGGTTGCACGCTCGACTGCCAGTCAGGGGAGTGCAGGAGGCAGCCGATCAATGACAACTCTCTCATCATTGATGTTTCTCTCTCTCCCCGTTCCCTTCCTTTCTCTGAAACCAAAAAGATATATTTCCAAAAAAAAAATATTACAAACAACTACATATATGCAACAGAATAAGTGATCTGGAAGAAGTGAATAAATTCTTAGAAACAGCCCTGACCAGTGTTGCTCAGTGGTTAGAGCATCGGCCAGCACACTGAAGGGTCAAGGATTCAATTCCAGGTCAAGGGCACATACCTGAGTGGCAGGTTCAATCCCTGGCCCCAGTCTGGGCATGTGAGGTAGGAAACTGATGAAAGTGTCTCTTCTCTCACATTGATGTTTCTCTCTCTCTCTCTCTACCCCCCCCCCTTGACTCTAAAACTAATCAATGGAAAAAATATCCTTGGGAAGGGAGGATTAACAACAAAAATTCCTAGACACATACAATCTTACAAAATTAAATCAAGAAGAATCAGAAAATCTAAAAAGCCAGATTATAATTAATGAAATTGAAGCAGTAATCTAAAATCTCCCAACAAACAAAAGTCCTGGAACAGATGGTTTCACAGGTGAATTTTACCAAACATTCAAAGAAGAACTAACATCTAACATTCTCAAACTATTCCAAAATTCAAGAGGAGGGAAGACTCCCAGGCTAATTTTACAAGCCCAGCATTATCGTAATTTCAAAACAAGATAAAGACAATATGGAGAAAGAAAATTATAGGCCAATTTCACTGATGAAGATAGATGATAAAATCCTCAACAGAGTATTAACAAACTGAATCCAGCAATACATGAAAAAGATCATACACCATGATCAAGTGTGATTTAATCCAGGGATGCAAGCTTAGTACATCTGCAAAGTGATAAATGAGACACAAGATATAAATAAAATGAAATATAAAAACCACATGATCCTATCAGTAGATGCAGAAAAAGCATTTGACAAAATCCAGCACCCATTTATAAAAATTTTCAGCATGGTGAGAATAGAGGAAATATACCTCAAAGGCCATATATGACAAACCCAGAGGCAGTACCATATGCAATGGGCAAAAACTACAAGCGTTTTCCTTAAGATCAGGAATAAGGAAGGGATGTCTGCTTTCACCACTCCTATTCAACACAGTATTAGAAGTTCTAGCCACAGCAATCAGACAAGAAAAAGAAGTAAAAGGCATCCAAACTGAAAAGGAAAAAGTAAAACTCATTATTTGCAGATGACATAATACTGTATACAGAGAACCCTAAAGATTCCACTAGAACTGATAAATGAACTTATTAAAGTAGCAGGATATAAATTAAATATCCAGAAACCATTTGAAAAATATCTCTTTATGGATTTCAGAGAGAGGGTAAGAGATAGAAAGATCAATAAGAGAGTCATTGATCTGCTGCCTCCTGCACAACCCCTACCAGGCATATGCCCTGACCAGGAATCAAACCCCAATCTCCTGGATCATAGGTCGATACTTAATCACTGAGCCACATCAGCAGAGCATCAGCTGCATTTTTATACACCAACAATGAACTATCAGAAACCAGGAAAACAAACTCATTCAAAATTGCTTCAAAAAAAATACCTAGGAATAAATTTAACCAAGGATGTAAAAGACCTGTACTCAAAAACTTGTTAACAACTGAAGAAAGTGAAAATAAAAATAAGTGGAAGTATATACCATGTTCATGGATAAGAACAATTAACATCATTAAAACGTCCATACTACCAAAAGCAATCTATAGATTCAATGCATTTCCTATAAAGATACTAATGGCATGTTTCACAAAACTAGAACAAAATATCCAAAAATTTATATGGAACCACAAAACACCTTGAATAGCCATAGTAATCTTGAGAAAGAACAAAGGTGGAACTACCTGATAGCAAAGTATACTACAAGGCCATATTAATCAAAACAGCATGGTACTGGCATAGAAACAGACACATAGATAAATGGAACAGAATAGAGAGCTCCAAAATAAACCCACACCATTATGGTCAATTAATAGTTGACAAAGGTGGCATTCTATACAATGGGGTAAGATAGTCTATTCAATAAATGGTGTGGGAAATTTGATGTATACGGGGAGGAGGGGGGAATGAAATTAGACCACCTTCTTATACCATACACAAGAATAAACTCAAAATGGATTAAAGACTTAACTGTTAGACTCAAAACCATAAAAATCCTAGAAGACAACAGAGGCACTAAAATCATGGACATTTTTAATAGCAATATTTTTTCTGGTATATCACCTCAGGTGAGAGAAAGAAACAAAAAGAAATAAACAAATGGAACTACATCAAACTAAAAAGGTTTTGCACAGCAAAAGAAACTATCAACAAAATGAAAAGACTACCCACTGAATGGGAGAACATATTCATCAATGATACATCTGATAAGGGGTTACTATCCAAAATTTGTAAAGAACTCATACAACCCAACACCAAAAAATAAAACACAATCCAATTTAAAAATGGGCAAAAGACCTGAATAGAAACCTTTCCAAAGAAGACATACAGAAAGCCAACAGATATATAAATAGATACTCAACGTCACAAATCATCAGAGAAATGTAAATTAAAACCACAATGAGGTATCACCTCACACCTGTCAGAATGGCTATCATCAATAAATCAACAAACAAGTATTGGCAAGGATGTGGAGAAAAGGGAACCTCTGTACACTGTTGGTGGGAATGCAGACTGGTGAAGCCACTGTGGAAAGAAGTATGGAGTTATGTCTAAAAATTAAAAATGAAACTGCCTTATGACCCAGCATTTTCATTTCTGGGAATATGTCTGAAGAAACTCAAAACACTAATTTGAAAGAGTATATGTACCCCTGTGTTCATTGCAGCATTGTTTGCAATACCCAAGATTTGGAAGCAGTCCAAGTACCCATCAGTAGATAAAAAAGCTATGGTACATTTTCACAATGGAATACTATAGGCCATAAAAAAAAGGAACTCTTACCCTCTGTGACAGCATTAATGGGCCTGGAGAGCATTATGCAGAGTGAAATAAGCCAGTGAGAGAAAGACAAGTACCATATGATTTCACTCATATGTGGAATCTAATGAACAAAATAAACTAACAAACAAAATAGAAACACTCATGGATACAGAGAACAGACTGACAGCTGTCAGAGAACAGGGGTGTTAGAGGTTGGGTGAAAAAGGTAAAAGGATTAAGCAAAAAATAAAACACAAAAAAACTAATAGACACAGACAACAGTATGGTGATTAGCAAAGTTTGTAAAGGGGATGGGGAAGGTAGAAGGAGGTAAAGGTGAAATGGTGATGGAAGGAGACTTGATGGGGTGGTAAACACACTATACAACATACAGACGACATAGACCTGTACACCTAAAACCTATATAATTTTACTAACCATTGTCACCCCAATAAATTCAATAAATAAATAAAAATAAAAGGCCCTAGCAGGGTTACTTAGTTGGCTAAAATGTTGTCCCAACAGGCCAGGTTAGGGGTTCAATGTCTGGTTGGGGCACACACAAGAATGAACCAATCAATGCATTAAATAAGTGGAACAACAAATCAATGTCTCTCTTTATCTCTCTCTCTAAAGTGAGTAATTTTTTTTTTTTAATTTTAAAAAGTAGAAAATAAATAAAATCTATGCAATGGTTGATTTTCGTATTTTACCCTGCCAGTGTTTTGGTGTTCTGAGAAACACTTCCTGTTCCATTGCATATTTCAGTTAAAAATCCTGGAGTTAAAAATCCTGGAGTTCATTTGGAAAAATAAAAATGAAAATAAAAAGCATCCTCATGTCTTCAAATCCAGTTCAAATTCTATCTCCTCTAAGAAACTTAACTAAATACTCCAAACTATTTCAGTTAAAAATCCTGGAGTTAAAAATCCTGGAGTTCATTTGGAAAAATAAAAATGAAAATAAAAAGCATCCTCATGTCTTCAAATCCAGTTCAAATTCTATCTCCTCTAAGAAACTTAACTAAATACTCCAAACTAAACAAATCCTTATCCTTCTCAACATAAGCTCACTCATTTAACAATCTAATTATACACAGCCATGAGATAAAATATATATACTAAATTATATAAGCATTATCTGACTTTCATGTACTTTTAGCTAGCTTCTCCTCATTTATAATAGTAATAAAAACAATTTATATTTAATGAATGATTAAGATAAACCAGGCTCTGCTCTAAGCATGGAAACACATTACCTCATGCATTGTTTACCTCAGTCCAGAAGGGTATTAAGTTATTATACATGTTATTTAAAGTAAAGAGTTATTCAAAGTTGTCTTTGTAAGCCTCCCCTCTCCCTGCCTAGCACTGTAACCCACTGCATGCATGGAGGGGTAAAGGAAAAGAACCAACAGTACTTTAGCACTGTCCCACTTATTCAGATGTTTCTGAATAAGGTATTATAGGCAAAATGAACTTTATCACCTTGTATAGCAATAATTCTAGGTATCTTTCTTCTCCTGCAGACAGAGTAATATTTCCTTCCTTTGGATACCCAACTATGAGCATGTTCAAGTCTTTGTCCTAGATTTTCTTTTTCCTTCTTCAGTGACATGATCTACTCACATGGCTTGAACTATATCACTTCCATCAGGTAATTCCTGAACCTATATTTTTAGCCAAAGACCTCCTATCTGAGCCCTAATTCTGTAATACCTTTACAGAGATATTCTGCTGGCATCTAAGGCTCAAAGTATCCCAAAATGAAAATCATATCCTGCCCTTCAAACATGTCTTTCCTGCTGCATTCTTAATCCACTTTCCACTTTAAACCATACCTCAGTACCTTGAACCAAACTGGTATTCAAGTATTTGATTAACTGATCTTACTCACTCTAAACCAAAATTGTTCATCCCATCTTGAAAGAACAGTATGTTTCAATTCCTACTTTTCAGTCAAATCATTAAAATATTTAACTTTTTTCCTTCAAATTAGAACATTTGAAAGTTTATGAATCCATATTAAGTCAACATAAACAGTGGTTAGCAGTCAGATAAGCAAACTAACTCAATTACTCAGTTCACCTCTCATTAAGTTAAAAACCATAACCAGCAATGAAAGTTGTGACAATTACGAAGTTTTAATTGTTCCTATACTTACTTATATATTATTTATATTAATGAAGCATTTATTCAAAAAAGGATATAGCAATATTAAGAAAAGACAATTATCAGACACAATATAAACCATCAATAAAAATACAAAAAGATACTGAACTCCATTTTAAAATATAAAATTTAAAGAGATACATTTTTTTCATCTATCAAACTGGCAAAGACTAAGAAGCCTAAAATAACTAATATGTTAGCAAAGGCATGAGGGAACAGGCATTCTCATTTATTGTAGAATAAGTCAGCTTTTTGGAGAACAATTCAAAAATATCAAAAATTTTAATATAATTCCACATTTACAAACTTATTCTATATTACATTTGAACATGTGCACAAAGATACTTGTAAAAGTGGGTTCACTGAACATGTTTGCAATTAAAATTTGGGAGCATCAAAAGGGAATTGCTTAAATAAACTATGATACATCTATAAAATAATGTATGATTTTGAAAACAGCGGTGATAAACTTATATGTATTCACATGGAAAGAGGTCCAAATACAAGTTGGAAAAGAGTATGCACAGCACAACCCAACTTGTTAATTTTGTTATATACATTATGTATTATAAATATTTAACGGTATATACAAAACAAAGTCCACAACCAGTAAAAGTGGTTATCTCTGGGGAAATGGCTGGAATGTATAATCTCACTTTTTATTTGACATACTGTTTGAAATTTTATGTTTTTAATTTTTTTAAAAGCCAAACCAACAACTAACTTTACCTAAAAATAAAAAATTTACATATACATCAGGGTTAGAGATGCTGTTAATAAAGATAAATTCCATGGCTAGAGGATTAGGGACCAGCAGACAAGGAACCCAGCCAGGCCACTTCACTTCCCCGCCTATTCACATCTCCTTTTCTCCCACTGCAGGTGTCAACCTGGACCCAAACTAATTTAAGGTGAGGTGAGACTACAGAGATTTCTGAGGAAGGATCCAAGACAGCAACTCTGTTAATAGTATGAGAGGCAAAAGAAAGGGCAGAGGCAGGCAATATCCATTAGCAGTGATGGAGAAGGAAAGTCCTAAGCCTGACTGAGACAATTATTTCTGTTTAAGTGAAGACCTTTGTATTCTTATGTTTATTTTCAACCTCCTTCCTTTGCTGTTATTAGAAGGTGGTCTCAAGTTAGTTTTTCTATGCACCTCTGCTCAGAAATAGGCTTAGAAATCAGATACAAACACAGTTTCTTAGAAATGCTTGTGAATTAAAGGTACATAGGCTCTAAACAAGCACCTTTGTGACTCAGAAATTTACTTCACAGACTGAAAATTATGTCTTAATATCCTAGTCTTCAGTTTTAATCTGGAGATGAGGGTGCATAATGGTTAAGTTCTATGTTGTCACGGTGCTATTAATGAAAGGGTTAGCGCCATAAAAGTGTACACACTATACTTTAGATATGTATATGCACATTTAAAACAACAAATAAGCCCACCTCAAACTTCAAAAGCTTCAAGAATTAACCAAAAAGATCTCAAATTTTAGTTGTTACACCAAAAGTTATGCTGTAAATAAAAAGTGATAAATAAAACTTATAATTTTGGTATTGTGACCGTGAGTTTTTAAATAACAATACTATTATCCTAATTATAATTTATGGATAAAGATGTATCTTAGTGATTTTTATACTTACTCTACAGCTGAAAAATAAATATTCTGTGTAGTTTCCATGCACTATCATTTTAAAAATGCACTATGGGAGATTAAAGATGGCAGCAGACTGAGTGGAAGCTAGAGTGACACTCTCCTGGGACCAAACTGGAATTAAAACTAAAATATAGAAAAACCATCCTGAATAATCAACTGCAACTGAAGATGAGCTGGACAGCACTCTCATAACCAAGGAGGAAAAGTGGAGACCTCATAGAAACTGGAAGAAAGTGAGGAAGCATGAGAGGGCCGGCTGGGCTCCCACAGGCAGCAGCTGAAGGTCTGGAGGGATATCTCAGCTGTGGGAGGTGGTTCCTACTGAGGACTCTGGGGCCTAAATCCCAGGCTGGACTTCCCAGCCAAGAACACCAGGACTAAGAAAGGTGCCCATATAACATCTGGCTGTGAAAAGCAGCCAAGTTTCTGTCTGCCAGGGAGAGACAGCTGGAAATGCAGGCACCCTCTTAAAGAGCCAACACACAAAGTTTTGTGTGCAGCCACTCACCTTGGGATCCAGCAGAGGGAGGGCAGAAGGAACTGGAGCTGTGTGAGGAGAATCTAAGATTGTGGGCTCTGGAGATAGAGTTCAGAGGGCACCCCTCTGGATTCCTGTGCCAGGTCATTCCTCCATACTGCAGAGGACATCTTTCACAAACAGGCATTTACCTTCCAAGCAGTTTTTGCCTGTGGGGGAGCAATTGCCCCACCCTGCTGGAAAACCTCTTCCCTGAGGCTCATTAAGGGACTGATAACAATCATCGGCCCCATCCTATGGAGTTTCTACAGCATGAGGCTCATTAAGACACTAAGATCAATCAGCCTGTAAGCAGAGACAGACCTCAGAGTGCTTGAAGTCTCTGACTGATCTGCTTCTAGGCATGGGCCTGCGAAAAGCAGACTTTGGTGTGCATCTTGATCCTGTCCAAATGCACCCAGCCCCAACAGAGGGGTCTTCAACCTGTGGGATGTTGATAGCTCCAAAGTGGGTATTCAGGGCCACTTACAAACAGCATTTGACACTGGCCTACACTATAGACCTTCCAAAAAGACTGAGGGTCCTAACAGGCCTACCTAAAACAGAGAAACAAACCCAAAAAGGCAAACAAAATGGGGAGACAAAAAACAAGCCCCGAGTGAAAGAACAAGAGAAGTCTCCAGAATGGAAATAAGCAATCTATCAAATATAGAGTTCAGAATACTGATTATAAGGATGCACAACAGCATGGAAAAAGATATGGAAACTATGAAAAATGACCAGTTAGAAATGAAGAATGACATAGCAACAATAAATATACTGGAAGGAATAAACAGTAGATTAGAGGAAGCTGAGGATCGGATCGGTGAATTAGAAGACAGGGTAGAAAAAATCACTCAATCAGAGATCCAAAATGAAAAATTATTAAAAAACAGGACAGTCTAAGGGAGCTGTGGGACAACATGAAATGTAACAATATTCGCATCATAGGAATGCCAAAAATCATCAAAAGTAAGCAAGGGTCAGAGAACTTGTTTGAAGAAATAAAAGCAAAAAATTTCCCTAACCTGGTCAAGGAAAAGGCATACAAGTTCAGGAGGCCCAGAAAGTCCCAAGCAAGAAGAACCCAAAGAGGCCCAGACCCAGACACATCATAATTAAAATGCCAAAAATTCAACACAAAGAGAGAATATTAAAGGCATGAGAAAAGCCTCTGTTACTCACAAAGGAGCTCCCATAAGGCTGTCAGATGACTGCTCATCAGAAACTCTACAGGCCAGAATGCAATGGCATGAAGTATTCAAGGTAATGCAAAACAAGGATCTGAAACCAAGATTACTCTATCCAGCAAGGCTATCACTCAAAATATATGGTGAAACAAAGAGCTTCCCAGACACAAAAAGGCTAAAGAAGTTTATCTCCACCAAACCAGCACTGCAAGAAATGAAATGTTAAAGGGACTGCTGTAATAATAAGAAATAAAGAAACATAGGCATAAAGAATTAAAATGGCAATAAATAAGGACCTGGCAATAATAACCTTAAGGACTTTAAGGGAGAGATCAACGGCAATACAGTCATAGTCGTGGACTCAACACCCCACTGACTTCACTGGGTAGATATTCCAGACAAACAGAAACAGTTACTAAATGGCACACTAGATCAGATGGATTTAACTGATATTTACAGAACATTTCACCCCAAAGCTGCAGAATATACATTCCTCTCAAACGCACATGGGACATTCTCAAAGATAGACCACATGTTAGGACACAAAACCAGTCTCTATAAGTTCAAGAAAATTGAAATCATATCAAGCATCTCAGATCACAATGGAATGAAATTAGAAATCAACTATAGTAAAAACACAAAAACTTTCAAACACATGGAGGCTAAATAGCATGTTATTAAACAATGAATGGGTTATCAAAAAAGCAATCAAAAACTACCTGGAAACAATTGAAAATGAATACACAATAACCCCAAATCTATGAGACACAGAAAAAGCAGTCCTAAGAGGGAAGTTCATTGTACTACATGCCTACCTCAAAAAGCAAGAAAAATTTTTAGTAAACTATCTAACCCTACAACTTAAAAGAATTAGAAAGCTCCCCTGTGAAGCCATCCGGCTTTTGTTTGCTGGGATTTTTTTTATTTCTGCTTCGATTTCATTAGTTGTTATTAGTTTGTTCAGGTTTTCCGATTCTTACTGATTCAGTTTTACATGACCTCACTCATACATGTAATCTAATAAACAAAATAGACTGAGGAACAAAAACAGATCCAGAGACACAGGAGCATGAAACAGACTGATGAATCTCAGAGGGAAGGTGTGGGTGGGGGAATAGATGGGAAGAGATTAATCAAAGAACTTATATGCTTAACCTATGGACAGAGACAATGTGGTGAAGGCCTCAGGGAGTAGCCGGTGGATACAGGGTGGAGGGGATCAATGGGGGGGGGGGCAGGATATCTGTAATACTTTCAACAATTTTTTTTTTTTTAAATGCAGTGTGCTCAGGACTCGTAAGCCTTACTGGCTATTACTGACCTAATAAATCCTGAAAACCCGTACAATCAATTCCGGATTTCCCAAATACATGGAAGTAGCTGCACCCCACATGACTCCATTATTAGTACTCTCATATATTCAAGCATTCCAGTAATCATTTCACTTGGAGGAACTGAAAAATAACTTCCTCTGTCAATTCCAGTCTACGGCCTTGGTAAAGTTAAGTAAGGATTACTCTAAAGATACACAACTGAAACTATGAGAGAAAGCAACACTATTTTTTTTCTTTTTTTTTAAACTTACCTTAGAAAGAGGAAGAAGGAAGAGAGAGAGAGGTACATCGATGTGAGAAAGAAACATCAATTGGCAACCTCCCGCACATGCCCCGATGGGACTGAATCTGAAAACTGGGTATGTACCCTGACTGGGAATCAAACTTACCACCTTTTGGTGTATGGGACAATGCTTCAACCAACTGAGCCACCCTGGCCAGGGCAACACTCTTTCTTGATTAACAATAACATAATGATTCCAGAACTTGTTTTTTTACCTACAGCAGGAATGACACTTTGTCCCTCTAGATCAAGTTATCTATTATCTATGAGTATGTCTTATCTCTGCTATGAAACCAAGGCTTCTTAAGGATAGAAAACATATCCAATTCATTTTAGCATCTCCACAGTGCACAGCTTTGTGCATAATTATCCCTCAAAAAACATGTTTGCAACTGGCCAAAATTACCTAAATTTTTAGTTTTGGCTACAGAAGAAATGCCCAATTGACCAGAAAATTAAATTTTAAAATTCTCACTGCAAAACAACTTTAAAGAAGGTTATTTCTAATCATTCTTTTTACGAGAAAAAGTAGATACAATCTGAATTTCAAACTGCCCAACTGTTAACTCCTTAACAAGAATACAAGTACTGATTTCAGTAAAATAAAACCTATATAACCACTACCTCTCTCCTTTCTTTACATAAGGTCAAAGAAGAATCAAACCCTACTCATTTCAGCCACATCTGCAACCTGGTCAATTTACTTTACATTCCTTACAAGCCTAAGAATAAGCAACTAATATTTCAAAAAACAATGCAACTTAAAATATCACACAATTGCTTAACACTTAACCTTTGTTCCTTTAAATCATCCAAAAGCTACTTTTACACATAAAATAAAATCATATACAATCATTTACAAGCAACTTAAAAGACTTTCCCAATCATATCCAACTTTACACCAGAAAAAAAAAATTTTTTTAAATGTACAGTAACTTGAACTTCAAAGAATGACAAAAGGTAATCACAAAAACTGAAAAGATGAGGAATTACTAGAACTGAATGGAGGTCATTTAACAGATGACCTCCACTCAATTTTATAGATATTAGAGTTATAGAAACTCAGGAGAAGGACCTTTGAGATTACCTATTAATTGGGTAATTAGCCCCGCCCCGCAGTTAAAAAATGAAACAGAAACAGCAACAGGGCCCCACAGACTATTTCTTCAGTACCTTGCAAAAACACTGAACAAAAATAGTATTTTAAAAGAGGTGTAAAGAATCACCTAGGAGAGGAATGGTGGTGTGAGAGATCCCCTTGGCCTCTCTCCCTGAAATTTCAACAAGTTAACCAACTATAATTCAACAAGGAATTCCCTACTCAATACAGAGACATGCTTGAGAGACCCGTGCACTAAAACATCAGCTGCCGCCCATACATGCCCCGACTGGAGATCAAACCTGCAACCACAAATAAGCGGGGAGACAAGAAGGGAGGAAAGCTCAGATGACCCTCAGACGTAGCCCTGCAGCCAGAAGCTTACTGCGCAGCCTGCAGAGGGGAGGAAGCTTGGGGTAGCAGGTGCTTCCTTTGGCCAGAGGAACAGAGCTGCAGGGGACCAGTCCAGGAGAGGGAGTGGAGTGAACAGTGACTGAGCCAGCAGAGCATGGAGTTCTGCCATGCAGCTGTCCACTGTTCGACAGGGGTGTTTCTGACAAAGAAACAGAACCACAGAGCCTTGACACCCCATGGACTCCCAAAGCTCACCACCCATTGCCCTTGGTGTCAGGTCATGGGACATTTTATCTGTAAACCAAGAGCTATTGCAGTGGGACCACTGTTTCCCTCTGTGACTGATCCCTGGGTTTGGTGCTCAGGGCCAGACCCCACAGGTCCAGGACACAGGGTAGCCATTATGGTGATGGCAAAACAAACCCCACCCCGAAGCACCATGGCTGTACTGTCTTATGGAAACCATAGAGGTCAAATCTGGAAGACCTCAGGAGGTAAAAAAAACTTGCGATTCAGTAACATCTACTGGAAAATAGTAGAAAGACCTCTTCAGAGAACACTGCTATAGAAGGGATATTCATGCCTAGACAAAGGAGAGTAGCAAATACCATGAATAACCATGGTAACGAGAATGATCAGGAAGAAAATGAAATATCCCCAAAAAGTAAGCTGGAACACATAGAAATATGTGATATAAATGACAGAGATTTCAAGATTGCAGTTCTGAAAATACTCAATGAGATGCAAGAAAATACAGACAGGCAATTCAGTGCACTCAGAAAATAAATCAATGAACAAAATGAGTACTTTACCAAAGAGATTGAAACTTTAAAAAAGAACCAATCAGAAATCCTGGAAATGAATCATGCAATTAAGGAGATTAGGAATGAGCTACTGAGCAAAGAAAACAGAGCCAACCAGATGGAGGAAAGAATTAGTGATATCAAAGATAGGAATCTAGAAATGACATAGAGGGAAGAAGAGAGAAGTCTGAGCATAAAGAAAAATGAAAGAGCTCTACCTCATCAGAAAAAGCAATATTAGAATAATAGGCATTCCAGAAGAAGAGAGGGAGAAAGGAACAGAGAGCCTATTCAAACAAATAGTGGATGAAAACTTTCTAAACCTATGAAAAGAATTAGATCCTCAAATCCAAGAAGCAAACAGAACACCTAGTTACCTCAATCCAAAGAGGCCCTCTCCAAGGCACATTGTATTAATAAAACTGTCAAAAATTAATGACAAAGAAAAAATCCTCAAAGCAGACAGGGGAAAGAAAGAAGTGATCTACAAAGGAAAACACATCAGAATTTCATCTGAATCCTTAGCAGAATCTCTATAAGTCAGAAGAAAGTGGAACCAAATATTCAAAAGTCTGAAAGAAAGAAATTACCCCCATGAGTAATATATCCAGCAAAGTTGTCCTTTAAATATGAAGGAGAAATGATGATGTTCCCAGACATACAGAATCTAAGAGATTTTATCACCAGAAAACTTCCACTGCAAGAAATACTCAAGGGAGTTATTCTACCTGTAACAAAGAACATAAGGTCACAACACTACAAGTAAGATCACCAAAAAACTTACAGCATAAACAGTGATAATGTGTGACAACAAAAACATAAAAGGGGAGGGAGTAACGGTTTGAACTGGCAAAGGAGGATGAACATCAGATGCACTCAAAAGGAAAAAAATATATTGTATATATGCCACTTTATTTTTTATAACCCTTAATGGTAACAACACATAAAAATCCCCAAACCAGGACACATAACTTAAAAAAAGAGGATACAAAGAAGTATGAAACATGACTAAACAAAAACAGACAGAAGTACAAAGGAAAAGAACCACTGGAGGCACAGAGCTACCAGAAAACGAAAAATAAATGGCTATAGGAAATCCTCATAAGGCAATAATTACCCTAAATGTAAATGGTCTGAATTCACCAATAAAGACGCATAGAGTAGCAGAGTGGATTAAAAACAAAATGCAACCATATGCTGCCTACAAAAGACACAGCTAAGCTGCAAAGACAAAGGTAGGTTCAAGTAAAAGGGTGGGAAAAGATTCTCCAAGCAAATAACATGCACCGAAAAGCAGGTGTAGCCATACTTATATCAGACAAAATAGATTTCAAGAACACAAATATAACAAGAGACAAAGATGGACACTTTATAATAAGAGGACACTACATCAAGAAAACAACACTTCTTTATATATATGCACCCAACCAAGGAGCACCGAAATATATAAAGCTACTCACAGAAGTAAAGGGAGAGAGATCAAAACACAATCATAGTTGGGGACCTTAATACTCTACTGACAGCTCTAGACAGATCAATCAAACAGGAAATCAAAAAAGAAATATTGGCCTTAAATGAAACACTAGACTAAATGGACATAACTGACATTTGCAGAGCCTTTCATCCTAGAACATCAGTTTATATACTTTCTTCCCCAGTGCACATGGAACATTCTCAAGGATAGACCATATGTTGGGCCACAGAACTAATATCAACAAATTCAAGAAGACTGAAATTATACCAAGCATATTCTCTGACCACAATGCCTTGAAATTATCAACCAACTGCAAAACCCACAAATACATGCAGATTAAACAACATACTACTAAAAAATGACTGAGTCAAAGAAGAAATAAAAAGTGGGATCAATAGATATATAGAGGCAAATGAGAATGACAATACAACATATCATAACTTCTGGGATGCAGAAAAGCAGTAATAAGAGAGAAGTTTATATCATTACAGTCCTATCTCAAGAAACAAGAGAAATCCTAAGTAAATAACCTAACATCACATCTTAAAGAACCAGAAAAAGAAGAACAAAAGCAATCCAAAGTCATTAGAAGAAAGGAAATCATAAAAATTAGAGAACTGAATGAAACAGAGAACAAAAAGACTATACAAAAAAATTAATGAAACAAAGAGCTAGTTCTTTGAAAAGATTAATAAAATTGACAAACCCCTGGCTAGCCTCACTAAGGAAAAAAGGGAAAAGACCTATATAAACAAAATCAGAAATCAAAGAAAAGTCACCACAGACATCACAGATATACAAAGGATCACACTAGAATGCTATGAAAGACTATATGCCACCAAATTCAATAACCTAGAAGAAATGGATAAGTTCCTACAAATACATATCATTCCTAGACTAAATCATGAAGACCTGGAAAACCTGAATAGACTGATCAGCAGTGAGGAAACTGAAACAACCACCAAAAAGATCCCAAAAA
Organism: Miniopterus natalensis; assembly: GCF_054644295.1. NCBI lineage: Eukaryota > Metazoa > Chordata > Mammalia > Chiroptera > Miniopteridae > Miniopterus > Miniopterus natalensis. The sequence continues at coordinate 99,116,084 of NC_142081.1, forward strand.
ATAAGTCCAGGACCAGATGGCTTTACTAGTGAATTCTACCAAATGTGAGATTTAAAACCTATCCTTCTCAAATTCTTCCAAAAAACTGAAGAAGCAGCAATACTTCCTAACACATTTTATGAGGACAATACAACCCTGATACCAAAACCTGGCAAGGATAACACACACAAAGAAAACTACAGACCAACATCTCTGATGAATACAGATGCAAAAACCCTAAACAAAATACTAGCAAATCAAATACAGCCATACGTCAGGGGGGAAAAAATCACGATCAAGTGAGGTTCATTCCAGGGGCACAAGGATGGTTCAACAAATGTAACTCAATGTAATACACCACATTAACAAAAGAAAGGATAAAAATCATATCAACAGATGCAGAAAAAGCATCTGATGAGATACAACATCCATTTATGATTAAAACACTCAATAAAATAGGAACAGAAGGAAAGTATCTTAACCTAATAAAGGCCATATATGATAAACCTTCAGCTAATATTATACTCAATGGTGAAAAACTGAAAACTTTTTCTCTAAGATCAGGAACAAAGCAAGGATGTACACTCTCACCACTTTTATTCAACATAGTTCTGGAAGTCCTAGCCAGAGCAATAAGGCAAGAGAAAGAAATAAAAGCCACCTAAATAGGGAAGGAAGAAATAAAACTGTCACTTTTTGCAGATGACATGATTCTGTATATTGAAGATGCCACCAAAAAACTATTAGACACTATAAACACAGTGAAGCTGCAGAATGCAAAATCAATGTACAAAAATCCATTGCTTTCCTGAATACTAACAACAAAACTTCAGAAAACAAAATGAAAAATTTCTTTTTGCAATTGCAACCAAAAGAATAAAATACCTAGAAATAAACTTAAAAAAGAATGTGAAAGACCTATATATTGAAAACTACAAAGCATTATTAAAAGAGATTGAAAAAGACACAACAGAATAGAAAAATATCCTGTGTTCAAGGATTGGAAGAATCAACATAGTTAAAATAGACATATTACCCAAAGCAATTTACAGATTTAATGCAATCCCCATCAAAATACCTATGTCATTTTTTAAAAAAATAGAATGACAAATCATCAGATTTATATGGAACCACAAAAGACCCAGAATAGCTAAAGCAATTCTGAGAAAAAAGAATGAAGTTGGAGGTATCACGTCACCTGACTTCAAATTATACTACAGAGCTGCGATAATAAAAACAGCATGGTATTGACACAGAAACAGACACACAGATCAGTGGAATAGAGACTCTAGATATAAAACCACATGTATATGGACAAGTAATTTTCAACAGAGCCAGAAACACACAATGGAGTAAAGATAGTCTCTTCAATGAATGGTGCTCAGAAAACTGGAAAGCCACATGCGAAAAAATGGAACTGGATTACAGTTTGTTTCCATGTACAAAAATTAATTCAAAATGGATCAAAGACCTAAATGTGAGACCCGAAACAGTAAGTTACATAGAAGACAGATGGGAGATGATGTTTGCAAAAACAGTAGCTCTGACAAAGGTTTATTCTCCAAAATACATAAAGAGCTCATAAAACTCAACACCCAACAACCAACCCAATCAAAAAGTGGACAGAGGACCTGAACAGACACCTCTCCCAAGGAAACATATGAACAGCCAACAGATATATGAAAAGATGTTTGATCTCACTAGCAATTAGGGAAATGCAAATCAAAACTACAATGTGATACCACCTCACACCTGTTAGAGTGGCTATTATCAACAAGACAAGCAATAACAAGTGTTAGAGAGGTTATGGAGTAAAGGGAACCCTCATTTACCGCCGGTAGGAATGTAGACTGGTACAACCACTGTGGAAAGCAGTCTGGCAATTCCTCAAAAAATTAAGAATAGAGCTACCATACAACTCAGCAATCCCTCCCCTGGGTATATACCCGAAAAATTCGAAAACATGTATTTGCAAAGATATATGCCCCCTATGTTCATTACAGCATTATTCACAATGGCCAACACATGGAAACAACCAAAGTAGCCTGCGATAGAGGACTTGATAAAGATGTGGTACAGATATACTATGGAATACTACTCAGACATAAGAAAGGATGAAATACTGCCATTTGCTACATGGATGGAGTTGAGAATATTATGCTAAGTAAAATAAATCAGTCAGAAAAAGTTAAGAACCATATGATTTCACTCATATATGGAATATACAACTGAAACTCATGGACATAAACAGCAGTCTGGTAGTTGCCAGAGGGAAGGGGGTGGGGAGTGAAGAGGGTCCTAATATATGATGGAAGAAGATAGGACTTTGGGTGGTGGGCACACAGTGCAATATGCAGATCTTGTAACAAAGAAACCCACACCTGGTACCTATATATATATGTTCATATTAATCACTGTCACTGCAATAAATTTAATTTTACAAAAATAAATAAAAGGGGTATATTTTTTTCTTTATATTTTTTTCTTTTAGAATGTAAGCTCCTCAAGAGCAGGGACAATGTTTTCTTACATATTCTGTTGTGCCTAGTATACTGTAGATGTTCAACAGATATTGATGATGGGGGAAAAAATAGGACCTGCGTTTAAAATAATGGACTTAAGTACTCAAAGTCCACAATTAAAGGTGAAAACTTGAAAAAGTTGTAAAAGTACTAGTCAATGGTATTATTCTTAAATGTCATTACTCTTAATATCATTACAGTAAGTGGATACATATACACACGAAAATTATCTTTTCACTGATAATCCCATGTGTGAGAATCCAAAATATAGATGAGAAAGGCCTTTATGACATCATTCTTTATTACAGCAAACAATGAAAACTTCAACATCCATAACAGAATAAATTATTACAGGCAGTACGCAGTATAATAACAAGCATAGGCTTTAGACCTGGAAAATCCTAGATTCGAATGCAAACTTTTCCACTCAAGAGTTGTGAGACCTATAGCAAATCACTTAACATCTGAGACTCAAGTTAGTGACCTCATCTGTAGACGGGGGGGTATATTACCATGTTCCTCACAAGGTTGTATAAGGGATTAAATGCATATGAAAGAGCTTGGCACAGTAGCTGGAGCTCAGTGAGTGTTCAATAAATACTACTTTTATTGGCAACTATTAATATTCATTCACTGGAATATTATACAAACATTTTAAATAATGATTATAGGAAAACCTATATATACAAAATCTATAGTTAAAGAACAATAGTGTGATCCTGCTTATATGTAAAAAAATAAAGCTATAAACATACATAAATGCAGAGGAAAAAGTATGAAAAGTGGTTATTTATAAGTAAAAAAAGAAATTTGTTGGTAGAATTGATACAACTTTTTACTTTATGTACTTCTATATTGTTTTACTTCAAACATGTATTTAAGTATTTTAAATAAACTTTTTAAAATAAGAGATTAACCAATGAACTTATACGCATACATGCATAGCCCATAGACAGACAATAGTGCCGGGAGCGCCTGGGGAGGTGGCAGGAGCTAGGTGGAGGGGGTCAGTGGATGGGAAAAAGGGGGGAAAATCTGTAATACTTTCACCAATAAAGATAATAAATTTTTTAAAAAATAAGATGATGGCTGCCCAGCCAGTGTGTCTCAGTGGTTGAGTGTCAACCCATGAACCAGGGGGTTACAGTTCAATTCCTGGTCAGGGCACATGCCCGGGGGGTTGTAGGCTTGATCCCCAGTAGGGGAACTGCAGGAGGCAGCCCATCCATGATTCTCTCTCATCACTGATGTTTCTCTCTCCCTCTTCCTTCGTCTCTCTAAAATCAATTTTAAAAAATTAAAAAAAAAATAAGATGATGGCAAAAAAGAAAAAGGGCATAATGTATATAACATACATAATATATAAAGCTGTATGTACACCGTGATTACAATGTAAAATTGACGTGCCATTTTGATAGTGACTAGAAAGTAATATACCAAAATTATACCAGTAGATCTAAATAAGTTTTTTCATGTTTCCAAAATTTTTGGCCAAAAAATTCTTTTCATTCTAAATGAATCCAAAATTTGGGCTATATTTTAATATCATCTTTCAAGCCTGTGTTCCACAACAAAGTCTGTTTTTTAAAAATCATAAACACAAGACTTTCCCTCACTTCATTTAGTTCTCTGGTCAATATGAACTTAATCTATAGTAATTTCCCTTGACTGCTCCCCTATTGACACAATTTTACCTAGAAGCCAAAACATCTACCAATGGCAAGGTAAATACCTCCCAATCATGAAGAAGTCAGTAATAAAATAAAGTGTTTGAAAATAAAAACTATTAAATAGATAAATAGAACCTTCACATAATGATACTGTTATCCTAATATTTTTATTAGCATAGAGAAAACTCATAAAGAAGAAACCAATAATGATCATTTAAGCCAACAGAAAAAATATACTTTAAAAAAATAATAGTATATTTTTAAGTTCATTAAGAAATGTTAAAACCACTCTACATAGATATTGCACTTTACAGTTTAAAAGCAATTTTACATGTCATTCTTCTGACAACCCCCAACAATACTAGATGGGGAGGTGTAGAACCATAAGTCATATCCCAAATCCACTGCCTCCATATCATGTCTTTTTTCACTAACACCACATTATTAATTTTCATATGGTTTACTAAGAGCAATCACATTTCTTATCTCCTCTGAGCATTCATCCTGGAAATCTATTAACTCTGTTATACCTCATCCTGATAGGCAGGCAGAGCAAGGGCATAAGCCCCTGTATACAGATGACTTAGCAAGATCATTGATCTTTCCAAAGATGACAAAACTAATAAACACTAAAATTGCAGCATATCCCAAGTAGGATAATCAAATTCACAATGCATGGGGGTCAGAAAACTAAGTAATGTGAAGAGAGGTTGAAGGAATTGAGGGTGATTAATTTAGAAAGGAGGGGAGAGTGACACATGCACACACAAATTTTATCATCAGACACATGAAGGGTCATCATATAAAGGAATCAGATATGCTGTAAGGCCTAAGTGGTTAAAAAACAAAGGCAATTCAACATTCATTCAACAGATATTAACTGGTTATCAATCTGTGCCAGATGGTTGTGCTCCACTAGGCATACGAAGGTAAATAAGAGAAGTTCAAATTCTCAAGAAGTTCAGATTAACAGAGAAGACAAGAAAATTAGTAGCACAAGATAAAAAGTACTCAGAAAGCTATGGCAACACAAAGAATGATGACCCTAATTCTTTGGGGGAGTGAGCTAGTAAAAAATTCACTGAATAGATTAGTAGGAACTTCAGAAGTGGACAAGTTGGGGAGTGGCATTAACAGAAAGAAAAAGCAGCATGGAGACATGAGGCTCTGCAGTTAATCCAGAGCTGTGGAACACCAGATACACATTAGCAGTGCCTAGAGGTGAGGCTTTAAATTGGAGGTCAGGAAGGCCAGTGGTAAAGAACACAAAGGGCCTCACAATCTCCATGCCAAGAAGTTTAGGCTCTAACACTCAAGCTATGGAACTCTAATAAGAGACTTAAGAAGGAATGGCATGCTCTGAAAAATATATAAGAAAGCTCATTCCAGATGGAGGACAGACTTCTAAATGATAACAGTGGAGATAGACTAATTATGGAGCCAATATTATTAGTATAGGTGGAAATGATGATGAAAAGATACAGATTCAAATTCAAGAAATACCTAGGAGGTAAAAATCAAAAAGAACTATTGGCTATGGGAATGAGGGAATGGGGAGGGTCCAGGATGACTTCTAGATCTCAACTTGGTTGACTGGTAAACAGTGATGTCCAACACAGGTAACACAGGAAGACAAATGAATGTAATCATTCAAACAATGTGAGCACCCTGGGCCAGGAATTGGTTTGTTATAGTCTGGAGAAGGGTGTTGAAGGAAGCAGGAGGGAAGAGCAGCAAAGATGAATTTACTTCTGGTATTGTGTAATGTAAGGTGCCCATTCAGTGAAGCTATTGAGTGGCATGTGAAAAAGAGTGGACTAGGGGAGTCATTAGCTCACAGAGAGCAATTGAAGACAAGTAGAATGTACAATGAGAACAACTTTAGATACCATTATTTAATGTGGGGGTAAAAGAAAAACCTGAAAAACAAGTGAAGAATTGATCAGAGAAGTAAGAGGTGAATCAGGAGATAGGGTGATGCCTAAACAGGCAAAAGAAAAAATTCAAGGGTAGGGTGGATGAAAATTAAAGTTAAATGTACAGCATAAAGCAAAGTTTACTAACAGACGTTATTCAAAACAGGAATAGACTATCTTATGAGGTAATGAGTCACAACATCAACCAAATGATGAAGGCAGATAGAGTTATCTAGGCAGGACCTTGACAAGAGAATTCTTACATTAAATGAGAAGTATAGCTATATGACCTACCTCTGTAGTAAAGGTCATGGCTAGCCTCAACACCATATGGCATTTCCTCAAATACTCTTGCAATCTAGCCAATGAATGGGATATTTGGTTATTCTAACAAAAGCGTTTTTTGTTTTTTTTTTCATTTCTACATACTTCATGACACTCATAAGCAACCAATACTGGATTAAAACTTTTCACTAATTGTGCTCTTGGGGTACAAAATATTACTGCAGAAAGCGTGGAAATAGCTGATCTAACCTACTTAAAATTCAAACTGATTACAAATGAACTCTTAACACTGTCTTCCAAACCTTCTCCATTCCTGCATCCCAATTCCACCTCATTACCATTCCTTCACTTTGATTAGAAAAGACTTCATTACACAGGCTGTTCTGTCATCTTTCCCTAGGTCCCTACATATCTTTTCAGTAATCTGCCCTTCATTCTTCCTAAAACCAGGTTGTGTGCCTAATCATTTCTAATCTTTCCACCACTGCTGACCATTTTCTATCACCAGTCCTTTTTCCTCCACCTCGTGTCTATGGTCTACCTTAATATTGAAAAAACATTCCATTTACTCTGTTGTCCGACACCCTCTTTTCCTCCTTTTACTGCAAAATACCTCCATTCCCCTACCACCTATTTACTCTAATGCCCCACAGAAAGGTTTCTGAGTCTACCCTTCTACAAAAAAAAACAAATGAATAAAACCACATTTGTCAGGTGACACCTGATTTACTGACAGCTTGTTCCATACGCTGCTTATTCAGTTCTCAATTTCCTTGATCTCTCTGCAACTTACCTGAGAACTGACCAACCACCCCCCTTATTGCAGTTACTCCTTTAGCTTTTGAAACTAGGCAGAATGGTTTGTGGAAAACACTCTGAACCAAGAATCAGAAGATCTGTGTTCCAGACCCAACTATGCTATAAATTAGTTGTGAGCCTTCCCACCTCCACGCCTACTCACCCGTCAGATCTCACTACTTCTGAGACACAATGATACCCAGACTAGGCTAGGTTCCTGCAGTGCAAACTTGTTCAAAACCTATTCTTCTCCTTTGCAGTGCTTATTACACTACTGAATTATATAATTAGCAGCCGAATGGCTATCTTTCCTACCCACACGCCAGACTATAAGCTCCATACAGGCAGCGTGCACATCAACTGAATCAATGGTGAAACAGATGTTATGATCACTTACTAAGAGACTGCTTATTATTTTTATTAACCTAAGTAATAAAATCACTAGCACGTTATTTACTTTCAAAATTACTGACAAAATTTTAAACAGAAATTCCAATTACCTAAAACATACATAATATGAACTATATATAATACTTTACATGTAAAATTAAGAATGAGAGAACTTGTCTTGCCATCAACAGAATAGCAAAGTTTGGATCAGTTACCTACATTTCAGGACCAAAATGTTTAAGTGCAAGTTTGATACTAAAACACTATGGTTTACATAGCTGTTTAGATAATACCCACTGGTGTTTTAGGGTTAAAGCTTTTAACATTGGCAAAAAGCCACGAGATGTATTATACTCTGCAAGAAAATCAAAAGAAAGTTTATGCAGTGTGATTTTAAATATTTCACATAAATGGGGAGGTTAGTAATGACTAGAAGTAGTCACTATGCCTGATCAAATTACTTTCAAATGCAAAATTTCAGATCAAGCAAGTAGGTGAAAGTTTTGTCAAGTTTAATGACACACCACCTTGGTCAAACAATTTAAACAGATTACATTATAATCTGCCCTTCAACTGCCGAGTATGTCCTGCTCCTCAATTACATTGTAAGGTCTTTACAAGCAGGGTTGGCTTTTTGTTAATTGCCCCCACCCCCCAAATAACTAGAAATGCAGCTGATTTCAATAATCTGTGATATGTTAAAACCCTGAAAATGGCTTTTGAGGCTAAATATATTTATATAGTGCCACTTGAAAACAACGTACAAGTACTTAAAATCCGATGCTTAGAGACAATTCCCTAGGTTAAGAGCAGTTAGGCTATAAAATATAGTTGTAATCCCCAGGAAAGAAGCAATTCATAACGGAAACACTAGCAGATATGTAATCACTTGAAGCCCTTATCCAAGGCGCCCTCCAACGTTAAGTCACACCACTGAGGAAGTAATTGTGCCCCTCTGACACCCTTTATTCCCCAGCCTTGGGGCTGCAACACCCTTCTACCCCCGCCCCCCAACGAGGAGTCCCTCAAGATCAGCCAGAGGTTCCCTAGGACTTCAGCCGGGAAGTCCCTGGCCAGGGAAGGCAGAGTTCAAGCCCCCCCACTCCTTCCTTTCATGAAAATTAATGAATTGGCCGTACGATTGTTTATTAAATGAGGTGTGTAGTGGCCTCTACTGGTGCTTGTGTGAGCACAAGAATGTCCCACTCTTACAAGTGGGATGAGCCTGGGGGAGGGGAGGGAGGCGAGGGGTGAACCTGCCTCCGGGTACAAAGCGCAGAACTAGACCCAGGAGCCCTGCACGCACCCCGCGGCCGCCCCACCCCCGGCGTGGCGCCCCCGCCCGCCTACTTTCCTCCCCACCCAGCGCGACCCGCTTTCTCTTCAGCAAGCCACGACCAGGCAGAGAAGTTCCTGCACGTTTTCTCCTGGATCCTAAACAAAAACACCGCAACCAAGGCGGGTGCGGTGCGGTGCCCCCGCCCCCACCACCCTCACCCGCGCCCACTGCTTACCTGGGGACTGCGGCGGGGAGCCGCTTCTGGCGGCCTCGGCGTCCGGCGCCCGGTGCCCAAGCAGCAGCAGGCAACAGAGCCAAAAGGAGGAGGTGCTGAGGAGTCGCCGAGCTCCCCGCTCCGCCGCCATCTCTTGCCCGCGAGCGGCGGCGGCGGCGGCGGCGGCGGCGCCGCGGAGCCCTCGCCTCCTTCTCTCCCGCGCGCCTCAGACAGTCCCTCGCTGCAGACACGGCTCCGGCGGCCGCCGCCGCTGCTCCAGCCCGGCCCGGCCCGCGCGGCCCCTCTCGCGGGAGGGGAGACTCGAGGACGCCTCCCTCCTGCAGCTGGGCGGTGAGGAAGGAGAGCAGGGGACAGTCAGTACATTCCGGACTGGGGAGCAAGGGGGGGCCGGTCTCTAGGTTCCAGGCGCCGCCACCCGCCGCCGACTCCGGCTCCACACACCAGCGCGAGGGGGGCGGAGACCACGGAGGAGGGGCGTGGGGGCTGGGGCCCGGGGCGCACGCGCACGCGCGCCTCCCTCGCCCGCACCCCTCGGCTCCGCGCGCGGCCCGCCCCCGCTCCAATCCCGGCGGCCGCCTAGCTGGCCCGCTCCCCTCCCCCCTCCCCGGAGCTGCGGACGGGCGCGGGGAGCGCGCCGGCGCTGCTGCTGGCGTCAGGGAAACCCCGGAGAAGCGGATCGTCCTCCTCCTCGCCAGCGCTCGTTCCGCGCTGCCGGCAGCTCCGGGAAGAAATTCCTCCCGCTCACCTTCGGGACGCCGAGGGCGAGAAGCGCTCAGAGCCCGGGCTTGTCCAGGAGGCCGGAGCGGACGCGCACCTCAGCGCAGCTCTGGGCCGAGGCCTCTATATAGGGCCTCAAAGGAAACCGATTGGCCTCCGGGAGGAAACCTGAGTGCGCGAAGGTCGGAGCGGGGATTCGTGTGCTCGCCAAAAACAATAGCGAACTCGCCGGACTCTGGCTGGGACCTGGCGCGGCTCCCGTGGGAGGGGGCCCCGCGCCGCCGCCGCCGCCCGCTTCCTGGCCGGGCCGCCCTCGCCGCGCGCCTCCCCGGGATAGCGCCGGCCGCGGGGCCCGCGTCCCCACGCCTGTCACTGGCCCTGGGCCGAGGAAGCCGGGCACGAACAAAGATGCCCGGTGTCCACTCCTGCAGCTGAGCGGTTGTCCCCGGCCGAGCCCGTGACTCCCGGGGCTGATCCTCGGACTGACTGAAACCGTTTGCCTCTGTCTTTGCTGGGCACTTCTCATTTTCGTACCTGGAAATTACACCTTTCGCTAGAAAACCGGGAGCAAGAGGAATGTGATTTTAAACCACTTGGTAATCCGGAGGCAGCCCAGGCTACCCAAAGTTAGGAGAAAGCAGCTTGTAGTTAGTTACACTGCAGATGAGAATAATTTTAATAGGCTGTACCAATGGAAAATGTTTTAAGACAATTTCTTAGTATGATTATGCATTTGGAGAATCCTGTTTTGATTGTTAATGAGTTGGATTTGATTCGCTGTATCGTTAATAACCAAAGTGTGTAGCTTCCCACAGGAAGAGGGCTGTTTTTCTGATTTCCACATCCCTGTGCCTTCTTCAGATATTTTCTTTTATTCCGAAGTGCCAAAATAAGCAGCAATATAAGGCTTGCTTTAACATTAGAAGGGAAGAGCTCGGAATTCTCATCAAACCTCTTAAATCATCAAAATGGCGGAATTAGGGACCCTCATCCCAGGTCTTTGAAACAATTGTCTCATAAAAGAGCAAACACACGCTTACTGTTTTCCACTTGGGAAACAATTTCAATATATTTTTGTTTTGGTTAGAGCTATTAATCAGCAGAAATATTTCCTAAATACCCCTGATTGGCCTGTTAAATTAGAAATAGATTACCTTCCAATTACTTAACAAGTATTTGCTTAATTAACCTTTAATAATCACATCATTATTCATTTTTCTGAGATAATGAGAAAGTTCTTCGGAAACTAAATTGCCTTGCAAGCATTAATATTTGGATATCTTTTCTAAGTCTGGAAATTTTTCATTCTATTAAAACTATAAAATACATAATATGACTTCTAAAATGAAGCTTATCTTTATCTCTAAATTTGAAAAATATGAGTTGTGGCTAATAAAATAATCAGAATGACTTTATGACTTCTGTGAACTGTCTTATTATTTTATCAGGCCACTGTGTTTGTCAGGGTGAAATCAAAAATTTCTGAAGCACTTTCTATAAAATAGGGTGACCAAGTCATGTATTTCTGACTTGTGATTAAATCACAATTTTAATCAAACCCAGTATAATAAATCACTAATAGATAGATCCCCAGATTAAAAGTGACAGATTTTATATCGGTTCAAGACTAAGAGAGTAAAGTAACCCACGCACACACTTGAATTCAGATCCTTCACATTGTTTCAATGTAACTGACATTGTGAACATTCCCTTTAAAAGTCATTGTTTGGAGTCATTAAATCTCTCCTTTCTTTGGTAAGGTATCTCCGAGAAAAGATTTTCTTAGCTGTCTTATTTATCATTTTCACCCTCCCAAAAAGATTTTTCAACTAATACCTTAGTCCACATTTATACTGCTAATTAATATATTTAAGTAGTCTAAGCTATTAATGAAGATACATTAAACCATTTGTGAAATTAACACCTTTTTCATCTAAGTAAAGTTAGAACATGAAGCTTATGCTCAAGGAATAGTGCACAAAGAAACTTTTAGAGCAAAGAAAACAGGCTGGTCATTGTATGTTAGTATACATTATCAAAGTGCAGGCCAAAAATAACTAGAAATTTCTTTTAAGTGCACTTTGATATAAAAATTAAATGAAAAATTACTAAATCCTATGACTGTGTAACTTGGCAAGAATCTAATTCTCTATAGTAAAAAGATTATTTCCAACTTCAGAGAGGCATTATAGTTTAGTGCTTAACTGCTGGCAGTAATTCAGTTCTACAGCTGATTCCTCACTGAATCCCAGTATTCAAAGTAGAGAAGAAGAAGACTAGTAGATTCATTCCAGTATGGAACACTTCCTAGTCAGAGAAAAATTTAACTAGGATTTACCCATGTCCTAAAAACGTGATTTTCTTCTGCACAGATGTTGTCATTTTTACATTTGTCCTTTACATTCCATTTGGTAAGAATTGTTATTCCTTTCTCTTTCAAAAGCCACCTGTTCTAGAGGAGCCATCTCTGATTAAGTCTAATTAAGAATACATGCTCCTTAAAGATAAAGCCTACACAATATTAATTTTGTTTGTTACACATTATTTAATTACATATCCTTACTTCAACAACAATCTATTGATTCAACAAATACTATCAAAGACCTATTATTTGCCAGATATTGTGTGGGGTGCTGGGATAACAAAAGTATTGGTTCACTCATTTAATATTCACAAAGCACTTACCATTTCTCAGGTCCTGCCCTGTGTTAGGGGGAAGCAATGGTGAGCCAGATAAACAAGTTTCTCAGTCTAGCAGAAAAGATAAACAATTATAACAAAAGAAGTGTAGAGAGTGTTATGGTAAGGAAAGATAAGAAGTGTGGGAAAACATTGTAAGAGCATCTAACCTGACTAAATTGGGGGTGGGGGCAGGGAGGAGGGATGGGGAATTAGAGAAGCAGCTTTGGTCTCTGAACAGACTAATTTTCATTTTAGAAGGATCACAAGGGCTGCTTCCTGGAGTGCAGGTTGAAAGGAGACAAGACTAAGAAAACCAGTTCAGATTCTGTTAAGGGTAGTTTGGAGAGGAGGTGTAGGTGGCCTAGAGCAGTGATTTTCAACTGTGTGCTGTAAGAATTTTTAAAACATGCAATACCTAACAATTTAGTCAGGGGCACTAACCTCTTTTCCTTTGTCAAATAAAAAAAAAAAAATGACAACGGCCAATACAATAGCAGTCAGGTGTGAATGAATGAAAGTTACATATATTTTTTTGTGAGATAGGCAAAAAATATATTTTTTAGTGTGCCCCAGAATTTTAGTAATTAGTTTATGTGTGCCGTGAAATGAAAATGGTTGAAAATCACTGGCCTAGAGTAAAGCAGGGAGGATTAAGAGAAGTGACTAGATAAGAGACTTAGGAGATAGGTAGACACCACAGGGGTGTGTGAGAGAAAGGAGACTTGGACTCAGATTTCAGCTTAGGCCGCCGACATTCACTGGGAACAGAACAAGGAAGAGGAGAAGATGGGAAGAAATGTGAGTTTAACTGTGGACAAGTTTAAAGTCGGACATTTGAGTAGAAATATCAGTAATCTGTTCATTATTTGGGTCTGGAGTTTAGCAGGGAGAACTGGGCTAGAGAGATGTGCCATCAGCTTATGCCATATACGTCCAAATATAATATTCAGGGACCTCTGAATATATGGTGAACCCCTGTTTTCCCAAGTAAAATCTGCCCCCCAATAAAACTGTGTGGCCAACTTGAATATACAAACTTTTAGAGATATAGATGAAATAATCAAGGATCTACTTACGTTTAATGTAATAATTTAATTATACTTACATACCTTAATTTACTTATACAGCTTAATTTTAAAATATAATTTTATTGCAACTCTTCACAGTCTTTTTATTATCACCAAAGTCACATTTTAAGTCTCTGACATAGTTTCCCAGAATATATCACCTTCACTTCCACCAAAATTGTAACTATATATGATGTTGTTACTGGGAATTTTTTTCCAGGCCACAGTATCTAATCGCACTCCATCATTCATCCTATAATCATGTTCACTTATATTCCTTTTTATAGTGACTATTAAAGGCTTGTTTACAAGGACATCAACACTTGCAAATGTGGAGGTATGTTCTTAGAAGTAATTTCTAAATCTGTGTTAAATTTCTTTGTTTCCTTTCTTATCAATTCTGTCAGGTAGCTTCTACATAAACATTGAATAAGATCATTTCTTGCTAATGTATATTCCCCCAAAGAGCATTTTGTTGCTCAAAATAATTGAGAGAACATTCGGTAATATAAAGGACGTTTTAAAGAATATAAGGTGACTTCCTCTTTTCTAAGGGACTATTGTGGGGGTCGAAGAATTGGTCTTATATTTGGGTATGCATGATAATGCCAAGAAAGTGGTTGAGGAGGTCCCCGGAAAGTTTAGGACTGAAAAGGAAAATTGAGGACTAGGACCAAACACAACGTATTTAAGATACGGAACACAAAGAAGAACTTGCAAAGAAACAATCAGACATGTAAAAAGAAAAACAGAAGCATGTGGTATCACAGAAGCCAAGGAAAGAGAGTGTTTCAGGAATGCAGGAGTGGTCAATAGTGTCATGTGCTCCTGAGAAGTCCAGTAAGGTAAGACCTGAAAAACATCCTTTAGATTTAGTGATAAGGTGGTCATGGATAACCTTAGTAAGTGCAGTTGCAGCTGTAAGCCTTCTACCAGATTGCTATGGCTTGTCACTGAGCATGAAGGACTTCCTGAAGGAGTTTACCTGTAATGGGAAGAAAGAGGGGTGAAGTCTAGAATGGATTTTGCTAAGAGGGGAGTGGACTTGAGGACTGATATAAGTAGCCAACAGAAAGGGAAGTGTTGAAGATTCCAGAGTGAAAGAAGATAATTGATAGCTGTAGAAACACTGTGATAGATAATTTGGCAGCTGTGATTCAGCAAGGCCCGTGATTATCTGACCTCAGTAGTCTCAGGCAACTGGCAATAGGCAAAAAGGACCTTACAGAACAGAGTTACACCCTGGCTTTGTGGTTTCTAGGCAGTTTTCAGCTGTATTTGAGCATGTTCCTTTCTTGTACCACCTTAATGAAGGTTGGAAATAAGAAACAACATCCTGCCATTGGCTACCCAGTCCTCCATCCTCAAAGGACACATGGCTGGGTCCCACAAACAGTGATCACAAAACAAGGCAGTCCAGCTTTCCAGTAAGAATGACAGGATCTTGCTTTTTCACAGAAACCCAATACAAAATACTATCTCAAGCAGAAAGAACTTTTTTTTAAAAAAGGGTTTTTTTGTTTGTTTGTTTTTTAAATATATCTTTATTGACTTCAGAGAGAGGAAAGGCGGGGAGAGAGTGAGATAGAAACATCAATGATGAGAGAGTCATTGATCGGCTACCAAGCCCGCAACCTGGGCATGTGCCCTGACCAGGAATCGAACCCTGATCACCTGGATCCTAGGTCGATGCTCAACCGCTGAGCCACACCCGGCCGGGCAGCAGAAAGAACTTTTATGGGAAGGACCCTGGAACCTCAAGACAAAGATGCAGCCAGATCATGGGAATAGAACTGGAGACTGGATCACCTTAAACAATCCAGCGAGTCCTGTTTTGGAGAGCCTCTTATTTGCACATCCTTCTGAATCTGCGTCAGCTACAGAAAATGGACACTATCAACAGTTTCAGGTTACCTTGCTACAGTCTGATTTTGTCAGCCCAAATTACAAATTTTCCAGTGAAAAGATTAATTGCCAATCTTGGTTTAGGTGCCCATTCCATACCATTCATATCATTACAGGTCCTACTGTAACCAAGCGAATAAAAAAGGAATGTGCAATTTATGGAAAAGAGGTACCAAACAATTCCATAGGCATCTCTTGTAGTGCTGATAAACATTTGTCTAAGCATAAGTATTTGGTGTTGATATAAAGATATTTTTTAATTATGGAATGTAATTCAGATACAGGTCAAGGTATTTGCTTGGATTGGAAGAGCCAGGAAAGAAGGAGGCAAAGATGTGTATGTACAATAGGTTTGTAGGTAAGGGAATAAAAAATTCATCTTTCAAAGTCTTGATATTCTCCATGAAGCAGGCCACAAGGTCATTGCTTCAAGAAGAGAAGGGCTGTGGTAGGGTGTTTAAGGAGAGTAGTAAATGTAAGTCATAGAAAGGATTAAGGGATGGAATTATGTATGGGCCCAAGTGAAATTAGAAATGGTTCATTTGTGATTTTAGCCATCTGGTATTTATAAGGCAATGCATGGTAAGAGGAGAGATGGTAGATGGTTGGATTGACCAGACTTTGAAGAAGTGGATGCTGATAAGTTAATTATTGAAGTGGTGAATCATGTGGTTTTATTTAGATAGAGTAGGAAATAAATCCAGAATGGGCAGAATGACTAGAATAAAATGAGAGTATCAAGGAATTGGAGCATTGGAGAAGATCAAAGAGTAAATATACTATGTATGAGTAAGGAAGTAGCAGCATAAAGATAGAAGATTGTGTATTTGAGACTATAAGTATACTGTTCCAGAAGAGTAAAGGAATCCAAGAAACTTTTAGGCAATAGTGTTTGGTGCATTACTTTTTGGTGTATTACTTGTATGTTTTAGAAATGTTGGGAGTTTCCTTCTCACTGCTCTGAACTCAGCTCTATCCGGTTACCTGCCATTAAGCTTGCATCTCTCTCTCTCTCTCCCTCTCTCTCCCTCTCTCTCTCTCTCTCTCTCTCTCACACACACACTCACACACACACACACACACACACACACACACACACACACACACACACCAATCCTTTGCTTTCCACAAAGGATTTGAAATGACCAAAAAGAGGGATTACCATAGAACAGCCAGGCTTCTTATTCCAAGTTACAACTTCTTCTACACACATACATACAATCTGCTCTCCAACACTAAGGAGCTGAATTAGACAACATAAAAACCTCCTTCAGTTTATGTCCTATATAAGAGCTACCTGTGTTTTGGTTTCTTTTTCTTTAGCCATGTTGGGCCACCCTGAGCTGAAGAACTCCCAAGCAGAAGGCACCCCAACCTCACCACTAACCGGGAAATAAAATAGACAGTTGCCTCTCTCCAGGGTCTGATGCAAAAGGAGTCAGTGGGAATGTTATTATATACTGGCCTTTTTCTGCCCTGTATGTTACCATGCAATCTCCCCCCAGGTGTTGAAAATGGTGGGGAGAGAGAGGGAGGACAGCAGAAGCAATGTGGCTAAGAGATGGGTCATCCACAAGGCCAATAAAGTCACCCAGGATGGCAGATATGGAGTGGTTGGGATGGAGAGAAAGAAAGTAAGCCACTTGACTCTTAAGATATCTGAGAAGTGACTTAGAAGTTGGTCTTTAGAGGACAAAAAATAGACACTAAGCTGGATGCCATGATTCTCAAAATCAAACAGAATTCTTGTTTTGTTTGGGATTATTTATTTATTTATTTATTTATTTATTTATTTATTTATTTATTTATTGCTTTGAAGTGTAAGTGAAATGGTGGGAAATGGCAGTGGGGGCCCAGGTGTATATTAACACCACATAATGGTCACTTGAGATCTGAACAAATGAGATCTGCAGGAAAAGTGGCCTCAGGAGAGAGTCAGATTTCAAATAAAGCAGAAAATAGGAGTGCTTATGCAGAGACTAGAGAAATGGAGGAGTTTGGTTACAACCCAATGGGACTTCCATGGGAACAGAGGAAATGGGAAGGAGGTTCAACACTGAGCTTGCATCAATGGAGAAGAAGCACAGAACATTTTAAAACTCCTACAGGACAATGACCACTAGGATGAGGGGTTCTGAATCAGTGGAGACATTAAGCCAATGTATTGTGTTGAAGACTGCGGACTGTGAGGAGCCCAGCTCCGCCTGACACAGCCTTTGGTGTTTGGGTCAGGAGGTGAAGGCCCAATGGCCGGAGGAGGGCCAGTCTGTTGGCTCCTCACATGACAGTTCTAGATTACACATACACACCTTCAGGTGGACAGCCAAGAACCATAGCAGCTGGGACAACCATAGCAGTGGAGGAACAGTAGTGACCGAAGGGCAGATATGAGACAGGTTCCTCCACCCCAGAAGTTCAAAGGTGTTGCTCCCAAGAGAGAAAGTCTCCCTGCCACTTAGCCCAGGGATTCCCAAACATACAATCAAGCAGGGACTATGTTTAAAACACAGATTCCTAGTCCTCACTCCAATCCTTTTGAATTAGAAACGCCCAGGGATAGGCCCCAGGAACCTGTATTTTTTGAGAGCACTTGAAGGCTTCAAAATTTCTATATAGGAGGAACTTAAGGGTGGTGATGTAATTGGAAAACAAAAGCAGTGACTCAGAGGATAAGCAACTTTATAGATTTCCATATTCTCAAGCCCACACTTGCCTAATTATACTAAAATAAACCAAAACATTAACTTAGAATTCTCTATTTTAGTACCTTTTCTGTTCCTTCTTTTTCCTACTTGTCATTATTTTAATTTGAAATCATTGAATTGAAATCATTGGTGATTTGAAAAATTATCCCTTTTGATATTGCACTTACCATATTTTCCAATATTAAAGAATGTATGTTGTGGAACACCTAGAAAATGCCCAAAAGAAAATACAAGAGGAAAATTGCCGGTATTCCCTCTCTCCACACCATTCTTAACATTTAGCTGTAGCTCCTTCCACTTTTATTTCTCTCCACAAAGTTTCTTTTTTAATATTTGTAATCATAACATATATATAGAAAAAGAAAGTTTGCAATCTTTTCTATATGTAGTTTCTTACACCAGTTTCTAACTTTGTAAGAAACTGATGTAAGAAAATTTGTAATCATAATATGTAGGTAAAATATATTCTACTTTTTTAAACTTATTATTTCATCATAAATATTTCCCCATGTTATAAATTGTTATTCTTAAAAATATATGTAATAGCTTTGCAATACTATATTAAATAGATAAATAATTGTCTAAACCATTTCTTATTGCTGGATGTTTAGAGTTGTTCATTCATTCCACAGATATTTATCAGCTTTCTACCATGTGCTGGGCAGGGTGCTGGGGCCTGGGAATACAGTAGTGAAGAAAGTAGGCAAATTCTCATGGAGCTAACATTCTAGTGGGGGAAGATGCAATAAACAGATGCAGGTAATAGTAAGTGCTATAAAAAACAAAAACAGGGAAAGGGGATAGAGGACGACAGGCAGCATGGTTAACACAAAGAATGCTGCAATGAGTAGATTTGTCCATAATACTTTTAATTTGTTCCAATTATTTTGTCAAGATAGTTTACCAAAGAAAAAGTTACTGACTCAAGAAGTGTGAATATTTTTCCTACGCGTATCAAGAAATCATGTATTATTGGAGGAGGGAAGATGGCGGCACTGTGAGAAGAAGCAGAGCGCCCCCACTCCCAGCCATGGACTCAATTTACTCCTAAAATACTATGTAACCAGCTTGAAAAAAACAGAGAAACATACCTGAGTGGACATATTGCAAGTAGGGAGCACTGAAGAAACATCATAGAGTCTGGCTGCTGAAACAGTCCATACAGAAAAGGCAACGGACTGAAATCAATCTGAAACTGCAGCAGGCCAGTGCATGGGGAACTAGAATTGGAAGACAGGGTAGGGACTGAGGAGATGGCTGTGGAGCAGAGACTAACTTCCCCACAGTGAGTGCCTGATAGTAAAACCCCTAAGTAAGGGGAGTGATACCGTGAGTTACACTAGCCATCCTGAACCCTAAAGACCCTACAGAAGACTCTGGAATAAGACCAGGCAACTACAAGGTTGCAAAATAGCTGACAAGAGGAGTTGGTCCACAGAGAGCCTCAGATCAACCAAGTACCTAAGGACACCAGAGCCAAACCTCGACAGCTCCTCACATTGGCTGATACACAAGAACCCCCCAGGAGAACTGAAATCAGTATACAAAACAGTGAGCCTCAGACAACACAAGCTGCCCAGAAGAAACTCACCTGATTGTCCTTTTTTTCTTTTCTGTTTTTTCCCCCCCTCAGGGGGCAAAATTATTATTATTTTCTTCTTTTAAAATTTTATAATTATTTTTAATTTTTTCAAATTTTTAATTAATTGATTTTCCTTTTTTTTAAAAAAATACAATTTTGCCTTGATTAGCTTGTTTTTTGTTTTGTTTGTTTTGTTTATTTACTTTGTTTTGTTTTATCCTTGCTTCTACTTTGTAGACTTTCTTGATATTCCCTGCTTAATTGCTGGGACTTTATCATTATACCCAACAAATTTACTACCTTTCTCTATAGTTTCCCCCAAAACTTTTATTGGACTCCCTCCCTGCCTGGGCTCTAACTCTCTCTCTCTCTCCTTTTGATACATTGGTATAATTTTTTTTTTCTTTTTTTCTTCTTCTTCTTTTCTTTCTTTCTTTTGTTTTTCTCCTCTCTGTCTTCCTGTCTTTTTGATTGTTAGTTTCTGTTATTCTATTTATTGCATTTTTATTTTTTCATTTTCAACTATTCATATTCTCTCCCTTAATATTTTCTGGCCCTTCTTTCAGAATCTTTTCTCTGCCTCTTTTATCTACCAGTAATGTCTCTATTTTTTATATTTTAGTTTAGTTTATTATTATTTTCTAAATTTTCATCACTATTAACAACAATATACTCTTGTCTCTCTAAGCTTTACTATTCTTTTTCTCTTTTTTTTTATCTTTTTGGTTTTTTTCTCTAGAATTTGTGTTCTCCCTTCACTCCCCCAGTTCTATTTTCACTTGGGTTGTTTTCATTGTGATTGTCAAGATGTTTTGTAAGATACTGCTTGTTTCTTGGAGGTTTAGTTGTGTATTGCCCTGCCTTGTCAGCACCCATACAACAGCTTAAACGATGAGGTTGGGGCTGAGACACAGTTAGCCAACCTGAAAGGAAGGTCCTCCCAAGGACTGGTCAACAACAATCTAGACCCAACCACAATAGGAGAGCCCAAAGAACCCACAAAAGGGACACCCACAAAAGAGACATGCCTACAGCAAATAGCTCAGAAGAATAAGGAAAACACACCTCTGGGCTCCATTGGACTTACAATACAAAATCCCTCCCCATAGGACTGGGAGACAACAAATATATTTAATATATAGATACAAACACTAAGAGCCACCAAAATGGGGAGACAAAGAAACAACCCCCAAATTAAAGGAAAGGAAACATCTCCAGAAAAAGACTTTGATGAGATAGAGTTAAGCAAGTTATCAGAAACAGAGTTCAGAGTAATGAGTATAAAGATGGTCAAGGAAATTAATGAGAAACCAAGGCACTAGATGGTAAGATCGAGAAACTTAGTGAAAACATGAAAAAAGAGATACATAACATAAACAAAAATCAGACAGGAAATAAAGAATGCTGTATCTGATATCAAGAATACAGTGGAAGGAATTAAAAGCAGGCTCAATGAAGCAGAGGACAGAATAAGTGACTTAGAAGACAAGGTACAAAAAGTCATTCAGTCAGTGAAGCAAAAAGGAAAAACACTTAAAAAGCATGAGGAAAGTCTAAGGGAGCTTTGGGGCAACATGAAGCACAACAACATTCGCATTATAGGAGTGCCAGAGGGGGAGGAAAGAGAGCAAGGGATAGAGAACTTGGTGGAGGAAATAATGACAGAAAACTTCCCTATGCTGGTGAAGGAGAAAGCCACACAAGTTCAGGAAGCACAGAGGGTTCAAAACAAGAGGAACCCAAAGAGACCCACTCCAAGACACAACATAATTAAAATGGCAAATGTCAAGGACAAAGAGAGAATATTAAGGGCTGCAAAAGAGAGACAAGCAGTGACCTACAAGGGAACCCCCATAAGGCCGACAGCTGATTTCTCAACAGAGACTCTTCAGGCCAGAAGGGAGTGCCATGAAGTTCTGCAAGTAATGAAAAGCAAGAACATGCAACCAAGATTGCGTTGTCCAGCAAGGCTATCATTTAAAATTGAAGGTGAAATAAAGAGCTTCCCAGACAAAAAAAGGCTAAAGGAGTTCAGTACCACCAAACCAGTACTGCAAGAAATGCTAAAAGGACTGCTTTAAGAAAATGAAGGAATAGTGAGAGAAAGGTACATCAGCATAAAGGGGGAAAATGGAATTAAATAAGTTGATATCAATAGTAACCTTAAATGTAAATGGAATAAATGGTCCAAACAAGAGACACAGAGTAGCTGAATGTATAAGAAAACAGGACCCAAATATATGCTGTCTACAAGAGACCCATCTGAGAGCAAAAAATCCACACAGGCTAAAAGTGAAGGGATGGAATAAAATATCCTATGCAAATGAAAAGAAAAAGAAAATCTGGAGTAGCAATTCTTATTTCTGACAAAATAGACTTCAAAATAAAGACCACAACAAGAGACAAAGATGGTCACTACGTAATACCAAAGGTATCAATCCAACAGGAGGAAATAACGCTTATAAACATTTATGCACCTAATATAGGAACACCTAAATATATAAAAAATTTCTTGGTGAACTTTAAGGGGGAGATAAACAGCGACACATTCACATTGGGGGAATTTAACACCCCACTGTCATCACTGGACAGATCAACAAGACAAAAAATCAACAGGGAAACAGTGATTCTAAATGACACACTAAAACACATGGATTTAATTGACATTTACAGAACATTTTATCTCAAAGCAGGAGAATACACATTCTACTCAAGTGCACATGGAACATTCTCAAAAATAGACCACATGTTAGGACACAGGGCAAGTCTCTACAAATTCAAGAAGATTGAAATCATATCAAGCATCTTCTCAGATCACAATGCCATGATACTAGAAATCGACCACTATAAAAAAACTCAAAAATGTTCAAACACATGGAGGCTAAATATCATGCTATTAAACAATGAATGGTTTACCAATGAGATCGAAAAAGAAATTAAACACTTCATGGAAAAAAACAAAAATGAACAGACAACAACCCAAAATCTATGGGACACAGCTAAAGCAGTCCTGACAGGAAAATTCATAGCATTACACGCCTATTTCAAGAAACAAGAAAAAGCTCGAATGAACCATCTAACACAACAACTAAAAGAACTAGAACTAGAACAGCAAGGAAAGCCCCGAGGAAGTCGAAGGAAGGAAATAATAAAGATCAGAGCAGAAATTAATGACATAGAGACTAAAAAAAAAAACAATACAAAAAAATCAATGAAACCAAGAGCTGGTTCTTTGAAAGATAAATAAGATTGATGCACTTTTAGCCAGACTCACTAAGAAACAAAGAGAGAGGACCCAAATAAATAAAATCAGAAATGAAAGAGGCGATATAACAACTGACCCAACAGAAATACAAAGGACTGTAAGAAAATACTATGAGCAACTATATGCCAACAAACTGGACAACCTGGGTGAAATGGACAAATTCCTAGAAGCATACAACCTTCCAAAGCTGAATCAAGAAGTGGCAGAAAACCTGAATAGGCCAATAACAACTAATGAAATTGAAGCAGTAATCAAAAAACTCCCAGCAAACAGAAGTCCTGGACCAGATGGATTTACAGGCGAGTTTTACCAAACATTCAAAGAAGAATTAACACCTATTCTATTCAAGCTATTCCAGAAAACTCAAGAGGAGGGAAAACTCCCAAACTCTTTTTATGAGGCCAGCATCATCCTAATCCCAAAACCAGATAAAGACACTACAAAGAAAGAAAATTACAGGCCAATATCCCTGATGAACATAGATGCTAAAATCCTCACTAAAATACTAGCAAACTGGATCCAGCAATACATTAAAAAGATCATACATTATGACCAAGTGGGATTTATTCCAGGGATGCAAGGCTGGTACAACATCCGCAAATCAATAAATGTGATACATCACATAAACAAAATGAAGGACAAAAATCATATGATCATATTAATAGATGCAGAAAAAGCATTCGACAAAATCTAGCACCCATTTCTGATAAAAACTCTCAGCAAAGTGGGAGTAGAGGGATCATACCTCAACATAATAAAGGCCATATATGACAGACCTACAGCCACCACCATACTCAATGGGTAAAAAACTAAAACCATTTCCATTAAAAACAGGAACAAGACAAGGATGTCCCCTTTCACCACTCTTATTCAACATAGTACTGGAAGTCCTTGCCATAGCCATCAGACAGGAAGAAAACATAAAAGGTATCCAAATTGGAAAGGAGGAAGTAAAACTGTCATTATTTGCAGATGACATGATATTGTACCTAGAAAACCCTAAAGACTCCACCAAAGTACTACTAGATTTGATAAATGAATTTGGCAAGGTAGCTGGATACAAAATCAACATCTAGAAATCAATGGCATTCTTATACCCCAACAATGAACTTTCAGAGAGAGAAACTAAAAAAGCAATACCATTTACCATTGCAACTAAAAAAATAAGATACCTAGGAATAAACTTAACCAAGGATGTAAAAGAACTGTACTTGGAAAACTACGTGACACTGAAAAAAGACATAGAGGAAGATATAAATAATGCTAAAATCCTCACTAAAATACTAGCAAACTGGATCCAGCAAAACATTACAAAGATCATACAACACAAACAAGTGGGATTTTTTCCAGAGGTGCAAGGCTGGTATAACATCTGCAAGTCAATAAATGTGATACATTTGTTTTAACATTCTTTGCTGAATGATTCTTTTTCCTAGATATTTGTTTGTGCAGTTATATTTGTCATATATTAGCATATCAGAATTGGTTTCAAGGTTATTTATCTTGTTCATTTATCTATTTATTTTGCGTTAATACCACATGTTTTTAATTATTCAAGTATAAGACATTCTAATATCTGGCAGGGCTAATTATCCTTAATGATGCTTACCTTTAACATTTACTCTTTTGTTATTCTTAATGCTTTATTCTTCTAAGTAAATTGTATACTACTTTGATCAAATATTCATCCCAGTCTGCTCCCTACCATTTTTGTATTTTTTATGCTATCAGGAATGGGATTTCCTTTTTTATCACATCTTAAATAAGTTATTGCTGTTACATAGGCTAGGTATTGATTTTTGTATATTTATCTGATCCTATGATTGTATTGAACTCTTTTTATCAATTTAAATAGCTTTTAATGGAATTTCTTTAGTTTTACAGATACACAATTTATTTTCCCTTATATTTCTAACAGGTTTTAGTCTATGTTTTTGAAAGTAAGTTACTTGATGTTTTATGATTTATTAGCTGTTTTTACTTTGAAATGCACCTATTATCAAAATAAAATTACTGTCTTTGCTGAATGGCTTTGGCCTTGAATTTTACTTTCTTTATATGCCTAATATATCTTTGTTTTGTTTTTATTTTTAACTTTTTCCTTTTTGTTTTGGCTATGTGTAGTGGACAGCTATGGGAGTGCCTGTCATTCACCCCTTCTCTTCTAAGCACTTGGTTACCTTGTAGCTACCATGCGACCCCTTCTCCTGGCCACAGTTGATTGGGCTTGGTATAGACACCTGACCCAAGATTGGCCACTCATGGTACCCTAATAGACTGGATACACTCAGTTGGTCCCTGTATGGGTGCCTAACCTAAATTGAACCCTTAAGCGACTCTTTGACTTGGAGTACTACTTAGAGACTGAGACCAGCTTCATCCTGGTGGTTTAAGGTCTAAAATTTTAAAACCAGGAACTGTTCGAGGCCTTGTTTTTCAAGCACATGGAGAAAACTAGCATCCAGCATGGGAGAATGAAGCTGACACACAGAATCTCAGCACCGATTAATGAAACGATGTTTGAATGTCATCCAAGTCCTCAGTTTCTGGTGTTCCTGAGGTACAGCTACATCTCTGCACCTATAGTTGTTCAACTATACTTTGGGCTTTGTGAAATACCTCAGTCTTGCTCTAATAAACCTTCCTTTTTGCTCAGACTAATTTGAATTGGTTGTCTGTCACTTGCCACCCAAAGATTCCTAGCTGGAATAACATATGCTTTGTAACCAGCTGATATTTACTCTTGAGGCAGGAATGCAAATGAGATAGCTTTATAATTTCTAAAAATAAATTTTGATGTTATGTTGATCAGCTGAGTTCAGCAGGGAATTAAGAAAGGGAGAATACAATACTTTTGTTTAGGTTATATTGGTCCCATTCTCCTCTTATTTACGTAATGCAAGCCACCATTTCTCCTACTGGAGTGGTCTTAAGTCATCTCAGTCACAGTGTGACCACTTTTCCAAAGCACATATCTGAGCAGAAGATTAGTTTCATGTCCTCTGAATGAAGTAAGGGGAAAAGATACCAGAGTGATAGCCTTTGAGAAGAACATGCTGTCTTTCTGAAACATGCCCAGCAGTGCTATCTTCAAGGCTGTCAGCCTGAACCTTTTGCCAGCTAAAGGCAGTTAGAGAAGAAAAAGAATCACTTTGGGGAATTGACTTTCCAAAAGGAACATTCATCCTGTCACCTCCCAGCATTCTGAGGTAACTGATGGTCAAAGTCAGACTCTCCAACTAGGTGACACTGAGGGGCACTGATCCTAGATGAAGACTGAATCAGAGACCACCACATTTCCCTGACAGCTATGCTGCCAAGGTCAAGATCTACACATTTGCTTTCAGGATATGGTGTTACCTTTTTGGATAGTTTTTAGTCCCTTACAAACAGCTTAGAAATCAAATTATTCCACTGAGTGCCAGAGGCCCTAGCTCACTGACTGAACCACTAAATCAGACTAATTGAGGTAACAAATATGCCTGAATAGCGCTTCCTTGAGAAAATGCAACTCTCAGAAGAAATGACATTTACTTCTTACTTGGCTGGATGTGAGCATTTCTTGACTGCTTTTGAGTAGTATTGATTAAAAGAAATAGGGAAAGAAATTAGGAGTCCAAACTTACCTTTGCCCTGATTCAAACATAAACAGAAACACCAAATGGAAATCTGTAAGTAGAACACAAATCTAGCCCAAGTCATAATCATTGAGAGCTTTTATTGCATGACAGCAACTTCTGGAGCTGTATGAAATTATTTGAGGGGTTTGGTGCAGTTCATAATGAGTCAAGTGCCAATGTCACAAACGGTTTCCAGAAATTAATACAGTTGTTTGGCTACTGTGTTGTCAGTCTCAGGAGGACAACTAAGTATAATGTTACCAACAGCATGCATTCCTTTCTTAGTCCTAGATGTGTTACTTTGAATACAAAAATGAGGTGAGGACAGATAACTTCTATTTCTGCCAACTTGATAGATACCTTCAGAACATTCAGTTAGGCTCTTTTAATCACAATGAAACAAACATTTAGGGAAAAATCAGAAGATTACTTTAATAATTGCATTGTAAAGTTAATGGCAAGAAGAAAATCTTGTAATGTAATGCAATGTGATATAATGCAAAAGGAATTCACCAGAAGTGTGTAAAGGAAAGACATTTTCCTGAAGATTGCCATGTACCATGCTGATATGTTCAACAGTCTGAGATTTTAATCAGTGCTTTGGACCACAAAATAAGCTCAAAAGATATTGATATTTTATTTTAAATGAATGACCAAATAGCATATTAAAAATAACATTATTGCATGATCCTTTTTGCCAACACAAAAACTCTAATGAGAAGGAAAGGGTAAATACAGCTTAGCTTTGCAAGTAAGGTGCTTTAGCTATAAATCAAAAGAAATTGACTTTTTTTTTTTTTTTTTTTTGCTTCTATCTTTACTACTCACTCACTGGTTTACTTTAATAGATTATTTAAAATCCCTGTGTCTACATGCACCAGATTCCAGAGATAGTTCATCAACTACAAACAATAATTGGACCAATTCAACTTAGAACGTAATCTATGAACCACACTGTTCATTTTTCTTCTTCTGACTTTGATACCAAAAGATACAGAGTGGGGCAAAAGTAGGTTTACAGTTGTGAGTACATGAAACACTTTATTCTTGCATTATTATTTATTAATTATTGTATTATTTTTCATACAAACTATAAACCTACTTTTGCCCCACCCTGTATTATGAGCAAACATGAGTATCTTCAGCCCTGAATATCCCCAGCTTCTTTGATTGGCCACATGGACTATTTATCCATTTATCTATATACCCTGAGATAGCAATTCTCCTAAAGCACAGCTCTGAGAGGCAGCACGGTTTAATTAGAGGAGAAGGACAGTGTAACTGGAGTCCGGAAACCGAAGCTTGGCTTCCAGCTCCTCTCTAGTTGAGCTTGTTTATTATTACTTCATCTGTTTCCAATACTGTGCCACTGAGGCACAAAGGTTTATAGGTGAAACTGAGCTACTGATTCCCTCAGCCCTTGGATTGGCTGAGTGGCCACAAGCAGACTCAATTGTTTGCTCAACCTTAGTATGCAGTAAAAATATTATCAGTTTCTATGAGATCCATGATATTTAAAACACTGTGTTGACTAACATTGGCATTTTTCAGGCTAGAATACAAAGGCTGAAAAGGGACCAAAGCTTTAAAAAGGCAACATAGTGGGAACACAATGACAATTTGCCCTCTTCTTGGGTTTCCTGTCCTGTTCTTACTCTCCCCCTATCCATTTTCCTTACAGTCATCATAGAGATGTTTCTAAGCATATCCTCCTGAAATCTCACTAGTGATGCCCATTGTCTACAGGGAAATGTCTAACCATGGCCTGTAATATTTATCTTACTCTAGCTGTGTCTACTTTTCCATGCTCCTCTCTAATATTGCTACACAAAACCCAGCAGCAATAGCACACAGCACCTAGCTCTTTAGCTACCCTGTGCTTTTTCATGCCTTCATGCCTTTGTTCAAGCTGTGCCCTCTGAGTAGAATGCATATGCCTCTTAAATTCCAACTCTTCTTTCATATATCAACTCTTCTAGAAAGCTTTCTTTTCCCAGGATCCTGTACCCCTGCATTCTCACCCTTCTATAGCCAACTGCTTCTTCCTTTTTGGTTGCCTGTCCACCTTAAACACAGTTCTGTGATTGCATGATTTGCAGGTCTACCTCTCCCACTGGAGCAGGGGACCATGCCTTATTTGTCTTGGTAATTCTGAGGGTTGGCACAATAGGCACTGGGGTAACGTTTGTTGGGCAGATGGACACACCAACAGATGGCTGAATGGATGAATGAATTCAAGTTAATATGATCTTATTTACCAAATCTCAAAATTCTGGCACAACAGCTTTATGAATAAAAAGAGGTACCATTTTACATAATGTACACTTATTTGGCATTTGGTAAAACGTCACAATTTACCCCTTTATATTAACCTCCTGTTTCTTTCAGGAGATCATAAATTACCAACATAGGTACCAGTGAGGCGTGCTGTACGTAGCATGAGATTTGATTCTTCTAAGACTGTGTATTGCAAGGGTCTGGATTCTAAAACAAGTCCAGCTACTTACTGTACCAGGGGGGCCCTCTGGAGCAGCATTATTTAATGGGTGGCTAGTTAGAACTGTGCGGAGCTTAAGATTTGCTGCCAAAGCCAAAGGACTGCCATCCTTCTAATCTGGAGGCATTCATATGAATTAGTAAAAACCTTTCCTTATCTTTACTTCTGAACCCAGAGCTTGGTGGAGTAAAGTAAATAGAGTTAGAATCAAATGACTGAATTTCCTCTCTAATTCAGAGCATCATCTCTGAATAGAATAATGGAGTTTAATTAAGGATTTGGATTTTTTAAGTGATTGCAAAAAAAAAAAAAGTGGTTGCTACAGCAAAGAAAAATATTGAAACAAAACAGGACTCTGAAATTGAGTGTGACTTATCTTTCTACTTCATTGTCTTCCTCTCAGCCCTGGGATGCAAGACCTCTGGTGAGAATGACGGTCTTTTTCTACTGCTATTTTTCTCGTCTAAAGCAGGGGCCCCGAATCATGGAAATGCAATTGGCTAGTGAAACAGGACTTTCTGCTACTAAGTAAAGCTCCATGTGACACCCCTATAAGAAAGCCCTTGGCTTTTGAGCGCTCATCAGTTCAGCCCTTGTAATGTCATGTTTTGGGAAATATTGGACTCTTCTAAGCTTATTGAGTTCCTGCTTTCAGGAAGCAATTTTTTAGTGCATAACTAGAAGAGTGTCTTTTGAGTTTGGACTTCCAAACCTTGAGAAGGAGTTGATGTGCTGCTTCACTAAGTGTGAAATGAGCAGATGGTGTTGTTTCACTCCAATTTGTTTTGCGTGGACTGGGGAGAAGGCAGTGGGGGAAGGGATAAATGTGTCCTATCCCTGATTGCTAAACAAAACTTTTTGGCACCAAAAAAAAAGCCACTTCACTAACATTGGAACATCTACTTCTTAAAAAGGACTGTTGCTTTACTTACTCCACTTCAGTCTGGAAGTTATTATCACCATGTTTTCTTTATCCAGAAATAATTATATTCTCACTAGAGCAAAAAACACCCTACATAAATGGCTCATGCTGATAATTGAAGGAGCCTACTGTGAGCCCTTTGAGGTAATGAAAGTCACTTAATGTTTTTAAAAACACCAGTTGCCCCTCTCCAGCATGTTCACCTCGTTTCCAACTATACATTCAGCTCACCGACACCCAAAGACGTCCCCAGTAAATCAAGACAAGGAGCCTGGCCCTGGCTGGTGTGGCTCAGTTGGTGGAGCATCATCCTGTACACCAAAAGGTGGTGGGTTCGATTCCTGGTCAGGGCACATACCCAGGTTTCAGGTTCCATCCACAGTTCAGGCACATGTGGGAGGCAGCTGATCGATGTTTCTCTCTCACATCTCTCTCTCTCTCTCTCTCTTCTCCTCTCTAAAATCAATAAAGCTTAAATCCTTAAAAAAAAAAAAAAAAAAAAAAAAGACAAAGAGCCTGAATACTCTTATGGAAAAGTTGCTAAATATCCTAGCTCTCTATCTGGACTACTAGGAGGAATACAGGCCAGGAAAGTGGTCGTGAGACCTCGTCTATCTTATGCTAGAGAACATTTGTATGTACCAGGAAAGCAGGTAGAAACCCTAGTCCAATCTCATCCAAGGAACAGGGCTCAAAGGGCTAAGAGGGGGCTATCTGCTCTGTCAAGCTGTCACCATGCATGTGCTCTGTTTCCACCAAACACAGCACCTTTTTATGCCCTTCCTCATCCATTAGCACAAAAACATCAGTAATTAATGTAGACTTTGCTGAAGACCTCACTAAGGAGAGGGGGAAAAGGGAGGAGAAAGTGAACATCCACACCGCACAGCAACACTCCCAGACATCATCACCCACGTGAGCACGTGTTTCTCTTGTTAGCACCTCTCTACTATCCTTCATCCCTACCACTCTAAATTCAGTTCTGCCCCCAAATTTGCAAAGTCCCATCAGTAAAAACTTTATAGTAATAGACCTATCACCTTCTTTAGAAGGAGTAGCCATCTGTTATGTAAGCCCACCCTCTGGGGGTTCTCACCTGCACCCCAGGAGCCTGAACAACATCCGATATTCTCCCTGGTAGGTTACACTCTTGTTACAGTCTTCTTTACCTCTTTGTACCAGCTCTGGCCCAGTCTCCAAAATTCACTTAGGCCACTTCTTACTTTGCTAATTTAACCTGCTAATCCCTACTCCTGTCTCCTGTTTCTTTTACTTCCTTTGTTGCTTGTTCCTCAGAAACCGACTCACCTTCGTCCTCCCTTGCTTTGGGGACCTGCTTTGGACACCCTTCTTGAACTGAGCCTAGCCATCTCCCTAAGACAAGGACCCATGCACAGCTGCCTCTTTAGGAGAGAGATCTGGCGTCTTCCATCCTGCCAGGGGCTTGCTGAGAGTGGTGAGTCTGGTGATCCAACACTGTCCTTACATGGATCTTAAAATAGCACAAAAGGAAAATTTACAAACGTGTTCATCTTCCACCAATACCTTTAACTCTGAGGGATGGGTCAGTAGAAGCCTTAGAGACTAACCATAATCTGGAGATGGCTGATCACAGCTCAGCTTGAATTCTTCCTTGTCTGTTCCTTATTGAATTTAACACTTGTGACAGCCTTGCCAGTTAGACAGCTGTCCACTTGGACCTGGTTCTGTCTTCAGAATGCAGACCCTCAGAATTAGGACATAGCCTCTGCCCTTGCTGTCAGGTTTGCCGCTGCTTTGGGGCTCCCCTCTTTTGGCTTTTGTGGCCTTGCCTTACCACGACTGTGGGAAGGACTCTGCCTGGGACTTGCTTGGTTGGTATCTCCCACCCTCGCACCCCCGCAGTCACTATGGTGGCACAAAAAACTCTGAGTTTTTAGGGTAAGAGCTACATGAACTGATGAAGTTATAATAGGTTTGCCAGGCATCTGGTATTGAACCAGACAATCTGGTATTTTAACATCTTGTCTAGTTAAAAAAAAAAAAAAAGTAGGGAGGCACACATATTTCTAAATAGTTATGAGGTAAAAGAACTATTTCTAAAATATTATACCTATATAATGCTACACAAGTGATGTACAAAACATTTGAAATAGGCAGATAAATTACTTAAATCAATTTTTGTATTGCCACCTCTTTTCCTCCTGAGCCCCACCCCAAATGCAGGTTTGGTACTTTCGTAGAAAAAAACTCAAATTATTATTGTTGCATGCTAAAACTCCTCCATTTCTAATTTAAAATCTGCAATAACTTGCTTTGTATTTTTAAACACAAAATATGTATGTTAGGGAGATATATAGATAGTAGAACTATATATTCAATCAACTATTTAGAAATATTTTCAGATGTTTGGTTTTCAACAGAATGCAAAATGTAGTCTCCCTGGACTTTGTCTCCTAATCTTACAAGTACAGACGGGTTCCAGAGGACATTTAATCATGATTTTCATTCTTTTCCACTTAATAAGGCCGTTTAAAGAGCTATTTGATATCTAACAGAACCTCATAAATTCTTTTAATAATTTCCTTTGTTTTAAACTAAGAAACATTTTTGCCAAAAAGAGTTGGAACCTACACAGCATTGGGGCTATATTAAACTGTACTAGTTTTTCATTTTTTGGAAGCTTGCCAGAAAATTATCTCTCGTTTATAATTTTTTTCCTTCACCTACCAATTGAATAAAAGTTAAAAGGTTACATCTTTCTCATCCTATCACCAAAGTAAACATTTCTCCAATTACCCACAAAGGGCAGATGCTTCCAAGGAATTATTCATTGTTTATTAGCAAAAAGGCAAGAACTGTAATAGAAGGCTCTGTGTCACACAGGAGTTCTTAGCAATAGCATTTAATCCCTAAGCCTAGAAAATAAAGAAATTATGCCACATCAACTATATTTCTAAGAATTTGTTAATCAGCTGTCTGCTAAAATGCACCTCTATTGTGGATCTGAAGAATTGCTTCTTGTCAGTATCACCTTTACAATACATTTCTTTCACAAATATTTATATCCTGGCTCTCTTCTAGACACCAGATACATAACAGTAAACAGAATAGAGAAAAATTCCTGCACTTCACAATTGTGAGAAGAAAGTCTCAGTTTCTTTGACAGTACCAGCTTATTAAAAGTAAATATATTGAATTTATTGGCAATGTCACTCGAATAAATTCAATTAAGATAAAATTAAACACAGTATATAAAAGATCACTAAAATCCAAAGAAATTCAGGCCTCCACAGTCAGACTGCCCATTTTTTTCTGGATGATACCCTCCCAGAAGGAAGGACTGAGAAGCATTCATCTCCAAACTTCTCCTTTGCTCAGATGAGTGTTTGTTAAACCTGTCCGTAATTTTTTATAACCATGGATTGTCCAGTTCTGAACAAACTCTAGATCCTTAGAATGTTTTCTTCATATAAACTATCAACAATTTTTCAAGTTTTCCTGATTGTCCACATGCAACAATTATTTATTAAACTTTTCTAGGATAAGAAAAAGTAGTTTTAGCAATTGCAATTTAAGTCAAATAAGGAAATATTCTGACTTTGTCAAACCTATGATGGTCTTATAAGTACAATGCTATAGAAGGTTATGCATTATGGAGTAAACTGGTAGAAGCCCAGGGAAGTCCCCTCTACCCATATTCTGCTCTCCCTACCCAGATATCTTGCTGCAGGAAAGGAATCAATCAATGAACTAGTTATTACTCTGTACTGAATTGCTTTCTCTAGGTACCATTTTAAAAGTATGCAGATACTTCTTGGAGGATTATCATACTCTGCTAACAGTCAGCATACTCTGCTATGCATCCAGAGATTGAAGGGAACCAACACTTCAAGGGTTCAAACTGCATGCTAGGCACTTACATGTCACATTTTTTAATTCCTACAATGATCTCTAAAAGTAGGTTTTCTCATCTTATTGATGAGAAATCTAAGATTCAGAGAGCTTAAGTGGCAACCTCCCAGATCACATAGCCCTCAATGCTGGAGCCAGTAGTAAAATGTAACCTTTCTCTTCCTTAGTCTGCATTCATTTATCAAATGCCTTTTCTCTGTGGTACACACAGTCTAAGGATAGCCTTGAGAGTGATGACTGCCTGGCAAGAGGGTTAAAAGTGAGAGGAAAGAGCAGAGAAATGAAATGAGAGACAAAAAAGGAAACATTTTGCTGACTTCCAGTTTCTCTGAGGTCAGGTTCATCACAGGGCTACATTCTTACTGCTTTGAGAAAACTTCTGATTCTCAGAAATACTGACTTGACAGGACCTTAGAGGTCATCTAGACCAACCCACCATTAAAAGCTTTATTCAGTCATTAACTCACTTTATTACTGTTGGTGATCTGGGAAGGCGTGTCATTGACTTGGCAAGTGAGAACATTTCTCTGAACCATAATTTTCCACTATCTCATGGTGGGCTTGTCTAAAGAGATATGACTTTTAAAAATATGAATTATTTACATCTATTTAGCTTTTCACAGTTGTCAAAATGCTTTCACATACACTATGTTCTTGAAACTCTCATTTCTATGATGTAGGGAGTGGGACTGTTTTATTGTGACAAGTGTCCAGACCTGAGCCAGGTAGATCTAGATTTAACATACTAGCCAGGTTGAACTTCGGGAGAACATTTAATCTCTCTAAACCTCCTCTGGAAAGTTTCATTTTTCTTTTCTTTCTTTTTTTTTTTAAATACATCTTTATTGATTTCAGAGAGAGGAAAGGAGAGGGGGAGAGAGAGAGATAGAAACATCAATGATGAGAGAGTCACTGATCTGCTGCCTCCTGCACGCCCCCAACCAGGGACTGAGCCCCCAACTCTGGCATGTGCCCTGACCAGGAATTGAACCCCGATCGCCTGGATCCTAGGTCGATGTTCAACTGCTGAGCCACGCCCGGCCAGGCTGGAAAGTTTCATTTTTCTTTAAACCTCCAAGTCTTCATCTATAAAATGGGGACAATAATATCTCCTCCCTGAGGTTGAACTGAAGTGAGGCCACTTGTGTAAAGTGTTTGCTAATGGCTGTGCTCAGGGTTGGTTGTTTTTCTCCTCTCCTCTCTTCTTTTTACTGCTGAAGAACTGCTTGTGAGAAGAGGTAAAGTAACTTTTCCAAGATAAAACATCCAGCAATTGGTGAATGGAGGCCAAGCACTTTGAGTGCAACCCTAGGCTCTTTGTACTATAGCATCCTGCTGGAATAACTTTCTCTTCCTTCTCTGTCCTTTTGATTTGTACACACATTACCTTTTTATCTAACTGTGGATTTCTTTGTAGTGCAAACTCTTCTTCCCTTTCTCCATGCCAGGCCTTCTGTTTTGCTATACTCCTGCTAGTTTCTGTGCATACTGCCTCTTGTTACTTTCCTGTGTGTTTTATATGCTCTTTGGAAGTTTAGAACAAATGAATAGGGTACTTTGAGCCATGTCCCTCAAATGTGAAATCTGGTTCTCATAGGGGAGACAGAGCAGCCGTGGTGGCATCCTGGCAGATGGGCTCCGAGTTCCCTGGCTTCTGTGCCTGAGTGTGACGTGCTACCAGCTGCCTTCTGGATTTTGATTACTGCTCCCGTGGCACTGCAGCTTCCCAGTACTCCTCTAACAAACTGTGATTTAAATAGCCCTACACTCAGTTTTCACATACCCTTGTAACACATGAAACCAATGCAGTCCAGTGGGAGCCCCTGAAATAAATTGCTGCTAAAGGAGCCGGTGTTTTTAAAGAGGTCATTCTTCCATGGCTATACAGAAATAAAAACTTATTTAGGTCTTTTGAAATGCATGGTCACGGTGTTGCACTGGAGTGAAAAATAAATGTGTAGGCAAGCAGATTTACAACACAGCATGCATACATAACACACGTATTTATGTAGAACACATGATACAAAGATACTTGTCACTCAGTTCCTTGATCATAATTCAAGTAGTACAGCCCTAGCCGACTTGGCTCAGTGGTTGGAGCTTCAGCCCTCGGACTGAAGGGTTCCAGGTTTGATTCTGGCCAGGGCACGTGCTTCAGTTGCAGGCTCTGGCCCCCGGGCCAATTGCAGGAGGCAACCAATCAATGTGTCTCTCTCTCGCCAATGTTTCTCTCCCCCCCCCCCCCCCGAAGAGCAATGGAAAAATATCCTTGGATGAAGATTTAAAAAAATTAATTTAAGTAGTACAGTTAGAATATTACCCGGCAAGTGCTGGCGAGGATATGGAGAAAGAGGAACCCTAGTGCACTGCTGGTGGGAATGCAGACTGGTGCAGCCACTATGGAAAACAGTATGGAGGTTCCTCAAAAAATTAAAAATGGAGCTGCCTTTTGACCCAGTGATTCCACTTCTAGGAATATATCCTAAGAATCCTGGAACACTAATCAGAAGGAATATATGCACCCCTATGTTCACAGCAGCGCAATTTACAATAGCTAAGATCTGGAAACAGCCCCAGTGCCCATCAGTAGATGAGTGGATAAAAAGCTGTGGGACATCTACACCATGGAATACTATATAGCTATACAGAAGAAGGACCTCATACCCTTTGGGACAGTATGGATGGACCTGGAGAATATTATGCTAAGTTAAATAAGCCAGTCAAAGACAAACATCACATGATCTCACTTATATGTGGAATCTAAAGAACTTAATAAACTGATGAACAGAAATGATTCAGTGACATGGAAGCATGGATCAGACTGACAAATCTCAGAGGGATAGAGGAGGGCAGGTGGGTGGAGGGGGAGAGATTAACCAAAGAACTTATATGCATATATGCACAACCCAAGGACACAGACAATGGTGTGGAGAGGGACTGGGCAGGGGAGTGGGATGGGGTGGAGTGGGTCATTGGGGAGAAAAAGGGACATATGTAATATTTTGAGCAACAACAAAAAAGATATGCAACTATTGAAAAAGAAAAAAGAATATTACCCAACCCACAGAAAATATAGTATCATACATCTGAGAGAATTCTAGAGTGATCCTCTGTCAACCTACCTATCTCTTTGTAAACAGAGGAAATGTCTAAAGTAATCAGACTTGAGAGTTAATGTTCCCTTATTAAAAATCTCGATTCTGCTCTGAATATTGTTTACAAACCTAAAAGTGTTTTCTTACCACCAACAAACAACCCTTTGGAATTCCCACAAACATGAAAGACCATATTTGTTTTCCTTCCCAGAGAAGGTTGCTAGGAATATGATTTTAGGAAACTTGTCAAGGAACTCAGTGTCAGCCCCTCAGGCCCGTGGGAAACTCTGTTCCTGGCAGGCTCCCCCTCTCCCTGCCATGGAGGGTCCTCCAGTGTTTCCCACCTTGGCCTAACTTGTGCTAGGCTGATTGCCTACTGCATGCCTCTCGTCCATAGGACCATTGGCAATTCCCAGAGATCTTAGTTTTCTGGGAAGGCAGAACAAAAGTAAATTTAGCTGTTGGCGAGCGTTCTATGCTTTTCTGGGTCCCCACTAGAACTCAGACTCTCCCAGTCAGTTGCAAAACAGCTTCATTCTTATACTTTATTGTTCTCCCCGAAGCACCAGCTGATCCCTCAAGAAATGAGAGAAGAGAAGGGGGAGGACAAACTGCACAGGGAGTGACAGGCTGGTCCTCTTGATCCCATGTTCAGTCCAGCATGCCGCTCCCCATGCCTTTACAATTCCTAACCCTGGTCCCTCCTCACATTGATCAGAGCAAGAAGATCAAATCAAGTCAGAGGAGAGCAAAGCCAAGCCCCAGACCACATATGGAGCATGAAGGATGCAAAGGGCCTCTTCTGCACCCTGCCTGGTGGTCCACCATACTCAGCACTCTCTAAACGTCTCAACATAGTTGCCAGAATTCATGTGAAAGGAGTTTATCCCCCTTTCCCTGGTTCTCATCTCTTCAGAAAAATCCAAGTTTTTGAGGAATAACAAAATGTCAACATTCCCTAAAGCAGTTGTAAAATGTGCTTATCAACAGCACTGTAGGAAAGGGGAAAACACGTATGTATAAATAGCTGGCACTCTCTTTTGCGAGCTGATTATAGAAAAAGAGATCAAAGTTTATTTTTTCTGTGAAAAGGGAAGGGAAGCAAATAGGTGATACTCAGCCTTAAGAATTGGAATCGGGGCAAGCCCTGTCTTCACTGGGAGCTGTTCACCTCTATCCAGTAGAGAAATTCCACCCCAGGGACTCTCCCAGGGTCCCGGTGGCCCAAGACTTTAACATCCACTTTCTGTGGACCTAGCCACGGGGTTCAGTGCGGATTTTGGACACAAGTGCTTGCTCTCAGTCTGCAGATCCCCATCAGCATCTTAGTGTTTTTATAAACATGAATGCACATTTTCAGTCTTTCACCTTCCTTTATTTCTATGCATAGAGTTCCTCATCTTCCTGGGATTTTGTCAGCTTCTGCCTGGTCCAGCCCAGCCCTGCCTAGGTGCTCACACCAAGCTCATTACCAGCATTCTTGGCCTTGCCTCTCAGGAGCTTCCTGTTTATTAACCTGGTTCCATAAGCTTGGAACCAGTTTCTACACGGCTATCTCACTTGGTTTGACTACTAAAAACACACACATACCCTGGCAAAATGGCAGCTCTCTCTAGCTTCTTTGTTACTCTAGGCTCATCTTCCTTTGATGCTTCTTCATAAACCAGTTTAGTTCTCATTGTTTGTGACTTCATTTCCACTCCCTCATTTCTGCTTTCAAGCAGAAGACTAGCACACCTGATCTTTGATGATGACTGATTGACAGCAGAGTTAAGAATTAGGGGCCATAACAACCCTGCCTTCTCAGTTGGGCTCTGTCTAGATTCTAGTACTTCCAACTAGACTATGAGTGATCCTAACCTTGCACTTCATTTCCCCCAAAGGGAAAACTGAATTGGGTGTGTATTAGGGTTGTAGGGCTGCCATAACAAATTACCACAGAATGGGTGGCTTAAACAACAGGAATTTGTTTCCTCATCATTCTGGAGGCTAAAAGTCCAAGATCAAGGTATTAGTTAGTAGGTGTGGTTTCTTCTGAAGCCTCCTCTCTATTTGGCTTGCATATGCCACCTCTCGCTGTGTCCTCACAAAACCTTTCCTTTGCTTGCACCCCCAAGATGTGTCTCTGTGTGTACCCAAATTTCTTCTTGCAACACCAGTTAGATTGGATTAGGGTCCACTCTAACTGCCTTGATTTAACTTGATCACCTTTTTAAAGGGACTATCTCCAAATACAGTCACATTCTGAGACACTAGGGGTTAAGGCTTTAACATATGAACGGGGGAGGGCAGCACAATTGAGCTTATAACAGGTGGATTTGCGACCTTCTGATATGCAGTGACCTCACTGGGCAGGTTTTATGCCATGCTCGCTGGGGAGATTTTATGCCACGCTACCTCAGAGACAGTTGCCGTGTCTGGCTCATGGGTGGCTGCCTTTGATTGGCATCAGTGTCTGGTGAAGCCAATTATGGTGAGGGCACTGAGCCGGTTTCACTCAAAATATGGCAGAAGCAATAGCAACTGACACAGGAAAGAACCGGTTTAGGCCACTTTCCTTAAAAGGTAACTTCAGGTGTGGCAGGTGTGTTCTTGGACTTCTGTAGCACAGGCTGAGAACCCATGTGGCTGCCAGCTCCTGGCAGCATATCAGATACTTTCTCCCTCCCCATCTGCCCAGGCCTCAGCCTTTGGGATCTAAAACCAGAATTATGTCCTCCCTGCCCAAGATCACTTGGGCCCTCTCCAGCTTGGAACCAGTTTCTACATGGCTGTCTTACTTGATCTGACTACTAAAAACACACACATGCCCTGGCAAAATGGCAACTCTCTCCAGTTTTTTTGTTACTTCGGACTCCTCATCCATTAATTCTTCATAAACCATTTAGTTCTCATTGTTTCTGACTTCAGTTCAACTCCCTCATTACTGCTTTCAAATTTTCTTCCCTTGAATTTCATGACTTGTTTTTCACACTTGACTTGGCCCCCAGCACCTCTCTACCCATCTGCTCCCTGAGGTAGTTCCCTACCTGATCAGTCTATGACATGAACACAAGTCTGCACACAGCACCTTGAGCATGAAAGTGTGATAAACTTAGTTAGCACAGAAAGGAGGCTTTAGCTTTTGGGGAATGCAGTGATGTAGTGTCTGACACAGATGGAAGGCTAACAACCCTATACACTTTGCAATTTTCAGGGTAACTGAGACAATGGCTATATCAGTCAGAGTTCACCAGAGAAACAGATTCAACAACATGGGTTTGAGCTGTGCAGTTCTACTTATATGCAGATTTCTTTCAGTAAGTATCCCCCAGTTTCACATCCTTAGATTCAACCAGCCATTGATGGAAAACAGTATTTTCAACTGTGCCTGGAAGTCCATGCATGTGGAGGGCCAATACAATTATATGTGGATTTTTGACTGTGTCAGCACCCCCCACATTGTTCAAGGGTCAACTGTGTGTGTGTATACATGTACAAATATGTACATATTATATATGTAAAATGAGAAATTGGCTTATGTGCTTATGGAGGCTGAGAAGTCCCATAATCTGCTGTCTATGAGCTAGAGACCCAGGAAAGCCAGTGGTGTAGTTCAGTGCAAGTCCAAAGGCCTGAGAACCAGGGGAGCCATGGTGTAAATCCCAGTCCATGGGCAGGGAAGATGACATGAGATGTCCCAGCTCAAGCAGTGAGGCAGAATGAAAGGGGAAAATTCCTCCTTCTTCAGCCTTTTGTTTGATCCAGGTCCTCAGTGGCCTGGATGATGCTCAGGCACACTGGGGAGGGCCATCCATTGACTCCAATGCTAATCTCTACCAGAAACACCTTCATGGACACACCCAGAAATAATGTTTAATCTGGGCATATCAAGTTGACCTCTAAAATTAGCCATCATAGTGGCCTTTCTGTGTTTCCACCTGCCTGGGGAGGGTAAGACTGTGTCATCCTCGTGTGCTTCTGGATAATGCCTACATTATCTGTGTAGACATAGATAATTTATTTGGCAATCTGCTCCCTCAGGCATAACGAAAGTTAATCAGACCCATACTGGGGATGGGGAGAGAGATGGACAAATGATACTCTTTTCAGAAGCACCTCCAGCCACTGATCACATGGCTAGTTATGACTAGGTAGAGAGGCTTGAACCAAAAAGACCTGGACTGATGCCACAGTAACCTGAACCTGGGCAGACGGTTACCTTCTCTCCAGTGGGACCTCTTAGCCTGCACCCCTCCTGGTGTTCAGATGACCCAGGAGCACACATTCTGTTCCCAGGGAGCAGAAAGCCAAGGAGCTGCCCCTTCCTTTGGCTTTCAATTAGAGCTTCCTGGCAGGTTTGGCCTGGGGCACCTTTTGGCCTAAATTTAGCTGTTCCTGCTAGGGTCCTAGTGCTGTTTGAAAAACAAGTGAGCTGAGATCCCACCTGTTAACCAGGCCTGAATGCAGCACTTGGTGAGAGCTGATACCTGTTCTTACTCATTCATTTGGCCAAGGGACCCAGCATTTCCAAAGCTGAATCTCTGAGGGGAGCAGCCAGCCTATAGAATCACGTTTGTTTGTGGAGGAAGGGGAGAAGCCATCTTTCAGAGAAACTTGGCTCTGTGGGCTCCACTGTCCAGCAGAGGACATTTGGTTTGCCCTTTAGGTCCCAGAGGTAGTCAGGGTATTTAGGTATTTAGGCTGGCTCTGAAAAAAGCTGAAGAACCATCTGATGACACATCTGTGGGTCTCCTTAGTCTGTCGGGGTGACCTAAATCCTATAGTGATGTTTCTTTGAAGTTGCAAAGCCACCACCACTTTATCATAAATTTTTCAGGGAGTACAGTTACACCTGGTCTTCAATCGAAGGTATGCAAAAATGCCTTTCAGGTTGTTTTGATCATGTTTTTGTCTGCCTTCAATCACAGTCCCCAATCAGACCGTCTCTCCCAAGTATTTGAATTTGGAGTGAGAACACATTGGGCTTTCCCAAAAAACTGCCACACTGGAGGAAGGCAGCACCTCCCTTGTGTTATAGAGGAGGAAACCGTGTCTCAGAAGATTAAATATCTTTCCTGAGTTCCCTCGCTAGTAAATGGAGAAAGAGGATCTGAACCCAGGTCTGTGCAACCCCAAAGTCCATCATCATTCTGCTGATCAAAATAGTCTCCATGTACAAAATACAGATTTCTATTATATATAATGAAGAAATTAGGGGAAGTGACTCTAGTGCTTACCCACTTCATTCCCTGAGTTAAAGGCAGACACACGTATGAGATTCAGTTGTCTCTCATTTACATGTATG
Source organism: Miniopterus natalensis (assembly GCF_054644295.1). Classification (NCBI taxonomy): domain Eukaryota; kingdom Metazoa; phylum Chordata; class Mammalia; order Chiroptera; family Miniopteridae; genus Miniopterus; species Miniopterus natalensis. Next base: position 99,158,396 of record NC_142081.1, read on the forward strand.
GTATCATGGTTTTTATCTCCCCACCTTGCTGCAGTTCCCCAAATCAGCTTATCACTGTGTCCCTCACACATCCTATTAGCCAATGAAGGGTTTTCAGTTTTTTTCCATGCACGGTGTTCTCAGATCTCAGGTCTGCCCTCGTCTTCACCTCCATTAAACAGGCACTGTCCTAAGCATGTCTCAATTCTCCCAAATCTTTCTTTTCTCAACCAATTATGGTGCCCACTGGAGCCCCCCAACCCCACCCACCCCACCCCACCCCACCCCAACTGTTTATGAAAGCAGGCTGGAAGCCAGGGAATCCCTGTAAATATTGAAACTGTTCTTGCTTTTGTCATTAGATGTCTTGCTGTAACCAGATAAAGCATGTCTGCTGAGGGTCGTAGAAACCTTCAAAGATGGTTTATTTTCATGCGACCTGTGAGCTTCTTTCTTCCTGATGAATCAGCACAGCCACTTTGCCCTCAGTGTTTCAGCAGTAACAAGGCACAGACTGTCAAGCCTCGGCCCATAAATGACTCTAAATGTACCAATTATTCCACTACTTTTCCAGCTGATGTCTCCTGAGTTCAATGCTCTATTCTAGGTAGTTGTACATATCAGTATATCTTGCTGAAAGCTCATGGAATTTGAAAAACATTTGATTTCTATGTGTGCTGCATACTTTGGGAAAACCCAACCAAGCCAAACAAACAATTCTTATTTGAAAATTGCATTCTTTTCATAATCCTCAAAGGAAAACTTAAATACAGTGTCAACCTCATTCGATTGGCCCAGAAACACATCAGTCTGTTTTTGTGAAGATAAACTCCAGAGGAAAAGAGCTTCTTGACACACCTCTCTTGGACTTGAAAAACACTTTCAGTGCTATGTAGTCACCTGCCTTGATGTACTTAGAGGCACTGGAAGGTGCTCTGTAACTTAAATGACATCAACACAGTTATTTCCTCTTTGGAGTCTAGGGGTCATGATCAGATGCGCTTGGGTTAATTCTTGCTGTCACTTGTCTGTTTCTGCTATGGACTCCATCAACTCTCCCACCTGCCTTTTTGTTTAAGTGCTTGCCTTTTTAGGCACTGTGGGAGGGAGACACAAGAAATAGCCAAATAGATCCCTTTCAAGGGCCTCTCAATACCAGTAATGTAAGCAGATTGTATCACTGGTGGCTGGAGCCTGAAGAGAATTTCAATTCTAGCAGAAACAGATGGAAATAGGCTTTTAAAATCCTTTCTTGCTGGATTCTAACCTGCTTGGGAGCTGGCTGCCCACTTTTGCTTGTCTCCTAGCAACGGAGCCCCTTCTTCCTAGGCACTGCTACTGTCCACTGAGCCAGGCTTGGGAGAGTCAGCCTCTCTCTGCTCTCCCCAGCACGAGGAAAGGATATCACCTAGGGACCGGGTGTGAACACTTGGAGAAATTGCTAAATGGTCTGTAAATTCACAGTGAGGATGACAATCTAAATGGGGCCACCTCACACACATTTTTCAGGGGATCTTGGGATTTAAATTGACCCTTTTGCTTCCTTTTCAGTAATACCTTGCACATGGAATGCTTTGTAATCTTACAAAACACTTTTGCACCCATTACCTGATGCAGTTCCCCACAAGAGCCTTGAGAGATCTCGATAGTGGGGGGAAAACATGGGGAAATTTTACAAGTTCACTTTTAGATGTTTTTAGAGGACCCAAGAAGAGACTCCAGGTCATTCAATTAGTAGGTTTTAAACTTTTTGAGAGCCCTGGCAGGTGTGGCTCAGTTGGTTGGAGTATCCTCCTGTGCACCGAAGGGTCTTGGGTTCAATTTCCAGTCAGGCTACATATCCAGGTTGTGGGTTTGATGCCCGGGGTCCAGGCAAGTATGGGAGGCAACCAATCAATGTTTCTCCTTCTCTCTCTCCCTCTCCCTTCCTCTCTCTCTCCAAAATCAATCAATTGATATAATAAATATGGGTTAAGTTTCTATGGCATCTCATTAATGTTATAAAGAAAAGACGTTAAACAGAATGATGCTTTGAGGACCTGTAGTACTCATTATTGGAAAGGATATTGAACCATAAGATGTTCACTGAACCAGTCTTGCTAACAACTGGGGATGACTACTGAATTGAGGCCATAGAGGAAAACTTTCAGGGCAAAAGTGATATTATCCCTTGTGAAATGTCAATGCTAATTTTTAGGGTTAAAAAAGAAAAAAGAAGGAAGAGTACAAGCTCTTTCACAAACCAGACTGCAGAATCCCTGCAGGGTATTGCAGGCCAGAGCTAACTACCCTTCTGTCTGGAAATGCAGAAAAAAATTGTAGCATTTGATACCATAGGTGGCCCGGAGGCTCTCTTGAAGAAAAAGTGCTTCTGTGCAAAAACTTTTCATTTTGATGTAGTCTCATTTGTTTATTTTTTCTTTTGTTTTTCTTGCCTGAGAGATATATCGGAAAAAATATTGCTAAGAGAAATGTCAGATTTTACTGCCTATGTTTTCTTCTAGAATTTTATGGTTTCCAGTCTTACACTTAAGTCTTCAATCCATTTTGAGTTTATTCTTGTATACAGTGTAAGAAGGTAGTCTAGTTTCTTTTTTTTTTTTTGCATGTATCTGTCCAATTTTCCCAACACCATTTATTGAATATACTGCCTTTACCCCATTGTATGTTCTTGTCTCCTTTGTCAAATATTAATTGACCATACAGATATGGGCTTATTTCTGGGCTCTCTATTCGGTTCCATTGATCTATATATCTGTGTTTATGCCAGTACCATACTCTGATTACTATGGCCTTGTAGTGTAGCTTGATATTGGGTAGTGTGATACCCCCAACTTTGTTCTTCTTTCTCAGTATTGCTGAGGCTATTTAGTTGTTGTTTTTTTGTGGTTTGGTATAAATTTTTGGATTACTTGTTCTAGTTCTGTGAAATATGCCATTGGTATTTTGACAGGGATTGTGTTGAATCTATAGATTGCTTAGGGTAGTATGGACATTCTAATGATGTTAATTCTTCCTATCAATGAACACAACATATGCTTCTATTTATTTCTATTTTCTTTTATTTATTTCTTCAGTGCCTTATAGTTTTCTGAGTACAGGCCCTCTTTGGTTAAATTTATTCCTAGAGTGTTATTTTGTGTGCAATTGTAAGGAAACCATAAAAAAACAGCAAAGAATAAAACCTACTAATAGGAGAACATATTTGCCAATGATACATCTAATAAAGGGTTAATATCCAAGATTTATTAAGAACTCATACTACTCAACACCAAAACAACCACAAAAAAAATAATCCAATTAAAAAATAGGCAGAGATGCCTAGCCAGTGTGGCTCAACAGTTGAACACTGACCTATGATCCAGGAGATCCCGGTTCCATTCCCAGTCAGGGCACATGCCCAGGTTGCGGGCTCGATCCCCAGCGGGGGCGTGCAGAAAGCAGGCAGTCAATGATTCTCTCATCATTGATGTTTTTATTTCTCTCTCCCTCTCCCGTCCTCTCTCTGAAATCAATAAAGATATATATTTTTAAAAATGTGCAGAGGACCTGAATAGACATTTCTCCAAAGAGGACATGCAGATGGCCAATAGACATTTGAAAAGATGCTCAACGTCACTCATTGTCAGAGAAATACAAATGAAAACCACAATGAGATATCACCTTACACATGTCAGAATGACAAATGTTGGGGAGGATGTGGAGAAAAGGGAATCCTGATGCGCTGTTGGTGGGAATGCAGACTGGTGTCGCCACTATGGAAAACAGTATGGAGTTTCCTCAAAAGATTAAAAATGGACTTGCCTTACGACCCAGTGATTTCACTTCTGGGGATTTATCTAAAGAAATCCAAAACACTAATTTGAAAAAATATATGTACTCATATGTTAATTGCAGTGTTATTTACAGTACCCAAGCTATGGAAGCAACCCAAGTGCCCATCAATAGATGAGTGCAGAAAGAACAGCTGGTACATATATACAATGGACTATTACTCAGCCATAAAAAGAATAAAATCTTACCATTTGTGACAGCATGGATGGACCTAGAGGGTATTATGCTTACTGAAAAAAGTCAGTTAGAGAAAGACAAACACCATATGATCTCACTTATATGTGGAATCTAAAGAACAAACTAACTGAACAAAATTGAAACAGATTCATAGTACAGAGAGAGAACTGGTGATTGCCAGAGGGAAGGGGAAGTTAGGGCACTGGGTGAAAGAAATGAAGGGACTAAGAAGCACAAATTGGTAGTTACAAAATAGTCACTGGGAAGTAAGTAAAGCATAAGAAATATAGTCAACAATATTGTGATAATTATGTATGATGCCATTTGGGGTACTAGAAATATGTAAAGTATATGATTGTCTAACCACTAAACTATACACCCTAAACTCATACATAATTTTTTTTTAATCCTCACCTAAGGATATTTTTTCCATTGCTTTTTAAAGAGAGTGGAAGGGAGGGAGTGGGGAGAGAGAGAGAGAGAGAGAGAAACATCGATGTGAGAGAGACACATCAATTGGTTGCTTCCTGCACACGCTTGGACCAGGACTGGGGGGGTGGGGGAAGCGAACCTGAAATCCTTTGGTGCACAAGTCAATGTTCTAACTGCTGAGCCACACCTGCCAGGGCTAAACCAATACATAATTTAAAAAAACATTTTGGTATTTTTCTAACTTTGTTAATTTTAAGCTTAATTTAAACATTTTAAACAATGATTCTTAATAAATTATAATGTAATAAATATTTTCACAGAAATAAAAAGGAAAAAGTGCTTTATTCTAGCTTGGGGTTAGAAGAGAGTACTTGGCTGTATTTGCAAAAACCAGTTGTCTATTGGAAAAGATCAACAAGTGAGGAACTGACCAACAGGGAACCTAAGGCTTCCTAGGACAGAGCCGAATCAGTGCAGAGGCCTAAGCCCAACTTTCATTCCAAAATCAAGGCAAAACCCACAATCACCAAACCAAATCAAACTCAGAAAAACATTTTTAAACATGTTTACTTTTAAATTTTAAAATTAAAAAAAAATAGCAGAAAGTAAAAGAAAGTATTTTCATACAATGAATAGGAAATCTCTTTTTCTAGAACTCTGGGCCCTATTCTTGAAAGAAACCTCTATTAATGGTTTCTTATGTTTCCAAAGATGCCCACTGCAGCATTATTTGTTATAACAAAAAGGCTGGAAGTCAGCAAAGTGTTTATTGGTAGAGAGCTAGTAAAATAAATTATGTTCATCCATACAATGGGATGCTATGTAGATATTACAAAGAATAAATTCATTACAAGTACTTGTGTGGGAAGGTCTGCAGAATATATTAAGTGAAAAAAAGCAAGGTAAGTAGAGCAGGATTTTTCTTTCTGATTTAGGTCACATGAGCCTCATTCAAAAGTAAATTGCCCAGCATTACCACGAAGTTAGTCTTATCAAAAATTCGTGCAGAGAAGTCACAGTACGTTGGAGAAGATTGTGCTTACCAAAATGCTGTTACTGCTGCATTGTCTTGAATCTTACATGTCACTAGAAATTCTGCCCTTGACACTTCCTGCTATCACTCATGGCACTATAATTCATAAATGTGATAACTTGTTACTAATACCGTACTTTATTGGTTCTAAAATACCCTTTTTGTCATATTTTAACAACTGAAATCAGGAGGCATCTTAAAATCTCTCTGCCAGGTAACAGTTGGTAAGGGGCTGTGATTGCTCACACATGCACAACAAAATTTGTCAGGGGCTTGGAAAAAGTCCAGAAAATATTAGTGGAGAATTATTTCCTAAAAAATGTTGCATCAGCAAGGATGTGTGTGTGTGTGTGTGTGTGTGTGTGTGTAAGGAGGTAAAAAGAGCAGTCTTCAATAACTCTAATAAAAAAATGATTTAGTAGAGCCAAACTTTGAATATGAAAAAGGTTTAAGAACACTTAACCAATTTATTTTGCTTAAAATTTCCTTTTTATGTACACACAAGAGTATGTCTAAATAAGTTTAGAAAGTTCTTTCAGTAAGTATGAAAAATTCTAAGTGATAAAACAGCAGGATATCAGAGTTTAATTGGCAGTCTTTATTATTTCTTAGCAGACCATAAAACAATGATGTGTCTTACAAATAATGGTGTTTTAAATTCAGTGAAATATGGGGTGTATCTCTTATTTAAGAATAAGAACAACTTGCTGAGGGTTTCAGAATATACAGCTCTTATCTCTGGTGGACCCTACTCTTAAATAAATTGGCTGATTTGAAGGTACACATGAACAACCATCCAAAAGTTTGATCTCCAAGTCACTGACTCCCTCATTGCCAAATGCCTTCCCTCCCACACCACCCCAGCCATCTCCTCCCACTGTCTTAACTTGGATCCTGTCATTTTTCAGAAACTGTACTAATGACCATGCCACTAATTTCAACATCCTGCTATCCAATGACAACTTCTATCTTGCTCATCAAATGACTCCCACTAGATCTGCCCTTCAACATCATTAGGGCCTCATTGGAGTGACTCCTCTGACCTTTCTGCTTTCTCCATGTCTGTCGGCTCCTTTAGCAGAAACAGCATTCTGTTTCCAGACACATTAGTGTCAGAAGTGGAAGTGGTATCTGGTGCTAGAAGTGGCACGGTGCCATGTCCAGCAGAGATGGCACCAGAGCTATATTTGATTTCCTCACATCCTTGCTACCACTGAGGAGCACTGTATTTAGTCTTCCCAGTCTTTGCCAATATGATACAAAAATGCTCCCTCCCTGATTATTTAATTTGTGTATCTGATATTAGTAAAGCAGAACATCTTTTTGTATGGCGGTCATTTGTAGTCTTTTGTGAACTGTCTGTTAATGTCTTTTGCCTATACAGACACTCCTCAACTTATGATGGGATTCCGTTGTAAGTTTAACGTGTCATAAGTCGAAAATGCAGCTAATCCACCTAACCTACAGAACACCATACCTAGACTTGCTTAAATGGCTCAGAACACTTACATTAGCTGACAGGCAAAATCATCTAACACATATCCTATTTTATAATAAAGTGGTGACTATCTCATGTAATTTATTGAATCCAATACTTAAAGTGAAAACAGAGTGGTCGTATGTGTCCTCACCATTAATGCACACAGCTGAAAGCACTCTGGGCCTGGAGGACGTTTGGAGCATTGAACCAAAACAACAATGGTGGCAACAGAGTGCACTTTAGGGTATCAGCTGCTTACCTCAAGCAATCACCTGGCTGACTGGGAGCTGCGGCTCCCGCCACTGCCCAGCATTGCTAGCTCTGATAAAGACCAAAGTTCAAAATTCAAAGTATGGTTTCTACTGAAAGCCTATCGCTTTTGCCCCATTGTAAAGTTAAAAAATCATAGATCAAACCATTGCAAGTTGGGGACTGTCTGTATTTATTTATATTTGCGTGCTTATCTTTTCCTGTAAATTCATAAGAATTGTATATATTAAAGATACTAGTTCCTTGTTATATATGTCTTTAAACTTTTATTTTAAAGAGTATTTTCTCTTCTGTAGAAAATTTTAATTTTAATATATCTACTCTATCAGTTTACTCTTTATGGTTCCTGCCTTTGGTGGCAAGCTTCGAAAAGAACTTTCACATTTGTTCTCCAGATATCTTTATGGTTTAGGTTTTTACATTCTTTTTGTTGTTGTTGTTTTTAATCCTCACTGGAGGATATTTTTTCCATTGATTTTTAGAGAGAGTGGAAGGGGGTGGGAGAGGGAGAGAGAGAGAGAGAGGAGAGAGAAACACTGCTGTGAGAGAGACACATCAATTGGCTGTCTCCTGCACACTCCTGGACCGGCGCTGAGGATCAAACCTGCGATCCAGGTATGTGCCCTTGATTGGGAATGGAACCTTTGACCCTTCAGTTTGCAGGCCAATGATCTAGCCACTGAACACACTGTCAGGGCAAGTTTTTACATTCTTACTTTATAATCTCCCATAAATTCACTTTTTTAGTCCTTCTGGTCTGCCCCACTGCAAGACCTACAACATTGTCTTATTAATAGTTTGCAATGCTGTTGCTAGTTCTGTATTTTGGTCATGGCGTTTTAATGTGAAGACAGAAGAAACTGTATGAAGAACAGCATTCTGCTACCATTGCCAACCCAGAAACCATCTATTTTTTTTTTTCAAAGTAAATGGTATAACTTAAAACCTACTTTATTCAGGAAATGCAAAATTTGCAGTTTTTGTGGGAGTATTATATCATCATCTTTGCATTCACTTAAGGTATTTCACTTAAGAGGCAGAGTAGTAATCTAAGATACTTCCTATTTTACATGTATTTAAAATTTTTTTTTTAAATCCTCACCAGAGGATATCTTTCCATTGCTTTTCAGAGAGAGTGGAAGGGAGAGAAAGAGAGAGGGATTGATGGGAGGGCGACACATCGATTGGTTGCCTCCTGCACGCGCCCCAACCAGGGCCGGGGATCGAGCCTGCAACTGAAGTACATGCCCTTGGCCAGAATCAAACCTGGGACCCTTCAGTGAATGGGCCTACGCTCTAACCACTGTGCAAAGCTGGCTAGGGCCCTACTTTACATGTATTCATTCAATAGTCATCGGTTAATATTTCGTTAGAATTGAATTAAGCACTTACAGATGTGCATACTAAGGGTGACTATCTTAATGCTGTAGTGGTTGGGGGGAGGTTGACGAACCCATCCACTTGAAAACGATTCATACTAACCATGATGGTGTCTCATTATAAGAAAGTACAGTATTGTATTGGTAGGTTTCTCCTAGTGGGACATTGGGAACTTTACTTACTTTAAGAAGTCCTGCATAGTGCCAACAAATGTGAAAGAGATTTTTTAAAGCTTAGGTGAGGGGAAAAGATATTGAGACAACAAAGAGAAAAAAATAAATTTTAATTTATTCTTAGTCTCTTTTTTTTTTTGCCCTAAATTGATGGTTCTTTGCTATGAAGTGAAGCAGCCCCATGCTTTGCTATTTCAGCATTTGTTTTTATAACTTTGCCTCTACTAACTGTACAAACCTGAGCAAGCCCTGCACCTGAGTTCCATAAGCGGTAGAGTGCAGCAGGGAGGCATACATGTGGAAAAGGAAATGAGTTGCATGCGAGCAGATGTAGCTAAGGGCCCAAACTGGGAGTTTCAATGAACTACCTGGTCCTGTGGGTGCAGCATGGGAAGCAAATATTAAATCTCTAAGAGACTCTGGCGTAAGAAACCTGTGGTCCAGATCCTGCTGGGTCTCATGCTCGGGGACCACAACTGAGGCATCATGCTCACATCCAGGTACCTCATTTTAAGAAGGCCTGGGAAATATACCTGGGAAAGAGTACCAGGTGGCAGAAATTAAAAAGGAAGAAAGCACACCTACAGCATGAACTGAAGAAGAAAAGATTGAGGAAGAGGCAGGATATTTTAAAATTAGAATATTTGAAGTGACACTGTGGAGAATGTTACAATTTGCCTTTGCAGCTCCAGAGGGCAGGACCAGGAAAAATGCCTGGAAGTCTCAGAGGGACAAATCTGACTGAATATGAGGCAGGATTTTCTTACAATGGGGGTTGTTAGCTATGAAGAGAGGCTGCCTGCTAAGTCATTGCACTTCTTAGGAGTTAGAGTTTATATGTTAAGTCACAGGCTTGGATTCCTGTTTGGAAGGAGCAAATAATTAGGTGATCCCTAATGCTCCTTCTAACTCTAAGATTTCAATTCCACTTTCCCATTATAGTATGGGATCTATAACTGATACATTATAATATTCAAATTCATGCAACACTTTTATATACAATCAGACTGTGCTACAATAACAATGTGTATTGCAGAGTGATCTGAATCACAAGGAAATTTCAAAGAGGCTTATCTTTTGTTCCAGACTTTCAGAGCTAAATTTTTGTGACCTAATCTTTGGGCAGTTAAAAAAAATCCTAGTTCTTTTTCAATGTACAATAAGTATTTTCAAAATACCTCTCACTTTAGGTTAACTTGTTAAGCCTCTCTCTTTCCTGACCTCCCCATTTGCTGTTAAGACTTAGGCTGAGTAAAGGGGGAAGAAGCATACCAAGGAAGAGAACACAAACCTCTCCTGGCCCAGGTTACTGAGCCAGAATCTGGGGTAAACAAGCAAGGGAAGTAAAAGAAACACCCCTCCCCTGGCCTAGGAGACTGGAAGGAAGAAGGGAGAGAAAAAGCTGGAGAACAGAGAGTGTACCCAGACTTCTTGATGGAGGCCTCGGCTCTGAGTGGGGAGGAGTGTTCGGTGGGCCACAGAGAATACTAGGGGGAGCAGATGCTTGTTCTGCTTCATGTTTGGCACTCTGCAAAGAGCTCATTTCAAAGGCTGTGGGGACCACATCAGAGTACACTTGGTGGAGCAGCAGAATTTGCAAGGGGGAAGAGGAATTTGATTTTCCTGAAAAGTTGCTGGTTTTGGTGTGGCCTGGGTAGGATCTGGAAGTTCTCACATGCCCCCGAGCAGGTACATGTTCAGGATGAGTTGAGATCTGGTGAGCTAGCAGTGGGTGGTGAGGGCAAAGTGTCAGACCTGCCCAGGGGTTGAGTAGAAGACAAGGCAGACAGAGCCTCAGAGGGGTCTATGAATCCCACAACAGCAGAGGGGCCGCTCAGCCAGGGAGAACCACTGTGGCTTGGTGGGGCTGAGAGGCCAAATCACAGACAATGACAGAAGAGACTCACGGAGCTAACAGGGATGTCAGAAAGAGACACCATTGCCACAAAGGCCAGCAAGGACTCAGAAGCCACATGGGAGCACAGATCTGAATCTAAGGCCCTTCCTCTCACTCCTAGGCAACCATCTCGTTGAGCAGCAGGGCAGATGGCTGGATATCTGAGAGGCAGAGCATTTTTACCTAAAAGGATTGAGAGCTTTCTTAAGGACACTGTTTAAGCAAATTACACCACCACACCAGGTTATAAGACTGGACTAAAATTTAGGAGTTTTTTCTGGCTTCCCAGCAGGTGGATCTCATGAAAAAGATCTGTTAAGAACAACTTAAAGAAGCAATATTCTTTTTGTATGTCTGAGTTAGAGTATAAATACATTTTTGACTCTATTACAAATATCAAGAGCATAAAAATTGTGACATTGACCTTATGAACAGACACTTGTATTTCCAGTGCCTAAGGTGGTGCCTAGAACATCGAATGTGCCAAATAATTTTTTGCTAAGTTAATGAATTAATTAATAGCCAATTTTCAGTAATAGGGTGGAATAACATTTTTACAAACTCAGATCTATTATTGTAGAAATATCAGTCACTCCCTTGGTTTGATGCAGGCTCTCTGGGGAATCTATATAATTCAGTATCCAACTGAAACAGGACCAGCAAGATAAGGTATCTCATCTGGGAGAAACTGAAAAGATGAAATGGAGTAGGCAGGGCTAGCATCAGAAAGGACTATGTAATAAAGGTCACTGAGAGAAGATGAAAGAAAAAAATCAATGAAGAGCCACAAAACACAGAAAAAAAATTGTAATAGCCTAAGTTAATTTAAGGCAATGAGAAATGGAGTCTGGTTTAGGTTTTGTTTATGAGTCCCACCTTGTATAATCCTTTTTATTTTTATACAATGTCCTTAATACTCATGTCATAAAGCACTTAACATAAAACACTCAATCAGAGAATCAATTACAGACTGGAAAAGACATAAAAATAATTATAATTTTTTTTCACATTGCATTTTCATACCAACTAATTTTAAAATGAATTGCTGGTTTGTTGATTTGCATATTTGCTACCGAACATAAGACTCAGCGCAGCCCAATGCAGTCATGGCACGGAATCGACCCCCTGGAGATAACGCTCTCATTGCATGCTTTAGGACAGCGTCATGCAAGGCTAAAGGCGTCCCACTCATCCTGAACCCCGTTTTTCCTTAGCCACTACTTTTGCATCTTTTTTATTTTACCAACACAATGTATGTCAAATCTGTTCCAGCTCAGACTCTCAACACCTCTTGTCTAAACCAGGGGTAAAAGATACACTTAGCTCCTGTGCCAGTTTCAATGGACTGGGGTGCTGTTTTTAAAAGGATTCTGAGGCATCGACTAGGTACACAGGGAAAGAATATCAAGATCATTTAATGATGTCCATCTACTGTGGGTATGAGAGGAGAGCTAGTATGTCGACTATGTCTGTACCATCCTGGACCAGGTATTATACCACTTCCCCACTATCTGCTCACCTTCAGTCTCTTGTCTGTATAATATTATCTTCCTAAAATTAGGAATATTCACTTTCCTCTCAAACACCTTTTTGTGGCTCCTTATTTCTTACTTTAGGAAGTTGCGTCTCGTTAGTGTGGTGTTCAGGGCCTTCACAGTCTAGTTTTACCCTTAAACACCACTGTGTTCTGCTATAGCCTCACATTTCTTTCCTGATCACCCCACTTTCCAGTCACTCTGGACTATTCAAATAGATTCTAGGAGTATGCATGCTTACATTTATGTTTCCCCCTTACTTTGAAATACACTTCACTTTCCCACATGTATATTTTATACATCTTTCATGCTTCATTTCAAATGCTCTCTCCTTTGTAAAACCTTTTCATACTCCTCTTAGCCAGTCAGATTCAGTTGATGATTCCTGTGATGTATTGCGCACCCAGATGAAAATGAGCTCCTCTAAGCATTCTGAACAAGAAGCTGCTTACCAGATTTTGCCAATTCTGGGTCCCAGGACCTTTATTGTGACAGTCAGAATAATAGCCCCCTATTCAGAAATGTATGTGTGTATTGTAATACCTGAAAGGACTTTATAAAAGAAACAAAGGGATTAACTGAGAATCAATGAACCCATATTCTGGAATAAGACCATATACTATCATTATTATTTTTTTAAATCCGCACCTGAGGATATATTTTTATTGTTTTTAGAGAGAGGAAGGGAGAGGGAGAGAAACATTGATTGGTTGCCTCTGGTATGTGCCCCAACTGGGGGTCGAACCCACAACCTAGGTATGTGCCCTGACCAGGAATCAAACTGGCAACATTTTGGTGTACGGGGTGATGCTCCAACCAACTGAGCCACCTGGCTAGGGCTATACTATTATTTTTATTTTTTAAGCATAAATATATTTGGTGGGTTTTGAAATTGCTTGTTCCTTATCACAAATGAACTAATATAAGTCTTACCCAGGCCGTTTTGATTCAACAGCAATGAATGTAAATGAGATAAAATTGTCTATTAAAAGTAAAAGACTCACAGGCTGGGTTTTTATTTTAAATGATATTATATAGGTTATCTATTTGAGACACTTTTACAACATAATGACTCTGAAAAATGGAAAATACAAAGATGGGAAAAGATGTACTAGGAATGTGAACAAACAAACAAAAAACCACAGAGATTGAGATATTAATATCAGATAAAGTTGAATTTAAAGCAAAGAACGCTAAACAGAAAATATATGTCCATAATGAAATACAACAGTAATGAATCATTTTGTACCAACTCACATAGCAGCAAAATTAATCTATGGGCTATGCTAATGAGAATGAGTGAAAATAGGTGTTTTTCTGGGAAGGCTGTACACAGGAAGACCTAGGTAACTTTATGAGGCACAGAATTCACTGAGTGCCAAGCTACCTACTGAACATCTTCATTGGATATCTAATAGGCACCTTAAACTTAGAAGGTTCAAAACCAAATTTCTCATTTATCCTCAAAACTGTTTTTCTGGTAATCTTCAATCTCAGTAATTCTTCTAATTCTCAATTCCTCCAGTTGCTCAAGTCAAAAACCTTAAAGCTTTTCTTGACTCCTTATATTCTTCTACACCTCACATCCATTCTTTGAATTTCACTTTACCTTCAAAATAGCTCAAATCTGATACTTTGTGTCACCTCTTCAGTTGATACCCTGATCTAAGCCATCATCACCTTTCATTTAAATTATTGCAATACCTTTACAGCTGGTCTCTCTTGCCCTTACTAGAATAGCCAGAGTGGTATCTTTAAAACTCCAAATTGTGTCTCCCCTCTGCAATGAAGCCCTTCAATTGCCTTCCATCTACTCAAAACAAAAGCCAAAGTTCTTACTGTGGCCTTCAATCCCCTACAAAATCTGGCCCTCACCTACTTTATCTCCTTTCGCTTTCCCCCAACTCACTTTGTCCCAGACACACTGGCCTCCATGCTGCTCATAAAATAAGCTAGGTGTGTCACCCTTGGGCCTCTGCCCCAGCTGTTCCCTCTGACTAGACACTCTTGCCTGGATTGCCACATGATTCACTTCCTCATCTCCTTCAGGTTTCCGCACAGGAGTTACCTATCAATGGAGGTTTTCCTCACTACCCTCATTGAAATAGCAATTCCATCATTTTCCTCCTTCCTCACTCACTTCCCATCTCCTTACCAGTTCCACTTTTCTGTATAGTCCTTAACGCCATCCGAACTGTGGTATGTACTTTTATTATTATTGTTTGTCTGATTTCTGCAGCTCCTTCTTTCCCTCTAGAATGTAATTTCTATGTGGCCTGTGCAGAGTTTTGTGGGTTTTTTTGGGGGGTGGGGGGAGTGTCTGTTGTTGTAACCCCACACAACGTCTGGCCTGTGTAGAAGTTTAATATGTATTTGTTAAACAGGTTGAATGATTGTGCCAGTTACCCAGCCACCCTTAGGTATCCCTTGGAACACAGGAAGGCCAGGGAGAGCTGGCCTAGAATGACCTCTCTAGGAAGACAGACCTCGTCACTTGGCAGCCCACCTCAGTCACAGGAGCAGATATGACCCTTGTTGTGTTTCTCTCAGCCTTTCTTGCCTTCGTTTTCCTCCTTTCCTCTCACTACCATCACCATCACCATGATCAAAGAGCCTTTATGAAGGCCTTATAAAACACTTTCTAGTTTAGGGCATCTGCCATGAGCAGCTGTGGGGTTCCGGGGTGTGGGCTGCCTGATATTTTTAGGTGGAGAGTGTTTAGCAATGAGCTCACCCACATGAACTGGAAGAGAACAGGGTTGAACCACCTGCCCCTGCTACTGCTGTGTAATTGATGCCTCCAGGTGCTGTTAACAGACTTGATTCAATTAGTCCTTGTAACTGAAGGCCAAATGTAATTAGTTAATTAATACAGAGGTTAACAGTATGGACTTTGACAGAACTGAATTCAAGTTCTGCCACTTAGTAGCTCTGAGGCCTTGGGAAAGTCACCTAAACCATCTTGTCCTCAATTTCCTCATTCATGAAATGGAAATAATAACAGCACTTGCTTCAGAGAACTGCTGGTAGGGTTAAATGAAAACTGAAGTCAAACATTTAGCACATTAGCACAGTGCTTTGTCCATGACAAGGTACCATGAGAGATTCCTGACAAGAGGAAAATAACTTTCATCCTGCCCCCAAATGCTTGATATGGACCATTTAGACTCTGAATTTTTAATGACTGTGTTGTATCCTTCAACTTGCTGAGTGGCTAAAACTGGGGAGAGTTCATGAGGCAGAGCCTGAGGGATTAAGAAACAAAGTAAATGTTTACCTGAATTTTATGTTCTTGGTTTGTTAAAAAACTCTGTTTTCATTGACTTGACCCAAATTGATCAGTGATTCACAGAGGACCTTAACTATACTCTTCTATATATAAAGTTGTTTTTAACTGGTTTGGTACTTTTGGACTTTGAGTATACTTTACCATTATTATCAACTGAAAAGTAACGTGCTCTGCTCATATGTGGGTTTGCAATCATATGGCCACTACTGAAGGAAATGTGGGCAGACCTGTGTTTGTGTGTATCATGGACTTGCTGCTATGGGACACTTGTTTCTCTCTCACTTGATGTATGTCTTTGCAGTTTTTGTACATGTGCTAAATCCTCTGAGATAAAAACAACAACAACTGGGATTTCACTTTCTTTTGCTTTCCTTCACAAAATCTAGATGTGGTCTGTGCAACGAGAGCTCAGGAACATGGGTAAATGGTTGAATGCCTGAAGAGTGTGTCCTGACCAATATCTACATTCTGTTAACTCAGTACATTTTGGAATCACAAATGGCCTCTCTCTTTAACCCCTTAGGACTCATTTCTTCACATTCTTAGATCCAGGGTCTCTGGTTAATAAACACTTGTGTGTATGTGTTTATGTGTATAAGAGTGAGTGTGCGTGTGTGTGTGTGTGTGTGTGTGTGTATGAGAAAGAGAGAGAGAGAGAGAGAGAAGAATGTCTGATGAATGAAGGACAGATCCACAAGGAAGAATTGATATATATGAAGGTTTAGTATGAAAGACAAGGAATTTGTTAAAGCTCATGAAGGGGGAGCCTGGTGTCAGCCTGGAAACTTGTTCCACAGCTTCTCTTTCAAGGACAGGCAGGAAGTCTATGGAAAGTGGGAATGGGAGAGGGAACTATTTCCACAGGGGCTTTGAATACTACCCAGAGATCATTGGGTGGCTCGGACATGGTAAGCAACTCTGCTGGTATGGTCCTACTTTGTTGACTTCAGGAGCACAGGAGAAAGGACTTATGGTACAAACAGCAGTATTCTCACAGAGGACCAGCAAAGAGGAACAAGAATGAGGCTCCCACTCTAGTAGTTTCTTAGATAATTCACATCACCCACTGTAATGGGTGGGAAAACACCAACATCATTATCCTCATTGTTGACATCGAGCATGCCCATGTGCCAGGCACAGTGCAAAATACATCTAATCACATTCTACAAAATGAGGTAGATGTATTTGATTTTACATGTGACGTATTTGACTTTAACCTAGGCAGTTGATTTCAAACCTCTTCCTCTTAATTACCCCTTAATACTTCTTTCAGGTTTTATGAAACAGAATAGAAAGTTTCATATGTGATAAAGAATATAGCTTTAGCCCTAGCCCGTGTGGCTCAATTGGTTGGAGCAATGTCCTGTACACCAAAAGATCAAAAGGTAGCAGGTTCGATTGCCAGTCAGGGCACATTCCCAGGTTGCAAGTTCGATCTCTGGTTGGGGTGTGTATATGAGGCAATGGATCAATGTTACTCTCTCACACTGATGTTCCTCTCTCTCTCCTTTCCTCTCTTTAAAATCAGTTCTGCCTGGCCGGGCATGGCTCAGCAGTTGAGCATCGACCTAGGATCCAGGTGATCGGGGTTCAATTCCCAGTCAGGGCACATGCCCGGGCTGCGGGCTCGATCCCCAGTCGGGGGCGTGCAGGAGGCAGCTGATCAATGACTCTCTCATCATTGATGTTTCTGTCTCTCTCTCTCCCTCTCCTTTCCTCTCTCTGAAATCAATAAAGATATATTTTAAAAAAAATCAGTTCTTAAAAAGAGTATAGCTTAAAAGTACAGGTAAAAATGGATTTCTAAATAAATACTATTGGGACAAATGTGTAGCCATCTAGAGAAAGGTAAAGTTGGATCCCTACCTCACACTACATTAGGACAAACTCCATATGGATTAAATATATGTTTTAATACAGACATAAAACCATACATATGCTAGATGAAACATGGAAAAATTCCTTTATAACATGAGTTCTAAAAATGAATTCATATCAGAAAAAGGACTAATCTTCGATTATATAAAGAGTCCTAAAAATGATAAGATAAAGTCCAATTACTCAATAGAAAATTACAAAAAGAACATAGACTGCTAACAAAGAAAAAATGGAAATGATTGTTAAATACATAAAAAGATTCTCATCCTAACTCATAATAAAGAAATGCAGTGAAATGCCTTTGAAATGATGTTGAGATACTATTTTTCACATATCTGATTGACAAAAATCCAAATGTTTGAAAGTATACTCTGTTGGTGAGGCTGTGGGAAAACAGGCCTCCCCACTCTCCACTGTTGGTGGAAGTTGACAATACTACAACCCAGTGGAGGCAACTTGACACTATTTCTTAAAATATAAATGTGCTGACCTTCTAACCCAATATGTCCATTTCTGAGACTTTATCCTACAGACCCACCTACACATGTACAAAATGACAGATGCTTCCTTAAATCACTGAGCGTTGTTTGTCTTGGCAGGTTGGAAATAACCCAATACATACAATGGAATATTGTGCATTTGTAAAATGAGAAGAAAAACAGGGCTCTCTCTATATACTTTGATTCATTAAAATACAAAGGGCATACTGCCAAATGAAAAATAGCAAGGCACAGAAGAAGGTATATGGTTTGTAACCTCTTATGTAAGAAAGTGAGAAAATAGAAAAATATATTTGCATTGGCATAAATAAAACTGGAGGGAAATGTAAAATAGTAATAGTGATTGTTTCTTGGGGAAAAGGGGTAGAGAATTAGATGAATGGGAAATGAGAGAAAAACCTTTCACTCTAGAGGACATCCAAGATGGTGATGGAGTAGAGGGAAGCTACACTCATCTCCTCCCCAGACCAAACTGAAATTACGACTAAATTATAGAGCAATCATCTTTAATAACCAACTGAAAACTAGCTGAAAAGGAGTCTTATAACCAAGGATATTCCATTGTATGTACTTACCCTAGTTTAATCAGAGCCCAAGTGATGAACATTTGGGTTATTTCCAACTTGCCAAGACAAAAAACACTCAGTGACTTAATGTAGGCATCTGCCATTTTGTACATGTGTAGGTGGGTCTGTAGGATGAGACCTGTAGGAAGGGCAAAGACATGAAAAGGGCTGGCCCCACTCCTACAGGTGGTAGCTGAAGTTCTGGAGGAATATCTCAGCTGCAGGGGGTTCATCCTGAGAAGGATAGATCTGAACCCCAACCTAAGCTCCCCAGCCCAGAGCACCAGAGCCAGGGAGAGGCACTCATGCAATATCTGGCTGTGAAAAGCAGCAGGGTTTCTGTCTGCCAGGGAGGGGTGGGAGTCTGCTAGAGACACAGGCACCCTCTTAAAGGGCCAACTCACAAAATTTCATTAGCAGTCACTCATCCTGGGCTCCTGCAGAGGGAGGGAAGAGTGGATTAAAGTTGCATGAGGAGAGTCTGGGGTTTGTGGCTCTTGGGAGGGGGCTGAAGGAACAACCACCAGGATATCTGTGCTGAGTCATTCTCCCATACCACAGATACCATATTTCTTGGGTGGATCACTCCCCTTGCTGAAGTATCAGCTGGGGGAAAGCAATAGCTCCACCCTCTAGAACCTCTCTTATCCATCCTGTGGAGCTTACATTGCTGATGAGCACAGCCAGAGGCTCCTTCAGCTGACAAGCGAAGGCAGGTGGAGGTGGATCTTGACAGGGTGACTTGGAACTTTTGCTGACCTGTCCCTGGGCATGGTGATGGTAAGATCCAGTCTTAGTTCACATCTTTGTCATTCCTGCATGCAACTAGGCCCAGCAGAAGCAGCCACAAACTTTGGATCACTTGTACCTCCAAACAGGTTATTGAGGGCCAATTACAGGCAACATCTTACATTGGCTAGCACCAGAGTCTCTCCCAAGAGTCCCAGAACGAATACCCCCAGTTGACAGCTTCAGACAACAACAGAACAGGATCCAATAAGCTTCACAAGCAGCATATCAAAAAGGAGATCTCAGCAGGCACCAAACACTGCTGAGGCAAATTCGGCTTCATGTGGTCAGCACTGCACAGCAGCTTCCAAGTCATTGTCATGGTTGAGCCTCATAGTCAGCCAGCCTGAGGTTCTATCCCATGCAAAAACAGGCCAATAGCAATCAAGGCTCAATTATAACATGAACCCTCAGAACCCACACAAGGGACATTCCTGGAGCAGCTAGCTCAGGTGATCAAGGAGATTGCACCACTCGACCACTACATAAGGCCACCACACAGACACTAAATGTCATAGCAGCTCTATCTAATACATAGAAACAAACACAAAGAGGCAGCCAAAATGGGAAGACAAAGAAACAGGCCCCAAATGAAAGAATAGGAGAAATCTCCAGAAAAAGAGCTAAATGAAATGGAGGCAAGCAATTTACCAGATATGGAGTTCAAAATAATGGTTATAAGGATGCTCAACAGCATAAAAAAGGTCATTGAAACCATAAAAAATACCAATCAGAAATGAAGAATAGATCATCTGAAATGAAAAATACACTGGAAGGAATAAACAGTAGGCTGGATAAAGCAGTGGATTAAATCAGTGATTTGGAAGACAAGGTAGGAAAAACACCCAATCAGAGCAGCAAAAAACAAATAAAAAAAAAAAAAAGTAAAATAAAATAAATTGAGGATAGTTTAAGGGACCTTTGGGACAACATGAAGCATAACAAAATCCGCATTGTAGGAGTACCAGAAGGAGAAGAGAAAAAGCACGAAATTGAGAACATATTTGAAGAATAATGACCAAAAACTACCCTAACCTGGTGAAGGAAAAAGACACACAAGGCCAGGAAGTGCAGAGAATCCCAAACAGATGCCCAAAGTGGCCTACACAAAGACACATCATAATTAAAATGGTATAGGTTAAAGACAAAGAGAGAATCTTAAAAGCCGCAACAGAAAGACAGTTACCTGCAAGAGAGCTCCCATAAGACTGTCAGCTGATTGCTCAACAGAAACATTTCAGACCAGAAGGGATTATTATAAATTATTCAAAATGATGAAAAGCAAGGACCTACAACCAAGACTACTTTACCCAGAAAGGCTATCATTTAAAATTAAAGGAGAAATAAAAAACTTCCCAGACCAACAAGAAAACAAACAAAAAATAAAACTGAAGGAGTTTGTTACCACCAAACCAATGTTAAAGGGCTTGCTTGAAGAAGGAGGAGAAGGAGGAGGAAGAGGAGAAGAAGAAGAGGAAACAAACAGAGAAACATAGTTAAAAGAATAAAATGGCAATAAATGCATACCTATCAATAATCACTTTAAATGTAAATAGCTTAAATACTCCAATCAAAAAACATAGGGTTGCTGAATGGATAAGAAAACAAGACCCTTATATATTCTGTCAAGAGATCCACCTCAGAATGAAAGATACACACAGACTAAAAGTAAAGTGATGGAAAAAGATATTTCATGCAAATGGAAATGGAAAAAAAAAATTGCTGGGGTAGCAATACTTATACCTGAAAAAATAGACTTTAAAAACAAGGGCTACAGTAAGAGACCAAGAAGGGCACTATGTGATGATAAAAGGAACAATCCAACAAGGAGATACAACCTTTGTAAACATTTATGCACCCAACATCAGAGCACCCAGGTATGTAAAACAAATCTTGATGGATATAAAGGAAGAGACTGACAGTAATACAGTCACAGGAGGGGATTTTAATGCCCCATTGACGTCAATGGATACATCTTCCAGACAGAAAATCAACATCAATAAGGAAACGATGGCTTTAATGACACGCTAGAATGGATGGACTTAATTGATATCTTCAGAGCATTTTACACCAAAGCAGCAGAATATATATTCTTCTCAAGTTCACATGGAACATTTTTCTAGGATAGATCACATGTTAGGATACAAAACAAGTCTCAATAAATTTAAGATTAGAATCATATCAATGTTTCATATAATATGAAACTAAAAATCAATTATAAGAAAAAACTGAAAACACACAAACACATGAAGGCTAAACAATATGATACTAAACAATGAATGGGTTAGCAATAAGATCAAGAAAGAAATTAAAAGATACCTGGAAATAAATGAAAATGATAACACAACACCCCAAATCTACAAGACACAGCAAAAGCAGTCCTAAGAGGAAAATTCATAGCATTACAGGCCTATTTCAAGAAACAAGAAAACCTCAAACAATCTAACTTTATACTTAAAGGAAGTTGAAAAAGAACAACAAACAAAGCCCAAAGTGAGTAGAAGAAAGGAAATAATAATGATCAGAGCAGAAATAAACAAAATAAAGTCTAAAGAAACAATAAAAAAGATCAATAAAACCAAGAGCTGGTTCCTTGAAAAGATAAACATGATTGATAAACCTTTAACCAGATTCATCAAGAAAAAAAGAGAGAGGACTCAAATAAATAAAATCAGAAATGAAGAAGGAGTAACAACTGACACCAAAGAAATGCATAGCACTGTAAGAAAATATTACAAACAACTATATGCCAAAAAATCGGACAATGTGGAAGACATAGACAAATTCCTAGAAGCATACAATTTTACAAAACTGAATTAAAAAAACAGAGAATCTGAATAGACAGATTACAACTAGTGAAATTGAAGCAGCAATCAAACATTCCCAACAAACAAAAGTCCTGGATCAGATGGCTTCATAGGAGAATTTTACCAAACATTCAAATACCTATCCTCAAACTATTCTAAAAAATTTCAAGATAAGGGAATTTTATGAGGCCAGCATCATCCAAATTCCAAAAACAGATGAAGACACTAAAAAGAAAGAAAATTTAGGCCAATATCCCTGATGAACATAGAGGCTAAAATCCTCAACAAAATATCAGCAAACTGGATCCAGCAATACATTAAAAAGATCATACACCATGACCAAGTGGGATTTATTACAGGGATGCAAGGTTGGTATAATATCCCCAAATCAATAAATGTGATATATCACATAAACAAAATAAAGTATAAAAACCACATGATCTTATCAATAGATGCAGAAAAAGCATTTGATAAAATCCAGTACCCATTTATGATAAAATGCCTCAGCAAAGAGGAAATAGAGGAAATATAATTCACCATAATAAAGGCCATATATGACAAACACACAGCCAACATCACACTGAATGGACAAAAACACAAGCATTTTTCTTAATATAGGGAATAAGACAGAGATGTCTGCTTTCACCACTCTTATTCAACATAGTACTGGAAGTCCTAGCCATAGTGATCAGACAAGAAGAAGAAATAAAAGGCATCCAAATTGGATAAGAAGAATTAAAACTGTCAATTATTTGCAGATGACATGATGCTGTATATAGAAAACCCTAAAGATTCCACCAAAAAAAACCCCCAAAATCCTTATTAGTACTAATAAATGAATTTAGTAAAGTATCAGGATACAAAATAAATATCCAGAAGTCAGTTGCATTTTTATACAACAATATTGAATTATCAGAAAGGGAACCTACAAAAAGCAATCCCATTCACAATTGCTTCAAAAAGAATAAAATACCTAGAAATAAATTTAAACAAGGATGTAAAAGATCTTTACTTGGAAAACTATAAGACACAGAAGAAAGAAATCAAAGAAGATACAAGTAAGTGGAAGCATATACCATGTTCATAGATAGGAACAATTAACATAATTAAAATGTCCATACTATTCAAGTAATCTATACATTCAATGAACTCCTGTCAAGATACCAATAGTGTATTTCACAGAACTAAAACAAATATTTCAAAAATTCATATGGAACCACAAAAACCCCCAAATAACAACAGCAATCTTGAGAAAGAAGAACAAAGTTGGAGGAATTATATTACCTGATATCAAACTATTCTACAAAGCCATAGTAATGAAAACAGCATGGTACTGGCCTGGCCCATGTGGCTTAGTGGTTGGAGTGTCAGCCCTTGCACTGAATGGTCGAGGGTTGGATTCCTGGTCAAGAGCATGTTCAGGTTCAATCAGGTTCAATCAGGGCCCAGTCAGGGCACGTGTGGGAGGCAACCAGTTGATGTGTCTCTCTCACATTGATGTTTCTCTCTCTCCCTCCCTCTCTCCCTTCCATTTTCTCTAAAAATCAACCGAAAGAATAACCTCAGGCGAGCATTAACAAAAACAAACAATACAAAAACAGCATGGTAAAGGCATAAAAGCAGAAATATAGATCAATGGAAGAGAATAGAGAGCCCAGAAATAAAACACACTCCTTTATGGTCTATTTAAATGGTGTTGGGATAATTGGACAGACATGTACAAAAAATGAAATTAGACCACCATCTTACACCATACACAAGAATAAACTCAAAAATGTATTAAAGACCTAAATGTTAGACTCGAAACCATAAAAATCCTAGAAGAAAAAGCAGGCAGTAAAATATCGAACATTTCTCATAGCAATATTTTTTCCTCATATATCACTTTGAGTAAGGGAGACAAAAGAAAAATAAACAAATAGGCCTTGGCCAGTGTGTCTCAGTTGGTTGGAGTATTGTCTCATACACTGAAGGGTCATAGGTTCAATTCTCTGTCCGGGCACATAACCAGGGTTCCATCCCTTGTTTACTGTGCATACAGGAAGTAACTGATTGATGTTTCTCTCATATCGATGTTTCTCTCTCTCTCTCCCTCTCCCTTTCTCTCTCTAAAATCAATTTAAAAAACAAACAAACATACCCTCCAGTAAGAATTTTAAATAAATAAATAAGTAAATAAATAAATAAATAATAAATAAATAAACAAATGGGACTACATCAAACTAAAAAGTTTTTGCACAGCAAAGGAAACCAGCAGTAAAATGAAAAGACAACCCACTGAATGGGAGAACATATTTGCCAATGATGCATCTGATAAGGTGCTAATATCCAAAATTTTTAAAGAACTCAACTCAACACCAAAAAACACAAACAATCCAATTTAAAAATGGTCAAAGTACCTGAATAGACACTTCTCCAAAGAGGACATACAGATGGCCAATAGGCATATGCAAAGATGCTCAAGGTCACTAATCATCAGAGAAATGCAAATTAAAACCACAATGAGGTGTCACCTCACACCTGTCAGAAAGGGTATCATCAATAAATCAACAAGCAACAAATGTTGGAGAGGATGTGGAGAAAAGGGAACCCTCATGCACTGTTGGCGGGAATGCAGACTGGCACAGGCACTGTGGAACGCATTATGGAGTTACCTCAAAAAATTAAAAATGTAACTGCCTTATGACCCAGTGATTCCACTTCTTGGAATTTATCCAAAGAACCCTGAAACACTAATTCAAAAGAATATATGCACCCCTATGTTCACTGCAGTGTTATTTACAATAGCCAAGATTTGGAAGCAGCCCAAGTGTCCATTAGTAGATGAGTGTACAAAAATGCTGTGGTACATTTACACAATGGAATACTACTCAGCCGTAAAAAAAGAAGGAAATCTTAGCCTTTGCAACAACATGCATGGACCTGGAAGCATTATGCTAAGTGAAATAAGCCAGTCAGAGAAAGATAAGTACTGTATGATTTTACTCATATGTGGAATCTAAAGAACAAAATGAACTAATAAGCAATATAGTTACAGACTCATAGCAGACTGACAGCTTGTGTGGAGGGGTGCTGGGGGTGTGCGGGATTAAGGAAAAAAGAAAAAAAGAAGAGAAAATCTCATGGACATGGACAACAGTGTGGTGATTGCTGTGGGGGATGGTGGGTTGTGGGAGGTGGAGGAGGGTATAGGGGGGCTAAATGGTGATGGAGAGAGGCTTCACATGGGTGGTGAACACACAATACAGTGTATAGATGATGTGTTATGGAATTGTGCATCTGAAACCTGTATACTTTTGTTATCCAGTGTCACCCCAATAAATACAATAAAAAGGAAAAACAAAACCTTTTGCCCTATACTTTTTATATTGTTTTGATTTTTAACCTTGAGAATATATTATCTAATACATATTAAAATAACTCAAAGAACTTAATTCTCTATACATTTATGTTTGTCAGATGCTTTCCTCAACACCATACTGATTTTAGCCTTGGATAACAGAGGCTGACCTAGTTTTGGTCTATCTTCCAAATAGTGAAGTGATCCCAAGGTTATAGGCTGTGAAAATTAGAACAAGGTCATTATTTAGTCCAAGAGTGCAGGTGGTGGAGCCTGAGCAGGACAATTCCTTAAAGATTTTCCAAGAATCTTATAATTGAGTATTATTAGGCCAAAATATGACAACACTCCAATTTAAAGTTATAAGTGACATACGCCAGAAGGATTGCAGTTTTCCAGACTATTCTAGAATCAAGATACAGGTCAGAGTCAATGTGGGGCTCTACTGTCTACTCTGTGGCATTCAGGAGCCCTCTGCGTGTCTAATCCATCTGAAAATAAGGGTCTCAGAACTGGAGGCATGTCCAGGGACAAGGAGAGTTGGTAAACACCTTTAGCCTACATCATTCTTTGAAAGACAATAGGAGGAATTGAAATTGAGGAAAGGCAAATTGAATGAAAAGAGGAAGTGACCTGAATCAAAAAGGATAAAGGAAGGAGAAGGAAACTAATATTTTTGAGTGCCCACTGTGTGCCAGTGTTTTATTGTTAAATCCTTCGAGCCCCTTGAAGCAGGTATTATCCACATTTTAAAGATGAGGCTCACGTAGTCTAACTAAGCCAAGTCCAGGAAGGTTGTAAGCTATGAAGTCAGGTTTCTTTGTTGCCACAGTCCATGCTCTTTGTATTGTAATTTTCAAGTTCATATTTAGCAACAGGCTCTTCTAGCCATTGTCACCCTTTTCCAAATACCCCTTGTTTCTCCTGGTGCCCTCAGCCCCAGCACCAATAGACGAAGCATTGAAGTCTTCCAAGATGTGACTTTTGACTAGGGCTTCTGGGTAACACCTTCTCTTTCATTTTTCCTGCTAGTCCTTGGTCTCTCTCTGTTCTGGCCCAAGTCTTACATATAGTCACTGTTATAACTCTTATAGATGCCTCTTGAAAGGATGACCACACACTCCTCGGGTTTTTGTTTGTTTTTAGAGCTTTTTTTCTTGAGAAACTTGCTCTGGGACTGTTGGTTCCCATTTTCAATGATAACACCCTTTTCAAAATTCAAGTTGTCCTTTTATGCCTAGCATCGCAGGTGGAGCCTCAGCATCCCCATTCCCCTCCTGCTGATTGGTCTCTTGCTTACTACTTCCAGAATGCTAATGTGTTAGAAGAAGCTGTGCCTCCTCTTTGACTTAGAGGCTTTATCTTGAGGTAGAAGATCTTTCTAATTTCATCTCCTCTTTACTAAATCATGGGTCTTGATGCCAACCCTTGAGGTGTCAGGTGGTATGACCAGATTTGCCTCTCGGCCCTTGGAATTTCTATGTCCAGATGAGCCAGCAGCCTTCTTTGATCTAGTCCTGGATGGTGGTGGCTAATTCAAGCATTTCCACCCAGGTCCAGTACTTCCCAGCCACCCACAGAGGCAGCACATCCTTCTCTTACTTGCAGCCTACATATTACTGCCTGCCTGCCCCTTTTCATAAGCCACCTCTTCCGAAATCAGCAAAATCTCAAATATACTTAGTCACTTAAATACCAGTTTTGTGGTACCATTCATCTGACTGAGGTGTAAACATACATGTATATACATGTGTAAAACACAGCACATGCTGGTGTTTACCCAATTTAATATGCTCCCATCCTGGTGCATTTTGCACCATTTTTTCTCACTGAGTCTCTCAGTGACAGCCCAGTGACCTTTTGTCTGAAACAAGGCCAAATCTGTGAAGTTAACTACCACTGCTGCTCACATTTTGACTTGTAAGCCATAAGGAATATCCACAAGTCCTGACTCTTTATAGATAAATTTAATGCATACATATGTATCATCCCCAGGCACCTCAGATTAGAGGCCTTTGGAAGAACACAGTGTTCATTTCTATTCCTCTCATAGCTGGAAGCCACATTAAGCAGTTACTTTTTTGTTGATGAGCTTAGAGCCTGCAGGCTGGAGAGCTCTGTCTCCTGCTGGTCACTCCTCCAGCCATCCCCTCTCAGGGGCCTATGAGAACTATTTCCCATCTTGGAATAACTAAGAGCCCTGTGTAGAAGCATCTAGAAAAGATGCCACTGGCAGTTGCAGTCCCTGGTTGAACTCTGGGAAACAAACCGCCCACTTTCCACACTGTTGCAATTTACTACAAGTCTTAGCATGAACAGTCCCTGTTTCAGCCTGGCATCCAAATGTCTGGAGTTTGGAAATTTACAATTGGTACTTGAAAGAGCCACAAAAACTTCTTGGAAAAAAAAGTTGAAAGACTTTCTTGCAAACATTGGGTACTTATACATGCCAGGTAATTTATGACTATAGTCCTCATGCCTCTCCTGCCTGCACAAGAGTGAGCACCAGTTTCTTGGATGTCTGTGCCTCTCAGCAGCCTGGTCACAGCCAGCTTTTTATGGCTTCGATTCCCTCCACTCTAGAAATTGCAGAGGAACGATGGAGAGTCAGGTGGGAATGTTCAGCAGATACAAATGAATTCTGCCAGCCATAGGCTCACATTCCTGTTTGCATACAAATATTCCCTAAGATTTAAAAATGTTGAAATGAGAAGTGTAAGTCAAAGGATTTTCTACCTTCTTCATTAAGGCTCAGTGCTAGAAACTGCCAGGAAAAGAGTTCTCAGTTTCAGCGACTGCTCCAAGCATGTTTAAATGTATGCTCATGTCTCTATACTTAAAGATTCTAAACCTTCCATTTTAAAATAGTTGTTAAATAAACTTATTTTTATATTGTAAAAGTTATAAGCTATCTGTGAAATTTTTGAAAAACCAGAAGTAAAAAGAAGGGGGGAAATCCGAATAGTCATCCTACCATTCAAAATTAAGTACTGTAACGTTTTGTTGTGTTTTCTTCCAGGCTTTTTAAAGCTTTGGCTTTCAGAATTTTGGTCTCTCTTTTTTTAAAAAAATAAACGGATTCCCTTGCCAATATTTGCCTCACCAAATACAAAGCAAACCTTAGAAGAACTCAAAGGGGTGTGTCAAAGGAAAATGCACTTTTCTCATTCGCCATGGGCTACGTAGCCATCCCTGGGGCCTCTTTCTCTCACTGCCCTTTCAAAGAATCCCTCTGAACCTCCTCACAGCCTGGGAAGTAACCTTCCCCTTCTCCTTTTCGAACCTATAAATTAAGGTTTTGAGGGAGTGGACCCTGGTTCCCTTTATGCAATTCTCCGGTGATTTAGCAAACAGGGTCCACCTCCCCTCCCTCCAGTCACTGTTTATCAAACACCCCCACACCCCACCCCACCCCACCCCACCCCCATTTGTTATTTGCACTAAGTCTGTTCTCCAAGATCAATCCTGGGAATTAGCAGTTTCCCTCCAAAGGAGACATATGTCCCCTTAACAGCACCCTTAATGAGCAGGATGCCCCAGGAGAGATGGCAAGGCCTGAACAGCCCACTGCCAGGATATTTCTGGGGAGCTAAGTTGAAACTTGACAAGATTAATAGGCATGTTAAGGAAATCTAAACACTGGCTGGAGGAGGTCCACAAAAGTCGTTAGCACATGAACACACATAAACTTTTCTCTCTCCCCAACCCCCTCTTTTTGCCATCAGATTCTGGATGAATTTCCACTTGTTTTTGCTCAAAGTTGGATGAAAATGCTACAAGAAGATGGGTTCTGGGCTTTCTGTAGGAACAAGTACATAGTAGTTTGTGGGACACAGTGTAAAACGAAATGCCTGTCCCCTGTCCAAAGATTACTAAGAATATTGCAGTGGTAACAGCAGTGCATTAAACCAAAAAAGGGTCGGTCTGAGTGTTGGGTCTCATGGGACAGTACAGGCTGAGCACCCACACGGCTGCATGTGAGGTTTATCTTCTAAGCGTATGTCTGTGTGCCTGTCTGGTTTTAGAGATCTGCTTTGTATGTCGAGAACTCTACTTCACTTTCTTTAAAATAGGGGGGTAGAGATGGCCTATAGTGGAAAAATCCAAATAAGATACTCGTGGACCCCTGCCTCTATTAAACCCAGCTATGAATGATTAATTAAACCATCAAGTGACTGAGAGAGGGAAAATATGATGATTGATATTCTGTCAGTTAAGAAAAGATGAGTAACTTTATTTCTTCCCATTATTTTCTCAGTTATACTCTGCCTATAAGTTATCACACATTTTATACAAAAGACATTTCTTCTGGTCAGTCCTTGAGGCAGGGTCCATTTTGGTTTCACCTCTAACTTCTCCAAGGCACTTAGCACAGTGCTTGGCATTCCACTGATGTTGTTGACTGAATTAATTTAGGGATGGCCAGAATGTCAGATGTTGGAGAACAAAGGGACAAATGGAGACCTAACCTCTTTATTTCTTTAAAAAAAAAAAAGTTGAAAATACAGGAAATGTTTCTTCATTGCGCCAGGGCAGAGCAAAGAGACACCATTGAACAGCGATCCAGCTTTGGTGGAGAAGAGTAAACAAGGGAGAGATTATACATAATTACATACAATCACATTTCAGGGGATAAACAGAAATCAAAAGCAAGGAGGTGCCGGAGCCTGGCCCCTTTCCAGAGGCAGCCAGGACCCAGCCACAGTGGAGAGAAAGGCCTGGAAACACTCCCCAAAGAACTGTTTCAGCTAGTTAGGGGATGGCCTGTTGAGCTGTTTTGTGTTGTTTGGATTTTACTTTTTCTGCCCAGAGTAAGGTGGCAGTTATGAAGTTGCTTTGGCACTTTGGAGTTGATTTTTTTTTTGGCCCAAAGCATTACCAAAAACAAAAATTAAAAAAAAAAAAATCAAATTTCCAAAGGAACACTGAAGCCAAAGTCAAATCATTTGAAATGTTTGGCCAGTACAGAGAAAAGAAAGAATTTCTGAACCAAAATCTCTCCATTTATTTTACATATTATAGCATAGCACATTAAAATGTATTATTTGCAAAACGAAAACTTAGAGGCTCAGTTTCTGCAAGAGCCAAAATAAGAGACCAATGAGATTATGATTATTTAGGCTACAAAAATATGTTTGCAGAGAAAAAAAACTACCTTTCATTTGGAATATTTTGTGGTCGTTATCCAAATAATTACACCTAGATCTCTGCTGGGTGTTATCTATGGGGGCTCGGCTATTTTTTCTCTGAGCTTAGGCAAACTGGCTGCATTAAGACTTAATTGGATGCTATAAAGACTGACTTGGGAATTGGGAAAGCCCAACCTTGAGCATTATAACAGCACCAGATGACTGTGGCATAAGCGGAGGAAGGAGCGGCTCCCATGCTCTGCTCAAAATCTGCTCTGCACAGCCTGAGGCCCCTGAGCATCATCAGGGTAATCTTTGCCCCTGTGCTTAAATTAAATGTGTATTTCACACATAATTATAGGGTTCTATGGGACTTCCAAGATGGTATCCACCTGAATTAATCATGCTAAGCTGCTACACAAGTAATTAACCAGGTAGAAATAGCCTGGGGCATTAAAATAACCAAAACTGCTTTGGTGTTGGAACGTTGAAACACCTTCAGAGGCCTAGCAAGGGTGAGGCACCAGAGACAGGACAGACATACCTCGGAGACATCGTGGATTCAGTTGCAGACCTCCGCAATAAAGTGAATATCGCAATAAAGTGAGTCCCAATCTGTTTTTATTGCTAGTAGAGGGTCTTGCCTTCAATTTGTAAAGAACACAACACCTGTCAAGTACAATAAAGCGAAGCCCAATAAAACAAGGCCTTCCCGCAGTTCTTAAGGTTAGCATGCATTAGCGTCAACTGGGAAGCTTGTGGAACATGCAGAATCCAGGCAACACCCTTTGAGAGTATGATTGGGTAGATTGGCTAGGGTCCACAAATCGGCCTGCTACAAATCCAGGTGATTCTGATGAAGATGGTCAGAGGCTCAAAAAAATGCTGTGTGTTTTCATACTTGAGCAAGCATCAGAATCACCAGGAAGGGGTGTTAAAACACAGATGCCTGGCCCCAACCCCTGAGTTTCTGATTCAGGAGAAAGTCGTGGAGAACCTAAATTTTACCAAGTTCCCAAGTATCATAGCTGCTGCTGGTTTGAACATCATACTTTGTGACCTACTGCTTTAGACCCTTAATAGTCAAAATATGGTTTCTCAAAACAAGCTGCATTATTACCACACGGAAGCATGTTTGAAACTCAGAATTTCAAGCTCCATGCCACACTTTATGAATCAGGCTCTGCTTGTTTCTAAGATTCCCAAGTGATTTGCATCACATTAAAGTTTGAGGAGTGTTGATTTAGATTGTAACAGCAGTTTGCAACCTTAAGTACACATTGGAATCACCTGGGAAGGTACTGATACCTGGGACCCAGTTCTAGAGACATCTGGTTTCATTGCTCTGGTTGTAGGCCAGGCATTGGGATTTTTAAAAGCTCCCCAGGTGATTCTAATATGCAGCCAAGGTGGAGAACCACTGCTGAAGAAGATGCTGGATAACTATGTGTTGGGTGATTGTTGATGGAAATTTTCAGCAATGCTGGGGAGATATCTTCACTTCAGCTTGAGTCTTCTTTCCGATGAGTCTCCTGTTTGCATACAGGGTTCCCCTCCACCTCAAATATTTGCAGCTCTGACACCTCCAGGCATGGCAGAAGAAGTCTCTTAAAATGTAAGTACTTTGGGTACCCCTAGAAACTAGTACAGATAAAAGAAGAGAACTTAACAAAAAAAACAAAAAACAAAAGTAACACCTCCAATTAGTACTTATAGTGATATTTGAGAGGACATTGCTGTGCTAAAATAGAAAAAAACAAACAAAAGCCTGGCCAGGCGAGGCTCAGCGGTTGAGCTTCAACCTAGGATCCAGGCAATAGCAGTTTGATTCCCAGTCAGGGCACATGCCCGGGTTGCGGGCTCAATCCCCAGTCGGGGGCGTGCAGGGGGCAGTCAATCAATGACTCTCATCATTGATATTTCTATCTCTCTCTCTCCCTCTCCTTTCCTCTCTCTGAAATCAATAAAGATATATTAAAAAAACAACCATAAAACACACACACAAAAAATACCTGATCATGTAAAGGGAGCAATCTGATAACAATGAAGAGCTCTTAGAGATTAAAAAACACTGTTAAAATAAAATGCTCAATAGAGCAGTAAATAGCAGAATGGATATTACAGAAGGAGGAATTAATGAATTATAAAAGTGTTTTCCAAATTCAGCCCAGCTAGCTGAATTAAAGTCACCAATCACCCAGTGCACTTTAACAAAACAAAGTTCTTGGGCCCTACCCTACACTTGCAGAGTCAGAATCATCGGTGGGGCCTAGGTCTCTAACAAGCACCTGGAGGTGATTTTGATGGGCTACTAGATTTTGGAACCACTCAATTAGAAGACAGGCCTATGGGATTTCGCTAACCCCCTAAGAAAGAGATAGGGAAGTCCTGAGAAACAACAAACAATGAGGGCCACATGGTGCAAACCTCCATGGGGCAGGGGTTGGAATGGGCTTGCTGGAGTATCTATGAGTGTGGCTTCCAGGTTGTGTAATGTGGCCTTGAATGGAAGATGTACGTTACAAATGCAGTAGGACCTCACTTAACATCAAGGATAGGTTCTGCTACTTTAGGTGAAATGAAGTATAATGAAATCAATTTTACATAGGCTAATTGGTATAAACAAGAGTCAGGTTTCTATGGCTGCTCATCAACGTTAAAATGAAAGGATGTTATTTGAGGACCTGCTGTATACTATATGTAACAGAAGTTCCAGAAGTAGATAAATGAGCAAATGCAGATAAAATTATAAAAAAATTAATAGATCATCTTCAGAACAAAAGGGACACCAAATAAGAAACTAGCTTTATTTTTTAGCAGCTTTATTGAAATATGATTATATATCATACAGTTAACTCATTTAAAGTGTACAATTCAATGGTTTTTAGTATAGTCATGGAGTTACGCAACTATCTAATTATAGAACATTTTTTTCACTACAAAAAGAAACCCAATACTTATTAGAAGTCATTTCCCATTATCTACCTCCTACTGTTCCACTCTCAGATTTAGGCAACCATTGATCTACTTTCTATCTTTATATTTATTTGCCTATCCTGGACCTTCCATATAAATTGAATCATATATTATTAGCCTTTTGTGATTGGCTTCTTTCACTTAGCATGTTTTCCATGTTGTAGCATGTATCAGTGCTTCATTTTTTTTTATGGCTGAATAATAGTCCATTGTATAGATATACCATATTTTATTAACCCATTCATTACTTGATGGAAATTTGGGTTGTTTCCACTTTTTTTTTTAATCTTCACCGGAGGATATGTTTATTGACTGAAAGAGAGAGAGAGAGAGAGAGAGAGAGAGAGAAACATCATTGATTGGTTGCCTTCCATACAGGCCCCACCAGGGATTGAACCAGTAATCAAACCCACAACTTTTTTGGTGTATAGGATGACACTCCAACCAACTGAGCCACCTGGCCAGGGCTCCACTTTTTTACTATTATGAATAATGCTACTATGAATATTTGTATATAAGTTTTTTTGTGGACATATGTTTTTATTCTCTTGGGCATGTACCTGGGAGTGGAATTGCTCGATCATGTGGTAACTTTATGTTTAGCATTTTGAGGAACTGCCAAACTTATCCAAAGTGGCTGCACCATTTTACAACCCCACCAGCAATACATGAGCATTTCAATTTTTCCACATCCTCGTCAACACTTATTATTGCCGAACTTCTGATTTTAACCATGTTAGTAGGTGTAAAATGATATCTCATTGTGATTTTGATGTGCATTTCCTTAATGACTAATGATGTTCAACATCTTTTCATGGACTTATTGGCCATTTATATATCTTATTTGGAGCAATATCTATTTGAATTCTTTGCCTATTTTTTTTAATTGAGTTGTCTTTTTATTGTTGACTTGTGAGAGGTCTTTATATATTGTAGATACTAGACCCTTCTCAGGTATATGATTTGCAAATATTTTCTTTCATTTTGTGGGTTGTCTCTTAATTTTCTTAATAGTATTCTTTGAAACACAAAAATTTTAGCTTGCTTAAGTCCAGTTTATCTGTTTTTCCTTTTGTCATTTGTACTTTTGGTATCATACTCAGGAAGGCTTTTTCCAATCCAAGGTCACAAAAATGCTCTCCTTTTTTCCTTGAAAAAGTTTTATCTCTTTCATTTAGGCCTATTATCCATTTTGACTTAATATTTGTGTATATGGTATGATATAGGAGTCCAACTTCATTGTTTTACATGTAGATATCTAGTTGTCCCAGCACTATTTTTTGTAAAGATTATTCTTTCCTTCATTCAGTTGTCTTGGTCCCCTTTTGGAAAATCAATTGGCTATAAATATAGGGATTTATTTCCTGATTCTCAGTTCTGTTTCATTGATCTATATGTCTACCCCTAAGCCAGTATAGCTTGATTACTATAGTTTGGTAGTAAGTTTTGAAATTGGGAAGTATGAGCCTTCCAACTTTGTTCTTCTTTTTTAAGATAGTTTTGGCATTATGGGTCTCTTGCATTTCCATATACATTTTAGGATCAGCTTGTCAATTTCTGAAAACAAAAACAAAAACAAACAAACAAAAAACCCCCACAAAAAAGCAGCTGGGATTTTGATAGGAATTGCATTGAATCTGTAGATTAACTTGAGTATTGCCATATTAATAGTATTAAGTCTTGGAATCCATGAACATTTATTTAGTTCATCCTTAATTTCTTTCAAAATGTTTTGCAGCCCTAGCTAGTGTGGCTCAGTGGGCTGGACATTGTTCCATACTGAAAGGTTGCTGGTTCGATCCCCAGTAGAGGGCGTGCATGGGGCAGCCGATCAATGTTACACTCTCGCATTGATGTTTTTTCTCTCTCTCCCTTCCCCTCTCTCTAAAAATCAATAAAAATCTTTAAGATCTTTCAGAGTACAAGTTTTGTCCTTCCTTTATTAAATTCATTCTTATGTATTTTATTCTTTTGTGATGCTTTTGTAAATGGAATTGTTTTCTTAATTTTATTTTTAGATTTTTTTATTGCTAGTGCATAGAAATACAATTTATTTTTGTATATTGATCCTGTATCCTGAAATTTTGCTGAACTTGTTTATTAATTCTAGCAGTTTTTAGTGGATTCTTTATGACTGTATAAGAACATGTCATCTGAAAATAAAGGTAGTTGTATTTTTTCTTTTCTAATCTGAATACCTTTTATTTCTTTTTATTGCTTAATTGCCCTGGCTAGAACCTCCAGTACAATGTCTATAACAGCAGACATCCATGTCTTATTCCTGATCTTAGGAGAAAAGCACCCGGTCTTTCACCTTTAAGAATAATGTTAGCTATGGTCTTTTAAATCAGGTTGAAGAAGTTCTCTTCTGTAGTTGACAGAAAAGTGGCTTCCCAAAGATGCCCACAATACTGGAACTTGTGACTAGTAGGTTACATGGCAAAGGGGAATTAAGTTAGCAGATTCAATTAATGTTGCTAATCAGCTGGCATTATGATAAGGAAATTGTCCTGGATTACCCAGGTGGACCTGGTGGCATCACAAAAGTCCTTAAATGTGGAAGAGGAGGGCAGAAGAGTAAGAGAGATGTAACAATGGAAGCAGGGTCAGAGAAATGCTATGTTGCTGGCTTCGAAGATGGAGGAAGGAGACCACTAGCCAAGGAAGGCAGGTAGCTCCTGGAAACTAGAAAATACAAAGAAACAAATTCTCCCTTAGAGCCTCCAGCCTTGATTTTATCACAATAACCCACAAGTGTCAGACTTCTGACCTCAGGCTTATAGGAGAGTACATTTATGTTGTTTAAGCCACTAAGTTTGTGGTAATTTATTGCAGCAGCAGTAGAAAATGAATACACCTTATATCCCAACTTTGTTGAGTATTTTTATCACAAACAATGGGTGAATTTTTAAAAAAACCTTAAACCTTATGAATTCCAAGGAAGAGAACATTATAAAACCATCCAGTCAGGAATGCATTTCCTACCATGAAAAGTGAACAGGTTTGGTTCTCGACTTTTCTTCTGTGACACTAAATGTTGAGATAACCAGGTAATGTTAACAGACGTCTGAGGGTAGAGGGTTGTACCTGTAAATTCTATGCCAAGGCAGTATTTGTTCATGTAAGAACTAGAGAAAAACATGCTCAGATGTACAAAGACTTGGAAAGGATGCCACTCATGTATCCTTCCTGCAAATTTTTCCCAAGAATTTTATACAAATAAAAAAATGAACATGAATAAAGGAATCAAGAAAGGGTGAAGGGATATGAAAAACTGAAAAACAGAGTTAAATCTAAATGCTGATGCAGTGGTTATAAATTATAGTGCAAATGTCTTTAAACATTTCTTTAAAGAGAAAGATATATGATGTAATCAGTAGTACTCTGAAATTCGTAAGAATGTAAGGTAGCAGAGGTAAGAATTGATAGCTACCAACAGTCTTTTTGCATGGGGAATTCTTAGGAAAATATGTGCTCAAGTATTTTTGTTACAAATTTTAAGATAAAGGTAACCATAGATAAACCAGAAATAGAATATGTACCTTTCAAACCCTTAAAAAAAAGGAAAGAAGGAAACAAAGTCATTATGGTGTCAAGGTGATAGAAAAGGAGGAAAGAAAACAAAAAAACAGTAACAATCCACTAAGTAAAAAGACATTGCCATATAATACATTAGAGGGCTGAATCCCTCTGTTAAAAGATAAAGATTGAAACTGGGATTATTTTTTAAATTGAAGCAAGCTATAAACTATATTCTAGAGTGCTACCTAATACAAAATGACATAGCCAGTTGGAAAATAGAAGGATGGACAAATATATTCCAGGTCAAAATAAACAACAAAAATCTGGGACCCCAAATTAATTTCAGACAAAGAAGAATTTGGGGCTACAGGAATGAGGCAATCAGAAAGCAGACACTATTGGTTGGATAGTCTAACACCAACAGTCACCCCTTCATCTTTTCCTTCCTCAAATGCATAGGCAAGAAAAGCTAAATATTTGCTTCACCTTCCTCACCTTCCTTTTACCTCTGGGTGGCCCCGTGAATATGGTTGCCTGATTGAGCAACTGAAAACATGGAATGCCTAGTTAAATTTATATTTCAGATAAATGATAAATAATTTTTAGTATAAGTATGTGCTAGCCAATATTTGGGATATAATTATCTTTTAAAATATTCATTGTTTATCTGAAATTCAAATTGAACTGGGAATTCTGTAGTTTATTCAGCAACCCTGCATGTGACCAGCTTTGGCCAATGAGACGTAAGTGAAGGTGGTAGCATCTGTTAAGCTGGTGTTTTGTGTTTTATTTGTTTATTATTATTGAGGTAAAATGTGCATGACATCAAATTTACCACTTTAACCATTCTTAAGTAAACAGTTCAGTGGTTCTAAGTGCATTCACATGGATATGCGACCATCCCCACCATCCATCCCCATAACTCTTTTCATCAGATAAAACTGGAACTCTGTACTCATTAAACAACATCTCCCCATTTTCCTCCTTCCCTCAGTCCCTGGCAACCACCATTCTGCTTTATGTCTTTATGAGTTTGATTACTCTATGTACTATATGTAAGTGGATTCACACAATATTTGTCCTTCTATGACTGGCTTATTTAACTTAGCATAATGTTCAAGGTTCATCTATATCACAGCATTTGTCAGAATTTCCTTCTTTTATAAAGGCTGAAAAATAATCCATTGTATGTATATGCCACTTTTGTGTATCCACTCATCCATTAATGGACACTTGTGTTGCTTCCACCTTTTGCCTACAGTGAATATGCTGTTATGAACATGGGTGTACAAATATCTGTAGGAGTTCCTGCTTGCAATTCTTTTGGGAGAGGTGGAGTTGCTGGATCATATGGTAATTCTATTTTTAATTTTTTGGAAAACCATCATACTGTTTTCTATAGCAGCTGCACCATTTTATATCCCCACCAACAACACACAAAGGTTCAAATTGAGCTGGTGTTTCAAGTTGGCCTTTTCTGATTCCTAGGGGCTACATGCATCCTTAATTGAAGTACCATTTCTATGAATCCAGGGAGATACAGGCATAGATCTAAGTCAAGCTGTCAGATTTTTCCTTGAGGCTTTTATGCCAGAGTTATTTGAACAGACCTATCCTTTCTATAGGGGTGCACATCAGTTATTCAGTAAGTCAGCCACATATAACAGAAAACTCAATGATGGAAAAAACAAGATACTTTCTCCAGTAAAAAAAAAAAAAAGTTTGAAATAGGCAGTCCAGAATAGTATAGCAGTTCTACAATATCATCAATTACCTACAATCCTTCTGTCTTTATGCTCTAACTTTCTTAGCATGTAGCTTCCCTCTTCAAAGGTACCTCTTGGTCACAATATGGCTGCTGCAACTCCAGTAATCACATCCATGTGCCAGGTAGGAAAAAGGAGGGAAAGGGAAAGGGCAGAAGAGTGCACACTAGCCAAGTCAACATTCTTTAAAAAGCTTTGTCTGTAGCCCATCTTATGACTTATATTTTTGGTCAGAACTGCATCCTACCTGCAAGGAAGACTCAGAAATGTAGTTTTTACCAGGGCACATTGATTTCCAAAATAAAATTGGAGGTTATTAGAGTACTGGGTAGATTAATAGCAGCCTCTGCCACAGAATTTTAAGGTTATAAAAAGTGATATTAGAGCAGCTGGTAACCATTGTTCTCAGCATATGGAGAGCACCTAAAAAGAGCTGGAGAGACAGAAGTCTGACATTTGGCTCCTTGTTCCAGCTATGCCTTAATCTCCCAGTTACCTTCACCAATACATTGCTTTGTTTCTTACAAGCTACTTTGAGTTGTTTTTTTGTCAGAGTTCTGAGCAATGAAAGGATCATCAGAAAAGGGTTGTTGAAATAAGTTACAGTACATCCATAGAATAAAATCCATGCATCTATTGAAATTAAATGTGTATACTGATATAGATATATTTATCTATATAGGTCTAAATAAATCTTTAAAGATATATCTAAATATTTATGGTGATATTTCTTTGAGTGATGGGGCTTTCAGTTATATTTAC
Source organism: Miniopterus natalensis (assembly GCF_054644295.1). Lineage (NCBI taxonomy): Eukaryota > Metazoa > Chordata > Mammalia > Chiroptera > Miniopteridae > Miniopterus > Miniopterus natalensis. The sequence continues at coordinate 99,197,910 of NC_142081.1, forward strand.
TTTCTCCTTTATATCTTTCTGAATGCTGCCTGGTGAGCATGTATTACTTTTGGGGTTAGCAGTGGTATTTCTGGGTGGTAGTTCTCTTGGTAGTTTTCATTACATTTTATATTTCTGAGTTGTCTAAATATTTTGCATAAGCTATCTATTTACAATATGTGATGGTCAGTTTTATGTGTCAATGTGGCTAGGCTATAGTCCCCATTTATTCAAACAATCTGTGTTGCTGTGAAGGCACTTTGTAGATGTGATTAATAATCAATTGACTTTTAAGTAAAGGAGATTATCCTAGACAATGGGGACCTGATTCAATCAGTTGAAAGAGCAGAACTGAGGTTTCCCTGAAGGAGAAGAAATTCTAGGTGTGGTCTGTAGCTTCAGCTTGTGCCTGAGAGTCCCAGCCTGCCCTCCTGACCACCTGCCCTATGGGTTTCAGACTTGCTCAGTCAGCCTCCACAATTATATAAGCCAATTCCTTGAAATAAATCTCAACCTCTCTCTCTCTCTCTCTCTCTCTCTCTCTCTCTCTCTCTGTCTGTCTCTCTCCATATATATGTATGCATGTGTGTGTGTGTGTGTGTGTGTATATATATATATATAAATTATAACTGGTTTTGCTTCTCTGGTGGCTCCCTGACTGATACAGATTTTGATATCTGGAAGTAGAGTGCTGCTGTAACAAATACCTACAAGTATGGAAGTGGCTTTGAAATTAGGTTATGGGTAGAGAATGGTAGAATTTGGGACATGTAATAGGAAAAGCATAGATTGCCTTGAATACACTGTTGGTAGAAATATGGATGTTAAATGCTCTGTCAGTGAGGACAGGAGGAAGTAAGGAGCATGGTGGAGAAAGCCTGTATCATCTTCTAGTATGCACATATTGTCATAAATGGAATGTAGAAACATGAATGTTAAAGGCACTGCTGGCGAGAGCTCAGAAGGAAATGAGGAACATATTATTGGAACGTGGAAGAAAAGAAAGCCTGCTTACACAGTGGCAGAAAGCCTAGCTGAATTGTGTCCCTGTTGTGTGGAAAGCTGAGCTTATAAGCAATGGACTTGGATGTTTAGCTGAGATTTCCATGCCAAGTGTTAAAGATGCAGCCTGGTTTCTTCTTATTGCTTATGTAAAATATGAGAGGAAAGACGCAAATTAAGGAAAGGATTGTTAAGCAAAAAGGAACCAGCACTGATGATTTGGGAAATTCTCAGCCTATACAGATTGCAAAAAATGCTAATATTAACAGAGTCACTGTTAGAAAATTGTGCTTTGGAGAAAAAGCCAAGGTTGTGGTTGGACAACCCTTTGCTAGTGCTGGAGCAATTAAAGGTGTGACTCATGGATCCACTCAGTCACCTCAACAGAAGCCAGGAATAGATGTGGAATTATTCAAGAATAACCTGACCCTCTTGTTTAATGGCATGAGTCCCTATGAAATATATGGGAGACTCACAAAGTTTTGAGCATATTATGTCAGAAACACTGCTAACTTAGACTGAAAGTGACAGTGAGAGAATGAAATAAAGAAAGGCTGTGAGACTCCCAAAATTCTACAGCCAAAAAAAAAAAAAAAAAACCCTACTCAGCTGCAAACACGAAAAGACAACTCAGAGGGCAGAGCCTCAGACCTAGGAACTGGAGGGACTGGGGGGGTGGGAGCTAGAAGCACTGTACCTTCAAAGGCAGAAGCCAGAACCCTGGGCTAAGAGGGCAGAATCGTAAACTCTGGAGAGCTGCTCCAGGCATGGAAACCTAATGGAATGTGCCCTGCTGGATTTTGAAATTGCTTGGGAGCAGTGACCCCTTTATTCCTCCCATTTTCTCTCTTTGGAATGGGAATATCTACAACGGTTACAACTACGCCTGTAACACCACTGTATTTGGGGAACAGAGAACTTGTTTTCTAGATTCACAAGTGAACAAATAGTGAGGAATTTTGCCCCAGGATGGATTGAGTCTCACCCATACCTAATATAGATGATGAGATTTTGAACATTTAGATGATAAGATTTTAGATTTGAGTTGATGCTGCAATGGGTTGAAACTTTTGGGATGTTGGGATGTGGTGGCTGTATTTTGCATGTGTAACAGACATGAATCTTTGACAGCCAAAGGGCAGGCTATGGTAGGCTAAAAAATGCTGCCCACAAAGATATCTGTATCCTAATTTATTAAATATTGCGAGGAGGGGGGATCTTTGCAATGTGATTAAGTTAAGGATCTGGAGATGAGAAAATTATCCTGTATTAGTTCGGTGGCCCAATGTAATCTCATGTGTTCTTATAAAAGGAAGCAGAGGAAGTTTGTACACATAGAGAAAATGCAATGTGGTAATCTCAGCAGAGAGAAACATTTGAATATGCTTTGGGTTTTGAAGATGGAGAAAGGGGCCATGAGCCAAGAATACAGGAAGAAACTAGAAGCTGAAAAAGGCAAGGAATGCAGTTCTAGAAGTTGAAAAAGGCAAAGAAATGGACTCTGTCCTAGAGTCTCTGGAAGAAGTTCAGTCTTGTAGATACCTTGGGTTTGGGCCAATGAAATTCAGACTTCTAGCCTCCAAAACTGTAAGAAAATTAATTTATATGTTTTAAAAGTCACCAAGTTTGTGGTAATTTGTTATTGCAGCAAAGGAAGCTAAAGCACCATATACTCAGAAACATAATAAAGCAATATTAATTTGATACATATGTCATATATAAATGCCATATATATAGCCAGTGAGGTTGAGTTCTAATATTTTATTTGGAAAGTTTCTGTCTGTATTCCTAAGAGGGCTGGTCTGTACTTTTCATTTAGATATATTTTGTCACGATGTGTGAGTCTGGTTCTAAAACACCTTAAATAGCAGTGGAAGCAGCAAAAATCTTTGCTTCCAGTGTTCTGATTAGATAGCTCTTGGCTAACTTTCTTAATTTCTTCCATGATCTTTTTAAATTTTAATAATCACAGCAGTTCATCAGACGAGGTGTTTACATATATATCTTTAAATCTTTTAAATCCCCACACTTTATTCTTATGGGTTAGTTTCTGTTGTCTGAGCAGTTTTATAAACAGGGAAACTGAGGCTGAGAGAGATGAAGTAACTTGATAAGGTTACATAGATACCAAAAAGCAGAGCTCAGACCTGAAATGAAGTGTATCTGGCTCCAGCCAGGCTGGTGTGGCTTAGTGGTTGAGCATCAAACCATGAATCAGGAGGTCACAGTTTGATTCCTGGTCAGGGCACATGCTTGGGTTGTGGGTTCGATCCCCAGTAGGGGGCATGCAGGAGGAAGCCAATTAATGATTCTTTCTCATCACTGATGTTCCTATCTCCCTCTTCCTTTCTCTCTCTGAAATCAGTAACAACATATTTAATAAATAAATAAATAACATAACATAAAAAAAGCATATCTGGCTCCAAACACCATACTTTTTACCTTTGCTTTAATAATATCTCCTGGTTTTATACTTCTTGTATAATTTTAGTAATTTATATTTTCTTTAAAAATCTCTAATTTCATTTAGATTATCAAATGTATGACAGTATAGAAAGTGTTCTCTTATAATTCTTTAAATTTCACTCATACTTGTGTTTGCATCTCCTTTCTTATTCTAAATTTTACATAGCTATGCTTTCTTTCTAGTTGGTGGGTAATCTATTTACTGCCCTCTCATTGCCTGTCCAGCCATCTGTTTTAATTTTTCTGTATTCAAACTAGTAATTAAATGGTGTTAAGATGTTTTTCTTTATCTTATTTTTCTAAGTTTGCTTTGTTTTTTTTTTCTAGTTTATTCAGTGTTTATAGGTTCCTTAATATGTGCCAGACATAGTCAATCAATTACTTAATTCATTGATAATTTTTATCTTGGTAATTGATGTGTGTAAGTCTATACAATTTCCCTCCAAGTACAGCTTTGTCTACATGCTAAAAGTTTCAAAATGTAGTATTTACAATATTAATATTTACCAAACATTCTGTAATTGTAATTTTTATTCCAAGTAATTAGAATTTTTTGGTTATTCTCCTATTATCTATTTATAGCAACACTGAATTATAATCAGAGAATATAGTATATTCTATTTGTACATTTTAGAATGTCTCATAGACTAAGAGATAAAGTTTTGTAAATATTCCATGGACATGAAAAGATTGTGTATTCTCCAGTTGTCAGATATGGAAATCAATACCATTATTATTTTAAAAAATATATCTTTATTGATTTCAGAGAGAGAAATGGAGAGGGAGAGAGAGATAGAAACATCAATGATGAGAGAGTCATTGATCGGCTGCCTCCTGTACACCCCCTGCTGGGGATCAAGCCCACAACCCTGGCATGTGCCCTGACAAGGAATGGAATGGTGATCTCCTGGATCAAAGATTGATGCTCAACCCCTGAGCCACACTGGCCAGGGTGGAAATCAATATTTGTATTAATATTAACCAAAATTAAATCATCTTTAGTCTTTCAATTACTCAGTTTCTTTGGATTTCTTTTTTTGCTGATTTAACTCTCAGTGCCTGAAAAGAATATGCTAAGTACAGAGGATTTTTTTATTCAACAGGATTTGTTGCATACATGTCAGTTTAACAGTGATGGTGTAAGCTGTCAGCCAGGATATAAAAACAGGGTGTCATGAATCTGGCAAGCTCCGCAGAATGTCTCTCCAGTTTGTTTTCCCAGTGGAATCCCTCTGAGTTCTTAATACCCAAGCTTTTTGTCAATATATATTTGTCAATATATTTTTGGCTGATATTTACATAGGAAAAAATTATATTTATATACCAAAACCTCAATCCAACATTTTGACAAAACAACATGCAGAAAAGCCTTAATGTACTTTCTAAATGGAAATGGTAGATTATCAGGATCACATGCAGATGTTTTGAAAAACATGCTGAATGTCCACAAGGGTCATGGGAACTATACATGCTACTGTATTCAAAGCAACTGGCCTTTGTTTTGTTGCTGTTTTTTATTAAGGTATAATTTATGTACAGTAAAATCTGTGCTTTAAAAAAGTATACAGTTCTTCAGTTTTGACAAGCATATAATCACCACAATAATCAAGATGTAGCATATTTCTATCACTCCAGAAATCCCCCTGTGCCTCTTTGTAGTCAACTCTCCCCGCCCTCCCCCCCCCCCCCCCCAAGTTCCTGGCAACCTCTGACCTGTTTTCTGTCCCTATAGTTTTGCCTTTTCAGAATGACAAAAAAATGAATTATATAGTCGGTAGACTTTTGAGCCTGGCTTCTTTTACGTAGGATAATTCATTTGAGATTCATTTGTGTTGATGTGTGTATCATAGTTTGTCCTTTTAATTGCTAATAACATTCCATTGTAGAAATAGGCCACAGTCCCTTTATCCATCCCTCAGTTGAGGATCATTTGAGTTGTTTCCAGACTTTGATTCTTATGAATAAAACCATTATAAATAGTCACAAACAGGTTTTTATGTGAACATAAATTTTCATTCCCTTTGGATAAATAAGAGAGATTAGATTGCAAGGTCATATGGTTATTGTGTGTTTACTTTGTAAGAGACTATCAAACTTTCTTCCAAAGTGGCAGTGCCAGACAAAAAAAAGGCAGTGTAGGTAACTGCGGTACCTGCCATCTCCCACAACCACATCAAAATTATAAATAAAATACAGAACAACCATCACTCAGAACCTCCTGACATCTAGCTGAACAGAAGTCCTACAATGAGGGAATTGAAGAAGCGAGACCAGTAGGAGGGGAGGAGACTCAGGTGGATCTGGGCTTTATCACAGAGACTTGGAGCAGTCCCACTGGAAGGGATATCTCAGTGGTAAAGGGTTCCCAGAGGAGCGAGTGGTCCCAACCCCACACCAGGCTCCCCAGCCCAGGGTTCATGGGTCAGGAAGAGAAGTCCCCACAACTTTGGGCTGTGAAAACCAGTGGGGACTATTGCTGAGTGAGCAGAGGCTGCTGGAGTCCCAGGAAGCTCCTCCTAAAGGGCTGGTGCATGGACTCACTCAGACCCACTCCCTCTGAGCTCCAGCTCTGGGCTGCAGCTTGAAAGGAAACTGGGTCATTTGGGGAGAAACTAACTTGCCTGAAATTGGGGTGCGAGCTGGAGGGGAAGTTTTCTCCCAGACAGGAGAGCTAGCAGAGGCCATTGCTCCTTTGTTGAGTCCTCTTCCCACAGAACTGGCAGGCCAGCTCTTTCTCTGAATCCCCATCAACCTGACTCACACCTTTGGCCCAGGCCTGGTGATTCCCAAAGACCACGTCCCTCCCTACTTGCAAACTCATCCAAGCCATTTCCAGTGGCTTTTCTATGCAAGTGGCCTCTCTAGTCTCATGCTTGGGACTTTCCTAAAATCTCTCAAACAAGTAGCAGTTGGCCTCAGCACACACCATACATCTTGATAAGTGGCCACAGGCCTGGAACTAGTGGCAGCCTGCATTGGTTCATAGCTTGGCCTCTCCTAGATACCTCTAAGCCCAGCACAAGTAGCAGCCATATACATATTGCTGTGTAGCTCATTCTGGGTGGCCCTGGGCAAGGCACAGGCAGAGGCCGACTTTGCACCTCCGGGGGGCACCTGCTGGTGACTTTGCACCTCCTGGGAGACCCCAGAGACAGTGCACCTGCTGGTCAGACTCGACCACACTGGATTATAACCCTACCACATCCACAAATGACACACTCAAGGGGCGTGCTTGGTGAACACCAAAGCTCTACTAAAGTAAATCCTGCTCCATAGGGGTATCTCCAGCACAGCAGCTTTTTGGCTATAGTTGCAGCTGGTCCTCACAGCCCATTGTCCTGGGGGTGAATTCCTCTCAGTGACACCAACAGCAACCAAGGCTCAACTACAATAAGACAGTGCATACAACCCACACAGGGGAGCACCTGGAAGGCCCAGCTCAGATGACTGGGGAGGCTGAGCCACTGGACCCTACAGGACACCTACTACACAAAGCCACTCAACAATTTCCAGGAGACATAGCAGCTCTACCTAACACACAGAAACAAACACCAGGAAGCAGCCAAAATGCAGAGGCAAAGAAACATGTCACAAAGAAAAGAACAGAAGAAATCTCCAAAAAAGGAACTAAATTAAATAGAGCAAAGCAAGCTACTAGATACAGAGTTTAGAATAATGGTTATAAGGATGATCAAGGATCTTAGTAAGACTATTAAGGAAACTAGTGAGATCATCAATGTCATTATAAACTACCAACCAAAAATGAAGGCTACACGAACTGAACTGAAGAATGATTTACAGGGAATCAACCATAGAGTAGAGGACGCTGAGAATCAAACCAGCAATTTGTAATATGAGGAAACAAAAAACATCCAACCAGAAAAGCAAAAAGAAAGAAGAATCTCGAAATATGAAGATGGTGTAAGGAGTCTCTGGGACAACTTCAAGCAGCCCAACATTCGTATTATTAGGGTGCCAGAGGAAGAAGAAAGAGAGCAAGAAATTGAAAACCTATTTGAGAAAATAATTACAGAAAACTTCCCCTACCTGGGGAAAGAGACTTACAAGTCAAGGAAGCACAGAGAGTCCCAAAGAAGAGGAACTCAAAGAGGCCCACAGCAAGACACATCATAATCAAAATGCCAAAGGTTAAAGACAAAGAGAGAATCTTAAAAGCAGCAAGAGAAAAGCAGTTAGTTACCTACAAGGGAGCTCCCATAATACTGTCAGTTGATTTCTTAACAGAAACTTTGCAGCCCAGAAGAGAGTGGCAAGAAATATTCAAAAAGAAAGGACCACCTGGCCGGGTGTGGCTCAGTGGTTGAGTGTCGACCTAGGATCCAGGCGATTGGGGTTCGATTCCTGGTCAGAGCACATGTTCGGGTTGCGCAGGCTAGGCACCCGATCAATGACTCTCTCATCATTGTTGTTTCTGTCTCTCTCTTCCCCTCTCCTTTCTTCTCTCTGGAATTAATAAATATATATTAAAAAAAAAAAAAAAGCAAGGACCTACAACCAAGATTACTCTACCCAGCAAAGCTATCATTTAGAACTGAAGGTGAGATAAATAGCTTCCCAGACAAGAAAAAGCATTACTACCAAACCAGTACTCCATGAAATGTTGAAGGGTCTTCTTTAGGAAGTTAATGAACAAAAAAAATACTTACAAACAAAATAGACCCAGAGACACTGAAGCATGCAACAGACTGTCATATCTCAGAGGGAAGAGGGAAGGGGGGTGGAGGATGGGAAGAGATTAACTAAAAAAGTTATATGCATATATGCATAACCCATGGGCACAGACAATAATGGGATGAAGGCCTGGGGGGAGGGGGGAGCGAGGTGGAGGGTGTCAATGGGGGTGGGGAATGGAATACCTGTAATAATTTCAACAATAACAATAAATTAAAAAAAATAAAAACCAAAAAACAAAGTGACTGTGCCACTTACACCATCAATGAATGAGAATTCCTGTTATTCGACATCCTCGTCAGCATTTGGTATGGTCACCTTTCTTTAATGTTAGCTATTCTAATAGTTGTATAGTGCATTTCCCTAAAGACTTACAAGGATGAGTATCTTTTCATTTGCTTATTTGTTATCTACATATCTTCCTTGATCAGTCTCTGTTTAAGTCTTTTGCTCATTTTTTTATTGGGTTACTTTTTTCCAATATTAAGTTCTAAAAATTCTCTGTATATTCCTAGATTGAGCCTTTTATCAGATGTGTAACTTGAAAATATTTTCTCCCACTTTGTGGCTAGTCTTTTCATTCTCTTTTTTTCCTTTATTGAGAGTATTATAGATGGCCCCCCTTATTTTTCCCCCATTTCCCCCTTCCACCTGGCTCTTGCCCTACCGCAGCCCTTCACAGTAGTCTTTTCATTCTCTTAACGGTGTATTTGGAAGAGTCTAACATTTTAATTTTGATGAAGCCCAATTTAGCAATCTTTTTTCTTTTATAGATTGTATTTTTGGTGTCATATCTGAGAAATCTTTACCTAATTCAAACTCACAAATATTTTGTAGGTTTAGATTTTTTATTTAAGTGTTAGATCCATTTTTGTTTAAACTTTGTAATTTTGATGACCAGAGAGTGATGTTTGAAGCATTTGACAAGTAAAGATGATAGTTGTTACATATATAAGCATTTTGTCATGTTTCAATTATATTTTAGGAAATTATCTTAGAGTTTTGGGTTTTTATGGAATGATTATCCCATTTAAAATAATGATCAGTATTTAGGGGCAGAATTTCTGTTTTTCAGGAACAGATTATTAATGTTAAGTGAGATATGTTGTTTAATGGCAGTATGAACACTAATTCTTTTCATAGCTGTTATTCAATAGCAGGGTCAGTATAGATGTGAATAAATGAAATTATATTCAAGTCACTAAAATATGAGTTTGCTTCAGTTTAGTCCCACTGAACATCCTTGCTTACAAAATCATGCTACTACTTGTCTAAAAAAAAGAGTGAGTACGCCCTAGCCCATTTGTCTCAGTGGTTAGAGCACCAGCCCATGAACTGAAGGGTCTCAGGTTTGATTCTGGTCAAGGGCGTACCTTGATTGCAGGCTTGTTCCCGGCCCCAGTTGGGCACATGCAAGAGGCAACCAACTGATGAGTTTATCTCATATCAATGTTTCTCTCTTTCTCTCTCCCTTCCACTCTCTCTGAAAAGCAATAGAAAAAATATTCTTGGGTGAGAATTACAAAATAATAATAATAATAATAAAATTTAAAAAGTTTAAAAAAAGAGTGAAATTTTAATAAGCCAATGGAAGCAGATACCTAGGGGAGGATGGGTGTATTGCACTGTCAGAAAACCCCTCTGCCAGTGCACCACACAAATAAAACACACACAGCTGAAGGGTGAAAAGAATCAGCCAACTAAGGAGAATCATATAGATTGTGTTTGCACCTGACAAAACTGCAAGTGGGTGAGGCATTTAATTCTTTTTTGTATTCGTTTCCTGTTGTGTTTGAAATTTTTACTGAGTAATTCAGCTTGATGTGTTTCTTGCTCTAGATTTTCAAGTAATCATCAAGAACGACATCATAATCAGATAATTCTTCATGATATTTTTCACTCATTCATTCTTCCATTTACCTAATATTTATTGATGTCTACTACATGTTCAACATATAACACTGCATAAGGAAGATGCAGTGCATTGCTTCAAAGGCCTTTAGCAATTTGAGAGTGATGGGCAGTGGGCAGAAGATTCAAACTTGGAAGGTCTTGAAGAATACCTACCATAATCGCTCTGGGAATTGGAGTCTATGGACAGGCCAAATAACCATAATACAGTTGCTGGGGGTTCCAGGTGCTCCATCTAATACATGTTCTGTAGCTCTGGCAATTTTGGGGGTGGTCTCCTGAGAGTATTCAAGAGCAGGAGTGGGTTTTCCATTGTATATTACTTTCCTATTGCTGCTGTAACAAATTAGTACAAACTCAGTTGCTAAAACCAACACAAATCTTACAATTCTGGAGGTCAGAAATCTGATTTTAGCTCACTGAGCTAAAATCAAAGTGTTGGCAGGTCTGTGTTCCTTCTGAAGGCTCTTGGGGAGAATCTGCTTCCTTGCCTTTTCCAGTTTCTAGATGCCACCTGCATTCCTTAGCATAGCATCTTTTCTTCATCTTCAAAGCCAGCAGCATAGCATCTTCAAAGCTCTCTGACTCTCATGCTCCTGCCTTCCTCTTTCACTTACAAGAATCTTTGTGATTACACTGTGTCCATCCAGAGAAGCCATAATCCCTAATTTAATCACATCTGTAGAGTCCCTTTTGTCATGTAAAGTAACACATTCACAGGTCCTGGGAGTAGAATATGGACATCTTGCAGGGGAGGCATTATTCCGCCTCCTGTACCTCAGGCTTCCTGGCCTATTATCTGGCTCATGCCCTACAGATAGTACAAGGCATCATGAGAAATGCAAGGCCTCAGAAGTCCAGGGCACTATTCTGGGTATCTGGAGGAGCCAGGCCATAAAGTCTATGGATGTGTAACTAAAATGGATAATTACTCCTGGCCCAAGAGATCACATAGGAGCTTGTATCAGACCCTGGAACTTCAAGAAGTCTATCTAGTCTGAAGGCTGCCCTAAACAGTTACTTTGCCCTAAGCATGTCTGATCTATGTATCAGTCAGAATAGTTTAGATTATGCTGTGGTAACAAATAATTCCCAAACCATGGTATTTTATAACAACCAAGGTTTGTTGGGTAATGCTACACATCCATCATGGGTCAGCAGAGCTCTATTCTGTGCTCTTACCCTGAGATCCAGGCTGACAGAGCAACCACCATTTTAAACATTGACAGTTGTCATGGCAGAGGGATGGAGAGAAGTCATGTTGAGGGCAGCAATGTCTTGCCCAGAAATTAAATACTTGGGCTTAGAAGTGACATATATCACTTCTGCTATGAATTCATTGGTCAAAGCTAGTCAAATGGTCACACTCAAACATAATGAAATAAAAAAGGCAAACTTCCATGTGTCCAGGTGGCAGAGAACAAAGAATACTTGGTGAATGGCATTAGTAACTACTACAGTTAGCGTTTTCTTCTGGTTCCTGATGTAAATGAGGCTGTGCTCCCAGCAAGGCTACTTTTGTGAATCCTAGGAATTATCTGAGCTGATTCAAAAGCTGGTGTCAAGTAGAAGCATATTTGCATGGTCTGTTGATACCAGGACACTGCAGTGAAGCTGGCAGGGCCACCTCTTACAGGTGAGAGGTTCCACTTTCATTCCCTGCTATTCTGCCCCTGTTGTGGGTGCTTGGCAGATACAACCACGTGGATGAAGACCATCTTGCACCAGGTGGTTTATGGACTCTGTTGAACCAGAGTCCAGCTCACAAATTTGGAATGGATGAATTTTAACCAATATCTCTGCATTTTGGTGAGAAGCCAGAACACTGTCTGGTCCAGAGAGAAACTTGAAGTGGTAATTGAAAGGCTCAAGTAGAGATGGTTAATTCCTCTCCCATTTCTTGTAGATGGACACAGGGCCCACCTAACTGGACCCCCAAGCACCAAACTTACTATGGTAGCATGGGTGGTACCCAGTTCTACGTCCTCATTGCTTCCGAGGTCAATGTCTGTGGTCTTCCATGCTGGCTGAGTGGTACACAAGGACCCACAAGACTGAAAGCTCTCCCTCTGCCTTCTCTCAGACTCTACCCCAGTAACAATGTGGCCCTGAGTCTGTGTGAACAGTGAGAGCCTGCCATCTGTACTTCTAATTCAAAATGAGAAATTACCAGCATGACTCTCCCAAGTAGAGAATGTCTGGTTCCTTTTTTGGCCAAAGGCAGAATTCCCAGCACTGTGTTCTCAGAAAAGTCGATCATGAATCCAGAAACATTCTCAATAGGACTCAGGGCTGCTTAATAAAAACTATTTGAAATGCAGGGAATTGAGAGAAGGAAAATCAGAGCCTGAGACTGAACTAGCAATTAGACTGGCTCCTGGACTATATTTAAGTCAAATCAGTCCATGAGGGACTTTTAGTCACGGCTCACTTTCTTTGTCCTACAGCCCACTTCTGGAATCCTAGCCTTTCAATCAGAGCTCACCAGCAACATCCATCTTCTAAAATGCTTTATCACAGCTTTGCAAAGTCCTAGGACATCCCGTTCCTTGTGGATTTATTTACATACTGATTGATTTATTCCTCTCTACACCAGCAAGCAGCTTGAGATTATATTATTTATAAAGACATTGGGGTCAAGCAGCCAGACAATGGAGTCAGGGAGAAGGCCATCCTTGGATGTGCTGACCACTTAGATTGGCCTTGTCAAAAACAAAGTATAGGAAGGGGGTATGAGGAGGCAGCCTCAGGCCTGATGACTCCCTTGGTCATCTCGTCACCAAAGGAATGGGCTTATGCTGGAGGGAAGTTCAGGGAGAGAAGGAAATGTGAATGAAACAGCATGGAAGGTGATAGAAAAAGAAAAGCAGCAGGGAGTTCTGGATATGACCTTAACAGGACCTCACCTGACTGAGGAATGGGGTCTCACTACTGTACCCCAACGGTCCAGTGTCCCCACCAACACTAAGAGCCTCACCTGTTTCCAGGGCCTGCACAGAGCAGATACCTCTAGCTCCCTGCAGACTGTTTCCCAGACAGAGAGGGTTTAATTAAAAGTGGAAAGAAAGAAGAAAAGAAGAAAGAAAAAACACACAAGGAAAGGGCCTGGAAGAAACTGAAATGAGGCAGAGAAATCTGTCCCCTGGCAAAGGCCCTGGTGCTTCAAGAAAAAGCCTTGCAGTACTTTTTATAGATGACCTTCCTTCCTCCCTCCCTCCCTCCCTCCCTCCCTCCCTCCTTCCCTCCCTCCCTTCCTTCCTTCCTTCCTTCCTTCCTTCCTTCCTTCCTTCCTTCCTTCCTTCCTTCCTTCCTTCCTTCCTTCCTTCCTTCTTTCCTTCCCTCCTTCCTTCTTCTTTCTTTTCTTTCTCACTCTCTCCTTCTTTCTTTCTTTTTCTTTCTTTTTCTTTCTTTCTCTTTCTGTCTTCTGCTAGCAAAGCTAACCACTTAACATTCTTATCACTTCTCATTTCCTCTCTCTTCTCCCTCTCTCATGAGCACTTTTCTTTTTAAGGGAAGGATTAGCTGAGATACAGAGATGACATCTTCCTGGTGATCATAAAGGAATTCTGGCTGGCATTGTGTTGGGCAAACCCAGCCTGCCACAGCAACTGCTGCTTGGGCCCTCTGACTGGCCAGAATGGAGAAGCTGAGGGTGCCCTGAACTTGGCTTTCAACTTCCTTTTCAGGGTGGAGTCTCTGCTACTTCAGTGTTTAAAAGGAGCTGTTTGTGTTTGCGTGGGATGGGTTTAAGGAGGACAGCCTTGTAGGAGAAAGTCAGTTCCAGGCTGGGGCAGCTTTCTGGGCAAGATGTGTGTGTTCAAATTGCAGCTTGAACTTCCAACTGAGGTTTGGAGTTGGAACCAGAATTTGTCCACTTCTTAAAGGGCCAGTTCTCACATAGCACCAGTGGGACAGACTGATTAACTCAACTGTCTTGGCTGAAGTCTCCAAGACTAAAAGATTTCCCCAGGAGGCTACATTCTTGAACCTGCTGCCTCAGATGTTTGAAGAAAAAGTAACAAAACAGGCTTCCAAGCCTTGTCCAGGAAAAGTTCAAGCTAATACATCTTGGCAAACATAATGAAAAACACAGACAGTTGCTTTAAGAGAGGAACCCAGAAGGAGGTCAAGTTCTGCTGAGAGAGGCAGAGCAGCAATTAGATTGGGAGCTTATGTTGCAGTGTAGCGACAAAGGGGTCAAAGAAAGGGTAGGACATTCTGCATCTGATTTCAGAAGGGAGCTCTGCAACACAGCCATGCTAAGCTGGGTTCTGGGGGAGCAAATCTAGGGATGTGGGATGGCAGGGCGCTGAGAAGTGCAGGGCTAGAGAAGCACTAAGCAGGGCTGGATTTATGGGCTGTATTAAAAGAGCTCAGTGCAGTTGTTTTTGCTTGGCTAGGCGGAGAGTGGAGGTTTTATGCTAACGAAGGGCCCAGCCACAGGTACATGATGTAGCCAGTGGGGATGGAGGGGAGTTATTTACTTCAATTTGAGGTTTCAGAATTGAGTTTTCATTTGAATGCTTAAAATAAAATTTCAGCCAAAGAGGAAAAATAAGTGATGCTAAATCCCATCAGTGGAATATTTTTCTGAGGGAAGCATTGGAAAAATCACATTATGAGATACTTCCAATTATAGAGGGGAGATTAGCACCAAATACATAAATTGCATAACCAAGACCTGCTAATGCACAATAGCTGTGTATTATCTTAGATTAAGTATGATCCAATTGGAGAAGGAGTCTGAGGAATAGAGGGGGTGAGAACAGAGGTCTGATTTACACCTAAGTAGTCTGGGCAACAACCACACTCCCTATTCCTCCAATCTCTCCCCAGGCTAAGACAATTAGTGGGACCAGACAATAGAGAAAAACCATTCTACAAGCTTTGCTTTGACTCTAGTATTTAAAATAGGTTGCTATTACTAATAACATTTTTTTTTTTTTGCTGCAAATTAATTATTAAAAGGAAAGAATTACACACACATATCCTGTCTTTCCACTAGGAGCTATAATTTAGAATAACCAAATAGTGCCAGTTGATTAGGGAAGACTCTGTTTTACAGAAGAATGCTGGCTAATAAATGAAGAAGGAATAATAGAATTGGAAAATTACCATTTTGCAACCCCTTTTGGGATAACTGATTCAGGTAAGGATCATCAGTGGAGGTTAAAACCATCTGGGCTAAAAGGTTGATAGTGAATTATGTGTTTGGGCTAAAAGGTTGATAGTGAATTATGTGTTTACAAGTTACCAATCATCACTCCACAGTTTACTTGCTGGTTCCAAGGGGAAAACCCCTTACTTTGCAATGAAAGGATCAAGCCATCACCACTCTAATCCAGTGATCAATCTGTGTCACTAACAGTAGGCCAATCTGACATTGTATGCCCCCTGGTGTGATGCAATCCTAAGTACACAGCACCATCTATGAGATTTTCTGTATAAAAATATTTAACCTGAATCATATCTAGACTTTAGATTTAGCTTCCATTTCAGGAGAAATGCAGGGAGACAGGAACATGTTAGGTGTCACCTCAATGAAGCAATCAGGCAAATCCAAAAGATGGAATATTCTACAGTATCTTCAATAAGTCAGTGTCATAGAAAACAAAAAGGAGTGGGGAATCTAGCTCAAAAGAGACTTCAAAGAGCTAATTATCAAATGTCATTTTGATTCTTTATTAGATCCTGGTGTGATAAGGTCAGCTATAAAGAATATTTTGGGGAACTACTGAAGAAATCTGAATGTGGACTAGGAATTACATGATATTTGGGAATTATTGTCAATTTTGTTGGTACCAGATGATAGAGGAAATGATTGTTCGTTGTGATAATGATATCGTGGTTATGGAGGAAATGTCCTTACTTTTTAGAGATGCGTACTACAATATTTAAGGATTAAGTGTTATGATGTCTATAATTTATAAAACACTTGAGAATATAAAGGAATAGAAGGAGCAAAAATACCAAGTAGATTCTTCCTTACAAGTACTTGTTAAACCTCTGCCACATGCCGGGTGCCCTGCATGCTGGGTACACAGCAGAGAAGAAGATGGGCATATGGGTCCTACTTGCATAAAACTTAAGAGTTTAGAAGACAAGGGCATATTATTATTATTAATAATAATAATAATAACAACTTTATTTAGCATTTATTATGTGCCAATGTAGGAGTTTTTAAATGCATGATCTTAGTCCTCCCACTAGCCCAATAGGAATGGATACTCTTATGTTTCAGCAATTGAAGCTCAGGGGGGGATGTCTTCAATCCCAAGTCACAGAGCTGGCAAGTGGCTGAACCTGATCTTAAATCTTAGATTTCTGTGCTGGTCTTGGCTCTTCCTCAGGTGTGTGGCAGGAGGTCCATGTAACTCCACAATGTCTTAGTGTGGATTAACACTGCCCTTTTTTCTCTGTTCCTCCCTCTTCCTTTTTCTTTAATGGTTGTAAAATAACCTCTATTTTGACTGTCAACCAAATGGGAACTGTTGTTCCATTTATATAAAGGATACAAAAAATGAAATAAAAACCCAGTGCCTCTCATCTCAAAACTCCTGGGAACTGCCTAGATTCCTCTGTAATCTCTGCTGAACCTACATTTTCTTTTTATTTTTGTATTTATTTTAATTTTAATTTTATTGAATTTATTGAGGTGGCATTGTTTAATAAAATTATATAGGTTTCTCCCTACCCTGTTTGGTTCAGTGTTTAGAGCATAGGCCCCCTGACTAAAGGGTCTCCAGTTAGATTTCAGTCAAGGGCAGATACTTTGCCCTGGCCTTGGTCCAGGGTGTGCAGTAGGCAACCAAGCAATGTGTCTTTCTCACACCTCTCTCTCTCTCTCTCTCTCTCTCTCTCTCTCTCTCTCTCTCCTCTCTTTTTTTCTCTCTCTCTCTTTCTGTGCCTCCCACCCTCTCTGTAAAGCAATGCAAAAATGTCCTTGGGTGATATTAAAGATGATGGCAGACTGAGTGGAAGCTACACTGACACTCTGCTGGGGCCAAACTGGAATTACAACTAAAATATAGAAAACCATCCTGAATAATCAACTGCAACTGAAGATGAGCTGGAGAGCACACTCATAACCAAGGAGGAAACGTGGAGACAACATAGAGACTGGTAGAAGCATGGAAGCATAAGAGGACTGGCTGGCCTCCAACAGGCAGCAGCTGGAGGTCCAGAGAGATATCTCAGCTGTGGAGGGTTCCCACTGAAGACTTTGGGGCCTAAACCCCAGGCAGGGCTTCCCAGCCAAGAGCACCAGAACTAAGGAAGGTGCCCACATAACATCTGGCTGTGAAAAGCAGCTGGGTTTCTGTCTGTAGGGAGAGGCTGCTGGAAATGCAGGCACCCTCTTAAAAAGCCAACACACAAAGTTTTGTTGCAGCCACTCACCTTGGGCTTCAGCTGAGGGAGGGTAGATTGTACTGGAGCTGTGTGAGAAGAATATAAGGTTGTGGGCTCTGGAGATAGAGCTCAGAGGGCACCCCTCTGGATTCCTGTACCAAGTCATTCCCCCATATTTCAGAGGCAGACATTTACCTTCCAAGCAACATTTGCCTGTGGGGGAAGCAATTGCCCCACCCTACTGGAAAACCTCTTGCCCTACCCTGTGGAGTTTTTATAGCCTGAGGTTCATTAAGAGAATCAGATTAATCAGCCTACATGCAGAGGCAGACTTCAGAGTGCTTTGAGTCTTTGCCTGATCTGCTTCTGGACCCGGGCCTTAGAAAAGCAGACTTTGGTGTGTGTCTTCATCTTGTCCAAATGCACCCAGCCCCAACATAGGGCACCTCAAGCCATGGGTTGTTGATAGCTCCAAACAGGGTACTCAAGACCAGTCACAAACAGTGTCTGACATTGGCGTGCACCAGAGACTGTCCAAAAAAACTGAGAGTCCTAGCAGGCCTACCTAATACATAGAAATAAACCCAAATTGGCAGCCCAAATGAGACAAAAAAAACAAGCCCCAAATGAAAGAACAAGAGAAGTCTCCAGAATGGAGATAAGCAATCTATCAGATATAGAGTTCAAAATACTGATTTTAAGGATGCTTAACTGCATGAAAAAAGATATGGAATCTACGAAAAATGACCAGGGAGAAATGAAGAATGATATAGCAGAAATAAAGAATACATTGGAAGGAATAAACAGCAGATTAGAGGAAGCTGAGAACTGGATAAGCAAATTAGAAGACAGAGTAGAAAAAATTCAATCAGAGATCCAAAAAGAAAATAACGATTAAAAAGCAGGATAGTCTAAGGGAGCCGTGAGACAGCATGAAATGTAACAATATTCACATCATAGGAGTGACAGAGGAGGTAGAAAGTAAGCAAGGATTAGAGAACCTGTTTGAAGTAATAATGGCAGAAAACTTCCCTAACCTGGCCAAGGAAAATGTTACACAAGTTCAGGAGGCACAGAGAGTGCCAAGCAAGAAGAATCCAGAGGCCCAAGCCCAGACACATCATAATTAAAATCCCAGAAATTCAAGACAAAGAGAGAATCTTACAGGCAGCAAGAGAAAAGCAATCTGTTACCTACAAAGGAACTCCCATAAGGCTGTCAGCTGATTTCTCATCAGAAACTCTGCAGGCCAGAGGGAATGGCATGAAGTATTCAAGATACTGCAAAACAAGGATCTGAAACCAAGACTACTATATCCAGCAAGGTTATCATTCAAAATAGATGGTGGAAAAAAAGAGCTTCCCAGTCAAAAAAAGTCTAAAGGAATTTATCACCACCAAACCAGCATTGCAGGAAATGTTAAAGGGACTGCTGTAATAATAAGAAGAAACAGAGAGCAAAACATAGGCATAAAGAATCAAAATGGCAACAAATAAGGACTTGTCATTAATAACCTTTAAGACTTTAAGGGAGAGATCAACAGTAATACAGTCATAGTTGGGGACTTTAACACCCCACTGACTTCTCTGGATAGACTTTCCAGACAAAAAGTCAACACAGAAATAATAAATGGCACACTAGATCAGATGGATTTAATTGATATTTACAGAACATTTCACCCCAAAGCTGCAGAATATACATTCCTCTCAAGTGTACATGGGTCATTCTCAAAGGTGGACCACATGTTAGGACACAAAACCAGTCTCTACAATTTCAAGAAGACTGAAATAATATCAAGCATCTCAGATCCCGATGGCATGAAGTTAGAAATCAACTACAGTAAAAACACTCAAAAACATTCAAACACATGGAGGCTAAATAACATGTCATTAAACAATGAATGGGTTACCAATAAGATCAAGAAAGAAATAAAAAACTTCCTGGGAACAAATGAAAATGAACACACAACAACCCCAAATTTATGGGAGACAGCAAAAGCAGTCCTAAGAGGGAAGTTCATAGCACTACAAACCTACCTCAAAAAGCAAGAAAAGTTTTTAGTAAACTATCTAACCCCACAACTTAAAGAATTAGAAAGCTCCCCTGTGAAGCAGTCCGGACCAGGACTTTTGTTTGCTGGGAGGTTTCTTATTACTGCTTCAGTTTCATCAGTTGTTATTAGTTTGTTCAGGTTTTCTGATTGTTCCTGATTCAGTTTTACATGATCTCACGCATATGTGGAATCTAATAAACAAAATAGACTAAGGGTCAAAATAGATCCAGAGACACAGAAGCATGGAAGAGACTGATGAATCTCAGTGGGAAGCTGAGGATGTGGGAGTGGATGGGGTGAGATTAGTCAAAGAACTTATTTGCATATATGCATAACCCATGGACACACACAATAGTGTGGTGAAGGCCTGGGGTGAGGGTGGATGCAGGGTAGAGGGGATCAATGGGGGGAAAAGGGGGGATATCTGTAATACTTTCAACAATGAAGATAAATTTTTAAAATTATATAGGTTTCAGGTGTACAATACATCATCTGTATACTGTATTATATATTCACCACCCCAAATCAAGTCTCCTTTCACTACCATTTATCCTCCCTGTACACTCTTCTATCTCCTCTCACCTCCCTTTCCCTCTGGTAATCAATCACCTACTTTTGTCTGTGCCTATAAGTTTGTTTTCTTTGCTTAATCACTTCATCTTTTTCACCATCCCCAACCTCCTTCCCCCTGACAGTTGTCAGTCTGTTCTCTGTATCTGAGTCTGTTTCTATTTTGTTTGTTAGTTTATTTTGTTCATTAGATTCTACATATAAGTGAAATCATATGGCACTTGACTTTCTCTGACAGGCTTATTTCACTTAGCATAATACTCTCCAGGTCCATCCATGCTGTGGCAAAAGGTAAGATTTTCTTTTTTATGGCTGAGCACTATTCTATCGTGAAAATGTACCACAGCTTTTTTTTTTTTTTTTTTAAATCCTCACTGGAGGATATTTTTTCCATTGCTTTTCAGAGAGAGTGGAAGGGAGAGAAGGAGGGAGAGAGAGGGAGGGAGGGAGAGATGTGAGAGGGACACATCGATTGCTTGCCTCCTGCACCCACCCTGCCTGGGCTGGGGGTTGAGCCTGCAACTGAGGTACATGCCCTTGGCAGGAACCGAACCCAGGACCTTTCAGTCCCCAGACCCATGCTCTAACCACTGAGTCAAACCAGCTAGGGCTACCGCTGCTTTTTTATCCTCTCATCTACTGATGAACACTTGGGTTGCTTCCAAACCTTGGTTATTGTAAATAATGCTGCAATGTACATAAGGGTGCATATATTCTTTTGAATTCGTGTTTTGGGTTTCTTTGGATATATTCACAAAGTGGAATCGCTGGAAAGGCCATATATGACAAACTCATAGCCAACATCATACTCAATGGGCAAATCTACAAGCATTTCTCTTAAGATTGGGAACAAGACAGGGATGTCCACTTTCACTACTTTTATTCAACATAGTACTGGTATGACTAGTGGCAGTAATCAGACAAGAAGGAGAAATAAAAGGCATTCAAATTGGAAAAAAAGAAGTAAAATTGTCATTATTTGCAGATGACATGATATTGTATATAGAAAACCCTAAAAATTCCACCAAAAAACTACTAGAACTGATAAATAGCAGAGTACAAAATAAATATCCAGAAATCAGTTACATTTTTATACACCAATAATGAACTATCAGAAAGAGAAACTAAGAAAACAGCTTATTCAAAATTGCTTCAAAGGCAATAAAATACCTAGGAATAAATTTAACCAAGGATGTAAAAAACTGTACTCAGAAAATTATAAGACACTGTAGAAAGAAATTGAAGGAGATACAAATAAGTGAAAGCATATACAGTGTTCATGAAGAGGAAGAATTAACATCATTAAAATCTCCATACTAGCAAAGCAATCTATAGATTGAATGCAATTCCTATCAAGATACTAATGGCATATTTCACACAACTAAAACAAATACTCCAAAATTTATATGAAACCACAAAAGACCCCAAATAGCCACAGCAATCTTGAGAAAGAAGAACAAAGTTAGATAAATCGTGCTACCTGATATCAAACAATACTTCAAGGCCCTAGTAATCAAAACAGCATGTTATTGGCGTAAAAAAAAAGACATATAGATCAATGGAACAGAATAGAGAGCCCAGAAATAAACCCACTCCTTTATGGTCAATGAATTTGACAAAGGAAGCAAAAACATACAGTGGGGCAAAGATAGTATATTCAATAAAAGGTGTTGGGATAATTGTATAGATATGTACAAAAAAATGAAACCAGACCACCGTCTTACACAAGAATAAGCTCAAAAGCAGATTAAAGACTTAAATGTTAGGCTCAAAGCCATAAAATCCTAAAGAAAACATAGGCAGTAAAGTCACGGACATTTTTTGTAGCAATATTTTTTCTGATATATCTCCTTGGGCATGGGAAACAAAAGAAAAAATAAACAAATGGGACTGCATGAAACTAAAAAGTTTTTGCACAGCACAGGAAACCATTAACAAAATGAAAAGACAACCCACTGAATTCCCATTCATATTCAACAATACACCTGAAAAGTGCTTAATATCCAAAATGTATAAGGAACGTATAAAACTCAATACCAAAAAGCAAATAATTCAATTCATGAGGCACAGAGAATCCCAAGCAAGAAGAATCCAAAGAGGCCCACACCCAGATACGTCATAGTTAAAATGCCAAAAATTCAAGACAGAGAGTATTAAAGGCAGCAAGAGAAAAGCAATCTGTTACTGACAAAGGAGCTCCCATAAGGCTTTCAGGTGATTTCTCATCCGAAACTCTATAGGCCAGAAAGGAATGGCATGAAGTATTCAAGGTAATGCAAATCAAGGATCTGAAACCAAGACTATATCCAGGTGAGTGGAGGGGGAGAGAGCAACCAAAGAATTTATAGGCATATATGCACAACCCAAGGACATGGACAATGGTGGGGAGAGGGACTGGGGAGTGGGGTGAGACAGGGTGGAATGGGTCATTGGGGAGATAAAGGGACATTTGTAATATTTTAAACAAACAAACAAACAAACAAACAAACAAACAAAAATAGATGGTGAAATAAAGAGCTTCCCAGACCAAAAAAAAAGAAAAGAAGGCTAAAGGAGTTTATCACCACCAAACTAGCATTGCAAGAAATGTTGAAGGGACTGCTCTAATAAGAAGTAGAAATAGAGAGAAAGAGAAACATAGGCATAAAGAAATAAAGTGGCAATAAATAAGTACCTATCAGTAATAACCTTAAATGTAAATGGATTAAATGCTCCAATTAAAAGACATAGGGTAGCTGAATGGAAAAGAAAACATGACCCAAATATATTCTGTCTACAAGAGACCCTCCTCAGAACAAAAGACTCATACAGTCTGAATAAAAACTTCTGGAGGACTTTAAGGGAGAGATTGACAGCAATACAGTCATAGTTGGGGAATTTTAATACCCCACTGATTTCACTAGATAGATCTTCCAGGCCAAAAATCAAGGAAACTGTGACTCTAAATGACACACTTGATCAGATGGATTTCATTGACATTTACAGAACATTTCACCCCAAAGCTGCAGAATATACATTTTTTTCTCAAGTGCACATGGGACATTCTCAAAGATAGACCACATGTTAGGACACAAAATAAGTCTCTACAAGTTCAATAAGATTGAAATCATATCAAGCATCTTCTTGGAAATTTTCACCATGGAATACTATGCAGCTGTAAAAAAGAAGGTCTCTTATCCTTTGAGTTGCATGGTGGGACCTGGAGAATATTATGGTAGGTGAAATAAGCCAGTCAGAGAAAGATAAGTATCACATGACCTTACTCATATGTGGAATCTAATGAACAAAATCGACCCAGAAACATAAAAGCATGGAACAGACTGACGAATCTCAGAGGGAAGGCAGGGGTGGGTGGGTGGGGAGAGATTGACTTAAGAACTTATTAGCATATATGCATAACCCATGAACACAGACAATAATGTGGTGAAGGCCTGGAGGGGGGTGCAGCATGGAAAGGATCACTGCGGGGGGGAAAAGGGAACATTTGTAATACTTTCAACAATAAAGATAAATTAAAATAAACAAACAAAAAAGAGAAATAGGCAAAGGACTTGATTAGACACTTCTCCAAAGAGGACATACAGATGGCCAATAGACATATGAAAAGATGCTCAACATCACCAATCATCTGAGAAATGCAAATTAAAACCACAATGAGATATCATCTCACACCTGTCAGAATGGCTACCACCAATAAATCAACCAACAAATGTTGGCGAGGATGTGGAGAAAAGGGAATCCTTGTGCAGTGTGGTGGGAATGCAGTTAGGCCTAAAATATGCAGCTTTTGTCTACCATGATTCAATATTTTTCTAATCGCTAGAACTGACCATTGATTACCTTCAACTGGCCATCACTGGTCATCAGATATTATGTATTATGGGTCATGTACTGTGCATATGCATACCATGGTTTTCCTGGCACTCCAGATTCCTCAGGGTTGCTTTACAAACAAGGTTTAGGATTCTGGCTCATTTGCAGGTTGAAAAAGGCCTGAATACTGACCATATATGCCCTTAGAACTAGCATTCAATGTCCACAGGTAAATCCGGTTATATGAGCCTGTCACTACTGCATGAGGCATTGCCAGGAGCAGGCAACTTTATGGCATTATGCTAACTAGTTCCTGCAGCAGAGGCTCCTCCCCTTAGGAGCAGTGCAGGGTCCCAGGCAGCTCCACCTACCTGTCCCCTGGTTGCCTACTAGAGAGGTGCTGCAATGAGAGGGCTGTGGCATGGGACCCTGGGAAGACCCTCCAACCAAGGGTCTGGATCCAGATGTGAGTGTCCCCATCCCACTGGGCTGGGCATTTTTCTCAAACCACCTTATTTGTGGCTTTCATTCTCTTCTTTTGCCTTTACCTACTGGTGTTCGTGGATTCTATTTCTGAGAGAGACTTAAGGAGCTCAAGAGGTTAAAGGACTTGTTCCTTGTTACCCAGGAAGTCCAAGTCAGAACCAGAAAGATACAGCTCAGCATCCATGCTGCCCATTAGAATCTGTCTTAGTTACAGTCAGAGGACTCCAAGTTCCTGTGCGCCATTAAAGGAAATACTCAGTGGCATCACACAGGCTTTGGCACGTGTGAAATTTCACACCTCAGAGATAGCACTTCTGTGTGTGGCCAGGCTGCTTTCTTGTATGTTAGGTTGTTAAAAAGTGTGAGTTATTCTATACCAAGATCTTTTATCATAAGTTATTTAATTTCCCCCCCACAAAAACATTTCTCCATGTTGTTAATCACATAGCTACATAGAAGCAATTGCTGGGTCTTTTTGTGAAAAGTACGTTTTTTCCCTCTGATTACAAAAGTATTACATGTTTATTGTAAAAAATAAAGAAAAGGAAGGAAAGCATGCAGAAAAAAATGTAAACTACCTGTAATTCCATCACTCAGCTATAACTACTGTTGACACTTTGTGGAATTTGCTTTTAATCTTTTCTCTATACAGCTATAATTTTTAAACAAAATTGGGATCATACTACTTCTTATAATTTATACAGTTTGAATTCTACCTTATAGAGAAAAACATATCGTGAGTAGACTATTATACTCTCAAATATATTCAAAAACACCATTTTTAATGGTTGCATAATGTTTCAGCAAGAGAACGCACCGTAATCTGTTTAACCAACCTCTGCACATTTAGGCTGTGGCCAGTATTTACTATCACAAAATATCTTTGTTGAATATCTTCAATATGAATTTTTACCTACCAGGATTAGCATTACTACATCTAAGGCATGGACTCTTTTAAAAGTCTTTGATCCTCTAGAAGGCCTGACCAACTCGCCTTTTTGTGAAAAGTATGAGTGTCATTTGGTGACACTAGGCCATTTCACAAATATTTTTTTAAAAGTTTTCCCAATCTAATAGGCATAAAATGGTATCTATCAAGACTATTTGATTACTGCTGAAACTATGCCTTGTCATACTGTACAGAAAAAAAAAATCCTGGAAGCTTTGGTTCTATTTTATGGTTACTATTTATTTGAAGGTTTAACTATTCAGAATTTTCCTTTTTATGAAGATGAGGAACTTGTCCAGCTACTATTACTTATGGAGTTTTAATTATGGAGGGTTTTCAGAAGCTGCCAGTTGTTGTAGACATGCTTAGCTTTATTCAGTGGCAATTTTCATAGATAAGAAAATGCCCATGATATTTTTGCAAAGACTATTACAGTTTGGTTTTGAAAATATGCTCCCCAAAGCCTCCTTTAGAGGCTATTTGGCTTCAGGTGTTTCAAGTTTAGGTTTTCCTTAAGGTTCTGCATTCAGTCCTCTCCTCTTGTCTTGAAATTAAATTTAAGTCAGTAAGGTATATCTACCTGCTGCTTTGTGCTTCACCAAAACAGAATTACAACTTAGGTGCCTACTTATATAACTAGATTAAAATGCCTATAGTGCTAAATGTTGTTTTGGGGGTAGGAAATTTTAGAAGGCCATTGCAGGGTGTGAGTTATACCAACCATGAGATTTGGGGAAGCTTCTTATGCTGAGTTTTGAAAGGGATGACAGAAAGAAAATAATTGTGGTCTCACATGCACTTATATACCTTTGCTCTCAGCCATCGAGAGGTGGAATCTATATGCCCTCCCCTTGAGACGGAATGGGCTTTAGAACTACTTTGAGGACTTGAGTGTGGCACAAGTAATGCTACAGGACTTCTGAAGCGAGGTCTTACAAGGTGACGGGGCTTCCTCCTGGCTCTCTCTCACTTAAGACATGAACCTTTGGAGCCACCAGGTGAGAAGTCTGGCCACCCTGGATACCTGAGCCACCATGCCACAGTGACTAGAGAGAGAAAGAGGGAGACAAAGAGCCAGAGAAGCCCCAGCTGTTTCAGTCCTCACCTGTTGAATTCTTCCCAACCTGGGCTCACCATGTGTGAGGGAGGGGCCTTTAGATTATTTCAGCCCTAGTCACAGTCTGATTACAACTACATGAGACATCCTGAGCAAGAGCCACCCAACTAAACCCAGTCAATCCTCAGAACCATCAGAGTTAACAATAACATGATTGTTGTTGATTTAAGCCACTACATTTTGAGGTGGTTTGTTACCCAACAATAGATATCTGGAGCCCCAGATATAGGAGAAAGAGCATTCCAGTCAGAGCATTTTTTCCTTTCAGCTTTCAGTTTTGTTTTCAACTGTCCTTTCAATGCAGATGACTCCTGTGCTGTAACTGCAATCCTCCCAAACTGATGTGTGATATTCCTGACTGCTCATTAGACAGCTCTATCTGGGCATCTTACCCAAGCTGCAAAATTAATATTTTTGTTAATGGTACCACTATCGTCCCAGGCATTTAGTGTTTTCGTTGATTTTTTCCTCTCCCCAAATTTGACATCCAGTCCCTTCCTACATCCTGCAATTCTACTTACATAGTATTCTGTGTCTCTTGTAGCAAAGCCATTACCATGTTTCCATACCCTCCTTCTATTCAAGTTTAGATCTTTCACATGGCCTAGGCAAACACCCCCAAACTAGTCTCCAATTTCTTCCATTCTCTTCTGCCACAATAGTTTTACCATAGAGAAACTCTGATCATGTCATCTTTTTGTTCAAAAGCCTCCAGTAGCTGATTGCACCCTCTCCCCTTACCAATGTATTGGTAAAGTGAGAGAAAAACCCCCCACAAGAACATAAGATTTCTGATTTGAGCAGATGATGAAATGATACTCAGAAAGTAAGGAAGGCAGGTAAAAAAGCACAAGGCCATATGTCAGTCTCCACTTAGCCCAGTACTCTACCAGTAAGCGTCCTACATCCTACGGATTTGTCACCAGCCTGGAACACATTCCTCCTGGTCACCCAGTCACTTTCATCAGCATGGCCAGCTCAGGGTGGTACTGGAAAGGGGCTTGGGAGTGAGCATAGAAACAGCCTTTAATGGTAGCTGAAAGCTAGGGACTGGGGAATGGTCAGCACTGTGCACCCAAGGACCTAGCCCACCCGCTGAAATAAGATCAGTGCCAGGGAGACCTAGCAGAGAATAAGGAGCAAGATCCATAGAAAATACAACTGTATCTGAGGCCAAGGATAGTGTGGGCAAAGGGTGAAATTATAGGCACAGGGTAGTTGCCTGGGGTGGAACAGGGAGTGTGGTGGGGGTGGGTATGGAGTCAATGGCATTCCAGGAAGCAGTGAGGAGGTGTAAGATTCACTGCTTAGAGCATCAGCCTTGGCTCTCTCCAGGGAATTTTTATATGATCTTTCTCCCACCTTTTTAAAAAGTAGAAGCTACTTTTAAAAAAGTAGCTGATCCTTCCTTATTCTTTTTTAGATCATGGGACTGAGTGTTTGGCATTAGCAGAGCAGGGCAAAGAGGGTCAAGTAGATGAAATGGCAGCAAAATGCCAGGAGGAGAACTGACCAGAAGGCTGGTCAAGCATTGCAACTTCTAAAATTAGTCATCAGTCCCACAGTTCTGGTGTCTTTAACAATTTGAAGAAATGGCAGGAAATCTGCCCCCCTTTAGACTGAGTGGGCCCTAGGGAGTTCCCATATGGAATAGCCACTATAGATTATGACTGGGTCATATTCCATGAATCAAGGAAAGCTTGCAAGGGGCTCTGTGTACAGATCATGACAAAGGTTGTCCATCTGAAAAATGCCAAGCCACTGGAACTTGAGGTTGGCAATAGCTACACATATGGTGGTGATGAGTATTTCAATCATTTAGTACTCATCAACAGCTATTATTAGCTGAGCCCTTGCTGTGTTACATGCTATACTGGGCTAGGGAAAAAACAGTGAAAAACCACAGTCCCTGACCTCAAGGAATACAGTTGCTTAGGGGAGATGGACTAATAAAAGGTGATTCAGCACAGTAGGAAATCACCAGGTGGGACACCTAACTCTGATCTGGATGTCAGTGAAAACTTCCTGGAGAGAATCTTGGTGATTTGTTGAACATCTGTGCTCCCAAAACCCAGTCCAGAAAGATCTCAGCACAGAAATTTGGCACAAAAAGTCTGTATGGTCCTTTGAATCTTAGGAATTTAGGATGTTCTTGATATTTCAGGGAGTAACTCACCACAGGATTACAGACCTCCTGGCTATACCATTGTAGGTCTCGCACACTGGGTGATGTGTCCATCCACTGGAGGGCATAGTCAGCTAGGACTCACAGTGGCTGAGCACCTGCTTTTCAGGGAACTTAGCTCACAAACATGAGTTAATAAGCACCCACACCTTCCATCCCCAGAAATCTGGGGGCAGAAATAAATTAAGGCAGACCTGAGAGAAGTACCCCATTGTTCACTCTTCACACACCAACAACCCTGTTTCTAACTCCTAACACTCCCCTCGTCCAAAAGGACAGGTGCTAGCCTGACAGAACGGAGTCCTGGATATTCATCGGGCCACATTTTATTGGTGAGCAGGGTTACTGTACTTTAAAGGAACTAGCCTCTGGTTCCATATTTGCTCTTTTTCTTACTGCATTTGTCCTAGGGAGGTCTTGGCCTCTGGGGCCTACTGTGCATGCTTCCTGCCTGTATGTGGTGAGCAGACCCAGCCCATGCTGCCATTTCAGCTGAACCTGGCCATGCCTTTCTCTCCTTAAATATATTTAAGCAAATAAGTTAGATTGGGCCTGTTCACTCTTCAGCACATGTACCCTATTGCTCCCCTTAGATTTAGATTCAAGACAAGGGGAAGTGGGGTTCTTTCTTAGACCTCAGCCATCGGATACAATCATCCCTTCATCATCTTCTTTATTTGTGTGTCAGCCACTAACAAGACTAATTTAAAAAAAAAAGGCATTTGTTATTCTCATCCTGCTACTCTTCCTTATATGGGATCCCAAGAAGAAGGCTGATTGGCATGACAGTATTCTAGCCTTCCTGGGTCCCTGGCTATAATAGCATTATAATATTTATCATGCCACTGAAACCTTAACTCCAGCTTTTATAGTCTTGTGTTAAAGGGAAAACTGCTTTCTCCTTATGGGCACTTTGATCTAAAACCCAAAGTCCTTGGGCTCTTCCCAGGCATATCGGCTCAACTCCAGGAAACAGCAGTGAGCACACAGACCAGGAAGCTCAAAGCCTAGGGTGAAAGTACCAGCCTTGCCCCCAGCTCTCCAGAGGCAGTAGGCTGCGCCAGGTGCTCAGCCTTTTCTTGGGCATAATACATTGTGGCATGAGTCTGGCAATGCTTTCAGCTGGGAGGTCTGGACCAACCTCAGGGAGGGGTGTGTGTGGAGAGGGGGATGGAGAGGCAGGAATCATGCAAGTCTTCCTTAGACTGATCTTTGAGGGGACCCTTACTCCTGGATGAATCCTGGCCAAAAAGGTCATGGTAGGCCAAATAATGGCTCCCCAAAGATGTTTATGCTTCATCCCTGGAACCTGTGAATGTATTAAGTTACATGGCAAAAGGGAGTTTGCAGATATGATTAAGGTTATGGATCTTAAAATGAAAAGATTGCCCTGGATTATCTGGGCAGGCCCAATGTAATCACATAAGCCCTTAAAATAGAAACTTTTCCAGCTGAAGAGAGAGGGATGAGGCAGACAGGAAGGCAGGAAAATAAGGCATGAGAAAGACTGGAAATTCTGTTGCTGGCTTTGAAGATGAAGGGGGCATGAGCCAAGGAATATGGGTCGCTTCTAAAACCTAAGCATGGCCCCTGACCAACAACCACCAAGAAAACGTGCACCTTAGTCCTACAACCACATGCAACTAGACTCTGCCAGCAAGCTGCAAGAGCCTGAAAGTGACCCTCCCCCAGAACCTCTGGTGAGAAGCACAGCTCCACTGACACCTTGATTTTGTCCTGGTGAGACCATGTCAAACTCCAGACCTAAAAACTAGGAGGTAATAAATGGCTGTTGTTTTAAGCCCATACACTTTGATAATTTGTGATGGCAGCAACAGAAAAGCAACACAGGTGGAAGGCTGAGAGGTATTACTCAATTAGTATGATCTTGGTCTTGGAGTATACGTGGCCATCTGTACTTTCTTAAAGAGCTGGTAATTGGGAGTCCTAAAACACAAACTGTGATTCTCACAGGAATGCTCTCTGGGCTCTAGTTCTGAATAGAGAATTGTGCTTCTTGCTCACACACTGTTGCCATGGATGATATCTGGACCCCCCTGTGGCAGTCCTGATTCTATTCACCGGCTGATACATAACTTTCTGAGTGAGGAGACCCCACAGTCACCCTGAGGCATTCTAAACAGAAAAAGTGGTCCATGGGCAGGGATTAGGTATGTCTAGTGCAGCCAGGACATCTTACTTAGTGCCCCAGAAGGAGAGAGTTATGGCATTCAAGGGTAGCATCTTGTCTTTAAGGGTGTGGTTCTAGACACTGAAGACAGAGACATCAACTGAGAAATCTTCAAGTCTTCCTGGAGACTAGGTCAGGTGGAATTATGTCCACTCTGAACTGTGGGATTAGCCAAGGACAGGCCTAATCCTTCCTGAGAGGCTCCCTGGAGACAGTGCTTAGACCTCAGTGAGCTAGAAGGTGGCCCTTCTCAGATAAGATCCAATTAGCCAGGAGGATGTTGGTGCAGCTGGGTCTCAATCAGCCCACTCTTGTTATTATAGAGGAACAGATTCATCTGATGAGCTATGGAGTATTATTCACCCAACTTCTCACCAAAGTGGCCAGCCTCTCCAACCCAAGCTCCCCAACTTGCCCCAGTGATCCAGGTAGCAGGAGTGACGACAATTTAGGAGGAAAATCAGTCTCTATGCCTTCACCAAATCTTCTGGCAAATGAATAAATTAGGAGAAGAAAATCAGGATTAAATTCTAGCCTTTCAACTCAAATCCTAAATGAAGATCCAAATGGTAACCAAACCAACAGGAAATAAGAGCCAAGGAGATTTCACTCATACTATTTTTAAACAAATGGTAAACCCTAATAGAACTGCCCTCAAAGATCAGTTAGCAGAAAAAAATCAGCATGGAACCTACACAAAAAAGCATCTACAAAAAAGACCACAGTAGAAAAAAAAAAAAAAAATTGAGATAATTCTTCTGAAATTTTACTCTAGGAAACAGAAGAATGACAAAACCTTGGACTGGTGACGACATAGCACACAGCCTTTTCAAGCTCCACTGTGGTGACATATATTGGCCCAGCATTTCTGGAGTACAGGAGGATGGGAGGAAGGAACGTTTTAAATGAAGGTTCCTTTGACCCAGCGATCCCACTTGAAATTTTCCCCAA
Source organism: Miniopterus natalensis (assembly GCF_054644295.1). Classification (NCBI taxonomy): domain Eukaryota; kingdom Metazoa; phylum Chordata; class Mammalia; order Chiroptera; family Miniopteridae; genus Miniopterus; species Miniopterus natalensis. The sequence goes on from NC_142081.1 coordinate 99,229,625, forward strand.
AACAATAATTGCCAAAGCACACAGCAATCTAAAGACAAGGATTTACATCTTGGCTGTGTTTTTAATACTGAAAAACTATTAAATATAAATATTGAATACTTATTGAAATATTCAATAGGGTTAAATCATTGGTTAAAGAAATAATGGCACTTCCATATAGATAATATCTAAATAATGATGTACATCTTTACTTGAAGACATGAAAATTTACCTATGGCACGTGTAATTGAGTACAAAAGAGGGGATAACAGGACAGCATGATCCCATTTGTGTAATATTTTAATAAGTGCATGAGAGGGATGCCTGGAAGAAAATTTACCATAAGAGTTGAATTTTACTTTATTTTTATATATTTCAATATTTATAATGAGCATGAATTTCTAACAAAATAAAAGCTCTTTTCAAAATAAAAAACAAATGTGGTGGATGCCGACTCAGTCTATTAGGTATGATGAATTGGTTAACTAGTAGGAAAATGTCCATTACTGTGGGAAACGGTTACACAATGGAATCCTACACATCTGTAAAAAAGAAGGAATTCTTATATTTTGCAATTGCATGGATGGACATGGAGATTATTATGCTAAGCAAAAAATGCCAGTCAGAGAAAAACAAATACCCTATGGTCTCACTTACATGTGGAATCTAATGAACAGAATAAACTGACAAATAAAATAGAATTAAAGGCATGGATACATGGAACAGACTGACAGAGATCAGAGGGGAGGAGTGTGGGGGAAAGAAGGTGAAGGGATTAGCCAGAGAATACATATGCATAGCCCATGGACACAGACAACAGTGTGGTGATGGCCAGAGGGAAGGGGCACGGGGGCTGGGTGGAGGTGGGCAAAGAGGGGGAAATGAGGGACATCTGTAATAGCGTCAACAATAATTTTTTTAAAATTTATCATTATTGTTGACACTATTACAGGTGTCCCATTTTTCCCTCCCAATTGACCCTCTCCACCTCGCTCCCACCCCCTCCCCAGGCCTTCACCCAGTTATAGATTGTGTCCATGGGTTATGCATATATGCATATAACTTCTTTGGTTAATCTCTTCCTACCCTCCACCCCCCTTCCCTCTTTCCTTTGAAATATGATCATCTGTTGCATGTGTCAATGTCTCTGGATCTATTTAGTTTGTCAGATTCTTTTGTTTATTAGCTTCTTCTTAAAGAAAACCCTTCAACATTTTCCTTTAGTGCTGGTCTGGTGGTGATGAACTCCTTTAGCTTTTTCTTATCTGTGAAGCTCTTTATCTGACTTTCAGTTCTAAATGATAGCTTTGCTGGGTAGACCAATCTTGGTTGTAGTTCCATGTTTTTCATCACTTTGAATATTTCTTGCCACTCCCTTCTGGCCTGTAAAGTTTCTGTTGAGAAATCAGCTGACAGTCGTATGGGGGCTCCCTTGCAGGTAACTAATTGCTTTTCTCTTGCTGCTTTGAAGATTCTCTCTTTGTCTTTAACCTTTGGCATTTTACTTATGTGTCTTGCTGTGGGCCTCTTTGGGTTCCTCTTGTTTGGGACTCTCTGTGTTTCCTGTGCTTCCTGGACTTGTAAGTTTCTTTCTTTCCCCAGGTAGGGGAAGTTTTCTGTAATTATTTTTTCAAATAGGTTTTCAATTCCTTGCTCTCTTTCTTCTCCTTCTGGCACCCCAGTAATATGAATGTTGAGCCTCTTGAAGTTGTCCCACAGTCTCCTTATACTATCTTCATATTTCTGGATTATTTTGTCTTTTTGCTCTTCTGGTTGGGTGTTTTTTGTTTCCTCAGGTTCCAAATTGCTGATTTGATTCTCAGCATCCTCTGCTGTTGATTCCCTGTCAATTATTCTTTATTTCAGTTCATGTAGCCTTCATTTCAAATTGGTACTTTATTATGTCATCAATTTTCTCAGTTGTTTTCGTAATACTTTTACTAATATGGTTGAGCATCCTTATAAACAAAATTCTGAACTCTGTATCTGTTAGCTTGCTTGGATCTATTTCATTTAGTTCCTTTTCTAGAGATTTCTTCTATTTTCTCCTTTGTGACATGTACCTTTGTCTCCACATTTTGGTTGTTTCCAAGTGTTTGCTTTTATGCATTAGGTAGAGCTGCTATGTCTCCTAGAAATTGTTGAGTGGCTTTGTGTAGTAGGTGTCCTATAGGGTCCAGTGGCTCAGCCTCCCCAGTCACCTGAGCTGGGCCTTCCAGGTGCTCCCCTGTATGGACTGTTTGTACTGTTCTGTTATAGTTGAGCCTTGGTTGCTATTGGAATCACTGGGAGGAATTGACCCCCAGAACAATCGGCTGTGAGGACCAGCTGCAACTACAGCCAAATAGCTGTTGTACTGGAGACACCCCTATGGAGCAGGATTTACTTTAGTGGAGCTTTGGTGTTCACCAAGTGTGCCCCTTGAGTGTGTCACTTGTAGATGTGGTAGGGTTGTAATCCAGCGTGGTCAAGTCTGACCACCAGGTGCACTGTCTCTGGGGCCTCCTGGGAGGTGCAGAGTCAGCTCTGCCAGTGCCTTGCCCAGGGCCACCCAGCATGAGCCACACAGCAAACTGTAGTTGGCTGCTACTTGTGCTGGGCTTGGTGGTGTCCAGGAGAGGCCAAGCTATGAACCAGTGCAGGCTGCCACTAGTGCCAGGCCTGGGGCCACTTATCAAGATGTATGGGGCATGCTGATCCTCCTTTGAGAGATTTTAGGAAAGTCCTAAGCATAAAGCTCAAGAGGCCACTTACATAGAAAAGCCACTGGAAATGGCTTGGATGAGCTTGCAGGTAGGGCGGGGTGGAGTCTCTGGGAACCACCGGGTGGGGCCAAAGGTGTGAGTCAGGTACTGGAGATTCAAATATGGCGCCTGCTGGTTGGCTCTGCATGAAGAGAGCTCACCAAATGAGCAATGGCCTCTGCCAGCTCTTCTGCCTGGGAGAAAGCTGCCCCTCCACCTCTTGCCCCAATTTCAGGCAGGTTAGTTCCTCCCCAGATGTCCCAGGTTCCTTTTTTAGCTGCTGCCTGGTGATGGGGCTCAGAGGGAGTGCGTCTGAGTGAGTTTGTTTGGGGGCCCTTTAAGAGGAGCTACCCAGGACTCCTGCACCCTCTGCAACTCTCCCCACAGGTTTTTGAGGCCCAAAGTTGTGGGAATTTCTCTTCCAGGCTCTGGAGCCCTAGGTTTGGGCCCTGATGTGGGACTGGGACCCCTCACTCCTCTGGGAAACCTCCACCACTGAGATATCCCTCCTGGGTTTAACCCGCAGCACAGGGTGTGGGCCTGCACCTGTGTCTCCACAATCCAGCCCAGATCCGCCTGTGTCTCTGCCCCTCCTACCAGTCTCGGTGCTTCTTCAGTTCCCTGTTGTAGGGTTTCTGTTCAGCCAGATTCAGGAGGTTCTGAGTGATGGTTGTTCTGTATTTTAGTTGTAATTTTGATGTGGTTGCGGGAGGTAGTGGGTACAGCTGTTACCTACGCTGCCATCTTGTTTCCCCCAACAATAAATTTTTTTATAATGACATATACATGTGTTAAACACTTTTTTTAAATTTAAAGCATATAAATGAATAGCTGTTCACTGATTTTTGATACAAGGATAAGACATTTCATTTTTTTATGTCATAAAACTACAATCTGAGTAGAATTTTAGATTTCCCCCCCATAATATTTGCTAATATTTTATTTGATGCTGATTTTTAACTTATCATTATCAAGTTAATACTTATACCCATTACTCCCCTTCCTTGCTTGCTTCTAGATTAAGAACAAAAATATTGCATACTTGCCCTGGTTGGTATGGCTGGCTAGGTAGTAGGAGCACTGGCTTGCCCACCAAAGGGTCACAGGTTCAACTCCCAGTCAAGGACAAATACCTAGGTTGCAGGTGGAAGGTTTGACCCCCAGCCTGGTGGGGTTGTGTGCAGAAGGCAACCAATCTCTCCCTCTCTCCCTCTCTCTCTCTGTCTTCCCCTTTCCCCTCCCTCCTTCCCTTCCACTCTCTCCTTTAAAAAAAAAAAAAAAAAAAAAGCAATGGAAAAAGAAATGTTACAAACTTGCTTTTTCATCCTTCTCTTTAGCAGGTGTGGCCATGTATCAAAATTCTGCATTAGCTTTCAGCTTTGCACCTAGCTGTCAAGTCAGCTACCAACATTTTGTTCCTTCATTCCTGTGCTAATTTCTTTTTTTATGTTTTAATTTATCTTTATTGTTGAAAGTATTACAGATGCCCCTCTTCCCCCTCCCCCCAGTGATCCCCTCCACTCTGCACACCCCCTCCAGGCCTTCACCACATTATTCTCTGTGTCCATGAGTTATGCATATATGCATATAAGTTCTTAGGTTAATATTAATTAACCCATCCCCACCTTCTCCCTGAGATTTGTCTGTCTGTTCTATGCTTCTGTGTCTCTGGATCTATTTTGTTCATTGGTTTATTTTCATTAAATTTCACATATGAGTTAGAACATGCGATACTTTTCTTCCTCTGTCTTATTTCACTTAGCATAATATTCTCTGCTGTCTCAAAGGGTAAGAAATCTTTCTTTTTACAGCTGCATAGTATTCCATGCTGTAAATGTCTGAGATGCTTGATATGATTTTAATCTTCTTGAATGTTTAGAAACTAGTTTTGTGTCCTAACATGTAGTCTATCTTTGAGAATGTCCCATGTGTACTTGAGAAAAAATTTATATTCTGAAGCTTTGAGGTGAAATGTTCTGTAAATGTCAATGAAATCCATCTGATCTAGGGTGTCATTTAGAGTCACAATTTCCTTGTAGATTTTTTGTTTGGAAGATCTATCCAGTGAAGTCAATGGGGTGTTAAAGTCCCTTAGTATGACTGTATTGCTGTCGATCTCTCCCTTAAAGTCCTCCAGAAGTTTTTTATATAGTTAGGTACTCCTACATTAGGTGCATATATACTTACCAGGCTTACATCCTCTTGTTGGATCAATTCCTTTAGTATTATGTAGTGACTTTTATTGTGTCTTGTTATGGCTTTCATTTTGAAGCATATTTTGTCAGATATGAGTATTGTTACCCCAGCTTTCTTTTTTGTTTTTTTGTATTTGCATTTGCATGGAAAAATTTTTTTCATCCCTTCACTCTCAGCCTGTGTTAGTCTTTTGTTCTGAGGTGGGTCTCTTGTAGACAGCATATATTTGGGTCATGTTTTCTTCTCCATTCAACTACCCTATGTCTTTTGATTGCAGCATTTAATCCATTCTACTTATTATAGCAGTCCCTTTAACATTTCTTGCAAAGTTGGTTTCGTGGTGATAAATTCCTTTAGCCTTTTTATGGTCTGGGAAACTCTTTATTCCATCATCTATTTTGAATGATAGCCTTGCTGGATAGAGTAGTTAGTCTTGGTTTCAGATCCTTGTTTTGCATTACCTTGAATACTTCATGCCATTCCCTTCTGGCCTGTAGAGTTTCTGATGAGAAATCAGCTGACAGCCTTATGGGAGTTCCTTTGTAGGTAACAGATTGCTCTTCTCTTGCTCCCTTTAAGATTCTCTCTTTGTCTTGAGTTTTTGGCATTTTAATTATGATGTATCTGGGTTTTTCTTGCTTGGGACTCTCTGTGCCTCCTGAACTTGTGTGAATTTTTCCTTGACCAGATTAGGGAAGTTTTCTGCCATTATTTCTTCAAACAGGTTCTCTAACCTTTGCTTACTTTCAACCTCCTATGGCATTCCTATGATGCGAATGTTATTACACTTCATGTTATCCCACAGCTCTCTTAAACTGTCCTCCTGTTTTTAAATGTTTTTTCTTTTTGGTTCCCTGATTGAGTGATTTTTTTCTACCCTGTCTGTTAATTCGCTGATCCGATCCTTAGCTTCCCCTATCTGATCCTTAGCTTCCCCTATCTACTGTTTATTCCTTCCTATGTATTTTTTAATTCTACTTTTTCATTCTTAATTTCCTTCATAGTTTCCATATCTTTTCTCATGCTGTTGAGCATCCTTATGATCAGGATTCTGAACTCCATCGGATAGATTGTTTATCCCCATTTCATTTATCTCTTCTTCTGGAGAATTCTCTTGTTCTTTCATCTGTGGCTTGTTTTTTGTCTCCCCATTTTGACTGCCTGTTTGGGTTTGTTTCTGTGTATTATGTAGATCTGCTAGGACTCCCAATCTTTTTGGATGGTCTCTGGTGCAGGCCAATGTCACATGCTGTTTGTGACTGGCCTTGAGTACTCTGGAGCTATCAGCAATCCACAGCTTGTGGCTCCCCCTGCTGGAGCTGGGTGGTTTTGGAAAAGGCCAAGATGTTCACCAATGTCTGCTTTTCCAAGCCCTGTGTCCAGGAGCAGATCAGGCAAAGACTCAAAGCAGCACCCAGAGATCCACCTCTGGCTGCAGGCTGATTGTTATTCTCTGTCTCTTGATGAGCCTCAGGCTATAGACAACAGCAAGGTGTAAACTCCACAGGATGAGGTGAGAGGTTTTCAATGGGTGGGGCAATTGCTTCCAGCCCACACACCTCAGGCAGAAGCTGCTTGGATGATAAAGGTCTGCCTGAGAAAGATGTCCTCTGCAGTATGGGGAGAATGACTCAGCACAGGAAACCAGATGGGTGCCCTCTGAGCTCTATCTCCAGAGCCTGCAACCCTGGATTCTCCTTACACCACCTACTCCACACTGCCCTCCCTCTTCCAGAGCCCAAGGTGAGTGACTACACAGGAAACTTTGTGCATTGGCCCTGTAAGAGGATGAATGCATTTCCAGTTGCCTCTCCCTGGCATACAGAAACCCTACCACTTTTTGCAGCCATATGTTCTGTGTGCACCTTTCTCAATTCTTGTACTCTGGGCTGGGGAGCCCAGCTTGGGGTTTAGGCCCCAGAGTTCTCAGTGGGAACCCCCCACAGCTGAGATATCCCTCTGGACCTTCAGCTGCTGCCTGTGGGAGCCAGCTGCCCTCTTACGCCTCCACCCTTCCTACCAGTCTCTATGCGGTCTCCTCTCTACATCCTTGGTTATGACAGTGCTCTCCAGCTCGTCTTCAGTTGATTATTCGGGATGGTTTTTCCGTATTTTATTTATAATCCCTGGGAGAGTGTCAGTGTAGCTGCCACTCAATCTGCTGCCATCTTGGAATCCTGTGCTAATTTCTTTACCCTGATTGCTCTGCCACTGGGTCTGCCACAGACACTGGGCTGGCTGTGCTAGATATCACTGGGGATTTTGTGGGACTCCTTCACTACACTGCATTAATTGGAAACTGGCACTGCATCTGTAGTGCACTGCTGCTTCTGAACACTGCCACCTCTTCCATGTATTACTGCCATCACCATAAATACCACTACCAATACCCCAGGCCGCATGATGTTAAAGTTCTTCAGTCGTCTATTGCAAAGTGAGAAGACAGCACTTCTACCCCTTGATATAATACATTCTATTTGAGGTTCTCCAGGGAGCGCTGCTTATATCTCTCTGTCTCCCTGAGTATTCAGTGAAAGAGATGTTTTTATTTTAATTCGCACTCTCTTGCTGTGACCTTAGTCACAGGATAATGGCTGAGTGATAGGCACCCAGCTATATTTGGAATTTCCTTTTCTCCCTGAAAACCAAGGCTCATTTATGGGCCCACTTGGTACACTTGACTCCTATACTGAGCTAGTTCTCTCCCAGCAGACTGACTCTTCAACCCTTCATACCAGTAAACCCCTCACAAGGTCTATAGGCAGGTTGATATTTTATTGGTCCCTTTGCAGATTTTGGGGGGTAGGAGTGGAGATGGGGGAAGCAGGTAAAAATTCTTGTCTTTTAACTTTTAAACAAATAAATCTTACTTTATGATAAAATTAATACATCCTCTTTATGGAAATAAATGTGAAACACATAAAGAAAAAAGACACAGTGAAGAAAATAAAATTCACCTGTAATCACACTACTTAGAAATAATCACAAAAAATGTTTTGATGGGTTTTATTTCTCCATTGTTTTATATTATTAAGATCACAAACACAGGCTTCTTTTTAAATGACACACCATTATATTATAACCATTCTCCCATGACACTAAAAATTATTTATAAGCAAGCTATAATGGTTACATAATATCCAATGTGTGTGCATTAGTTAGGAGTCTTTTGATTGAAAGCCCTAGAAACCTACTCAAGCAAGTATAAATTTTTTTAAATGAAAGACATTTGTTATAGAGATCAGTAATATTTCCTGGAAACTGGAGACAGAGATATCAGGACTAGATCATGAACAGAGACTGGACTAACATCTCAGGAAATCAAGAGGCCCCTCTGTTCAGCTAACATCTGTTTTCCTCTGAGCTTCTCCAGTTTCCTCTGTTTTTGTACATCATCTTTGCAGAAAGCAGAGCTAGCTGCTAAGTGAGTTTATATGTCCAGGAACTCCAGAGAGTAACCAATCTCTCTCAGCTCTAGTGTCAAATATTTTGGGAGAAGCTGTGATTGGTCCAGTTCTGATCAGGTGCTGACCCTGGTCCCATCAACAGTGAGGAGGGGGACCAAGATCATTGGTTGGAACCTGGCTGCTCCTGTTGAAATATGAACATGAAGTGGTAAAGTAAAGGGAGCTCTCAGAATGCTGGGACAGGCAGTTTGTCAGGCAACCTGTGTCAATATTCCATAGCTCACCAAACCATTTCCCTGTCGTGTTGAACAGCACATGCAAATAGATACTGAGTTGGGGGTAGGGTTGATGTGCCATCTTACTCCACTCCCCAAACTGCCAGATTCTGCTTGGCCAAAATAGCAATGTACACTTATAGACAAGCATTAATGGAACTAACAGAGAGAACTCTGCTAGGTTAGCAAAGGCTGTTGCTGGATGTCTCAGACCCAGGCAGGGAGCATTCTGTGTGCAGCTCTCTTCTCCTGTCCATAATATGAGAAGCCTCTCATTCAGTAGAGTTAATGATTGATAATTTTAACAAAGGGAAGGAAATACATCTTTTCATCATGTGTAACCAGTTTGCTGCGGAAATGAGGCTTAGATTTTCGAAGGAGTTGGATGATTTTATGATCATTAATAATATTCACCATCATGCATGTGTGGCTATCACATTTCATGGTAGGATCTGAATACCTGGAGGGGTCAGGAAGGCATATTTTCTAGGATTACATGAGTGGGTAGGTCCATTATCAAAGACTTTTACCTTCTTCTAAAGCATTAATTGTTGGTCACTGATGTGGTGAAACAATCAGAAATGAAACAAACAAAGCCCTGTATTTATGTGCTTCCCTCAGGCTTGTTCCCAAGAACTCACTGACTTACCCAGAGCCTTGGGGTATGCTCTAGCTCAGTGGTCCTAGCTCAAGGCTGGGAGGAGGCAGGCACGGGCATTGAGGTTGGTGTCTGTTGGTTCCGTTCTAATTTCCACAGATTGAGAAGTAAGGGAATTTCTGTTCCACACAGAAAGGAATCTTTCCCAGACATCCGGCAACCCATCAGAACTCTTTTCAGGCTCCAGTGACAAGTACTGGCTCATGTATCCTTTGGTTCCCTTGCTGCACCAAAGACTGGAAAATGCTGCTCTCAGGCTCCCTCCTGGACACCCTTCTGTAGTAGGAGGCTGGCTTGGCCAACAAGAAAGCATTGCTGTTGGGTGGGGAATTGCGAGTGTGCCCCACCTTAGTAGGCACAAAGCTTGGGGCTAGGATTCAAGTACAGGCTGTGATTTCCACACTCAAGGGGCTCAGTATCAGTTAAATGCAGCCAAAATAATGGTACTGACTCTGAGTTAGAAAAGAAATAGAAAGATGAAGAGACCAGTATGTGCTGGAATAGACTGAATTGACTTTTGGAAGTAGTGGGAACAGAGTAGGAGGCTTGAGCGGATGGTGGGATTTTAAAAATGGAGGATAGACCAAATTGGGGGAGCACACATGGGCTAAGACAGCGAAGCAAGGAGACAAGACTGTAGAATGCACAGGGCACCATGAGGTGGAGGAGGCCTGGCTGAGTGGAAGGGGCTCCCTGGGCCAGCCCAGAAGGGGGCTGCCTCCACAGAGTGGCTCCAGGTCTCAAGGACCTGAAAGATGGGCACAGAAATTGCTGAGTTCAGAGGTATTTTTAACCTATCGAAGGTTCTTGAGCAAAAGGGCAGCTGGCCAAAGGCAGGGTTGTTTTAGGAAGATTAATCTGTTAGCAGTATGGTGTGGGGTGAGAGAAGAGAGAGGCTTCGAGAAACAGGTTAAGAGGCTATTATAGTGACCCAGGTACAAGCTGGGCAAGAAAGGTTTGTGCATGTCCTGGAATTACCAGCTCAGGGCTTCAGGTGAGACACATGGTTTCTGGGTGGGGTGAGGAGTAGGAAACTCAACAATAGACTAATGGGCTGTGTTCAGGAGGCCTGATCCTGAGAGAATCAGCCTTTGCAAGGAGCCGAGGGAACCTCGAGACCGTCCTATGAGGCCAGAGAAACCTGTAACTCAGGAGAGGGTGATCCTGGACGTTAGGAACAACCTCAGGCTGGCAGCAGGGGAGATCCTTGCACTGCTCTGAACCCAGGCTTCTCTAAATAGATTCAATCTAATGTCTCTCTGGATCATCCAGGGGGCTCAGCTGAGGGAGTGAATCAGGCCTGGCTGACCATCAGACCAGGGCAGTGGCCTTGGAATATGAGAGAAAAGGGCAGTCCAGGAGCACATTGAGACATTCTGGACAGATACTAGGGCAGAACACAGATGTGCAGCCTCTGGATTCACAGAGCCTCGAAGTGGACCCTGGGACAACCTCAATGAAAGGACCTTAGGAGTGAGTGGATCCACCCTTCATTATATAGAAGGAGAGGTAGGTCCAGAGAGCAGGAGACTAGCCAAAGGTCACTGATGAGTCCTATCACCCATTCCAGGTTAGAGGGACTCTGACGGTCAACCACCCAGAAAACAATGACTTTCCCTGCCCCCTTTCCAGCCCTTACCTACCAGCATGGAGGCTGGAAAGCTGAGCCTGTTTGCCAGCTCAGAGCCCACTCTGCCAAGACACTCACTGGTCCCAGTAAGGTAAGCAACTGGCTTCTCCTCCTCAGGTAAATCCATGTTGCTCTGAGCAGGATGTCCCCCTCTCTCAGGGGACACCAACTTTTTCTCTACTTGGCATCCTGTCAGCACTCTACCCTGAGGCCACCAGCATCAGGCCTCCCTGGGCACAAAGAGGGCATGGGTCTCACTAAGAGGGCTACAGCTGTGCTAAGAAGGTGGCCTCCAGGTCCCTGGCCTATGAGCCCTTTGGGGTGTTTTTTCCCCGCCCTTAGGAGTCAAGCCTGATTCTTGGCATTGAGTGGAACTATGAATGTCCAGAGACTTCCCTGGGGGCTCAGGTGGCCTGCCCTTGGGAGAGAAGGGGCTCAAATACAGCACTCCTTGGGTGTATGGCTCACAACAATACTCCAACTGCTGGGCTGGAACTTGGTGTAATCAATGTATTCACAAATCACAGGTTTTAAAAATAGGACCAGGAAGTTGGAGCACTGGCTTTCAACCCTGGCTGCACATTGTAATCACCTAGTAAATTTTTAAAATTCTGATGCCTAGACCCTGCACCCAGAGTTTCTGATTTCCCTGGTTTAGGATGTGGCCTGAGCATCAGGATTTTTAAGGCCAACATGCAGCCAGGAGTGAGAACCCATGAATTAGAGAGACTGAGAGAAGTCCATTTTATATTGCAGGGGTCAAAAAATGCCCTCTCACCAATCTACTTTTTGTAGGTACAACAGGTTCATCCATTGGTTTTCCTTTAACTTTGCTTTTACTTACTTTTAGCATAGTAACTTTCCTTTGGGGAACCATCCTTCCTATTTCTGTCCACTCTCTCCCAATCCCCCCAGATTCTGGGGTGGGTTGCATGGCCCAGATGGACTCAGTGAAGCTCAATGAGCTTTCTCTGAAACTATCCAGAAAGAGAAACTTTCTCCTGGACTGCAACTGGTAGCTTGTGGGCCTGGAGTTTCTGGGGCTACCATGGAGAGAGGATACACCTGGAAATGAAGCAAACACAGGGAGAGCAGAGATAAAGAAAAGACACAACACTAGTGACATCATCTAAGCACCTCAATTCAGCCCTGTTTGAAGCCAGATACCCCTGCATTTCACCATTTTTTGAGCCAATAAATTGCAAGTTTTGTTTAATCCAATTTGATTTGAGTTTGTCAGCTATATCTATAAGTATCCTAAGAATGTTTCTCAAAATCTTTAAAAAGAAGCTCTGCTGGATGTAAAGTTTTCTTCTTTCCCTTGAGTTAGTTCTCCTTAAATAGGTTAATGATCAGAGCAAGGCAATATTTTAGACTTAAATAGATCTAGATCTTCAATTCCTACCTCACAGGTTGGCTGTGGGGATCACATGAGATAAACTTATGTAATGAGTGGTCCAACAGGGTGTCTTACCAACATTTAATGGTTTTTTTGTTGTATTTTGATTCTTTTGAGAAAAGCTGTCAGCTACATCTCAGCTGGGTTGGAGCAGGGATCACCTCACCTACCCCTCTTAGTTTCGCAAATAACAGTCCAGCCCTGGGGAAAAGGTGTGTGTAACAGGACTTTTATTTGATGTGGCAAACCCCGATGATTCCCTGAGTATGCAGAACTTTGGGGAGCAGGAGAATTAATTTGCAGAAAGCACCCAGAGACCCTTCTGGAAGGAAAGAATTAATAGTCCAACTCCTACCTAAGACCTGCGGCTTGTCCCCTGACCAAAGCCCAGTGCCAGGGAAGAACAAGAAGAAACTGAAACAAAGGTACCATGAGAGCAGAAAGAGACCAGCAGCTTGTCTGCATGAGTCACAAAGCAGAAATGGGAGAGTGGTTCTGGGTTTAGAACACAAGGCACGCTGGAGCCTGCTGTATTTACCCCTTCTCATGGAGACCTCTACTGTGCAGAAGCAGCTGTGTGTGAAACAGCCAGTCACTCCCCACCATGGCAGCGGCCACACAACTGTAATAGTGGCAGCAATAGTAGCAGCAGTCATAGCTGGTGGTTATTAAAGCACTATGCTAAGCACATTTACATCATTATCTCTTTTAATAATCCCAACAATCCTAGCAATTTGGTACCATTATTATCCCAGTTTACAGATGACAAATCCAGAGTAGGAAAGATTAAGCACTTTGCCCAAAGAAGGCTAACTCCAGAGCCCACTCCCACCACTCCTTGGCCATCAGTCTGACAAGTGCTTCTTGCCCTCTACCTGTGACCCTCATGGCAGGCAGCCTCACTGGAACAGATTCTCACCCCAGCCAAGGCTGGGGGAAGAAATGGGCAACACTATGAATCTGAGGACCTTGGCCATTTTGTAGGAGAGCCATAATACTAAAGAAGCAGAATCACCTATACCCCAAAGGGCCTATTCCATGATGGAAGTCAGAGAGGACCAATTACTACTCCACTTGGAAACAGCTGTTATGTGCCAGGCAGTTTCTCCACACCAGCTAGAGCTCCTCCCATGCCAGGACAACACAATAGGTCATGGTAAAGACCTAGTCTTTTCTCCCTGTATCCCTTCTTCCTTTCTTCCTTTTAGTAACAGAAATACCCCATCAAGTGTTAACAGTCTAGAAACTATATCTCCCAGCTTCACTTGCAGCTAGGTATATCCTATGACTATGTGCTTGGCCGAGGAGATATGAGCAGAAGGGATGTGTGCTACTTTGGGCTCTTAGCTTAAAAGGGTTGGGTTTCCCTTTCCCAATGTCTTCTAGCTTCTGTTTTGGGTGGGAAAGAGTAACAAATGAGTCAGATGCCTCAGACCCAGACAGACATGGAAGCCACATATTCAGAATGTATCTCACTAACTGTATTGCTGGCATCCAGACTTTTATGTGGAAGAGAAATAAGCATCTGAAACTTTGATCTTATATAAGTCACCATATTTTTTGGTCCCTTTGTCTATATCCTAACTAATATAAAGCTCACACTGACTAGAAAGTCCAATCCCCTAAAAAACACAAATCCCAAACACTTAGGACACATAGAAATTCCTAGACAAATAAATATTTTGCTAGGTGAGAAAGTCCTGAGGGAGATACACTGGAGTTCCTGATAATACAAGCATGTGGTTGGCCATGAACTATAAGGAGGGTTATTAGTTAGGATAGACTAAGTTATGCTGTGTTAATAAGCAACACCAAAAGCCCTGTGGCTTAATGCACAGATGCTTATTTCTTACTAATGCAAACCTACCATGGGTCCAGGTGATTCTTCAGGGCAACCCTCCCTCATTGTGGTGACCCACTGATCTGAGCTCCTTGAACCCTTTGGCTCTGCTGCCTTCATACAAGACCTTCTCTGAGATCACTGCAGCAAGAAAAGAGAGCACTGGAAGTCTCACACCATCAATTAGATGTTTCAGTGTAGAAGTGACAAGTGTCACTTCCATTCACAACCAATGAGTGATCAGAGCTGGTCACGTGACTAACTGCTGCGGGGGGGCCAGAGAAGTATTATCCTCCTGGTGCCAAAAGAAGAGCACAACTGAGCATGGATGAGTATGGGAAGTCTTCCCCACTGTGACCTCTCCAATTACACATGGAATATGCTCAGCACAGGGCTCAGTGCTCAATAAATAGGGCAAAGTGGGGAGATGAGGCAAAGAGCCCCAAGCAGGTAGGAGGAGAGAAAAGAAGAAGAAAGAGAAGAGAAACGTGGAGGAAATGCATAGAAAGAAATTAGATCCAGAACCCAAAACAAGAAGGCCAGTGGTGTGTTTGAACCTGCTTGCGTGCTTGCTCATGAGAGTCAATTGCTGGATTTTCAGGAATTTTGCAAGCCAGTTGTTAAACATAATAATTATTAAAAACTAAAGTATATAACCTTATAATTAAACAAATTATATCAAAGATAAAGGTAACAAATAGTCAAAATACATCACTTCCCAATTTTCCTACTACATTTTGTGATTATCTATGTTCTTGACGGGGGGGGGGGGGGGGGGGGGCGGCATCCATGATAGCATGGTGTGCTACTAAACACCTCTTCCCAAGTCCGTCCAAAGACATGATCTGGTAGCTGGTGGGAGTATTTACTCTGTGGAAATCAGCAAATGCTACATATTAAGGCTTTTGTCCTCTAGAGAGCTGGTTGTTAAACATTTATCAGTCTGGGTTGGCCTTCCTGTCCCAGTGCATCTAAACTGGAAGTTTCAGTGAAGCCAGTAAGAGCTCTGATCTCCCCAGAGCAGGGCTGGGGCGGAAAAATCCCATTTGTCACCAGTGAGTGGTTGAGAGCAGGGAGTTAAGGGAGTACTGAAGGGTGAGTATTTCCATTTGGCGTTCCTATGGGAATGGGCTGTAGGGTCAACAACCTTAAATCATAGCATTTTCCAAATACAAACCTTCTCTTCCACGACTGCAAAGGGTGGCCCCCACTCAGAAACTGAAACCATTGTTCAGTTCCCAGGAACCAAAGACTGGTGCTGAATAGTAATAATCACTTGCAAGGAGCCTATTGACCAGGAGGGTTGCCTGCTGCCTGTAACTCCTGGTAACAGGGAGCCCCTCTGAAAGCCATCCTTGCACACGCTCCACAAAGAGGTGGTATCTCTTTCTCTCTTAAGCTTTTTACTGGATCTCTAAGACAGTAGCTGTCAGAACTGAGCCAAGGCTGGCAACTTGAACAGCGAGAGGCCTGAGTTTATTTGACCAATTCAGAATCTAACTGTGAGTGTACGGGGCTTGTTTTTATAGCTTCCATAAAAATTCTCCTTACACTTGCTACTTTACTCTCCCCTGAAGCCCTGAGCCCTCTGTCCTCCCCCTCTGTACTCAGCTCAGCCATTACTGGCCACTTACCTCCAGTGTTCAGGCCCCTTTGAAAGCACTATTAGATGTCTAGATGGTTTATGGATCTGTAGGCTTCTGACTCAATGGACTGCATTACTCTGAAAGCTGGGCCATCAGATGCAATTGCAGAGGGGAAAGTTGGAGGGGGTTATTTTTTAATGCATGAATGTATTACACTAAATGGATGGAAATGCTATGCTGGCAATTTTTACTTTTTTATAGGCTTCTGATTATTACAAATCAATTAGCATGTTTTTACTTATATTAACTCACATAACCTCAAGATTCCAGGCTTTTGGAATCATCACTATTCTAGTGGCCAATTAAACTTGCTCAAGCCTCCATTTCATGTACCATGGAAAATTTATTGCCCTTCTCAGGATTTCTGAGGGATTCTAAGAGGTTTCATATTCTCCTGGTGAACACACTCAGATTCAAATTCCTGATCCTTCCTAATTCCTGATCTCCTCTTGTCACCTGCCTTTCAGTAACCATGTTACCTTCTCTTTTATTTTCTAATGTTCCACTAACTTTCTTGGGTTCCAGCACCTGCCATTCCTTGGGCCTGCTTTCTCTCTCTTCTTATCTCCTTTCTAGATCTTTTCCCCATTCCAGGGCCTTAGAGACTCTCTTAGCCTGGTTGCCAGGACAAAGCTAGTGACCTTTTCAGAGTAATGTAGCCCTCTTTGGTTTCAATTTTCTTCCATTTAAATTATCCAGTTCAGAACCAAAGAGTACATTAAGGAATGCCCTAATCAGCAGAGCAGTCCATCCCAGCTAACCATCCTGAGCCGACACCCCTAACAACTCAAACAACAAGGGGAGTTTTGAAATGTTGTTTTTAAAAATTTACTTAAATAACTGAAAACATCCTTGCTGTGAAAAATTCAAACCACACCGACAGACTGACCACACTTTCCCCACCTCCTATGGTCCTACTTCTCTCAGGGCACAACCACTCTTAGTTTCAGATGTTGCCTCCCAGGCCCTTTTCCATGTGTTTAAATACATTTGGAAATATATATAGTTTTGGTTTGTGTATGAAATATATTTATAAATTCGTTACATATGTATTGTTCTACAAGTTGCTTTTTCATTGATGACTACCCTTCTTTTAGATACTTCCCTGCCAACATCATTCAGAAACAGCAATGTCCAGTTAGGAAACCACCTATATGCCCACCAGTAAGGAGATGGTAAATTGTGCTTCATGAACACCTGGAACCGCTGTGCAGAAGGGAGTTGCCCCACAGCCAGCAGGTAGGACTGAGGGAGGCAGGTCAGAACCTACTGTCCCACCGGATTTCTGTGTTAAGCCCCAGTGTTCTTCCTCAGACTCAGACCTGGCCCCTACAGCATGGCTCTGGAGTGAAGTATAGAATCCCAACACCCTTCTTCCTTACTGACCCCCAAAATAAGCCCAGGATCCCTTTGGATTAAAAAGTCTTGCCTCTGTTCTCCCTGGAGACACTGATCTGGGACTGAAACTCCCAGCATGGACAAATCCTCCTGGCCCCTGGTGAGCATTGCTGGCTTCCTCTGGGATGGTGGCTCCCGAGGCAGGGTCTGCCCCCACCCTGACTGCAGAGTTTCTCTTCATGATCAGACCTGGTCAGCACAAAGGTTCAAATGGGCAGTTTATGTGACTGAGCCATCCTGGGTCCCTCAGCCCAGCCCTGGAATGATGACTTTGGTATGTTTTTTTTCAGGGCCCTTTGAGCTCCAACCTGGAGTCTAGGCTTAATGCTAGATGTAAATCCCAGTGGGGTGCTGGGCAGGAAGCAGAAGCCCAGTGTGCGGCCAGCCAAGCTGGGAGGCCTGGGTTTGGAGGGCCCAGGACTTATTCCTGACTTAGGGAGGACTTTCCTACTTTCTCCCTTGGGCTTGGAGAACAGTGGATAAGCACACCCCATAGAAAGCAGCACCAGGATTGTGTTGGTGGTAGTGGTGGGGAAGGCCTCCCACAGCAGGTCAAACTTGGTGGTGTGCTCATCAGGGCAGCCTAACCAGGTGCTGAACCAGAGTAATTTTCAAGTAGAACCAAGATGATTGATGGGTCAGTCAAGTCTGAAGATGGCTGAAGATATACAGAAGTGACCTGGCTCTGCTGAGAAACAGCCTTCACGCCCTTTTCCCTCACTGCCCCTGCCCTGCTGTATCCTCACTTCAACTGTACTTAGCATACTGGATTATGGTTGTCTGTGTAGATAATTTGCCAGGTCAAGATTTCCTCCCTCACTGGACTGCAGTGACAAGTGGGTAGAGAACTGTGGTTCAGTGCTGAGCTCTTTCCACCAGGAATGCATGAGATGGGGCCCAAAGGAACCAATCACTGCCAGAGTTGTAATGTCCAGCTCAGGTCTGGCTCCAGAACAGGGCATTGGCTAACCTGTAGGTATCAGTAACATCAGAGTCTGCAGCTGAGAGACCTGGGGGTGGGGCGCAGATATGGGGTGAAAACATGCCTCCTTGCCTTCCTCTTCTACTTGCCTTTCTGGCCACAGACCCAGATACCTGACCACTCTCTCCTTATGCTCAACACCTGACCCCTCAAGACTGGCTCTGTGCTAACCTGAGGTTAAGGACTTGTCATCAGGAGGTCGCAAGTCTAAATATCG
Organism: Miniopterus natalensis; assembly: GCF_054644295.1. NCBI lineage: Eukaryota > Metazoa > Chordata > Mammalia > Chiroptera > Miniopteridae > Miniopterus > Miniopterus natalensis. Next base: position 99,247,996 of record NC_142081.1, read on the forward strand.
CATTCTTTCTCAGATCTTTCCTGATCAACCTAAATAACACTTAACTCACCTCCTAGCTACTCTATGTTACACTAATCAATTTCATTGTTTTCATGTTACTTAGAACCACTTGAAATGATTGATTGAGATGTTCAATGTGTGTCCCTAACTAGGAGACAAATCCCATGGGGACAGGGAGTCTACCTGTCTTATTTTCTCTTGCAACCCCAAAGCCTGGCACATACTATGTGGATAAGAAAGTGGGGAGTGAGTGTGAAGGAGTGAGTGTGGCCAATCAATGTTTACCCCAATACCCAAGTGCAGGAATCAACCTCATCTTTTTAAGAGTAATATTGACTCATCTGCCAGAGATGCAAGTAAACAAACTAACTTGAAGGGAGAAAGAAAGCCATGGAAAAGAGGACAGACTATAATAATGAATCAGAAGCTGTGCTGTTCTTCACATACCCACAACAAACACATACACACACTTTGAAAACAGGTCCACAATGGTCCTGTTCTCCCCGTAATTGGCCTTGGCATCCAGCCTCGGCCCCAACTGGAAGCAGAAGAAACCCACAAGAGCCTGGCCCCATTGGTGAGTTCTTAAATTTAGTGAAGAAAGGAGGCTTAGGGGGTAGAAAGGGGAAATCTAGGAAATTTCCTGCAAACTCCTGGAATTTAAAAAAAATAAAAGCAGGGGGTTGAGTGGAAGCTAAGTTGACACTCTCCCAAACTGGAATTACAACTAAAATATAGAAAAACCACCCTGAATAATTAACTGAAGACTAGCTGGAGAGAACCCTCATAACCAAGGATGTAAAGCAGAGACTGCATAGAGACTGGTAGGAAATGCAGGGGTGCAAGAAGGCTGGCTGGGCTCCCACAGGCAGCAGCTGAAGGTCCAGTGGGATATCTCAGTTGCGTGTGGGGGGGTGTCCCACTGAGAACTCTGGGGCCTAAACCCCAAGCTAGGCTTCCCAGCGCAGAGCACCAGAACTGAGAAAGGTGCCCACACAATATCTGGCTGTAAAAACCAGCCTGGTTTCTGTCTGCCAGTGAGAGATGGCTGGAAATGCAGGCACCCTCTTAAGGAGTCAATGCACAAAGTTTTGTGTGAAGCCACTCACCTTGGGCTCCAGCAGACAGAGGGCAGAGTGGACTGGAGCTGTGTGAGGAAAATCCAGGGATACTGGCTCAGGAAATAGAGCTCAGAAAGCACCTGTCTGGATTCCTGTGCTGAGTCATTCCCCCATATTGTAGAGGACATCTTTCTCAGGCAGACCTTTACCATCCAAGCAACTTTTGCCTGAGGTGGGGGGGGGGAACCAATCGCCCCACCCTGTTGGAAAATCTCTCACCTCACCTGTGGAGTTTCTACAGCCTGAGGCCCATTAAGAGACTGAATAACGATCAACCTCTGGGTGCTTCAAGTCTTTGCCTGATTTGCTTCTGGACACAGGGCTTGGAGAAGCAGACCTTGGTGAACATCTTATCTTGGTCCTTTCCAAATGCACCCAGCCCCAGCAGAGGGAGCGACAAGCTGTGGAGTGCAGAAAGCTTCAAACAGGGTACTCAAGGCCAGTCACAAATAGCATGTGTCATTGGCCTGCACCAGAGACCATCCAAAAAGACTGGGAGTCCTAGCAGATCTACATAATACACAGAAACAAACCCAAACAGGCAGTCAAAATGGGGAGACAAAAAACAAGCCACAGATGAAAGAACAAGAGAATTCTCCAGAAGAAGAGATAAATGAAATGGGGATAAACAATCTATCCGATGGAGTTCAGAATCCTGATCATAAGGATGCTCAACAGCATGAGAAAAGATATGGAAACTATGAAGGAAATTAAGAATGAAAAAGTAGAATTAAAAAATACATAGGAAGGAATAAACAGTAGATAGGGGAATCTAAGGATCAGATCAGTGAATTAGAAGACAGGGTAGAAAAAATTCACTCAATCAGGGAACCAAAAAGAAAAAACATTTAAAAACAGGAGGATAGTTTAAGAGAGCTGTGGGACAACATGAAGCGTAATAATATTTGCATCATAGAAATGCCAAAGGAGGTCAAAAGTAAGCAAGAATTAGAGAACTGTTTGAAGTAATACTGGCAGAAAACTTCCCTAACCTGGTGAAGGAAAAATTCATACAAGTTCAGGAGGCATAGGCAGTCCCAAGCAAGAAGAATCCAAAGAGGCCCACACCCAGATACATCATAATTAAAATGCCACAATTCAAGACAGAGAGAATCTTAAAGGCAGCAAGAGAAAAGCAATCTGTTACCTACAAAAGAGCTCCCAAAAGGCTGTTAGAGGATTTCTCATCAGAAACTCTACAGCCCAGAAGGGAATGGCATGAAGTATTCAAGGTGATGAAAAGCAAGGATCTGAAACCAAGAATACAGCAAGGCTATCATTCAAAATTCAACACCCATTTTTGATAAAAGCTCTCAGCAAAGTGGGAATAGAGAAATCAGACCTCAACATAATAAAGGCCATATATGACAAACCTACAGCCAACATCATACTCAATGGGCAAAAACTAAAACCATTTCCCCTAAGAACAGGAACAAGACAAGAGTGTCCACTTTCACCACTCTTATTCAACATAGTACTGGAAGTCCTAGGCACAGCGATTGGACAAGAAGAAAACATAAAAGGCATCCAAATTGGAAAGGAGATAACAAAACTGTCATTATTTGCTGATGACATGATATTGTACATAGAAAACCCTAAAGACTCCACCAGAAAACTACTAGATTTAATATATGAAGTCAGCGAGGCAGCAGGATACAAAATTAACACCTAGAAATCAATGGCACTTTTATACACCAATAATGAACTCTCAGAAACAGAAACTAAAAAAACAATTCCATTTACCACTGCAACTCAAAAAATAAGATACCTAGGAATAAACTTAACCAAAGATGTAAAAGACCTTTACTCAGAAAACTATAGGACACTGAAAAAAGAAATAGAGGAAGATATAAACAAATGAAAAAATATACCTTGTTCATGGATTGGAAGAATTAACATCGTTAAAATGTTTATATTACCCAAAGCAATCTATAAATTCAATGCAATCCCTATTAAAATACCAACAGCATATTTCACAGATCTAGAAAAAACACTTCAAAAATTTATCTGGAACCAAAAACACCCCGAATAACCATGGAAATCTTGAGAAAGAAGAACAAAATTGGAGGAATCACAATACCAGATATCAAATTATAGTACAAAGCCACTATAATCAAAACAGCCTGGTACTGGCATAAGAACAGACATATTGCTCAGTGGAACAGAATAGAGAACCCAGAAATTGACCTATGCAATTATGATCAATTAATATTTGACAAAGGAGGCAAGAACATACAATGGAGTAAAGACAGTCTTGTCAATAAATGGTGTTGAAAAAATTGGACAGATACATGGAAAAAAAATGAAACTGGACCACCAACTTACACCAGACACAAAAGTAAATTCAAAATGGATAAAAGACTTAAATGTATGGCATGAAACCATAAAAATCCTAGAGGAAAACATAGGCAGTAAAATCTCAGACATCTCTCATAGCAATAAGTTTGCTGATAAATCTCCTAGGGCAAGAGAAACTAAGGAGAAAATAAACAAATGGGACTGCATCAAAATAAAAAGCTTCTGCACAGCAAAGGAAACCATCAACAAAACGAAAAGGGAGCCCACTGTATAGGAGAACATATTTGCCAATGACACATCGGATAAAGGGTTAATATCCAAAATATATAAGGAACTCATACAACTTAACAAAAGGAAGACAAACAATACAATTAAAAATGGGCAAAGGACCTGAATAGACACTTCTCCAAAGAAGACATACAGATGGCCAAGAGACATATGAGAAAATGCTCAACATCGATAATCATCAGAGAGATGCAAATTGAAACCACAATGAGGTATCACTTTACACCTGTCAGAATGGCTGCCATCAACAAATCAACAAACGACATGCGCTGGTGAGGGTGTGGAGAAAAGGGCACCCTAGTGCACTGCTGTTGGGAATGCAGACTGGTGCAGCCACTATGGAAAGCAGTATGGAGTTTCCTCAAAAGATTAAAAATTGACCTGCCATTTGACCCAGTGATCCCACTTCTGGGAACATATCCTAAGGAACCCCAAACATGAATTGCAAAGAACTTACACACCCCTATGTTCATAGCAGCACAATTCACAATAGCTAAGATTTGGAAACACCCCAAGTGCCCATCAGTAGATGAGTGGATAAAAAAGCTGTGGCACATTTACACCATGGAATACTATGCAGCTGTAGAAAGGAAGGATCCCTTACCCTTTGAGTTGCATGGTGGGACCTGGAGAGTATTATGCTAAGTGAAATAAGCCAGTCATAGGAAGACAAGTATCACATGATCTTACTAATATGTAGAATCTAATGAACAAAATAAACCGATGAATGAAATAGATCCAGAGACATAGAAGCATGGAACAGGCTGATGAATCTCAGAGGAAAGGCAGGGATGGAGGTGGGGGAGGTGGAGAGAAATTAACCTAAGAATTTATATGCATATATGCATAACCCATGGACACAGACAATAATGTGGTGAAGGCCTGGGGCGGGGGGGAGAGGGTGCAGCATGGAGGGGATCAATGGGGGATAAGAGGGAACATTTGTGATACTTTCAACAATAAAGATAAATTAAAACAATGAAGAAATAAATAAAATAAAAAAGCGGTCACAAAAAAACTAAAGAGATTCACTATTTTTTCCTCCTTCAAGTCCCTACTTTCTTGAGGTCACTCCTGTGGTGTTGCAAGGTGTCAGCCTGGAAGACATAGGAATGTACATGACCTCTGCTAACAGAAGGGAATCTCAGCTCTTCTGCTTCTCTGACTTTAATCTTCCTTTCCTGGGGCAGTCCCCTCCAGGGGCTATTGGGGAGTTTCTCTGTTTCTGTTCTAATTGAAGGCTGGCATTCAACCCAAAGGAAGGAGATATTAATTATCACAAATGGATGCAGGTTGCTCCTCTAAGCTTTGTAAATTTCACACCACCTCTTGTTTCCCTGCTGTGGCCCTGCCAGAAATGAAAACCTTTCATCAGTGGAGAAGCAGGGCCTGGCTGCTGCTGTGTTTGGGCTACAGAACTGAGGAGGAAAGTGTTATTTTAGGGTGTTGCCAAGAGTGAGAGCTGTGATTTGCACAAAAAACTCAATTACACTGAGCTTTTCACTTTTTGAAAATAAGAAATAACATTTTAGGTCATATTTTATCCTGTTGGTATTTTATTTATTTATTTGGGTCAGGAGAGGTAATTTAAGTTAAATTCATTCAGTGAATTGTGAGCTATAGAAAGAGGAAAAATAAACTTTCTGTTACTAGAGGGATTTTGTGTGCAAGCACACACGCAGCAATACGCACACATATGCACACATGCACACACATATCACTATGACCAGTCGCACTGATGCGTAGCTAGTCATTTAGGATAAACACTGTAAGCTGAGAGAGAAAGTTACTTAAATAATGGAAATGGAAGCAATTTACATATATATTTTCAAATATTTTCCTGCATGATAGAATATAAGTATAACAAAGTGGTACTATATATGGCTAGAACATCTGGAAATTTGGCCTTCTAATCAAAAGACTATTTTTGAAGACCTACTGTGTGCTAGGCCCTATGTAGGCAGTGTTTCTATTGAGAAGTAAAAAATATGGACCCAAACAGGCTTGGCTTAAACCGTGGAGACAGAGCAAGAAAATATGTTGGGTATTACATGAGAGGTTGGCAGTAGGAGGAAAAGGAACTAAGGAGAAAGTTATTAGGAGAATAATCAGAAATTGCTTGGACAAATAGAGTAAGAAAGAAAAATGGATGCTGATAAGGTATCAGCAACTGAGAAAAATTAAAATATTAAAAAATAAATGTTTGTTGAATGAATAAATAAACAAAGAAGAGCCAGATCCTAAGGTGGTAGAATGGGGAGCCCATCCAGTGACTTGGCCTTCTAGGACAGGCTACCTTCCGAGACAAAGACAGGGCCATCAGCTTACAAACAATATGACTTCTCACGAAGATCCCTTTCAGACCCATGATTCCAAGACATTTCTCCAATTGCTCATAAATGTCTTTCCAGCCGTTAAAATAAATATAGAAAATTGGGGAGGATGAAATGTAAAAAGCTAAGCTTAGAAATCTTTTGGATGGAGAAATCTTATGTATCAGCATATGACATGCCATGTAATATGTACACAAGAGAAACAATATTCCTGAAAAGCAAAGCTGTGGGCAACCGGTTCTGGCAAGGTCTGAGATGTAAGGATTCATTTCCTGCATCCAACATGTGCTTCAGGCTTGAGTTATGTGGACAGTCGCCTCTGATCTGACAGGTAGCATATCACCATGCGTAGGAAACAGCCTGACCTTTCAAGGTTTCATGACTCATTTTCTGGTCCTTTATCTCCTGTGTTTTCTGCTGATAGTAAGTAGGCAAAACATGGATGCCAGGTTAATTACCTGTGGTTGCTCAAACAAATTACCACAAACTTGGTGACTTAAAACAACAAAAATTTATTCTCTCTCAGTTTTGGAGGTGAGAAGTCCAAAATCAAGGCGTTAGCAGGAGCACACTCCCTGTGGAGGCTCTAGGAGAGAATTAATTTCCTGCCTCTTCTAGCTTCTGGTGGCTGCCTAGCAATCCTTGGCATTCCTTGGCTTGCAGCCATATCACTACCATCTCTGCCTCTGTCTTCATATCACCTCCTCTTTGTCCATCTCTCTCCTCTGGGTATGTGTTATAAAGACACTTGTCATTGGATTTAGGATCCACCCAGATAATCCAGGATGATCTCCTTGTCTCAAGATCTTTAACTTAATAACACTGGCAAAGACCATTTTTCCAGTTAAAATCACATTAGCAGATTCTGGGGATTAGAACATGGACATATCTGGGAGCCCCCTATATATATTATCACAGAATTGTCCATGGTGCCGGTAAACTTCTCAAAAAGGCTGACTTTGAGGAGATTCTGTAAGAAACTAACGGAACACAATGCAGCAAAGGTCCTAGGGAGAAAGAAAGAGGACAGTGGTTCCAAATTTGAGCATAAGACAGGGGCCATACTTTAAAGTGCATTTTGACTTTTCTTTCAGGCTTCCTCCATGACTCTCATAACCCTTCGTCAAGTGTCTGTCTGCTAAAAATCAGAACTATCTCAGCTAAACTGAAAACCACGCTCACTTGACTATGAAACCATTTCAACTCTGCCTGTGCAAGCCTTCCTCCAGCCTTCCCCCAGTCCCATTCCATAGAGGAAAGGGTCTACTAGCTTGTGTGTTTTTCTTTTTTTTTTTTAACCTTCACCCGGGGATATTTTTTCCATTGCTTTTCAGAGAGAGTGGGAGAGGCAGAGAAAGAAACACCGATATGAGGGAGGCATACTGAGTGGTTGCCTCCCACAGCTGCCCCAACGAGGATGGGGGGCGAGCCTACAACGGAGGCACCTCCCCTTGGCAGAAATCGAACCCAGGACCCTTCAGCCCGAGGGCCGACGTACTAACCACTGAGCAAAACTGCCTAGGGCAGCTTGTGTGTTTTTAAAATGTCAGGAGCTTCCTTTTTCTCAAGAACAGGTGTCTAGTTGATGGTATGTGAAGACACTTCATGCTGCATTAGGCATTTGTACACTGAAGAGAAGCTGATAGGAGGAGAATTCGTTACAGTTTAACAATAATAATAAAAAGCAAAACAAGACATTTAAGTAAAATAGCCAAGAGAACAAATGGGTTTCCTGAAGAATGGTGTCTATACACTGTTGAAATTTTATATGTAGAGTAAATGCTGGGAACTGGAACACAGAAGAGGCAATCAAAGGCCTGAGGAGGCTCCAGAAAACTGGGCTGCTTTTCATTGAATTGTCTCCTTCACTGGCTAGGCGTATAAATAAATTCCTCCAGTGTCTTTGTTTTCTGACAAGATGGAAAGCAGAATAAGTCTTGACGGAGCAGGGGATGGGGTGGAGAAAGGAGGGGTGACCCTGACAGCCCTTGGAACCAAGGGAAGGGCTGGAAAGGAGTCTGCAGTGGAAAAGAAGAGCCAGTGATGAAGGTGTGGGCTCCCTTTCCTGGCAAAGGCAACTGGTTGACTCCCAGAGCCCAGAGGCTTTGCTCTGTGGCCAGATGTATGGTTTTATCAGGGCAAACCCCACTTCACATCACCACAGTTTATACTGGGAGCAACACTCTGGAGACACAAACCCTTCCTTGGGGTGCACTCAACCAGCAGCTTCAATCACAGTGCCCTGAAGAGACTCCATGTTGTGATTGTTTACAGGGAGTTTTTCATGAAACTTGTTACAATGAATAGAAGTGCCAACATTTCTGAATAATTAATATTTTTAAAATAAGAGGATTCTGGGAAGATGGCAACATAGTTGCTTTTTATTTTACTTATTTTTTAAATATATCTTTATTGATTTCAGGGAGAGGAAGGGAGAGGGAAAGAGAGAGATAGAAACATCAATGATGAGAGAGATTCATTGATCGGCTGCCTCCTGCACACCCCCCACTGTGGATCGAGCCCGCAACCTGGGCATGTGCCCTGACCAAGAATTGAACCGCCATCTCCTGGATCCTAGGTTGATGCTCAACCACTGAGCCACGCCGGTCAGGCCATAGTTGCTTTTTAAATAATGGCTTTATCCAGATACAATTCACTTAGTATACTATATGGTTCAATAGTTTTGAGTATATTCACAGAGTCCTGCAACCATCCCCACAATCAACTTAGAACACTTTCATACCCCAAAAAGAAACTCTGTACCCATTAGTAGTCACTCTCCATTTCTCCCCATACTCCCTACTCCTAGGCAACCACTAATATACTTCCTGTCTCTATAGATTTGTCTATTCTGGACATTTCACATAAAGAAAATCAATCATACAGTATTTGTCCTTTACTTAGCATACTGTCTTCAAGGTTCATGTTGTAGCATATGTCAGAATTTCCTTCCTTTGTAAGACTAAATAATATTCCATTGCATGGCATAACACATTTTGATTATCCATTCATCTGTTTATGGCCATTTGGATTTTTCCACCTTTTGGCTATTGTGAATAATGCTACTATAAACATTTGTATACAAGTTTTTGTGTGGACTTAAGTTTTCATTTCTCTTTGGTATACCCAGAAGTAAAATTCCTGGGTCATAAGGTAACTCTAGGTTTAACCTTTTGAGGAACTGCCAGATTGTCCAAAGTGTTAGCAGCTTAATTTTTGAACTTCTCAATATCCTGCATAAAAATAGACAAAGCAATGAGGGTAGCAAAACAAAAAATTCGCAAACATCAGTAACAATGTTTCTAAAGGGGAGGTCTCCAAACCAGAAATATCTGTTTCACCTGGAACTTGTTGGAAATGCAGATCTCAGGGCCCACAATAGACCTCTGAATCTGCTTTAACAAACCTTCTAGATGATTCTGGTGATGTTGATTCTAAAGTTTGAGAACCACAGATCTACAAAAAACTAGGTGACTCGGTATCACAACAAACTCCAAAGCGTGAGCAGGTAGGTGCAAACTACTTGCGACTGAGAGACTGTGTAATTTTGGCAACTATGTGGGAGGAAGGGAGAAAAGGAAACGGGCTCCAGTAGCCCTGAGAACCAGAGAATTCACAAATGGCCTTGGGGAAATTAGTGGACCAGTCTAAGAACATCAGCCAAAAGCTGGAGGAAGTTTCATGGGTTCCAATTTCTACGTGAGTGCAAGGTGCTGGAACACTAGGCTTTCTAAATGTTTTTAAGCTAACAAACCAAACTTTGTTGTAGGATAATGTTCTGTGTGTGGGGTGAGGGGGAATACCTGCTGGGATCAGAATTTAAATTGAGAATTGTAGTGGCAGGGAGAGGGGGGGCGAGGGAGGGAAAATCACTGGAGGTATATATACATGTACATATACATATACATCATATACATATATATTTCAATAATTTTGTGAAAATAGTGGAAGGAGAATTTCCAGGGTAGTGAATCTAAGAAAGTTATCCTAGCCTACCTTCTCTTCCTCAAAGAACAAAAAATTTCTCTCATTAAAATGAGCAACAGAAAATGATTGTGATCAAATCCCACACAAAGTCACTCTAAGATAAAGAAAATAAGGGACAGAATACTGTTTCTAGAGATAATGAAGGCATGCTAGAAAGACATGCGCACAAAACAGATAAAATTTATAGCCAAATATATTAAATGAACAAAAATAAATTAAGGAAAATTATGTTATGAAAGAACAGCTCTGACAAGATTATATTCTGATAAGCTTAGAAAAACTTAGAAATGAAGTAATTGAAAAAAGAAAGATCTGAAAAGAGAAGTGACAGAGCTCAGAAAAGAACAAGAAATAAAACGCATGATTTTATAAATGAAGGTTAAAATGGAAGGGACATGTTTCAACTATCTACTGCTACATAATGAATTACCCCAAAATTTAGTAGAATAAAACAATTGTACAAGGCTCGTGGCTTGTGGCCTTAGCTGTACTGAGACAGCTGGGAGTAGGTCGGCTTCCAAGATGTCTTCTTCAATTATATGTCTGGCACTTGGCTTAGATGGCTGGAGGGCAGGTCCACCCAGGACTGATGACTGGGATGATGACAGGTGGCCTATCCGGCATATCATTCTCAGGGTAGTCGAGCTGTATACATAGCAGCTCAAGTTTCTAAGAGTGAGTGTTACAAAGACCAAGGCAGACCAACTTGGCCTTTGCTGACCTAGCCTTGGAAGTCACATAACGTTTCTTCTGCTGTGCTCTATTAGTCAAAGCTGTCACAGGCTCACACAGATGTAAAGGGAAGGGACTATCTCTCATTAGGACGCGTGTCAAAGAGCTTTTGTCCATTTTTTCAACTTTATTAAAGTGTAATTTGCATACAGTAAATTCATCCATTATAATTGTGCAGTTTGATGACTTTGTGTAATTGGATAGTCATAACCACCAGCACAGTCAAGATATGGAACAGTCCCCTCACCTTAAAATGCTTTCTCATGCCTCTCTGTGGCCATGTTTTAAAACCACCACAGAACCTAAATGTGAAGGAACACCAGTTGCAAAGAATAAAAAAAATTTAAATAAAAAAGAAATAAAGTGAAAAATGATTTAAGAGAAAATGGCACATACACACGCAGAGACACACACATACACACATATTAGGCAAAGATCACCCAACGCATGTGGAATGGAAATCCTGAAAATGAAAACCAAAACAACATGCAAAACAAATATAAAAATATTTAAATTTAAAAATATTTTGAGCCCGGCTGGGCATGGCTCAGCGGTTGAGCACAGACCTGGGATCCAGGCAATTGGGGTTCGATTCCCTGTCAGGGCACATGCCCGGTTTTGGGCTCGATCAATGACTCTCTCATCATTGACATTTCTATCTCTCTCTTTCCCTCTCCTTTCCTCTCTCTGAAATCAATAAAGATATATTTTAAAAATACATATTTTGAAATAAAACAGACTTGAAACTTCATAGTGAAAGGTGCATCTCATATCTGGGAAAACCAACCTACAACAGCCAATATTCTAGAAAACTACTGGACTTCAAAGAAAAAAATTGCAAAAAAGAGCAAGTCACTTATAAGGGAAAAAAATCAGACTTCAGACTTTTAACACAGCACATTATGCCAGAGGACAATGAAGCCACGTATTTCAACTACTCAACAAAAGAAAATTTGAGGTAAGGATTTTATAAAAACCAAACTGACCTTCAAATATGAAGATACAGACACAGTTATGAACACACAAAAAACTCAGGGAATATTGTCTCCTGTGTCTTTCCTGAGGCGCCTACTAGAAAATGAGTCTCTAAAAAACCAAATGACTAGAGAGGTACCATATAGAGACTGGTGGTGAGCATTAAAGATATATTTTCCTGTAGAACCAAGACTTAATGACGGTTCCTAGGAACAGTAAACAGTACTGATGGCTTTGTGTCCTGATGATGTAAATAGAGTACAACTACCAAAAATGGAGGGAAAATGGAGAAAGTATATCAAAAGTTCAACAAGCCTGCAAATTGCCTTGTAGGTTTTAACTGAAAGTAAAAGGATATCACTTCAAATTAGATGCTGAGTGGAGATGGTATGGAGGAGAAAGAGGAAGTTACTAGATAATTTCAAGATTGCACATGGGGAGGGAGAACCAATAAACAACATCCTGAAAAAGAAGAGATTATGAGTAGAATAAAAATACAAACTTGCTTAGATTCAAAAGATATAACCCCCAACACAAAAAAAGACCAAATAAAATAAGCCATCAAGACAAATATTATATTTCTAAGAGACATGCCTATAATACAAAACAATATGACAAAGCTTTTGAAGCCAACATTTCAGCAATGCCAACAGGTGTGAGGCGATAGCTCATTATGGTTTTGATTTGCATGTCCCTGATGACTATTGATGTTGAACACTTTTCCATCTGTATATCTTCTTTGGTAAAATGTCTATTCAGTTCCTCTGCCCATTTTTTTTTTTTTTTATCAGATTGTTTGTTTTTTGCTATCGAGTTGCATGAGTTCTTTACATATTTTAGATGTTAAACCCTTTACAGGTATGCAAATATTTTCTCTCATTCAGTAGGTTGCCTTTTCAGTTTGTTGACAATTTCCTTTGTCAGGAGGTTTTTAGTTTCATACGGTCTCGCTCTATTTTTATTTTTTTGAAATTTTTTTGTAATAAAAAGTAAATATGTATATGTGTGTGTCTGTGAAAAAAAAAAATAGAGTGGATTGAAGGTCCTCCATAATAGTATTCAATCTGTTTTCTTGGGTGAATAAAAAGTGCCTCAAGAGTATACATATATGACATACAGCATATATGTAAATGCCATCTGTTGCATGTGAGATATCCCTGCTCTTTTGCCATCTGATTTTTTCCCCCACTTAACACAATGTATTGTAGACATGTTTCCATTTCTGTACACAGACATCTACGTCACATTTTTAATGGCTCCATCGAGTCATTGTGTGGTTATTTTCTTCAGCTAAGCTGCAAGAAGTGGGACTACTGGGTGAAACAGTCCCTAAAGATTTTTAAAGCTGACCTTTGGAAGGATGGGGCCCACTGCACCAGCCCTGGCCGAGTGCCCAGGAGGCCTGCAGTGGCTCCAGGCCCAGGAACTTGGTCCTGTGGCTGCCAGATGCTGAGCTTCTTCACTCTGGGCAGAAAATATACCCCATTCCAGAGTCTGACTCAGGAGGTCTGCAGTGGAGTCCAGGATGTGAATTTTTAAACAAACTTCTGGCCGGCGGTGATACAGGTAGTCCAGGGTCACACTGGTAAATGAACACTTATTAATTCTATCTCCTCATCAATATCTCCTGAGAAGCTCTGAAAATACTCAAGCCTGGGGTAATCCCAGGCAACTTCTTTTTCAGCAGATCCAAGATAGTGCTGGTGTGTGAACATGCTGAATGTGTGGATGCATGTGATCATATCACAATATATGCTGAGCTTTTTCTCAGTGCAGTCTTCTTTTTTTTTCTTGCTCTGGTTTTGCTTGCCTCCTTCCTTTTCTTCTCCTCCTCATCACCTCACCCCCATCCGAGGCAACCTGTGTTAAGAGCCATTGTTAAACTTCATTGTTAATATGGTTTTCTCTGTGCTAATTTAACATATACAAAAATACTATGCATTACATATGTATATCAGCCATGGTTCTCAGCAAGTAGGAGAAACCAATTCTGGCTGATTTAAGCAGAAAGGAAGTCTCTTAAAAAGACACTTTGTTCACAGATTCTCTGTGTGGGTTGGAGAAACAGCCTGAAGGCTGTACACCCAGGGCCATGCCCCAAATTATGAGCAGGTCCAGTGAACGCACCGTTGTTGCAGCCAGGCACTGTGACATCAACCCAGAGAGGCAAACACTTCTCCACCCCCAGTGGGGACAGCAGCGTTCAGGGAGGGTAGGTGGATATTAGGTGCTCTTAATCTCCCAATCACACTTGGTTACAAATTCAATTGTGTCCTGACTGGACTCTTTTAACCCTTACTGGCCTCCTTCAAAGGTGCTGTGATTGCCCTGCCCCATTTCTGTGTCTGTCTCTCTTCATTTCTCATGTTGTGCTAACTCTGTGATCACCAGGCTATTTAAGGCCAAAGTTCTGAGGCTGACTGGGAAGGCCATCTTCTACCAACTCTGTGCGGCCTCCTGAGATGTGGCATGTGTCTGCTACAGGCTCTGCCAAAGACTTTGTGGGGTATGTTTCATGGGGTGCCAGAGGGAACCTGAGCCTTGTGTGCTGGGAAGAGTAGGTCTGCTTATCAGGAGCTACCTGATCTGGGAAGTATTGACCAGGCTTGAAGGTAACAAAACTCAGGGCTCACCCTGGCTCCAAGCATCAGCACCCATGGTGTCAACGCATTCTCTGTAGTCACTTCATGCACTGCTTTGAGGATGCAAGGATCCATGGTTGTCAGGTCTTCACTTTTATTGGCTGGCCTTTCTCATTCTAGAAGTAGCATTGGTCATGGACACTGACCTGGCCACTGTCAGCCTTTCTGAATCAGAACCAAGGGGTGGGGGTGTTGAGAGCTGGGTTTAGAGGAATCAAATTTCAGGCAACAACAGTCAGAAGAAGAAAATCCTGGTAAAAAAAAAGACATTTCATTTTGTTTGTGAGACCACTTGAGGGTCATCTGGGATAATAATTCCCTGCAGGGGGTCGGGGGAGGGTATTTTTATGTAAAGAATGTAACCACCAAGCTCAAGTCTCTTATAACATGTTCAGAAACACCGAGGCATAGTGTTAGGTCCTCCAGGATCAAACATCAATAATGAGAAGTGTAAGAGATTATTGGCATGGTGCCTGTAAAGAATAAAGAGCAGGGGTGAGGAGGCTGGGAAGCCTTCAGATTGCCATGCTGGTCTGAGCCCTGTTGAAGAAGAGGGGCAGAGGAAAGACTGGGTGGCAAGAGCCTCAGACTCTAGGGTAGCCCACTGGGGAGCTCCAGCACCAAGAGCACCCAAGAAGACTTTCACGTGGGGCAGTAAGGGGAGAACTAGAATCCCTTCCAGGCTTACCCCCAAGGCCCTGCCACCAGCTACCTGCTCTCCTCACAGTGAGCAGAAGGGAGACCCAAGTGGCACACCTCTGCGGCTTCTACAACAGGTTTTAGCAACATTTCCATGAATAAAGGTTATAATTTTTTAAATTAAAGCAATACACTATTCATAATCAATTTAAACTTGTAGAAAATGTAAAAAGAAAAGGAAATTGCTTTTATCCCACTAGAGATTTTTTATTTGTTATGTATACAAATAAATATATTTTTTTATTTTAAAATAAGATCATATTCTACATACTGTTTTAAACCATTTTCACTGAAAATATATTATGAACATATTTATATTCCCTTTTAATATACATAAATCTATGTATTTTCTAATGACTGCATAGTGCTCCTTTGTATGACTGTACCTTACTCTGTGAAGTGGTTTCCTGTGGTCAACACTCTGGATGTTTCACGTTCTCTGTTACTGTAGATATCACTGTGTGACAATCATGGTTTGTGTGTTCTGTTCTTGGAAGTCTCCAGGGATTCCAGAGCCTGCCTCAGTGACTCTCTGAGGATACATTGTCTTGACAGTTAGGATGTTGCTCTACCCTGGGGCTCCCCTGAAATGTTGCCAAGGGTGCAGGAGTGCAAAAACAAGAACTTCAAAAGAAAAACAACTGTGCCAGGTGGCTCTGAGGACCTTTGTGGGACAAATAGCTGGGTGGGGCATCACGGCTCAGGGAAACCAGATTCCTTCCTCCGGGTACATTCTTGCCAGGGATCCTGGCCCTATGAGGCTGTTTATTATGTCATGTGTCTTGTTTTATGCCCACCTGCTGCTTCCCGAGATTCGGCCCCAGTTCCAATGAGGGGAATGAAGGGAAGAAAATCCTCAGAATTGGAGGATGATAGTAGTTACATCAGTGTAAGAGTGGCTTTCCCTAGCCTTTACCTGGGAACAACCTCTGTCTAAGCCCAGAATGAACATTCACAGAATCTTCAGTTTCCATGGTGACTTGCAAGGCAAGCTCCCATAGGGAGGCCAAAGGATTGTAGTTCTGCCCTTCATGCCCTCTCAGGTACCAGCATAGAACCTGGCCTAGGCACCAGCAAAGTGGCGGGTGGTGGGTGCACCTGAAGTTGGAGATCAGAAGCCAAAGGGAGCTAGAAAGAGAAAACAAAACTAGACTCTGCTGTTCTTGGTTTTCTGACAAATGAAAAATTCTGAATCAAGCACCATTCTACTGCTCTTATAACTTTTGTCTCAATCATTTCAGGAGTTTCCCTCTCCCTTTCTCCCTGGGGTTGGAACTAAGTTCTTGGGCTTACATAGCGTCAAATGGGAGAGTTCTTACTGGGTTCCCAGTCTTTGTGGCACATCCACCCAACATCTGCTAAGCTGAACATCCCCCCTGCTGACCCTGTACAGATGTCCACCAAGACTTCTACATAGCCCATCTGGTCCATGTTCATCACTGCATTCTTCCTGCTCCCCTTTGTTTTCTAAATTTTCTGCTTTAAACATGCTGCTTTTGAAATTAGAAACAAAATGTTTGTTAAAATATTGTTCTTTAAATGTATTTTTGTCCATTTGTATTGCTGTATGTTGCTTTTCTGTCTTAAAAGTGTAGCTATGGGGTGGGAAATGGGCAGGATTTGGAACAAGCTCTAGATCATTACTTGAAAGCAAAACTAGGACAATTCAACCCATAATAGATGCAAAGCAAACCCACCTCAAAATGTGTTTATCAGCTTGTTGCTGGGGTTCTAGGGAGATGTTCTGGCTCCCTGGAGCCCTGGATTTCTGTGCAGGAAGGTGTGATCAGAATGTGACTGAGCAAACAAAGCTGCCCTGCCCTGTGGCTTTAGGGCCCACCCGGCTGAAGCAGGGCTGTGTTATAGGCAATGCACCAAATTCCCTTGGATCAGAGGAGCATAGGCCTTCCAGGGGAACCTGGATTACAAATATGCAAATATGCAAATGTACTACCTCCAAAGGGATTCCTAGTTTGGAAATGATGGTTTCTGAAGACAAAAACACTTTTGTTCTCGTCTCTAACATTGTCCAGAGGAGAGGATGACCTGGCCAGCCCACATAAATGTTCTGGTTCTGTGGGCTGGCTAGTGTGGAAATGGGTCATTAGACTGATGGAGTTTTTTTTTAAATATGTTTTTATTGATTTAAGAGAGAGAGGAAGAGAGGGAGAGAGAGAGAGAAACACTAATGAGAGAAACATTGATCAAGCCCACACCTGGGTATGTGTCCTAACTGGGAATTGAACCAGTGACCTCTTGGTGCATGGTATGACGCTCAACCAACTGAGCCACACCGGCCAGGCTAGACTGATGGAGTTTGATGATGACACTGTCCGTTAAGATTAGCCCACCTCTTACAACCCTTTCTAGAAAGCAATATGGCAATTTGTATCAAGCCTTTAAAAAGTCCAGACCTTTTGATCCAGTAACTCCTCTTCTAATAATTGACAGAGATTCACATGCAGATTAATGCACAGTGGTGTACATTATGATGTTAGCCAAAATGCTACAAAATGGAAACAATCTCAAGATTCAATAATAAACAAACAAGGTTAAATAAAGATGGTGTACCCATACATTGTCCTAGTATGAAGCTATTAAAAATGAGTATATAAGTTTAAGATTAGGATTCTAAAGTGTGTATACAGTATTATTATTATTTTAATTTTATAAAATTATTACATGCATATTCCTAAGTAAAATATTAAAAAATAATATATCAACTCTTTAGGTGTTCATAGCTGGTGGTTTTTATTTTCTTCTTTGTATCCCCTACCAGAAAGATAGCTTTTTTATTTGTTTGTAAAAATAATGGCATTTATTTGTTATTTTACCAAGCTCACCCATTTATTTTATGACAGTAATTTGGGATTCAGAGATCCAATAGAAAAAGCATACACCAGGCTAGCTATGAACATTAGACAAGTTACTTCACTTCTCTATACCTGAGTTTCCTCATTTATATCATAGCTATCATGATTATTTAATAAAATGATGAGCATATAGTAAGTGTTCAATAAACATTCTATTCTTTCCCCTGCTTCCCTCCTCGCTACTCCTATTTTAGTTTTACCATTAGGAAGTAATAAGAAGAACATGAGTATTGAGATATGTGTACCATTATATTATTTATTATAAATTAATAGAAGAGCCTGATGGTTGTGGTCTTTAAAAGCACATGTTTCAAAAAGGAGGAAAATCCTTATGCTTGAGGAAGATGTTATGTAACAAGAGGTTTTCAGAGAGAATGCAAATGTTCTTAACTATTTTCATCTGTCTCCTATTAAGAAGAAATGCCATCACACCAGAAGGAAGGAAACTGAAGGTCAAGATAGAAGAACAGATAGTGGAAAACTATGTTAACCAAATATACAAATTGGACTCTTCCTCTCTTTTGGCTGCAACATGAAGTTACGTTCCATAGGAGGCCACTGTTGAAATATTGCATACCTGTCTTTGAACTCATGGAATTTCTCTTCAACCCCTTAAGCCACAATGAAAGCATTGTGGGTCAGGGGAGTGGGGATGGGAGAAGTTTGGGAGAAAGAGGTCTTTGGAGAGAATGGTTTGTGTGCTGAGGTACTTCCCTTTCAGAGAGAGAGAGAGTGAGAGAGAGAAAGACAGGCTTCACAGGAGAGCAGTCTGGAAACTGAGGCTGAAGATAGGACACTGGTTTGATTCCTGCCTAAAAAATCTTAAAAATGAGAAGGCTTGAAACATTTGCTGGGCCCAGAGAGTGAAGAGCCATTTTACAAAAGTACCAAAAAGGAGCTTTTCTACTCGGTGACCTCTCAGCACCACCCCACCCCAGAGGAGTCTGATTCCAGTTTGCAAGCCGAGGGAGGAGGAAAGGTAAAAAAAGAAGACCCAACAAAGGCTTTCACCGACTATGAGCTTCCTGACTGCCTCAGGCCCTAACTGATGAGGAAGAGTTAACGCTAAACAAAGCTTACAGTATTGCTCATTATATAGCAGTCGATTTTTAAAAAATATGTCTTTATTAACTTCAGAGAGAGGAAAGGAGAGGGAGAGAGAGAAACATCAATGATGAGAGTCATTGATCGGCTGCCTCCTGCACGCCCCCAACTGGGGATCAAGCCCGCAACCCGGGCATGTGCCCTGACTGGGAATCGACCCCGATCTCCTGGATCGTAGGTCGATGCTCAACCGCTGAGCCATGCCCGGCCGGGCAGCAGTAGATTTTAAATATCTAAATGGAGACTGTACTTGGTGACTGAAAGTGATTATAGAACTTTTATTTATCACCAGTGATCAGAAAAGTCACGGGACTGAGGAATTTTCATCCACAAACAGCAAAAGGATATCCCTCACTGAATTAATTTTAAGGAACAAATGGAAACAAAATAAAGTTGCTTTCCTTACACTTCAGAAATTCGTTTACAACAAATATACTGCCTAGCTTGCTTAAATGAGTTTAAGTCAGCTGGTCCAAACAAATGACCCCCCAGATGACCACAAGAGTCACCTGTAAAATCTTTGAGATATTCTAGAAAGTCAGAGAAAGTAGCCAAAAGAATGAAAATAGAAAATGTAGTCTTGATTTTTAAACGAAGGCAGAGCTGAAATTTACAATTTGCTTGACGAGTACCACCAGTGCCAACAACAATCTAGATGGGATTATTAAACAGATGATTTTCTGACTTTACCAAAAAAATGGTGTTTGCCAGGAACTAGTGCTGACTCACTAAGAAGAAATCTAACCTCATTTCTTTCTTTCTTTTTTTTTTTTTTAAATATATCTTTATTGATTTCAGAGAGAGGAAAGGCGAGGGAGAGAGAGAGATAGAAACATCAATGATGAGAGAGTCATTGATCGAGGCGGCAACCCGGGCATGTGCCCTGACCGGGAATCGAACCCCGATTGCCTGGATCCTAGATCGATGCTCAACCGCTGAGCCACGCCCGGCCGGGCTCATTTCTTTTTTGTATAAATTATTAGATTACTGTATCAAGAGGATGTCATAGATTCATGTCTTATTTCTGTGAGGTCTTTAACTAAATCCCTCATGATTCTCTTGTGCAAAGGTGGAAACATGTCAGTGGGAACTAGGCAGGAGATTTATAGTTGATTAAACAATAGTTCCCTGGAATTGTTGATTAAAGAATCCTTGTCACCTGGAGGTGAGTCTGTGGTGGCATTCTGGTGGGCTTTGTTCTGGTTCTGTCCAAGTAAATATTTTTTAATAACTTGAAAGATGACACTGAAGCCAATTTTATCAAAAAGTATGAAAGACAATAAGGCAGAAGAGATAAGGAACACATGTGAATGATAATAAATTTTTTTAAATTTGCAGTCATATCTACTGACACGTTTTGGCAACAAAGGGTGAAAAATCTGCTGTCAGGCCCAGCCGGGCGTGGCTCGGTGGTTGAGCGTAGACCTAGGATCCAGGCAATCGGGGTTTGATTCCTGGTCAGGGCACATGCCCGCGTTGTGGGCTCAATCCCCAGTTGGGGCCGTGCAGGAGGCAGCCGGTCAAAGACTCTCTCATCATTGATGTTTCTATCTCTCTCTCTCCCTCTCCCTTCCTCTCTCTGAGATCAATATAGATATATTTAAAGAAAGAAAGAAAAAAGAAAAATCTTCTGTCAGGACAAGGACAGCTTAAGTCTGATTCAAGCGCAGTCTTTCACCCTCATGCCAATGCCATCTTGCACAGCCCCCTGACACTGCAGGCCCCCTTGGTTACATAGTTCTCTATGCCACCATCCCCAGGGTAGCCTCTACCTATTCTCATTAATTATAATTAATAGTGGGGAAGGACATGTAATAAGAATAGAGCCACAGTTCTTTAATAACTATTCACCTTAATAACTATAGATAAGAAGCTTTTTTACATACCCTGGGAAACTGGAGGGTGAAACGAGGCTGTAAAAAGATTAGATGCCTCAATGGGTCCATCACTCAGAAAAGAAATACATTTTGAGAATAGACCAAGGACCGGGCATGCTTTGGTTGCTGTGCCTGGACCCTAACCCCCTCCAGAGTTTTGCCCCAGTAACGCTGACCATTCTCTGGTCTCTGTAACATCATAGAAGATTAGCCACCTTGTTGCTGGACTTTGAGCTCCTGAAGGCTGGACTGCGGACCTTCCCCCCCCTTTCCCTGTTACACGTGTAACTCACAGCTGCATATAGTTATCTTCTCCCTCAGTGGTATATAATCAGCCAACAGGCAAGGGGAGTTAGAGCAGAATTTCCAGGGTGACCAACTGCTCTCCCTATACTGCCAGCATTATTGGAATAAATGTTCATATATGATTCAACCCTGTCTCTGCTGAATTTTGCTCAAGTAGTAACAGGCAGCCTTGGATCCCTTGTGTCCGCTATCATAATGTCACCCCAGCCCATCCCCATAAACGGGTCCCGACGTTGCCAGGCAAATCCCACTGTGGCCCTTGAGCTCCTCAAGAACTTCCCTGGCCTAGGCCCCTGCCCTGGCTCATGGTTTTAACTCCCTGGGCATCCTGCCAGCTCAGGGCCCATTATCAGTGCCTCCAGAGCTCTGTGAACCGAGCTGAAATTCCTCTCCCTCTTTCCACTAAGTGTCTACTTGTTCCAGCATCCTAATCCCATATGTCCATGTACATAAATATATGTAGTTCCCACCAGTACAAAATCTCACAGGGATAAATGTCAAGTCTGTGTTGTTTAAAAATCCAATTACACCAGTTCAGAACGGGGGAGACTTGTCTGGACAAGAGTCTATATTGAGCCTTTGGGCCAATTTGCTTAAGACCAATTTGCCTAAAGTCAATTTACTTAGAGCCCCAACTTCTGAAAACATATATCTTAAGAGCACATTTGTGACTCTTAAGGATAAAAATCACTCTACCTATATAAAGCATCTAAAATGCTGGATGACTCCTTTTGTTTTAACTTTTTAAAAAAGTATTTTATGAATTAGTAAGCCAATTTTAAGGCATTTTTACTTTGATTTCATATTTCTGTAACTTATTTTTAAACTTACAGTGTATCACTTGGCAATTTCTAATAAAGTTCTTCTAGGTACACACCCTAGAGAAACCAGTACAGATGAACAAAAAAGTTCATTCCAGTTTTTTTTTTTTTACAGGACAAGCTTGCTTCATCTTATGTAGTAAATGTTACAATTATTGAAGCAAAGATTATAATGGGAGTTCATTTTGTAGATGCAAAATCAACTTTCAATGTTCTATAAAAGTAAAATATTAATAATTACCTGTGAATAGCTCCTACAACTTGATATTTTTGTAATTCAATGGACAAGAAAGGCTCAAAAATCTCATCATGCCTCTCTGATAAAACAGATTTGCTCTGTGTGATATTGTTTATTGTGTTAGTATTACTATTATTATAAAGACTATTTTATTGGTCTTAGATATTTTGCTGTTTTACTGGGTCCTCTATCAAGCCACACTTTTCCTAACTATGTTATACAAAGAACATGTACAGCCAAGTCACAGATGGAAAAGTAGACATGGCTCATAAATATGGGTAAAGATTTTCAACCTTACTCATAATTTGAAAAAATTTAAAAATACCTCCTTTTTCCTTATCAGATTGGCAAAGATAAAGAAGTTGATAATATACAATGTTGGCAAGAGTGGAGAAAACAAGTAATATTACATCTTAATGGTACAGACCCTTTGGAATACAATTGTGCTATTTACCCAAATTTAAAATGCATATGACCTTTGACCTACTAATTCCATTTCTAGGAATCACAAAAGGTTTCAATTTGAATCCCTCAACATTGCCTCCAAGCAAGACAACTATTCTGTCCTTAAAAGCCTTGGAACCTGGCATTGACTTAGCCTCCTTATGGATGAAAGTCTTTTAGGCATCCATTTCCAGAACAGAAAGGTTTCATATGGAATATTTTCTCTGGTAAGTAATTTTCCTTCACAATCAGCTTATCTAGAGTTTCCTAAAATTCTTCAGCTGCCTTCACATCAGCACTCGAAGACTCACCACTCACTTTCACATTACGTAATGAATAATAATTTCAGAATCCTTTAACCACCCTGAGGTAGCAATAAAGTCAACGTCATAGTTGGGTCCAGCCTTTTCTTTCAACATTGCAAACAAACTTTTTGTTTTGACCATAATCTTCTTGGTATTGAGAGGGATACACTTTTGTGTCTGGCTTTCAATCTAGTCATTAGAAGTGTCTCTATGCCTGATATAGGCCCTCTCAAACTTTTGTTAGACCTGTTGATTTAATGAAGCAGATCCTTTAACAGCTTCCATAGTTTGTGCTTATCTTATGTGGAACGGGACATGCCTGACTGGCAAGCAATAACCATGACTAATTTTCTTTCCTTTTTTTTCTCTTTGAAATATTTTATTTATTTATTTTTAATTTATTTATCTTTAAATTTATCTTTATTGTTGAAAGCTTTACAGATGTCCCCTCTCCCCTCCCATTGACCCCCTCCCCCCTCCTCCCACCCCCTCCCAAGGTTTTCACCATACTATTGTCTGTGTCCATGGGTTATGTATATATGCATATAAGTTCTTTGGTTAATCACTTACAGCTCCCCCCCCCCCCCCCGCAACTATATGTAAGTTATTGCATGCTTCAATGTCTCTGGGTCTATTTTGTTTGTCAGTTTATTTTGTTCATTAGATTCCACATAAAATTGAGATCATGTGATATTTATCTTTCTCTGCCTGGCTTATTTCACGTAGCATGATACTCTCCAGGTTTCTCTATGCTGTATCAAAGGGTAAGAGACCCTTCTTTTTGACAGCTGCATAGTATTCCATTATGTAAATGTACCACTTTTTTTTATCCACTCATATACTGATATGCACTGGGCTGTTTCCAGATCTTAGCTATTGTAAACTGTGCTGCTATGAACATAGGGGTGCATATATTCTTTCTGATTGGTACTTCAGGATTCTTAGTATATATTCTAGAAGTGGGATCACTGGGTAAAATGGCAGCTCCATTTCTAATTTTTATCTTTTTATCCTCATCTGAGGATCTTTCCTTCCATTGCATTTTCAAAGAGAATGGAAGGGAGAGAGAAAGAGAAGCATAGATGTGAGAGAAACACATTGATTGGTTGCCTCCCACAAGTGCCCTGACTGGGGCCAAGGATTGAGAGATAATTGTTGGTGTATAAAAATGCCATTGATTTCTGGGTGTTAATTTTGTATCCTGCTACATTGCCAAATTCATTGATTAAATCTAGTCATTTTTGGTGGAGTCCTTAGGGTTTTCTATGTACAATATCATGTCATCTGCAAATAATGAGTTTTACTTCCTCCTTTACAATTTGGATGCCTTTTATGTTTTCTTCTTATCTGACCACTGTGGCTAGGACTTCCAGTACTATGTTGAATAAGAGTGGAGAAAGTGGATGCCTCTATCTTGTTCCTGTTCTTAGGGGAAATAGTTTTAGTTTTTACCCATTCAGTATGATGACTGTTGGTCTGTCATATATGGCCTTTAGTATGTTGAGGTGTGATCCCTCTATTCCCACTTCACTGAGAGTTTTTATTAAAAATGGGTATAAGATTTTGTTGAATGGTTTTTCTGTGTCTATTGATATGATCATGTGATTTTTGTCTTTCTATTTGTTTATGTGATGTATCACATTTATTGATTTGCGAATATTGTACCAGCTTTGCAAACCTGGAATAAATCCCACCTGGTCATGATGTATGATTTTTTTAATATATTGCTGGATCCAATTTGCTAATATTTTGTTGAGGATTTTAACATCTATGTTCATCAGGGATATTGGCCTGTAATTCTCT
Organism: Miniopterus natalensis; assembly: GCF_054644295.1. NCBI lineage: Eukaryota > Metazoa > Chordata > Mammalia > Chiroptera > Miniopteridae > Miniopterus > Miniopterus natalensis. The sequence continues at coordinate 99,272,839 of NC_142081.1, forward strand.
TTCTTTGTAGTGTCTTTATCTGGTTTGGGGATTAGGCTAATGCTGGTCTCATAAAAAGAAATTGAAAGTGTTTCTTCCTCTTGGATTTTTTGGAATAGTTTGAGGAGGACAGGTGTTAGTTCTTTGAATGGTAAAACTCTCCATTTCTTTAGTTGTTATTGACCTATTCAGGTTTTCTGATTCTTCCTGATTGAGTTTTGGAAGATTGTATTTTTCTAGGAATTTGACCATTTCATCCGGGTTGTCCAGCTTGTTGGCATATAGCTGTTCATAATATTCGCTTACAATCCTTTGTATTTATATGTTGTTAGTTGTTACTTCACCTTTTTCATTTCTGATTTTATTTATTTAGGTCCTCTCTCTTTCATGACTCTGGCTAAAGGTTCATCAATCTTGTTTATCTTTTCAAAGAACCAGCTCTTGAATTAATTGATCTTTTGTATTTTTTTTTTTTAGTCTCTATGTCATTTATTTCTGTTCTAACCTTATTTATTTCCTTCAACTTACTCTGGGCCTTTCTTGTTGTTCTCTAATTCTTTTAGTTGTAGTGTTATATAGTTTATTAGAGCTTTTTCTTGTTTCTTGAGGTTGGCCTGTAATGCTATGAATTTCCCTCTCAGGACTGTTTTTGCTGCATCCCATAGATTTTTGGGTTGTTGTGTGTTTATTTACATTTGTTTCCAGGAAGTTTTTTTAATTTCTTTTTTTATTTCATTGGTAACCCATTCATTGTTTAATAGCATGCTATTTAGTCTCCATGTGTTTGATTGTTTTTGAGTGTTTTTATTGTAGTTGATTTCTAGTTTCATGCCACTGTGATCTGAGAAGATGCTTGATGCTCTTGCACTTGTAGGGACTTATTCTGTGTCCTAACATGTGGTCTGTCTTTGAGAATGTCCCATGTGCACTTGAGAAGAATGCATATTCTGCAGCTTTGGGGTAAAATGTTCTGTAAATGTCAATTAAATCCATTTGATCTAGAGTATCATTTAGGGTCTCTGTTTCCTTGTTGATTTTTTGTCTGGAAGATCTATCCAGAGAAGTCAGTGGAATGTGAAAGTCCTCTACTATGATTGTATTGTTGTCTATCTCTTCCTTAACGTCTTCCAAGAGTTTTTTAAAAATATATTTAGGTGCTCCTATATTGGGTGCATATATGTTTACCAGGGTTATAGCCTCTTGTTGCATCGATCCCTTTAGTATTATGTAGTGGCCTTCTTTGTCTCTATTTATGGTCTTTGCTTTAAAGTCTATTTTGTTAGCTATAAGTATTGCTACCCCTATTTTTTGTTTCCATTTGCATGGAAAATTTTTTCCATTCCTTCACTTTCAGACTGTGTGAATCTTTTGTTCTGAGGTGGATCTCTTATAGACAGCATATATGTGGGTCATGTTTCTTATCCATTCAGCTACCCTATGTCTTTTGGTTGAAGCATTTAAGCCATTTACTTTTAAGGTTATTATTGATAGGTACTTATTTGTTCCCATTTTTATTCTGTATGCCTGTATCCCCCACCACCACCACTCAGTTTCTTCTTATAACAGTCCTTTTAGCATTTTTTACAGTGCTGGTTTGGTGGTAGTAAACTTTTAGCCTTTTTTGTCTTCAAAGCTCTTTATTTCACCTTCAATTTTGAATGATATCCTTGCTGGATAGTGTGGTCTTGCATTCAGTTCCTTGCTTTTCATTATTTTATATACTTCATGTCAGATCCTTCTGGCCTGAAGTGTTTCTATTGAGAAATCAGCTGACAGTCTAATGGGAGCTCCCTTGTAGGTAACTTTCTGTCTCTCTCCTGCAGCCTTTATGATTTCTTTGTCTTTAATGTTTGCTATTTTAATAATTATGTGTCTAGGTGTGGGTCTTTTGGGGTTCATCTTGATTGGTACTCTCTGTGTTTCCTGAACTTGACATTTTCCTTCACCATGTTAGGGAAATTTTATGTCATTATTTCTTCAAACAGTTTCTCAATTCCTTGCTCAGATTCTTCTCCTTCTGGTTCCCCTACGATGCAAATGTTGTTACATTTCTTGTTTTCCCAAAGCTCCCTTAAAATCTCCTGCTTTTTAATTGTTTTCCCAAATGCTGCTCTAAATAGGTGTTTTTTTCCTACCTTGTCTTCTAATTCACTGATTTGGTCCTCAGCTTCTCCTAATCTATTAATTCCTGCCAAGGTACTTTTTATTTCAGCTATGTTATTCATTTCTGCTTGATTCATATTAATGTTTTCTACCTCTTTTTTATGCTGGTGTAGTTCTCATTGTTTGAGCATCCTTATAACATTACTTTAAATTTTTTATCTGACAAATTGTATGCCTCCATTTTATTTAGTTCCTTTTCTGGGGATTCCTCCTTTTCTTTCATTTGAGGGTTGTGTCTTTGTCTCCCCATTTTTGCTGTCCCTTTGTATTTGTTTATATGTATTAGATCAAACTGGTATGTCTCCCAATCTTTGTGCAGTAGTCTTATGTAGTAGGTGTTTTATGGGGCCCAGTGGTGTAGTCTATTACATCACCTGAACTGGGTGCTCTAGGAATGCCACTTGTTTGAGTTATTATGGTTCTTTTGTTGTAATTGGGTCTTGAATGTTGTTGTCCTATTTGTGGGTGGAGTCTCTATTCAGGCTGGCTGACAGAGGCTCATTCCCTTACAGAACAAAACAAAATATAACTAAACAAAACAAGAAGCAAAAGAAACAAAACAAAAACATACCCAAGACCCCAACTACAACAACAGCTACCACAAAAGAAAAGAGACTTAGGAAAGCATACAGAGAGCACAAATGATAGAAAAGAAAGAAGAAAAAAAATAGGAGAAAAAAAGAGGGGAGAGGAGGAATATGAAGGGGCAGGGATGAAATAAAGAAAATAATAAAGAATAGGGGAAGGAAACCAGTATTAAAAAAAAGAGGTAGAAAAAAAAATTTTTTTTTAAATATATCTTTATTGATTTCAGAGAGAGGGAAGGAGAGGGAGAGACAGAGATAGAAACATCAATGATGAGAGAGTCATTGATCGAGCCCGCAACCCAAGCATGTGCCCTGACCGGGAATCGAACCCCGATTGCCTGGATCCTAAGTCGATGCTCAACCGCCGAGCCTCGCCCGGCTGGGCAGAAAAAATTTTTGAAGAGAAAAATAGAGGTGAAAACAGATAGACCCAAAATAAGAAAAAGACATTACATGGGAAAGCAGGAGAAAATGGAAAAAAAAAATAGGGTAGAAAAGGGAAGAGAAAAATTAGATATATAAAAGAAACAATAGAGACTAATATGATAAGAAATCAATAAAGCAGATAGATCATAAAGATAAATTAAAATGGGGCCATAAAAAAAGGGAAGAAAAAATAAAAACAAAACAAAAGAAGAAAAGAAAAAAGTGAAGTGGCGTTCGTCTCAGCAGAGTTTAGTGCCCCTGGGTGCTCTCTTTGGATCCTGCTCTTCTGATGGCTGTGGCTGGCTGTTCTGTCTGCCAATTCTGGTCTTCCTGTGAGGTACTTAGGTGCTAACCACTGTCAGAAACTGTCCTCCTTTGGCTTGACTTTCAACAACCTGTTTAAAGCTCCAAGAGATCCACAGTTTATGTCCATCACCACAGGACTTGGCTGGGAGTAGGAGGGGTGGCAAGCTGCACTGTAAGGCCAGTTTGTTAGCAGCACAGGGCACAGGGCTGGGTCAAGAACCTTCTCCAGGTTCCCTGGGCTCCACCTCTGCCTGCCTTCGCCTGCCAGGCCCCCTCAATCTTAATCACTCAAAAGTATTTTTCTGAAAGGGCTTTAGGCTGAATCTCCAGTATAGACCTCCGAGTCTCCTGTGAGGGGGAGGTGCTGTTCAGATTTCAGAGAAAGTCCTGGGTGTGTTTCTCGGTCCCAGGGTTGCTCCTCTGAGAGTGTCTCAGAATATTTCCTTGCCCTGGGCTAGGCAGAGATCCTCCTATGCTGTCCAGTGGGATCAGCTGGAAACCTGGAGTTTCTATCAGCTCTCCCAGGCAGGGTAAGCACCAGTTAGGTTCCTTGGATATTGGGGTAGAAGGCCCAGCCCCCTGTCCAGTTACTAATGTTTCCTGAGACTGTACAAACACCTAGGCTGGGCGGCTGCTGCTATTTCCCGGGCAAAGGTTGACATGCAGGATGTGACAGGCAGGGCTCCTGAGGGTGTGGCAGGGCCGTTCCCGGGAGGGGCTAGCTCCTCAGGAAAATGGCCTTTTGAGTTTGGGGGGGGGGGGTAGGAAAGAATGTAGAACTCCCACGTGCTGCTTTTCCACGTCTCCCCCCAATGCTTCCCACCCCAGCTTCTCCTTAGGCACCTCGAGTCCACATGGCCCTCCCTCTTCCAAAGCCTCAGGCGAGCAGCTGCAGAGGAAACCCCTGTGCTCTGGTGGTTTTTTTTAAAAAACAACAAAAAAACCAACAAACAAAAAACTACAGCTTTTTAACTCCGACTGGCTCCGGACTCCCCCGCGTGCTGCCTTTCCCGGCTGGATGTTCCCTAGGCCGCTGGTCTAGGCTCTGGTGCCCCGGGCTTGGAGCGCAGCCTGGGATCCGCCCGGATCTCCTGGGGGAACAGCCCTCCCGCAGCCTGGATCTCCTGGGGGAACAGCCCTCCCGCAGCCCAGAGATCCCTCTGGGCCCGCGGAAGCTGGGTCAGCCCCTTTTGTGACCTCGCCCTTCCTACCAGTCTTTCCTTGATAGGTCTCCTCCTCAGCTGGACCTCAGTTGGTAATTTCGGGTGAATGTTCTCCAGTTTAGTTTTATTTCTAGACTGGCTCTGGGAGGAGGGGCAAGAAAGGTCTGTCTGTTTGGCCACCATCTTTTCTCCCTCAACCATCACTGATTTTCCAACTTCCTACTTCTTAATTACTTTTAATTTTATTTCCAGGTCACTCAATGCGGCCTCTCCCTGGCAACATTAGCAGTGGATTTTGCACACTCTTACTAGCATTTATTTTGACAATTTTTTTCTGAGAGTCCACTCTCATCCTCTCCACAGTCGAAAATATCAATGCAATGAAAATGGTAAAGCAGCAGACTAGGGTGAAGATCATGATGCACTTCTGCTGGGACAAACAGCTCTTAGGACAGATCGCCATTTGCCAGGGTGGGTAGAAGGTCATTCACTGCAGCATCTGGTCATTTCGGAGCTCTGGCCTACCTGCTCTCAGTCTCTTGATTTTTGGCTGTGGCTGTTGAGGCCAGGTGTGTGTGTTCTTTGACTCCCTTCCAGCAGATAGCATCCCCAGTTTTATTCTTAATAACCAAACAGTGAAAATTACACTAATGTCCATCAACAGGTGAGTAAACAAATTTCTTATATTTGTACAATGGATTACTCAACAATAAAAAGGAATTAACTACTGACACATGCAACAACATGGATTAATCCCAAAAACATTACATTGAGGAAAAGAAGCCAGGGAATGCATAGATATCCATTTATATGAAACTTAAGAATAGGTAAAAATTAAAATGTGGTGAAGAAATTGGTATGGTCTTATCCAGGAGTAAGGACTGATTGGGAAGGAGCACAAAGAAATTTCCTGGGGTAAGGAAATGTTCTATGTCTTGATCTGGGAAGTGGCCACATATGCCAAAAGTCATCAAGTTCCACTCTTAAGATTTTTGCATTTTATTATATCTAGATTAACCTCTTGCTAAGTTAATTATTCTTTAAAATTTTTTATAATTCACATAAGCTCCCACTCAAAAACACACCAAGTTTGAATATATTTACCTCTGGTTTTCAGTTTAGTTAAATGTTTACAGTCTTTTTGGGTATAATTTAAATTTTGAAAGAAAATTACATATTCAGGTTGGTATCTATTTAGGAAGCTCACTTCATATGAATAGTAAGTGTATGCTAAATCTTTCAGCATACTCAACTCCATTAAAGTTGAATTTTCATAACATCTAAGTGGTAAGTTCATTCTGGGTAATGAATCCCAAACACACACACATCAGCACAGTGTCCTGGGTTCAGGCAGTTGTGGAGATTTGCATCTGGGCTTGAGCCACAATCAGTTTTTTCCAGGTTTTCTTCAGTATCCATGCCCTTGTCAAAATAGACAGCTCTCACCCACTCACACCCCATGCTGATCGTAATGGATGGTTGGAGCAACCCCAGGCTTTGAGTAACTTTAACTTCCTTGAGGTTGCCACAATAATGTTGAATCCCTTGCGTCCTCTGTCAGATTGATTTGATTTGCTACCTGGCTTTATGTTGTCAGGGAGCAGGCTCTGTAAGCCCCACCTGGCTGTCCATTCAGGTCACCCAACTTCTCCCAGGAGGAAAGACCCTTGTATAAGCAGCAGTCCAGTACCCAGTCCTCCCTCCTTAACCATAATACCAAATACAGCCCACATGTAAGTAAAATCAGAATATTCCTCTGTAAATATTCACTTGAAGCTTTGCTGATACATGTATTTTGTTGCTATGGGAAATGCTTAGTAAAATCCCCAACTGAAGCCTGGACCCCTAGTTCTGGCCATGTAACATTTTTTCCCCCTGGTTATGCCCACTGTTCTTGGGCAAGGTAGGCTGAGTCACAGTGCTCTTTTCTATAAGGTTTCTGTCTGGGAGCCCTGAGGAGAATGAGCATTAGCCACTAATCTCTTGGTTAGAGACCATTTGGATAAGGAATACTGTGTGCTTTTCGTTTGCTCCATTGACTAGGGAGAATCATGCTGCTTTGTGTTACACATAAGGCAGAAGAGAGGAATAAACAGATTGCATCCCCGGCCATAATATCTGTTCTAGAAAGAAGACTGAGAGAAATAAGTACTTCTGCTTCCTTTTCTGGAAGAGTTGCTCAGCTTAAGCAGAGAGGGAAAGCTGTGTGGATAATGCTTTTATTCTTTTCTCTTTCCTTTTCTTTTCTTTTCTTTTCTTTTCTTCCCTCCCTCCCTCCCTCCCTCCCTCCCTTCCTCCCTCCCTCCCTCCTTTCTTTCTATTTTCTTTCTTTCTTTCTATTTTCTTTCTTTCTTTCTTTCTTTCTTTCTTTCTTTCTTTCTTTCTTTCTTTCTTTCTTTCTTTCTTTTTTTTCTTTCTTTCTTTCTTCTTTCTTTCTTTCTTTCTTCTTTCTTTCTTCTTTCTTTCTTTCTCTTTCTTTCTTCCTTCCTTCCTTCCTTCCTTCCTTCCTTCCTTCCTTCCTTCCTTCCTTCCTTCCTTCCTTCCTTCCTTCCTTCCTTCCTTTCTTCCTTTCTTCCCTTTCTTCCCTTTCTTTCTTTCCTTTCTTTCTTTCTTCTACATTTGATACAAATTCAAGGGCTTGTCCATTCTCTCAAAGCTCAGCTTGGCTTTAAGGAAGAAAGCTCCCAACTTTGGCAGGCCCTGAAACAGATGTCTCAGGTATCTTAAGTAATAAACCCACTAGGCTCTGGGTGAGCAAGATGACATGTCAAAAAGGTCAGAAACACAGTCTCTGGAGTCAGACTGACCAAGGATTGAATCCTGACAAGCTGTTTTACCTATTTAGGCCTCAGTTTCCGCATCTATAAACTAGAATTAATAACTACTTCACCAGCCAAGAGTTGAATGAGATAATATGTGTAAAGCCCCTGGTTCATAATAGTCTTTGTGTTATTGTTACTCTTGTGGTAAGAACACACAAGGGGTGCATCCTATTGTGGGAGTTTAGAGACTTAAGAGGAAATACATAGTGGGAAATAGTCAATAACAAAATGTCAAGACATGGAGAGGTCTGGAAATTTTCAAATATGAGGAGTAGTTGAGGAAACTGAGGCTGTTTTACCCGGAAGAAAAATAATTGTCAAATATTTGAAGAACTATGTTATATTCCAATAGGCATTAAAAAACCATCTGATAGGGATGTCCTATGCTGGATGGCACCTTTCAACTCTAAATGGAATTCAGGTCCACCAGAGGGCTCTGCTCTGAAGGCAACAGAGGTTGGAGGGTTAAGACCATGGCTCACAGTTGGCAGCTAATGATGACCAGGCACACTGGTTGGAGGATGCTGAGCAGACACAAGCCTGGCCCTGTGGCTGGTCCAAAAGGACCTGGAACACAGAATATCCCAGGGAAGGGAGCAAAATGCTATTCCTAGTATTTTGTGCACTTCGGAGAGAGGCCACCTCAGGTCATAGAAGCCCTCCTTCTGGGCGGAGTAGTTTCCTTGTGGTCTGGCCAGGAAGTGTCAAGCTGGGTGGTCTAGAGTCTGGCCGCCTTGGCTAGGAGGCTGAATGGCCAACTGGTGCGTCTCCAGAGAGCATACTCACCCGCCTTGAAGGCGAGTTCTTCAGCCACTGTTGCTGCCTGCAGAGTGCCCCCTTCAGCCAGCTGATTTTCTCATTACTAGGCTTGTAAATGGTGTGATTTATGACTGTGCTCATCCATGCTAGCCCTAGGTATACATGCTTTCCCTTTCAGGCTGGAAAGTGAATAATGAATTAATCATTCTGCTTCAGGTTGAATACGGAGCTGAGTGTGTACAGATCTTTATTATCCTGTACTAGCCAAGTCAAACTGCTCAATTTACACTCCTAATCCATTTGGGTTTGTGCACTTCCGCCTGTTCCTGGGGAGCTACAGCCTCATGGCTTCTTGGTCTCTGAGGAAGCCTCACTTCCCCCTCCAAGAGTGAATGCCAGTCCTGGCCAGTGTTGCTCAGTGGTTAGAGTGTCAACCCACACACTGAAGGGCCCCAGGTTTGATTCCTTGCCAAGAGCACATACCTGGGTTGCAGATTTGATCCCTGGCCCCAGTCAGGGAGCTTGTGGGAAGCTGTCCATTGCTGTGTCACTCTCACATCTCTCTCTCTCCCTCCCTCCCTCCCTTCCACTCTCTCTAAAATACAATGGGAAAATATCCTCCAGTGAGGATTAGTAAAAGAAAGAATAAATGCCAAAGACTTCTGGGAACTCAGAGAAGACAAGCCACTTCCTCAGAGTCTGCTCTCTGGGATTTCTCCTGTCTTGAATGGGGCTGTTTAGAGTATTTCTCAGCATCAAAAGAATAGTGGAACTGCCTGATGCCACTGATGCCAGCCAAAGTGCATGGCACAGAGAAGGCACACAGAAAATGTTTGTTGAATGAATGAATGACCCTGGCTTTGCAGACACAGATGTTTATCAAAACATATGGCTTGGCCTGGAGATCGTGGCTCAGTGGTTGAGCATCAACCCACAATCCAGGAGAATGTGGTTTGATTCTCAATCAGAGCACATGCCTGGGTTACGGGCTCAATTCCCAGTAGGGGGCGTGTAGGAGGCAATGACTCTTTCTCATCATTAATGTTTCTATCTCTCTCTCTCTCTCCCTTACTCTCTCTAAAATCAATAAAAACATATTTTTGAAAAATGGCTTACAGTCACAACTGTAGTGGTTTCTTTTTTTCCCTTGTTCTGGTTCTACAGGTCTTTGGGAGAAAACTTTTTACTAGGTCTCAGCTCTGATGAGAACTGAGAGAGGAGAGGAGGCAAATTTTTTTTCTCAGGTTCACTGGGAAGCTGTGGGAGGTGAAGCCTGCATTTGAAGATTTGGAGCTTTTCCAGCTTGGCCATTTTTCATCACCTCCCAGAAACTAAAGCCATAAGCAGTTGTCTTTTACCCAATGCTGGAATATGAATATCAGTGGACCTCAGGGCTCTGCATGAAGAAGGCTGACCCGGGCTCATCCTGATGGGCTCCAGGAAGGGTGCACATCTAGCCTAGGGTATGTTCTCCTAGACCCAGAGAAGCTGAGATGCTGTCTTGCCCACCTCACAATCCAGTCTCCTCACTGCATAGCCCTGGACCTGCAACCCAGAAGGACCCCCATACCTGAGCCTCTTTCATGGAGTTTTCTTCACATTGTTCTGTTGTCTGAGACTTTACTTTCTGCCTTGCTGCTTACTGGGTTACCTTCTCCCCCCATTCTCTAAGACCTGCCTCTAAACCTGTCTCCCCATGAAACATTTCCAGGCCTCTTCACATGAGCGTGGTCTTGTCTTTCCTTTTGACCTCAGCCATACATTTTTTGTCCCTCATTTAACCTTTCTCTGACTTTGATCTATTTCTCATATCCTAGCCAACTGAGCATGGCTTCTGCATTCTCACTATAGTCACTGGTAAAAATGTAAGGACAATAAAAAGCTGAGGACAGGCTGCACACTTACCATCAGGCACTTCCTTACAGACCAGAAACAACTGCCTTCTTATGTCCACTAAACAAAAACATATAGAGCCCCTACTCTGCCCAGGCACTAAAGTTGCAACAGTGAACACAACTTTATCTCTGTTTATTTCTCCCCTTCATACTCCAGCCACATGAACTTTCATAGGGCCCTCAAGCCTTCCATGATCCCTCCTACCCCACTTGATATATGTTCTTCTCTATTCCTGGAACATTTATATTCTTCTTCTCTTTTAGTTTATGCATTCGGATCTTTCAGAGCTCAACTTAAACACCAATTCTTTAAGAATGGCTATCCTGGAACCATCGGCAACACCACTACCCCTTTCCCTTGCCCCTTGGGCTGATAATTTTCTATGAAATTATAATCACAATTATAATTACAATGATTAATTATGTAGTCAGTTGTTTTAATATTTACCCTGTCGAAGATGTATCCTCCCTGAGGGCAGGGCCAAGTCTGTTCCACTCATTGCTCTATTTTCATTGCTTATAACAGGACTTTATTTGGCCTGTCTCCCATATTAAATGCTTTTCTAAAATGTTCAGTGATCCTTCACTTGTAGCTCCAAAGAAGTTTCCCAGGATCAGTCATAGGCAGTGTCTGACATTGGCCTGCACAGGTTTCCTCCCCCAAAGCCCAGAACCAACATGTCCAGTGGCCAACTTCAGACAACATCACAGCAGTATCCAATAAACTTCACAAGCAGCATATCCAAAGGAACATCTTGGCAGGCACCAAACCCTACCGAGGCAAATTCCACTTCATGTGGTGAGCACCTGCACAGCAGCTCACAGGCTGTGGTTGGAGCTGAGCCTTATAGTCAGCCAGCCTGAGGGTCTATCCCACACATGAATGAGCCAATAGCAATCAAGACTCAATTACAATAGGAGGACTCATAACTCACACAAGGAACATTCCTGCAGCACCCAGCTCAGGTAATCAAAGAGACTGCACCCCACAGGACACCAACTACATAAGGCAGTCACTTGAAGACGGAAAGTCATAACAGATCTACCTAATATATAGAAACAAACACAAAGAGGCAGCCAAAATTTGGAGACAAAAAAACAGGCCCCAAATAAAAGAATAAAAAAAAATCTCGAGAAAAATGAGCTAAATGAAAGGAAGGCAAGCAATTTATAGAGTTCAAAGTAATATTTATAGTTATAAAAATGCTCAACAGAATGAAAAAGGACATAGAAACCATAAAAAAAGCCAGTCATAAATAAAGAATACAATATCTGAAATGAAGAATATACTGGAAGGAATAAACAGTAGGATGGATGAAGCAGAGAACTGAAACAGAGATTTGGAAGACAAGGTAGGAAAAAAACACCCAATCAGAGCAGGAAAAAAAAAAAAGAAAAGAATTTTAAAAAATGAAGATACTTTAAGGGGCCTTTGGGACAACATGAAGCATAACAACATCTGTACCAGGAAGAGAAGAGAGACAGCAAGAAATTGAGAACCTATTTGAAGAAATAATGACTGAAAACTTCCCTAAATTGATAAAAGAAAAAGACACACAAATCCAGGAAGGACAGAAAGTCTCAAACAAGGAGGGCCCAAAGAGGCCCATACCAAGACACATCATAATTAAAATGGCAAAGGTTAAAGAAAAAGAGAGAATATTTAAAGCAGAAAGAGAAAAGCAGTTAGTTACCTACAAGGGAGCTCTCATGAGACTGACAGCTAATTTCTCAACAAAAACATTTTAGGCTAGAAGGAATTGGCATGAAATATTCAAAGTAATGGAAATAAAGGACCCACAACCAAGACTACTTTACCCTGCAAGGATATCATTTAAAATTGAAGGAGAAATAAAAAGCTCCCAGGGCGAGAAAAAAAAAGCTAAATGAATTTGTTACTACCAAACCAGTATTACTAGAAATTTTAAAGGGCCTGCTTTAAGATGAAGAAGAAAGAGGAAGATGAGGAGGAGGAGGAATAGAGGAACATAGTTAAAAGGAAAAAATGGCAATAAATATGTACTTATCAATAATCACTTTAAATGTAAATGGCTTAAATGCTCTAATCAAAAGACATAGGGTAGCTGAATAGATAAGAAAACAAGACCCATATATATGTGGTCCAGGAGGGACCCACCTCAGAATGAAACACATATAGACTACAAGTAAAAGAATGGAAAAAGATATTTCATGAAAATAAAAAAAATAAGGCTGAGGTAGCAATACTTAATATTTGACAAAATAGATTTAAAACAAAGGCTACAGTAAGAGACAAATCAGGACACTGTATAATGATAAAGGGAACAATCCAACGAGAGAATATATCCTTGTAAACATTTATGCGCCCAACATGGGAGCACCTAAATGTATAAAGCAAATATTGATGGGCATAAAATGAAAGATTGACAGTAATACAGTCATGGTAGGGGGTATTAACACCCCATTGACATCAATGGATACATCTTCCAGACAGAAAATCAACAAGAAAACCGTGGCCTTAAATGATACACAAGAATAGATGGATTTAATACCTTCGGAGCATTTCACCTCAGAGCAGCAGAATATACATTCTTTTCAAATGCACATAGAAAATTTTTTAGGATAGACCACAAGTTGAGACAAAAAACAAGTCTCAATAAATTTAAGAAGATGGAAATCATATCAAGCATCTTCTCTGACCATAATGGTTTGAAACTAAAAATCAAACACAGGAAAAAAAACTGGAAAACACACAAAGACATGAAGGCTAAGTAATATGTTATTAAACAATGAATAGGTTAAGAATGAGATCAAGGAAAAAAATCAAAAGATATCTTCAAACAAATAAAAATGAGAACACAACAACCCAAAATCTATAGGGCACAGCAAAAGCAGTCCTAAGAGGGAAATTCAAAGTATTACAGGCCTTTATCAAGAAATAAGAAAAATCTCAAATAAACAATCTAACTTTACACTTAAAGACACTTGAAAAAGAACAATAAACAAAGCTTAATGTAAGAAGATGGAAGGAAATAATGAAGATTATAACAGAAATTAACAAAATAGAGTCTAAAAAACAACACAAAAGATCAATGAAACCAAGAGCTCTTGGAAAAGATAAATAAGATTAACAAGCCTTTCACCAGACTCATCAAGAAAAAAAGAGAGAAGACCCAAATAAATAAATCAGAAATGAAACAAAAGAAGTAACAACTGACACCCAGTAAATTCAAAGGACTGTAAGAAAATATTATGAACAACTATATGCCCACAAATTGGACAATCTGGAAGAAATGGACAAATTCCTAGAAGAATACAATCTTACAAAACTGAATAAAAAAGAATCAGAGAATCTGAATAGACAGATTACAACTAGTGAACTTGTAGCAGTAATCAAAAAATCCCAAACAGTCCTAGCTGGTTTGGCTGAGGGGTTAGAGCACTGGCTCTCAGACTGAAGGGTTTCAGGTTCCATTCCAGCCAGGGGCACGTGCCTTGGTTACAGGCTCAATCCCCGGCCCTGGTCTGGGCACATGCGGGAGACAACCAGTTGATGTGTGTCTCACATTGATTTCTTTCTCTCTCTCTCTTTCTTCCTCCCTCCATTCCTTCCTTCCTCTGTGTGTGAAAAGCAATGGAAAAAATATCCTCTGGTGAGGATTAAAAAAAAAAGTTAAAAAAAAAACACACAACAAAAAACTCCAAACAAATAAAAACCCTGGACTAGATGGCTTCACAGGAGAATTTTACCAAACATTGAAAGAAAAATTAACACCTATCCTTCTCAAACTATTCCAAAAAATTCAAAAGGAGGGAACACTTCCAAGCTCACTTTATGAGGCCAGGAATATTCTAATTCCAAAACCAGATAAAGATACTACAATGGAAAAAAATTAAAGGCCAATGTCCCTGATGAACATAGAAGCTAAAATCCTCAACAAAATATTAGCAAACCTGATCCAGCAATACATTAAAAAGGTCATACACCATTATCAAGTGGAATTTATTCCAGGGATGCAAGGCTGGTACAAAATACACAAATCAATAAACATGAAATATCTATAAAGAAAATGAAGAATACAAACCACACGATCACATCAATAGATACAGAAACAACATTTGATAAAATCCAGCCTGCATTTATGATAACAACTCTCAGCAAAGTGGGAATAAGGGAACGTACCTCAGCATAATAAAGGCTATATATGACAAACCCACAGCCAATATCATAATCAATGGCAAACACTAAAAGCATTTCCCTTAAGATCAGGAACAAGATAAGATTTCCACTTTCACCACTCTTATTCAACATAGTACTAGAAGTACTAGCCACAGCAGTAAGACAAAAAGGAAAAATAAAAGGCATTCAAATTGGGTAAGAAAAAGGAAAACTTTCATTATTTGCAGATGACATGATATTGCATATAGAAAACTCTAAAGATTTTACCAAAAGCTACTAGAACTGATCAATGAATTCAGTAAAGTAGCAAGATACAAAATAAATATCCACAAGTCAGTTGCATTTTCATACACCAATAATGAACTATCAGAAAGGGAAACTAAGAAAACAAACCCATTTACAATTGCTTAAGAAAAATACCTAGGGAAAAATTTAAGCAGAGATGTAAAAGACCTATACTAAAAAAATTGTAAGACACTGAAGAAAGAAATTGAAGAAGATACAAATAAGTGGAAGTATATACCATGTTCATGGATAGGAAGCATTAACATCATTAAAATATTCATACTACCCAAAGCAATCTACAGATTTCATGCAATTCTTATCAGATATCCATGGTATATTTCACAGAACTAGAACTAATATTCCAAAAATTTAAATGGAACCATACAAAACCCCAAATAGCCACAGCAATCTTGAGAACAAAGAACAAAGTTGGAGAAATCACACTACTTGATATTAAACTATACTCAAGGCCAAAGTAATAAGAATGGTACTGGCAGAGGAAGGGAAGATGGCAGCACTGTGAGAAGCAGCAGAGAGCCCCTGCTCCCAGTCACAGACTCAATTTACTCCTAAAATACTACATAGCCATCTTGGAAAAACCAGAGAAACATACCTGAGTGGATCGAGTGCGAGCAGGGAGCACTGAAGAAACATCACAGAGTCCGATAAGAGAAGAGGGGCATAGGATGGGGGAGTCCCCCCTGAAGCTGGTGCTGGTTCCAAGCCTCTGGCTTGGAGACTGCAAAGCTCCCTCCCCTCAAGAGTGCGGACAGACATCCAAAAGTGGGGATCTCACACCCAGAGAGACAAGAAGGGAAGGAGCCCCCCCCCCCCGCCCCACACAGGGCAGAGAGTCCCAGGGAAGTGGTGAGTCCACAAAGAGGGGACTGCTTCTTTCTAGGAAACAAAGCCTCTAATGGCAGACAGCGCCTTCCTAGCAAAACAAAGCTTTTAGTGGGGGCTGCAACCAGTGTCTTGTGCTCAGGGTGCCAGCCATAGGAAGGGCTGTCCCAAAGTGTGTGGCACTAGAGTGGTAAGGGACCAGAGGACTGCACTGAGTGGCAGCACACGGGGACCCTCTGCCTCCCTGTAAGGCACTGTGTTGAGCTCCAGAAAGAGCTGAATCTGCATGGTGTGGAGGTGAGGAGGAGCCCTACCACTCTGAGCTCCTGGTGCAGAGAGGCTGGGATCTGTGATGAGCCCTGAGGGTGTCCTCCCACCCTGAGATCCTGGTGTGGAGAGTCTGGGATCCGTGACCAACCATGAGGGGCACCATGTGGTGGCGCTTGAAGCTGCCCCAGCTTTGCTGAGACCAGGGGTGCAGGGAGCTGCAAGGAGCTGACTTTGGGTCCCCTCCCACTGGATGCCTTGGTGCGTGGGCGGTGGAAACTTCCAGGGCAGACTCTCTGCTTATGTGTTGCTTTGTGCCTTTGTGAGTATGATTGTGAACTGGCTCCCACCTTCCTGGCATGCATTGGGCTGACAGATGAGCCGAGGCTAGAATTGGGGTCCGCAGAGTAGACTGTCTGAGGGGCAGGCCTGGTGTGACCAGCCTGAGCTGAACAGGGAGGGGCGGAGCAGGGAGGGGCTGAACGGGAGGGGTGGAGCCTGCCTGCCTCTCCTGCAGCCGGGAGAACAGCCCCCAATAGGAAAGGGGTGGGTCCCGATCACTGAAGCCCCAGACACACCTGCAGGGCACAGTGTTGAGGGGGAATGGAGAACAGCTCACAGGAGGACATTACAAGAATAAGACTCTCAGGGACTGTTGTTTGGGAACTGGAGGACAAGCTGAAAACCCCTGCTGGGGGCTGAGCAGGCAGAGGGCTCACCAGAATGTTTTTTTAATTGAACCCACTGACCCCAGGCTGCCAAAACTGCCCATACAGAAAAGGCAACAGGCTCAAATCAATCTGAAACTGCAGCAGGCCAGTAGATGAGGAACTAGAATCAGAGGACAGGGTAGGGACTGAGGAGCTGGCTGTGGAGCAGAGACTAACTTCCACAGAGTGAGTGCCTGACAGCGAAACCTCTAAGTAAGGGGAATGATACCCTGGGCTACACTAGCCATCCTGCACCCTAAAGACTCTACAGAAGACTCTGGAGTAAGACCAGGCAACTACAAGTTTGCAAGATAGCTGACAAGAGGAGGTGTTCTACAGAGAGCCTCAGATCAACCATCTACCTAGGGACACCAGAGCCAAACCTAGACTGCTCCTCACATTGGGTGATACACAAGTACCTCCCAGGAGAATGAAAGTCAGCGCACGAAACAGTGACCCCCAGATGACATAAGCTGCCCCAGAAGAAACTCACCTGATTGACTGTCTCTTTTCCTTCTGTTTTTTTGTTTTGTTTTGATTTTGTTTTGTTTTGATTTTTGGTTTTTGTTTGTGTGTTTGTTTCTTTTTTCTCTTTTTTCCTTAGGAAGAAGAGAAAGGGGAGAAAATTTATTTGGTTTTTCTTCTTTTTTAAATTTTGTAATAATTTTTTTAAAAAACATTTTTAACTAAATTTTTTTCTCTTTTTTATAAAAGAATTATGTCTTGCTTAGCTTGTTTTTAGTTTTGTTTTGTTTATTTGCATTGTTTTGTTTTATCCTTGTTTCTACTATCAAGACTTTCTTGACATCCCTCCTTAATGACTGGGACTTCATCATCATAAACAAGTTTACTGCTTTCCTCTATAGTTTCCACCAAATTTCTTGCTGGACACCCTCCCTGCCTGGGCTATATCTCTCTCTCTCCTCTCAACCCATTGGCATAACTTTTTTTCTTTTTCTTTTTTGTTTTTCTACTTTTCTTTCATTCTTTTGTTATCCTCCCTTCTGTCTTCCTGTCTTTTTGTTTGATTGTTAGTTTCTCTTATTCACTTTACTGTATTTTTATTTTCTCATTTTCAACTATTATCCTATTCCTACTCTCTCCCTTAATTTTTTGCTGGCTCTTCTTTCAGAATCTTTTCACTGCTTCTGTTATCTCCCAGTAGCTTCTCTATTTTTTACATTTTAGTTTATTATTATTTTCTAAATTTTCACCACTATTAACAACAATATACATGCCTCTCTAAGCGTTACTTTTCTTTCTCTCTTTCTTTTTTTTAAGCTTTTGTGTGTGTGTGTGTGTGTGTGTTCTCTCTTCACTATCCCAGTTCTATTTTCATGTGGGTTGTTTTCATTGTGACTGTCAAAATATTTTGTAAGATATCCCTTGTTTCCTGGAAGTTTAGTTGTGTATTGTCCTGCTTTGCCAGCACCCGTAAAACAGCTTACATGATGAGTTTGGGGCTGAGACAGTTAGCGAACCTGAGAGGAAGGTCCTCCCAAGGACTGATCATCGACAATCTAGACCCAACCACAACAGGAGAACATAAAGAAACAACAAAAGGGACACCCACAAGAGGGACATGCCTAGAGCAAAAAGCTGAGAGGTATAAGGAAAACACACCTCTGGGCTCCACTGGACCCACAACACAAAATCCCATCCCACAAGATTGGGAGACAGCAAATATATCTAATATATAGATACAAACACTAAGAGCCACCAAAATGGGGGAAAAAGAAACAACCCCCAAATTAAATAAAAGGAAACATTGCCACAAGAAGTCTTTGATGAGATGGAGTTAAGCAAGTTATCAGAAACACAGTTCAAAGTATTGATGATGAAGATGTTCCAGGAACTTAAGGAGAAAAAGAAGGCAATAGAGGATAAGATTGAGGACTTTAAGGAAAACATGAAAACAGAGATACATAACATAAACAAAAATCAGACAGACATAAAGAATGCTGTATCTGATATCAAGAATACACTAGAAGAAATTAAAAGCATGCTCAGTGAAACAGAGGATAGAATAAGTGACTTAGAAAACAAACTAGAAAGAATCACTCAATCAGAGGAGCAAAAAGAAAAAAACACTTAAAAAGCATGAGGAAAGTCTAAGGGAGCTTTGGGACAACATGAAGCAAAACAACATTTGTATTATAGGAGTGCCAGAGGGGGAAGAAAGAGAGCAAGGGATAGAGAACTTGGTGGAGGAAATAATGATAAAAAACTTCCCTAGGCTGGCAAAGGAGAAAGCCACACAAGTTCAGGAAACACAGAGGGTTCCAAACAAGAGGTACCCAAAGAGACCCACTCCGAGACACATCATAATTAAAATGGCAAATGTCAAGGACAAAGAGAAAATATTAAGGGCTGTAAGAAAGAGACAAGCAGTGACTACAAGGGAACCCCCATAAGGCTGACAGCTGATTTCTCAACAGAAATTCTTCAGGCCAGAAGGGAGTGGCATGAAGTTCTCAAAGTAATGAAAAGCAAGAACATGCAACCAAGATTGCTTCATCCAGCAAGGCTATCATTTAAATTTGAAGGTGAAATAAAGAGCTTCCCAGACAAAAAAAAAAAAAAAGCTAAAGGAGTTCAATACCACCAAACCACCATTGCAAGAAATGCTAAAAGGACTGCTTTAAGAAAAAGAAGGAATAGTGAGAGAAAGGTACATCAACATAAAGGGGGAAAATGATATTAAATAAGTTTATATCAATAGTAACCTTAAATGTAAATGGAATAAATGGTCCAATCAAAAGACAAAGGGTAGCTGAATGGAAAACAGGACCCAAATATATGCTGTCTACAAGAGACCCACCTGAGAGCAAAAGACTCACACAGGCTAAAAGTGAAGGGATGGAGTAAAATATTCCATGCAAATGAAAAGGAAAAGAAAGCTGGAGTAGCAATTCTTAGTTCTGACAAAATAGACTTCAAAATAAAGACCATAACAAGAGACAAAGATGGTCACTACATAATACTAAAGGGATCAATCCAACAGGAGGAAATAACCCTTATAAACATATATGCACCCAATATAGGAGAACCTAAATATATAAAAAATTTCTAGGGGGACTTTAAGGGGGAGATTGACAGCAACACAATCATAGTGGGGGACTTTAACACCCCACTGTCAGCATTGGACAGATCATCAAGACAAAAAATCAAGAGGGAAACACAGACCTTAAATGACTCACTACACCTAATGAATTTAATTGACATTTGCAGAACATTTCACCCCAAAGCAGCAGAATACATATTCATCTTAAGTGCACAAGGAACATTCTCAAAAATAGACCACATGTTAGGGCACAAGGCAAGCCTCTACAAATATAAGAAGATTGAAATCATATCAAGCATCTTCTCGGATCATGATGCCATGAAACTAGAAATCAACCACTATAAAAAAACTCAAAAATATTCAAACACATGGAGGCTAAATAGCATGGTATTAAAAAATGAATCGGTTACCAATGAGATCAAGGAAGAAATCAAACACTTCATGGAAAGTAACAAAAATGAACAGACAACAGCCCAAAATCTATGGGACATGGAGAAAGCAGTCCTGAGAGGAAAATTCATAGCATTACTGGCCTGTCTCAAGAAACAAGAAAAAGATCTAATGAACCATCTAACACAACAACTAAAAGAACTAGAACTAGAACAGCAAGAAAAGCCCCAAGGAAGTAGAAGGAAGGAAATAATAAAAATCAGAGAAGAAATTAATGATATAGAGGCTAAAAAATAAAAAAATAAAAAAAAAATCAATGAAACCCAGAGCTGGTTCTTTGAAAAGGCAAACGAGATTGATGCATCTTTAGCCAGACTCACTAAGAAACAAAGAGAGAGAACCCAAATAAATAAAATCAGAAATGAAAGAGGTGATATAACAACTGACCCAACAGAAATACAAAGGACTGTAAGAAAATACTATGAGCAACTATATGCCAACAAACTGGACAACCTGGGTGAAATGGACAAATTCCTAGAAGCATACAACCTTCCAAAGCTTAATCAAGAAGAGGCAGAAAACCTGAATAGGTGGATAACAACTAATGAAATGGAAGCAGTAATCAAAAAACTCCCAGGAAACAAAAGGCCTGGACCAGATGGATTTACAGGTGAGTTTTACCAAACATTCAAAGAAGAATTAACACCTATTCTATTCAAACTATTCCAGAAAATTGAAGAGGAGGGAAAACTCCCAAACTCCTTTTATGAGGCCAGCATCATCCTAATCCCAAAACCAGATAAAGATACTACAAAGAAAGAAAATTACAGGCCAATATCCCTGATGAACATAGATGCTAAAATCCTCACTAAAATACTACCAAACCAGGTCCAGCAATACATTAAAAAGATCATACATCATGACCAAGTGGGATTTATTCCAGGGATGCAAGGCTGGTACAACATCCGCAAATCAATAAATGTGATACATCACATAAACAAAATGAAGGACAAAAATCATATGATCATATCAATAGACGCAGAAAAAGCATTCAACAAAATCCAGCACACATTTCTAATAAAAACTCTCAGCAAAGTGGGAGTAGAGGGATCATACCTAAACCTAATAAAGGCCATATATGACAGACCTACAGCCAACATCATACTCAATGGGAAAAAACTAAAATCATTTCCATTAAAAACTGGAACAAGACAGGGATGTCCACTTTCACCACTCTTATTCAACATAGTACTGGAAGTTCTCACCATAGCCATCAGACAGGAAGAAAACATAAAAGGTATCCAAATTGGAAAGGAGGAAGTAAAACTGTCATTATTTGCAGATGACATGATATTGTACATAAAAAACCCTAAAGACTCCATCAAAGTACTACTAGATTTGATAAACAAATTTGGCAAGGTAGCTGGATACAAAATCAACATCCAGAAATCAATGGCATTCTTATACACCAACAATGAACCTTCAGAGAGAGAAACTAGAAAAGCAATACCATTTACCATTGCAACTAAAAAAGTAAGATACCTAGGAATAAGCTTAACCAAGGATGTAAAAGACCCGTACTCGGAAAACTACGTGACACTGAAAAAAGAAATAGAGGAAGATTTAAACAAGTGGAAGATTATGCCATGCTTATGGATTGGAAGAATTAATATCATTAAAATATTCATACTACCCAAAGCAATTTATAAATTCAATGCAATTCCTATTAAAATACAAATAGCATATTTCACAGACCTAGAACAAACATTATGAAAATTTATATGGAACCAAAAAAGACCCTGAATAGCTGCAGCCATCTTCATGAAAAAGAAGATTGGGAGGGATCACATTACCAAATTTCAAACTGTATTACAAAGCCATTGTCACCAAAACTGCCTGGTTGGTACAACAACAGGCATATAGATCAATGGAACAGGACAGAGACCCCAGAAATAGACCCACGCCATTATGGTCAGTTAATATTTGACAAAGAAGGCAAGAGTATCCAATGGAGTAAAGACAGTCTCTTCAATAAGTGGTGCTGGGAAAATTGGACAGGTACATGCAAAAAAATGAAACTAAACCACCAACGTTCACCATATACTAAAATTAACTCAAAATGGATAAAAGGCTTAAATAAAAGTCATGAAACCATAAAAATCCTGGAAGAAAACATAGACAGTAAAGTCACAGACATCCCATATAGTGGAATTTTCACTGATACATCTCCTAGGGCAAGAGAAACTAAAGAAGAAATAAACATATGGGACTACATCAAACTAAAAAGCTTCTGCACAGCAAAAGAAAACAGCCTCAAAATACAAAAGAACCCCACGGTCTGGGAAAATATATTTGCCAAGTATGTATCTGATAAGGGGCTAGTTTCTAAAGTGTACAAAGAACTCATATTACTCAGCAAGAAGAAGACAAACAACCCAATTAAGAAATGGGCCCAGCCGGGCATGGCTCAGCGGTTGAGCGTATACCTAGGATCCAGGCGATCGGGGTTCGATTCCCGGTCAGGGCACATGCCCGGGTTGCAGGCTTGATCAATGACTCTCTCATCATTGATGTTTCTGTCTCTCTCTCTCCCTCTCCTTTCCTCTCTCTGAAATCAATAAAGATATATTAAAAAAAAAAAGAAAGAAAGAAATGGGCAAAGGACTTGAATAGACACTTCTCCAAAGAGGACATACAGATGGCCAAGAGACACATGAGAAAATGCTCAACGTCACTAATCATCAGAGAGATGCAAATTAAAACCACAATGAGGTATTACTTCACACCTGTAAGAATGGCTACAAATCGACAAATGACATGTGCTGGTGAGGGTGTGGAGAAAGGGGAGCCCTAGTACATGCTGGTGGAAATGCAGACTGGTGCAACCACTATGGAAAACAGTATGGTGGTTCCTCAAAAAACTAGAAATGGAGCTTCCTTTTGACCCAGTGATTCCACTCCTAGGAATGTATCCTAAGAATCCTGAAACATTCATCAGAAAGGATATATGTACCCCGATGTTCATAGCAGCACAGTTTATAATAGCCAAGATCTGGAAACAGCCCAAGTGCCCATCAGTAGGCGAGTGGATAAAAAAGCTGTGGGACAATTACACCATGGAATACTATGCAGCTGTAAAGAAGAAGAATCTTGTATTCTTTGGGACAGTGTGGATGGACCTGGAGAATATTATGCTAAGTGAAATAAGCCAGGCAGCGAAAGACAAACATCACATGATCTCCCTTATACATGGACTCTAAAGAACTTAATAAACTGATGAACAGAATAGATTCAATGACATGGAAGCATAGATGAGACTGACAAATGTCAGAGGGATGGAGGAGGGCGGGTGGGTGGAGGGGGAGAGAGTAACCAAAGAATTTATACGCACATATGCACAACCCAAGGACATGGACAATGGTGGGGGGACGGACTGGGGAGTGCGAAGGGACGGGGTGGAACGGGTCATTGGGGAGAAAAAGGGACATCTGTAATATTTGGGGGGGAAAAAGAAAGCTGTGGGACATATACACCATGGAATACTACACAGCTGTAAAGAAGAATAACCTGGTACCCTTTGGGACAGTATGAATGGACCTGGAGAATATTATGCTAAGTGAAATAAGCCAGGCAGCAAAAGACAAACATCACATGATCCTGCTTATACGTGATATCTAAAGAACTTAATAAACTCATGAACATAATAGATTCAATGACATGGAAGCATAGATTGGACTGATGAATGTCAGAGGGATGGAAGAGGGTGAGTGGGTGGAAGGAGAGAGAGTAACCAAAGAATTTATATGCATATAGGCACAACCCAAGGACACTGACAATGGTGGGGAGAGGGACTAAGGAGAGGGATGGGCTGGAGTGGAATGGGTCATTGGGGAGAAAAAGGGATATCTGTAATATTTTAAACAAAAATAAATTTTAAAAATTATTTTTAAAAAATGAATTTAACCTTAAAAAAAAAAAAAAAAAAGAATGGTAATGGCATATAGATCAATGGAATAGAACAGAGAACTCAGAAATAAACCCACACCTTTAGTCAATTACTATTTGACAAGGTTGGGAAAAACATACAATGGGATAAAGATAGATGTTCAGTAAATGGTGGGAATACTGGACAGATATGTGCAAGAAAAAATGAAACTAGACCACCTTCTTAGACTATACACAAGAATAAATTCAAAATGGAATAAAGACTTAAATGTTAGACTCAAAAATATAAAAATCTGCCTGGCCAGGTGTGGCTCAGCAGTTGAGTGTCGACCTATGATCCAGGTGATTGAGTTTCCATTCCCGGTTAGGGCACATGCCTGGGTTGTGGGTTCGATCCCTAGTTGGGGGCATACAGGAAGCAGCTGATCAATGACTTCTCATCATTGATGTTTCTATCTCTCTCTCACCCTCTCCTTTCCTCTCTCTGAAATCAATAAAGATATATTTAAAAAACAGCAACAACATAAAAATCCTAGAAGAAAACATAGGCAGTAAAATCTCAGACATTTCCAGTAGCAATATTTTTTCTGATCTATCACCTCTGGCAAGATAAACCAAAGAAAAAATAAACAAATGAGACTGTGTCAAACTAAAATGCTTTTGCACAGCAAGGAAACCATCAACAAAATGAAAAGACAACTCACTGAATTATAGAACTGCTCACTGATACTTCTGATAATATCCAAGATTTATAAGAAACTAATAAATCTCAACACTAAAAAAACAAACAATCCAATTAAGAAATTAACAAAGTCCTGAACCGACACTTCTCCAAAGGGTACATACAGATAACCAATATATGTGTGAAGGGATGCTCAATGTCATGACTCATCAGAAAAATGCAAAATAAATGACACTGAGATATCACCACACACCTGTCAAGATGGCTATCATCAACAAATCAACAAACAAGTGTTGTCGAGGATGTGGAGAAAAGGGAACCCTCATGCACTGTTGGTGGGAATGCAGATTGGTACAGGCACTATGGAAGGCAGTATGGAGTAACCTCAGAAAAGTAAAAATTGAACTGCTTGATGATTCAGCAATTCCACTTCTGGGAATATATCCAAAGAAACCTGAAACCTTAATTCAATAGAATATATGTAACCGTATGTTCATTGAAGTGTTATTTACAATAGCCAGTATTTGGAAGCAGCCCTAGTGCCCATCAATAGTTGAGTGGATGAAAAAGCTGTGGTACATTTACACAATGGAATGCTACTCGGCCATAAGAAAGAAGAAAACCTTACCCCTTGCAACAGCATGGATGCTCCTGGCAAGTATTATGCTAAGTGAAATAAGCCTGTCAGAGATAGACAAGTACCATATGATTTGTCTCATATGTGGAATCTAATGAACAAAATAAACTAACAAAGTGGAGACAGACTCCTGGATACAGAGAATAGTGACAGCTATTAGAAGGAATAGAGTTGGGGGCTGGGTGAGAATGGTGAAGGGATTAAGCACAGAAAATAAGGACTCATGAACATAGACAACAGTATGGTGATTTCCAGAGACAAGGTAGGGGAGGTAGAAAAGGGTAAAATGGGACGGAATGTGACTTTACTTGAGGTGATAAATACACAGTACAATATACAGATGAAGTATTGCAGAATTGTATACCTGAAACCTGTATAATTTTATTAACCAATGTCACCCCAATAAACTCAATTTTATAAAACCAATGAGATGCCTAGCCGGGCATGGCTCAGCGGTTGAGCATCGACCTAGGATCCAGGCGATCAGGGTTCGATTCCTGGTCAGGGCACATGCCCGGGTTGAGGGCTTGATCAATGACTCTCTCATCATTGATGTTTCTCTCTCTCTGCCTCTCCCTCTCTTTTCCTCTCTCTGAAATCAATAAAAAAGATGTATTTAAAAAATAATAATAATAAAAAACCAATGAAGTATCACCTCACGCCTGTCAGAATGACTATTATCAATAAATCAACAAACAACAACTGTTGACAAGGATGTGAAAAAGGGAAACCCTTGTTCACTGCTGATGGGAAAAAAGATTGGTGCAGCCACTGTGGAAAGCAGTATGCAGTTACCTCAAAAAATTAAAAATGGAACTGCCTTACGACCCAGTGATTCCACTCCTGAGAATATATTCAAAGAAACCCAAAACACTAATCCAAAAAAATATATGCAACCCTATGTTTATTGCAGCATTATTTACAATAGCCAAGATTTGAAAGCAGCCCAAGTGCCCATCAGTAGATAAGTGGATTAAATCTGTGGTATATGTACACAATGAAATACTACTCACCAGTAAAAAAGGAGGATGTCTTACCTTTTGTGACAGCATGGATGGATCTGGAAAGCATTTTGCTAAGTGAAATAAGCCAGTCAGAGAAAGACAAGTTCCATATGATTTCACTTATATGTGGAACCTAATGAAAAAAAATAAACTAACAAAAAAAATAGAAACAGACTCATAAATAAAGAACAGACTGCCAGCTGTCAGAGGGTGGCAGTGCTGGGTTAAAAAGGTAAAGAGATTAAAAAATAAAACTCATAGACACAGAGAACAGCATGGTGAATAGCAAAGGGGAACAGGGGAGGTAAAAGAGAGTATAGGGGGGATAAATGGTAATGGACAGAAACTTGACTTGTGGTGGTGAACACATAACACAATATCCAGATAATGTATTGTAGAATTGTACCTCTGAAACCCATATAACTTTATTAACCAATGTCACACCAATACATTCAATAAAAAAGAAGAAACAACAGAAATAAAATAAAATAAAAAATGTTCAGTGACCCTTGGCTATCTGCCAAGGGAGGCAGAGACCAAGGAAAATAAACAGAAGGGATAAACTATAAAAAACAAAGACTGTGTATAAACAAAAATAAGATTTACAAAAATGAAAGCTAACCATTAATATCCTCAGATAGTTTTCTTCAAAAACCTTGACATTTTATCCATATAACAATAAAGATTGCTA
Organism: Miniopterus natalensis; assembly: GCF_054644295.1. NCBI lineage: Eukaryota > Metazoa > Chordata > Mammalia > Chiroptera > Miniopteridae > Miniopterus > Miniopterus natalensis. The sequence continues at coordinate 99,299,616 of NC_142081.1, forward strand.
CAGTAAAAAATAAATAAATAAATAAATCAGAATACAAAAAGAAAAAAAATTTAAAAACAGGACAGTTTAAGGAGTGTGGGACAGCATGAAATGTAAAAATATTCGTATCATAGAAGTGCCAGAAGGAGGAGAAAGTGAGCAAGGGATAGAAAACATATTTGAACAAATAATGGCAGAAAACCTTCCTAACTTGGTAAAAGAAAAAGTCACACAGGAAGAACCCAAAGAGGCCCACACCCAGACACATTATAATTAAAATTCCAAAAATTAAAGACAAAGAAAATCATAAAGGCTTCAAGAGGAAAGCAATTTGTTACTTACAAAGGAGCTCCCATAAGGCTGTCAGCTGACTTCTCAACAGAAACACTATAGGACAGAATGAAATGGCATGAAGTATTCAAAGTAGTGAAAAGCAAGAATCTGAAACCAAGACTACTCTATCCAGCAAGGCTATCATTCAAAAAAGAAGGTGATAAATAACTAAACACTAAAGGACTTTATTACCACCAAACCAGCACTGCAAGAAAAGTTAAAGGGACTGCTGTAAGAAGAAGAAGAAATAGAGAGAAACATAGGCCTAAAGAATAAAAAAGGCAATAAATAAGTACCTATGAATAATAACCTTAAATGTAAATGGCTTAAATGCTTCAATCAGAAGACATAGGGTAGCTGAATGGATAAGAAAACATGGCCCATATATATGCTGTTTACAAGAGACCCACCTCAGGACAAAAGACACATGGACTGAAGGTGAAGGGAAGAAAAAAATTTTTCCATGCAAATGGAAACAAAATATAGCAGGGGTAGCATAAACTATATCTGACAATATAGACTTCAAAGCAAAGGCTATAGCAAGAGACAAAGAAGGTTTCTACATAATATTAAACGGATCAATCCAACAAGAGGATATAACCCTATTAGACATATATTCACCCCAATATAGGAGCATCTAAATATATATATATAACTTTTGGAAGGTGTTAAGGAGGAGACAGACAGCAATACAGTCATTGTAAAGGACTCTAACACCCCACTGACTTCACTTAAGGAAACAGTTACCTTAAATGATACCTTAGATCAAATGGATTTAATTGAGATTTACAGAACATTTTACCCCAAAGCAGCAGAATATACATTCTTCTCAAGTGTACATGGGACTTTCTCAAAGATAGGCCACATGTTAGGTCACAAAATAAGTCTCTCCAAGTACAATAAGATTGAATTCATATCAAGTATCTTCTTGAATCACAATGGCATGAAACTAAAAATCAACTACCAAAAAACATTCAAGCACATGGTGGCTAAATAGCATGTTATTAAACAATGAATGGGTTACTAATGAAATCAAGGAAAACTTCCTGTAAACAAATGAAAATGAACACACAACAACCCAAAATCTATGGGACACAATGAAAGCAGCCCTCAGAGGGAAGTTCATAGCATTACAGGCCTGCCTCAAGAAACGAGCAATCTCAAATAAACTAACCCTACAACTAAAAGAATTAGAAAGAGAACAACAAGAAAAGTTCACAGTAAATAGAAAGAAGAAAATAACAAAGATCAGAGCTGGAATAAATGACATAGAGACTGAAAAAAAAAATACAAAATATCAATGAAACCAGAGCTGATTCATTGAAAAGATGAATAAAATTGATAAACTGCTAGCCGGACTCATCAAGAAACAAGAGAGAGGACCCAAATAAAATCAGAAATGAAAGAGGTGCAGTAACAACTGATACCACAGAAATACAAAGGATTATAAAATAATACTATGAATAATTATATGCCAACAAATTAGACAATCTGAAAGAAATTGAGAAATTCCTAGAAACATACAATCTTCAAAAAAAATTTTTTTTAAGAATCAGAAAACTTAAATTTACAAATAACAACTAATGAAACTGAAGCAGTAATAAAAAATAATAATAAACAACAAAAAACAAACTTCCCATCAAACAAAAGGCCTGTACAAGATGGCTTTCCAGGGGAGTTTTACCAAACATTCAAAGAAGAACTAATACCTATCCTCCTCAAACTACCCCAAAAAATTCAAGAGAAAGGAATACTTCCAAGCTTATTTTACGAGGCCAGCATTATCCTAATTCCAAAACCAGATAAAGACACAACAAAGAAAGAAAATTATAGGCCAATATCCCTGATGAAGCCATAATCCTCAACAAAATATTGGCAAATTGGATCCAGCAATATAATAAGATCATTCACCATGACCAAGTGGGATTTATTCCAGGGATGCAGGGCTGGTACAATATTCACAAATCACTAAATGTGATACATCACATAAATAAAATGAAAGATAAAAATCATATGATATCAATAGATGCAGAAAAAGCATTTGACAAAATTCAGCATTCATTTTTGAGAAAAACTCTCAGCAAAGTGGGAATAGAGGGATCATACCTGAACATAATAAGGGCCATATATGACAAATCCACATGACACTCAATCAGCAAATACTAAAAGCACTTCACTTAAAAACAAGAACAAGAAAGGGATGTTCACTTTCACCACTCTTATCCAATATAGTCCTGGATGTCTTAGCACAGCAATGAGACAAGAAGAAAAAATAAGTCATCCAAATTGGAAAGGAGGAAGTGAAACTGTCATTATTCACAGATGACATGATATTGTACATAGAAAACCCCAAAGACTCCATCAAAAAACTATAGATTTAATCAATGAATTTGGCAAAGTAGTAGGATGCAAAATCAACGCCCAAAAATTGATGGCATTTTTAAACACCAGTAATGAACTCTCAGAAAAAGGAATTTAAAAAACAATCCCATTTACCACTGCAACAAAAAAATTAACATACCTAGGAATAAACTTAACCAAGGAGCTAAAAGACCTGTACTCAGAAAACTATAGGACATGGGAAAAAGAAATAGAGGAAGATACAAACAAGTGGAAGTATATACCATGTTCATTGATTCAAAGAATTAACATCATTTTAATGTCCATACAACCCAAAGCAATCTATAGATTCAATGCATCTTTATTAAAATACCAACCAATTATTTCACAGATAAAGAACAAATACTCCAAAAATTTATATGGAACCAAAAAAGACCCCAAATAGCCATGGCAATCTTGAGAAAGAAGAACAAAGTAGGAGAGAACATAATACCAGATATCAGATTATACTACAAAGCCATTGTAATCAAAACAGCCTGGTACTGGCACAAGAACAGGCATATAGATCAATGGAACAGAACAGAGAACCCAGAAATAGAACCAAGCCATTATATTCAATCAATATTTGACAAAGGAGGCAAGAGCATACAATGGAGTAAAGACAGTCTCTTCAAAAAATGGTGTTGGGAAAATGGGACAGCTACATGCAAAAAAATGAAACTAGACCACTAGCTTACACCATACACAAGAATAAACTCAAAATGGATAAAAGCCTTAAATGTAAGTCGTGAAACCATAAAAATCCTAGAAGAAAACATAGGCAGCAAAATCTCAGACACCTTATGTAGCAGGATTTTCACCAATACATCTCCTAGGACAGGAGAAACAAAAGAAAAAAATAAACAAATGGAACTACATCAAAATAAAAGGCTTCTGTACAGCAAAAGAAACCATCCACAAAATGAAAGAGGATCCTACTATATGGGAGAACATATTTGACAATAATATATCTGATAAGGGGTAAATTTCCAAAATTTATAAAGACCTCATACAACTTAACAAAAAGAAAACAAACAATCCAATTAAAAAATGGGCACAGGACCTAAATAGACACCTCTCCAAAGAGGACATACAGATGGCCAAGAGAAATATGAAAAAAATGCTCAAAGTCGCTAATTATCGGAGAGATGAAAATTAAAATGGCAATTAGGTATCATCTCACACCTGCCAGAATGGTTATGATCAACAAATCATCAAATGACAAGTGCTGGAGAGGATGCAGAGAAAAGGAAACACTAGTACACTGCTGGTGAGAATGCAGACTGGTGCAGCCACTATGGAAAACAATATAGAGTTTCCCCAAAATATTAAAAATAGAACTGCCATTTGATCCAGTGATCCCACTCTAGGACTATATCCTATGAATCCTGAAGCACCAATCAGAAAGAATATATGCACTCCTATGTTCATAGTAGCACTATTTACAATAGCCATGATCTGGAAACACCCCAGATACCCAACAGTAGATAAGTAGGTAAAAAAGCACTGGTACATTTACACAATGGAATACTAGTTGACTGTAAAAAAGAAGGAACACTTACCCTTTGTGACAGCATGGATGGACCTGGAGATTATTATGCTAAGCAAAACAAGCCAGTCAGAGAAGGACAAGTATCACATGATCTCACTTATATGCGGAATTTAATAAACAAAATAAATTGATGAACAAAATAGATTCAGAGACATGGAAGCATGGAACAAACTGACAAATCTCAGGTGAAAGTGGTGTCAGGGAGAGATTAACCAGAGAATTTATATGTATACATGCATAACCCATGGTCACGGACAATAGTTTTGGTGATGCCTCGGGGTGGGGGGCAGGGCAGGAGTAAGGTGAAGGGGGACAATGTTGGAGGAAAGAGGGACATTTATAATACTTTTAACAATAAAATAAATTTTTAAAAATTTTTTAAAAGAACTGTAAATTAAAAATGCAATAGCAAAAAAAAAATTTTTAACTGGCTAGAAATGTTGAAAGATTATAAGAATATCTCCAAAAAGTGAGAGGAAGAAAAAAATACCTCAAGAGATGGAAAATAAAAGAATTTTTTTAAAAAAGACTCAATTTAGGATGTCCATGATGTGAATTATAGGAGTCCTACAAAGAGAGTAGAAAGAAAACGGAGAGGAGAAAATCATCAATGAAATAATTCAAGAAAATTTTCCAGAACTAGAGGATAGATATTTCCAGATCAAAAGAGTCCACTGAGTGTCCAATGGATGAAAACAGACCCACGTCAAGGCATGTCACGGTGAATTTTAAGAATTTAAAAACAGAGATTTTCCAGAAAGGGGGAAAAGTTTTCATGCAAACAATCAAGAACCAGATTTGCAACATTAGAAACTAAAATTCTTTATTGCCACATTAGAAACTAAAAGGGACTAATTCTTTCAAAATTTCGAGGGAAATGGTATCTGACCTAAATTTCTAAATCACGTCAAATTGTCAGTTAATAGTGAGGATATAATAAAGACATTTTCAGAAGTGCAAGGTCCTCCCGTGTTTTTGTTTGTTTGCTTTTGTTTTTAGGAAAACTAGATCGTAACTCATCAAAATAAAAGACTAAATATAGAAAGAGATGGGAATAAGGGACCAGGGGAATCAAGAAAGAGATGAGGGAACCAGCTCTCCAAGATATTAGTGAAGGGAAACCAAGATCATGTCTGCATCACAACCAGTCCAAACTGGAGCAGGTCCGACATGTATAGGGGCAGATACTTCCAGAAAATGAAAATAAATCTACCTCTGGTGCATCTGGAAATACTGTGAGCAGATTTAGAGAACTGACAGATGATCTGGGGTTAAATTAGAAAAAATAATATACAAAAAATAAGCAAACAGAAATTTTCAGACAGTTAATTTCAGGGCAAAGAAAACCTTATGTAAGGAAAGAAAAATATGCTTGGTCATAAGTCACTCATAGTTCAACTATGAATAGTATTTACTTTGTCTTAATAATGTAAACATTGAATAATGATGTAACCAAATTTATGAAATAAATAAATTGATAGCATAAGGAGATGGGAAATATGCATGCTTGTGAAAAATCTCGAAGGAGGAGTAGAAGTATATTATTTAGTAAATGAGAAGTAAATAGAATCCATTAAAGAGTTGAAAGTAATTGCTTCTGGGAAGCAGGAAATTAAGGGAAGGGGTGATGAGTTTGCAATTTCTGTAATAAGCCTTGCAAAGCTCTTCAACCTAAGCGCACAACACCTAGATCCTTGGAGAAATGGCTGATTCCAAGGCTAGGACAGGGTGAGTACAAGATGAGCATTGAAGAACAGCTTGTTATGCCAGAAAGTAAGGAAGTGCTCAAAGAATTCAAAGACATGTCACAACGACACAGAAGTCAGCTTGGAAGGACTCTCCCTGACCACTTCTGGGACAATCTGAACACCAAAATAATTAAATGCAATAATATGTTATAAACCATGGAAATAAAAGAGTTTGTGAGCCTATGCTGAAAATTGATAAATAACAAATCACAATAAATACATAAATGAGGAAGAAGAGAGATCTCTTAAATGCTGAAAGCAGACTGGCGAATGTGGAGGGAGTCCTAGAGTTAGGACTCATCATTTTGTAATCATCATTATAAGATTGGATCAGGCAAGAATCATTAGTGGATATGAATTCTAGGAGAAATTTTGATAAGAAGCAGGATATTTATGTGGTCATAAGGTGTTTATCTACACAGGCTGCTTATTAGTCCCAGGAAGAAGGTGGGAAAGGAACTAATTCTATAGTGGGAGGAATAGGGCAACATCTTGACAGTGATTAAAATTAACAATAGTTATGAGGGACAAGTGAACAGTATACACTTCCAGATGTGAGACCCTGAAAAGGACACAATGCCTTCAACGCAGTATTCTGGTCATGAAGGCCTAATAACAATTTAATCAAAATGAACATTCAGTTAAAAAGATAGGTGTGAGAGACTATATTCTTTAAAAATATCAATGTCATAAAAATCAAAGAAAGGTGCCTGGCTGGCATGGCTTAATGGTTGAGCATCAACCTATGATCCTGGAGATCAAGGTTCAATTTCCCATCAGGGCACATGTCCTGTTTCAGACTGGATCCCCAGTGGGGGGCTTGCAAGGGGCAGCCAATCAATGACTCTCATCATTAATTTTTTTATCTCTCTCTCTCTCCCTTCATCTCTCTCTGAAATCAATAAAAATATATTTTTCAAAAATCAAAAACTGTGAAATATTCTAGATCAAAAGATGCTAAAGAGATATGACAACTAAAGGCAATGCCTGAGCATAAACTGGATTCTATACTGGAGGGGGAACAGCCATAAAGGACACTAGATAAACTGATGAAATTAGAATATGGACAGTAGGTTGCATAAAATCATATCAATAAAAGTTGTAAATGTATGACATTGATAACTGTACTGCAGTTATATGAGAGTATTTCTATTCTTAGGAAATACCAAAGTATTTAGGGATAAAGAACCATGATATATATAACTAACCATCAAATGGCTCAGGAGGCAGGGAGGGAGGGAGACAGGGACAGAGGGAAAGAAAGGGGGGTGAAGACATGGTAGAACAAATGGGTTTAAATGTTAACAATAAGAGAGATCCAAGATGGAGGTGGATTAAGTGGAAGCTACATTGACACTCTCCCAGGACTAATCTGGATTTACAACTAAAACATAGAAAAACCATCCTGCAAAACAATTGAACACTAGTTGGAGAGCACCTTCATAACCAGGGAGGAAAAGTGGAGACCACATAGAGACTGGTAGGAAGTGAGGAGGCATGAGAGGGCTGGCTGGGCTCCAACAGGCAGTAGATTAAGGTTTAGAGGGATATCTTAGCTGGGGGGGGGGAGGTTCCCACTGAGGACTCTGGGGCCTAAACCCCAGGCTGGGCTTCCCAGCCAAGAGCACCAGATAACATCTGGCTGTGAAAAGCAGCTGGGTTTGTGTGCCAGGGAGAGGCAGCTGGAACTGCAGGCACCCTCTTAAGGAGCCAGTGCACAACATTTCGCATGCAGCCACTCACCTTAGGCTCCTAGGGAGGGGGAGCAGAGTGGAATGGAGGTGTGTGGGGAGAGTCTGGGGTTATGGGCTCTGGAGAGTGAGATCAGAGGATGCCCATCTGGATTCCTGTGCCTAGTGATTCTTCCAGACTGTGGAGGACATCTTTCTCCAGCAGCGAATTTTTGGCTTTTGCTTGAGAGGGGAAGTAAGCTGGAAAGTCTCTAGCCCTGCCCAGAGGAGTTTCTACAGCCTGAGGCTCATTAAGAGAATCAGATTAATCAGTCTGCAGGCAGAGGCAGACCTCAGGGTGCTTTGAGTCTTTGCCTGATCTGCTTTGGGACCCGGCCTTAGAAAAGCAGACTTTGGTGTGCATCTTGGTTCTGTTCAAATGCACCCAGCCCCAGCAGAGGAGATCTCAAGCCTAGGGTTGTTGATAGCCCCAAACAGGGTACTCAGGGCCAGTCACAAACAGCATCTGACATTTGCCTGCACCAGAGACCCTCCAAAAAGACTGAGAGTCCTAGCAGATCTACCTAATAATTAGAAACAAACCCCAAAAGGTAGCCAAAGTGGGGAGACCAAAAAACAAGCCCCAAATGAAAGAACAAGAGAAGTCTCCAGAAAAAGAGCTAAATGAAATGGAGATAACAATCTCTCAGATATAGAGTTCAGAATACTGATTGTAAGGATGTTCAACAACATGAAAAAAGATATGGAAACTATGAAAAATGACCAGTCAGAAATGAAGAATGGCATAGAAGAAATAAAGACTACATTGGAAGGAAAAAACAGCAGGTTAGAGCAAGCTGAGAACTGGATCAGTGAATTAGAAGACAAGGTAGAAAAAAATCACTCAATCAGAGACCAACAACAACAAAAAATTTAGAAAAGGAGGACAGAGGAGAAACAAGATGGCAGCATAAGCAAGAGTTGTACCAACTGCCTCCCACAACCAGATCAAAATTACAACTAAAATACAAAACAACCATCGCTCAGAACCTCCTGAAATCTAGCTGAAAGGAAGCCCTACAACCAGGGAACTGAAGAAGCACTGAGACCGGTAGGACGGGAGGAGACATGGTGGATCTGGGCTGAATCCCAGAGACAAGGCTGTGGGTCCACACCCAGTGCCGTGGTTTAAACCTGAGAGAGATATCTTGGCAGTGGAGGTTTCCCAGAGGAGCAAGGGGTCCCAGCCCCACATCAGGCAGCCCAGCCCAGGGTTCTGGGTTAGGAAGAGAAGTCCTCACAACTTTGGCTGTAAAAACCAGTGGGGACTTTCACTGAGTGAGCAGAGGCAGCTGGAGTCCCAGGCAGCTCCTATTAAAGGGCCCGTGCACGGACTCACTCAGATGTGCCCCCTCTGAGCTCCAGTGCTGGACAGCAGCTTGAAAGGAACCTAGAATATTTGGGGAGGAACTAACTTGCTTGAAATCAGGGTGAGAGGTGGAGGGGCAGCTTTCTTCCAGGCAGAAGAGCTCGCAGAGGCCATTGCTCCTTTGGTGAACCCTCCCACCACAGAGCCAGCAGGCACCATATTTGAATCTCCAGCACCTGACCCACACCTTTGCTCCTGCCCCTTGATTCCCAGAGACCCCACCCCTCCCTACCTGCAAGCTCATCTGGGCCATTTCCAGTGGCTTTTCTGTGAAAGTGGCCTCTCTAGCCTCATGCTCAGGGCTTTCCTAAAATCTCTCAAACAAGCAGCAGCCTGTCCCCTATGGCTAGATAAATAGCCCCAGGCCTGGCAGTAGTGGCAGCCTGCATTGGTTCATAGCTTGGCCTCTTCTGGATACCTCCAAGCCCAGCACAAGTAGCAGCTATCTACATATTGCTGTGTATCTCATGCTGGGTGGCACTGGGCAAGGCACTGTCAGAGGCTGACTTTGCACCTCTCGGGAGGCCCCAGAGACAGTGCACCTGGTGGTCAGACTCGACCACGCTGGATTACAACCCTATGACATCCACAAATGACACACTCAAGGGGCGCACTTGATGAACGTCAAAGCTCCCTGCTCCACAGGGGTATCTCCAGCACAGCAGCTCTTTGGCTGTAGCTGCACCTGGTCTTCACAGCCGACTGTTCTGGGGGTCAATTCCTCCCAGTGATGCCAATAGCAACCAAGGCTCAACTATAACAGAATAGTGCAAACAGCCCATAGAGGGGAACACCTAAAAGGCCCAGCTCAGGTGACTGGGGAGGCTGAGCCACTGGACCCTACAGGACACCTACTACACAAAGCGACTCAACAATTTCCAGGAGACATAGCAGCTCTACCTAATACATAAAAACAAACACCTGGAAGCAGCCAAAATGTGGAGGCAAAGGAACATGTCACAAAGGAAAGAACAGAAGAAATCTCCAGAAAAGGAACTAAATGAAATAGGACCAAGCAAGCTACTAGATACAGAGTTCAGAATTACAGTTATAAGGATGTCCAAGGATATTAATAAGACTATTATGAAAACAAGTGAAACCATCAATGACTTGATAAAGTACCAATCAGAAATGAAGGCTACACAACCTGAAATGAAGAATAATTTACAGAGAGACAACAGTAGAGTAGAGAACGCTGAGAATCAAATCAGTAATTTGGAATATGAGGAAACAAAAAACATTCAACCAGAAGAGAAAAAAAGAAAAAATATGAAGATGGTGTACAGAGTCTCTGGGACAACTTGAAGAGGCTCAACGTTCATATTATTGGGGTGCCAGAAGGAGAAGAAAGAGAGCAAGAAATTAAAAACCTATTTGAAAAAAATAATTACAGAAAACTTCCCCCACCTGGGGAAAGAAATAGACTTACAAGTCCAGGAAGCACAGAGGGTCCCAAAGAAGAGGAACCCAAAGAGGTCCACAGCAAGACACATCATAATTAAAATGCGAAAGGTTAAAGACAAAGAGAGAATCTTAAAAGCAGCAAGAGAAAATCAGTTAGTTACCTACAAGGAAGCTCCCATAATACTGTCAGTTGTTTCCTCAACAAAAACCTTTCAGGACAGAGGGAGTGGCAAGAAATATTCAAAGTGATGAAAAACAAGAACCTACAACAAAGATTGCTCTACCCAGCGAAGCTATCATTTAGACTTAAGGTCACATAAAGAGCTTCTCAGACAAGAAAAAGCTGAAGGAGTTCATCACCACCAGACCAATACTACATGAAATGTTGAAGGGTCTTCTCTAAGAAGAAGCTAATGAACAAAAGAATTTGACAAACTAAATAGATCCAGAGACATTGACACATGCAACAGATAATCATATTTCAGAGGAAAGCAGGAAGGGGGGGTGGAGGGTGGGAAGAGATTAACCAAAATTACATGCATATATACATAACCCATGGACAAAGACAACAATGGGGTGAAGGCCTGGGGAGGGGGGTGGGAGCGAGGTGGAGGGGGTCAGTTGTGGGGGGGGGGAATGGGACACCTGTAATACTTTCAGCAATAAAGATAAATTAATATAAATATAAATAAATAAATAATAAATAAATAAAAATTAAAAAAGGAGGACAGTCTACGGGATTTGTGAGACAGCATGAAACTTAACAATATTTATATTATAGGAATGCCAGAGGAGGTTGAAGGTAAGTAGGGGTTAGAGACCTGTTTGATGAAATAATGGGAGAAAACTTCCCTAATCTGGTCAAGGAAAAAGTCACACAAGTTCAGGAGGCACAGAGGGTCCCAAGCAAGAAGAATCCACAGAGGCCCAGGCCCTGACACATCATAATTAAGATGCCAAAAATTCAAGACAAAGAGAGAACCTTAAAGGAAGCTAGAGAAAAGCAATCTGTTACCTACAAAGGAACTCACATAAGGCTGTCAGCTGATTTCTCATCAGAAACTCTATAGGCCAGAGGGGAATGGCATGAAGTATTCAAGGTAATGCAAAACAAGGATCTGAAACCAAGACTCCTCTATCCAGCAAGATTATCAATCAAGATAGATGTTGAAATGAAGAGCTTCACAGACTAAAAACGGCTAAAGAACTTTATCACTACAAAACCAGCATTACGGGAAATGTTAAAGGGACTGCTATAATTAGAAGTAGAAATAAAGAGAATGAGAAACATAGGAATAAAGAAACAAAATGGCAGTAGATAAGTATCTTTCAATAATAACCTTAAATGTAAATGGATTACATGCCCCAATAAAAAGATATAGGGTGGCTGGATGGATAAGAAAATAGGACCCAAATATATGCTATCTACAGGAGACCCACCTCAGAACAAAAGACTCACACAGGATGACAGTGAAGGAATGGAAAAAAATGTTCCATGAAAATGGAAATGAAAAAAAAAAAAGCTGGGGTAACAATACTCATATCAGACAAAATAGACTTCAAAATGAAGACCACACCAGAGACAAGAAAGGTCATTACATAATAGTAAATCAGCCCAACAAGAGGATATAACCCTGATAAACATATGCACCCAATATAGGAGCACCTAAATTTATTAAAAAAAAAAAAACCTAGAGGACTTTAAGGGAGAGATCAACAGCAATATAGTCATACTAGGGGACTTTAACACCTCACTGACTTCACTGGATAGGTCTTCCAGACAAAAAATCAACAAGGAAACAGTGACCCTAAATGACACACTAGATCAGATGGACTTAATTGACATTTACAGAACATTACACCCCAACGCTGCAGAATATACATTCTTCTCAAGTGCACATGGGACATTCTCAAAGAGACCACATGTCAGGACACAAAACAAGTCTCTGCAAGTTCAAGAAGATTGAAATCATATCAAGCATCCTCTCGGACCACAGTGGCATGAAATTAGAAATCAACTACAATAAAAACACTAAAAAACATTCAAACACATGGAGGCTAAAAAGCATGTTTTTAAACAATGAATGGGTTACCAAAGAGATCAAGAATGAAATCAAAAACTTCCTGTAAAGCAATGAAAATGAACACACAACTCCAAATCTATGGGACACAATGAAAGCAGTTTTGAGAGGGAAGTTCATAGCACTATAAGCTTACCTCAAAAAACAAGAAAAACTTCTAGTAGACTCTCTAACCCTACAACTTAAAAACTTAGAAAGAGGACGAGAAAAGCCTAGAGTAAGTAGAAGGAAAGAAATAATAAAGATCAGAGCAGAAAAAAAATGACATAGAGACTAAAAAAACAGTACAAAAGATCAATGAAACCAAGAGCTGGTTCTTTGAAAAGATAAACAAGATTGATGAATCTTTAGCCAGGCTCATCAAGAAACAAAGAGAGAGGACCCAAATAAACAAAATCAGAAATGAAAGAGGTGAAATAACAACTGACCCAACAGAAATAGAAAGAACTGTAAGAAAATACCATGAACAACTACATGCCACCAAGCTGAACAACGTGGATGAAATGAATAAATTCCTAGAAAAATACAACCTTCCAAAACTCAATCAGGAAGAGTCAGAAAGCCTAAATAGTCCCATAACTGTTGATGAAGTTGAAACAATAATCAAAGGGCTCCCAGCACACAAAAGTACTGACCCAGATGGCTTCACAGGGGAGTTTCACCAAATATTCAAAGATGAATTAACACCTATCCTCCTCCTCAACTATTTCAAAAAATCCAAGAGGAAGGAACACTTCCACACTCTTTTTACAAGGCCAGCATTAGCCTAATTTCAAAATCAGATAAAGACACTTCAAAGAAAGAGAATTACAGGCCAATGTGGAGAATCTTTAAGATGGCCACTGAGGAGTACAGATGAGGTCTCCTGGGATCGCTTCCAGGAACCACAGACCTTCTTTGCACACGAAGACTCTGTGCTTGCGTCTACAACAGCACTGAGAATGTTCCGGGAGAAGCGTGATCAGGGGCGATTCTTGCAGTTCTGTTAAGGGGCCATCTGCATAAAAGGAGCAGTTAATCTAATTCAAAGTTTGATAGTTACAAAGTTTTTAGAGAACATTTTGGTATGATTAACAGCAGGGAGGGAATGAACAAGCTTTGCTTTGTTAGGAGCTTCAATAAATATGCCGAGGAGTCTCGGGACTCTTGGTCCTAATGGCCTTGAGCCTTCAAGCTCTCAGCTCAAATACATTTCTCATGTCCGTGTCTTCTTTAAGTCCACAGATTGATCAGCAACAGGCCAATATCCCAGATTAACATAGATGCTAAAATCCTCAAGAAAATATTAGCAAATTGGATCCAGCAATATATTAAAAAGATCATACACCATGACCAAGTGGGATTTATTCCAGAGATGCAAAGCTGGTACAATATTCGCAAATCAATAAATGGGATACATCACATAAACAAATTGAAAGACAAAAATCATATGATCATATAAATAGATGCAGAAAAAGCATTTGAGAAAATCCAACACCCATTTTTGATAAAAACTTTCAGCAAAGTAGAAATAGAGGGATCATACCTGAACATAATAAAGGTCATATATGACAAACCTACAACCAACATCATACTCAATGAGCAAAAACTAAAACCACTTCCCCTAAGAACAAGAACAAGACAGAGGTGTCCATTTTCACCACTCTTATTCAACATAGTACTGGAAGTCCCAGCTACAGTGATCAGACAAGAAGAAAACATAAAAGGCATCCAAATTGGAAAGGAGGTAACAAAAATGTCATTATTTGCAGATGACATGATATTGTACATAGAAAATCCTAAAGATTCCACCAAAAACTACTAGATTTAGTAAATGGATTCAGCAAGGTAGCAGGATACAAAATTAACATCCAGAAATCAATGGCATTTTTATACACCAACAATGAACTCTCAGAGACAGAAACTAAAAAAAAAATCCCATTTACCATTGCAATTAAAAAATAAGATACCTAGGAATAAACTTAACCAAAGATGTAAAAGACCTTTACTCAGAAAACTACAGGACACTGAAAAAAGAAATAGAGGAAGATATAAACAAATGGAAAAATACACCATGTTCGTGGTTTGGAAGAATTAAATCATTAAAATGTCCATACTACCCAAAGCAATCTATAAATTCAATATAATCCCTATTAAAATACCAACAGCATATTTCACAGATCTGGAACAAACACTTCAAAAATTTATATGGAACAAAAAACACCCTGAATAGCCACGGCAATTTTGAGAAAGAAGAACAAAGTTAGAGAGATCACAATACCACATATCAAGTTATACTACAAAGCCACTGTAATGAAAACAGCCAGGTACTGACACAAGAATAGACATATAGATCAATGGAAAGAACAGAGAACCCAGAAATTGACCCAAGCCATTATACTCAATCAATATTTGACAAAGGAGGCAAGACCATACAATGGAGTAAAGACAGTCTCTTCAATAAATGGTGTTGGGAAAATTGGACAGGTACATGCAAAAAAATGAAACTAGACTATCAACTTATACCATGCACAAGAATGAACTCAAAATGGATTTTAAAAAAAATTAAATGTAAGTCATAAAACCATAAAAATCTTAGAAAAAAATGTAGGCAATAAAATCTCAGATATCTCTCCTAGCAATATGTTTGCTGATACATCTCCTAGGGCAAGAGAAACTATGGAGAAAATAAACAAATGGGACTGCATCAAAATAAAAAGCTTCTGCACAACAGAAAAACCATCAACAAAACGAAAAGTGAGCCCACTGTATGGGAGAACAGAACATATTTGCCAATGACACATCTGATAAAGGGTTAATATCCAAAATATATAAGGAACTCATACAACTTAACAAAAGGAAGACAAACAATACAATTAAAAAATGGGCAAAGGACCTGAATAGACACTTCTCCAAAGAGGACATACAGATGGCCAAGAGACATATGAGAAAATGCTCAACATTGCTAATCATCAGAGAGATGCAAATTGAAACCACAATGAGGTATCACTTCACACCTGTCAGAATGGCTGCCATCAACAAATCAACGAACGACATGTGCTGGCGAGGGTGTGGAGAAAGGGGAACCCTAGTACACTGCTGGTGGGAATGCAGACTGGTGCAGCCACTGTGGAAAACAGTATGAGGTTCCTCAAAAAATTAAAAATTGGCCCGGCTGGACGTGGCTCAGCGGTTGAGCGTAGACCTAGGATCCAGGCAATTGGGGTTCGATTCCCCGTCAGGGCACATGCCCGAGTTGTGGGCTCAATCAGTGACTCTCTCATCATTGATGTTTCTATCTCTGTCTCTCCCTCTCCTTTCCTCTCCCTGAAATCAATAAAGATATATTTCAAAAAAAAAAAATTAAAAATTGACCTGCCATTTGACCCAGTGATCCCACTCCCAGGAATACATTCTGAGAAACCTGAAACACCAATCACAAAGAACTTATGCACCTCTATGTTCATAACAGTGCAATTTACAATAGCTAAGATTTGGAAACAGCCCAAGTGCCCATCAGTAGATGAGTGGATAAAAAAGCTGTGGCACATTTACACCCTGGAATACTATGGAGCTGTAAAAAAGAAGTATATTTTAGCCTTTGGCACAGCATGGAGGGAACTAGAGAGTATTATGCTAAGTGAAATAAGCCAGTCAGAGAAGACAAGTATCACATGATTGCACTTATATGTGGAATATAATAAACAAAATAAACTGATGAACAAAATGGATCCAGAAACATAGAAGCATGGAACAGACTGAGGGATCTCAGAAGGAAGGTGGTAGGGGGAGATGGGTGGGGAGAGATTAATCAAAGAACTTATATGTTTGCCCAGCCAGGCGTGGCTCAGCGGTTGAGCGCCTAGGATCCAGGCGATCAGGGTTCGATTCCCGGTCAGGGCACATGCCTGGGGTGTGGGCTTCAGCCAATCAATGACTCTCTCATCATTGATGTTTCTATCTCTCTCTCTCTCCCTCTCCCTTCCTCTCTCTGAAATCAATAAAGATATATTTGAAAAAAAAAAGAACATATGTTTATAAGCATAACCCATGGACACAGACATTGGTCTGGGGAATGCCTCGGGGTGGGGTGGATGTGGGGATCAATGGGGGTAAAAAGGGGACATCTGTAATATTTTCAACACTAAAGATCAAGAAACTTTAAATAAATAAATAAATAAATAAATAAATAAATAAATAATAAATAAAATGTTAGCAATAAGTCCATCTGTGTATATGGGTGCTTCTTATACTATTTTTCTAAATTTGAAAATATTGCCAGATAAAAAGTTGAAAAGAAACTAAATACATTTCGATGCCCCCCAATTTTTAAGTTAAAGAAAAATAACACAACCGATACTATGTATTCATCTTAAGAAATAAAATATTACTAATGTAGTTGAAAATCATATTGAGCAACCTGAATATTGAATATGCTATTTGGGAAAAACGAATAAAGCACTGTTTCCATAGAAATAAATAAGATATAGATTAGCTACATATGTAAATATGTTTCAATGTCCCTCTTCATATTATCTTCCATCTAGAGCCGGCTAATATGTGTTTACAATGCTTAAAGTTCAGCATTTACCATATGGTCCTAATGATTTAAAAACCATAAAAGTATAGTCACAAATATTATATCATTACTACAAGGAAATATACAAAACTGAATTTTATTTTCTGCTTTATAAATTTATGTATTTTCCAAACTTTCTCTAATAAGCATATATTAATATTATCAAAATAGTTGCAGTTTTTAAAATTGGCCTATATAATTTTGCATGTATCATATGGTCACAATCAGTAAAACTGTAGACAACAAAAGAATGAAAGGAAATATACCAAAAATGGTTATTTATGAATGATGAGAACATATTGTTTCCTTCTTTCAACCCCTCCATATTTTTCTAATTACTGATATAATAATAAAATATCAATTTTCTTTTTTCATTGATGAGAGTTATAGATTATTTTTTAAATGAGGTCCTCACCTCACTGTATGTACCAAAATCAATTCCAGGGATTTTAAAGAGTTAATTTTTAAAACTGTACAGGATTTGAAGAATACAAAATCAAACCTCTTGAAAGGAATAGTTTTCTAAACTTAAAAAATACTGAGAGCCCTGGCTGGTTTGGCTCAGTGGTTAGAGCGTCGATCCTTGGACCAAAGGGTCACGGGTTCAATTCCCGATCAAGCGCATGTAACTGGGTTGCAGGCTCCATCCCGGCCCTGGTCAGGGCAATGTGTCTCTCTCACATCAATGTTTCTCTCTCCGCACCTTCCACTCTCTAAAAAAAAAAAAATCAATGAAAAAAATATCCTCAGGTGAGGATTAACAACAACAACAAAAATACTAAGAGAAATACTAAAAGAAATCACAAAAAAATACTTGCTATATAAAATTCTGCTAAGCACAAAGTCAGAATATTGTGTCAAGTCCCACGGATGTAAACTCACACTCAAAGAAATGCTGACATAAGGCTCCTTCACCCTTCAGCCGGTTTGACTTAATCTGCCTCCAGTCCCCTCGCCTTGGCGGTTTGTGTTGGCCCCTGGTTATTCATTTCCTCTGCCACCTCTCCTGTAACACAACCTGAGGGGTTCTAGTGCAACAGGCACCTCTCTTTACCTTGACATAAAGCAATTTCAGTTCTCAATACTCTCCATCCATCTGCCTTTGCTTCCTGACTCTCCCAGAGATCAAAGCTAGAGAATGACACTATCCTTCCTTTATCCCTCTTCCTGGCAGGAGGAGAGAGGCTTCTCCTTCCATCTTGGCCAAGTACCCCTATAGAACAGCCGGCGTGGCTGTTCTCCTCTCTCCAGGATGGTGTCTTTGTCTGTGGTTGCTGTTCCATCTCCAGCAGCGAGGCAGACCACATGCTGATCCCTACCGCCAGCTGCCATCTCATCTTAGCTTTCTCTTCTCCCCTGAGAATTCCCTGACTTTCAGGCACATGGTATTCTTTCCTGTCCTTGCTCAGCCTGGGTCCTTATGTTTAGGGAGCTTTCACAATCTCTCCCCTTTACTTAACATCACCCTGGTTTGCCCTTGGGCACTGAGGTCTGTAGCTCTCCCTGAATGAGTTCCCTACTGTCATATATGCCATCACATAGAACTATAGAAAAGAGAGTGCATCCTGAAAAGTACTTGAGACAGCTGACTAGGGACATACAGCTTCCACCAGGAGGAAAACAGATCATGGGGTTCTAAGTCCCAGGAGATCTTGGTTTTAATTCCCATTTGGAGTCTCAAGCCTGTGAATCATGCTCACCCAGGTGGAAATTTTACTTTGGTATAGATTCATGGAGAGAAAATAAAATACACACACACACACAGGGTAGGGACAAAAGTAGGTTTACAGTTGTGAATACATGAAACACAGAGTTTATTCCTGTATTATTATTGACTAATTATTATATTATTTTCCATCTGAACAACTGTAAACTTATGGTTTTGCCCCCCCTCCCCGTGCGTGTGTGTGTGTGTGTGTGTGCGCGCGCGCCTGTGTGAAATGTTCATTTAGATAAGACTCTCTTTTCCACCTCTTCTCCACATTTTAAAATCAGACATCTCATCAGGGTCTGGAATAAATGCCATCTCTTTCAGAAAGTCTTCTCTAATCTTTGAGATAAATATGATTGCTCCTCCTTCTCAAATCCCTTTGTCCTATACTCATACATTTCTTGAGCAGAATAGATGCTGCCCATCCCTTGCTATGATGCCCATCCGTCCCCTCCCATTCTCAGCCTGTTGCTGAGGCCTCAGCATGTGCAAGGCTCAGCTTGGTCAATTTATAGCATGAATTGAATCGACCCAAGTGAAGTTGCTTGCAGGTTTAGAGCCATCAAAGTAATAATTCTCTGTGAATTCTGCTGAGTAAAACTTCTATCCAGACCACAGAGCTCTGTTGTCCAGGGCTCTTTGGTGCCCCACATTTCCGCTCTCTCTATCATGACCTGGTCTCTATCAAGCCCAGAACACAGGAGCCTAGCATAGTTCTTGTAACACGAATGGGTTACTAGCACAGCTCATTTTTTTTCTTCCCCTCATTTTATGTCAGGTCTCTAGAGGCAGAACCTAAGATGGGGTTCTTGGGCAAGTGATATATTGAGGAAATGTTCTCAGAAGAAACCCAAGGGTGAGGAAGGAGAAAAGCAGGAGAGGGCAGGGGAAGAAGCTCTGCAAGGATGTCAGGGGAAATCTAACCACAGCCTGATCTCTTGGGAGCCCTGGGGCATCAAGTGTCCAGAGGCAAGGGGCTGGGCTGTTAGCCTCCCCCATTGGTCAGCCATGGGCCAAGATGCTTCCTTAGGGGGCAGGACTTGTTACCTCCCACACCTCCAGCTTCCAGCAGGCAAGGGCATGCCTCCAGGCAAGAGTACAGGTGTGAGCTACTAGCTGCCAGTACCCACAGTATCTAGGAGATGGGTGCACTATCCAGTATAGGGGATCTGTTACACTCCCAGCTATAGACGGAATGTTTGTGTCCCCCTATTCATATGTTAAAGACCTAATCCCCAATGTGGTGGTGTTTGGAGATGGAGCCTTTGGGAGGTAATTGGGTTTGGACGAGATCTTGGGATGGCAGCCCCCATGATGAGACTGGTGCTCTTATAAGGGAATGAAGAGACCAGAGCTCACTCTTGGCCATGTGAGGATACAGTCAGAAGACAGCTGTCTACAAGCTGGGAAGCAGATTCCCACCATCACCCCACCATGCTGGCACCTGAATCGCAGACTTCCAGCTTCCAGAACTATGAGAAAGAAATGTTCCTTGTTTAAGCCATCCAGTCTATGGAATCTTTTTATGGCAGCCCTAACTGACTAGGACAGCACCCTTTACTTTTTCTCTACCGCACATAATTTCTTTTGACAGGCCCTTCACTAGCCTACTTTCACTTTTTTTTAAACCTTCATAGTTGGACATGAACACAACCAACTAATTCCAATTTTAATCAACAAGGTTGAATCCCCAGACTACTTACTTCCACGATTAGACAAGGGGTTATTTTGAATTTTCATCACAGAATTTTAGAGACCATATTCTCTTGTTTTTTCATTTCATAGATGAGGAAACTGAGGTACAAATAGGATTTACTTTTTCCAGCAAATCTGGGAACAAGACCAAGCCTGAGGCTACCTTTCAGGCAAGAGCTCTTTTGCCATACCTCTATTCCTCCTTACATCATTGCATTGTAAGTATTGTGCTAAGATTTTTCTAATTAATCATTATTGGAAGTGACCATTAAATTCAATGCTTGGAAAAAAGTTGCATGCCAGGAATAGTATTCCCTCCTGCGGTTTATGTCTTAGATGAGGACATGGAGTTAAGCCAGATATAGAACCTACTTAAACCTTACAGTTTTAGACCAAACTTGAACCTTCTGGAGTTCATTTATTTATTTTTGGCAATGTGCAGCTTCCTGATTCTTGGAAAGTTTCTGGCTCATTTAGAAGGAAAACTCATGAGACTTTTTATGCATTGAGTGGCTCTTATAAAACAATCTTTTGAAGTATAAAGTGTAAATGAATAAGAAACAGAAAACTGAAGTTCTCCTCAAATACACATGGATGTAATCATTACAAAAACAGCACACTAGGCAAAATGTATAACTTTCTTGTGCCCTAAACAATGCAGAAATAGTCTTGTGCTCAGCAGATCCCAAACGTGCTAGAGTTTTCCCTTTGTCTGAGACTCTCCTTAACTATGTGGTGACTTAGGTTAGTGGTAAAGGGTACCAGAAAGAGCATGGTCTTGGCTAAACCCATTCCACTCTGTCTCAAGCATTCCTCTTGCAATATGCCCTACACGTAAAGGTTCTTTCTGCTCCCAAACACAAACTGGTCCAAATAACCCATCAGGAAATCAGTTTTTAGGCTAAAAGAATGTGGTCATTTAGTCTCATGACCATTGAGGGCCAATTAGGAAGACTGCTTTTCCTAAGGGCACAATACTCTGAAGACTGAATGCCATGGAAGAGCACAGGTGATTTCTTTTGACACAGTTTAAATATTTTTGCTTCTTATTTGACCTTCAATCATCTAGAAGGCCAGCTAGTCCCTACCTTGGCCCACTCTGCAGCTCTCTCTTAGCCAAAGTTCAGCTCAAGGCTCCAAGATTTCTTACCAAGTTCCTCTGTGCTGGGTAGTAGGAAAAATAGTCCTCTTCCTTGATATATGGTTTACCTGTTGAAGCAAAGAGCAAATATAAGCAATTGTCTAATACCCAGAAATTCACTTTTGGTTCTTCTAGTCAATTGGTTATAAATTCACCACACACATCACTCTTCTGCAACATGATCCAGGGAGAGTATTTTAAATTCTCCCTCCACCACACCCCTCCCACACAACTACAACAAATTTTCAAGACAATTTTAAATTATGTTCACAAGCTTTTAAATATTCTGGTCTCCCTACTATTTTGAAAGACGGTAGATACAGCATTGCTGAGTACATTAGCTTTGTGGCCTTGGGTAAGTTACTCAACATTTCTGAACCTAAGTTTCCTCATCTGCACACCAGAGTAACACTGGTTAGCTTGCTGGGTGGTTATGAAGGTAAAATGAGTTAATGTTCCAAAATGTCCAGCCCATAGTAGGTACTCAAAAAAGAAACAATTATGATTATTACTGTTTTAGTGTCATCTGCTCTTCACTGCAGATTGTGCAAGAGTATTCAAATCTTGTGGTCCCTCTACTGGTAGCTGATGCCAATCTCAGAACCATTCCTCTGAGCTGGCACCACAGGTCCCTTGCTGCACTTTCCCTCCTCCTGCCCCCTCAAACTCAGTCACAGTGAGGAGAGTGTAGACTCATGAGAAGCTGAAATGACTTTTTCAAGTGTTCCCAATATGGGATAGGCCCTCCTGAGTAAGGAGACACTGGAATTAGCACTTTTTACTTGTTATTTCTTCAGGTTTTGAGTGGAGATGGGGGACTATTTTGAAGCATCGGCTCTTTTCCTTCTCCCAACTCACTTCTGCACCTCTGCCTTTAAAAAAAACATCAGCCATTGGCTGCTGCATGATCTAGTTCCCACCAGAGATGCTAGCTAAATTCCCAGGTAATTCCAGCTGAATATTAGGCACCTGGAAATGTGGGCCTGGAGTTCAGAAAAGGGGAAGAAGATGGAGACATAGATTTAGACATTGCTTTAGTCAGGTTGGACTGCTATAAAACAAAAATGCCATAAACTGCGTGGTTAAACAACAAACTTTTATTTCTCACAGTTCAGGAGACTGAGAAATCTGAGTTTCAGGAAATAGCAGATCTGGTGTCAGGTAAGAGCTCACTTCCTGGCTTGTAGACAGTTGTCTGCTCCCTGTATCTTCACATGGCAGAGAGATGGGAGCTAACTCTCTTTTTCTTCTTATAAAGACAATAATCTTTTTTTCTTTAAAACCTCACCTGAAGATATTTTTCCTTTGCTTTTCAGAGAGAGTGGAAGGGAGGGAAGGAGGAAGAGAGAGAGAAACATTGATGTGAGAGAAGCACATTGATTGTCTGCCTCCTGCATGCACCCTGACCAGGGGCAGGGAGCAAACCCACAACCCAGGTACATGCCCTTGACCTGGATTCAAACCAGCAACCCTTCGGTGCACAGGCTGACACTCTAACCACTTACCCACATCAGCCAGGACAAGGATAATAATCTTATCATGAGCTCCACCTTCATGGCCTAATTACTTCCCAAAGGCCCCACCTCCTAATCCATCACATTAGGGCTTCCCTGTACTATATGAATTTGGTAGAGACACATTAAGTCCATAGTAGGTATCCTTGGGGTGGGTACAGCCTTTGAGGTGATAATAGAGCTAATAGATCATATGTAATATGCAATATAATTAATAGTATGTAGCAGCCAAGAAAACTTTGAAAAATAAAAATAATGAGAGAGGAGGTCACCCTAGAAGATGTTAAAACATACTGTAAAATCAGTTTAAAAAAAAAAAAAAATCTAGTACGGCTCCTAAGAAAACAAAATAGGCAGTCCAGACCATAGTACAGACATAACTTCATATGTGATCAGTAAATGGTGCCAGGTCATGTAATTGGTTAGTTATTTTAGAAAATCTAAGTAAGTCTTGAGGCAAAAGCAGTTAGTGCTTAGCAAATATTCTAAGGGATCCCCAAACCCAGTTGGAAGCGAAAGATTGAGATGATGGAACTGCAGGCAGAGCATCCTAGGTCTCTGAGTCACCTCTTGGAGGCCCATCACAAAGGAATGCCACCTGACCCGCAATGGGTTTGACATCAGTGAGAATTAAGGCTTTGTTGTGTTAAGGCATTGAAATTTCAGGGTTTCACAGTTGTAGTAGCTAGTGTTAATTATCTCAGATCAAACACCTTCACACCTTACACCACACATCAAAATCAAAATAAATTCTAATTAGAATAAGAAATAAAATGTTAAAACCTGGAAGAAAATCAAGGTAAATGCTTATTCAATTGCTGGAAAGGTTTTTCTAGACCTAAAAGCAGTAGAAGAGATTACAAAAACAATAACAACAACAACAAAAATCCATAGTTTAACTGCATAAAAAAATTTAATTCTGTTTAAAACCTATTTGAATTGTTAAAAAAATTGAATAAGAAACAAAAAGGGTATACTTGCAACAAATATGATAAAGAATTAATATCATTAATATATAAAGAGCTCATAAAAATGGAGGCCAAGAAGAAAGGATTATCTGAAGCAAATCTTCCATCATGGTTGGCTTGTCCTGATACCTGAAATGTTTCAGAGTTCCTTTTCTGCCAATTGGAGTGTGATCTGTACATGCAAACTGTATTTAACATTGGCTCAAATCCAGCCTCATTTGTAAAGACAATCTGCCACAAAGAAAAGACTATTATAGTGCTTCATGCAGCCAAATGCCCATAATGTTCCTAGTATGTGCTACTGGAAGTTCTCCACATTACAGCACCCCTCTGTTGGTGCAAGAAATTTAGAATTGATTATACCCCAACCTCCTTCTTGGGAGCTCAAGAGTAATGCTAAGATTGTCCCCAGGAACAGAGCTGGAGCAGACAATGAAGAAATTTGAGGCCATTTAAAAAAAATAATCCAGTTTGATTTCATTTGGTCATTAAATTATATTACTGAGCCTATTATCCGGTGCTAGTCACTTTCTATGAATTACCTTGTTTAATCCTCACAACAATCCTACAGTTAGATATTATTTAGCCTCTTTTTCAAATAAACAAACTGAAGTTCAAACTGGTGAAATAATTTGGCCAACATTATCCAAGGAACTAGCAGAGCCAAGGTTTGAACCAGGATGTGTTTGATTGCAAGGGCATGTACCTGATCCCTGCTCACACTGCAATGGATAAATACAAAGGCATGGGTATGACTTCTGCTGCCAGCTATGTTCTGGCCTAACAACTAAGGAAAACCCAGGAAAAAAACCCCATATGAAACAGTAGTTATAAGATATTGGATATCAGAGAGAGAAAAACAGTGATCCTTTTGAGAATGGACACAAGTCCTATGATTGCCCCACCTAACTGCCCAGAGAGATCCCAGGTCACATTACAACCGAGGGGAAACGAGGCAGAGCCCAGCAGTCTCCTGAGTTGAGGAGATGAAGGTGGCATGCCAAAGTCGCTAGAATTCACAGACCAGAGACTAGAAAATAGAAGACTACACATAAAAAGAGAGCTCTGGAGATCTGTAGAAAGTCCTCTTTGAGTCTTTAACTAAGTTCTGATCAGTATATATATATATGTGATTAAACAATCCAAGACCAAGGAAAGAGGAAAAATTAGAGGAAAAGATTTCTGAATTCACACAAGGCTGAAAATAGTTCTTGTCTTCAATAGCCAGATTGGAAAACCTCAGAATTCATGGGCACTGGGAAAAGTACCAGGAAAGGTTTTGCCTAATTTAGGAGACAGAATTAGCCCTAAAATAAATCTGTTCTGGTTCAGTCTAAGAAAGCTTAAAAGTAAGACCCCCCCCAAAAATCAAACTGATCCTAAGTAACTTAGCTGCATCTTAGAATAAAGTTTGAGAATTTTATAGAAATAAAAATTATATTCAGCACCCAAGGTAAAGTTCACAATATTTGGCATCTAATAAAAAATTAGATATAAAAATTGTAGAAGAATAAGATGCATAAATCAGGAGAAAAACCAATCAATTGAAACTGACCCAGAAATGACACAGACGATAGAATTAATAGCCAAAAAGATATTAAAGCTATTTTTGTAACAGCATTCCGTATGTTCGAGTAGCTAAAGAAAAGATTGAACATGCTTAGTAGAGATAAAGAAGATGTAAAAAGGGCCCAAATCATATATCTAGAGATTTATTTATTTATTTTAAAATAAGTTTTTATTGATTTCAGAGAGAGGAAGGGAGAGGGAGAGAAAGGTAGAAGCATTAATGATGAGAGAGAGTCATTGATCAGCCACTTCCTGCACACTCCCTACTGGGGATTGAGCCAGAAACCCGGCCATGTGCCCTGACCGGGAATCTAACTGTGACCTCCTAGTTCATAGGTTGACACTCAACCTCTGAGTCTCACTGGCTGGGCAAGATTAAAAAACTACAATGTCCGATACGAAAAATGAACTGGATGGGATTAGACATTACAGAGAAAAGAATAGTGAACTCAAAGACACAGCAATAGAAACTATCCAAAATAAAATACTGAGAGGGAAAAAAAACCCTGAAAAATAATAAACAGAACATCAGTGAGCTGTGGGACAACTTCAAGAAGCCTAATACACAATTGATACAATAATTGAAATCCTCCCAAAATGAAAGAACAATAAAAATGTTGAAGAAATAATAGCTAGAAATTATCTAAACTTGTTGAAAATTATGTACTCACATATCCAAAAAGCTCAACAAGCTTCAAGTGCAAAAAACATGAAGAAAAATACACCAAGACACATCATAATCGATCACTTTAAATAGTGCAGCTAATAATTCTACAAAGGACATAAAATGAAATTCTAAAACACAGAACTAATTTATAAGAAGGCAGAAAAAGAATACAGAAAACAAATAGCAAATTAAAAAAATCACATTAAATATATATGGTCTAAATTCCCTCAGAAAATAGCAGAGATTGACAGATTGGATAAATAAAGCAAAGTCCAACTATCGGCTGCCAACAAGAAACTCACTTTAAATATAAATCCACAAATATTGAAAAGGAAATGGATAGTAAAGGCTATACCATGCTGCATTAGATTCCTAGGGCTGCCATAATAAATTACCACAAACTTAGTGATTGAAAACAAGGTGTTGGCAGAGTTGCTTTCCTTCTGGAGGCTCTAGGGGCAAATACATTTTCTTGCCTTTTCCAGGTTCTAGAGGCCACCCACATTCCTTGGCTCATGCCCCTTTCATATTCAAAGCCAGCCTTTTGCCAGTTGAAAAATCTTTCTCACCTCACATCTCTCTGACTCTGGGCTGTCTCCCTCTTTCTCTTACAAGGACCCTTGTGATTATACTGGGATCTCCTGGATCACCCAGCATAATCTTCCTATTTTAAGGTCAGCTGATTAGCATTTTCAATTCCATCTGCAACCCTAATTCTCTTCCTCCATGCTATCCAACATGTTCACAGGTTTCAGGGATTAGACATAGACATCTTTGGGGAGTCATTATTCTGCCTACCCCACCATCCATACACAAAATCCCCCACGTCTTGTCAATTACAAGGATTAAACAAATCTTATTTTTTCGAGAATATTTTTTTAAAGGTACATCATGGGAGCTTCACCAAATTTGATTTGGGTAAGAAAGTTGGTGAACAGGAAAAACGTTGCTTTAATTCTTGGCATAAAACATCACCAGTGCCCAGCCAGCATGGCTCAGCTGTTCAGCATTGAACCTAGGATCCAGATCACGGTTCAATTCCCAGTCAGAGCACATGCCTGGGTTGTGGGCTCCATCCCCAGTAGGAGGCATGCAGGAGGCAGCCAATCAATGACTCTCTCATCATGGATGTTTCTATCTCTCTCTCTTCCTCTCCCTTCCTCTCTCTGAAATCAATAAAGACATTTAAAAAAATCCATCAATCCCAAAACAATTAAAACACATACACACATATCACCAATGACACCCCATGGCTCTCTCCCTGCTGAAAAGATCTTGGAAGCCACTCAGGTAAAGACTTGTTTTTGAAAAGGTACTTATAGGCCTCCAAATTCATGAAGGCAATGATGCCAACCCCCCAGGATCTCACCCGGTTAGTCAGAATAAGCAGCTACTGACAAAGGGATTTTAGAAAATTCTTCCCAGCCAGAGAAACTGTCCTTTCTTAATCCTGAAAAGGTTGCCCCCATTGGGTAACCAGTGGTGGCCTTTTTACAACCACACATCTATTATGGCTGTGGTTTCCCCTGTGTTAATCAACTCAAAGCTGGACCTGGAATCAAACACTCGTTAGAGCCCCTCTCTGGATTACAATAATGGGTGCTGCCACTCATACAGCCATGCTGGATTCTGACTGTGCACCTGCAGGTGTTTATTAGAAACCTATGACTGAAATAACAATTTATTACCAACTGGGTGACTAAAAAAAATTATTTTCTCACAGTTCTGGAGGGTAGAAGTCCAAAATCATGGTGTCAGCAGGGTTGGTTCCTCTGGAGGCTCTGAAGGAGAGTTTGCTCCATGCCTCTCTTCTAACTTTTGATGGCTGTCAGTAATCTCTGACCTGCCTTGGCTTGTAGCTGCATAGCTCCAATCTCTGCCTCCATATTCACATGGCTTTCTCTCCTACCTTTCTTCTCCTTTGTATGTGTCTTCTCCTCTTCTTATAAGGACATTTGTTATTCAATTTAGGGCCCACCCAGTTATTCCAGATGATCTCATCTGTATATCCTTAATTCAGTTACATCTACAAAGACCCTTTTTCCAAATAAGGTCATAATTGCAGGTACAATGAGCTAGGACATGGACAACTTTTGGAGAGCCACTACAGAGTAGAATCTAGCCCCCAAATGGCACTGGGTGGAATACAGCCACTGAGTCCAAACCCCATTCGCTCAGGTGTAGTGAACTATTCAAGGCCACCCCCAATCATCACTACATTTTACTCCCTTTACCAATGCATACAATCTTTTCTAGCCCAGAATGCCCTTTCATATGCCTAGAAAACTCCTGGTTGTCCTTCACAATCTATTCCAAAAATCTCCTTCTTTATCAGATCTTCTCTGGCCAAACTCCTCAAGTAATACTGTTTAAACCATCTTTGTGTTTCTCTTTCTCCAGTGAATCATGTGTGTACCTCTATTATAGCACGTATTACAATTATTTGTTTCTCCTACTAGGCTATGAACAACCTAAGAATACAAATATCCTCATGCTCCCATGCATCCATTTAATCAACAAATATTTACCGAGTGTCTGTTATGCATTAGGCACATAAGAGCAGCTAAGGAGAAGTACACACGGCTAAGACATTTTATAATGTGGGAAACCAACCTACCCAGGACTGGAAGACCAGAGAAATTTTCTGAGGATGTGGTATCCTTTGAGCTGAGAGTTGAAGAATATAGTGGGATTTAACTGGAAAGAGGAGGGAAGAGTATTCAAGGCAGAAAGAATAATGTGGGCAAAGACGTAGTGGTAAGAGGAAGTTCAAGGGCTGGGAGTTCCTATGGTTGCAAAACGAGACTGGGGTATAAGCAAGGGTCAGAGAACTCAGGAGCTGTAGCACACATCACACAGGGCTTTTTAAGGTGTTTTGTCATTATTCATCCTTATGTCCCTGCTTAATCAACGTTGAGTGAATGAATAAAAATTAACAATCAGCAGTTGCCAGATGGGAGAGTGGTTGGGAGTTGGATGAAAAGAGAAAGAGTACAAATCCCCAGTTATAAAAACAGTCATGGGGATGTAAAGTGCAGCATAAGGAATACAGTCAATAATATAGTCAATAATAACTATGTATGGTGTCAGGAGGTACTAGACTTAATGAAGTGATCACTTCATAAGTTATATAAATGCCTAAGCATTATGTTGTACACCTGAAACTAATATAATATTGGATGTCAACTGTAATGAAAAAATAAAAATATATTAAAGAGTAAGAACTTAGAATAATTGTATTATATAATAAATAAAATAATTAAATAGATATTTTAAAAATAGAAAATAACCTTAATAGCAATTAGAAAAACCCAAATTAAAATAAAACTCAAGAGGACCCTAGTAAATAAAATAAAAAATGAAAGAGAAGTAACAAATGACACCAAATAATACAAAGGATTATAGAATAATACTAAGAATAATTATATGCCAACAAGTCAGACAATCTGATAGAAATGGATAAATCTTTAAAACATACCATCTTCCAAGACTGAATCAAGAAGAAAAAGAAAATCTCCTGACACCATACATAGTTATTATTGACTATATTATTGACTGTATTCCTTATGCTGCACTTTACATCCCCATGACTGTTTTTATAACTGGGAATTAGTACTCTTTCCCTTTTCATCCAACCCCCAACCACTCTCCCATCTGGCAACTGCTGATTGTTAATTTTTATTCATTCACTCAACGTTGATTAAGCAACCAACAAACCAAAGCACTATCAAAAAACTCCCAACAAACAAAATTCCTGGGCTGGATGAATTCACAGGTGAATTTTACCAAACATTCAAAGACCTAACATCTATCCTTCTCAAACTATTCCAAAAAAATCAAGAGAAGGGAAGCTTTATTTTATGAGGCCAGCATCATCCTAATTCCAAAACCAAATAAGGACACTACAAAGAAAGAAAATTATAGGCCAATATCCCTGATGAACATAGATACAAAAATCCTCAACAAAACATTAGCAAACCAAATTTAACAATACATTAAAAAGATCAGATACCATGATCAAGTGGGATTCATTCCTGAGATGCAAGGATGGTTCAATATTCATAAATCAATGAAAGGAAAAAGGTAAATAAAAAATAGAAATTTGATCATCAGCACTGAGGTCCCACCAAAGCACCTTTGCTTTTACCATTTGTTCATCAACAAATAAACATACATTTATCCTTTGGCCCTGGCCGGTGTGGCTCAGTTGGTTGGAGCACTGTCCCATGCACAGAAGGGTCTTGGGTTCAATTCCCTGTCAGCACACGTACCCAGGTTGCGGGTTTAATCTCTGGTTGGGGTACATGTGGGAGGCAACCAATCAATGTTTCTCTCTCTCTCTCTTCCTCTCCCTTCCTCTCTCTAAAATCAATTTAAAAACATATCTTCCAGTGAGGATTAAACACACACAGACTTAAATCTTTTAAAGCTGAATTTGTACTCAATAGTGATTGATTCAGATTTGAAAGTATAGTGGTTTCAAACAAAAATAAACAAAATAGTAGGTACTTATTAAAAATTACCAGTATACTAAGATCTGTACCAAATATTGGATTGGACTTGGTCTAAGTCAAAGATAATTTTAATGTATGAAGAAAAGAGACTAAAACAATATAAACAAAGATCTAAAATATACCCACCCCCAAGGAAAAGGAGCTCAGGCTGCAGCACTGATTGATCATCCTGGTCTCAGAGAGTGAGCTGCATCAGTTACCTGGGGAGTTGTTAGAAATACAGCTTGTTGGGAGAAAAAGGGACATCTGTAATATTTTAAACAAAAATACACACACACACACAAAGATAACATAGAAAAAAAAGTACAGCTTGTTAAAAATAAAGAAATTCAGGCCCCACCCTAAACTCAGATCAGAATTTCTGGGGACGTGGCTCAGACTGCCACCAGCTTGCTATTAAGCAATTCCCAAGCACACTGAAATTTGAGCATGACTACTCTAGTGACTTTTTTGCTATGGCAAAAATATATCTAGTGATTTTTTAATAGTGAAATGTTAGCAGTGCTATTTATAGTGGAGCTAGAGGAGGATGGGGCCTAGAACAAATGAGGAGAGGAAGGTGGTGGATTCTGGAAAGATCAGTAGTAAAAGCAAGATTGGAGAAGGAAGGTGAGTTAGATTCCTGAAATAAACAATCCTGAAAGGACTTATTAGTACTTTTTAATGAACAGTTCTCCCCTAGTGATGAAGAAGGTGTCCAGGTGACTGGTATAAACTGAGGTACTTATTCTCCGAGCCCTGTACCAAGTAAGGTATCACCCTGACACTTCTTCATGATCACAAAGTGCGTTCATACCACTGAGAATCTGCAAGGTGGTGGCATAGTCCAAAGGTTGAGGGCCCAAGAGCAAGGGGAGAAAGCCAATCCAGCAGCCAGAGCTGCTCCAGTCCTGCAAGTGGCTGGGGTAGAAGCAGTAGTCAGCGGACAAACACCAGTTCTCCTGGGGACACATGCTATCTATGGCTAGGAATTTGGTACAGGTTTGCCAGCTGGCCAGGGAGACCAATAGACCCTTCCAGAGAGCAGGTCAATGGAACCTGGATGCCAAACAGGCATAGGGGGAGGGTGCACAGAAGCAGCCACTGGAGTGATCCCTGCAGGGTCCCTTGGCTCTCAGCCAGCCCCTGGGAGAAATATTTTGTATTTCCAAAAATTATATTTTTGACATGTGCAAAACTTTATTAACAAAAAACAAATGTAAATTTCTTAGATCCTGGTTGCCTGGCCTGGGCTCCCTGCAAGGTGGGAGAAGAGTCTATGAAACATAGTCTGTGGAACATCAATGTTTGTTTCCATGTTGCCAGTAATTAAAGAAGCCTTTGGATAAAGACTTATGCGACAGGGCAAGGAAAAAGAGGTCAGGGATAGCAGATAGGGCCCCAATTCTTCCTCACTCTTTCCTACTTTCAAATTGAGGTCACATGATAAATGGGATTCCAGCTCACAGACCACCTTCCCTTTGGAGACATCATACAGACAACTTCAGACAAAAGCCACCTTAACCTGTAAGCTAAGAGACCTTGCTTTTCTCTCAAGACCAGTGCTTCTGCTCTACCTTGAGGTTAAGGGATCCAAAGCTTGTGAGGGGAAAGAGAAAGAAAGTATAGGGACAAAGCCCCTAGGTCACATGTGTGACCCCTAACGATGTCTACACTCTGATCCCCAGGACCTGTGAATATGTTTCATGACAAAAGTGTCTTTGCAGGTGTGATTAATGTTACAGATCTTGAGACAGGAAGTTAGTCTGGACTATCTAGGTCGCCCATCTAATCACAGGAGCTCTCAAAAGCTGAGAACCTTTCCAGGCTGAATTCAGAGCAATGCAATGTAAGACCAGTCAGGAGAAATTTAAAGTAAACTTAAATGAGTGAACTCAATCCACCAGTGTTGGTTGAAGATGGAGGAAGGGGGCCACAAGACAAGGAATGCTGGCAGCCTCTAGAAGCTGAGAATGTCCCTCAGATGACAGCCAACAAAGAAATAGGGACCTCAGTCTGACAACTGCAAGAAACTGAATTCTGCCAACATGAATGAGCAAAGAAATGGATTCTCCCTAGAGCCTCCAGAAAAGAATGCAGCTTGCAGACACTTGATGTTGACCCAGTAAGTTTTGCCCCATAGAATGGTGAGATAATAAGCAGGTGTCATTTTAAGCTGCTAAACTTGTGGTAATTTGTTACAGTAGCAATAGGAAACTAATACACCTCCCTTCCTCCAGACTGCCAGAGAGCAGGAAGTCCATGGGTGCTTGGAACTTTGCAGGAGCCAGCATGGGCCTCATGGGCTCATAGCTGACTGAAGTAGGATGGATGAAGATCTATACCCATGAAGTGGCTGGCTCCCTAGACCCTAGATGATGGGGGTTTGGGGAAGGTCAGTAGAATAAAAAATTTTTTTTTAAAAAGGATCACCACCTTTTACTTTCTATCCCAAACAGGGTAAAAAGGTTCAGGAAAATATTACCTGATTCCTTGTGGTCTTTATCTCCATCTGATTAGCTTGAGTGTAGCCAGGTCTGCTAATAGCACCTTTCTGTATCCTCAGGTCTGTGCTTAAGGGTCTGAAAGGGAAGAACTTTCCCAGAAGATACCAGGAGACTTAGCCTAGCTCTCAGGAGCTCGTAAGCCCTTGAGCCAGTGCCTGGAGTGCACACATGCCCAGAGCCAGCTCAGGTTCCCACACCTCCCCCAGAGTGGCCAACACTGTGCAGCTACTTATCAAATAGGAGAAGAGGCAGCACAGACACCTGAGACCAGGTGGGGACGTCTGTGAGAAGACAGAACCTCACCCTTTTCCCCAACTCTGTCCCGGTCATTCTCCTGCCACTGCCCTGCCACACTCAATCACTTCCTTCAATGTACCATGCATACTTAGGCCTCTCTAACTTTGATTAGCCAGACCTTTGTCTAGAATGCTCTCCCCTGTCTTGTCAAAATAAGTTTAGTCTTCAGAGTCCAGTCCAACTGTCATCCTCTCTGGGGAGCTTTCTCCAACTTTCCCTCATTTCCTACTCCAACAAGCAGAATTGTTGCTTTGCCATTCAGAGTATTTATATCACTTGGCACAGACCTCTCTATGTGCACTTGTTGGGTAATGGTTTGAAATATTAATCGGTGAATTCTATCCTTCCTCATACTTTCCTTCAGCTCCAATTCCTTTCCCCGTCTGAGCTGAGTCATCATTCGTTGCCTTAGGAAGAGGCTGACAAAGCAAAAGATGGAGGATTTTCAGCCTTTGAGTGCTCGGCCTTTGAGTTTCAAAAGTCTTATCACGAAAAGGCTTATGGAAAAAGTTTTATTGCTGGAGAGATTTGAGAGAGTTCCAATTCACATAATTCAAAGCTCCCTTCCCTTTCCTTCACTCCCCTCCCTTTGGAGATCAGATCAGAGCCAGGACCAGTGCAGCAGCTAATATCGCTATGAAAATGGTGTCCCTTCAAGTTGAGCAACACACAATCTACATGACTCTGCACAGTGGCCTTGGCACCAGGCTCTTTCCCTATTTCCACTCACTCTCCTTAGCAAGGAGGTTGTTATTGAAATTCTTGCCTCATCATAGTTGCAGGACAGCTGCTGTACCCAGGCTTCATATATATGTTCCAAGTGGAAAGAAGAAGGAAAGGCAAAAGCCCTTAGTGAGGACAGTTATTCAGGAAAGGATGCCCTGTGTATGCCTTGATCTTATAGGCCAGAATGGTATATATCCTCTGCTTACAGGGAAGGCTGGGAAACAACCTTGTAATTTTCCAAGTTCCATAATAGGAAGGCAAAGGAGAAGGTTTTCAGTAGCCAATTCCCACTGTCTACCACAAGGGGAGAGCATTTCTGGTAGGAGGCACAAAATCTCTGCTGTATTCCCAGGGCCTGCAACAGTGCTGGGGCACTGTGAGTGCTTGCCAGACACTTGCGGGATGAACAAATGGAGAGATGAAGTGAGAACACAGCATGGCAGAAGAGCAACAGACCATTCTAGGTGACTGTATTTAGCAAGCAAGAGAGAAAGCAGCAAGACAAGAGACAAAAGGATTTCATGGGAGCCAAAGAATGCAGGGCCTTGTGTTTGGATCTTTATCCTAAGACCAGTGAAGAGCCTTTGAAGAATTGTCTGGAGGGGTATAACTTGATTAGGTTTTTGTTTCAGGAAGATCATTTTGGAGATAGACAAAACAAAAGGTAAAGAGCCCATTGGAGACTATAGAAATATCCAAGGTAGAAAAAATGGTGGCCTGGAAGATACTGTGGTAATGGGAATGGAAAGAAGTAATCAGAATCTAGAAATATTTTGGAGACAGAACTGACTGCAGTTAGCAATGAATTGAGTGCGGAGAAAAAGAAAAAGCTCTGAATTTTCTGACTCAGGTTACTGGGTCCATGGTGCTACCACTCACTGAATCAGGAAGCATAGAATAGCAGGTTTGGACTTCTGGTCAAGATGGCAATGTAGGTGAACATGGTACTTGCATCCTCCCGCAACCATATCAAAAGTAAAACTAAACTACAGAACAACCACCATTCATAACCACCTGACATCTAGCTAAATAGAAGTCCTACAACTAGGGATTCAAAGAAGCCACAGTGAGACTGATAGAAGGGGTGGAGACGTGGAACATGCTGGTTCCACACCCATGTGTGGTAGATAAAAATCGGTATCTCAGTTGTGGAGGTCCCACTGAAGATCAAGGGATCCCAAACCCATATCAGCCTCCTAATCCCAGGGTTCCAGTGTTGGAAAGAGAAGTCTCCATAACTCTGGCTATTAGAAACCAGCAGGAATTGAGGCTGAGATGGAAGGCTGCTAAAGGGCCCTCACACAGACTTATTCTAACTCACTCTTTTTGAGCTCCAGCACTGGTATAGCAGCTCGAAATGCACCAGGGATATATGAGGAGGACCTGAAGTGTCTGGCTTCAGAGCAAGAGCTGGGGGGGGGGAGAAGGGGGGGAGCAGCTTTCTCCCAGACAAAAGTGTTAGCAGAGGCCATTATTCTTTTTCTGAGCCTGTCTCATATAGAATCAGCAGGTGGGTGCTGTATCTGAGTCTCCATCAACCTGGCTATCATTGTTTGCCTACCCTGGTGATTGCCTGGGACCCTGTCCCACCAAACTTGGGGACCCACCCAAGCTATTTCTAGTGCCTTTTCCATATGAATGGCCTGTCTTGGCTCATGTTTCAGACTTTCCTAAAATCTCTCAAATAAGCAGCATCTGACCTCAGCATGCCCCAAACCTCTTGCTGAGTGGCCCCAGGCCTGGCACTAGCAGCAGCTGGCTGTGATTCACAGCTTGGCCTCTCTCAGGCACCTCCAAGCCCAGCACAAGTAGCAGCCATCTGCAGATCGCTTTGTAGCTCATGCCAAGTGGCCCCAGGCAGAACACAGGCCGTGGCTGACCTTGGCGTGCACCTCCTGGGAGGCCCCAGAGCCAGTGCACCTGGTGGACAGCTTCAGTCCATGTCAAAGCACTACCCAACCACCTCCACAAGTGATACACTCAAGAGGCAGACTCAGCTGGTACCAGAGCCCCACTAAAGTAAGTTCTTCTCTGTGGGGTCAGCCCCTGCACAGCTGATTCTCCATAGTGGTTGCAGCCAGTGCTTGCAACTTATTGACCTGGGGGTAAATTCCTCCCATTGACATGCCAATAGCAATCAAGGCTCAACTACAACAGGAGAGTGTACACAGCCCACATGGGGGAGGGGGGAGGTGAGAGGTGGGAGAAAGGCACAATTGGAGTGCCCAGCATGGGTGATGGGAGATTGTGTCACTGGAACTATAAAACACCTATTACACTAAGCCACTCTATTAATCCCGGGAGACATAGCAGCTCTACCTAATACATAGAAACAAACACAAGGAGGTTGCCAAAATGAGGAGACAAACAAACATGTCCCAAATGAAAAATGAGAAGAAAACTCCAGAAAAAGAACTAAACAAAATGGAAACAAGCAATCTACTAGATGTAGAGTTCAAAACACTAGTTATGAGGATGCTCGATGAACTTAGAGGAAGAGTAGTTGAACTTAGAGAGAACTTCAACAGCATAAAAAGGACATGGAAACCATAAAAAATGACATGAAAACCATAAAAAAGAACCAGTCAGAAGTGAAGGATACACTAACTGAAATGAAGAATAATTTATAGGGAATCAACAGTAGAGTAGATGAAGCCGAGAATCAAATCAGTGATTTGGAATATAAGGAAGCAAAAAGCACCCAATCAAAACAGCAAAAAGAAAAAAGAAAAAAAATGAAGATAGTGTAAGGAGCCTCTGGGACAACTCCAAGTGTACCAACATTTGCATCATGGGGGTGATAAAAGAAGAAGAGAGAGAGCAATAAATTGAAAACCTATTTGAAAAAATAATGACAACTTTCTTAATCTGGTGAAGGAAATAGACATACAAGTCCAGGAGGTGCAAAGTGTCCTAAACAAAATGAACCCAAAGAGGCCTGCACCAAGACACATCATAATTAAAATGTAAAAGGTTAAGGACAAAGAGAGGATCTTAAAAGCAACAAGAGGAAAGTAGTTAGTTACCTACAAGGGAGCTCCCATAAGACTGTCAGCTCATTTCTTAACAGAAACTTTGCAGGCCAGAAGGGATTAGCACAAAATATTCAAAGTAATGAAAAGCAAGGACCTACATCCACGATTACTCTACCTGGCAAAGCTATCATTTAGAACTGAAGGAGTTATAAAGAGCTTCTCAGACAAGGGAAAGCTAAAGGAGTTCATCACCACCAAACCAGTATTACATGAAATGTTAAAGGGTCTTCTTTAAGAAGAAGGGAAAAAAGATAAAAAATATGAACAATAAAATGGCAATAAATACAACTTTCAATAAGTGCATCTAAAAACACACACACAAAATAAATGAAGAAGCAGAACAGAAACACATAAGTATAAAAAACATTTTTTTTGGTTGTCAGATGGGAGGGGTTTTGGGGCTATGGGTGAAAAAGGTAAAGGAATTAAGAAATACAAATTTATTATAACAGAGAATAGTCATGGGGATGTAAAGTACAGCATAGGGAATACAGTAAATAATATTTTAATAACTATGTATGGTGTCTGATGGGTACTAGATTTATCTGGATGATCACTTAGTAAGTTATATAATATCTAATCACTGGAGTGTACACCTGTAACTAATAGTGTATGTCAACAGTAATTGAAAAATAAAAAAAGTTTAAATAAAAAAATAAAGAAATAGCAGGTTTGGGTTTGGGGGAGTGGGTGATGATAAATACAGTTTGGACAATATATCAGACCCTGATATACTCACACCCCAAAGATTTACTCATCCCCACCTGACCCCCAAACCTTAGTCGCATGTTCAATGGGGAATCCCCAGCTGCAACCACTAGTGCCCATTAGCCTCATCCCACAGCAGACTGGTCTTGGAGCAAGTCTCTTTAGCAATCTTAACTGCTTCTGGTATAGCCATAGCAAGGGCATAGGCTCCTCACATGGTAGATAGGTGGTGGACTTGGGTAGCTGTGCCATCAGTACCTTCTCTACATGTTCCATGGGCAGCTATCATAAATGGTTTATTGTTCCATTTCAGGTCCTGCAGCTTTCCCAGCAGGTTCTCAGGTGAAGCGCTATCTCTGGCTCTTTGAATACCATGATGCACTACAGCTTTTCTGCCTCATTCCAATCTATTTGCACCAATAGTGCACCAATAGGGCTTCAAGCTCCAAGCTCTCCTTGGACTTAGCTGGAACCATTGGAGGCTATGGATTTTCTGATCAAGTTTAGGCTGAACTGAAGCACCAAATTGGATGTTTGTGGTCTGTGTTCTCCAGCGGATACCTGGAAGTGCCAGTTCATACAAACCAGAGGTGCATGAAGGTTAATATTCATGAAGCAGACCTGACCCAGGAGGTATAGGAGGAAAGAAGCCGCCACCAGATAAATCATCCTCCCCATGCCTTCCATCTCAAAGGAATGTTCCAAGAAACATGGTGTTTCTATAAGTCCTGTCTAGAGGACATTCTATGTGCCCAAACAACTGGCTGCATTTTTTCAAGGAAGCTGTGGCTAGTTTGATGTAGTAGTTTCCTAGAGGTACTGCAACAAAGTACCACAAACTGGGTGGTTTAAAATAATGAAAATTTATTCTCTTACATTTCTGGAGGCCAGAAGTCTCAAATCAAGGTATTGACAGGATTGTGCTACCTCGGAAGTCTCTAGGGGAGGATCCTTCCTTGTTTCTTCCAGCACCTGGTGGCCCTATGTGTTTCTTCGCTTATGACTGCATCACTCCAGTCTCTGCCTCTCTTTTCACATGGCCTTCTCCCCACTGTGTCTGTGTCTCTGTGTGTCCTTCCTCATCTTATAAGGACCCCAAACACACTAGATTTAAGGCCCACGCTATTCTAGTAAAACTTCCTCTTAACTAGTTACATCTGCAAAGACCCTGTTTCCAAATAAGGTCATGGTTGCTGGTATCAGGGGTTACGACTTCAGCATATCTTTTAGAGGGGCACAGTTCAGCCCACAGCACTTGGTAATATACCACCTTGTATTTGTTTCCTGCCTTCCCAGCCTCATTCACCATTTTTCTTTTACTCTTGGCTACCGTAGAATAGCACTTCCCAATAAAGTATTATCATATATATTTTGACTCAGGATGTGTTTCCTAGGATATCTATGCAAACTCAAACTTGTTGAGTTTGGGTCACCCAAGTGGAAAGATATCTATTAGCTGGTTAAAACTGAAGAACCTGAGAAAGGTATGGACAGGAAAAATAAATTATAGTAAATATCTATTTTGTTTACTCTGTATTCTTTGCTCTTCTTCTGATAATATTACCTCACTTTTCCTTTAGAAAGCTGTCCTTCCAATTCACTGTAGCCCTGGAGGACTGGCAATTAAGACCACCATTACCACCCCCAAATTCACTGAGCATTCCAGTGAGTAGGCATGTGACTCCAGTTAGATTTACCAAAGCCCTTTCCTGAGAGTGAAATAATGATAATGGGAGAGAGTTCTTTTTTTCCTTCAGAGTGATTATCTAGGGTGATAAAACCTCCAACCGTCTACAACCACTCCTATTCCTCCACCCCACTGCTTGAGGAAGGTCACAATAGAAGACAACGAGGTCAAAACAGAGGAACAGAACCAGAGAAGAAAATGGAGGGAGAGAAAGGCCTGACAACATTATTTGAATCCCCAGATACAGAAATGCTTGAGGTCCATGCATCCTCTAAACTAGCCTTTAAGCTGGCCAAAAATGTCTCTTTATTTTTGCCTGAGCTAGTGTGAATTAAGCTTCTATCATTTGAATCCAGAAGTCCTCACTATATAAATGTCATCATGATTAGATACTAACAGAACAGTTTAGATGCAAAAGTATGTAGCCTGACAAAAGCAGGGCTTAGGGCAGAGTCCCACAGAGAAGGAACATTTGAGCAGCAGTCAGAGAGAGCAATAAAGGAGACTGAAGAGTAGTGGCCAG
Organism: Miniopterus natalensis; assembly: GCF_054644295.1. NCBI lineage: Eukaryota > Metazoa > Chordata > Mammalia > Chiroptera > Miniopteridae > Miniopterus > Miniopterus natalensis. Next base: position 99,339,990 of record NC_142081.1, read on the forward strand.
AGAGAGAAGAAAACAAGGAGAGCGAGTCATGGAAGACAAAGGAAGTAAGGCTTGTATGCAGGGCATCCTCAAGAATGTCAAGTGCTGCTGAGATCAAACAAGAAATAGAAAGTGTCCTTTTGATTTGGCAGTAGAACATCCTGGTGATCTTGATGAAACAGCCTCCATGGACAAGAGGGGGCAGAAGTTTGATGACCAAGGGTTGAGGAATAAGCAAGGAAGAAAGTGGACATGAGTGTAGAAAACATTCAAAAAATTTGATTGTGAAAAGGAGAAAAAAGATAAGACAACAGCTGGAGAGCACACACATGGGAGGTGTCAATGAAGGTTGTTTATTTTGTTGGATTTTTTTAAAAAAATAACAAAGGCTTTCGGCTTTCGGCTTTCGGCTTTCGGCTTTCGGCTTTCTGCTCAGAGGAGGCTCAGGTGCAACTTTCTTCGGTCGTCCCGAATCCAGGTTTATCCGACACCAGCCACCTCCACCATGCTGCCGAAGTTTGACCCCAACGAGATCAAAGTCATATACCTAAAGGTGCACCGGCGGGGAAGTGGGTGCCACGTCTGCCTTGGCCCCCAAGATCGGCCCCTTGGACCTGCCTCCAAAAAAGGTTGGTGATGACATCGCCAAAGCAACAGGTGATTGGAAGGGTCTGAGGATTACAGTGAAACTGACCATTCAGAACAGACAGGCCCAGATTGAGGTAGTGCCTTCTGCCTCTGCCCTGATCATCAAAGCCCTCAAAGAACCGCCAAGAGACAGAAAGAAGCAAAAGAACATTAAGCACAGTGGAAATATCACAATTGATGAGATTGTCAACACTGCCCGACAGATGCAGCACCAACCTTTAGCAAGAGAACTCTCTGGAACCATTAAAGAGATCCTAGGGACTGCCCAGTCTGTGGGTTGCAATGTTGATGACCACCACCCTCATGACATCATAGATGACATCAACAGTGGTGCAGTGGAATGCCCAGCTAGTTAAGAACTACAAAGGAGAATGTTTCTATTAAAGATCATTTGACAACCAAAATAATAATAATAATAACAAAGAATTGAGCATATTTAAATGTTTATTGGAAGAGGCAAATAGGGAAGTAAAGATTGCAGCTATACGCTAGGGAGGGTAAAGAATGGTCCCTGGGAAGGTGAGGGGCTAGACTCCAGAGCACTGCCCCAAAAGACATACTGGTGTACTGCAAGAGTTTTTTAAACATGCAATACCTATTTATCCAGGGGCACTGACCTCTTTTCCCTTAGACTGTCAAATAAAAAAGTGAGAACAACCAACACAACAACAGCTGTCTGCTGTGAATGAGTCAAAATTATACCGATTTTTCTGTCAGATCTGCAAAAAATGTAATACATTTTTTGGTGTGCCGCAGAATTTTAGTAATTAGTTTATGTGTGCCATGAGATGGAAAAGGTTGAAAATCATTGATCTAGAGCATAGATCTCTGTGGTAACAGGAGAGTAGGAATAAATGGTCCCTGGGAAGGTGCAAAATCAGACAGGTTTAAGGTTTGATGGTTGAAAGTTGGGGAAATTTTAACTGTGAAGTAGCAGCAAGGTTATTGCTGATGGTGGCAGGGGGCTGACAGGTAATAGGCAGGGGAATGGTGGAGTTGGAGGTTTGAAGAGAAGGCCTGGAATGGCCTGTATGGAGAACAGGAAACAGAAGACCCTAAGGAAACATAAAGGGGTTACTAAACATATGGAGGGATCAGTTGACTGCAGACCATGTGTAATGGCCCCAGGGCATGTGGCCGTGCAAGACTTTGGAGCAATGCTCAGCAGTATCAGTACAAGCACAAAGAAGGCAAATGGTTGAGGCCAAACGGGGTTGGGGTTTTCAAGGACTATAGGACAGTGGAATAGAAGTGCTTGGAAAGCTGGGTAAGGAGGGAAGGGAAGACAGGAAGAGGATGAGAGAGGGGCTCAAAGTGGAAGGAAGGTCTAGGACCTGGAAGTCTTTGAGTGGCTGAAGGACAGGTGTAGAGGGCATGTGTCAGGGCACAAATTACTCACATAGCCCTATCCGATACCTGCCAGAGACCACCACCTGCCCCACTGCCACCCATTTGTGATTTTGGCCTCCTTAACCAAAGTATGAGTTCCTTGACATGCAGGGCTACTTGGCCATTGATAATACACAGAAGATGATAGACAGGTGGACAAAAGATAGATGATTCATGGATTGATAGATTTGCATTGGGGAAAATTTTCAATTCCTTCACTCATGAGGACTTTCCAGATAGGAGTCCCAACTTTTACCACCATTGCATATAAACACACAGAGACACAGGGGTACGCTTGCAGAGTACATGACTCTGGGGACACATGGACTGAGGCCAGTGCAAGGGTTCACCATTAATAATTCTAAAGCCATCTCAACTTTGCTTTTCAGACTTACCACTTGGCTCCTCTCTCTTGTCAGGGCCTATGACTGCCAGTGTCAGTAACAGCCTCTCAGACAAGAGACTGCTGCCCACACTCTCAGGACTGAAGCAACAGGCTCCACAGAGGTGATAGGCAAGGTCAACAGCTGAGCCTGCTGCTCTGGACCTGCACCCAGGAAGCATTAACCTGAGGAATGTCAGCTGGCCTTGTCCACAGCCTGAGGACTAAGCTAAGCAGGGTTCCCCAGTGGGGCCTGAGGGTCCATTTAGATAAATCAGTTCTTCAGCCTGCACATAGTGCTCATTTTTCCTGACAGAAAAGCTCCAACTTTCCCATATTTTGTCCAAAGAAAGCAGGGCTAGGGGGAGAATAAGGTGTGAGAAAGCAAGAAGCAGATGTTCCTTGACCATTGTTCCCAGAGAAGTCAGCACTGGACCCCAAATAACTCCATTAGACCCAGAGCAAGGCAGGCAGCTCTGAGTCGATGGTAGGATGGTGGAGTGAGAGGAACAAGGCATGAGGGCTTTCTGGACCTCTTCTTGCCAACCAATAAAGAATACTCATGTATTGCCAGCAAATCTGCCTAGATAAGAGGTCTCTAAAAATCAGCCCTTCAAAGCCCCAGAAATGGGAACTTCTTCCACTGGCAGTTTTGTACTGTGATCCCACCTAGAGAAACAACTCCTAGAGGGGGTCTTGTGAGTCCTGGGCTTCCCTCCAGGGCCTTGGGAAGGCTGGGAAAGAGCAAATGAGAAAGGAGATTTCCTGTTTGCTGTGTTCTTGCCTCCCAGCCAGCTGGCAGCTTGGGCTGGACTATGTGCTGCCACTACCTACTGCTGCCCTGTGGAGGCTCCCGGCTGAGAACAGCTCCACCCGAGCTAGGCCAGCCCTGCAGCTGTTGGCAGGAGAGGGGCTGAGCTGCTGCAGGAGCACAGGCAGGCCTCCTGTGGGCCAGAGGTGAATGCCTGGGGGGCCTGAAGGACAACTTCCCCTGCAGTGGTTCATTCCTCAGGCTAAAGCCAGCTTCAGCCTTCACACATAGCCCCTCTCACAAGAGTGCTGGGCAATTGGTAACTCTGGCTACAGCAGTGACGCAGAGCTGGGCAGAGAGTCTGTAAGGATGAGGGGCTCAACAGCAGGGCCATGCAGTGGCTTCCAAGTGGGCTTGGTGCTCTGGCCTGATGCAGTGGAGTTATTGGGCACATGTCCACCTGAATGGAGCTGTGAGGTAGCAAAAGGAGAGAAAGGGCTCTCAAGGCTCTGGTGCATGTGTGCGTGCGTGTGCGTGTGTGTGTGTGTGTGTGTGTGTAAACACTGCTCATGTGTAGTGAAATAAGGACTGAGTTATGTGGAGGGAAGCCTCTGAGGAAGATACACTTCAGTGCAAGGCAGATTGTTGATTTTGTGTTTCTGTCATTCATGTATTGTATGTTACCTATTACTGCATAACAGTGACCCCAAATTTTAGTAATTTAAATGAACAATATCCATCATCTCATAATTCTTGTGGGTCAGAAATCAGGCACAGCTTAGCTGGGTCCTCTGGCTTGAGTGTCTTGCAAAGTTGCAATCTAGGTATCAGTCTGGTCTGCAGCCATGTCAAGGCCAAGGCATGTGGCTGTTGGCAGGAGTTAGTTCCTCACCAGTTGGTGGACTGAGGGCCTCAGTTTCTCACAGGCTGTCACCTGGTGGCCACTCTCAGTTCCTTGCCACATGGGTCTCTCCATAGGGTAGCTCACAGCATGGCAGCTGGCTTCAGCAGAGCAAGCAAGTCAAGGAGAGAGAGAAGATGGGAGTTACAATCTTTTATAATCTCATCTCAGAAGTGACATCCATCACTACAGCCATATTCTATTCATTAGAAGTGAGTCACTGTGTCCAGCCCACACAAGGGAAGTGAATCCCAGGAGGTGGACATCATTGGGGGTCATTTCTGATGCTGCCTACCACATCCATTAGTTCATTCTGCAGTTAGTTAGTGAGGACCTGCTATGTGTCAACGTGCTGAGTGTGGAGGATAGACCAAAACAGTCACTGTCACTGGGAGATTAAGCACATATATTAATTAAAGAAACACACAAATGAATGTCAAATATCAAACCTACAGGAAATGCCAAAAAATGGGGATGGCACATGGTGCTATGAGAGCATTTCACCAGGGACCCAGCCTGGTTGCTCCCTGAGGAAAGGATGATTGAAAAGTGAGCCAATGTGTGAGGGAAGCCGAGGAGGGAATGGCAGGGGGAGAGCAGCAGGCCAAAGGAGCAGCATTGTCTGTGCACCACGTGGTGAGGGTATGCGAGAGCATGCCGGTGTGTGTTCTCAACCTGGGTGAACCTGGATGTTTGCACTGGGTGAGTGGATGTGCTAGGTATACAGCACTACTGGCGCACTCAAAGACTCCAAGGGAGGAACAAGAAGGTGGCAGAGGGCAGAATCTGAGCAGCACTCTCTCAAATTTCAGAATCATGCTCCTTCACTCTTCTCCCCTCTCCCACCCTCTGGATACCCTCTCCGTAAGGTTTCTTTGGGGAGTTGTAAATGTCCTCATAAAAAACAAAAATCTGCTGATGTAGCCTAATGCACTGTCAGGAAAAGCAAAGCTTTCTGCCCTGGCCCCAGCCTGGGAGGCTCCATTCTGCAAACCAGCAGTTCCCTTGTTAAAGAGACACTCTATTGATTGAGGCCAAAGTGACTTTTTATGGGTCCAGACATAGGAAGGCAGGGTCCTTGTTAGAAGGAGGTGGGGGAAGTCCTGCAGCCAGTTAGAAGGATAGAGTGGGGGTGAGAAGGAGCTGGGAGAGCCCTTGGCCAGAACAAGGCTTCTCTGGGTGTCAAGGGAACAAAGTATGGAGGAGGTTGGTGCTGAGGCAGGATGCAGTGTGACATCTGGCCTGGACCCACACCTCTGTCCCAGGTTGATGAATCCCAGGCACTGCAGGGTGACCTGGAGACAAACCCAGACCTACACCAATGGGCAAAACTGAGAAGAATCCTTGAGGCACCCAAAGAGGAGAATTTCCCTCCCAGTAACACCTTAGTGGGCTATGCACGCAGACCCAGTGTCTGGAATGCAACCCAGGACTAAGGGCATGACTCCAATTCAGTTGTGTTTTTATTCATCAATAAATCTTCACTCCTGTGTGCCAGGCACTGTGTTAGGCTATTTACACTGTAGAGTCTATGAAGGCAGGAATCACAGCCTTCATAGACTCTACAGTGTAAATAGCAAATAATCATTAAATGATTATTCACATCACCATGTAATGACATTTGTGAAAGTGACATGAAGGAAAGACACAAGTAGGAGCGGGCATGGTTTGGAAGACATTATGAAGTCAGGGAAGGGGGTCCTGGTGTATATGTTGTCTTCTGGTCCTTGCTTAGCCCTGCAGAGGTGACCTGGCCCATCCAGGTGTCACCCTTGGTCCTTGCTACATTCCTGCAACAGGGCCATTGCTGGTGTGACATGCAGTCAGTCAATTTTCTCAACAGATTAAGTGTACAGTGGCCTACTCCCTTCTGGCCCCCCATCCATTTTTGCTATGGTTGGCCTGGGGCTGTCCTTCCATTGCTTCTGCTCCAGAGTCCCCCTACCTCACAACACAAAGATCCCCTGGCAGCCATGTGAGCTCCCCATCACTAGCCACCTGCTCAGCCTGTCTCCAGGGCCCAGGAACATGTTCTCCTCTTCACAAGCCCCTGGAAGTGAAAGTCTTCAGATGAGGTAAAATGAGAGGCTAACTGAGGTTCTTCCTGCTTAAATGTTCCACTATTTATATTCACAGGGTTCTAGAAGAAATGAGACAGAAGGTTCCTCTATCTTTACATATTCAAACCCACCCATGGCCCCAACCATGAAGTGGGACTAAGGTGCCATTCCCCACCATACTCTAGCGGGTCTGCATCTCTTGCCACCCAGCTCCTTCTGTGTCAGACTCCACTTTCTTCCCTATCCAAACACCCAGACTTCTGAGCTCAGGGTCTTCATAGCCCACAAATGCTTTTGTCTTCACCACAAAGCCTAACTTTCACAATCAAAATCTTGCTTTTATGACCATTATAATTTCTGTCATTTTAAAAAGCAGTTCTTAACCTTGGCTCCACTTTGTAGGGACCTGAAACATTTTTATTCCAGGAACTTCTGATTTAATTGGTCTGGGGCTTAGTCTGGGCAGCAGGATTCTTAAAACTCCCAGATGATTTTTGTGTGCAGCCAGGGTCAAGAGCCACTGCTTTAAAGAGTCCCATTTATGAAGTCAGTGACTTTTTTTTTATCTCAGCCAGTCTTGCCTCCCCATGAAGAAATCAAAGCCTCAGAGTCATTCGTTGATTCAACACACGTTGGTGGAGCCCCTTCTGTGTGCACTGTTCTAGGTGCTAGGGACACAGCAGTGAGCAAAACAGACCAAAGTTCCTGCCCTTGGGGAGCTGCCATTCTAATCAGAGAAAGGCAAGAAACAATAACAGTAATATGTAGTAAATGTCATATAACATTTTAAAGTGTAAGTGCAAAGGGGAAGGAAAAATATGGAGTAAAGGGATCAGGGATAGAGAAAGGCATCAAGCTAGACCTTATGGAGAAGGTGACATTTGCCAAGAAGATGAGAGAGTGGGTCAATGCAAAATCCCAGAATAAGAACCACAATGGATATTTCACAATATTATTCTGCTACGTGTATTTAGTAAGGAAAATCAACAAGTCTTGGCAATTGGACATTGGGAGCAGAGAGGAGTGAGAGAAAAATGATCCATTATCTATGATTCTCAGATTTTTTGCACAAGTGTCTTTAACTGAACTGAGAACACAGAGACCTAGAGGTGGAAGTCAGGGCTATGCTGTGCACATGCTTGTGTGAGACGTTTTGAGACAGCCCAGGGAACCAGCTACAGCCATGGGCCACACTGGGCTTGACATCTGGTTTTTACATTTTTTAATGATTGGAAAAAATCAAAAGGAGAATTATATTTCCTGACATGTGAAAATTATATAAAATTCTAATTTTTATGAGTCAAAAAATCAAAAGGAGAATAATATTTCTTAGCACATGAGAACTATGGAACCCTAATTTTGGTGTCCACAAAGTTTTATTGAAACACAGCCATGCCCATTTGTTGTGATTGTCTGTGGTTGAGTTTGCACTGTAGTGGCAGAGAAGAGCAGTTGGAACAGACACCATTTAGCCCACAAAGCTAAACTATTCACTCTCTGGCTTGTTATACACAAAAAACTTGCTGAGCCCTTACATAGACATTTGGATCCATGGATCTGGAACTCAGGAAGATCATCTCAGCAACTTTCCACTGGTGTGCCACAAGAATTTTTAAAACATGCAATGCCTGATTATTTAGTCAGAGGCACTGACCTCTTTTCCCTTAGATTGTCAAATAAAAAAATGACAACAGCTAACACAACAATAGTCATCTGGTGTGAATGAATCAAAATTATACCTTTTTTTGGTCAGATTGGCAAATAATATATTTTTTTGGTATGCTTCAGAATTTTAGTAATTAGTTTATGTGTGCCAGGAGATGAAAAGAGTTGAAAATCACTGCTCTAGACAGATGACATAAAAGTAGGCATCTTTAGCATTCGGAGGTACTTAAACCATGGAAGTTGGTGAGAGTGGGCAGTGAGTGTGGAGGGAGAAGGGAAGAGTCTGAGGCCAGGCCCTGAAAAACTTGGATATTTGAAAATTGGCTAGAGGAAAAGAAAACTGAAAAGGAGGTGGAGAAGCAGTAGCCAAGAGCTTGGAGGAAAATTCAGAAAATATGTTGTCATGGAAAAAAAGGAAAACAAACGTAGTAAGAGAAACTGAGAAGTCAAAATGTCAGTGCTGCTGAGAAGTCAAATAATATGCTAATAAATGAACAAAAGTGTATAATGAATTTAGCAACAAGAAGGTAATTAGTGGCCATGGGGGTGGGCAATTTCAGCAATGAGAAAGGAGGCCAGGTTGGAATGGGATGAGGAGAGGATGGTGAGGAAGTGGAGACATAGTCTGAGGATAATGATTTTTCAAGAAGCTCAGCTGAGACAGGGAGTACATTAGCCCATAGAGATATATAATGGTGGCTGGAAGCAGAGGAAGGTCAAGGAGGTTTCACTTTTTGTTGTTGTTGTTTGTTTGTTATAACATCAGATTGATTGGGAGATATTTGATTGGCAAAGAGAGAAGCTGAAGACACAGGAGAGAGAATAGCTAAGGGCAGACAAGGTAGTTTGCCTTTGGGGAAGCTCACTGGCAGAAGCTGAAGACCGGTAGGTCTTGCCTGGACTCCTCCTCTACTCTTGTGAGCCCTTAGAAATTGGGGAAACAAGCACTAATGAGGGAGCCCCCATCTTGTCTTTCTCCTACTTCAGGTAAGTGGGAAAAGGTAGGCCCTCTGGAAGCAGACAGTATAAGCCTAAAATCCTGGCTCTGCCTCTTACTAACTGGATGACCCTAGCAAGTGATTACTCAGAGTCTCAGTTAGCTTGTCTGTTAAGTGGGGCTAAGCCTCCCTAGTTCACAAGACTGGTGAGGATCAAATGCAATGACATGTAGACACCAGCCACCATCTCTGATACATCGGAGACACCCAACAATGTTAGATACCCTCCTCCTTGTCCCAAACCACTCCCATCCTAGCTACTGTCCAGACTTTGTCTTGGAAAAAAAGATAAAAGAATCTTGGACACAAACTTGACCTACATTCAGTACCAAGCCTCTTGTCCTTCAGGAAAGAAAGAGGAGCAATTTCAGCATGCGCTCAGCTAGCTGGCCCAGGCTCAGCCAGATGCGCTGCTTCAGAAGCTCCCGGCTAAGGAAGGATCTTGGTGTGAGCCCTCTGGCCACCTGAACTCTGGAAGCTTCTGTCAAAACAAAAATTCCTGTCCTGCTGTGTCAGTTCTAGTTTTGTAAGAGGTTTAGTAGTGGTATGGTGTTCTGGGGTTGTCTAAGATTGTCACCAACCCTTCACCTGTGGAGATCTTGCTGGAGACAGGGCCAGCAAGGAAGATAGTTTCTCTTTTGACTGCTGAGAGCCCACAGAGATCAACAGGGCCCAGCACAAAGGGAGGTGCGGCCAAGATTAGGAGCCAGGCCAGTCTGGAGGGAGGGAGAGTGAGAGCCAGTGCTCACCATCAACAAACTTGTGGGGCCATCTGCACAGAACACCTGCCTCCCCCAGTCCACCTCTCAGACTGTGATATTCTAAGTATCGTCTCCCCAACCTATTGTTTGAAAAGATAAAATGGTTCTATTTCCCTGGCACTTTCTTTACAAAGCTGGCAAAGTGGCTGCAAACCCTGCTTTATACGCAATCAGGGAAGCATTTCATCATTTTCTAAGACAAAAATCCTATGAAAAGAACAGACTAGGTTGGTCTTTCCTCATGAGAGATCAGCTCAGCATGTCAGGGAGGGAGAGAAACCACTTGTTCTGGGAAGTGAATCAAAGTATCAAAGCTGCCTCCTGCAATTATTTAAACTAAATATTATGTTTCATGGAATGTAAGATATATAATTAATAAACTCTTCCCACTTTTTTTATAATCTTACTGAGCTGCAAAGAGATCATCACCAGTACAAACCTGTCCCACAGTGCCCCAGTGATGAGTGTATGCTTGTGAACTGTGTGCAAGTGAGAATGTGTGCCTGAGTGTTTCTGAGAACTGGTGCCTTAGGAGTCAAAAAGCCCACCCAAGCCAACTTAAGTAAAAAGGAATTGACTCTTAAGGAATAGGGAACATCTCACTGTACCAGACAAGTTGGTCAGTTTCTTTACCCTGTCAGGGTCTGCACCTTCTGATTGGACCAGACTACCCCTCACACTGACAGCCACCGCCCATCAGACCCATGTTGTATCAGTTGACGTCTCACTCCCAGGAATTTGAGATTGGGACACAGACTGTGAATTAGTTAGTTATTGTTGGTGTAGCCAGGAGCACGTATGTCAGACATGTGTCAAGGTTGGAATTATGTGATGCGGTAGCACAGTGGTTCTCAGACTCCACTGGACCACCTGGAGTGTTTGTTACAAATGTGGCTTCCTTGGCCCCATTCCCAGGGATCCAGAACTCTGAATTGTTAATAAATGCTACAGATGACTGGAATGCAGGAATTTCAGCAAGAGAGAAAAGAGAAGCATGTGAGAGATGAAAGACTTTCACTGCCACTGCCTTAGTTGAAGATGGCTTCCGTCTTCAGTTCCAGTCCTTTGGAAATCCCTTTGGTCTTTCTTGCCCTGAGTTCTGTGGACACCTTTGATTTGTAAGATACCCTAAATTGGCTTCTGTTTCTTGCCACCAAAGAATCCCTAAAAGCATTTGTGTTTGTGGTTACCTAGGGCAAGTAACCACCTGGTCAAATTAGCCATAATTGGTGGGAGAGGGTCGCAGGACCGCTTGCTACAAGCACAGCTTCCTTGACCCACCTCTTCGACTGGTACAATGGCAGGTCCTTCTTAAGAAGAGGTGTTGTCTGCGAAGACACCCCAAACACATCTACCACGGTACACATTTCTGAGAGGGTGTGAGGCCCTGTGACCATTTGTGTGCCTGTGTGTGTACGCATGTGCACCGCTCTGGTCTGCTGTCTGTGAGGCCTGGGGATGGTATTTTCTCAGAGACAGGAGTATAATTATGAGTGGGTGTATTACTGAATCAGTCCGCGCACATGAGTGGGAGACAATTATGCCAAGCTGTATTCTAGATTATAATTGTCCACATTAGAGACTCATTAACTGTATCACTATATCTACCCATAATACACCAGGGTTATATTTGGAAATGAGCTTCTTAAAGAGATAGAACAGAGAGCCCTGTTATTTGGGGCATGGTGGGAAGGGGTTATCATTTGGAAAGGTAAAAGGTGGTAAGGGTTGCACCCAGAATACCTGGGAGCTGGGCAGAGACAGATACCAGGGGTCTGCAGGCTGTACCCCAATCCGGCAATAGGTTCAGTCTCCATGGTTGGGAATGTGGCCCCAGATCTAGGAGCCAGATGCTAGGACACAATGTGCCTGTGCAAAGTCACTGGGGAGCTGAGAGCCCACTCCATGATCAGAAGAAGAGTTATGGTACTGTCTCGACAGGATATTTATCTATCTTTATGGGATCCCTGCACCATTTTAAGGACACTTCTACATTTCTGTCAGTCACCACAATAATTTTCTCATTCAACAAAAGAGCAAAGAAGAGAACAACTCTCCTTCCCATAACCCACCCCCAGAAATTTACCTGTGTCCCTCTGATGTCATGTATTATTTTCCATCTCATGCCATATCATGTGCATATCCATGGGGCATGTCCATCATCATGTCCCCATCCACAGGCCTTTGGGGAGGGACACCTCAGTCCCCCACTCAGATCCCCTTTCACAGTGCCATGTGCCCACCCCCCAGCTTCTGTGTGCTTTGCTACAAATTGTTTTCAGCTTTGACCTCTCAGAGCTGCCACACACATATATACATATCCAGATTTACAGGTTGGGGAGTGTCTGCGAGTGAGTTCACTCCCCATCCCCTCCCCACCAATGACTGGCTGGTACAGGGTTAAAAGTCCACCTCTCTTGCATGAGTAGGTGTAAGCTCTCAAATGCCAGAGCTCCCCAAGGGTCAGGCAGAGTTTCAGACTTCAACTGAAATCCCACCTTTTGACTTCTTTCTCTTCTGATACCGCTTCCCCCACCCCCTTATGGTTTCTCCTTGGAACATTTTCTTAATGCAGCTGACCCTTGAACAACACCAGGGATATGAGCACCAACCCCCATACACAGTAAGAAATTTACATGTAATTTTTGACTTCCACAAAACTTAGCAGCTAATAGCCTAGTGTTGACCAGAAGCCTCACCTATAACAAACAGTCAGTTAACACATATTTTGTATGTTATATGTATTATATACTGTATTTTTACAATAAAGTAAGCTAAAGAAAGGAAAACATTATTAATAAAATCACAAGAAAGAGAAAATACATTTACAGTATTTATTGAACAAATCCACATATAACTGGACCCATGTAGTTCGTCATATTGTTCAAAGGTCAACTATAAATCAGTTGCACTCAAATCCTTGCCTCAGAGGCTGCTTCTGGAAGAATCCTCTTCCTAGTGTCCTAGCCCTGCCCACAGTCCCAGAGAAGGCATAGAGTTACCATGTGATTCAGCAATTACATTCCTAGGAATATATGCAAGAGAAATGAAACACAATGTACACAAAAACATGTACACAGATGTTGATAATAGCATTATTTACAGTAGCACAAAGGTAGAAACAACCAGTGCCCATCAATAGATGAATAGATGAATAGGTAAATTAGATGTGGCATATCCATATAATGGAATATTATTCAGCAATAAAAAAGAATGAAGTACTGTTAAGTGAAGGAAGCCAGACATAAAATATTACATGTCATATGACTTCATCTTTGTGAAATGTCCAGAATAGACATAGAGACAGATGGTAGATTAGTGATTGCCTGGGGTGTTAGGATGGCGGGGGTGGGAGTAGTGGGAATATGACATGATTGCTAATGTGTCTAGGATTTCCTTTTAGCGTGTTGAGAATGTTCTAAAATTAGATAGTCATGATGGCTGCACAACTCTGTGAATATACTAAAATCCACTGAACTTAAAATAGGTGAATTTTATGATATGTAAAATATATCTCAATAAAACTGTTTTAAAAAATCCCTCGTAGCTGGGTTCACTTGATATTCCTTTGTCTCTTTCTAATAAACTGGTTGTATAAGAAAAACACTCCTGTGTTTCTCCCCTACTACTTTCACACTACTACCACACTCACAATACTTACAACACCAAATATTCAGGGCTCAGCAAGGTTCAGCACTCAGACCCACAAGACTGCCTCTGCCCATGCCAGTCTCAAGTCTAAATTATGCTCTGAAAGACCAGCTATAAATCAAAGGTTCCCATGGTCCACTCCTTGGGTTTGATAATTTGCTAGAACAACTCACAAAACTCAGAGAAACACTTACTTACATTTACCAATTTATTTTATAATAAAAGATATAGATTAAGAGGCAAATGAAGAGAATTATAAAAAAGGTCCAGAAAGGCCCCAATACAGGAGCTCCTGAATCCATGGAGTTGGGCTGAATGACCCTCTCAACATGTGGATGTGTTCACCAACCTGGAAGCTCACCAAACCTCATACTTCTAGGGGTTTTATGGAGGCTTCATCGAGTAGGCATGTTTGATCATTAACTCAGCCTCCAGCCCCTCTCTCCTTATTGGAGGATGGCAGGTGGAGTTGAACATTCCCAACTTCTAATAATGGCTTTGTCTTTCTAGTGACCAGCTCCTATCCAGGAACCCACCAAGCATTGCCTCATTAGAAGGAATAAAACTCTTACCACCCAGAAAATTTCAAGGGTTTTCGGAGCTCTGTGCCAGGGACCAGGGGCAGAGACCAATATATATATATTTTCTGTTATTTCACACTGGTCTTTAACTTAAACTTCTGAGTGAGTTTTTGTATCTTGAAACCAAGTGTTCCTGAAGACAACATGTCTCATCTCCCTAGTAGACTATAACTTTCTTAAGGACAGGAAATGCACATAATTCATGTATGTTGCTCCAGATGCCTTGCACTCTCTTGCTTTCAATCTCAGAGGGAGAGCTCTCTTTCCTCCTCCCCAAACAAACCTATACACTACTTCCATTGCCCTCACACCATTCTACCCCTCCAGATGTTCCTTTTATCAATTACTCCCTTTCCCTGTTTCATCAAAGTCTTCTTCAAAACCCTTCCATCTTTAAAACACAACATCTTTGGGCATCCTTGGACCCAGGTCTCCTCAAACTATCCTGATATTTTCTCCATCCTTCCCAACCAACCTTCTCTGAAAACCAGTCTACTCTCCCTCACCCCATTTCCTCACCTCCTTTCTGTAGCCTAGCTCCCACATCATCCTTCTCTTGGATACAGCTCTCACCAAGATAACTAATGCATTCCACATGGCCAAACCCAGTAGACTCATTTGATCTTTGTATGAGTCATGGTCCTAATAGGAAAGAGATGGCCCACTTACTTTTACATAGCTTTCTCTAGGGTCTCCGTAGCTTCTCTGAATGTTCCTTCTCAGGATGTTTCCTGCCTCTATTTCCTCTGTTGCCCCTTAACGTTTGGCATTTCCCAGGGATCCATCTTCTGCCATAATTCTTCCTTCCTCATCACAGTTCTTTTGGATGGTCACATAGACTTACCCTCAAGTTTTAACCAACCTCCAAAGATTCCTAAGTTGATATCTTCAGACTAGAGTTCCCAAGTTTCCAGCTTATATATTGAAATACTTCCCAGACATTTCAACATTGATATTCCGTCGGAATCTCAAATTTGACATGTCTAAAATATAGCTAATGATCTCCACCTCACCCCCACCTTTACAACCACCAGTGACCTACAACTCAGGCAATCCCTATCATCACTATATTTAATGACACACCATCCTCTCCAGTGCTTAAGTAGAAAGCTTAAAGTATCCTCAGGCTCTCCACCTTCCCCACCCCACATAAAATCTGTTAACAGGTTATTTTATTTTACATTTAATAAATCTAATATCTTCACACCTAGGGCTGTAGCCACACTAAATCATTTGCAGTTCCAAAGATACACCATGGATTTTCCCCACATTTGTACCTCTCCTTGGAATGCCTCTTCTTACCTCATCCCCCTAAAGAGCTCATATTCATCCTCCAAAACCCAACCCAAATATTGTATTTCTTGGGAAACATCTTCCAACATCCCCAGCAGAGTTTGCTGATTCTTTGAAACACGGGAAACCAACTGCTGACCCTGACCCACAGGCTTACTTTATCCAACTTTCCCAGCTCTCTGCACCTTCAAGCCCAGGACACAGAGGGAGAAAAGAACACAAATCTAAAAGACCTTCTACCCCTCTTTCACTTGTATACCTGTCTTCTGCCCATTTTCCCTCACCTTTCTCCTCCTCTGCTGGGCTGTATTTTCCAAGTTCTTACGTCATCTGGTTTCTGATGGTGTTTGGCCACTGGGAGCTTTGGCAGGAAATGGGTGGGAGTGGGGGAAACAAGTTACCTCTCCCTCTGCTTCTGTTTTCATCTCAGTTATTGTGCATTTTGCATCCCTCCAGCTCCTGCCAGATAAACCCACTGTGGTTCAGATTCTTCCTGGGCAACCCTCCAGCCTAAGGGGTAACAGTGCTTCCTGCTGCTGTTAATCTTTGAGTTGTTTCACTGTCCTCTGTTTGACTTCTTGCCCCTTCTATTGCTTGTTGAACAAATTCCCTTCATTAAAATCCCTTATTTTAAATATTCAATTGGTTTCTATTCCCTGGTTAGATCTCGACTGGTCCAACTCTGAACAAGAAAGAGCTTCACTAGGGTGGAGAAGACAGGAATCTGGAGACTTGAGAACCTCGGGGAGAAGACTGGATTAGGAGCCCATCATGGGAAATCACTGACAGTGGTGAAGGACAAAGTCTGAGAGCAGAAAGGTTAAGGTTACAGGGCAGACAGGAAGCTCACTGCTCATGAAGCAGCTCATTCCAAACTGGTGAAAAACACTTGTCTAAAATTAATAGAAACCTGCTTCACTATAGCTTGCACCATGCCAGTCCTTCTGGTTTTCAATGAGATATCTTGCTCCCTTTGATATCTTTTCTTATATAACACCTCCAAATCGTGCAATTTATTCTTGACACAGCAAAGTTTCTGGGCACCTCACTCTCCCAACTTGGTTGCTCTACTCTGGACATGCTCTCAGTTGGCAGTGTTCCCTAAAGACAGGCTGTAAGGGTAGGACACAGGTCTCCAGATGTCCTCTCACCTCCCTCACTGCAGACACTAAATCTCTACTGATGCACCAAAGACTGAATTCCCTTTTGGAGCTATGAACCCAACTACTGGCTCACTGTGGATCTGCAGACATGTCACAGAATGGAAGAAAGAATGAGTCTTCCATTTGAGCTAAATTTGCCCATTCCTGTCTATGGAAGTTGGTTGGTTAGCTCAACATGCATTCCAGTATCTTTCTCTTTTCCCACCTCCACTCTAGAGGCTGGAAAAATCAGATATTTTCTTTCCTCGCTTTCTATGATGCTGGGAGTGAAAGGTACATAACATAGTTCTGGCTGGTTAAATGTAAATTTGCTGAGGAAACTTTTGCCTTCCTAATAAAAGGAACAGATGTCTTTGGATCCACCCTTTCCTGGTCCTTACCTGCCTTAAATACAGTCATATTGTGACTCCAAGGGAAATGCCTAGGGAATCTCAGATAGGCTGGCCCTGATGTTGTTGGGCCACTGAACCAATGTTGACAATCAACTATACCTTTGGACTTCTTGTTGTATTAGGAAAAGGCCTGAACCAACATACTGGAGGAAAATATTTTCAATTTATCTTATAGAGCTAATATCCTTAATATTTTTTAAAGTTTCTAAAATAGAGAAGATCACAACTCTATAGAAAAATAAGCAAGAAATATTACCAAACCATTAACAGAAAAGAAATGCAGCCCTGCCAGCATGTCTCGGCGGTTAAGCATTGACCTGTGATCCAAGCAATAAAGGTTCAGTTCCTGGTCAGGGCACATGCCCAGGTTTTGGGCTCGATCCCCAGTAGGGGGCGTGCAGGAGGAAGTAGATCAATGTCTCTCTCTCATCATTGATGCTTCTATCTCTCTCTCCCTCTCCCTTCTCTCTCTGAAATTAATAAGAATATATTTTTTAAAAAAGGAATGCAAATGGCTTTTAACTATAGGAAAAGATGCTTCACCTTGCTCATAATAAGAAAAATGTAAACTGAGATTTTATTCTCTCCTAGTAGACTGCCAAAAATTCAAAAATTTGACAATATACTCTGGGAAATAGACTCTTTCATAATTTGGTGGTGGGAATACAAAATTGTACAATCCCTGTGGGGGAAAAAATGGCAAAATTATCTATGCATTCACTCTTTGACCCAGCATTCCCACTTCCAGGAATATATCCTACAGATAAAGTAGCAAATATACAAAAAGACACATGCTCAAAGCCATTCACTACAGCGCTATTTGTAAGTGCAAAAGGCCCCACTCACCCTAAAATAGGAGGTTGTCAAATAGACCACATGTCTCTAGATAATGGAATTATAGGCAGCTGTAAAAACGAATGAGAAACATTTCTGGTGCACTCTCCCTCCCAGGAGCATGCCTATGCCTTTCCCTTCCTTCTCTCCTTCCCCTACAGGCATGCATATCCTAAGCTCTAAGGTATCCTACAAGGCTTGCAACCAGGGGAGCAATGGGCAGCAGGTGGCCGTGGCTCATCCAGAGCTAACCCCCTGAGTCTGTCTTAAGGGTCCCTTTTTCTCTGGCTTCCCAGTGAGCGAAAGCAGCCTTGCCTGGGCTCTCCTGTTGCTTCTTCCATCCTAAGCCCTTCCTTATTTCACCATCCCCAGTTTTAATAAAAATACTTTCAAAATCACCTGGACTCATATTGCAAAATCTTTCCTGCACAAAGTCAAGAACCCACCACACTACCAGCTGGCCCTAGGCAGACCACTAAGGGCCAGTAATGTCCCCTTTTCAGTAACATTTTCTGGTGACCCAGATGGGACCTCCAGATGGCAATTCTGGCACATGTCTTTGCCTTATCTGCCCCCCTCCCTGAGGGCATATTACCCTTGCCTTTCTCTCTCTTAAGCCCCAAGGGCCCTTCTTTTGCCAGGAACAACTGGTGCAGTTTTGCTACCAACATTGCTGGTAATGTTCAAGGGTCTTCTTTAAGAAGCTAATGAGCAAAAGAAACTGACAAACAAAATAAACCCAGAGACATTGAGGCATGCAACAGACTGTAGTATGTCAGGGGGGAAGAGGGAAGGCGGTGTGAGTGGGAAGAGATTAACCAAAGAATTTATATGCATATATGCATAACCCATGGACACAGACAATAATGGGGTGAAGGCCTGGGAAGGGGACGGGAGGGGGTGGAGGAAGTCAATGGCTGGGGGAGGGGGGCGGACAGAGGAGGAATGGAACACCTGCAATACTTTCAACAGTAAAGAAAAATTTTTAAAAAAGAAATAGAGATAATGAGAAACATGGACATAAAGAAATAAAAGGACAATAGATAAGTACTTATCAGTAATAACCTTAAATATAAATGGATTAAATGCACCAACCAAAAGACTGATGGCTGAATGAATAAGAAAACAAGACCCAAATATATGCTGTCTACAAGAGACCCACCTCATAACAAAAGACCCACACAGGCTGAAAAAATACCACACAAACTTCTGAAGGACTTTAAGGGACAGATCAACAGCAATACAGTTGTAGTAGGGGACTTTAACACCCCACTGACTTTACTGGATAGATCTTTCAGACAAAAAAATCAACAAGGAAACAGTGACTAAATGACACACTAGAACAGATGGATTTAATTGACATTTACAGAACATTTCACCCCAAAGCTGCAGAATATACATTCTCCTCAAGTGCACATGGGACATACTCAAAGATAGACCACATGTTAGGACACAAAACAAGTCTCTACAAGTTCAAGAAGATTGAAATCATATCAAGCATCTTCTCAGACATTTACAGCATGGAATGCTATGCATCTGTAAAAAAGAAGGATCCCTTACCCTTTGAGTTACATGGTGGGACCTGGAGAGTATTATGCTAAGTGATATAAGCCAGTCAGAGAAAGACAAATATCACATGATCTTACTCATATGTGGAATCTAATGAACAAAATAAATGGATTAATGAAATAGATCCAGAAACATAGAAGCATGGAACAGACAGACTGATGAATCTCAGAGGGAAGTCAGGGGTGGGTGGGTCGATGGGAGGGAAGAGATTAACCTAAGAACTTATACGCATATATGGATAACCCATGGACACAGACAATAGTGTGGTGAATGCCTGGAGGAGGTGGCAAGGTGGAGGGGATCAATGGCAGGAAAAGAAGGACATTTGTAATACTTTCAACAGTAAAGATAAAATTTTTTTAAATGTGGCCCAGCTGGCATGGCTCAGCAGTTGAACATTGACCTATGATCCGGGAGACCTCAGTTCAGTTCCCAGTCAGGGCACATGCCCATCCGTGGGCTCAATACCTAGTAGGGAGTGTGAAGGAAGCAGCTGATCAATGACTCTCTCATCATTGATGTTTCTATCTCTCGCTCTCCCTCTCCTTTCCTCTCTCTGAAATCAATAAAGACATATTAAAAATAAAATAATTTTTTTAAATGTGATTTTCATAAACTGAAATGACCCAGGACTCTGATTGCATCCTTTGCTCAGAAATCTGGCTGCACACACTTATTAACGTTGTCAAACTCCTACCTTGCATGCACATTTGCAGATGTTTAGAATTTCACAATTTGGGGGAAGGACGCATGGTCAGTATTTCATCAGTGTTACCCTAAACTGGCTGTGTGTTGTTGTTGTTTTTCATTACCATGGCCTTGCTATTTTTAATTATGAAAGTCTCTTTTTAAAATTTATCTTTATTGTTGAAAGTATTATGAGTGTCCCCTTTCCCCCCCATTGACCCCCTCCACCCTACTCCCACCCCCGCCTCAGTTCTTCACCACACTATTGTCTGTTCATGGGTTATACATATACGGATATAAATTCTTTGGTTAATCTCTTCCTGCCTGCCCCCTTCCCTCTGAGATTTGTCAGTCTGTTGCATGCTTCATTGTCTCTGGATCTATTTTGTTCATCAGTTTATTTTGTTCTTAGATTTGACATATAAGTGAGATCATGTGATACTTGTCTTTCTCTGACTGGCTTATTTCACTTAGCATAATACTCTCCTAGTGCCCATCAGTAGATAAATGGGGGGGAGGGGGAGGCTGTGGTACATTAACACCACGGAATACTATGCAGCTATAAAAGAGAAGGATCGCTTACCCTTTGAGACAGCATGGAGGGACCTGGAGAGTATAAAATCTCTTTTACTTTATTTAATATTATCCTTATAGCTTTTGGTGGGTTTTTAAGGTTAATTTCACAGTCAATAGTGATCCAGATTTGCATCAATAATTTTAAATCTATGATTTTCTTATAATAGGCTCCAAGACCATGTGAGTTTGGTGCTCAACTGTAAGTTACATCCTTATTGCCTATGAAAAATATGTCATATGTACTGGACTGCTTCTGAATATTGGTTACCTTAATAAGTAAAATTAAATTATTACATGGTTTTAAGTTTTTAGGAAATTGCTTTATAATGCAAACACCTAACAAGTGAGTCATTTATATTGCTGGCAACATGGTAAATCCAACTTGTTTATTTCTTTCCTTTCTTTGTAATCCTGAGTTTTTCCCATAGTGGAAACTAAAGAGGAGAGACAGCACAAAGCCTTATATCCTGCCTGTGGGTGCCACATTCAAAAGGCTCAGTAGCCCCAATTGTAGAAGGGCTTATCTAGGACTTCCCGGGCCAACCCTCTGTGCCAGCACAGGCAGAGTTTACAGCTTCGAAATCATGTCAGCCACAGTTTTGCTAATTCCAGGCTAGTTTTGCTGCAGGGGAGTAATATCCCATTTTCTGGGCTGTGTCTTTCCTTTTATTCTTTTATTCTTTGGCTTCTCTCTTTTCCTTGCCCCAAAATTTACTGTTCTAACTGTAGTTTCTAACAGGTGTGCAGCCATGGCAAGGACGCTGTGGTCCAGCTGTCCTCAGACCATTGGATTCCCTCCAACCATCTTGCGGGAATCATGAGCACACTCACAGAGTGAGGACATCCCTCCCTGGCCATAGCAGCAGCAGGGGCAAAGGCAGGGAAAGCAACTCATTCCCAAAGCAAAGTGGAGCCCAAGACAGTATGCAAGCAATCCCCAGGTCTGTAAGAACTGCTCTGGTTCAACAAGGAATCAGGAATTAGGTCCTATTTTCCCATTCATAGCAGAGACTACCATAGCAGATATATACTCAATATCCATCCCCTTCTCCTCTTATTACTATACTCTTCATTTGAGCCTTACCTGTGAGTGAGCTACTGCTGTATCATTTTTTACCTTGCAACAACTCACTGCACAGAAGAGTTCATACTTATGCTCAGTGATTTACTCTAGATCTCACATCCAACAGGTGGAAGAGCTGGGAATCAAACCCAGGTCTGTCAGAGTAGAGATGTATCCTCCTCTCTCTAAAGAATCCACCTGCAGAGGTGTGAACCTTAGAAAGCACCTATGAGACCCAGGCTTATCTCTGGAGATAAGACCATCTCACACAGCAGGTGGCAGGTTCTCCACAAAGCACCCGAACTTTCACTCCCCTCTCCTGTTGCAAGCTCAATAGGGAAGGAAGAAATGGAGGAGAGAACAGAAAAGGGAAAAAAGAAGGAAGAAAGAAAGAAAGATATCAAACAGGCATGTACTCAGCTACTTGCCCCAGCCCCAGGTGAAGGAGAGTTTATCAGGTAGTACTTAACTTCTCTTGAGAATAACAGAGATAGAACTTAAACTTATAAGGGTGCATTATTATTTTCCCCACACACAATCAGAAAGTTAGGTATTGGTGTTGTATTAATGGCTCAAAATCAGTGGGTCTGCATCTTTGCTTCTCTTGGTCTTTTTCCTCATGGTCACAATATGGCTGCTGCAGCTCTCATTATGATCTAGGCAGGAAGAAAAGAAGGCAAATATTTCTTAGAAACCTTTAATTTATGTCTTATTTGGACAGAACCATCTGGGAAATGTAAACTGTTAGTGGTTTTCTTTTTCCTTTTTAAAAAATGTATTGGGTAACATTGGTTAATAACATTATATAATTTTTATGGGTACAAGATTATAAATCAACATCTGTGTGCCCTATTGGTTGCTCACCACTGGAAGTCTAGTTTCCTTCCATTACCATATATTTGATGCCCTCCCCCGCTCTCTTCCCCCTCTGATAACCACTGTTCTGATTTCTGCATCTGTTTTTGTTTGTTTTGTTAGTTTGTTATTTTTTCTTTTGTTTTCAGCAAGGCTCCTTTGTTCTGTCACCCCCTTCCCTGCTTCCTTCTTCACTTCCAGTCCCAGAAAATGATCTCTAAGGTACAAAGGAGGCTCCGCTCAAACATATAACCTCAGGAGAAGGGAAAAAGCAGGTCCTGCTGAAATTATGAAGACCTAGAAAATAGATCCAAACCCCAGAAGTTTCACCCTTCACTTCCAGAGTGCAGCTCTGCCCCCACCCGACCCACTGGGAATTCCGTAACTAGACTGCTCCTCTGGGAGGCCCCTGGTCCCCAGAACACACCGAGAAGGCAGAAATTGACTACAGCCATCAGGCAGCAAGTAGGATGATTTCAGCTGCAAGTAACAGCCTCAACTCAAAGTATCTTTATTTAAATTTTGTGGGGTGACATTGGTTAATAAGATTATATAGGTTTCAAGGGTACATTTCTGTGATACATGTTCTGTATACTGCATTGTGTGCCCACCACCCAAAGTCAAATCGTCTTCCATCACCATATATTTGGCCCCTTTTACCCTTTACTACCCCTTCACCCCCTTCCCTCTGGCAACCACCCTACTGTTGTCTGTGTCTATGAGTTTTCGTTTTATATCCCACATGTAAGTGAAATCATATGGTTCTGTGCTTTTTCTGACTGACTTATTTTGCTTAGCATAATATTCTCAAGGTCCGTCCATGTTGTCACAAATGGCAGTATTTTTTTTTGAATCCTCACCAGAGGATATTTTTTCCCATTGTTTTTCAGAGAGAATGGAAGGGAGAGAGAAAGAAAAACATCGATGTGAGAGAAACACATCAATTGGTTGCCTCCCACATGAGCCCACACTAGGGCCAGGGATCAAGCCTGCAATCAAGGTACGTGCCCTTGAGCAGAATCAAACCCAAGACCCCTCAGTCCATGGGCCAACACTCTAACCACTGAGCCAAACCAGCCAGGGCACAAACGGCAGTAGTTCATCTTTTCTTACGGCTGAGTAGTGTTCCATAGTATATATGTACCACATCTTCTTTATCCAATAATCTATCAAATGACATTGGCTGTTTCCATGTCTTGGCCCCTGTGTATAATGCTGCAATGAACATATTGGTGCATGTATCTTTGTGAATAATGTTTTCAAAATGTTTAGGTATATACCCAGAAAGGGATAGCTGGGTCATATGTTAACTCTATTCTTAAGTTTTTGAGGAGCCTTCATACTGTTTTCTATAGTGGCTGTACTGGCAGTGAATGAAGGTTGCTTTTTCTCCACAACCTCTCCAACACTTGTTATTACTTGGCTTGTTGATAATAGCCACTCTAAGTGTGAGGTGGTATCACATTGTAGTTTTGATTTGCATTTCCCTAATAACTAGTGAAGTTGAATCTCTTTTCATACATCTGTTGGTCATTTGTATGTCCTCCTGGAGAACTATCTGTTCAGATCCTCTGCTCATTGTTTATTTAAATTTTTTATTGTAGATGTCCCTCACTTTCCCCCTTTTTGCCCACCTCCACCCAGCCACCACACCCCTTCCCTTGGCATTTACCACACTATTGTCTGTGTCCTTGGGCTATGCATATATGCTGTTTAGCTAATCCAGTCATCTTCCCTTATCCAGTTCTCCCCACCCCACTCCCCTCTGACCTTTGTCAATCTGTTCCATGTATCCATGCTTCTGGTTCTATTTTGTACATCAGTTCATTTTGTTTATTAGATTCCACGTATTAGTGAGATCATACATTGTTTGTCTTTCTCTGAATAGCTTATTTCGTTTAGTTTAATAATCTCCAGGTCCATCCATGCTATCTCAAAGGGTAAGAGATCCTTCTATTTACAGCCACATAGTATTCCACTGTATAAATGTACCAAAGCTCTTTTATCTACTTATCTACTGATGGGATGATGGGCTCTTGGGCTGTTTCCAGATCTTATGTATTATAAATTTTGCTGCTCTGAACATATGCGTGCATATATTATTTATGATTGGTGTTTCAGGATTATTAGGATATATACCCAGAAGGGATCGCTGGGTCATAAGGTAGTTCCATTTTTAATTTTTTGAGGAAACTTTGTACTCTTTTCCACAGTGGCTGCGCCTGTCTGCATTCCCACCAACAGGGCACGAAGGTTCCCTTTTCTCCACATCCTCCCCAACACTTGTTTGTTGATTTACTGATGGTAGCCATTCTGACAGGTGTGAAGTGATACCTCATTGTGGTTTTAATTTGCATCTCCCTGATTATTAGTAACCTTGAGCCTCTTTTAAAAAGTATCTATTCAGATCCTTTGCCCATTTCTTAATTGGATTATTTGTCTTCCTGGTGTTGAGTTGTCTAAATTCTTCATATATTTTGAATATTAATCCTTTATCAGTTAAATCATTGGAGAATATGTTCTCCCACACAATGGGTTACCCTTTGGTGTTGTTGATAGTTTCTTTGCTGTGCATAACTTTTTAATTTGATGTGGTCCCATTTGGTTTTAGTTTTTTTTGTTTTTTCTGTGTTTCCCTTGCCCTAGGAAACATATCAGCAAAAATATTGCTAGGAGAGATGTCTGAGATTTTGTTGCCTACATTTTTTTCTAGGATTTTTATGGTTTTATAACTTACATTTAAGTTTTTTTTATCCATTTTGAGTTCATTTTTGTGCATGGTGTAAGTTGGTGGCCTAGTTTCATTTTTTTTCATGTACCTCTCTAATTTCCCTAACATCATTTGTTGAAGAGACTATTTTTACTTCATTGTGTGCTCTTGCTTCCTTTATTAAATATCAATTGAGCATAATATATAATAGCTTGGGTTAATTTATGGGCTCTCTGTTCTGTTCCATTGGTCTATATATCTGTTCTTGTACCAGTACAAGGCTATTTTGATTACAGTGGCTTTGAAGTATAATTTGATATTCGGTATTGTGATCTCTCCAACTTTGTTCTTCTTTCTCAAGTTTGCTGTGACTATTCAGGATCTTTCTTGGTTCCATATAAATTTTTGGAGTATTTGTCTTTGATCTGTGAAATATGCCATTGGTATTTTAATAGGGATTGCATTGAATCTATAGATTGCTTTGGGTAGTATGGACATTTTAATGATGTTAATTCTTCCAATCAATGAGCATTGTATATGCTTCCACTTGATTACATCTTCTTCTGTTTCTTTCTTCCACGTCTTAGCGTTTTCCAAGTATGGATCTTTTACCTCTTTAAGTTTATTCCTAGGTACCTTGATTTTTTTTTTATTTTTATTTTTTTGCAAATAAATGGGATTGTTTTCTTAGTTTCTCTTTCTTTCTGAGAGTTTGTTATTGGTGTATAAAAAATGCCACTGATTTCTGGTTATTTATTTTGTGTCCTGCTACTTTACTAAATTTATTTATTAGATCTAGTAGTGTT
This sequence comes from Miniopterus natalensis, assembly GCF_054644295.1. Classification (NCBI taxonomy): domain Eukaryota; kingdom Metazoa; phylum Chordata; class Mammalia; order Chiroptera; family Miniopteridae; genus Miniopterus; species Miniopterus natalensis. The sequence continues at coordinate 99,365,704 of NC_142081.1, forward strand.
TTGGTGAAGTCTTTAAGATTTTCTAGGTACAATATTTTGTCATCTTCGAATAATGACAGTTTTACTTCCTCTTTTCCAGTCTGGGTGCTTTTTATTTCTTCTTCTTGTCTGATAGGTGTGGCTAGGACTTCCAGCACTATGTTAAATAAGAGTGGTGAAAGCAGGCATTCCTGTCTTGATCCTGATGTTAAGGGAAACATTTTAGTTTTAGTCCACTGGATATGATGTTGGCTATGGGTTTGATATATCTGACCTTTATTGTGTTGAAGTATGAGTCCCCTATTCTCACCTTGCTCATAGTTTTTATCCTAAATGGGTGCTGGATTTCATCAAATGCTTTTTCTGCATCTGTTGATATGATTATGTGATTTTTATCTTTCATTTTGTTTATGTGAATTATTACATTTATTTATTTGAGAATACTGTATCAGCCTTGCATCTCTGGAATAAATTTCTCTTGGTCCTGGTGTATGATCTTTTAAATGTATTGTTGGATCCAGTTTACTAATATTTTGCTGAGGATTTTGGCATCTATGTTTATCAAGGATATTGGTCTATAATTTTCTTTCTTTGTAGTGTCTTCATCTGGTTTGGGAATTAGGGTCATGATGGCTTTGTGAAAAGCATTTGGAAGTCTTTCTTCCTCTTGAATTTTTTTGTAATAGTTTGAGGATACATGTTAGCTCTTCTTTGAATGTTTGGAAAAATTCGCCTGTAAACCCAGGACTTTTGTTTGATGGGAGTTTTTTTTATTATTACTGCTTTACTAACATTAGCTGTTATTGGTCTATTCAGGTTTTCTGATTGTTCCTGATTCAGTTTTTGGAGATTATATGTTTCTCAGAATTTGTCCATTTTGCCCCTGTTGTCCAAATTGTTAACATGTAGTTGTGCTTAGTATTTTCTTACAATCCTTTGTATTTCTATGATGTCAGTTGTTACTTCACCTCTTTGAGTTCTAATTTTATTTATTTGAGTCCTCTCCTCTTTTTTTTTGGTGAGCCTTGATAAAGATCCTTGTTTATCTTTTCAAAGAACCAACTCTTGATTTCATCAATCTTTTATATATATATTTTTTAGGCTTTGTGTCATTTATTTCTGCTCTAATCTTTATTATTGCTTTCCTTTTGCTTACTCTGCACTTTTCTTGTTCTTCCTCTAGTTATTTTAGGTGTAGGATTATATTGTTTATTTGAGATTTTTCTTGCTTCTTGAAGTAGGCCTGTAATGCTATGAACTTCCCCCTCAGGACTGCTTTTGCTGTGTCATAGGTTTTCAGTTGTTGTGTGTTCATTTTCATTTATTTCCAGGTAATTTTTTATTTCTTCTTTGATCTTCTTGGTAACTCATTCATTGTTTAATAACATGCCATTTAGTTTCCATGTGTTTGAGTGTTTTTGAGGTTTTTAAATTGTAGTTGAGCCCGGTCAAGCATGGCTCAGTGGTTGAGTATCTACCTAGGATCCAGGCAACCGGGATTCGATTCCGGTCAGGGCACATGCCTGGTTGCAGGCTTGATCAATGACTCTCTCATCATTGATGTTTCTCTCTCTCTCTCCCCCTCTCCTTTCCTCTCTCTGAAATCAATAAAGATATATATTTAAATAAATAAATAAATAAATAAATAAATAAATAAATAAATAAATAATAAATTGTAGTTGATTTCTAGTTTCATGCCATTGTGATCTAAGAAGATGCTTGGCATGATTTCAATCTTCTTGGATTTGTTAAGATTTAATTTGTGTCCTAACATGTGGTCTATCTTTGAGAATGTTCCATGTGCACTTGAGAGGAATGTATATTCTGCTGCTTTAGGATGAGATGTTCTGTAAATATCAATTAAATCCATCTGATCCGGTGTGTCATTTCTATGCTCATCTTTAAATTGGATTGTTGAGTTGTATGAGTTGTATGAGTTCCTTGTCAGAGCTATTGTTTGCAAATATCTTCTCCCATTTAGTTGGTTGCATTTTTGCTTTGTTGTCAGTACCTTTTACTGTGCAGAGCTTTTTAGTTTGATATAGTCCCATTCATTTATTTTTGCCTTTATTTCCCTTGCCTTTGGGGTCAAATTCATTAAATCTTCTCTAAGATCAAGGTAAATAAGATCAGTACCCACGTTTTCATCTATGTAATTTATTGTTTCAAATCTTATATTTAGGCATTTGATTCATTTTTAATTCATTTTTTTCACATGGGGACAAACTGCAGTCTAGTTTCATTTTTTTGCATGCAGCTTTCCAATTTTCCCAGCACCATTTATTGAAGAGGTTTTCTTTTCTCCGCTGTAGGTTTTTGGCTCCTTTATCAACAATTATTTGCCCACATACATATGGTTTTATTTCTGGCTCTCAATTCTGTTCCATTGGTCTGTGTCTTTGTTTTGCCATCAATACCATTCTGTTTTGATTATCATAATTAAAATGGTAAATGTTAAGGACAAAGAGAGAATATTGAGGGTTGCAAGAGAGATACGCAGTGACCTAAAATGGAACCCCCATTAGGTTGACAGCAGATTTATCAAGAGAAACATTTCAAGCCAGAAGGGTGTGGCATGAAGTTCTCAAAGTAATGAAAAGCAAGAACATGCATCCAAGATTGTTGTATCCAGCAAGGCTATCATTTAAAATGGAAGGTGGAAGGTGGGAAGCCACACAAAAAAGGCTAAAGGAGATCAGTATCGCCAAACCACCATTGCAAGAAATGCTAAAAGGACCGCTCTAAGAAAATGAAAGAATTGTGAGAGAAAAGTACATCAGAATAAAGGGGGAAAATGACATTAAATAAGTATATATTGACTCACTAGACCTAATGGATTTAATTGACATTTACAGAACAAGAAAAAGCTCTAATGAACCATCTAACACAACAACTAAAAGAACTGAAATGAGAACAGCATGAAGAGACCTGAGGAAGTAGAAGAAAGGAAATACTAAAGATTAGAGCAGAAATTAATGACTAAAAAAACACTTTAAAAAAAACAATGAAACCAAGAGCTGGTTCTTTGAAAAGATAAATAAGATTGATGCACCTTTAGCCAGACTCACTAAGAAACAAAGAAAGAGGACCCAAATAAATAAAATCAGAAATGAAAAAGGCAAAATAACAACAGACCCAACAGAAATACAAAGAATTGTTTAAAAATACTACCAACAACTATATGCCAACAAACTAAACAACCTAGGTAAAATGGACAAATTCCTAGAAGCATACAACCTTCCAAAGATGAATCAAGAAGAGGAAGAAAACCTGAATAGGCCGATAACAACTAATGAAATTAAAGCAGTAATCAAAAAACTCCAAGCAAACAAAAGTCCTGGACCAGATGGATTTACAGGTGAGTTTTACCAAACATTCAAAGAAGAATTAACACCTATTCTATTCAAACTATTCCAGAAAATTCAAGAGGAGGGAAAATTTCCAAACTCTTTTTATGAAGCCAGCATCACCCTAATCCCAAAACCAGATAAAGACACTACAAAGAAAGAAAATTACAGGCCAATATCCCTGATGAACATAAAGGCTAAAATCCTCACTAAAATACTAGCAAACCAGATCCAGCAATACATTAAAAAGATCATACACCATGACCAAGTGGGATTTATTTCAAGGATGCAAGGCTGGTATAACATCCACAAATCAATAAAAATGATACATCACATAAACAAAATGAAGGACAAAAATCATGTGATCATATCAATAGATACAGAAAAAGCATTCAAAAAAATCCAGCACCCATTTCTGATAAAAAACTCTCTGCAAAGTTGGAGTAGAAGGATCATACCTCAACATTATAAAGGCCATATATGACAAACCTACAGCCAACATCATACTTAATGGTCAAAAACTACAACCATTTCCCTTCAAAACAGGGACAAGACAGGGATGTCCACTTTCACCACTCTTATTCAACATAGTACTGGAAGTCCTCGCCACAGCCATCAGACAGGAAGAAAATATAAAAGGTATCCAAATTGGAAAGGAGGAAACAAACTGTCATTATTTGCAAATGACATGATATTGTACATAGAAAACCCTAAAGACTTCATCAAAGTACTACTAGATTTGATAAATGAATTTGGCAAGGTAGCTGGAAACAAAATCAACATCCGGAAATCTATGGCATTCTTATACACCAACAATGAACTCTCAGAGAGAGAAATTAAAAAACAATACCATTTACCATTGCAACTAAAAAAAATTAGATACCTAAGAATAAACTTAACCAAGGATGTAAGAGACCAGTACTCGGGAAACTACAGGACACTGAAAAAAGAAGTAGAGGAAGACATAAACAAGTGGAAGAACATACAATGCTCATGGATTGGAAGCATTATTATCATTAAAATGTTCATACTACCCAAAGCAATTTATACATTCAATGCAATTTCTATTAAAATAACAGCATATTTCAAACATCTAGAACAAACATTTCAAAAATTTATATGGAACCAAAAAGACCCCAAATAGCTACAGCCATCTTGAGAAAAAAAGAACAGAGTGGGAGGGATCACTTTACCAGACATCAAACTGTACTACAAAGTCATTGTAATCAAACAGCCTGGTATTGGTACAACAACAGACATGTAGATCAGTGGAAGTGAACAGAGACCTCGAAATAGACCCACGCCCTTATGGTCAGTTAATATTTGACAAAGGAGGCAAGAGCATCCAATGGAGTAAAGACAGTCTCTTCAATAAGTGGTGCTGGGAAAATTGGACAGATACATGCAAAAAAATGAAACTAGACCACCAACTTTCACCATACACAAAAATAAACTCAAAATGGATAAAAAACTGAAGTGCAAGTCGTGAAACCATAAAAATGCTGGAAAAAAACAGGCAGTAAAATCACAGACATCCCAAGGAGTGGAATTTCCACTGATACATCTCCTAGGGCAAGAGAAACAAAAGAGGAAATAAACACCTGGGACTACATCAAACTAAAAAGTTTCTGCACAGCAAAAAAAATCAGCCTCAAAATACAATGGAACCCCACCACATGGGAGAACATATTTGCCAAAGATGTATCTGATAAGGGGCTAATCTACAAAGTGTATAAAGAACTCATACAACTCAACAAGACGAAGACAAACAATTCAATTAAAAAATGGGCAAAGGACCTGAATAGACACTTCTCCAAAGGTGACATACAGATGCCAAGAGACATATGAGAAAATGCTCAATATCACTAATCATCAGAGAGATGCAAATTAAAACCACAATGAAGTATCACTTCACACCCATCAGAATAGCTGCCATCAACAAATGACATGGGCTGGTGAGGATGTGGAGAAAGGGGAACCCTGGTACACTGTTGATGAGAATGCAGACTGGTGCAGCCACTATGGAAAACAATAGGGAGGTTCCTCAAAAAATTCAATATGGAACTGACTTTTGACCCAGTGATCCCACTTCTAGGAATATACCCTAAGAATCCTGAAACACTAATCAGAAACAATATATGCACCCCTATGTTCATGGCAGCAAAATTTACAATAGCTAAGATCTGGAAACAGCCCAAGTGCCCATCAGTAAATGAGTGTACTAAAAAGCTGTGGGACATTTACTCCATGGAATACTATGCAGCTGTGAAAAAGAAGGATCTCTTACCCTTTGGACAGTATGGATGGACCTGGAGAATATTATGCTAAGCAAAATAAGCCATGCAGAGAAAAACAAATATCACATGATCTCACTTATATGTGGAACCTAAAGAACTTAATAAACTGATGAACAGAATTGATTCAATGAAATGGAAGCAAGGATCAGACTGACAAATCTCAGAGGGATGGAGGAGGGTGGGTTGGTGGGTGGAGGGGGAGAGATTAACCAAAGAACTCATAGCATATATGCGCAACCCAAGGACACAGACAATGGTGTGGGGAGGGACTGAGGAGGGGGGTGGGACCTGGTGGAATGGGTCATTGGGGAGCAAAAGGGACATCTATAATATTTTAAACAAAAATAAACAAAAAATGAATAAATAATAATCAATTATAGCAGAATTGAATAAAATAAAGAACAAAAAGACTATAAAAAATTAATAAAACAAAGAGCTGATTTTTTGAAAAGGTTAGTAAACTTGACAAACCCCTGGCAAGATTCACTTCTCTTTCATTGAGAGAAGTCACCACAGATATCCCAGATATACAAAGGATCATATCAGAATATTATGAAGGACTATATGCCACCAAATTCAATAACCTACAAGAGATGGATAAGTTCCTAGAAATATAAAGCCTTCCTAAACAGAATCATGAAGAACTGGAAAATCTAAATAGACCAATTAACAGTGAGGAATTGAAACAACCATCAAAAACCTCCCAAAAAATGAAATTTTAGGACCTGATGGTTTCACTAGTGAATTGTATCAAAGAATCTTTAACCTGTCAGGGAGTTTATTATCTCATGTATCAGGAAGCCCAGAGATGGAAAGAGAAGACTCCAGACAGGGTACTTCAGCATTTCAATTTTTCTCTATATGGTTTTCTGAGAACTGCCCCACTCTGTTGGCTGGTAGCAAGATGGTCATAGAAGTTTCCAGGGATCACAGAAGAGAGGCCATCTCCTCCTGGAGCTATTTATTATAAGTGCAAAAGTCCCCCTGCAGACTTCTCATCATGCCTTCTGTGGCCTCTCCACATGGCCTGGGGCTCATCACACCATGGAGGCTAGGTTCCAGCAGCAAGCATCAAGAGGGAGAGGGAGAGAAAGAAGGAGGTGGAGAAAGAAAGAATGAACACCGGGTGGAAGTTGGATCTTTTTTCATAGCCTAGCCTCAGAAGTCATGCAGTGTCATTTCTATTACATTCTATTCATTCTAGTCCCACCAGCTTCAAGGACAGGGGAAATGGAAACTAATTCCTAATGAGGCGGTGGGAAAATCTGGAAGAGCACATGAGAACTCATAGATTAGGGCCACTTTTGGAAAATACAAGCTGCTGCATGAGAAGATCCAGTCGCTCTTCATACAGACCCCCCATCTCCACCTCCATACACACTGCTCACTTCCATATCCAGTTCTTACCTGTCAGGATCTAGATCATGTGCAGAACCCTACTGCAAGGGAGTATGGGAAGTGTTTCTACCTTTACAACCTCTATAGTCCAGGAGGGTAAGCTAGAAGGGGTTTGGAATGGGTGGTGAATGAGACAGTTTACAGCATCTGCCACAACTAAGAAAGAAGAAAGAGGAAATAAATAAATGATTGGAAAGTAGCTAACAGGGTCAGTACAGATCCTTACCTTTTCTAATTTCTACTGCTTACCTCTTTCCTGTAGCATTGGACAAATATTTGTTGAGCATCTCCCACATTTTAGGCAAGCTATCCTTTGAACAAAACAGATAGGGATTTTAGAATCTATGGAAGACAGTCTTAAGCAAAGAATTATTATAAATAATTACCTATTTTCAATTGTTAAAGAGCCTTTAAAAAGAAGTAGATATTCTATACTTCCTCTTTTCACGTGTATATCTTGTTAGCCAGCCTGATAGAGACTGTACTAAGCCTTTCTTCAGAAAGCTTCTGTAGTCATGACAGGACAAAGCTCATCTCGGTGCTAAGATATTACTCAGAGAAGTAACTACTCAGAGTTAAGCAGCAGAGATTAGTAAGTAAATGTTTACATAAATGTAAAATTCTTAATCAGACTGGGATCGATGGACAGTATCTAGACAAACTTGGCACTAACCAAGGCAAAAGAGAGGCTTTGGCTTCACTGATGAGAAAAGCTCAATTCCAGTTACACCTCAGATACTGACAAGAGTAGTCAGTGGACTCCAGTTCAGTACTGAAGTGTGAAATCCCAGCACCATGACCTATACTAACCACTTGCTTCAGGAGATGGAAACAGTAAAGTCCCTCAACATCAGCCATGACTGGAACTTTAGCTCCTAAGGAAAAACTGCCATTCATTCCAAGGAAATGTAGGTGCTGACAAGGGGAGGGGTGACTGTGATTGGATTGTGTGTCTGGGACTGACACTGAAGGTGCTCTTATGACCTATGATTCAGTGACCCCAGCAAGTTTGTTTTTAGTCATGTTAAAATTGATTCCCCATTATGAGCTCCCCACACTGGGCTCTTTTAGTAACTAAAGCAAATAGTAGCAGCATTGATGATATTGTAATATGCATTAAATTATATGTTATTTCCTCAATTAACAGAATGAAGTTACAGCAACAGCACAGCCTCACACTCATTCTTTTTTTCTCTGATGTTTTCTTCTTAAGAAACAAACATGCAGCTTCATTACCAACAAGCTCAGAATAAATTAATAGGAGCTGAAGTCCGTGAAATTAGATTCACTTTCTAATTAGCAGGAGAATTCACAGATACTGAGCAGTCTTTCTCATAGGCTCTCTTCTCCAGATGAAGATGGCCATTTGTGATCTCAGAAAACTGAACCTGCCCCTCTTATGGTCTACAAAGGATTGAAGTGTAAATGTGAATTTCCCTCGGCCATCTGGAAGGTCGTTTTGAAGTTGTGACTCTTGAGCAAATTCCTCTTTAATTCCACCCCATGGTTGGGAGATTGTGTGATCTAGCAATTTTCATTTTCAAAGGCATTGTCTCTTTACTGATAATGTCCTCAGCTTAGTTGGCACCCTCCTCTGTGGAGTTCAAAGTGATTTTGAGACTTTTGTCTTTAACTCTTAGATCCCAGACAGAAGAAATAGGGGCCAGGAGAGAAAGCAACTGCTTTCCTAACAGGCAAGTGAAGGACGCTGGGATTGGGAGCCAGGTGCATGGGGAGACCTGGAGCAAACTTCTCAAGATGACTTAACAGGTCAGTAACAACCTCAGAGCATCCCAACTCTTATTTTATTCTTCACTCCCAGCTAACCCACCATCACAATTATCTCCCAAGAGTCTAAAATTGTCAAACAGACTCAGGGGCTCTAAGTGAGGACTCTGAAGACCTGACATTAAGTGACTTAAAAGGGCAAAATTTGCCTAATGTAAGAATGGGCTCCCTGTCCACAGTAGCTAGATGCTCACTTTCTAGAAATTTCTTCATTCATGCATACATTCAGTTAATTGACAAATGTTTATTATCAAAGCACCTACTATATGGCAGATATTATTCTGTGTGCTAGGGATATAACAATGAATAAAATGAACAAAAATTGTGGCTTTCACAAAGGTTATTCTAGTGCAGAAGAAAAACAATCAACAATAAATAAGCAAAATATAAAGCTTGTTAAATAGTGAGAAATACTGGGAACAAAATGAAGCAAGAACATGGGATTTTAAATGTCAGTGTATGAGAAGGAAGATGGGGGCACTGTGAGAAGAAGCAGAGCACCCTTGTTCCCAGCCACAGACTCAATTTACTGCTAAAATGCTGTGTAACCAGCTTGGAAAAACAAGAGAAATATACCTGAGTGGACATATTTTGAGTAAGGAGCACTGCAGAAACATCATAGAGTCTGGTAAGGGAGGGGGTGCACACAAAGGGGGAGTCCCCCTGAAGCCTGTGCTGGGCTCTCAGCCCCTGAGACTTAGAGGCTGCAAAGCTCCCTCCCCTTGGGAGTGTGGCCTGGCATCCAAAAGCTGGGATCTGAAACCTGGAGTGGAGGAGATGGGAAGGAGAACCCATGCGCAGAGGACAGAGGGAGCCAGGGGAACAGTGTGCCTTTGAGGAGGGGACCATTACTTCCCAGTGAAACAAAGCTTCTAATGGTGGACAGTCATCTGTCACACCGGGTGCTGAGCATAGGAAATGCTGTCCCACAGTCTGTGGCTTCTGAATAGAAAGGGGCTGGAGGGCTGCAGTGAGCAGCCACCTACAAGAACCCTCTCCTTTCTTGTAAGGCATTGTGTAGAACCTCAGAAAGCATTTGAATTGTGTGGCACAGAGAAGGGGAAGAGAGTCGACCTGCCACAGAGAGGGTATAGAGCTGCTGGTGACACAGATTGGGTCTCCAGCCACCAGAGCTGCCAGTGGGGTGGATCGAGGATTTTTGACCCACTCTGAGGGGAGCCAGGATAGTGTGCAAGGACCTTCCCCGGCTTTACTGAGATCAGCTGTGTAGGGAAGCTGCATGGAGCTAACTTTGTGACCCCTCCTGCTTGGTACCTAGGAGCGGGGTGATGTGACCTCACAAGGTGGGTTTTCTGCCTGTATTGCTTTGTGCATTTTTGAGTTTTTGATTGCTGAATGGGCGTCCACCTCCTGGCTTGCATTGGGAAGACAGACCAGCTAAAGCTGGGATTTGTGTCTGCATAGTGGAGAGTTTGAAATAAGCGCCCCATGCATTCAGACAATCAGATCAGGGAAAGGAGGGGTGGAGCATGCCTACCTCTCCCGCAGGCTAGAAACACCAACCCCAACAGGAAAGGAGCTGGATCAGCTCACTGAAGCCCCAGATATCCCCTGCCCGGCACAGTCCTGAGGGAGAAGGGAGAACAGCTCACAAGATAACAAGAATAAGACTTTCAGGGACTATTGCTTGGGAACTGGAGGAGAAACTTAAAATCCCTTCTGGGAGCTGGGCAGGCTATGCACTCACCAAAATCTTTTTTTAATCAAACCCACTGAGCTCCAGCCACTGAAACTGCCCATACAGAAAAGACAACAGACTGAATTCAATCTGAACCTGCAGCAGGCCATTGTATGGGGAACTAGAATTGGAGGATAGGGTAGAGAGTGAGGAGTTGGCTTTGAAGCAGAGACTAACTTCCCCAGAGTGAGTGCCTGACAGCAAAACCTCTAAGTAAGGGGAGCAATATTCCAAGCTACACTAACCTGCCTGCACCTTAAAGACTCTTCAGAAGGCTCTAGAGTAAGACCAGGCAACCACAGTGGAGAGGCAAAATAGTTGACAAGTGGAAGTGGTCCACAAAGAGCCTCAGATCAGCCAACTACTTAAGGACACCAAAACCAAACCTAGACAGCTCCTGACATTGGCTGATACATAAGTACTTTCCAAGAGAACTGTAATCAGCACACAAAACAGTGAGCCTCAGGCAACATCAGCTGCCCAGATGAAACTCACCTGATTAACTTTTTTCCCTTTTTTTAGAAAAAGTAAGAAAAGGAAAAATTTTCTTTTAAAATTTTTTAATTGTTTTTAATGTTTCAATTATTTTTTTTTAATTTATTTTCTTTTGCTTGTTTTTGTTTTGTATTGTTCTGTTATCAAGATTTTCTTGATACTCTCTGCTTAACTGCTGGGATATAATCATGATAACCAATAAGTTTATGGCGTTTCTCTATTGTTTCCCCCATATCTCTAATTGGACTTCCATCATGCCCTTGCTTTATCTATCTATCTCTCTCTTTTTGTTCCATTGGCATAATTTTTCTTTCTTTCTTTCCTTTTCCTCCCTTTTTATTCTCTGTCTTCCTGTCTTTTTGTTTGTTTGTTTCCATTTGTCTCTTTATTTTATTTTTATTTTTTATTTTTCAACTATTTTTCTATTCTTATGCTCTACCCTTAATTTTTTGCTCTCCCTTCTTTCAGAATCTTTTCTCTGCCCCTTTTATTTCACAGTAGCTTCTCTATTTTTTACTTTTTGTTTTATTTTATTTTTCTTTACTATTGACAATAATATCCTTCTCTCTCTCTTTCCCTCTCTCTCTTTTTTTCCTTTAGCATTTCTGTTCTTGCTTCACTCTCTCAATTCTACTTTCTCTTGAGATGTTTTCATTGAGATTGTCAGGATATTTTGTAAGATACTACTTGCTTCCTGGCAGTTTGGTTGTGTTTTGTTTTGACTTGCTAGCACCTATACAACAGCTCACACGACATGGTTGGGGCTGAACCACACAGTTAACCAACATGAGAGGAGAGTCCTCCCAAGAAAAGGTCAACAACATTCTATACCTAATCATAACAGGAAAACCCAAAGAACCCACAAAAGGAATACCCACAAAAGGCACATGCTTGGAGCAAATAGCTCAGAAGTATAAAAAAACACACACATCTGGGCTCCACAGAACATACACTACAAAATTCCACCCCACAAGACTGGGAGAGAGAAAATATATCTAATATACAGATACAAACACTAAGAGTCACTAAAATGGGGAGACAAAGAAACAACCCTCAAACTAAAGAAAAGGAAAAATTGCCAGAAAAATACTTTCATGAGATGGAGTTAAGCAAGTTATCAAAAATAGAGTTCAGAGTAATGATTATAAAGATGCTCAAAAAAAATAATAAGAACAATAAGACACTAAATGGAAAGGCCCAGAAACCTAGTGAAAACATGAAAGAAGAGTTAGATATAATAAATAAAAACCAGGCAGAAATGAAGAATACTATATCTGATATCAAGAACACGCTGGAAGGAATTAAAAGCAGGCTCAATGAGGCCGAGGATAGAATAAGTGAATTAGAAGACAAGGTAGAAAAAAACCACTCAATCAGAGCAGCAAAAAGAAAAAAAACACTTAAAAAGCATAAGAACAGCCTAAGGGAGTTTTGAGACAACATGTAAAAAAAACAACATTCGCATCATAGGGGTTCCAGAGGAGGAGGAAAGTCAGCAAGGGATAGAGAACTTGGTGGAAGAAATAATGACAGAAAACTACCTACACTGGTGAGGGAGAAAGCCACACAAGTTCAGGAAGCATGGAGGGTTCCAAACAAGAGGAACCCAAAGAGACCCACTAGAAGACACATCATAATTTAAATGGTAAATGTTAAGGACAAAGAGAATATTGAGGGTTGCAAGAGAGAGATAAGCAGTGACCTAAAAGGGAATCCCCATAAGACTGACATCAGATCTCTCAACAGAAACACTTCAAGCCAGAAGGGAGTGGCAAGAAGTTCTCAAAGTAATGAAAAGTAAGAACCTGCAACCAAGACTACTTTATCAAGCAAGGTTATGAGTTAAAATTGAAGGTGAAATAAAGACCTTCCCAGACAAAAAAAAGGCTAAAAAGTTTAGTATCGCCAAACCAGCATTGCAAGTAATGCTAAAAGGGCTGCTTTAAGAACAAGAAAAAATACTGAGAGAAAGCTACATCAGCAAAAGGGGGAAATGGCATTAAATAAGTATATATCAATAGTAAACTTAAATGTAAATGGAATAAATGATCCAATCAAAAGACATAGAGTAGCTGAATGGATAAGAAAACAGGACCCATATATATGCTGTCTACAAGAGACTCACCTGAGAGCAAAGGAATCACACAGGCTGAAAGTGAGGGGACGGAAAAAAAATATTTCAAGCAAATGGAAAAGAAAAAAAAGCTGAAGTAGCAATACTTATTTCTGACAAAATAGACTTCAAAATAAAGACCATAACAAGAGACAGAGAAGGTCACTACATAATACTAAGAGGATCAATCCAATAGGAGAAAATAACCCTTATAAATATATATACACCTAATATAGGAGCACCTAAATATATAAAAAATTTCTTGGCGGACTTTAAGAAGGAGATTGACAGTAACTCAATCATACTGGAGGGCTTTAATACCCCACTGTCATCACTGGACAGATCATCAAGACAAAAAATCAACAGGGAAACAGAGATCTTAAATGACATACTAGATCTAATGGATTTAATTGACATTTACAGAACATTTCATCTCAAAGCAGCAGAATACAGATCCTTCTCAAGTGCACATGGAACATTCTCAAAAATAGACCACATATTATGGCACAAGGCAAGCCTCTACAAATTCAAGAAGGTTAAAATCATATCAAGCATCTTCTCGGATCACAATAGCATGAAACTAGAAATCAACCACTATAAAAAAACTAAATGGAGGCTAAATAGCATGTTATTAAACAATGAATGGGTTACCAATGAGATCAAGGAAGAAATCAAACACTTCATGGAAAAAAACAAAAATGAACAGACAAGAACCCAAAATCTATGAGACACAGGCGAAAGCAGTCCTGAGAGGAAAATTCATAGCATTACAGGTGTATTTCAAGAATCAAGAAAAAGATCTAATAAACCATCTAACACAACAACTAAAAGAACTAGAATGAGAACAGCAAGAAAAGCCCCAAGGAAGTAGAAGGAAGGATGTAATAAAGATCAGAGCAGAAATTAATAACAAAGAGACTAAAAATCAATGAAACCAAGAGTTGGTTCTTTGAAAAGATAAATAAAATTGATGCACCTTTAGCCAAACTCACTAAGAAACAAAGAGAGAGAACCCAAATAAATAAAATAAAAAATGAAAGAGGCAAAATAACAACCGACCCAACAGAAATACAAAGGATTGTAAGAAAATACTATGAGCAATCAAATGCCAACAAACTGGACAACATGGGTGAAATGGACAAATTCCTAGCAGCATACAGTCTTCCAAACCTGAATCAGGAGGAATCAGAAAACCTGAATGGGCCAATAACAACTAATGAAATTGAAGCAGTAATCAAAAAACTCCCAGCAAACAAAAGTTCTGGACCAGATGGATTTACAGGTGAGTTTTACTAAACAATCAAAGAATTAACACCTATTCTATTCAAACTATTCCAGAAAATTCAAGAGGAGGGAAAATTTCCAAACTCTTTTTATGAGGCCAGCATCATCCTAATGCCCAAACCAGATAAAGACACTACAAAAAAAAAAAAAAATTACAGGACAATATCCCTTATTAACATAAAGGCTAAAATCCTCAAAAAATACTAACAAACCAGATCCAGCAATACATTAAAAAGATCATACACCATGATCAAGTGGGATTTATTCCGGGGATGCAAGGCTGGTATAACATCCACAAATCAATAAAAATGATACATCACATAAACAAAATGAAGGACAAAAATCATGTGATCATATCAATAGACACAGAAAAAGCATTCAACGAAATCCAGCACTTTTTTTTGATAAAATCTCTCAGCAAAGTGGGAATAGAGGAATCATACTTCAACATAATAAAGGCCATATATGCCAAACCTATAGCCGACACCATACTCAATGGTCAAAAACTAAAACCATTTCCCTTAAAAACAGGAACAAGACAGGGTTGTCTGTTATCACCACTTTTTCAACATAGTACTGGAAATCCTTGCCACAGCCATTAGACAGGAAGAAAACATAAAAGGTATCCAAATTAGAAAGGAGTAAACAAAACTGTCATTATTTGCAGATGACATGATATTGTACATAGAAAACCGTAAGGACTCCATCAAAGTACTGCTAGATCTGATAAGTGAATTTGGCACAGTAGCTGGATACAAAATTAACATCCAGAAATTAATGGCATTTTTATATACCAACAATGAACTCTCAGAGAGAGAAACTAAAAAAAAACAATGAACACCATTTACCATGGCAACTAAAAAAAATAAGATACCAATAAATAAACTTAACCAAGGATGTAAAAGACCTATATTCGGAAAACTACAGGACACTGAAAAAAGAAATAGAGGAAGATATAAAAAAGTGGAAGAATATACCATGTTCATGGGTTTGAAAAATTAATATCATTAAAATGTCCGTACTATCCAAAGCAATTATAGATTAAATGCAATTCCTATTAAAATACCAACAGCATACTTCACAGATCTAGAACAAATATTCCAAAAATTCATATGGAACCAAAAAAGATCCCCAATGGCCACAGCCATCTTGAGAAAGAAGAATAGAGTGGGAGGGATCACTTTACCAGATATCAAACTATACTACAAAGCCATTGCAATCAAAACAGCCTGGTATTGGTACAACGACAAACATATAGATCAATGGAACAGAACAGAGACCTCTGAAATAGACCCATGCCCTTATTGTCAGTTAATATTTGAAAAAGGAGGCAAGAGTATCCAATGGAGTAAGGACAGTCTCTTCAATAAGTGGTGCTGAGATAATTGGACAGATACATGCAAAAAAATAAAACTAAATCACCAACTTACTCCATACACAAGAATAAATTAAAAATGGATAAAAGACTGAAATGCAAGTCGTGAAACCATAAAAATCCTGGAAGAAAACATAGGCAGTAAAGTCACAGACATCCCAAGGAGTGGAATTTCCACTGATACACCTTCTAGGGCAGGAGAAACAAAAGAAAAAATAAACACCTGGGACTACATCAAACTAAAAAGTTTCTGCACAGCAAAAAAAATCAGCCTCAAAATACAAAGAAACCCCACCACATGGGAGAACATATTTGCCAAAGATGTATCTGATAAGGGGCTAATTTACAAAGTGTATAAAGAACTCATACAACTCAACAAGAGGAAGACAAACAATTCAATTAAAAAATGGGCAAAGGACCTGAATAGACACTTCTCCAAAGGTGACATACAGATGCCAAGAGACATATGAGAAAATGCTCAATATCGCTAATCATCAGAGAGATGCAAATTAAAACCACAATGAGGTATCACTTCACACCTGTAAGAATGGCTGCCATCAACAAATCAACAAAAGACATGTGCTGGCAAGGAAGTGGAGAAAGGGGAACCCTAGTACACTGCTGGTGGGAATGCAGACTGGTGCAGCCACTATGGAAAACAATAGGGAGGTTCCTCAAAAAATTCAATATGGAACTGACTTTTGACCCAGTGATCCCACTTCTAGGAATATATCCTAAGAATCCTGAAACACTAATCAGAAACAATATATGCACCCCTATGTTCATGGCAGCAAAATTTACAATAGCTAAGATCTGGAAACAGCCCAAGTGCCCATCAGTAAATGAGTGTACTAAAAAGCTGTGGGACATTTACTCCATGGAATACCATGCAGCTGTGAAAAAGAAGGATCTCTTACCCTTTGGACAGTATGGGTGGACCTGGAGAATATTATGCTAAGCAAAATAAGCCAGGCAGAAAAAGACAAATATCACATGATCTCACTTATATGTGGAATCTGAAGAATATAATAAACTGATGAACAAAATAGATTCAGTGTCATGGGAAGCATGGATCAAACTGACGAATCTCAGAGGGAAGATGGGGGTGGGCGGGTGGGGAGAGATTAACCAAAGAATTTATATAAATATATGCATAACCTAAGAACACAGACAATGGTGTGGAGAGGGACTGGGGAAGGGGTAGGTGGGGGGTGGAAAGGGTCAATTGGGAAAAACGGGACATCTGTAATATTTTGAACAATAAAATAAATAAATATAAATAAATAAATAAATAAATAAATAAATAAATAAATAAATAAATAAATAAATAAAATGTCATGGTGTGAAAGTTTGAATTTTTATTTGGAGTAGCCAGAGAATTTGGTATTAAAAGAACTCAGGAAGAAATGGAAAACTGTAATGAATGCTATGGAGGATAACACAGCCATAGACAGAATCTGAGACCAGATATTTTCTATAGTCTCTTTTGAAGTAAATTTAGTCCTCCTGCTTATGCATTTGTGAACATAGCCAATATCTGTTCTTCAGAGGATTGTAGGAGTTAGAAATTAACATTTGTACTGAGTTTAATAGTCCTCCCCCAATTCATGTCCACCTAGAACCTCAGAATATGACCTAATTGGAAATAAGATCTTTGCAGATGTGATTAGTTAAAACAAGGTCATCTTGGATTAGGGTGAGCCCCAAACTCAGTGACTGCTGTCCTTATAAGAAGGCCATAGAGACACACAAAGGACACATGAGGTAAGACAGCCACGTGAAGATGGAGGGAGAAATTGGAGTGATGGAGCTACAAGCCAGCAATCACCAGCAACCTCTAGATGCTAAGAGAGGCATGGAACAGATTCTCCCTAAGAGCCTCCAGAAGGAACCAACCAACCTTGCCTGAACCCTGATTTTAGACTTCTGGAGTCCTGAGCCATGAGAGAATAAATTACTGTTGTTTTAAGCTACCCAGTTTGTGATAATTTGTTATGACAGTCCTAGGAAATCAATACAGATTTTGGTACCTGGAGGTGGTGCTGCTGTAACAGATCTTAAAATGTGAAAGGGTTTTGAAACTGGGTAATGGGTAGAGGCTGGAAGAATGTTGAGGTGAATGATATAAAAAGCCTAGATGGCCTTAAAGAGATCATTAGAAGAAATGTGAACATTAAAGAAGATTCTGGTGAGAGCTCAGAAGGAACTTAAGAGGATAGCAGAGAAAGCTTCTATCATATTAGAGAAAACATATTGTCATGAAAAGAATGTTGATAGAAATATGAACATTAAAGATATCTCTGGTGAGATCTTAGATGAAAATAAGAAGTATGTTATTGGAAATCAGAGGAGAGGTGATCTTTGTTATAAAGTGGCACAGAACTGGATTGAATTGTGTTCGAGTGCTGGGTGGAAAGTAGGACTTGCAAGTGATAAACTTGGATAGTTAGCTGAGGAAATTTCCAAGCAGAATCTGGAAGATGCAGCCTGGTTTCTTCTTGCTGCTTATAGAAAATGTGAAAGGAAATAGATGAATTGAGAAGAAACTATTAAGCAAGCAGGAACAAGTACTGGATGATTTGGAAAATTCTCAGCCTATCTATATCATAAAAGATGCTTAAGGCATGCTCTGGAGAGAAAAACAAGGGTGTGGCTGGACAACCTTCTACTCTAGAGATTAGGTGTATAATTCATGGAGCCAACTTACCATTTCTACAGACGCCAAGAACAGAGGTGGGGTTATCCAAGAAGGTTCTACAGAGAACTGTCATGACTCTTGGCAGCACAGAAGACCCACAAGGATTTTGAGACTGTTATAACACCAAAAACACTAAGCTTGGACGGAAAGGAAATGAGATGGGACAAAATGAAGAAAATCTATCAACTTCTGGGATTCTACAGACAGGAAACCAGTCAATAGAACTACTGAGATGTGAATATGGTTATCCTTCAAGAAAAGAGAAGAATGACTTTGGAATGGGGGAGGTTTAGGGCCAGTGGGGCTCTTTGTGATTTCCCTAAAGAAAGTGGCTCCCAAAACATGAGGGGCCCCTGAGTAAAAATTCTTGTTCTCCACATAGCATGGAAGGAGAGGAACATTAGGGGTCCACAGAGCAGAGGTTAAGGGGCTTCAGTTTCAGCAGCAATTATGAGAGTCTCTAGCCCTATTTTCTAGATACCATATCAACCTCCACATGCTGGTCAGATCCTGAGGAAGGGTCAATAATTACGGAAATGAAATTTTCCATTACCCTTGTGGGATGAAGGCACAATAGCATTATTAGATTATTTTAAAGGTTATGAAAAATGTGTATATTTCTTAAACAGCTGAGTGCTTAGACTGAAATTTACATTTACCCAAATGTTTCCAATTGTCCTTATAAAAAAGTGTTAAAACAAATAATGTTCATAAACAATGTATGAATGTAGCTATTTCCTTAGATTCATGAATACTAAATGTACCTGTTATCTACTGCTGCATAACACATTACCCCATAATTTAGTGACTTAAAAAGCGACAACGATTTAATAATTTTTATGATTTTATTGATTGGCTTGTCCTGGGCTCACTCATTTGGCTGCATTCAGCTTTATGCTCAGCTGGGCTGGAAGGTCCTAAATGACCCCATTCTCATGTCTAGTGTTGGTTGTCAGCTAGGGCACTTTGGTTTTTCTCCATGTAGACTTTCATCTTCCAGTAGGCTAGACTGCCTTTCTTACATAGTAGACTCAGGCAGCATTCCAAGGGATGGAGATTAGAAGTTTAAAAAGCCTAGCTCTGGAACTCACACAAGTTCATTTGCGTCACAGTCTGTTGAACAGAACAAGTCATTACATCAGCCCAGATTCAAGAGGGCAGAGAGTTAATTCTATCTCTAGATGAAAGAAGGGGCAACATCACTTGTAAAGATGTGTGAACATGGGAAGGCAGGATCCACTGAGGTCCATTATTTATTTACTTATTTTTGTTAATCCTCACCCGAGGATATTTTTTCCATTGATTTTTAGAGATAGTAGAAAGGTGTGAGGGAGGGAGAGAGAAACATCAATGTGAGAGAGACACATCAATTGGTTGCCTCCCACATGCACTCTGACAGGGGCAAGGGATCAATCCTGCAACCCAGGTACATGCCCTTGACCAGGAATTGAACCTGTGACCCTTCAGTGCACAGGCAGATGTCTAACTATTGAGCCACACCGGCCAGCACACTAAGGTCCATTATTATAATGACCCACCATAATCTGCCCTCTGGCTCTAATGATTCACATCTCTCCCACATGCAAAATACATTCATCCCCTCACAAGACCCCCAAATTTTCAACCAACTACAGCATCAGATTCCAAGTCCAAGATTTCATCATCTAAATCAAATTCAGACGTAAATGGGGCTCCTTGGGTACAGTTCCTTGGATAATGCTCATGTTGATCCAGTGACCTATAAAGTAAAAACACAATTTGACCTTGACATACTTAATAGAAAATCGTGAGACAGGGATTGGCTAGCCCTCAAGAGACAACTCCATTTAAAAAGGGGGTGAATGGGGGGCACATAGTAGTCACTGTTCCACTGTAATTTTGAAATCTAGCTGGGCACATATCAACAGTTCCCCCAACTTTTGGGACAAAGTGTGTTCCTTAATTAGGGCTTATTTTCTGCTTCCTGGGAGTGGTTCCCTAATCATTGTTCTCTTTGGTTCTTGGCTTCACAGACAGAGAGAAACATCGATCAGTTGCCTCCTGCATGCACCCCAACCGAGGATCAAACCTGCAACCTAGATATGTGCCCTGAACTGGAATTGAACTCTCCACCTTTTTGTTTACAGGATGCTGATGAGACATCTTTCCTTTTCAATAACTAATGGATCATATTTATAGCTGGATGGCTTTCTCTGCCTGCTTCCTGCTGTGAAAAGTTGGGAGCTCAGAGACCTTTTCATTTTTCTGTTTCTATTTCTTTTAATCCAAGTTAGTAGTATTTTTGCCAGGATAATTCTCTTTAAAATTGTGTGGGTTTCCCATGAATCTGGCTGGGAGTCACTACATGCTTCAAAATCCATTCACAATACTTTCCAAGTTATGCCTGTTTCTACTTTGCGTAGGTGTCAGTGTTGTTAGAAACTCTTTCGTCTAGCTGAAAGGATCTACTAAGCACCATCTTAAATCTTTCTAAGGTCTAAACAAAGCCTTACAGCCACAATCTTGATTCATTCTTTGTCCTGAGACCATTTCTTACTTTGAGAATCTTTTTCTGAGAAACTCTCTTGAAATATCTATATTGCCTCTAAATTCTTCTTGCAAACCAAATACTTCCTTCTTTTGAGTTCCTCTTTCTCTTACAATATCTTATCATGTGCTGCTTAAAGAAGCCAATGGGAAATTTCAATATTCTTCCTGGAAACCTCTTTAACCAGATCCACAGGTTCATTAACTACATTTTCTGTTCTCCAATGTATAATTGTTCCACCACAATGTAAAACAAGCTGCCCTTTCTCCAGCCTCCAACAGCAGTTCCCTTACTTCCTGTACATGTTCGTCATCCTTCCAGTCTCCAGTTGCCACTCAGCCCCAAAGTCAATCCACATGTTTTAAATTTTTGTTATGGTAGCGCCTCTACTCCTATGTCCAAATTTCTCCTTCAATGAGCCTCTGTTACATTTTTTTCCAATGACCCCAAAACTTAGTGTCCTAAAATCAGCAATATGAGATGAGCTCAATGGGACAATTTGTCTCTGCAACAGATGGTTCCAGCTGACTCATGTATGCATTTGCAGCCAACTGGTGCCTCAACTGGAGATGGAGGAACTGAGACAGCCTCATTCACATGCTTGGCACTCCGGTGGGGTGACTGACACAGCTGAGGATGGCCTGGGCCTCGGTCTCCTTCCACAAGGCTTCTTATCTTCTAGAAAACTATCATGTACTCCTTTACAGAGAGCCACAGTGCAACCTAAAAGGCCCCTAAAGGACCAGGCTCAGAACTCCCCACAATTTCCCTTTCAATGCATTCTCTTTACTTAAGCAAGTCACAAGGCCAGCTCAGATTCAACATGAGAGAGAAGCAGGGAAGGGCACAAATTCAGCACCTTAGTTTCTTAATATATCAGGATCTTAAAAGATTGGAAGTGGTGTTGGTCACTCTAAGCCAAAAGAGAGTCTCTGGCCCAGAGTAAGTGCTCAGTCAATGTCTGACAAATGAACAAATGAACATGTGCAACATCTTCTCCTCACTGACCGAGAGTCGCTTGCATCAGGAGAGAGAAATCACTCAGCCTTGCCCTATGCCACATCCCCATACTGTCACTCTGAACTCTGGCTTTGGCTCCCTCCTCTCCCCACTCACTCCCAGATGTAGGGTCAAGCCCAGAAGGACACTCTGAGTGGCAACAGGTTCCTGCCCACTCACCGATTGGGGTCATCATGTCTGGACTACTATAACAGGAATGGGCTCTCTCCTGATGCCCAGAAGCACAGAAGCTTCACCCTGGAGCCACAGGCACTGGCTGGTAGCAAAGGACAGAAAGCAGGGGGGCGGGGTCATGCACAGGGGTGTCACCACCACCATGACCTCTGGCTGCTGAAAGGGCCCTACCAGCCGCAGGACCCTAGATGGCCAGGCTGTGAAGGGCCATAGCTACTGCACAGGTGGAAATGGAGGCCCAGAGAGGAGCCTGTGGTTAGTGGTCAGTGGCAGAGACACACCTCAGGCCTGGGAGCCTGACCTCTAGAAGTTCATCATTTTCTCTCAGCAGACACTGATACAGAACTTGTGCCAGGCACTGAGCAGAGGGTAAGGGGAAGTAGAGTGAGAAAACAGAGAGGAGCCTACCCCCTCCCCAGGGAACCTCCTAACAGGGTCCTCTCCCCGCCTGAGGCCTCCTGTTAGCAGGACCTCCGTGAGGCAGGGCCAAGCC
This sequence comes from Miniopterus natalensis, assembly GCF_054644295.1. Taxonomy (NCBI): domain Eukaryota; kingdom Metazoa; phylum Chordata; class Mammalia; order Chiroptera; family Miniopteridae; genus Miniopterus; species Miniopterus natalensis. The sequence continues at coordinate 99,388,391 of NC_142081.1, forward strand.
CTGGGAGTGTCTCTAGGTCTTGAGGTTGCCATGTTCTTCCTGATCCATCAAAAGGTAATGCTGCCCCCATCACACCCCAATTACTCACCCAGTATCCACACTGGGGATATTGAGGCAGCCTGGACGCAACCTTGACGAGGCCCCATTCCCTCAGCCCTCACCTCTCCTGACCCTCCCACCTCCTACAGGCTGCGGTCCCACCCCCACCAGGCTGCCCACCTGTGTCAACCCCCAGAGTGCACAGCCCACACATTCCCTGAGCTCACCAGTCACTCACTCACTGTCCCTGCCCCTACCCTGTCCTGGACCCAGGAGACAGCAGTGACTCAGAGCCAGCCCTGCCCTAGGGTCCTTCCAGTCTTCGAAATAGCCATTTTCCCTCCGAGAAGCAGACTGATGCTTTTCTCTCAGGATAGGTGCTTAGAGCCTGGGAAATGTTGCCCCTTCTGGCTCCAGGGCAACTCTGAGGGCAAAGAGACCCATGTCTGAGGTCTCCCTTCCCCAGCCACCATCTCCTCCTTGGGATTTTCCATAAATCCTCCAGTGACAGGGAGAAAAGCACTAAGAGGATTGAGGGAGGACTGGAGAGAGGTGCACTCGGGCAGGCCTGCACGCAAACAGAGATGCAAATACCACACTCACATGCATGCTTAGACATACAAAGTCCTGCACAAAATCACACTCAGGTAAAAGCACATATAAACACACTTACCTACAGAGAGGCCCACAGGCATGCACATCATCAGGCAAGATCTGGTGCAAACACAAGGACAATATGGAGGGCCACACATGCTGCAGCCATGGTGCACAGGCACACACAGGCACGCACGTGCAGACAAGCTCACATGAAGTCTCCAAGTCTTAAGACTGCAATGGGCATATGCATCACGTTAGTTTTACCCCAGGACTGGATGGTGCCCCTCCCTGCAGCCTAGGGTTTTGTGGCAACCCCTGCCTGGGTGGGCTGCAGCCTCTGAAGGAAGGGGGGAAATGGAGATCCGGGGGCATCTTCCAAGGGAGGAAGATGCACTCGGAAGGAGCCTTCAACCAGAAATGGGGAGCACCCAGTGGCGCTGGGACAGGGTAGGTTCCAAGAGAAGTGTCAGATAACATTGCAAGCCCAGGGGTGTATAGCTAGCCACAATCCCCCCACTTCAGGCCAGGAAACTCCAAACCAGTGTCCAAACAAAGAGTCTGCTCCCTGGTTGTTGGGGGGGGGGGGCGGGGGGGCTGAGGGGGATTTAGCCTCTCACCACCAGCCCCTGCTTTGAGGGGGAAACAAAGCCCCTGGCTCTTGGCCCTTCCTCCACTCTGCTAGAAATTCCAGACATAGGCCTAAAGCTGCAGATTTCTTGGGGGGGGGGGGGGGCAGGGGACTGTCTCCATGATGCTCAGAGCATTTACAGCCAGTGGGAAACTGCCCTGGGCCCCCCTGACACTAGAAATAAATGATTCTGCCAATGAAAACCACTCAGACAGGACGGGAATGACCCGCTGGAGAGTGCTTTCACATTGAGGAATTGCAGGTGCTTGCGGCAGCCCCTGCTGTGAGCCTGGGCAGGGCTGTCTGTGCAGCACCCAGTCAAATCACACAACATCTAGGCCCCAAGACCCCAACAGCCCAAACCACAGCCATCAGCAGCTCTATCAGGCAGCCTCAGGAAGCTGGAGGCCCAGCCTTGTACTGCAGCTGCTTGGAAGTATCTGTCTGTGGACAAAATTGGGGTTTTGTCTTCTTAAATAGAAAACCTGGTTTCTTTTCCTTCTCACGTAACTCCAAGGCTGCTGACTAGCTCTAAAAGGAAGAAACCAGCAGGCACGTGAGTTCTCTGGCTCATGCAGACCCCCACCACCTGCTATATCCCCCAAGTGTTTCTAGGAGTCCCAGGAGGTGACTTGCATGTGCTCATGGATGAAGCTGGTCAGTTGCTGTGTGACAGCTGAGGATTTACTCCTCTTCTGCTGGGGATTGTGTCTGTCTGACACTACGATTTCAGCTGGGCACCGCTGGGCCCCTCAGGCTCTACCGTGGGTCCAGAGCCTGTCCCTCAGAACAAAGCTGCCCCACAGGGGGGCAAAGTGGGGCAAAACCTCCCTCCTTCGGTGTCAAGTTCCATCAGAGGGGTACAGTGCAGGACTGCCTTACAGAACTGTAGGGAAAGGACTTTTGCTGTTCTGACCATCCCATCCACCTCCCTTGCCTTAGTGTCCATACACAAGGCCATGGAGGATGGTGATGGAGAGAGAGGCAAGGCCGGACCCAGAAATACTTTGCCCCTTAATGCCTCCGTTGGGCAAACCCATTGGCCTGACCACCTTTTCCCAAACATAAGGACTCTTCCCCAAGGACCATGGTCTACACAAGGGAGGATGTTGTCTCACCAGTTGCCAGAAATATCTAGCCTTGTCTGAATTCTGGAGATGGACAGTGATTTGGCTCAAGCAAGGAGCCGTGTTACAACAGGCACTTGCTGAACCTGCAAAAGTAACAACAGCACCTCAATAATGTAAGAAGCAGGCCTGGCTCACCACCAATTCACGTGAAAATGCCCAAGGGGCAAGTACACTGTCCCCGACCAGTGGATCCTTGTGCTCTGCAGAGGACTCAGACCTGGCCACCACCTGTCCCCTAGTATAATGAGCAAGGGCAGAGGACCTAGGCTCAACGCTCCCCACCCCCACCCCCACACCCCACACCCTTCACCCACTTGCTTCTCTCCAGATAAAATGAAGACTGTCGGTCTAGAAGACAGGAGGGATTACTGACCTGTGCTGGAAACCACTGCTCCCTCAAGAGCCACTCCCCATGCCTCCAGCTCTGGCCTTCAGGACCCTTGTTCAGTCTCCTCAGTCCTCACCCTGCTGCTCTGAGATAGCCCCTGAGGACTGATGACATTGGTAACCAGGCTCCCCAGGGACTCTGGGCTCCTCCCCCAACCTCATTTCCCCTTCAATCTGGCCCTGAATGATCTTTACAGAAAGGCTTTAACCCATTGCCTTTGGCTTGCATATTTACAGGGAAGTTAGAGTGTAAGGTTGGCCTCTGGCTAGGCACCACCTAAGTATCCACGTTTTTCAAAAAAGACGATGCTAACAACATCCCCAGTGGTGCCCTTCTGGGGCTCAAGCAGCCTTGAAGAGGTCTCTTGGGAGAGGGGTCCCTAGAAGGGCAGATTTGTGTTGCAAACAGCACAGAGTGACAAGAAGTTCTCACAGCCAACAGGACCCAGCCCTGAGGGGAGGGCCGGAGGGACCATCTCAGAGCTATGATTCCCCTTGGTGCAGTAACAGGGGTGAAAAGGGTTTGAACATGCCACCCCAAAATATGTTGCTTTGGCCTATTGATTCTTTAGAGCTGAAGACACTTGAGAAACAGCAGGTGCAGGAAGAGCTCTCTGCTGTCCCCTTTCTACCCCAAAGCAGGGCATAAATTTCCTATGAGAAAGGTAGCCTCCTTGTAGCAGGGAGAGGAGACACTGTTATCACCAGAGCCTGGGAGTTGACTCAAAATCGGAATGACAAATAGACCTACTAACATAACTTTTACCTTCTTTTAGTTTCCCCCATATATTTCCTAGTTGCTGTCCCACAATTTACTGCCCCTAGCCCACGCCCCTTTGCCTTGTCACATCCCCACAATTTACTGTTCTTTGCGTAAGAAGGTACTTTAGCTTTTGGGCCTAACGATTTCTTCAGGGCTTCATTTTTCTTCTGAAGATTCCCATGTACACATGAAAATATAAATAAATTTGTATGCTTTTCTCTTGTTAAACTGTCTTATGTCAGTTTAATTCTTAGGCCAGCTGCAGAACTTAAGAAGATAGAAGGAAGTTTTTCCTCCCCTACAGGAGCATCTCAGAACCTGGCAGTTTGAGAACATGTACAAGTTGTGCTCGTCATTTAATTGTCCCCAAACTGTAATAAATGCCTTACACTTCAAAAACCCCAAAATGCCTGTGATTCCTTAAGCCTTATCTGATGCCTCTTGTTGTAATGTGGAGTGTCAGGTTGTCAGCATGTGGCTGCTATGACAAGGCACCAACAACAACTTAGTTCAGCTCTGAGGCCAGATCTACAAGGCAGTGGACAGTGCCCCAAGCCTGAGAGACAACTCCCCGGGAAAGGGTGTCATCACACAACTTGTGTGAAGGTGTTGGGGGCAGAGATGCTGATCGTGCTCTGTTAACTGTGATGGTGAAGGCGGGGGAGGCACCTAATCCCCCTCTCCCTTGCACGCAACCTTTCTTCCTTACCCCCTATATAATTAGCTGGCCAGTAATGGGGGGCAGAGCAGATTTTATGTGGACAAATCCCACTGCTTTCCCATTTGCCAGCAAAAATGGAATAAATGCTCATATTTGATTCAACCTTGTCTCTGCTTAGTTGGCTGAGGTGGCGACAGGCAGCCTGGACCCATTGTGTCCGGTTTCAAAGGCACTCACCTGAATTGGGTCAGTCCCAAAGGAGAACTAGGAAAGGATTCCAAAAGGGAACACAGGAACCAGGAGGGTCATAGAGTGGGGTGATGGCAGGCCCATGCAAACTGTGTGGGAAGAAAGACATCTTGCCTGTGGCCCTGAGGATTTGCATGTGAAGGTGAGGCAGGGGCTGGGAGCAGGCCAGGAGCATTTCCAGTCCTGAGGTGACACATCTCTAATCCTAGGGTGGAAGCACCAAGCATTCTGTTCACTTGACCCATGCTTCTCTCTGCCTGCAGACACACACAGAAGGTGAATTCTGGACAATTCAGTCCAGCAGCTTCTGGTTAGGATTTGTTTCACCTATACATTGAACATAAGGTGAAGATACCCTAATACCTCTCTCTCCCTCGCCCTCTCATCAACTGTGTGTTATTATTTTAAAGTAATAAATCTGACTGCACTAGGAGATATTGAACTAAGAAGATAATAGAATTCCTCTGAGGAAGGGATCTGCTCTTTGTTTTTGAAAACACCTTAATGGATCTTTTAATTATGCAAAGCAAAGCCCCAGTGCTGCTCTGGATGGGAAGGCCAAGACAGAGAGGAAACTAAATTGCACTGCATAATAAACTCACAGGAATTTTGGAGCTATACCTGGAGATAGCCTTTGGAAGGTGTCCCCAGCAAGAGAAAAAGTCAGGGGCTTAAGGAAAAAAGCTTCCAGAGAGGAGACAGCCTTCCCCATTGGCCCTCCCAGCACTGACACCCCTAGGGGACAGCACTGGTTTTCCCAGAGCACACTGGAGTCACTTTACCTGAATGTTAATGGATAAGGCAGCCCAAGTGCTGGCATATGGAGGTGTGTGGAATACAAATTTCAATTAGTTTATTCCCTGGGTCTGCAAATTTTTATTGTAAAGCAATAAATTGGCATTTTGGTGTCTACTTCAAACTTCCTGGGGGTCAGGGAAGGATGGGGGAAGCATGGGGAATAATGAGATGGACAGTCAGGGCACGTGAGAGGTGACCGACAGCTATTTGACTTTAGTTCTGTTTTGCACTTTGCAAGGTCACCTTCTGTCTCATTGCTTCACTTGCTTCACCAAATGAGTCACCAGCACAGTCTGCATCACTTGCTAGTGACTTTGGGCGGGGGGAGGGGGGGCGGTGATAAAATGCCGAGTCCTGCTCCAGCGTGGACGTGGCAGTGGCAGAGACTCAGTCACACCTGGGTTCCTAAGCTGACTGTGTTCCATCCAAAGGGCTAGCCTTTATGCTCAGATCATGTCCTTCCTATCTTTCATGAAATGATAAGACATTATTTTCACATCCTTACTGGACAGTTAAAATTTCAACCTACTATTACCTCCCTTTTTGAAAATGCTTTTCACAGGCCCTTGGAATCCCAAAGTCTGACAGGAAGCCACACTCGCTGGCGCGAAAGTGCTGTGCCTGGAGTGAGTCTGGCAGGTGAGGCGTGCAGGCCCCTTCCCAGGCCAGTGGCTCACCCTTTCCTGAAGCTCCTGTGGCTTCTGCTTCAGCGCTGCCTGCAGCTCTAGTGCTCACTGTCGGGCAGGAAGGCCGGCACCTTTCACAGGGGAAAGCCACCCTTACGAGCCACCAGTGAAGGTTTTGTGGACACTTTTCTGTCCTTGGGCAAACTTCTTGGTTTTTGCTTGAATAAGCCTCAGACTTAGAAGCACATGTATTGTAGCTGGATGTTCAGTTAACAATATCAGAACTTTTCATTTCAATCACACCTAAATACTGGTTAGCCTTTATCATGAGGGGGGAAAACCTTTTCATGGTCTCTTGCAGTCTTTCTTTGCCTTTGTCATAAAGAGCAGTGGCCCTTTCTCGCCCCTCATCCTGCATTTCTTGGCCTGCCCAGACTCCAGCCGCCCCCCCCCCGAGTCCAGATGAAGCTCTTGCTCTTCCTCGATGCTCTGCCCTCGGTCCTCTTCTCTGTCCACACCAGTGCTTCTCAAAGTTGTCTGGACCTGCATTCAAACAGTGAGGCAGCCTATGGAGTACATGGCTGCCTGCTGCAGGCCTCCAGAGGCTGAGAATCTCCCAGAGCTGGAGCTCGAGGGACCCTGAAATTACACAGAGCCACGGGTGACCACTCTCCCTCCCCAGGTCAGACTGAGGCTCAGTGGGCGATCAGTTGGGGCAGGTCTCCAGGGGCACATCTGTTCTAGACTTCCTGTGACATCTTTGGGAAGGGTCCTCCCAGCCAGATGTCTTCCCTTCTCTCTTCTCCACAATTAGGGAGGGCACCTCTGCAGCTATCCTAGACCTTCATAGCTCTTAGGTATTTAGGCCCACATGCCCCAAGCTCACTAGGAAGGACCATGTGGCCAGCACCTTCCCTCTGAGTCTGTGGGCAGAGAGTAAGCTTGGAGTCAGGTGGTTGCACCATTCAGCACCCTCACCAGTGGTGAGAGCTCCGCCGGTCCCACATCCCTGCGAATACTTGCTATTACTCAGCTTCCTTTTTTTGCCAGTATCCCATAATAATCTTCTTTGATTAATAATGCAGTTTAAGCACCTTTTCAAATACTTCTTAGCCTTTTGAGTTCCCTAGTCCACTGTCTGCTGCAACCCTTTGCCCATTACTCTGCAGGGGTGCTTCTCACCTGCTTGACTCTGCCCAGAGGCTCTTGGGAGGGCAACAGTCAATCCAGCCCCAGAATTATCTCCACTTGCAGAAACAGCTTCATCGTTCAGAGATGCAGCCTCCCTAGACAATCTGCTTCCTGAATTATATCGCCCACCTGTGCTTAGAAAAGCGAGTAGCCCTAAGCCAGGGTGAAGAAGGTGCAGGACCCAGGAGCTCAGTGACCTAGATGCGACATCAGGGAGCAGTTTTTCTGGTGGGCAGGCTTCTTGGGAGGTGAGAAGCAAATTCCAGAAGTTTATTTAGCTGAAGGATCGTGCTGGTGGACACCAAGTTGGGAGTAAAGAGGGTGGAAGCGAAGCTTAGTTACCAAGGGTGCTCTGAGCCTGCAAGGGACTCCTGCCTGAGGAATGAGGTAAGTTACCGGAAGGGCAGTTACCTCCCTGCAGAACACAGGCCCACTGCCCTGAGATGTGCTGGCAGGTCTGAAGTGTCAGAGATAGAGCCAACATACAAAGGAGGCTCGGAAACTGTTGTGGCCTTTCACATTGAACCCAAAACCATTGCCCACCCTTTGAAAGCAAACACAACATGTGTGGGCAGATGTGTGTGTGTAGTGTCATGTGTATTTGAAGGGCATTTAATATTAGTTGCAATATGTGTGTGTGCCTTTGTATTTGTGTGTGGGTTTATGTGGGTTAACTAATGTGTGCAAATGTTTATATGAACACAATCGGACACAAATGTATGCAGCTCTAACAAAACAGAAGGCGGTGAGAGGTGTCATACTGTGATAAATGAAGGATATGGAAAGTAAAAAAAAAATAGAAAAAGGATTGTTATGGGTTGAGTTTGTGTCCCTCAAAATTCATATGTTGAAATCCTAACCCCCAACAGGATGATTAGGAGGTGAGGCCTTTGGGAATGATTATCTCGTGAGAGTGGAGTCCTCATGATGGGATTAGTGCCTTTATAACAGAGACCCCAGAGAGCTCTCTCTCTTTGCACCATGTGAGGACACAGAGAAAAGATGGTTGTCTATGAGCCAGAAAGAGGGTTCTCAACAGACACGAAACCTGCCAGCACCTTGATCTTGGCCTTCCCAGCCTCCAGAAGCATGAGAAATAAATTTTTGTTGTGTAAGCCCCTCCATCTCTGGTATTTTGTTACAGCAGCCCAAGACGACTAAGACAGGAACTAAAGGAATTAATGGTTTCTCCCTTACCCTCCTCTTCTATGAGTCCTTCTCTGACATTCAGCACATGATGACTCACTAAAGTTCTGAAAAATCTCAAAGTTGGAAGGAGCCACCTAATGCTTGAAACCCTCAAGAAACTGTGTGCTGTTTCAACACTCCTGATCCTGGCTAGGGTGCTCATGGCCTCTCCTTATTAGGTGGCTCTGATCAATGCAAATACCGTCTTTATGTTACCCAAAATCAGTATCCTTGCAAACTCCACTCACTGATGCAGCTCAAATCTGATGTGACTCTGTGATAGGGTCACAAACCAAGTTTCTCTTCTCTGTGCGGTCTTGTCATGTCTCTTGAAATATGACCCCCAGGATGGAACACAATTCTCCAGACTGTCAGATCAGAGTGGCAGGACAGTTGAGAAGTATTTACCATGTCCAAAACAAGGTAGGGATAGCAACTGATATGGAGAAAATTCTGAGAACTCCTGCAAATCAAAATTGATAAGCACCGCAATAGAACAACAGACAAAGAATAACAACCAGACAATTAATGGAGAAGAAACTCAAAAAGCTAAGCAGGATTTGAAAAGATGCTCAAACCAAACCAGTAACCAAAGAAATGCAACTTAAAATGACAAAAAAAAGTTTACTTTATATGTGTTAGACTGGCAAAAAAGAGAAGGTGAGTAATAGCAAAGGATGGCAGGGATGTGGGGACAGTAGAACTCTTAGCACTGGTAAGTGTTCAATGCTGCACCACCTGAGGCAGCAGCCTGGACACCCAGGGAGGTAATGATGCACTGCTCTCTGACCAGCAGAGCCTCGCCTGCAGACACATCCCAAACGCCTTCTCATGTGGGCCCACGGGGGCATGTACAAGGATGTTCACGGTAGTTGCCTGTGGTTGCAGGAAGTTGAAAGCAACCTGAGTATCCATCACCAGGGGAGTATTTAGGTAAAATGGGGGGCGGGGGAGGGTGCGGAATTCCACATTTAGAAGCATTTAGAAGCAATGAACTTCATGTACTTATGGCAACATGAGTGGAAGTTTAACAACAAAGTGCTGAGTGGGAAAAATAAGACAGAATGAGCTCTATGACATCATATCATTTATATAAATTTAAAACAACAGCAATACATACTTTGAAAGAAGACATACAAACAAGAAGGCTGTATTCTAGGCAGGAAAGGAATGGAGAGAGAAAAGGTAAAGTAAAAAAATAGCCTGGCCGGGCGTGGCTCCACAGTTGAGCGTCGACCTGGGATCCAGGCGATTGGGGTTCGATTCCCGGTCAGGGCACATGCCCGGGTTGTGGGCTTGACCAATGACTCTCTCATTGATGTTTCTGTCTCTCTCTCCCTCTCCTTTCCTCTCTCCAAAATCAATAAAGATATATTTAAAAAAATCAATCAATCAATCAATCAATCAATAAACAAGCCTGGCCGGAAGTGGCTCAGCAGTTGAGTGTCGACCTAGGATCCAGGTGATGGGTTGCCCTGGTTGCGGGCTCATCCCCAGTCGGGGGCGTGCAGGAGGCGGCCGATCGATGACTGTCATCATTGATGTTTCTATCTCTCTCTCTCCCTTTCCTTTCCTCTCTCTGAAATCAATAAAGATATATTTTAAAAATAAATAAATAAATAAACAAATAAATAAAAATAAACAAAACAAGAAAGGGGCCTTGGGTGGACTGATGCTGGTGATGTGCCAAGAATCAGAAGTGAAGGGATTCATATATTTCCATTAGTGTGGCCTAAAATCATATTAACATTTTAAAGTAGCCACACAAAGACCACTAGGTTTCTTTTCCTGATATTCCTACCACCCTTACCCAATACCTAAACAAATGCTTTTTTAGACCTAAATGCAGGACTCCACACTCAGTCTTAGTTCATTTTGGCATATTTGGTTTATTTTTTTCTGGCCCTGGGAAACTTTATAGATCCTGATTCTGCTATCCATGATGCTGGCTATTCTTCCTATCTAAATGGTATGCAGAATTAAGGTCCATGTGACATCTGGATTCTCCAAGTTTTTCTTATTCAACCCTTAGTAGGCAGACACTGTAGGTCAGACCCTATACCAGGTATAAATGTGTAGGGTCTCAAGGTCTGGGCAGTTCTAAATGCTATTCTTTCTAAATGTTAAAATGTAGCACAGTATTTTGCAGACCAGCTGTAAACAGAATGAGTTTGACAGGAACTCAAAGGGATAAATGTAGCCAATTGCAAAGAAGAAATGAAAACATAATTGAGCAAATAGTGTATTTAAGCAATGGCTTAGCCTCCCTTCTGGGAGACAGAGCTTTATATATGACTACCCCGTCTCCTTTACTTGCTGCAAGTAAATAAAACTACCTTGCAACAACCATGTCTCATTCTTTAATAGAGCACCCCAAGCAGCGAACCCCATGAGTTCGGTAACAAGCAATACTAAAATGTAAAGAAAGGGTCCCTGTCCATAGTGAACTCACACTCTAGAGATATGAAAATCCAAGGTTACAATGTGCCAGCACTATTGCTGCAAAGCAAGGGATATGGGAACAGAGGGAGAAAAAGCAGCCAGGTCTCTCTGGGGATTAGGAAAGGGTCCCAGAGGGAGCCTTTAGAACTGTATTTAGAACTGCCCAGACCTTGAGAGTCCTGACTATTCCAAAGTGACAGAAGATAAAATCAGGCAAATAGGTAAGAGCCAGATGGGAATTTATATTACATCCAATAGGATAGGGGTTGTAGAAACTGAAGAATCCAGAGCAGGAAGTGAAATTACATAATTCACATCAGAGATCACTATGGTGGCCAGTGTAGACGATGAGACCAGAGACAGGACAGCCAGTTAGAATAACGCAGTCATCCGAGCAAACAAGGAGAGCATCCCAAGCTAAGAAGACTAGGGAGGCTTTCTTCAGTGTGCTATAAAAATGATCATAAACTTGCAGGCTTAAACAACATTTATTTCTCACAGTTCTGGAGCTGGAAGCCCAAGATTAGAGGACCAGCATGGTTAGGTTCCTGGTGAAGGCCACCTTCCTGTCTTACACATGGCCATCTTCTCTCTGTATTCGCAAATAGTGGAGAGTAGAGAGAGAAGCAACTCTCCTGTGTCTCTCCTTATAAAGAACTAATCCCATTCATGAGGGCACCACCCTCATGACCTAACTACCTCCCAAACCAAATATCACATTGGGGATTAGGGTTTCAACATATAAACTTTGGAGAAACACAAACATTCCATACATAACAGAAAAAAACAGGAAGAATGGATCTATGAAAAACTTAAGAGGTTGGATCCATTGGATTCAAGAATGGACTAGAATTGAGAGAGGCATGGGAATAAGGAAAAGAGAAGATTCTGGAATAATTCTTGGGTTTCTGGTACTGGTGACTTTATGGCACAGGGTGCCCTACCTGGGTACACAGAGCACTAGAGAAGAAGCAGGTATGGAGGGAGGAGGGGGAAGAGGTGGAGGTGGGGAGAAAGGGCAATGCTGTCTTTAACTCTGGGCACGTTGATTTGAAATGTCCAATACTAATGATTCCCCAGGTGTGGGGTTCAGAAGACAGGTTAATGGCTATGGATATAGACAAAGAGTCAGAGAAGGGTTCCCAGGGGAAGTGACAGATGAACTAAGAACCCAAGTATGACAGAGAGAGAGCCAGGTGACAAGAAAGGAGAGAGTGTTTCAGGTGGAAGACAATGCAGAGAGAAAGACCCCAGCCTCGGGGGCTTGGCCTCTGCTCTGACCGTCTGGCCATCATTCGGAAGATAATGAAGAAAACGGAAACTCCTGATAAATTCAGCACATAAATTTCTGCGTGTCTCTGCCCTGAGTTCCCAGGAGCACTGGCAGGGAGAGAACGTGGCTGGCATACAGGGGACCAGCCTTGGGGACAACCAAGGCAGAGGTATTTTCTTGTCAGCCTTGAGCAGCGAGGCAGCAACATAAGCAAGAACAGCTAAAGCTGCTGCAAGAATGAATTTCCTTTGAAACAGCACAAGTGAAAAACAAAATCCTCTTAACCTAGTGACAGCTCCTGATGGAATAAAGCATTTTCTCTGAAGCTACCCCCAAATCAACAAAACCATAATTAGGATTACTAAGTGAATAGATCAGAATTCCACAGAGAAAATATTTACTCAGGCAGAACCTCCTTGATTCAGTAGCTCTTTCAATTAATTTTTTCTAAAGTTTTGGATTTCCACTGACTAATCTGCTGGTATTTAGAAGGATTTGTAAACCACTTGCTAAGTAGTTAAAAAGTATGAAATGTCTTTGCCAGAAAGCTACTTGGGGACCTTTGCAAGAACACACGAAGGGGAACAAGGTGTCCGAAGGGTTCCCTCACAGCCAACAGGACACTGCTCTCTCCAGAGCTAGATCGCCTCCCACTGGAGTATTCCTGACAACCTGTCCCACGCAGCCCAGGATTGCCCCACGCCTTGGCCAAGTCTAAAGTGGTGGTTGCTCCTGCAGGAGGGATAGAACATGGATGAAAACCTTCCTCTGTAGAACTGAGGGCTCCATTTGGACGATTAGAGCTTATAGGGATTATGCAATGAAAATGGACTGTGTCACTTTGAATGTGATACTGAATCAAGCCTGGGCCACATGGAGCACTAAGATCTGTTTGGATTACACTGAGATTTTTACTGGCAAAATACCCGGGAGAACCCTTGGTGTGGAAGGTAAGCCAGTCTTTACCCAGATCCCTAACCCACCGACTACCACTATCTCCTGCCGCACTGCGTCTCCCAATATGCTCACACACATTCCCACCTGCATGGGTCACTTCCTCCCTCTTCAGACTCACCTGGCCCTGGCTGTGCCCTCTGCTTTAAATGTTCTTTTCCTTAAAGAAGGGACCGTTCAGACTGAAGACCTCGGTGTAGAGGTACCCAGTGTTTCACATCGCCCAGGCCTGCTTCTCTTCCAGTAGGAGCCTCTTATCTGCCCTTCACCAACCTTGAAGCAAGACTCAGCATTCCTCTTTTTTCCTCCAAGAAAATCCACTGCACAGAGTAAGAAATTGATTTTGTTCTGAAGTTTCAACAGGGAAGATGTAGTGGAGGCTCACATCGCAGAGCACACAGCACCCTGAACAGAAATTCCAGTTAGATATCTTCACTGTCCCTGCGAAGTCTCCCCTCAGCCACACAGTCCCGCCCCCTTAACCACAAAGCGTCAGTCTCCACTCCCACATCCCCCTTATATTTCCCTTTCTTCCTGCAGAGCAGTTTAACTCTTCCCTGCCTTGCTACCAATTTTGCAGTCTCCCTCCCACGACCCCACTTAACTAACAGTCTGAGCTCCATCTCTTTAGAAGGCACTGGGGAGTGATAGATAACAAGCACCACTTCCCCATCATACCTTTCCCGAGTGAATGAGCGCCAGAGCTCCACGAGGAGCCCAGTTTGAGGCCCGGCTGAGCATAAGTGAACAGCTTTAGTGGTCACTCCGGCTGCAGGAGCTCTCGGAAGCCCCCTGGCACTCCTGTCCAGACAGCCTGGGAGACACGAGGCTGCACTGAGGTCCTTCTGAAGACCCTAGCAGAGGCAGTTCCACCCAGAAATAGACTCAGGCCCTGCATATGCACACACCACCCAGATCACAATAAGCAGCAGCCTGGGCTAAAGCAAGAAAGTGGAATAATCCATCTTTACAGGAAAAGGTGTCCATGCTTCAACTGAGCAAGGGCAGTTTCTGCAAACTATAGAATCTAAAATCACAGGACATTTTTTATGGGTGATCACTGGGTTCCCATGTGCCTTGGACAAAGGAGACAACCGCATCCTTTCTCTCTTCTTCAAGCCTTGCCACGCTTTTCCACCTGGGAAAGGTGGGGTTGCCATGCTGAACCAAGTCAGGGAACACTCCTCTCAGTGCAGCTTCTTCCACAGGGCCAGGACTGACAGCTGCTGGCAGTATCGTTAGCTGAGTCTTTAGTGTCCGTTTGTACCCACATTGCCCCGGAAAAAATAATTAGCACCCTCACTCCATGGAGGAGAAGAGAAAAATGTATCTAATTGACTGGGGCAGCCCCAGACAGATGCCTCATTTCAGAACCCTTAGGGGGGGGCTCGCTTTAATGGCACTCAGATCTAACCCTGTGACTTAGAGTAACCCTGGGATGAGCGTGCAGAGCAGAGCTTTGGAGTCCTGGCTGGTGGGAGTGTCTGAACTTGCTATGCCAGCAAGAGACAGTGAAGAGCAAAAACCAGAGTAGTCTGTAGGGGGACTTCTGCATTATAGTAGACCCTGTTCACCCACGGAAAATAAAGTCCAAGACCCCCAGTGAATGCTTGAAACCACGGATAGTGCTAAACCCTGTACTATATACCATGTTTTTTCCTATACATACATACCTTTTCATCTAAAGGAAGCACTTTATGGTTTCTCTTTGACATACCCAAATTGCCAGCATCACTACTCTCGCACTCTGAGGCTATTATTAAGTCAAATAATGGTGACTTGAACATAAGCACTGAGATACTATGACAGTAGATCTGTAACTCAGATGGCTACTAAGTGACTAAAAGCCAGGGAGTGCATAGAGTGTGGATACGCTGGACAAAGGGACAAGTCAGGACCCAGTTTGGACAGAGCAGGAAGGCATAAGATTTCATCACACAACTCAGAACGGTGCACAAAACTTATGAATTGTTTATTTCTGAAAGTTTCATTTAATATTTTCAGACCACAGTTGACTGCAGGTAACTGAAACCACAGGAAGTAAAACTACAGAATAGGGGGATGCTGTACTGGAAACTTTGGGAATACTGAAAAGGGAAACCCTTGGAAGGATTGAACTTCCTGCCATTCAGATGGGTGGGGGTGCAGAGCTTTCCTACACTGAGATTTTTTTTGGAGCGTTTTACATGGAATCTACCAAGTTGAATGTTGTCAGATATTTACACCAATATTTACATTGATTAAGATATGCATCTGACAGATTATGCTTTCCAGAAATGGCCACCACAATATCACCCATCCCACATGTCCCTCTGTGATGCAAACTTGCCACACCCCACCAGGAGGTGGAGCTTATTTGCCCCTTGTATCTGAATCATCCAATGTCTACTTTAACCAGCAGAATACAGCAGAAGTGATATTGTGCCAGTTCTGGGCATAGCTTTTAACTGTCCTGATAGCTTCTGCTTCCCAACTCTTGGAACGCTTGCCCTTGGGATATCCCTTTCAGAACCCAGCTATGTGTTAACTATATTTTCTTATTTTCTGTTTTATTGATGCTCTGGTATTTGGGGTCTTGATCCTCCAACGGTTAGCTAATTTGTACAGCCTCTCTTATGAGTGTGTCTTTGATGCACAAATGTTATGCAAAGAGCTGAAGTTTGGGAAAACCTCAGCATAATGCTTGCCGATTCCAAAGAAATAACTGAAAGGCTGTGAAAGACATGGGTTTACTAGGACTTACATGCACACTGGGGGTGGCCAGCTGGTGAAGTTTTTCTTGCACCCCAACTTTTCCAGCACAAGGTTAAAGTACAGAAAGCAAAGAAGAACAGGGCATGCAGGGGGAGAGGGATGTATTTGCTAGCTGAGTGAGATTGAAATGCTATTTTCTTGACTGAGGCGTTGACCAGGCTCCCAAGTTCTCACAGTTCACTTCCTGATGTCCTTCATTGTCTTTCCACAGGGTGGGAGGGGGAGTTGGAGCATGGGAAGGGGCCCATGTTCTCACATACTATACAACAAATCAACCAATCCAACTTCCAACCATCTCCTCTATCAAATTCTCACATACCAAACCAATATTCCCCCTGACCTAATCATCTCAGGTACCAGACAACAAAGGACCACCCCTATAGCCAGAGCCTACAAAAATTATTCAAATTATCCAATCCTAAACTTACTCAGCCTACTATCCTGCCTCACCCTTCCTGCAAAAATTCCAATAAAGAGCATGTTCTCCTCCCCACCCTTTCTGCCTCCTGAGTGACCCCAGTACTTCCTCGGGTGGCCCTGCATGACGTTTCTAGGAACCTAGAGTGAGTATAAACTTCCTCCCTGACAATCATTTCCTTGTCTGCATGTCTTACCATACCTGATTGAAACAAATCCTGGTACAGCTACCATGCTTTGAGAAGTCCAAGTCACGTAGAGAGGCCACATGAAGGCACGACAGCCAGTGACCCCACCTGAGCTCCCTGACAACAGCCTGTGTCAGCTGCCAGCCATGTGAGTGAGCCCTCTTGGACATTCCACACAGAAGGCCACAGCTCCAGCCAACTTCTGACTGCAGCTGCATTGGAGACCACCAGTGAGAACCACTGAATAATAAATTGTGTTTTTAACCACCCTGTCTGGGATGGTTTGGTACGCAGCAGCAGACAACCAAAACCTGCATGATGTTCTTTCAGTGGAGGGTCAGCTCCTGTAGTATTAAGTTCCCATGAATGGTACAGTAGCTCCTTGCTATCAGAGATTGAGCATCCCCTGGAAGCTTGTTACAAATGCAGAATTTCAGCCCCATCTCAAACTTACTAAGCCAGAGTCTGCATGTTAACCAGAGCCCCTAATAAATGCACATTAAAGTTTAAGAAGCACTGCTGTAGCAAATATTGACTATACTCTGCCCAGTTCCCTGTGAATCCTTTAAATGGTTCTCTGTGCTCCTCCTGAGCTTCTGTCCAGCTGCTTTACTTCCGAAAGCTTGCACCTGTGATCTTCTTCAGACACTGACCTTGGGTTCCTGGAGCTACTTTGCCTGTACATGCAGACAGTGTCTGGGAGTTTATGTCCCCTGAGGAAGCCCACATGATGATCGCAGTATGAAAGTCCAGTTCTCTTGCCTCAAGGTGGAACAAACTTTTAAAGTGTAATTTTCTCCAGTGTTGTCCAGGATCAGTTTGGAACTTGGACTTTGCCCGAAATTTCGCTAATTCACTTCCTCCTCCTCTCTGTCCTGCTTCCCCCAATCCCTTTCCAATTTCTCTTAGAGGATCTTCCTTAATCAGTCTCAAACACATGAACCTTCATCTCAGGGTCTGCAACAGCACATAGGACAGGTAACAGGAACATTTCACCTAATCGAAACTTAGCATTGCCTATCATATCCTAGTCACACAGGTCATAGACACCGCTAACACACTAGAAAGACAGGATTGGGTGGGGAAAGGGGACAGTGAAACTAGACGATGCTTTTGAAGAACTTTGCAATAGAGAGAAACTAAAAAAATGATGCAGTAATTGGAGAGAAATGAAAGTGTGTTAATTAAGTTACTGTGTAACCCATTACTCCAAAACTTAGCAGCTTAAAACAACAAGCATTTACTATCCCATGCAGTTTCTGTGGGTCAGGAACTCCTCAGGTTGGTCCTGGCTCAGAGTTTCCCATGAAGTTGCAGTCAAGATGTCAGCCAGGGCTACAATCTCACTGAAGGCTTGAGTGGGGCCACAGGACCTGATTCCAAACTCACGCAAGTGGCTGCTGTCCAGAGGCTCAATTCCTCTCCACTTGGGCCTCTCCGTAAGGTTACTCATGGCATTGCCTCCTCTAGTGAGTGATGAGAGAGACAGGTGTTTGCCGATGTGTAGGCAGGAACTGGGAAGGTCATACTGCTCACAGCTGGCAAAAATCCTTAACTCTTGGGAGTGGGATTGAGGAGCACAAGACATTGGAAGGATGAAGACAGACTTTCATTTTATATGCTTCTGAATCCCTTCTGTAATTTTAAAACATTAAAGGAGAAAGCTTAAATGAATTGCCAGTAGTTCGTAATGAATAAAGCTAAGTCCACTGCAAAAATATCTATGAGGAGAAATGACAAGGATAGGAAATTTGAATTGGGTCATAAAAAAATAATGTGGATGATTAAAAAAATATGTGGATGATCTTAGAGGCATGTATCTGCCCCATAAAGGAGTTCTGGAAGCACACTGTGAGCTCTGGAATTGCTGCTGACCCCACGTGGGGTGGGATTCCTGCCTCCACTAAGAAAGCCCAAAACATTCCAGGACCCCTTTTTCCCCTTTTGTTTGCCCGACCACCATAGGAGGACATCAGCTCTGACTAGCTCTACACGACCGTCTTTCACCATCTGTCTGTCTGGGACTTGACTACCAGCTTTCTGGTCTGATCTTCCTAAATACCTCAGGTTCCTGCTTTCTCTGGCATGGCATGACCATTTGCTTTGCATGTAGGATCCTGACTCCTCCAGCAGAGACAACAGCTGAAACAATTCAGCCCCTGGTTCCAACATCAATCCCTAAAAGTAAGAACAGGTGAGAGGTTTAGTCTTGCTCCAGAAGTGCACCTGCCCTCTGCAGGTGGCCCTGCTAGAGAAATAGCCACATTCCCCAAGTTCAAGGGGCAAAAGACCCATCTTGAGCCTCACCCCCTCCCCCAACAGTCTCTGGAGCTGACTGCCAGGCAGAAGAGTGTCAAAGGCAACATCACTCTCAGTGTGACCCGTGGCTCAGAAGCCTCCTCTCTCCGCATGACAGGCATGCAAGGCCCCTCCTCATACACCGGTAGGGCGTGACTCTGGGGGAAGCAGGGACTACAGAGGCTTGTGGAGATGCCAGCACCTTAGAGATCTGCACCTGTGTCAGGATGGTAAGAGAACAGAGGACTAGGTGGCCAGAAGTGAGAGCCACGTGACATAAGGAAAGTACCCAGAGATTGAAGAGCTGGTCAGGTAGGACTCAGCCGGGTGGTTTCTAGTGCCCCCTTAGACAGGGGCAGAGGAGCCTCCGCAGGGTCCCTGACTTAGATCCGTGCTCTGAGCAGTGCCGGTCCACAAACGGCCTGCTACTGGTTCTTGATGACTTACACACAGAAACTGAGAGTGATTTTATATCTGTTGAATCTTTTCAAATCTTGTTTGCATTTCATGTGGATTTTTTATTTCACATTCCTAGTGATTTATTTTTATTGGATTTTTATAAAAGAATTGGTTTGTTAAAAGAATTGGGTAATTAAAAACCAATCCTGCAGCACAGAAAATTTACAAAGCCCTGCTTTAGAAGGTCCCACATATCACAAACACACAGAAAATAAATGATTACCGAGCACATGGGACCTGATGCTCACACTAGCAGAGTGCAGCCTGCAGGTAACACCATCAGGCCTCCGGAAATGCCGCTCCTCAGCTTTTGCTCAACGTCCTCAACACAAAAGGCAACTCTGTCTGAGTGTTTCTAAGCCTTCTGGGTTGTGCTTCTGCCAGCATCAGAAACAACTCTGCTTCACAGAGAGAGGAAGATTTGAGTGGCAGAAGCACTTAGGTAAGAAAAAAAGCACATTAATTAACTTGTCAAATCCTTTTTCTCGGGTAGCATGAATGCAGTAGTTTCTCTTTTTTAATATGTTTTATTGATTTTTAGAGAGAGAGGACGGGAGAGAGGGAGAGAGAGAGAAACATCAATCGGCCGCCTCCTGCACACCCCCTACCAGGGATGGAGCCAGCAACCCGAGCTTGTGCCCTGAGCAGGAACGGAGCTGGCGACCTCTCAGGTGCATGGGACAAAGCTCAACAACTGAGCCACACCGACCAGAGCAGAGTCTTCACTCCCAGTAGGGCCACACGTCCATTCTCGTGCTTCTCTTTGTGCTCCAGTTCATGGTCTTGACAGTTGCACATGGTGGCTAAGGAACATTGTACAATATTAACACTTTATTTTACCTTTTAATCTGCACA
Source organism: Miniopterus natalensis (assembly GCF_054644295.1). Classification (NCBI taxonomy): domain Eukaryota; kingdom Metazoa; phylum Chordata; class Mammalia; order Chiroptera; family Miniopteridae; genus Miniopterus; species Miniopterus natalensis. The sequence goes on from NC_142081.1 coordinate 99,408,288, forward strand.
TATGTAAGTAGAGAAGTAACATGTGACATTAATCCTTTATTCACACCACTGCATGAATCTGGATATTACTTTAAGACACAGTGAAATTTACAATGTAAGAGGTAGAAATTTATATTGTGAAATTGAAACATTTTGTAATATTTTCTGTAATGATAATTTGTCTCATGCAACTCCATTAAAATATATGAACAGGATATGTACAATTCGTGGTTCACTTCCAAATTTAAATATTGTTTTTAAGATTTTGATGACAATCTCACTTATTACTAAACTTTCTCCAAGTTGAAATTAGTTTTTAAAACCATCTAAGCATTACACTGACTCAAAAAAGATAGTCTGATTTATCATCAATAGAATATAAATTGGCAAACATCTTGAATATAAAACATAAGTATCTTTGCAATAAGGAAGGCAAAAAAATTAATAAAAAATATGTAATAGTTTCTGATTTATGTGTATATTGATTTTATTACTTGTCCAAATATCACCAATCAATCAATGGGATATCCAAATTTGTGTAAAAATAATTCAATTCTGTTATCTTTACCGCATTGCCAATTTCCATTCATATGAAAATCATATAAAAAGTTTTTTAAAGTGTATGTGGTTTTTATATGAAAGTGTGGACCTCCATTTAGTATAGGGGCCTGCTGAGAGCTGCCCTGCTAAGCTAGGCCAGAGCTGCTGCCCACCAGCCAACTGAACATGTGACATTAATCCTTTATTCACATCACTGCATGAATCTGGATATTACTTTAAGACACAGTGAAATTTACAATGCAAGAGGTAGAAATTTATATTGTGAAATTGAAACATTTTGTAATATTTTCTGTAATGATAATTTGTCTCATGCAACTCCATTAAAATATATAAACAGGATATGTACAATTCATATGTACTGTTAGTGAGTTCACTCCACATTTTAATTCACTAAGAGAAAGAGAGCATTGGGTGGGTAGAGAAGTGGCTTGAACACAAACATCAGAAGGGAGATGTGCTTTTTAGAAATAATAGACATGGTTTTTTATTTGCAATTGATCCCATGTCCCATTTATTCCTCAATCAACAGAGATTTTTGCCTGGCTTTGGCTTAAGCCACTGTATGTATGACTGACAGTGGATGTCTGTAAGAGCCACCTTCGTCAGTGACCCTCCTTTGTTGGTGTCCCTTCTTTGACCTTGGAGGGACAGGATCTGAGCCCTGCTGAGAGGCAATGCCTCTGTCCCAGATGGGATCACTGCTGCTGGCCAAGGGCAGGAGGCAGACAGCTTCCAGTCATCCACATTGTCCACCCTGCCCAGTACTGCAGGTGGAGACCTCCTGCTGACTGAGAAGATCACAGTTTACCCCAGGACCTCTGGACCATGAGCCCTAAGGGAAAACTCTGTCACTTACACTATTTCTCTGCTGAGAGGCATTTGCTTTGTTTCCAGGGTATATGTGTGTGTATCCACACACACAGGCACCATGCATGGACCTCTATGATCAGTGCTGCAATAGACAACTCTTGTTCAAGGGCCCTAAAATGAATGCTTTCATTTCTCTGGAATATATTCCCAGGTGTGAGATTGCAAGGTCAAAGGGCATATGTATTTTTAATTTTAATGGGGTTTTCCAGATTGATTTCTAAAAAGGCCATAATAATTTACATCTCTACCAGCAATGATTAAGAGCACACTTTCCCCCCACATGCAATAGATGTGGACAATCTTTTTAATTTTATCAGCCTGAAGCGTCCAAGCTAGTGCCTTATTAGTTTAATTATTTTAATTCTGAATTCTAATAAATTTGAAAATATTTTCATAAAGTTGGGTATTTTTCTTCTCTGAATTGCCTATTCATATCGTTTTGTCTATTTCTCCATTGGGTTGTGTGTCTTAGCAATTGATAAGAGCTCTTTGCATATTATAGCTATCAACCTGTTTATCAGCTGCATTACAAATATTTTTTTCCAAATCTAATGCTTGTCTTTTGACATTGCCTACAGTATCTTTTGCCTTAAAAATGACTTAAATATATGTTTATATATGTAAAAAAGGCAAAAATATCTATCTTTTTGATCTCCTAGATTTCCAACCTTGGTTGAGAAGGTCTTCTAACCTCTTGTTTATATAAGACCTCCTTGCCAAATTTTTTTTTTATATATATCTTTTATTGACTTCAGAGAGAGGCAAGGAGAGGGAGAGAGAGAGACAGAAACATCAATGATGAGAGAGTCATTGATCGAGCCCACAACCCAGGCATGTGCCCTGACCGGGAATCGAACCCTGATCGTCTGGATCCTAGGTCGACGCTCAACCGCTGAGCCACGCCCGGCCGGGCCTTGCCAAAATCTTTATTGAAAAATTTTATAGATATGAAATAGTGCACATATTTTTATGAGTCCATGAATTTTCACAAGTGAACATACTCAAGTAACAGGGACCCAGATCAAGAAACAGAACACTCTCAGCACCCTAGACTCTCTTTCGTGTACCCTGCCAGTCAATACCCTTCCTAAAGATGAACTTTGGCTGGCCAGAGGGACTCAGTTGGTTGAGTGACATTCTGTGCAGCAAAGGGTTGCTGGTTTGATTCCCAGTCAGGGTACATACCTGGGTACCTACAGAGGGCAACTGATTGATATTTCTCTCTCTCTCTCTCTGTCTCTTTCTGTCTCTCTCTGTCTCTCTCTGCATGTCCTCTGGTGAGAATTAAAAAAAAAAAAAAGATTAACCTCTACCCTGACTTCTAACATCATAGGTTAGTGTTTGAACTTTGTTTAAATGAATCATCATATGTACTCTTTTGTGTCCAGCTTCTTTAACTAACATTATGTTTGTGATATTCATTCATGTGATTCGCTCATTCTCATTGCTGTGTGGGATTCCTTTATAGAAATTACCACACTTGATCTGTCTTACTGTTGATGGGCATGTGGGTTGCTTCCAGTTTGGGACTATTACAAATCGTGTTGCTATAAACATTCTTTTACATATTTTTGGTGAGTTTATGTCTGCATTTCTGTTGGATATTTGCCCAAGAGTATAAATGCAGGGTCACAGGGTATGTGTATGTTCACTCTTTTGTAGATACTGCCAGTTTTCCAGATGGTTGTACCAATTACACCCTCACCAGTAACGTAAGAGATGTTTTAGTTGCTCTATAACCACCCAACATTTGGTTTCATCTGACTTTTTATTTACGGCATTCTAGTGACTATATGCTAGTGCTGCACTGTGGATTGTTTTGCCAGATTTTTAGTATTTTTTACATTTTAAGTCAATCCATCTGGAATTTTATTTTTGTATATGGTAAAATAGAAGTCCACTTTGACCCTATTCCAGACAGCCAGCCAGATGTGCCAGATTAAACAACCTGTCTTTTGCCCTGATGTCTTGAGGAATAAGTGGACATGTCCCAGGTAGAGTGGAGCCGGGGAGAGCACTCCAGGCTGACGGAGCTGCGTGAGCTGCATGGGGGCATGAGGCAGCATGCCGTGGCTAAAATGAAAAGTGTGCCTTAGCAGGAGGCACAGGAGGGCCTTGGCCGGTGTGGCTCAGTTGGTTGAGCATTCTCCCATGCACTGGAGGGTTTTGGGTTAGATTCCTGGTCAGGGCACATACCCAGGTTGCGGGTTCGATCCCCGGTCGGGGCGCATACGGAAGGCAACTGATCGATGTTCCTCTCTCACATTGATGTTTCTCTCTCTCCCTCAGTCAAGGATAAAATTTTTAAAAAGGCACAGGAGGGTTGGCAGAGAGCGATCTTACCATTCTTGCAAGAGGACCCAGGCTCAGGGCTGCTGTTGAATGAGATCATCAAAGAAAAAGGACCCTCTCCACTTTGGATATTTGGGAGCCTTCTTTGAGATCCTCATTTTGAACAGTGTGATTATCAAAATGTTACTCATAGGGGAGGGTTAACAGAGGCACTTACAAATATTATTTCATTTAATCCTCACAATGATTTCGTGAGGGAGGCACTATTAACCTCGATTTACAGTGAGGGCATAAGGCTCAGAGAAATCGAGTGGCTTGTCCTCAGTCACACAGCTGGTAAGAGCTGAGACTGGACCCAGGTCTGCCTCCTTCCTGAGTTCCTGCTCTTCCTTCCCAACACCGTGCTGGCACTGGCAGTGGACTGTGAATGGGGCTTCCAGTCACTTCCCAAATAATGGAGCGTGTGAGGAAGCAGAGACTTATAACCATTATTTCGGGCCCTGCAAAAAGAGCCTGTTAGTGGCTGTTTTCTCTTCCCCAGTCACACGGAGTGGTTGATTTCTTGAGAAACAGTCACTGTTTTAGGCAGAAATGAACTGTCCAGCTGAAAGGCATGCAGAGTCAGACTGGGGTGACTGCTCTTGGGCCCATGGACAGGCTGTGTGGGCCTGTGGGAAGCAGGGAGCAGTTCACTGGAAGCAGCAGAGTATGGTGAGAGATAGCACAAAGCTCCCTCTGTCCTCCACCCCTTTCCCGCACACAGTTCTGGGTTCCACAAGGTCCAGCTGCTCTTCTTTTCCCAGTTGGGAGAGATACACGTCCTACATTAGCCCCCCGGGAACCTGTGCTGTCGTGGGCAAGTCTCTGTTCCCCACAGCCAGGGAGATGTGAATACTCACTGACGTGAGCACGCTGGCACTCAGAGACAGAGGTCACATACAGTCTCCACCCTGACAGAGCAGAGCCAAACACCCACCTGCAGAGAGCCTGCCTCCTAGAGCATGAGAAACCAGAGAGAATCAATCTAGCTCAGGGTTTCAAATTATGCAGGCAAGTCATTCTGCAGAGGGAAGTCACACAAATAATAAAGCAACTTCCCACCACGGGGAAGATTCGAACTGCTAGAGATAACTGTAGAAAAGTACACTGAACTTAGGAGGTGCAATCAGTTCCCTCTATCAGATTTACAAAGATTTAAAATTTTGATAATACCCAGTGTTGATGGAAATGTAAAGATGTGCCATTTGGCAGAAAAATAAAGAATTACAATTTCTGGGAAAGGTAACTTGGCAATATACGTAAAAATGTTAAATGCAGCTACCCGTAAACCCAGTGATTCCACTCATAAAATTTTACAAATATATGTTGATATAGATGTACACATGCCACAACACAAAAATAGCGATTAAGGAAATTCATTGCAGCATTTGTTTATAATACCATAAAATTAGAAACAACTAAAAAATATCCATTAATAGAAAACTGGCCAAATAGGAATATCCATTCTATGGAATATAAGCCATTTAAAATGATGAGGTGGACCTCTATATCCTGACACGAAAATATGTCCACAATACATTTTTTAATTGGAAAAAATAGTAAGGCCCAGAAGAGCAAATTGTTTTCACCCCATTTGTGTTTTAAAAAGCTTGTTTGTATATGCACAAAGGATGTCTAGGACGTATACAAGAAACAGTTATAGGACATAGTTCTGAATTGAAAGAGGAGAGGGAGGGAAAGAGAAGGGAGATGAATTTGTTACTCAGTAACCTTCTGTACTATTTGACATTTTTACAACAGCATGTGTTAACTGTATAATAAATTATTTTAACTGAGATTTTAAAAAATATATGAGGATTTCCTGTATGGTTTCACTTAGAAAAAGAGTTCTGCCACTAAAAACTTTGAAAAAATGTATGCAACCCAACCCTGTTGTACTAATTGCCAGGAAATTTTGTGCACCCTTCCAGGTTATCTGATTCTACAGTAGTTTCCACCTTTCATTGCCTTTGAGTAGGTAAGTTGTAGAAAACTGAAACTAATACAAATCATTCTTGTCCAAAGCAATGCAAATGAATTTTGTGGGGGAGGTGCAGTTGATTTCCCCCACCATGGAAGAGGCTAATTTTGTTTTAATTAACAATACTGTGTCTGGTCTTTGTACTGTCTTTTGAACAGATTTTTAACACATCACTGGTTCCTTCATTGACTAATAAATTAAACAAAATCTGACACGTGTTCACTTTATATTTTTAAGAGTTATAATTTTTCCGTTTAAACAATTATCTTCTAACAAAGTGGAAACAATGAAGGCCAGTTGAGGAAAAGATTTGCCCCAAATTAGCTGCCTATGGTTGCAAACATAGTACCAATCTCCAGCCCTCAAATTTGTTGGCTATTTTACCTACATCATAAAGTAACAAGGATTGAAACCCTTTTCCAATTTGGAACACTTCCTCCGTATAGAAATATGGTTAATTTAGGGGTGCTTTCTCCCACATAAATGCAGACCACCACCGCCAAACGGGGACGCGCACGCTTCCAGCAAGGCCGCGGGAGGGCTGGAGAGGGGCGCCGCCCCCGTGGCTCCCGCGCTGACGCGGCCGAGCGAGCTCCAGAGACCGCGCGCCGAAGGCGGAGGCGTCCAGCGCTGGGTAAAGGGCTCAAGCCCAGGGAGGGAGGCACAGCAGCCATGCTCAGGGAGCCCAGCCGCCGAACCAGGCGCCTCCGGGAGCACGGCCTGACTGGGTGGGGTGCAGTTAGGCTGCCGGGGGCGGCGGCCTCTGTGCAGAGGTTTGAAAACAATGGAGCGCAGACGCGACGCCCGGGAGCCGCACGGCGGCCCCGGCACGAACCCCGGGAGGTAAAAGGCCGGGGCCTCCGAGGGCCGACCCGCTGAGCTTTAAAGAAATACCGCAGGAGGAGGACCCGCGCCGGGCTGGGGCAGCGCCGTCCCGCCTCGCCCCTGCGGTTCCCGGGGTGGGCTCGCGGCGCCTCCGGCGGGCGCCAAGCTGCTCTCCCGGCGCGGGGGCGGCGGGGCGGGGGCGGCGGCGGGGGCGGCGGGGGCGGGGGAGGCGGAGCGGGGCTCCCAGCGCGCCCCCCAGCTGCCCCGCTCTCGTCCCCCGCGTGCGCCTGGGCGGCCCTGAAGGCCGAGCTGAGTTCTCCAGGCATCTGGGCCACCGAGAGATCCCATCCCCATTCTGCAGGTGAGGAAACCGAGGCTCATCGATGGAGCCTGACCCATCCACCCGCACCAAGAGTTTCTGGGACCCCGAGGCCCACGTCTCCGGTGCTCGGCCCCCGCTGCCTACAGACTCCTTGCTTGGCCTTAGAGGATCTAGGTGGGCCGCAGACTCGGTGGTCTGAAGCGCATCCCAGGCGCCCTCCCGCCCGGGTGTCGGAGCCGGCGTGCTCTGCCCTGTGGCCTGGCCTGCGTGTCCAGTGGTGTCGGAGCTCTATCAGTTTCACTGGAGGGAAACCTGAGAACAAGCATTAGCAGTGCCCTTGGCCGTGGCAGCTCCACTGTGTGATTTTATCCTAAGAAGACAGTTAAGAAACAGCAAAGATTTTGCTTCATCCCCCACTGTATATTGCCAAAATTTGTCATCAGTCTAACTCTCTACCGGTAGGTTAAATAGAAGTCTATGCAGCCATGAAAAACATGCTGGATAAGAAATGTTGGTGCTGTATCAAAATGTTCATTGTATTGTTAAGAAGAAAAAAAGTTACAATACAACATATACAATGATAAAATTCCATTTCTGTGAAGAGATACGTCTTTGTGCACACAATAAAAAAATGTCTGCAAAGATATACACACAAAAAAAGTTACATTTAGTAGTAGGATTAAGAGTGATTTTAAAAGTACTTGTACCTTTATGTATTTTCTAAATGATACACACTGAGTTTGTACTGGTTTTATTTTTTTAAGCAAAAACACCCAGTGTTCACTTACCACACCAGGAAGGGTAGAGCAGCCTAAAGAGTTGGATCAAGGAAGTAGGAAAGAGACTGCTACAGGAATCATAGTCACCAAGAGTTGCTCCTTCTTAAGAACTTGACAATGATACCTTTTCCAAATTGTTGATTATAACACAATTTGCAGCATGCCCCAACTGGTGGATCATGCATTTGGCCACAGATAAGGAGCTGTGCAAGAAAAATTGCTGTTGGGTACCTACTCAAATTGTAAAATAACCCACTGATATGACAGATCGTTGACAAACATGCCTTAAGTAATGTGATTCCTTTCTTGTAACTAGCCCCATGCAAATTGACTGGAGCACATGGAGCGACTTAAAAAAAAAAAATTATCTTTATTGTTGAAAGTATTACAGATGTCCCCCTTTTCCCTATTGATCCCCTTCACCCTGAATCCACCCCCCCCCCCCAGGCCTTCATACTATTTTCTGTGTCCATGGGTTTATGCATATATGCATATAAGTTCTTTGATTAATCTCTCCCCACCCACTACCCCACCCCTGCCTTCCCACTGAGATTCCTCCGTCTGTTCCATGCTTCTGTGTCCCTGGATCTATTTTATTTATCAGTTTATTTTGTTCATTAGATTCCACATATGAGTGAGATCATGAAATACTTGTCTTTCTCTGACTGGCTTATTTTGCTTAGCACAATACTCTCCAATTCCATCCATGCTGTCCCAAAGGGTAAGAGATCCTTCTTTTTTATAGCTATATAGTATTCCAGGGTATAAATGTACCACAGCTTTTTTATCCATTCATCTACAGATGGACTCTTGGGCTGTCTCCAGATCTTATGTATTGTGGATTGTGCTGCTATGAACATAGGGGCGCATAAATTCTTTCTGGTTGGTGTTTCGGGTTTCTTACGACATATTCTTAGAAGTGGGAGCAGTGGGTCAAATGGCAGTTCCATTTTTAATTTTTTGAGGAACCTCCATACTGTTTTCCATAGTGGTTGCCCCAGTCTGCATTCCCACCAGCAGTATACTAAGTTCCCCTTTCTCCACACCCTCGCCAGCACTTGTTTGTTGGTTTGTTGATGGCAGCCGTTCTGACAGGTGGGAAGTGATATCTCACAGTCATTTTAATTTGCATCTCTCTGATGATTAGTGACTTTGAGCAATTTTTGATATGCTTCTTGGCCATCTGTAAGTCCTCTTTGGAGAAGTGTCTATTTAGGTCTTTTGCCCATTTTTTAATTGGATTGTCTTCCTTTTGTTAAGTTGTATGAGTTCCTTAAATATATTTTGTATATTAACCCTTTATCAGATGCGTCATTGGCAAATATGTTCTCCCATACAGTGAGTCTCTTTTCATTTTGTTGATGGTTTCTTTTGCTGTGCAGAAGCTTTTTATTTTGATGTAGTCCCATTTGTTTATTTTCTCCTTTGTTTCTTTTGCCCTAGGAGATGTATCTGCAAACATATTGCTACAAGAGATGTCTGAGATTTTGCTGCCTGCGTTTTCTTCTAGGATTTGTATGGTTTCACATCTGACATTTAAGTTTTTTATCCATTTTGAGTTTATTTGTGTGTATGGTGTAAGTTGGTGGTCTAGTTTCTTTTTTTTGCATGTACCTGTCCAATTTTCCCAACACCATTTATTGAAGAGACTGTCTTTACTCCATTGTAGACTCCTGCCTCCTTTATCAAATGTTAATTGAGTATAATGCCTTGGGTTGGTTTCTGGGTGCTCTGTTCAGTTCCACTGATCTATATGTCTGTTCTTGTGCCAGTATCGGGCTGTTTTGATTACAGTGGCTTTGTAGTATAACTTGATATCTGGTATTGTGATTCTTCCAACTTTGTTCTTCTTCCTCAAGATTGCCATGGCTATTTGGGGTCTTTTTTGGTTCCATATAAATTTTTGAAATGTTTGTTCTAGATCTGTGAAATATGCTGTTGGTATTTTAATAGGGATTGCATTGAATTATTGAATTAATAGATTGCTTTGGGTAGCATGGACATTTTAATGATATTAATTCTACCAACCCATGAACATGGTATATTCTTCTACTTGTTTATGTCTTCCTCTATCTACTTTTGCAACATCCTATAGTTTTCTGAGTACAGGTCTTTTACCTCTTTGGTTAAGTTTATTCCTAATTATCTTAATTTTTTTGTTGTAATGGTAAATGGGATTGTTTATTTAGTTTCTCTTTCTGAGAGTACATTATTGGTGTATAAAAGTGCCATCGATTTCTGGGTGTTTATTTTGTATCCTTCTACATTACTGAACTCATTTATTAAATCTAGTAGTTTTTTATGGAGTCTTTACGATTTTCTATGTACAATATCATGTCATCTGTGAATAATGACAGTTTTACTTCCTCCTTTCCAATTTGGATGCCTTTTATGTTTTCTTTTTGTCTGATCACTGTGGCTAGGACTTCCAGTACTATGTTGAATAGGAGTGGTTAAAGTGGGCATCCCGGTCTTGTTCCTCTCCCACACTGATGTTTCTCTTTCTCTCTCTGCTCTCTCTCTCACTTTCCCCCTCCCTTCCACTCTCTCTAAAAATTAATGGAAAAAATATCCTCAGGTAAGGATTAACAACAACAACAAAAACCTAAGATGTCACTGTGAGACACTTAGGTAGGTCTAAATAAATTAAGGGGCCTACCATAATCTTAGATTGGACAACTCAGTATTGTAAAGATGTCAGTCCTTCACAAACTGAAACTGATCAAAATCCCAACTTGTTTTCGTTTATTTGATTTTTATTTGAAAATGTATGTGGGAATGAAAAATGACTGAGGATAGCCAAGATGCTCTTGAAAAATAAGGTAAAAGATTTTATTTTATTTTTATTTATTTATTTTTTAAAATATATCTTTTCTGATTTCAGAGAGAGGAAAGGAGAGGGAGAGAGAGAGAAAAACATCAATGATGAGAGAGTCATTGATCGAGCCCGCAACTGGGCATGTGCCCTGACCAGGAATCGAACCCCGATCACCTGGATCCTAGGTCGACGCTCAACCACTGAGCCACGCCCAGCCGGGCAGGTAAAAGATTTTATATTGTCAGATATCAAGATAGTGAGGTGCTGGTATGGGAATAACAAATAGACCAAAGGAACAGAATGAAGAGGCCCAAACAGATCTACACATATATAGACACTTGATATTGGACAGAGGTGGGAAAGCAGAGCCATTGAAAAATGACCAATAAAAGTCACCGGGTCATTTGGGTATCTATAAGGGTTCCTCCCACAATACACAAAAAACAATGCTAAGGTAGATTAAACATCTAAATATGAAGTGCAAAGCCATACAGCTCTGAGAAGATAGTATAGGATAATATCTTCATGACCCTGAGTAGGGAAATAATTTTTTAAACAAGTAACAAAAAGCACCAATGATAAAGGAAAAAGCAACAATAAAAAGGAACAAACTACATTAAAATTAAGAACTTTATTCACTAAAGATATTATAAAGAGAATGAAAAAACAAGTGGTAGGGGTTGAAGACAAGATATTTGCAACAAATAAAAACTTTGTCAAAACCACAGTGGGACACCACTACACACCCTACAGAATGGCAAAATTTTAAGAAACTTTTGGTGTTTGTGTGTAGCAGCAAGAACACTCATATACTGCCAGTGGGAGAGTAAACTGGCATACCACTTTGGAAAGATGTCTGATATTATCTAATAAAGTTGAGGGCAGGTGTATTATATGACCCAGAAATTTCACCTTTAGTTTGCACCCTAAAGGAATTTCTGTACGTGTGTATCAGCAGTTTGTACATAGCAGTATGTTGTACATAAAAAAAATAAATACCACCAAAAAAAAAAAAAAAACCTGGGAAAATTCCATATGTTTTATTCATAGTAAAATGGATAAATAAATTTTAGTGTTTTCATTCAATGGAATATTACATCCATGCTGAGCAGCCAAAAGACAGAAAAGGCCACTGCACACTGATCTATGCAGACATGTCTGTCCTCCTTATAGTGAAAGAGTGACAGATCAGCAGGGCTGAGAAGAAAATTACAGTAAGTATATTCTCAGGAACTATCCATAGCAATAGCAGGGAGTGTTTGGGCATTGTCAACATGTATCAGACACTGTGATAGGCTCTTTTAAGATGCCTCTACTTCCCACAACCATTTGGTAAAGTAGGAATTATTTTGCAGGTAAGGAAACTGAGGGATAGAAAAGTTAAGTGACTTGCCTGAGGTCACACAAGTAGTGGATGACAGAAGTGGAGTTTAAAACCAGGCATTGGCCCAACCGGTGTGGCTCAGTGGTTGAACATCGACCTATGATCCAGGAGATCACCGTTTGATTCCCGGTCAGGCCACATGCCCAGGTTGTGGGCTCGATCCCCAGTGGGAAGGGGGGTGCAGGAGGCAGCTGATCCATGACTCTCTCTCATCATTGATGTTTCTATTACTCTCTCCCTCTCCCTTCCTCTCTCTGAAATCAATAAAAACATATTAAAAAAATAAAAGAAAAAGAGGTATCAAATCCCACATTCGCTCCATTGAAGTAGGAACCATTGGTTGCCTTGCAGTAACCATTCACCACCTCTCCTTTCTTTCAGAACCCTGATTCTGTACTGACGTACCCCTCCTCTGTGCTGTCACCCTAGGGATAGCAGAGCAAAAGATGTAACAAGCCCAAGTCCCTAATGACTCTAGAGCAGCAGAGTTAGACATTTTTGCTTTTTTATTTTTATTTTTCCTTTATTTTAGTTTGGAGAACAACTCTTAGACTAAGTGGTTGTAGAGCTGTTAAAGTTCTTGAATCAAGAAGGAAATAGGGTTAGAAGACAAATTTTCCATTTCCTTCCAAATGTACATTGCAAGTATTATAGAACCCCAATCAAATGGGTATACTGAAAGGTTAAGGTCGATGGTGCCCGGGCAGCCTAAATAGCCATCTCAGCGGGTGAATAAAGAAAAATTGAATCTATTTAAGAGAAAGGGGCTGGGGATGGGGATATCCAAAGAGAAGGGCCAAACAGCACTGAGTCAAAGGGGATTGGGTCCATGGATGGCAGCAAAAATATACTTAGGACAGTGAAACAAGGAAGGTGAATAGAAAAAGTAACAGGAGAGCCCAGGCTGAGCTACTTTGGTTCACTGAGAGGTCAGAGAGAGGGCGGGGGGCTTTGGATGCAGGTTCAAGGGATATACCTGGGATGAGCTGCCGCTGCCTATTGCTCCCCTGATTGCAAGTCTCATGATGTCTCCCCAGAGGGAAGGGGGGGGAAGGAGATGGCGCTGGTGTGCTCCCCTGGTGGGGAGCGTGCACTGGGTCATTTGTCCTGAGCATATTTATCTCTTTCTTGTAGGTAGAAATCTTAGGGGTGGTCTCAGGGGAGTGTCTCAATAGATATTCATCAGCTTTCCAAGTGTGCCCTCTTAGGGTTGTGGTCTCCATCAATGGGTTGGTGCCAGGGCAGGGGGGTCATTAGTCAATGCAGCTGGTCCTGAGGCAGCCATGGGGTGCCACTTGTCTGGTTTTGCTGTTTTTCTGGGCCTGGAGCTGAAATACAGCTGAGGCCTAGATGTTATCTTTAGGGAGGAAATGCTCAGGGAGTCTAAATCACATGACCAGTGATATGCTAGGGGAGGATAGGTTATCCTGGGGACCAGGTTCTTGTTTTCCCAGTTTTGCCCCTTGCTAGGCATCCAGGGCTTTCTGCCCTAGTGAGTTTCTGTACCTGAGTTTTCTGTACCTGACCTCTGCTCATGTCTGTCTAACATACACAGTATGCTACTGAGTCTACCACAGGGCTGATTTACACTGCCTGCAGGGAGGCACCGGGCAGGGAACCCATGAGTGTGAAGGGTCGCACAGGCAGAGTGATAGCAGTGCTCCAGGAAGCCTGAGATGTCCAAGAGAGTACTGCAGGGCAGGCCCATGTTTCACCCTGTCCCCTTATTCATTGGTCCTGTGACGTTCACGGACCCTTGCCCGCAGAAGCCCAGACAACTCTGCCCCTCCCACTTTCCCACACGCGGCGCTTCCTCCTCGTCCAAAACAGATAATTCCAAAGTGGAAATCCAGGGTCACCCCACTGTTACATCCCCACAAGCTAAAAAGGTTCCTGCCCCTAATCTGTATAGGCTGTCCTAGGAACTGTCATGCCCTCCTCACTGCTCTGATGCTAATGTTCTTGTCACCTGGCCCCTGTACCTTCAAGACCCCACCTCTCACCATTCGGCAATCCATCTTTCTAGTTCTTCTAATGCCTTCCTGAGGGCAGGTTAGGGGAAAAGGTGTCATTACCTAGCACTTGGCTGCCAACACAAAACTTTCTCTTTGGGGATCCTGGGATCCTCTATTCCTTCTCTTTTGTCATCTGGGCATTTTTAACAACCTTCAAAGCTGTGCTCTGACTCTGGCCTTTGGGTGTGGCCTGTGGTGAGCTGTTTCCCTGGCATCAGCAAAGGCCTGACACAGTGTGGACTTCAGAGAGCAGCTTGGGTGGAATCCCAGAGGCCTGGAGCTGTGGGGAAAATGGGTTAACCCAGCTTTCACAAGACTGTTTGGTCCCATTTTAGTTTCAGTTTCAATGTAGGAACAAATTTGCTCCTTAAAGCCCTTTAGATCACATAGGTGGTGTTGACTGCTATTTCTGTCAAAGCCAAAGCCTTAGGCTAATTTGGGAACAAACAGGACTAGGACTCTACTAATTCTTTGTATAACTATGAGATCTGCTACTTGGCCTTCCAGGTCAAGGTCTTTAGTGGGACACCTGGAGCCTCTGTTTGCCTCTGAATTTTCTGGAACCGAACTGGCTTTTTCCTCCTCTCATTTCAAGGTCCTAGGAGAGAGACCCAATAGCAGAATCAATATCTGGAAGTAATTTGGGTGGGAAAGGGGGTGTCTTGAGGCCACTCAGCCCTTTTGTCTTTGTTCAGTCTAAGCAATGGAGCCACAGCTGCCCACTCAGGCTGTTTGGATAATTGTCCCAGAAATCTAACTTCTTAAAAAAACAATTGGTTTGCAAAGCATTCCAGGCTCATTAAACAGGTGATGAGAATCTTAAAGGACTATTTTTAATTAAGGAAATATTTCAAGAGGGACCGTAGTACCAAGAGAGCTGAATGCCTGCCACTGACATGCTGATGAGGAGTAAGGAGGAATTAAGGCCACTGTTGTATGTGACCAGAAGCCACATTAGGCTCCACCAGGACTGGCAGCTGTCCCTCGTGCTATTCACTTCCTGCAGCTCCTGCCTCTTTAGTTCTCCAGCGTTGCCACCACCCATAACTCAAACACACACTGAGTGCCCAACAAACAGGAGCCACAGAGCACCTCCATAATGACCAGACAGGGCTCATGTGCAGTCCACAAAGTGCCAGCACCCACTTTTACATGAGAAATAAACTTCCATTTTGTTCAAGCTGATTTTATTTTGTCTCTATGGCTAAATCAAAAATTCTAGTATTGCATGTTGGAAAGTAGCTAAGAGAGTAGACCTCAGAAGTTCTCACCATAATATTCTAGCTATGTGAGGTAATGGATGCTAACTAAACTTATTGTGGTGATCATTGTGGAACATATATGTATATCAAACCTTTATGTTGTACACCTTAAACTTATACAGTGTTCTATGTCAATTATATCTCAGTAAAACCGGGGGTGAGGTGGGGGTTAGGCAAGCTTAGAAAGAAGCAGAAGAAATGGATGCAAAACACTGTCAGCTCAGCAGCTCTCCTGGGAGCCAGAAGGGTAGGCCCCAGGTGCTTTTTCTCCACATCAGTTTGGTGTGGAGCACTTCCCTGCTCCTCTAGGCCTGTCTGCTACATGGCCTTTGCACAGTTCAGCTTCCTCTGCTCTCCCCTAAACTTCACCTTGAGAATATATTTAACTGGCTTTATCTGCCCTTCAACCCTATGTGAAATTGCGGGTCTACAACCAAAACCGACTAGTTACTGTGGACCTCGACAAGAAAGATACATTTAATGTGAACCGTGAAAAGAAATGTATCTGTTGAGATGGACTCACTATGCTCAACTGAGAGCCTAACTTTTATAAATAATAAGGGGTCCAACCCTGGCTGGTGTTGCTCAGTGGTTCAAGGGTAGACCCCAGCACCAAATGGTCTCTGGTTTGATTCCCGGTCAAGGGCATGTACCTGGGTTGCAGGTTCAATCCCCAGCCCCAGTTGAGGGTGCATGTGGGAGGCAATCAATCAATGTGTCTTTTGCATCAGTGTTTCTCTCTCTCCCTCTCTTCCACTCTCTCTAAAAATCAATGAAAAAAAAATCCTCAGATTAAAATAATAATAATAAAATAGTCCGGCAGCCATTTGCTCACAGAGGTTTCTTACATACTCTGTATAGAAGAATCTTGTACTTAACTCTTTTTTTTTAATTGACCAATTGATTGATTGATTTTTAGAGAGAGAGGTTTGTTGTTTCACTTATTTATGCATTCATTGGTTGAATCTTGTATGTGCCCTGACTGGAGATGGAACCCACAACCTTGGCATATCCTGATGAGGCTCTAATCAACTGAGCTACCTGTCCAGGGTCTCAGGCTGAACTCTTGGCTTCCTGCACTTTACCCTACTCTATACCCTGAGTCAACTATTACAAAAGAGTCAGTTCCTAATTTGGTCTTTCCACCAATGGACAAAATCTACCCCATCCAATTAGAACTGCTTCATAACAACCAATCAGGATGTATAATGCCAACCAATCAGGACTATGAGTTTAGACCAATAAGAAATGGACAAATTTGGATACCTCATTTACAGAAAGTGGACCTAATTGGGAACATGGCAGGAACTTTTGCTATAAAAGGGAACCACCCCTACAGTTTAGGTTGTTACCTGAATCTGTATTTCCTGGGAATCAATTTCTTTAGCTCAAATAAATGCCTTTCATTCTTTATTACAGTCTAAAATTAATTTGGTTTACATTATAGACTATTGACTCTGGTTCATATTCTCAGAAGAGAGAACTGGTCTCTGACCAGTCAGTGGATTCACTGCTTTTGAGTTAGGTTCTGGTTCATTCACTTCTGGGGTGATAAGGAAACCTACCACTTAGGGCCAAGAGAGGGAACAGTTTCTCCGGGAATTGACATGTCTCTAAGGAGAGAGAAGAAACCAGGCAACTCTAGGGAAGACAGCTTCATGGCACCACAGAAATCTCATTGGCTTCTGAGCTTCTTTCTCCTCCATAGTAGCCTAAATCTCCTTTGAAAGGAATGCTATGGTCAGGTAGGCTGGGCTCTGGTGGTGAGAGAGGAGAGGATGGGATGGGTAAGTGCTGATACAGTGGTGCTGGGAGGAATGATGCATAATGCCCAAGATCAAAGCTAGGGAAATAAAGTTTCACTGCCAAGTCCAAAGGTCAGACATAGAGTGGAAAATCCGACACAGAGCCAAGTCAGGAGCCAGCAGGACTGGAAAAATGGAAACAGGCCAGGGGACGAGAAGAGGCCTGGCATGGTGGCCGCTGAAATTGAGCTGGCACTCAGCCTAGACTCACTGGTTCCCAACCTAGGCTCACACCCAAGGGTCACAACAAAGACAACAGGGCCTTCCGAGTTTAAGCCGTGTCACAAGGGAAAAGAGGAGAAATCAAAGGTTTCTTAACTGAGGCCCATAACCTCCCTGTGTTGTACCCAAGATGTGTGGATTTGGACATTTTTCTGAGGTTGTTTAAGGGAACAGCGCCCCCAAAAGGATTATTTTAGGTGTGATCTGGTCATTCAGGGCGGAGGATCGCTGCAAGCTCTCCTCACGGTTCGCCCAGGCCCAGAGCGGCTGAAGGTCCTGGCCACCCTCCCAAGGGGCAGAATGCCCCGGCCACGTGCCCCGGGGGCTCCCTGCGGCGCCGCTGCCACCTGAGCCGGTTCCTCCAGGGAGCGCCAGCCCGCACCGGAAAGAGGATGAATTTAGTAAACTATGGAGGATGCACACAGGGGCGGAGGGACTGATTAAAAGGGCAGCGTGTAATTCGGCCCCTGCGAGGAACTGCAGGCACAGCTCAAATAGGGACACCAACTAGCTCAGATTAAAGTTTGCTCACTTCTTTATAATCCCTCCTTTTCGTTTTACTGGGAAAACAAAGGTATCCTTGTCCCTGTATTTTAGGGTACGGTTGTTGTTCCGGGAAGGAATGCAGAACCCCAGCCAGCCTTTGTCCAGCTACATCAAGGATGAAGACTGCGCCAGCGAGTGCCAGAACAGGAATGGAAGGAAAGGGCTCCCCGCCCCCCTGGCGGCACCCTTGGCCCCGCCCCCTCAGGGGCCAGTGGCGCGCCGGCGTGACGCGTCGCTCGTCTCGACGTCAGTGTGCGCCGAGCCCGGAAGAGGCACCGGCTGGGAAAGGAAGCCGGCGGCTATATTCGGACATCTCGGTCCCCATGGCGCTGTGGCGCGGCTCTGCCTACGCGGGTTTCCTGGCGCTGGTGGTGGGGTGCGTCTTCTTGTTGGAGCCTCAGCTGCCGAACTCCGCGCTGCGCTCGCTGTGGAGCTCTTTGCAGCTTGGGCCCGCGTCCCCGGGACCTGGGTCCCCTGAGGGCCGGTTGGCGGCCGCCTGGGACGCGCTCATCGTGCGGCCGGCCAGGCGCTGGCGCCGCGTGGCTGTGGGGTGAGTGCCGTCGGGGCGTGCGTCTCTTGGCCTCCCTAGGAGGTGCGGGCGTTTCTGGCCTCCAAGGACCGCCTTGGCGGAGGTCGGGCGGCTTGGGAGCTGGGAAGTTGGAGTCCCCGCGAAACAGGGGTTCCCAGCCGTCCCCGGAAGGCCCCTCGGCGCTTGTCCTTGGCTGCCTCTTTGGCGAGAAGCGTCGTACTTCTGCAACCAGCCCCCTTCGTCGTTGCTGCAAGGACTTATCAGACTGCTTTCTTCTCTTTGCTGGCCTGCGCCCCTTCCTCGTCTTCGTAGTTCCAGCCTCATAGCCTCTTGGAAATCCAGCTCAGCCAGACACCTTCCTGTTCGAGCCTCCATTCCACGTTCAGCTCTTCCTGCTCCTCTGGCGACTGCTCTTTTGCAATCCAAATGCTTGGTCTTACCCACTTTGACGGTACTCTTCTTCCTCTTTCTTCTGAACTTCTTGAGGGAATGTGGTGGTCGTTGCTTTTAGCTACCAACTTTATTTCTTTACATCTTGTTCCCCTTCCTTAAAGCCGTAGTTTGGAGACCAGCACTCCATTGAAACTCCTCTCTCCAAAGCTCACTGGTGACTTGTTTTTCAAATTCAGCTGCCACTTTTTAGTCTCCATTATCGACTCTGCAGTCTTCCATGCGTTACACATGCCCTTCTTGAAACTCATTTCTTACCGACTTAGTGACAGTGCATATTTAGGGTTCTCCCAAAACACAGTGCCTTCTTTGTATTCCTCTCCAGGAATGTAATTATTTCCTTTACATTAACTTTAGTTCCTGTCTCAGTTCAACTTGAATATCTTGCCATCACCTCCAATGCACCATAGGAAAGCAGGCCTTCTACCAAGTGCTTTATTAGTTTTTGTGATTCTTGGGGGCAGGAAGGGTAAGGTAGAGCAAAGTTATCCTGACGATTAGATTAAGTAAATAATCTATGTGATCTAGCATGGTGTCTACTTTAAAGAGCACTCAAATGTTAGCTAGTACTTTTTATATCAGCACATTTATTGTTTATTTAGATGTATCAACTTTTACCTCTTTTTTCAAATTTGGGCCCTTTCACCCACTTCCTTATCAGCTTCATTGGCCTCTGACTTTGTGCACATTCATTCAACAAATATTTATCAACTGCATGGTATGTATCAGGTCCACACTAGGTTCCGAGGATACAGAGATGAATGAAGCAAGGTCCTTGCCCCATTTGTTGGAAACATATATTCATTATTATATTAATCTGCTTGGGCTACCATAACAGAATACCACAGGCAGAGTGCTTAAACAATAGAAATATATTTTCTCACAGGTCTAGAGGCTGATGGGCCAAGGTAAAGGTGCTTGCAAGGTTGGTTACTAGTGAATCCTCTTCCTGGCTTACAGATGGCCACCTTTTTGCTGTGTACTTATATGGCCTTTCCTCTGTGCATGGGCATTCCTGATGTCTCCTCCTCCTCCTCTTATATGGACACTATTCCTGTTGGAGTATGCCTCATTTAACCATGATGACTTCCTCAAATAGTGTTTATCTCCAAATGCAGTCACATTTGTGGTTAAGACTTCAACATATGAATTGGGGTCAGAAGGAAGAAATGACACAATGCTGTCCATAACAGTTATGAAACGTGCTTTGCCGAACTAGTAGTAAAAACAAGGTAGCCTGTGTCCCGAAGAAGGATTACTACTTTTTTCTAGGATGAGGTTTCAAGAAGAAAAGCTCCATCTGCGAAGATGATATTCCATTTACTATTGCTATATCTCAGATCACCTCAAAACTTGGTAGCTTAAAACATGGTCATTTTATTTTTTATTTTATTTTAATCTCTCATGATTTTGAGATTTGACTGGGCTCCACCAGGCAGTTCTCACTTGGGGTCTTGTGCACTTTTGGTCAGATGGTGGCTGGGACTGGGATCATCTTAAAAGTTGATTGTGGCTGTCAGCTACAACCTGGGGTTTGCACCTGAATACCAACAGGTGTGCTATGTAGTTGTTTAGCTTTTTCATAAGGTGGCTGGAATGTCCCAAAAGGACCAGGCAGAGCCTTAATGCCTTTTACAACCTAACCTTAGAAGCACATAGTGTCACTTCTACCATAGTCACAGGTCCAACTGGTTTTAAGGGGAGGGGACATAGAACACACGTTGATGGGAAGAATGTTGGCGACACTTTGTAAAAAAGAATGTGGAATGGGACACCTTTTTGTTTTTCCTAGTTAAAGCATTGTTTGTAGTAGCACAAATTCAAAATCTGCTTTTTTCTCTTGGCTGGAAACAGGAAGATGCATAAACAAACTTGTACAGCCACACGATGGAATATTATACAGCAGTTAAAATAAATTTAAAGAGTTTCATTTATCAATATCTTGTGAAAAAAGTAACTACATAAGGCCATGTATCAGGACACACTTGTGGCCATCTTAGAAAATATATTCTGCTGTAGTGACTTGCATGGGATAGGCCCTGGAAAAGAAGTGAGATTTCTCCACATGAAGGTGAGGGAATAAATCCACCTAGGCAGAGAGAGCTAAATGTGAAAAAGTACATAGTTTGGGAACAGAAAGTTGTCTCTGTGTTTATTGCAAGGACCTTATGGTAGAGAGATGTCAAGAAATGATGCCAAGAAGGGCCTTTAATACCAAGGTGGGCGATGGGTTTGTTTATAATGAGGTAAATGATGCAAAATTCTTTGCTGAGAATAACTGGTGGAGATATGAAAGGTGGGTTTTGAACAGTGGTTCTAATGTGTTTGACTGTTTCACATCATTTTTGTGGGTAACACATCCATTGGTGACATTTCTCATTAGTAAAAGGGATTTTTAGCCTAAAGATGGGGATGTGCAAGGGGTAGGCAGGAGAAGGTGCAGTATTTATACCAGAATCCCATTTTCGACGTGTGTTGTAGTTTGAGGTACCCTGGAGAATACACACACACACACACACTGACTCACACAAAACACAAAATTTAATGTGATCCATAAGGAGGAAAGGACTGAGACCCTGATGCTAGTTAAGAGGCTATTGTAGGGTCTGTGTGAAGGGAGAAAAGAGCCTTTTCTTTCTTGACAATGGGCCAAATGTGAGATTTGATAGGTTGAAAGTGCTAGAGTAAAGAAAGGCTGTCAAACGTGACAGATTTTTAGTATTTAGGATCTTACAGCAATCTTCTATAGGCAGATGTAGATACTGTCATCCAGTTTTCACAGATGAGTAAACTGAGGCTTAGAAACGATTTGCCTGAAACCACAATTAGCAAGTGCCAGAGGCCCAACTCAGACCCATTCCTGGCTCCTTCATGTTCATGCCACATTATTGCCATTAGAGATTAAGAAAAAGGAACAAGTTTGTGGTAGAAGGTAACCAGTTTGATTTCAGCAGAGAGGATATGTACATGGTGTGGCATTTTAAGTAAAACGGAGCCACAGCTGCTGATTACAAGAGGCTGGGGCTAGGAGCATAGTGAGGACCAGGGTTGGTTGCAGATTTTGGAGACCCCAGAACTTAGGTTGAAGCCAGAGAGTGGATAGCATCACACAGGAAGAGAACAAGAAGGGAAGGTAAATGGCAAGGGTGGCGTTTGGGGAGGCACTGGCATGTCAGGTTGGTGGATCGGGACCAGAGAAATAAAGGATAGGTTTCAAGAAAATGGTAAGTGCCAAGCCTACCACCACATCTTTCTAGAGCATGTCCCACCTCCCTGCTTCAAATTAGACCCTGATACTTAAGGCTCATTGGGTGAATGATGAGTCCCTTATCCTTGGAAATAGTTTATGTTCCCCCATATCTGGCTTCACCCTCACTTTTGAAACCTATGTTGCTCTTCTCCCCTGTTTAAACACTCCATTCTGACAAGATCAACATTCTTATTGTGTCCAAACAAGGTTAATCCCTTCATTCACAGCTTTGCTTGTGCATGCTTCCTGCATGGGCTTCGGTGTCAGATAAATTTGGGTTTGAAACTGGCTCCTCTGATTCTTTTGTCCCCCTCCCTCCCCTTATTTCCCCATGGCCTTTGGAATGTTAGAGGACTCGCTTTTCTCAGCAGAATGTAGTGATGACTACTTTCCTGTCATAGGACATTTTGCAAATTGGTGTGATCTGTCTGAAATTGCCTGTGTTCTTTCTCCAGAGCACCATCCAGGGTTCAGCACAGGGACTGTTGCCTCTGCCCTTTTGGGTTTCTACAGTTCCATATCTTATAGTGATGATGATTAGCTCTTATAATATCTCAGGTGTGGTGTTACAAGAATCCTCAGAAATTCAGTATCAGACGATGAAACAGAAGGGAAGTGATAAGAACCACTGTTCCTGCCTTTAAGGAACTTTCAGTCTAGAAGAGGGAACTGTGCCCCCTTCTCTGCTCCCAACCCATTTCCAGTAATAGGCAAGGAAGCTCAGGCTCCCAGCTCCCTCTCTGCTTGCCCTTTCATCCTCTTGTTTGAGCATTCAGCATCTGTTGCCTTGCTTTTATTTTCCAGTTATTTCATCTGTGTCTGTGTTTTCTCCAAACATTGCGGTCTTATACATTTCTTACTAAAGTGTGAAATCCTGTCTGTCATGTAAGCATAATTTTGTCTTCTGATTCTTTTGTCCCCCTCCCTCCCCTTATTTCCCCTGATAATAACACACCTTAACCTGTAAACATTGCTCGTTTACATTTTAGTATGCTGTTGAATGAGGTAAGTGCAGAGAAAGGTTCCTGCTCTGGTTAAAATTTAATAATATATAATTGGAAAGCACATGCAAAAATACTGAGTTTCGCACATAATAGATGGCAGTGAGCTTTTTATCTTTATAAGCTACCACATACAAAGTTTTCCTCTATAAGATTGTTTTCTCCCATGATTGGGGAGGGGGATGAAAAATGTTGCTATGGTAGTTACATTTTTTTAAACTCTAAATTAGTCCCGTTGTGTTTCATCTTGTGTTGCAAAACGCTGAATGTTGTTCTTTCAGGTTGTTTTTGTTTTGTTTTTTTACTTTTGTGAAAATTTCCTCCATTATCATCTTTGAAGAATCAAACTTTGTTTAAGGTCTCAGCAGAACTAGATATGAAGGTGATGTATTTATTGAAGTCACTATTTCCAAATACGGTTATCTCTCAGTATCTGAATTTTTGCTGTCCAGACTCAGAACCCAAATCCATTTGGATACGCTTCCCAGATAGAACTGTTTGGTGGAAATAGTATCCCTCGCTATCCAAACTCTCACTGTCTGAAACTCAGAAACCTACTAGAGCCTGAGAGCCAGGGATACCTGTATTCCTATAAAGATTCTACCCTCCGGAAAGCTAGTGTTGCATTGGTAGAAATACAGGACACTGTATGAAGTGGAATTGGGACGAGTTTACAAGGTGTGTTTGGTTTATTATCACATAAGGCTGTGAAAGGAATTTATTTTAAATATATTGTTCAGCACCTGCCACATGCTTGTCAGTGTGTATTATGCTATAAAAGGCATGCTAAAGCTGGTCACCAGTTATGTGCCTTTGATTTGAAAAGAGTAAGAAAATGAGTATTTAAATGTTTAAATTTTTTAGGCAAAAATCTTTTCAAAAATATGGGATCCATAGGGAAAGAATTAATACAAGAATTCTTATGATGAGGATGCAATCAGTTTGTTATGAGGAGGGATGTGTCTCTTCCTTGACCTTGTAAGCCTTACTTGAGTGTTATAAATAATATCTAGCCTACATACAGACCTTTAAAAATTGTTATTTGTTGCCCCAGCCAGTGTTGCTCAGTGGTTAGAGCGTCAGCCCACATGCGGAAGGGTCACCGGTTCATTGGTCAAGGGCAACTACCTGGGTTGTAGGTTCAATCTCTGGCCCCAGTCATGGCGTGCACGGAAGGCAACCAATCCTAGTCTCTCACATCAATGTTTCTGTCTTTCTCCCCCCTCTCCCACTAAAAATCAATGAGAAAAAATTTCCTCGGGTGAGGATTAACAAAACAAACCAAAAAATGTTATTTGTTATGTTATAAGAGTAATGCATGCTTATAAACATTAGAAATATATCTAATGAAAAATAAAACTCCTCTCCTTACCACAGTCTCATTCTTCCTCTTAGAGTTTGTAACCATAAATGATTTAATGTGTTAATCTCCATCCAGATCAAGAGATTTTTTTTTTAAAGCAACTGGAAGGAAAACATAGCTATATACTTCACACTAAAATACAGTCCATTGAGCTTTATTGATGGTTTACCTGGTTTCAAAGCTGCCCAAAACTAACCTGGAAGCCCAGCCACCCTTATCACCAGGAGCTATTTTGGTTGGCCTCCTGTAAGCCTCACTCTTCTCAGAGCCCAGGAGCTGCCTTTGTGGTCATCCAGCCCCACTGCCAAGAAGGATATCCGCAGTTGGCAGAAGCAGGAATAGTGACTTGGGGGTGAGGGGGTATGTAGAAAGACCTCAACTAGCTACCCAAATTATTCAGCCCTTTTCTTTAGGGGATGACTTTTAGCAAAGAAACACTGACACATAAGCCAGAACTTTTCCATGCACACATAGGAAAGGCCATGCCAGACCACCTTAGTACTTTATAATTTCCATAGAGCCATCCAGGTGATACAGCACCGGCTTCTTGGCACTAAGAGTGTTCCTAAGTCTATATTGATTTAGTCTTCACAGCAGCTCTATGAGTTAACATACTCATTATGCCATCTTATAGATGAGGAAACTGAGAGAGAGAAATGAAAGTGACTTGCCTAAGTCACACAGCCAGTGTGAATCCAGACAGTTTGGCTCCACCAGCATTTTCTCAGAAATGTTATATTTGTCATCATGATAGATGTGTTCTGAAATGTTGAGCACCTATCCTCTCTCTGTAACTAGTATAAAAGTTTGCCAAACTATTGAAGAGTCCTGTGTTCTGATTGTCAGACATACATTCAGATAAAATCATTTTCCCTATGCTATGTGTTCTTTACTTTCTAGTTCATGTTTCAGATCCACTTCATCTGTTTTCCTGTTTGAATACAGTTCTCTGAAACATTTCTGTGTTGTTAAATACAAAGCAGCTCTGGGGCTTCTGCTAATTTCTCTCACAGTCTCTGTCCTCCTTCCTTCCAGAGTCAATGCATGTGTGGATGTGGTGCTCTCAGGGGTGAAGCTCTTGCAGGCACTTGGCCTGAATCCTGGGGATGGGAAAGATCACTCCATCCTGCATTCAAGGAATGATCTGGAAGAAGCCTTCACTCACTTCATGGGGAAGGGAGCAGCTGCAGAACGCTTCTTCAGCGATAAGGAAACTTTCCATGACATTGCCCAGGTTGCATCCAAGTTCCCAGAAGCCCAGGTCTGTTTGGTTCACCAGCAGTAAGTTAAGATAGGGTGGGAAAAGATACCTTTTTTATATGGTTCCTAGAAGCAGCCAAGCAACTTTTTCCTTCATTTTCCCCCAGTTGGGAATCTAGTTCTGCAATGTTTTCTCTTTTGTAAAACTGTATATCTTACCTTCCATTAATGGCTGTTTCTAGTCAGATCAATTCAGCCAGCATTTATGAAGCATATTTACTAAAATTTTGGTCCTGGTTCATCCATTTAAATTGCATGTTACCCAAGTTAAGGTAGGAAAGAGATCTAACTGGGTATTTCTTGTGGCTGATAACTTGCAGTAATCTTAACATGGCCTAGTCCTTCCTGAGCAGAAGACAAGGCCAAACGTTCAGGGAACTAGTTCTAGCCTTTGCCTGGGCTTCACCTCTGCTCTGCTGGTCCCAAGCAAAGTTTCTCCACCTCAGCACTACTGACGTTCGGGACTGGACAGTTCTTCATTGTGGGGGCTTTCCTGCACATTGTAAGATGTTTTGTGGCATCTCTGGCCACTACTCACAAGATGACAGTAGCACTTCCTCTTTTCCCCAATCGTGACAGTTAAAAATGTTTCCACGGTGAGGGAGAGGAGGAAAGTAAAATCACCCCTAGTTGAGAACCTCAGGACTAAACTGGTGGTTCTCAGAGTTGAACATGTGCATCAGAATCACTTGGACGGGCTGTTGAAAACACAGATTCCTGGGCCCCGCTCCCAGAGTTTCTGATTCAGTGTAAATGAGATGGGACCCAAGAATTTACCCTTCCCCCGGCCTGTGTGGCTCAGCGGTTGAGCATCAGCCTATGATCCTGGAGATCACAGTTTGATTCCTGGTCAGGGCACATGCCTGGGTTCCAGGCTCGATCCCCAGGAGGGGGCATGCAGGAGGCAGCCAGTCAGTGACTCTCATCATTGATGTTTCTGTCTCTCCCTCTCCCTCTCTCTGAAATCAATTAAAAATATATTAAAAAATTTACCCTTCCAGCAAGTTTCCTGGTTTTAATGATGCTATTATTCTGAGCACATTGGTTTGAGAACCTGTCAGAGATAGAACTAGGTTACCCCCAAGTCAAGCCCATCTGGTGATCATAAGCAAAGCTCTGGGTCCTGCAAGGTCCATACAACATCTGCGAGGCTTGCATGGAGTAAGGAGCAGTGCTGGGGCAGGAAACCCAACCGACCTTGGCTCTTGCCCTGGGCTCAGCATACTTGCTGCTACATGTGCCCTCATGCCTCTTGAGGTTGAGTTTTGGTTATTTGTTTAAACATCTCTCCTCTCCACCCCACCCCACCTCACCCCTAATTCTTCTTACCTAAAATCTTCCTTTGACTAGTCACTTCAGTCTGGGTGTGACTCTTACTGGGGAAGCTCTTAATGCCATTTTTAATTGGTACCTTTCACAGGCTATTTTTATAACCACTTTTATTTTGATAACTTTTAAAATTTTAAAGTTGTTTTTTCTTTGAAGCTGCCCATTTTAACGTTAGAAATGGGCACAGGCCTACCCAGCTGAGTTTTTAAAGGGAGACAGCAGCTGTTAAAATTTCAGTTACAATCAATTTGCAGCTGAGCTCAGTAGTGAGCTTCTGATCTCTTATGAAAGAATCTTGATAGTTCTAACATGATGACAAGTCTGCTTAAAAGCCTTTATGATGGTGTATTTAAATCACCAATTTGATTTCCATTCTATTCTCTCTGCCTTGATCCTGCCTTTTGTTTCATAACAACAACAAAAAATCTACAAAACTTTACCTAGCTTTTAGATCATCCAAATTATTTCTTAACGTTTTAAAAAGTTAAATGTGTTATTTTTTTCCACTAGGGTGACACTTCATTTGGTGCCTTTTCAAATTTCCTTAAGGCAGATTGACTGATAAACAGCAGTTAGTAACTATTACATGAAAACTGTAAATCCACTTCATAAAATCTTAAAATTCTAGCCATTACAGTTAAATAAAAAATTAAGGCTAACATATTAAAGGCCAAATTTCAGCCTATACATCACATAAAGCTTTAAATTTGTCCATAGAAAGCTGTTACTGTCCTGCCTGAACCCAGTGATTGGTTGACACAAACCCTGGGATCACAGTGATGTCTAGCATCTAGAACTGAATTACTTATTTAGTCTGTGCCTCTGGGTGGGGCTGAGGACTGGGAAGGTGAGGTGGTAGCATTCTACCAGGCAAGACTATTGATGAGGCTTCTCAGCTTTCATAATAGAACATCAGCTTTATCTCCTACTTGTCAGGTTTCCAAAGCACATGAACTCATCCTTAGTCAGCAACATGCAACAGCAGCGTTTAATTATCTATTATCCAGCTTTATGTCCTGGGTTGAGAGATGTGTTTAGGAGACAGCATTGTCCCCTAGGAAAGCCTTTGTATTTCCTAAAACATCAGTGTGTTTCTTCCTTTCTCAAAATATAGCAACAGACATTTATTGAGCACTTATTGTAAGAAAAAGACAGTTTCTGCCCTAAAAGAGCTACACATGTAGCAAGGTGAGAACAGCCCAAGTGGACAGGGGCTATAGTAGGGGTTTATTCAGAATGTAGGAGTAGCAGGGGCTCTATAATCCTGTCTGGGAGGGGGGTTGTGGAGGCTGGGATGGCAGTTGGGAAAAGGAAATAGAAGGCACTGCAGAATAAGTGACATTGCAGCTGGTTCTTCAGAAGCGATCAGGGATTTACTAGTATATGAGAGGGGCAGGCACCCTAATCAAACCAAAAGCATGTGCTAAAGGCACACAGAGAGGAAGGCACACTTGGAGAACTGCAAGCATAGTATGAAAGGGAAAGGTAGGAGATGAAGGAAAGGAAAGCAGGGACAGATAAAAGGGCCTGTGTGCCTCACTTAGGAGCTGGGTTTTAGTTCACTGTAGTGTTTATTGGATGACTTTCAGGAGGAGAGTGACAAAATCATAAACTCTTAGAAGGATTACAGTGTAGGAGATAAGACCTGTGCATACTTGTCCTGCTTCCTTTATCTGTTCTGGCTGCCTAGATCCTCAAGGCCAAATTTCATCTATGGTTAAGGCAATTATACTAATTTCCATGGTTAGCATATTTGTTTTCTTCACCTTTCCTTGTAACTCATAGTCCATTAACCTGTGGGTTTAATGTTTTATTAGCTTCACCTGTGTGTCCTTGTAAAGTCAAAATTTTTTTAGAAAAATAGACTAAATTCAAAATTAAAAAAGTATTAAGCTTTGGTAACACAGTTGTGTTAAAATACTGTCTAATAACCTTGAACTATCTTACAGCACTATGTAGGAGGAAATGCAGCTTTAATTGGACAGAAATTTGCAGCCAACTCAGATCTAAAGGTAGGTCAAATTCCCAGATTAAAACCTGTCCCTTTCACTAATTTTTTATAATTTTAGGAGCAAGAATGAATTTCTGATTAAGCATACAGACCACCTACTATGTGCCAGACCTTGGGCCTCTTGTTAGGAGTCAATATAATAATAGTAGGAGAGTAGTAGCAGCTAATGCTTCTTCCGTGCTTACCTTGTGCCCGACATTGCCTTTGCCTTATATTTTCTTTAGTGATTTACATAGATTATATCATTTAATTCTTGCTACAACCTCTAAGGCTAGATGATACTGTTGTTGATACTGTTACTATCTTTCCACATGAAGCTTGCAGCACAGAACACAGCTAATGGAACTGTTAGAAATGGAACTGTTTAACCTAGGACCCTGTAGTCCACATTCTTAAGTACTGTACTGTGTAATGGTTGAGAGCGTGTAGGCTCTGGAGTCACTTCCTGAGACTGGGGATTATACGTGATGAGAAAGAACTTAGTTGGCTGTATTGGTGAGCCTAGGTCTAGAATGTTGAAAAATGAAGTCCACTAGGTGGAGGTCAGTAGAGGGGTGTCTTCAAGTCTTCAACCATTAGTGTAACAGAATTCAAAATTACTGCTGTTCAGAATAACATCTGAGTAAGAAGTTTCTTTTGCTGAGTGGAATAAGTCTTCAGGGGTGGCCAGCAAGGAGGTACTGCCTTCCTATAAAATGATTAAGGCTTGGATTAGAGCAGCCAGAAAGCTACTAGATGGAATCACTTGGTGCTAGACCGTACTTGAGGACAAAGAAGATAGATTTAACAAAGATGATTTCGGAGTAAACAAACTTGACAAGTGTGGAATAGACGTGGCTACTGAAAATAGAGAAAAGGAACCTTAAACAATTTGGGGGAACCAGCGTAAAAACAGAAATGTCGGTCAGGGGCAGAGAATCAAAAGCCCAGAGATGGGCCCAGTAGTGCAGATAGATGATCAACAGTTTGAGGGGGGAAAATTTATGTGGAGCCATACTGTACAGCAGGAGATGGATGTGCTTAGATGTGGAGAGCATATTAAAGTGTGAACATTCACATTTTTAGAAGAATTAAAGTTTGCCCGGCTGGGCATGGCTTAGCGGTTGAGCATCGACCTAGGATCCAGGCGATCGGGGTTCGATTCCCGGTCAGGGCACATGTCCGGGTTGCGGGCTAGGCAGTCAATCAGTGACTCTCTCATCATTGATGTTTCTATCCCTCTCTCTCCCCCTCCTTTCCTCTCTCTGAAATCAATAAAGATATGTTTAAAAAAAAAAAAATTAAAGTTTGCATGAAGTATTAGGGTGGAAAATAAATATTTTGCAGTCATTATCTTTATAGATAGTAATTAACTCCCAAGTAGAGAAGATTGGAAATATTACTAGTTAATAGATAAAAGAGAAGAAAAGATCAATTGTCAGCTCATTAGAGAGTGCCTGTCCCGTTCCCAATAGAACCCTGGATTTGTGTGGATCCCTAAAAGGCCACACACCTGACCCTGAGAAGTAATTCTGGCCTTTCAGAGGACAACACCCTGGAAGTCCTGGGTTAATATAAGATTGACTTTTCAATATTGACCTCCTCTGAGACAGCATTTACTGCTGTTTTCTGGAGAAACTGGGCCTCGGATCAGTCTCATTGGAAAGCATTCTGGTAAAACAAGTCTGGCCTTGGTAGGAGATTGAAGAAAGAAAAGAGATATCTGTTACTCAATCTCCCAACAATCTGATGAAGTAAGGTATTGTCACCCTTTTAAAGAAGAACAATGAGGTCTGGAGAAGTTAAGTAATGTGCCCAAGGTTACCTAGCCAGCATTCAAAGGCCAGGCTCTGCCATGACCTCACCACCCTGTGCTACTCTTAGATTCAGTTTAACCTGCCAAAATGTGATCTGAGAAGTACCAGAAGTTAAGAACTAGGTATTTTCCACTTATATAGGTCTTAATGTATGCCAGGCACTCTTTCAAGTGTTTTTATATATGTGTGTGTATATATATCACATACATACACATACTCAATCTTCAGAATACCCTATAAGGGAAGTTATATTTTCCCCATTTTGTAGATAGGAAAAGTGACGCATGGAAAAGTTAAAACCGTTCAAGGTCACATACTTAATAAGGGTTGGAACTGGGATTTGAACCCAAGCAGTCTAGCTCCAGAGTCCATACTTTTAATGACTGTGCTATAGATTGTGTCTCAAAAATAGACCCTGGTGAAGATAGCAGAGGCAGATTTAGTAGAATGGTGGAATATAAGCCAGATTGTAAGAGGGGAGAATACTTTAGAAAATATATTTGTGCAACTTTTAGCCAAGAATTAGGAGTAAATGTTGGATTTCATCAAATGCTGAGTTTGTATCTAATAAGATGATTGTATGGGTTTTGTTTTTTCAGTTTGTTATATGGTAATGACACTGATTTTCAAATTAAACCAGCCTTACATCCCTGAGATAAACCCCACTTGGTTCTGATGTATTTATTATCCTTTTTATATATTGTTGAGTTCAGTTTACTAAAATTTTGGTTTACATATTTAGGTCAATTTCCAAGACAGCTATTGGCCTGTATTTTTCTTTTTTTGTATGTCTGGTTTTGGTATCAGGGCAATAGTGACCTTAGAATGAGTTGGGAAGTATTTCAATTTTTTTTAAAAAAAGAGTTTGTGTAGAATTTATATTATACCTTCCTTAAATGTTTGTAGAATTCACTCTAGTGAAGCCACTGTAGACCTGGACTTTTGATGTGAGGTTTATAACAACTTTTTTTGTTATCCTTGCTGGAGGGTATGCTTATTGATTTTTAGAGAGAGGGAGAGAGAGAGACAGGACAGACAGACATTGATGTGAGAGAGAAACATCTATCAGTTGCCTCCTGTACGCACCCCAACCAGGGATCGAACCTGCAACCTAGGTAAGTGCCCTGACTGGGAATCGAACCTGCAACCTTCCATTGTACAGATGACACTCCAATCAATCGAGCCACCCAGCCAGGGCACAACTTTGATTTTTTTAATAGGTATAGAGAAATTTAGATTTTCTCTTTTCTTGAGTGAGCTTCAGTAATTTTATCCAAGGAATTTGTCTAATTCATCCAAGTTGTTGAACTTATTGGCATAAAGTTAATCATAATATTTCCTTATCCTCTTAAGATCTTTAGAATCTGTAATGAAGTTATTGCTCATTTCTGATATAGGTAATTTATGTTTTTTTCCTTGATCAGTTTGGGTAGAGGTTTATCAATTTTATTGATCTTGTCCATAAATAATGAACTTTTGGTTTCATTGATTTTGTATATTGTTTTTTTCTTTTCTATTTTATTGGTTTCTATTTACTTTGAATTTAACTTGCTCTTCTTTTTCTAGTTTCTTAAGGTAGAAGTGGAGGTCATTGACTTGAGATCTTTCTTGTTTTCTGATTTAGGATGTTTAGTATGCTAAATTTCTCCTTAAGAACTGTTTTAGCTGCATCCCACAGGTTTTGATGCATTGTTTTTATTTTCATTTGGTTCAAATGCTTTCTAATTTCCCTTTGATTTCTAGAAATAGTCTGCTTACTAGCCCATCCATGGACTGCTTAGAAGTGTATTAGTTAGTTTCTAAATGCCTGAGAGTTTTCCACATATCTTTCTGTTACTGATTTCTATTTTAATTCCACTGTGGTCAGACAGTACACTTCTCTATTAAATTTATTAAGACATTTTTATGGCCAAAAATAAGATTTGTCATAGTGAGTTCCACACCCACTTGAAAAGCATATGTATTCTGCTGTTGTTGGTAGAGTGTTCAATAAATGTCAGTTAGACCATGTTGGTTGATAGTGTTATTCTAGCCTTTGATATCATTACTGATTTTCTGTCTACTTAATTTATTAATTATTGAGAGAGGAGTATTGACATCTTTAGCTATAATTGTGGACTTATCTATTTCCTTCGTAGTTCTATAACTTTTTACTTCGTGTATTTTTAAGCTCTGTTATTACGTGCATAGCTATTTAGGATTGTTACATCCCCTTCGTGAATTGACCTCTTTATCATTACCAGGGATAAAGAAAATCATTTTATAATATTCTTTGCTCTGAAATATGGTTTGATTAAAATAGCCATTCTAGCTTTCTTTTGATTAGTGTTAGCATATCACTAGATATATCTTTTTTCATCCTTCTGCTTTTAACCTATTTGTGTCTTTATATTTAAACATATTTCTCATAGGCAGCATATAATAGGGGCTTGCTTTTTAATACTTTGACAATTTTTGTCTTTCAATTGGAGCATTTAGATCATTTACATTTAATGTGATTGTTGCTAAACCCAGTTAGGTTTAAATCTGACATGTTGCTATTTGTTTTCCACCTGTCCCACCTCTTTACATTCCCTTTTTCCTCTGTTTTTGCACTCTTTTGGATTATTTTCTATGATTTCCTGTTATCTTCTCTGGCTTACTACCAAAGTTCTTTGTTTTGTTATTTTAGTGGCTGCTTTAGAGTTTATAATGTACATAGCTTATCACAGTCTGATTTCAAGTGATAGGATACTACCACGTAAAAATGTAAGAACTTTATAACAGTGTACTTCCATTTCTCCCCTTGTCTTTATACTTTTATTACTATATAGTTTACCTTTATATATCTTACAAGTATGTTAATATTTTTTAAGCAGTTAAGTATCTTTTAAAGAGATTTAAATAATAAGCGATATTACTTGTCCAGCACCATTTGTGGTGCCCTTCATTCTTTTGTTCAGAGCTGTATTTCCATCCAGTATCATTTTCCTTCTGCCTGAAGGATTTCCTTTCACATATCTTATTGTGCAGGTCTGCTGATAATGAATTCTTTCAGAATTATGTATCTGGAAACTCTTTTAAGATAATTTGCTGAAGCATTTGTAGGGCTGTTTTTTCTTCTTTCTTTGGGATCACTGTTCTTTGTTGCCTAATGTCCAAATGTTTTGAAAACCATTGTTTCATATATTTTACCTGTTTTCTCTTGTTATTATTTCAGGCAGGAGGGTAAATTGGCCTTTGTTATCTCATCTTGGAAGCTGAAGTTCTAGTCAAGAATTAGAGAAAAAATTAAAATGGTAGCCCAAGACTTTTCAGAATTGGCAAGTAATGGGCATGCATCAAGGCCGAAAGGGAGTAGGTCAAGGGGAGAGAGGTATATTTTCACCCAGAAACTGGGATTTCTCAGACACATGAAAGTGCCTCTTTAAACAAACAGTTAATTAGCCAGTAAAAATGCCTTTGAAGTTTCTGGGTGAAGCATATTAGATATGAAATGGCGGTGTTGTCTCTGGGTACTTTCATTTAAATTCTGGTCCAAGCCCTCCTGCATCGTTCAGTGGTTTTGAGTCTGTTGGACTGGCTCTGAGTGAGGTCCAGAGCTGGCATGGCAGAAGCAGCAGCAGTGTGAGATGGCTTCTAAAAGGAATAGTCTTGGAGAGGCCCAGGTCGGAGTTGAAGAAAAGGTTTTGGAAAAGTTGCAGAGCATCTGCCCCCAAACTTTTTGAATTGAGGTACTTTTTAATTCTCATATTTGGAAGGCTGTCCTGTTCACATAACAGCTAAGTACAGTAGGGAGCCTGGTCTCAAAAATCAGGTCACCTAGTTGTGGAGGGTATTGTGATCCTTGAGGTTGGTTTTTTTCTATACTGTGTAAAATTCAAACAGAATTGTTTCCAACATCCTGTATCTATTTTCCTACACAGGCTGTGAGTAAAGAAAAAGGAAAAGTGGGGTAGGGTGTGTCTTAGTCTGCCATAATAACAAAATGTCATAGACTGGGTCGCTTAAACAACAAAAATTTATTTTCTCCCAGTTATGGAGGCTGGAAAGTCCAAGATCAAGGTTCCAGCAAGGTTTGGTTTCTGGTGAGGGCTCTCTTCCTTGCTTATAGACTGTGACCTTTTTGCTGTGACCTCACATGGCCTTTCTTCAGTGTGTATGGTAGAGAAAGAGAGAAATCTCTGCTGGATTAGGACCTTACTACCCATATGACCTCATTTAGCCTTAATTACCTCTTAAAAGTTCTATCTCCAGATACTATCACAGTGGCAATTAGACTTGAACATATGAATTTTGAGGGGAACACAAACATTCAGTCCCTAACACAGCTTCATAGGTACCTGTCTAACATGTTTGACATGGGTGTTTTGTCAGCTTCTTGTTTCTGGGTACATTGTGGCCATACCCTCCAGAAGCCTAAACCCTGATATTAGCCTCTCTACTGCATAACTTTCAAAATTAGATTAGGATTCCACTATTTTGTTAAAATGAAAAGAAGTGGCCTGGATGTGCCTTTTCGGTTACTGTACAGATTCCATGGGAAAAGGAACAGATCTGATAGAGTTCCTGTTTCTTGTCTCCAGGTTCTTCTTTGTGGTCCAATTGGTCCAAAACTGCATGAACTTCTTGATGACAATGTATTTGTTCCACCAGAGTCACTGCAGGAAGTGGATGAGTTCCACCTCATTTTAGAGTATCAAGCAGGTAAGAGAAATGAGTAAGTAATGGTGTAAGATTCGTCAGGGGACTGTGCATTGTTAGATTGAGGTGTGACTGTGCTACAAATTTTATCTGTGTAAATTAGTAGGATCCTGCTTGTGCCTTAGCAAAGGTTTCCTGCACTGATACTGGCCATTGTCTCAACTGAAAGTGAGAGAGTATTACAACAGTGAAGAAAATTCCCAGGTCTAAAACCAGAGTTGATCTGAACCCAAGAGAAATCAGGCTATAGGAAAGCAGGCATCTTGAATAAAAATGAAAATGCATTAAACATATACCTATAAAGTTTTTCTTTATTAGTAAGAAAAGAGAAGGGTAGATAACATCTGTTCAACTCTCTGCTGGATTCTGCCCTAGGCCTTTTTGGCCAACTGTTCCAAGCTGCTAAGATTTGATTCTGGGCCTCTGGAAGTGTTATATATGTAACAACCCTTATTATTTCCCATTATGTAATGTTTCAGTGTTTATCACCCCGAACCAGTCCATCTAGTAGATTTTATGTTATACAGACTGCAGATCTGATTCCTGAAAGAATCCTAAGTATCTGAACATAATTTAGTTCTGTTTATTTGGTTCTGTGTATTTGCTTTGGTATCTTTCCTCTACTCAGAAGTCAGCCTCTTGAATTTTCTGGTTCAATGCATTAATTCAAGTTAAAGATTCAAACATCGAAACAGACTAATTGGTACTTTAAAACAGTATTTAATAAGCTTCAGGGAACTGCTTCCAAGTCAGACAATTAAGAGAACCTTACCTACTAGAGTAATTAACTTTAATGTAAGATATGAAATACAGTGCTTCTTGAAAAGTATGCCTTTCTCCAAATACAGAAAAGGGAATTGTTTCTTGTTTCTGGTTCTCTTTTGGGTGTTTACTAGAATCAGTCAGGAAGTTAGGAAGGTCAGGGTCTAAAAATTAGGGACCGAATTTTGGGATAGGCAGTTTACATTTGATGATATACAAGTTTTGAGTTTCTCTCAGTTTTATTTTCCCCATATGGGAAATTAGAGTGATGGTTCTTACTGCCTGAAGGTTGTGGTAAGGATTAAGAGGTTAGTGTGCTTAAGCACTATGAACTGCATGAACAAGACTGTTGACTGAAAGGGTCTAGAGTAGCTAAAGATGTGCCTTTGATATGCTGCTGACGCTGCTGCCAGTTCCATATTCCTTTCACTTCCATTTCTGTTGCACTCACGTCACAGACTTGGGACCTTTCTAGTTCCTGGTTTCTGTCATTTCCCTTGGAGATGAGAGTGGAGAGACTGGTTTCCTTGCGAAGACTGCGGTTGTATTTAACAGATGTGCCTTGTATGTAGTTCAGAGGATGGCACAGATATTGTGACAGGAGATTGTCTCCATCCTTGGGTTGATAAGCTTCACACTTCAGTTTTGCTTTTCTCAGCCATTTTTTAGAGCAAAGCAATGACCTTTTATTAAACTTTATGGGAAGTTACATTTTTATCAGCCCCTGGAGAGAACCTAGTCTGGTAGCAGCAGCTGTTGGGTCAACCTTCTTAACAGAAGTCCATCCCCTGCTTCTCTCTAACCTTGATGAATAAATTCCCAGAAACCTTTTTCCTCCTCTGCTCCTGCCAGACTTCTCCAGAGAAGCTTATTTTCAGGCTTTGGGCTAGGGACCCCGTGAGTCATTACACAGGTTTTGCTGACTTAGCAACTGATGGGCAAGACCATAAATTGAGAGAAGGAATTACTTAAATAAATGCAAAGCTTTATGAGAAAAGAGAGGCATTAACCTATTATTACGGGCTTACCGTGTCTGAGTTTCAGTCATTTTGTTTCTCAGGCCACTCCATCAGCCCTGTGTTCTATGGAAACAGCCAGTGGAAAGCTCTTCACATCCCTCCTTGTCTTCACCGTTCAGAAGCCCATTTATTTTTGGCGCTCTCACCTTTTTCCTGACCAAAGTGATTTATTTTGAATGCTGTGTGGTTCTTTATTTCCTAGGTTAACTTAGGCAGTGCTTCTTTGCAGCTTCACTCGTTAAGGGCCAGTTCCAGGTCTTGCCCTCAGAGAATACTAATGCTGTGTATTTTTCCCCTTGTACAGTCTCATTAGTTGGGGAAATTATTGGACTTGGAGTTCATACCTGTATTTTTTGTTGTTGTGGGCATTAGAGTCATCAGTCTGTTCTCTTATTCATGTATTTTGCTTTTCGTTCATGTGGCTGTATGCCAGGTACAGTGTGAGGCAGTAGGAGTGTGATGATAGGAGACATGGCTCTGCCCTCTGCTCACTGTCCACTGCAGGAGAGAGACTCCTGAACAAATGATTGTAAAGTCAAGTGCAGACTCCTATAACTGAGTGCAGCAGTAGCCCAGGGAAGGAAGTCATTGGGTTGTCTTTGGGTGACAGAGTTAGGAAAGGCTTCATGGGGAGGTCATCCTGGTGTCTGATCTTTAAATGAAGCAGAGCAAGCTACAATACTACAGTCAGCTCTTTGGACCACCATTGGGTATTTTGTTTGGACATGGGCCAGGAGCTAAGAAAGGAATGTAGTTTTAACAAATATAATCATTAGCCCTGGCCGGTGTTGTTCAGTGATTAGAGCATTAGCTTGCATACCAAAGAGTTGTGGGTTTGATTCCTGGTCAAGGGGCACATGCGGGAGGCAGCCAATCGATATGTTTCTCTCACATTGATGTTGCCCCTTCCCCCCCATTCTCTCTAAAAAATCAGTGCTGTGGAAAAATTTCCTCGGGTAAGGTTTAACAAGACATATATATAGCCTGGTCCGCATGGCTCAGCAGTAGAGCATTGAACTGTGATCCAGGAGATCACAGTTCAATTCCTGGTCAGGGCACATGCCCGGGTTGCAGGCTCGATTCCCAGTGGGGGGCGTGCAGGAGGCAGCTGATCGATGGACTCGCATCATTGATGTTTCTGTCTGTCTCTCCCCCACTCCTTCACTTCCTCTCTCTCTGAAATCAAGATTTTATTTTTTTAAAACAAATACATACTTATGTATATAGTCATTGCATTGGGATTTAGTAAATAGGTACTTGCTTTCTTTCTGCTTTTGTAGATTTTTATATAAATGATCCGTATATAAAATGTCTTTCAGAGGAATGGATTCAAGAAAGCTGATTGCCCTGGCGGGTGTGGCTCAGTTGGTTGCGCACTGTTCTGTGCACCAAAAGGTTGTGGGCTTGATCCCCGGTCAGAGTGTGTGTGGAAAGCAGCTGATCGATGCTTCTCTCAACGTCAATGCCCCCCCCCCTTTCCTCTCTAAAATCAATTTTAAAAAAGGAAAGCTGAACTCAAAGCAAAGTAAGGATGGGTTCTCCCAGCTTTGACACTTGCTGTAGAGCAGAGCAGGGGTGAGGAACCTTTTTTCTGCCAATGGCCATTTGGATATTTATAACATCATTCGTGGGCCATACAAAATTATCACCTTAAAAAGTAGCTATGAAAAAAGCTCCTAGATTTATTGAATTTCAGGTCCTGCCTGAGGTCCCTTGACAGGGCCAGACCAAATGATTCCTTGGGCTGGACTTTCCCCACCCCTGCTCTAGAGTTAGCCCTACACATGAGCTCCCCAGGGAAGGCAGGGCTTCTGTTTGGAGAGGCTCGTTGTAAAAAGGAGGAAGGCTGGTAACTGCAGTTGGTAGATCACCTGCAAGACAAGGAAATCCTCTGCAGTGGGTTGTCTACCTTGGGAGAAAACTTTGTGAAGGAATATCCAGTAAATGTGATAGAAACCAAGTTTTTCAAGTAGGTTTCAGCGTATGGACTTTCATTTTATAAATGGGACAGACCCTTCATGTGGAGGGAAAGCCACATAAACCTGGATTATAATAAGTCTTTGCCCCAGAGTATCCATGCTGGTGGTGACAGGCTTCTTCCCCAACCCCCACTCAGGGGAGTGTCCTCATTTAAGAATTGCCCTAAGCAGTTGCTATGCAACCAAGAGCCTAGGCTGACTTAGTTTCAAGATTTTCTGCCAAGTCTTTATGGACAAGAAGATAAGCTCCATGTGGTAAAGCCTCTGATTGCGAAGCTTCAAGTGAGCTCAGAGAGGGCCTCTTTCACCTACCCTGCTTTAGCACACGCAACAGCACTCCTCTCAAGCACTTGGTAGCTGTGGGATCTTAATCAGTAGTTCCTGACCTAACTGCAGGTCAAGATCTCCAGCGGTGGGGCCTCGCCACCTGCACATTTAAATCTAGATTCTCTGGGGGATTCTGATGCATGGTCAGTGCTGAGAGCTACTCCTATTAGATGAGCAAAGACTCCAAACTCCTCCCCCTGCCAGGAGATCCATCCAAGGATGGATCTACCCCCTTCTGTTGGGATCAGGTTAGTAGGTGCTGAGTGGGCGCTCTGTGCTGAGGGGCTGTGACAAATGCTGTGGGAACCAGATACATGTAGTGTTACCTTTAAAGAGCTGGCAATCTGTTCAGGGAGACGTGGCACAAATGTGTGAAAAGTTAAATAGTGATATAGGTTGAACTACTAGGTCCAAATAGTAGAAGAGATAACTCAAAGCAAAATTATTGTCATAGACCATGGAAAGGAAAACCTCTGTGGATGCTTAAAGTACTGAAAGTGTACCTCAGGCTGGAGCAGTCAGCAACCATTCAGGAATAAAGTAGCACTTGAACTTGGTCTTGAGCAGTCATTATTCCACAGCAACTCACTCAGAGGATGTTAGAGCAGCCAGGTGCTCTTACTTTTTGGACCAAGTGCCTGGAAACCACCAGTGGGCAGCACGGAGGAGAGAGTACAGTCAGCTTGACTCTTGGAAGTTCAGTCTCCTTAGGTCCCAACTAAGTGAAAGGTGCTCTGGGCACTGCTGTGAAGTGGAGATAGAGAAAGGCAGCATTGATGTGTGCAGGGACACACGTGCTATGCACTGTATGCTGGTATTTGGAAGTCATGCTACTATACCGCTCTGTAACTGGGAAAGGATACAGGCATTCTGTGTTTGAAAAGCTCAGTAGACAGCAGAGCTTTCCTGTGACTCGGGTGGGAGCTAATTGCCAGCCCTTGAACAAAGGCGTATAGTACCTATACTGTGTTTCTGTTTTTGTTGGTTTGGGGTTTGGGTTTTGGGCTTGTTTCGTTACTGACCACTGTCTTCCTGGATGCAGCGCCTTGCTTACTTAGGCCATTGTAGGAATGGCCCACTCAGCCAGAAGCCAGCTTCCCCAGAGCAAAAGCTCTGGGGGGACCCTGCACACACCCCCACAGCTAGGAGACTTAAAGCCTCTTCCTTTTCTTCCCATTGTGTTGACTGGGCTTTTCTAGGGGAGGAGTGGGGCCAGTTAAAAGCTCCCCATGCCAACCGATTCATCTTCTCCCACGACCTCTCCAACGGGGCCATGAATATGCTGGAGGTGTTTGTGTCTAGCCTGGAGGAGTTTCAGCCAGACCTGGTGGTCCTCTCTGGATTGCACATGATGGAGGGACAAAGCAAGGAGCTCCAGA
The DNA here is from genome assembly GCF_054644295.1 of Miniopterus natalensis. Lineage (NCBI taxonomy): Eukaryota > Metazoa > Chordata > Mammalia > Chiroptera > Miniopteridae > Miniopterus > Miniopterus natalensis. Next base: position 99,449,126 of record NC_142081.1, read on the forward strand.
GGAAGAGACTCTTGGAGGTAATAGCACTGTTAAAGAATTTCACAGATCTCAGCTAGTGTGTTTCTCCAGATCCTGCCTCTTTTGGCCTCTGCAGCTTATGCTGCCTTGCCCTCAGTCCTGACCTTTCCGGGACATATGGTAGCTGGCTCTGAACCTGCCTCTTGCTCCAGGGAAGCATCTCACAGTATTCTTTCAGACACGGCAGCAGCTTGAGTAGGACAGGTCAGAACATCTTCCTGCCTGAACCTCTGTATCCTGTGCTAAACTGAATGTGGCTGAGAGCTGCAGTGTTTGTAGTTTGTGTCCTTTGTGTTATCAATGTCATCTCACTTCCCATCAGCTATTGCTGCAGATTCACACAGCAGTTGAAGCCGACTGCTCAGTTTAGACTCCCAGGAATAGGCTAACTACATGAACCTACAGGGGTGGTCCTTTGTGCTCTCTGAGTCTGTAACACAGTACCTCTCTGCAGAGCCTAGGTATCCCTGTTGGGAAAAGCATCCCGCATCCACAGAGGTCGTGGAAACCTACATGGCTTGGAGCTTTCATAAGAATGCTAAGAAGACAGTGACAGTACACATTGCCTCTCAGGACCTGATCTTTTCCTTTTGCCTGACTTCTATATCTAATGGCGATGCTGTCCTCTTTTTGCAGGTTGTGACCTCCATTTCTGACATCCCTGTTGGCATTCCAATTCACCTAGAGCTGGCCAGTATGACCAGTAGGGATCTCATGAGCAGCATTGTGCATCAGGTAACCACGTGGGCAGCACTTGGTGCCCTCTGTGCCCTCTTTGGCCCTGACTCTCATGGGGCCTTGCAGAGACATGCCTTTGTCCAGTAGGACAAGCTGTTTGGGCTCAGGGGCCAGCTCATTAGGGTGTGGCTGTCATGTCACTCAGACCTACGTCCTTGGAAATCTAAATAAGAAACCAGGACTATTCTGGAATAGGATCTCCTCCTAGGTTAGAAATATGGTGGTACATCTGATGGGTTCATGGGCTCTTTTTCCTTCTGGAATGGGAAGTTGGGAGTGAATGATCTGCAGTAGAACTCAAAAGGGAACAAAGCCCAGCTCAGCTGCTTTCAACTGAACTTCAAGAAGCTCAGAGAAAGGAAAGTGGGGGAGCTTTATTCCCTCACCATCAGGCATCACTTGTTCAACTCCTGCCTCGGGACAGCAGCGGTGATTAGATAAATTTGAGAAGATAATGCTTAAGAACGCAGACTTAGGGAACCTGAGTTGAAATTCTGGCTTTGCCACTTGCTAGCTTGATGAAGTTAGGCAAGTTAGTTAACCTTTTTAATGGGTAATATAATATATTCATATGGTTCAAAACCCAAAAAATATTAAAAGCTATACAATGAAGTCACCCTCCCTTTTTCCCAACACCTGTACCCACTGTTAGTAATTTCATTAGTTTCATCTGTCTCCCTCCAGTGTTACTGTGTACTTATATATGCATTATGGGAATATGTCCTTATTTTTTAATCCCTTTTTATCCAAAAAGACAGCATAGCACACTGAATACATTGTTCTGCATTTTGTTCTTTTTCACTAAGTGGATATGTTTTTTGGGGGTTTTTATTAATTTTTATAAGAGTTCATTTGAGCCAAACTGATGGCATATGCTAGGGAGCAATATCTCAGATGTTCCTCACTACATGGATTTTGGAGATATTTTTTCTGTCATCATTTGGAGAACATCCTCAGTCATTTGACAGCCATGTAGTTAAAAGGAATGTGTGAGCACCTCAGTTTATTGAACCTGAATCTTCTCAGTGGGAATTTGATGTATTACCCTTTGCTATTTCACATAGTGCTGCAACCGGTAACTTTGTACATGATTTTATTTTGCCCATGAACAAGTACATATGTGTGATAAATCTCAAGTAAAATTGGCTGGATAGGAGCAGAAAAAGCATCTGTAAGTTTGATATAGCCAAATTGCCCTCCATGAGAATTATACCAATTTACTTCCAGTAGAATTCTTTACAAGTGCTCATTTCCTTATATTCTTGTGACCAGAATATGATTAAAAACATGCATTGTTACCAGTCCAGCAGGTGAAAAATGACATTTCACAATCGTTTTTTAAAATAGACATTACTTTTTTTTTTATTGACACTAATATAGATGTCCCCCATTTCCCCCCCTTTGCCTTCCTCACCCAGTCCCCCCACCCCAAGACTTTACTTTCTGGGGCGGTTTTCAGTACACAGCAAAATGAGCAGAATGTAGGGAGTTCCCATATACCTCCTACCCAAACCCACCCACAGTCTCTCCTACTATCCATGTCCACTGCACCACAGTGGGGTACTTGGTACACAGTCTGTGAACCTACACTGACACATCATTACCACCCACAATCCGTGGTTTACATTAGGGTTCACTCTTGGTGTTTTTCAGTATGGTTTTTATTTGCATTTCTCTTTTTGAGGTTATCTTTTCACTTTTTAAAAAGCAAGCCATTTTTATTTCATTTTCTGTGTAACTGTCTACTTAACCTCTCCTCAGTCCCCTTATCTGTAAAATGGAGGCAATCCCTCCCTCCTTTGAGGGTTACAGTAAGATTAGCTCAGTGCCTGGAACAGAACATGCAGTAAATGGAAGTGCTATAACATTAGCAAAGGTATAGGCCATTGATTTTTTAAATAAATATAAATACATACACACATACAGATCCCCCTACCCATACCTACATGCCTGCGTACATACAGGGGCTTATCTCTCTTGCACTAACATTCCCGTTATATGCAGTTCTCTGGCCATAAGGAAGAAAGTGCTAAGAAAGAAAAGAGTGAGGTGGACATAGTGGTTCCCTTTAAGATAGAAATCAGGCTCAACAGAGTTCTGGTCAAGGTGGTGGTGTAGGTAAACGTGGTACTTGGAACCTCCCACAACTAAATTACAGAACCAATAATTCAGAACACCTGAAATCTAGCTAAATAGAAGTCCTATAACTAAGGATATAAAGGAGAATCCACATTGAGACTGGTAGAAGGGGTGGTGGCTCAGAAATGGCTCGTCCCACACCCACATGTGGCAGTTAATAATTGGGAGGGATATCTTGGCTGTGGACGTCCCCCCTAAGGAGTAAGGGGTCCCAGCCCCACATCAGAACCCCCAGCCCAGGGTTCCAGTGCCAAGAAGAGAAGTCCCCATAACTTCTGGCTGTGAAGACCAGTGGGGATTATAGCTGAGTGAGATGGAGGATGGCTGGAGTCCAAGGTGTTCTTTTAAAGGGCCCACGAACACACCAACCTAACTCGGACTCACTCTGAGCTCCAGTGCTGCGTGGCGGCTTGAAAACACATCAGGGACATAGGAGGAGTAAGTGAATTGTCCAGCGAGGGCTGGAGGAGCAGCTTTCTCTCAGAAGTACTGGCAGAGGCCACTGAGACCCCATTCCACCCAACTTTCAGGCCCAACCAAGTCTTTTCCATACAAACAGCCTCTCTTGGCTTATGCTTCGGACTTTCCTAAAATCTATCAAACAAGCAGAATTTGGCCTGTGCATACCCCACTACCGTTTGCTAAGTGGCCCCAGACCTGGCACTAGTGGCTGCCAGCCTCAGTTAGCAGTTTGGACTCTCCTGGGCACCTCCAAGCCAAGCACAAGTAGCAGCCATCTATAGATCGCTCTGTAACTAATACTGGTGGTCCCAGGCAGTGGTTGAACTTATACCTCCCAGGAGTCCCCAGAGCCAGAGCACCTGATGGAGTTTCAGACCATACTGGATTACAACCCAAACACCTCCACAAATGACACACTCGGGGCAGACTCGGCAGCACCAAAGCCCCAATGAAGTGAGTTTGCTCCATGGGGTTGGCCCCTGCACAGCAGCTTCTCTGCTGTAATTCCAGCTGGTCCTTGTAGCCAGTATGCCTGGGGATAAATCCCTGCCAGAGATGTGCTAACAGCAATCAGGGCTGTGCTACAACAGGACAGTGCACACAGGTCACATGGGCGTACCTGGAGCACCTAGCTCAGTGACCAGGGAGGCCGCACCACTGGGCCTTACAGGACATCTACTACATAAGGCCACTCTACCAAGTCTGGGAGACATAGCAGTCTACCTAATACATAGAAACAAACACAGGAAGGCAGCCAAAATGAGGAGACAAACAGGTCCCAAATGAAAGTACAGGAGAAATCTCCAGAAAAAACTAAATGAAATAGAGGCAAGCAAACTACCAGATGCAGAATTCAAAACAATGGTGTTAAGGATACTCAAGAAACTTACTGAGAACTAAGCATAAAAAGGGACACGGAAACCATAAAAAAGAACCAGTCAGAAATGAAGGATAACACTGACTGAAATGAAGAATTTACAAGGTAATCAACAATAGAGTAGAAGAAGCAAAGAATCAAATCAGCAACTTGGAATATATGGAAGCAGAAAACACCCAATCAGAACAGCAAAAAGAAAAAAGGATTTTAAAAATGAGAATAGTGCCCTCGGTGCATGGCTTGGTTGGAGTGTCGTCCTGTACACCAAAAGGTTGCGGTTTCAATTCCTGGTCAGGGCACATACCTGGGTTCAATCCCTGGTCAGGGTGCATACATATCCTCAGGTGAGGATTGTTTTAAAAATGAGGATATTTAAAGGGACCTCTGGGACAGCATCAAATGTACCAACATTTGCATCAGCAGGGGAAGAGAGAGCAAAGGATTGAAAACCTATTTGAAGAAATGACAGGAAAACCCCCCTACTTGGTGAAGAAAACAGACATTCAAGCCCAGGATACACAAAGAGTCCCAAACAAGATGAACCCAAAGAGGCCCACACCAAGACATCGTAATTGAAAAGACAATCTTAAAAGGAGCAAGAGAAAAGCAGTTACCTACAAAGGAGCACCCATACTACTGACAGCTGATTTTACAACCGAAACTTTGCAGGCCAGAAGGGACTGGCATGAAATATTCAGAGTGATGAAAAGCAAGGATCTACACCCAAGATTACTTTAAGGACAGATAAAGAGCCTCCCAGGCAAGAAAAAACTAGGAGAGGTCATCACTACCAAACCAGAATTACAAGAAATGTTAAAAAGTTTCTAAGAAGAAGAAAAATAAAAATGAATAATAGGGCAATAAATTGTATCCATCAAAAATTACTTTAAATGCAAGTGGATTAAATGCTCCCATCAAAAGACATGGTACCTTGGCCAGGTGGCTTGGTTGGAGTGTCATCCTGTACACCAAAAGGTTTTGGGTTTGATCCCTGGTCAGGATGTGTATGGGAGGAAATTGGTCCATGTTTCTCTCTCACATCAATGCTTCTCTCCCTCTCTCTAAAATCAATTTTTATAAAAACATATCTTCAGGTGAGGTTTAAAAAATATATACAGTGACTGAAAGGATAAGAAAACAATAGACTCACTTCAGATCAAAAGATGCACAGACTGAAAGTGAAGGGATGGAAAAAGATATATCATGAAAAAAGAAATAAACAAAAAAACAGCTGGGGTATAAGCAATACTTCTATCAGATAAAATAGACTTTAAAACAAAGGATACAAGAGACAAACAAGGACCCAGCAACTCCACTCCTGATTATTTATCCAAAGAAACACTAAATAAAAAAGACATATATATCCATGTTTGTTGCAGTATTATTTACAATAGTCAAGATATGGAAACAACCTAAGTGTCCATCAGCAGGTGAATGGATAAAGAGGTGGTGCATCTATACAATGGAATATGGCTTGGCCATAAGAATAGTGAACTCTTGCCACGTGCAGCAACATGGATGGACCCTAGAGGGTATTAGGCTAAGTGAAATAATTCATAGAAGGACAAATGCCAGATGACTTCACTTATATGTGTAATCCAAAAAATATATAAAGAAGAACAGAAACACAAATACAGAGAACATTTTGATGGCTGCCAGATGGGAAGGGTGTTGGGGGATGGGTGAAAAGGTGAAGGGATTTAGAACTACAGATTGGTAGTTACAGAATAGTCACAGGTACAACATAGGAGATATAGTCAGTAATATTGTAATAACTAAATGTGTCAGATGGGTACAAGATTTATCAGGGTGATCACTTAGTAAATTATATAATATGTCTAATCATGGGGTTGTACACCTGAAACTAATGTAGTATTGTATATCAACTGTAATTTAGAAATAAAATAATTTTTTTAAAAAATTAAAAACAAACAGGTACAATGGCTCCTGCATGGTGCCCTTCTTCAGCATTATTACTAAATAAAGTCTTCCTCACCCACACCTACTTAAAAAGTTTAGCTCTAACATGAAACTGTTCTTGTTCCTTGGTACCGTTATACACAGAACCATTGTGACCCTGACTGTGTGTTGTTAGGTGCCATTTTACTGCTATAACGCCTGCTGACATTGAGGAACTGAGAATCATGTCCCATCAGTGGTAAGAGGGTATACTATATATGGAAAGCTAGGCACCATGGAAAGAAATACAAAATATGTACACCTTGCCCTTTATCTTATAATGGCATATAACAAAAGACTGGCTGTAAGTTGCATTGTTACTGCAACTTTCCAGTTTATCCCACATGATGAAGGTGGAGACAGAGGTATAATAGTAAAAACTGACCAATAATCTGTCACTCCCCCACCACAGACTTCAGGGGCAGGGAGTCTTGTAAGGAAGAGGTTATCCATCCTGCCTTCCTTCCCTGACTTAAGTCATTGGCTGTGTCTAAGATACCCTTCTGTTGTGAATCAGAAAGAGATTGTCATTTTGTTTTTATTAGCAGGTCTTTCACACAGTGACTTCCCTTGGGCTGAATGAACAGGAGCTGTTATTTCTTAGCCAGTCAGCAGCTGGACCTCACTCTTCTCTGTCGTCTTGGAATGGTGTTCCTGATGTGGGCATGGTCAGTGATATCCTTTTTTGGATCTTGAAGGAACACGGGAAGAGTAAAAGCAGAGCCTCAGACCTCACCAGAATCCATTTCCACACGCTGGTCTACCACATCTTGGCAACTGTGGATGGACACTGGGCCAACCAGCTGGCAGCTGTGGCTGCAGGAGCTCGTGTGGCTGGGACACAGGCCTGTGCAACAGAAACCATAGACACCAGCCGAGTGTCCCTGAGGGCACCGCATGAGTTCCTGACTTCCCATTCAAAGGCAGGCTCCAGGATCATATTCAACCCTGACGAGCCAGTGGTACAATGGCACAGGGAGGGGGTGTCCTTCCACTTCACACCCGTATTGGTATGTAAAGATCCTGTTCGAACTGTGGGCCTTGGAGATGCCATTTCAGCTGAAGGCCTCTTCTATTCAGAAGTACACCCCCACTCTTAGGAAGGTGGTTGTGGATAATTTTTCTGAAGAAGGAGAACTAGCCAATTCAAGAATTTCAGGAATTAAGTCGTTTGGAAAATAGGATTGAGGTGTCAGAACAGTTTCTAGATTTAATTCAAAGACAGCCAATAAAACAACAGCAGATTCAACTATCAGATACATTCCAGCCTGTTGACAGTTATGCAAAAACATTTCAGGTTTTAATCGAAATTTATCTACTGAGACTGGATTTTCAGTTTTTTATGTTGTGTGTTAACGGGTAAAAACATGATTCCCCAAATCCCCAGTTTGTGCAGCATTGTCAAGTATTTCAGGCCAAACGTCTTCACCCTGGAGCGCATGCCAGCTGGAAAAAGCACCTCCCTCCTGCCCCATTCAGAAGTGCATGCTCACTCACCACATCTAGTAAAGCTCGCTGAAAGCTTCTGTGTTCTCTCCACTCAGTGCTCGTGGGCAGGGTCATGATTTCCACTCAGTGTTATAATGAAAATACTTAATAAGCATAGCTTCTCAGTCTTCTCTCGGATGTAAGACAGAGCCACAAGTAAGGACAAAATCACCCCTCCTGTGCTGCATAGTCGCAGTGAGGGGGGAACCCTATGGGGCCTTTGAGAGATTTGGCTATTTTGCACTGGTTTAGAGGCCTGGCTGACCTGCAGGGTGGGTGGCCATGCAAGCTGAAGGGCTGTGCCTTCCTGCCCTGGCTTTGATTGTAGGCTAGCTGGTCAGAGACTACCATGCTGGGCCCAACCTCATTGCCCAGCTCTGGACGTACTTTCTCCAGTAGAAGACTGATCTTTGTTCATTCTGGTCCTTGAAGGAATTTGCTTTTACAACTGGAATATGCTTCTGTGTGTGTAACTGATCATGTGTTTTACATTGACACACCACATCCATTAAAGAGTTTGGCCCAGGATCATGAAGAAATTTGTCATGTTATGTATTTATTTTTTTATAAATCAACGTGCTTTTAAATATATTAAAAACAATTACCGTTCAGGAATCCTAAGTCTGTTTGCAATTGACTTTGTTCCCACCTTCACTCTGGAGCCAGATACAGTAGAAATCATTCCAACCTTGACTTGTGTGTTCTATGTTTCTCTGCTCTTTAGGTGTTTGTCTTGTCTTCCCCATCACGGGCTGGGCAGTCTCTCACACTGAACCTGAGCAATAGGTCTGTCCTCTGTTTTAAAGTGACAGAAGATACTAGTGTCAAGTAGCCAATCCAGTAAGAAACAGCAGTTTGAAAGTATGGTGAGCCTTCTCAGTTTGTTCAAAAAGCATTATGGATATGGCAGCTGGTGGCAGGGGTAATTGTTTCACACCCAGCTCACAGCAGCAACTTCCGGAATCTCAAAGCTATCTCAAGTTCTTCATTCATGACCTCTCCTTCCCTACTTTGGATAAGAAGGAAAGGCTTGGTTACTCCTCCTTCGAAGAAAACAAGCCTAGAGAATTATGCAGCTTGAAATTCAAAACAAGTAGCTTCTTAAGGAACTCTGGCTGCTACCTCATCAGTCTCTGCCTCCAAACTCAATTAAAAATAATTAAACACCAACCTTCTAGCCTATTTTACTGAAAAGGCTTAGTGAGAAGAGATTTCTATTTTCTCAAGAGGAATTGGAAATAGTTATTATTTATGTTCCAAATCTGAGAATACTTTGAGAGTTCCAAAGTGTTCTCTACATGTTTACTCAGGCCATGATACTAGTATATTTTCAGCAAGTTCTTCAGTTTTCACTGGTGATGTCAGTAAAGACTGATCCAGGACGTGTAGTCAAGCACATACCTTAGCGCATAGTTTTTCAAAAGATGGGTTTTGAACTTTTAATAGCTGCTAAGTCAGTTTGGTGGTTATCACAAGTATCCAAATGTACCATACATTATAAGCATAAGTATTATAAGTATTGTTTTGTACAACTTTATATATGCCTGCATGAGTGCATGTATGTGTGAATTCCCATCACCTAGGGCAAATTATGCAGAAGTGAGTGGGAAAGGCAGGGCTTCAAGCCCCTCTACCCTTCACTTTGTAACTATATTTTACAAAGCCTTTCCCATATGATTTGATGTGAAGAGAAGTGAAAATCCACTGAACTAGGAAGAATTCCTGGTGAAAAATGAGCCTTCCTAAAAAAGGTTCTACCACTCACTCTAGCAGTCACTTGAAATTGATTTAACACCAGGGAAAAAGCTATAATACACAAAAACATCAGGAAATAAGAATCTGGCCAAAAATCAGCAATGTCTATCATGCAGATTCAGCTTGCATTTTATTCTCTGTCAAGTTTGAGTGGGGCAAGGGTAATAATTATTCATCAGTAGAAATCGAAATGCTATTCAGGGTTTTGAGATGGCAAGTGTTGAGTGACATTGGACCAGTTCAGTTTGCTGAGCCTCACTTTCCTCATCTGTAAAACCAGTTAATAGCAGCCCTACCCCTCACAGGGTTTTGATGACCAAAGGAGAATGCTGTGCAAAATAATTAGCACAGTACACAGCACATATTTAAAAGTTTGATAATTGTCAGTTACTATTAGTAAAACTGAACAGAATTTCCTGGGACTCTAGAACTATCTTAAATCATTAAAAAGCTACCACAATGATAATTTTAAATTTTATATTTTGGACTTCTTTTAGGGAAAAAATTTTCATACAGTGAAAGCACAAATTTTAAGTGTACCATTTGTTAAGTTTTGACAAACACATATGCCTGTCAACTCAAATGCCTGTCAGATATAGAATGTTTCTATCACTTCGTGCCACTTCCATTGTCATCCATAACCCCACCCCTAACCCCCAAAGCAACCTGTTAATACTTTTTTTTCACCATAAGTTAGTTTTGTGTGTTTTGGAACGTCATAGAAATGGAATCATATTTAGTCCTTTGTATAAAGCTCCATTCATTTAGCATAATGTTTGTGAGATTATGTTGTTCTGTGTAGTTTGTTGCTTTTTATGGCTAAATAGTATTCCACTCTGAATACAGTGTAGCACTTTGGGGCCTTTATGAATAATTTTACCAGCAAGTCTGTGTTGGCATTTTCATTTCTCTTGGGTAAAAATCCAAAGTTGTGGAACTGCTGTGATAAATATCTATCTTGGGATGGGTGACAGGCCTTTCTCCAAAGTAACTGGACCATTTTACTCCCACTAGTGATAGATAACAGTTACCGCTGCTTTTCATTTGCATCAACATTTAGAGTTGTCAGTGATTAACTTCAGCCATTAATGGTACATTAACGGTATTTCATTGTGGTTTTATTTTGCATTTCCCTGATGATGAATGATAAGCATATTTTTACATGTTTATTGGCCATCTATTTTTGTGAAGTGTCCAAAGTTTTTGCCTACTTTTTTTTTCAATTGGGTTGTTTTATATATATTGTTTTAGTTGTTAGTGTTTTTATTCTTAAGTTGTAGGAGTTCTTCATATATTCTGGATATAAGTCCTTTGTCAGCTAGATTTTGTGACTATATTCTCCCAGAATATATTCCCAGCCTGTAGATTGATATTCATATTTTTCATGGCTTATTGGTCTTCTGTCCTAAGAAACACTGAACTACTCCTTGTCATGAATATAGTTTCATACTTTCTTCTAGGAACTTTATAATTTTTGGTTGTACCTTTAGTTCTAGAATCCACTTTGAGTTTTTTTGTGCATGGTATTAGGTTGGGGTCAAATTCACTTTTTTCTACATGGGTATCCAGTTGTTTTCAGCACCATTGTTAAGAAGACTCCTTTTCCTATTGCCCTTATCAAAAATCAAATGACTGTATCTATTTATAGACTCTATTCTGTTTTTTTTGTGTGTGGATTTTTTTGTTGTCTTAAATGTGTCTTTATTGATTTCAGAGAGAGGAAGGGAGAGGGAAGGAGGGAGAGAGAGAAAGAGAGAGAAACATCAATGATGAGTCAGTCATTGATCACCTGCCTCCTGTATGGCCCCTGTTGGGGATCGAGCCCGAAACCTCAGCATGTGCCCTGACCGGGAATCGAACCCCAATTGCCTGGATCCTAGGTCGACACTCAACCACTGAGCCATGCCCAGCAGGGCTCTACCACACCTTCTTTACCCACTCTCATCTACTGATGACCACCACTAGGTTGCTTACATATGTTGGCTATTGTAAGTAATACTGCAATGAACATAGGGATGCATATGTGTATCTGAGTTAGTGTTTTTGTTATCTGCAGATAAATAAACAGAAGTGGAATTGCTGAGTAGTATGGCAACTCTATTCCTAATTTTTTGAGGAATCTCCATACTGATTTCCATAGTGGCTGCACTAAATTACAGTCATACCAACAGTATACAAGGGTTCCCTTTTCTCCACATCCTTGCCAGCACTTATTTGATTTTTGATGATAGCCACTCTGACAGGTGTGAAGTGATATCTCACTGTGGTTTTGATCTGCATTTCACTGATGATTAGTGATAATGAGCATTCTTTATGTCTGTTGGCCATCTACATGTCTTCTTTGGAGAAATGTCTATTCAGGTATTCTGCCCATTTTTAACTGTATTATTTGGGGGGGGGGAGGGTGTTAATGTTGTATGAGTTCCTTACAAATATTTGATATTTACCTCTTACCAGATATATCGTTTGTGAATATCTTCTCCATTTCAGTAGGTTGTCTTTTCATTTTGTTGATGGTTTGCTTTGCAGAAACTTTTACTGCCATTTGCTTTTATTTTGTTGCCCTTTCCAATGAGACATCCAAAAAAAAGTAAGACTGATGTCAAAGAGTTTACTCCTATGTTTTCTTCTAATTTCAGGTCTTACATTTAAGTCTTTAATCCATTTGAGTTTATTTTTATATATGGTGTTAAGCAAGTGGTACAATTTCATTTTTTTTACATGTATCTATTCAATTTTCCCAACACCACTGATTGAAGAAACTGCCCTTAGCCCATTGTATCTCCTTGCCTCCTTCATTGTAGGTTGACTGTATAAGCGATGATCTGTTTCTGGGCTATCTATTCTATTCCATTGATCTGTATATTTGTTTTATTGCCAGTACCATACTGTTTTGATTATTGTAGCTTTGTAGTCTATCTTGAAGTCAGGACTCCCACTTTGTTCTTCCTCAAGTTTTCTTTGGCTATTTGAGGTCTTTTGTGTTTCCATATAAATTTTAGGATTAATGCTAGTTCTGAGAACAATGCCATTCACATTTCAATATCAATCAATTTGTATATTACTTTAGGTAGTAAGGACATTTAAACAATATTAATCCTTCTAATATATGAGCAGGGTATATCCACCTATTATCTGTATCTTCAGTTTCTTCAATGTCTTACAGTTTTCAGAATACAGGTCTTTCATCTCTTTGATTAAATTTATTCCTAGATATATCTCTCTCCCCCCCCCCTCCCCCTCTCCCCCTTCCCTGTCCCCCTTCCTTCCTTCCCTTCCCAACCACTTCCTGGTGTACAGGACGATACTCCAACTGAGCCACACTGGCCAGGATGGTATTTTACTTTTTGGTGCAATTACAAATGGGATTATTTTGTTAATTCTGCTGATTGTTGTGATGTATAGAAACAACACATTTCTGTGTGTTGATTCTGTATTCCTGCAACTTTATTGAATTCTAATAGTCTGTTGGTGGAGTCTTTAGGGTTGTTGTTTTTTTTAATATTATGTCATCTGCAAACAGTGAGAGTTTTCTTCTTCCTTTCTGACTTGGATGCTTTTTATTTCTTTTCCTTGTCTGATTTCTATGGCCAGGGCTTCCAATACTATGTTGAATAACAGTGGTGACAGCAGGCATCCTTGTCTTATTCCTGATCTTAGAGGAAAATCTTTCAGCTTTTCACCATTCAGTATGTTATTAGTTGTGGGTTTGCCATATAGGACCTTTATTATGTTGAAGTATGTTCCTTCTATATCCACTTGGTTGATTCAATAAAAGGATATTGAATTTTGTCAAATGCTTTTCTGCATCTATTGAAATGATTTTCGTCCTTCATTTTGTTAATATGATATATCATGTTGACTGATTTGTGGATGTGGAACCATCCTTGCATCCCTGGGATAAATCCCACTTGGTCATGATGTATAATCCTTTTAATGTGCTGTTGAATCTGGTGTGCTGAATATTTTGTTGAGAATTTTTGAATCTTTGTTCATCAAGGATATTGGTCTATAATTTTCTTTTTTTGTAATGTCTTTGGTTTTGGTATTAAGGTAATGCTGGCTTTGTAGAGTGAATTTGGAAACATTTCTTTCTCTTCACTTTTTTGAAATAGTTTAAGGATAGGTATGAATTATTCTTCAGTTGTTTGGTAGAATTCACCTGTGAAGCCTTCTGGTCCTGGACTTTTATTTGTTTGAGGTTTTTTTTATTACTGCTTCAATTTCATTGCTAGTAATCTATCAGTTTAGATTTTCTGTTTCTTCCTTGTTTCGTCTTAGAAGGTTATATGCTTCTAGAAATTTATCAATTTCTTCTAAATTATCGAATTTGCTGGCATATAATTGTTTGTAGTATTATTTAGTAATTCTTTGTATTTCTGTAGTGTTCATTTTAACTCTTTCATTTATAATTTTAATTATTTGGGATCTCTCTTTTTTTTAATGAGTTTGGCTAAAGGTTTGTCAATTTTGTTTATCTTTTCAAGGAACCAGCTCTTAGTTTCACTGATCTTTTGTACTGTTTTTTTTCATCTCTATTTCTTTTACTTATGCTGTGACCTCAACTGTTTCCTTCCTTCTGTTTACTGTGAGTTTTGTTATTTTGTTCTTTTTTTAGTCCCGTTAGGTATATGGTTAGATTGTTTATTTCGGGTTTTTCTTTTTTTGTTGTTTGATTGTTTTTGAGGTAAGTTTGTATAGCTATGAATTTCCCTCTTAGAACTGCTTTTGCTACACCCATAAATTTTGAAAAGTTGTGAATTCATTTTTATTTGTCTTAAGGTAGTTTTTAATGTCCTGTTTGATTCCCTCTTTCGTCCACTGGTTGGTTAGTAACATGTTATTTAATCTCCATGTTGGATTTTTTTAGTTTTCTTCCTGTGGTTGATTTCTAGTTTCATGCCTTTGTGGTTGGAAAAGATGCTTGATATGATTTAAATTTTCATGAATTTGTTGAGGCATGTTTTATGGCCTAATATGTGATCTATCCTGGAGAATGTTCCATGTGTACTTGAAAACAATGTGATATTATATAGTTTCTGGATGCGGTGTTCTGTAAATGTTTATTAGGTCAATCTGGTCTAATGTGGCATTTAAGGCCATTATTTCCTTATTAATTTTCTGTCTGAATGATCTATCCATTGATGTGAGTGAGGTATTAACATCTCCTGTTGTTGTATTACTGTAAATTTTTCCCTTTATGTCCATTAATATTTGCTTTATATATTTAGGTGATCCTATATTGAGTGTGCAGATATTTATTTTAAGCTGATAAGCATTTAAATTCAAATACATTCTAAAAGGACTACATTTTTGCTCCCCCTCCACACTTTTTTCTTTAATTATTGATATTTAAAGAGAAAGAAGAAGGGGAGGGGGGAGAGAGAAAGAAATAGAGAGAGGAACATCGATTTGTTGTTCCACTTATTTATGCATTCTTTGGTTGATTCTTGTATGTGCCCTGACCAGGGATAGAGCCTGCAACCTTGGCATATTAGGACACTGCTCTAACCAACTGAGCTACGTGGCCAGGAACCACACTTTATGTTTTTGATGTCATATTTTAGATCTTTTATGTTTATTTGTTTTTGTTTTTTCTTTTTAAAATATATTTTTTATTTTTCCATTACAGTTGACATTCAATATTATTTTATATTTCAGGTATACAGCATTGAGGTTAAACATTTATATAATTTACAAAGTGATACCCCTATGTCTAATACTTGCCTGGCACTGTACATATTTATTATAATTTTATTGATTATGTTCCCTATGCTGTCTGTACTTTACATCTTGTGACTATTTTGTAACTACTAATGTTTGTTTTTTATATCTTATAACTATTTATGGTAGTTTGGGTTGAGTTTTGTACTTTTGTCTTTTGACCTTGGTAGTAGCTTTTAAATGTCTGATTTGCTTTACTTATTAAATATTTGGCTTTACTTATGAGATGTTTTCCTTCCTTATATTTTCTTATTTCTGGTTATGGTCTTTCCTTTTCTGCTTAACATTTCTTGTAAAGCTGGTTTAATGGTGATGAACTCCTTTAGATTTTGCTTGTTTTCTCTCTCCTTCAATTCTGAATAACTTTGCCAAGCAAATCATTCTGGGTTATAGGTTCCTTTCTTTCATCACTTTAAAGATGTCCTGCCACTCCCTTCTGGCCTGTAAAGTTGCTGCTGAGAAATCAGCTGATAACCTTATGAGGTTTCCTTTGTATGTAACTAGTTGTTTTCCTTTGCTGCATTCAAAACTGTCTCTCTAACTTTTCCCATTCTAATTACAATGTGTCTTGGTGTGGGTCTCTCTGATTTCATCTTGTTTGGAACTCTTGTGTTTCCTGGACCTGGATGTCTGTTTCCCTTCCCAGGTTAGGAATGTTTTCAGTCATTATTTCTTCAACTAAAATGTCTGTTCCTTTCTCAGTTCATCTTCTGGGATCCCTATAATGCAAACGTTTGTGTGCCTAATGTTGTCCCAGAGGTCCCTTAAACTATTCTTTTTTTAATTTTCACTGTTCTGATGGTTGATTTCCACTAGTCTATCCTCTAGGTCACTGATCCATTCTTCTGTATTAGCTAATCTGTTGTTGATTCCTTCTTGTGTGTTTTTCATTTGTTACTGTATTTTTCAGCTCTGCTTGGTTCTTTATTACACCTTCTCTTTCTTGAAGTTCTCCCTAAGTTCCTCTATTGCACTGTTGAGTTTGGTTTGCATCCTTATGACTATTTCTTTGACTTCTTTGTCAGGCAAATTCCTCTGTATTTCTAGTAATACTCTTTGTTTTAAGTCTATCTGACATTAATATAGCACTCTAGAGATTATTACAGACTTCCTATGTCTGTAGTTTGCATGGTATATCTTTTTCCATCCTTTTACTTTCAATGGCAGATAACTGGGCTTTATTTTTTTAATTCTTTCTCTGCTTTTTAATTAGAATGCTTAATCCAATTGCATTTTTTTAGGCTAGTTACATTCTCATGTAATTATTGATTGATACATTTAATATTTGCTATTTATTTATTTTCTCTTTTTTCTTTTTTGTTCCTCTATTCTTACTTTCCTGTACTTTTTTAGGGGAGGAAGGTGCTAGTTGAATGTTTTTTAGAATTTCATTATAATTTCTCTTTTGTCTTTTTAGCTATATTTCTTTGCATCTTCTTAATGGTTGCTCTAGGGATTATAATATCCATCCCCAACTCTTCACAAACTATTTAAGATTAGTTTTATACCACATTATGTAAAATTTAAAAACCTTTCAAGTATAAAGTTCCATATACCCCCTTGTCCTTTAGTTACATTTGCATATGTTAAACCCCACAATATAATGTAATATAATTTTTTGCTTGGAACAATCATATGTATTTTCTTAATAAAACCAAGATAGTGTTTCATATTCAACCATTTGTTTATATTTGTTATTTATGGGAGGATTGCTCCAACATAAGCTATTCTGCTATTATCAGACAATAATGATTCTTCCTTAAGGACATGATTATTGTAATCATACACTCCAAAGGTATACTGTCTTTGTAATGCACAGTTTTGTACTAATATTATTCAGTAAGAAGGGCATTTTTCTCTTTGCTAGTCCATACTTCAACTTTTCTGCCTCTAGTTTAAGCCATCTAAAACCACATCTTTATCTGTAATTATGTACTTGGCCTCCTCTTCCTTTCTGTTAAAAATTGTGATGACATAAGCAATCCCATACTAGAAATTAGAATAGCTCCTTTCTCACCAGAGTGAATGAGAAACTACAAATCCACATGCCCAAAAGACCAGGTGCAACCTGGTATTTATTTTTAAAGAAAATCTAAGCTCAAATTAATGTAGAAAGCATATGTGTCTGTTGTTGTTGTTAATCCTCACCTGAGGATATTTTTTCCATTGCATTTTTAGGGCTGGGGGGACATCGATATAAGAGCCACATTGACTGGTTGCCTGCCGCACGCGCCCTGATTAGGGGCAAGGAGCGAACTCAAAACTCACAACCAGGAGTCAAACCCACGACCCTTCAGTGCCTGGGCCAACACTCTTAAACACTGAGCAACACCAGCCAGGGCAAAAGTATGTGTTTCCTGACTGCTATCCCTGGAATGCAAGGTGCCATTATGTTTTTGTTCCAAAGAGTATAGAAAAACTAAACAGTCCTGCTCTTTGCATTCTCTCAATCTCCACCTTGCTTCACTTAGTAAGGCCTTTTTACTCTTTTCTGCTAAAATTTTCTCAGATTGTAATGAATTCAGTTCTACCCTCTAAAAACCTCTCTTCCCTTTACTTTGACATGACAGAACAGTGGTACCTCAGTTTTCAAATGTAATCTGTTCCGAAGACTGAGTTCTGAAATGTTCAAAAACTGGGAGATCAATAGCTGACAGCTAGGCCTCAGGATCTTGCACTGAGTGGAAGCCGTGTGGCATGTTCAACTTCCGAGGCGTATTCAAGAACTGAAGCATTTATTTCCGGGTTTACAGCGTTCGTAAACCAAAATGTTCATCAACAGAGATGTTTGAAAACCAAGACACCACTGTTAGTCCAATTTCCATTTATTTCAGTCTTTAAGCCCTTGGATCTCTGTTGCTGTCACTAGTTCACAAGAAGTACATCACTGCTTGATAGTTAATGATTAAGAGTGGGAGCTCTGCATCCTGACCTGGGTTCGAATTCTAATCCGATTTACCTTGGAAAATTCATTTTGCTTCTCTCAACCTCAGCTTCCTCCTTTACAAAATGAGGATAACAGCCCCTTTCTGTTGGAAGGGTTCAATGAGACTGGTCATTCCCTTCCTGAACTTCTCTTCCTTTGCCTTTCCTAACACCACTTTCCTGGTTTTTCTCTTGTATCATCTGCTTCTCCTATCTCCTTTGTGGGCTCTTCTCCCTTTCCATATTGGGTTTTCATTTTTGGTACCCCATCATCTTATTCCTAGCTTTCCTTGGAATAAGGAGCCCTTGGGTGACTCCTTTCAAATCTATGGTTTCAGCTATTACCCAAACCCAATTACTCTGGAATCTTTAGCTCTAAGCCAGATTTCACACCTGAAATCTAGCTATACAAGTGTCTAGTGGCTATCAGCATTTGGACATCTCAAAGATAAACATGTGTAAAACTAGGCTCCACAACTCTCGACTCTATTCCCCCAATGTTCCTCTTCTCTGATTTGTGCAATTCTCCCCAGCAATGGGTATCCATCCTTGTCTGCTCTTATCTACCACTTCCAACCACTCTCCGGTTTGTGTTGATTTTACCTCCAAAATCTCTTTCACACCTCCTTCCCCGTCTCCAGCTATCTTATCTTACACTCTCATTACTTCTTATCAAGACCTTTTCAGTCAAAGGCACACTAGACTCTACACTGATATATAAGTGAGCTCTCTTAGTTGCTCAGGATACAAATCCCAGTTCTGCCACATACCAGCTGCATGGGCAAGGGTATCACTTCTGTTACCTTACTATTTATTTCTGAGATATGAGAACTAAAGAGTTTTCTGCTCAGTTAGTTGCTGCTTCAATGTCAAAACAGACCCAGTCATAATATAAAGAACAACAGCCCAGCCAGGCATGGCTCAGTGGTTGAGCTTTGACCTAAGATCCAGGTGATTGGGGTTCAATTCCAGTCAGGGCACGATTCCCAGTCGGGGCACATGCCCGGGTTGTGGGCTCCATCAATGACTCTCTCATCACTGATGTTTCTATCTCTCTCTCTTTCTCCCTCTCCTTTCCTCTCTGAAATCAATAAAAAGATATATTTTGAAAAAAAAAAAAAAGAACAACAAACATAGCTTGGTCTGGCAATAGGTCAGTCAACCACCTTCAAATTATGGTGATTAAAGGGTACTTTAAGTACAAAATGGAGACTGGTCTTGAAGCAAATTGCTGGCCTACCATCCATCAGGGCTGCAGCAGAGGCTGTGCTGGCACTCAAGTAAGAACTTGGCATGAGGTTCCTTCTCCAGTTTCAAACTCAGCTTAGAAACAGGTAAGGGAAAACTGTGATCATAGGTTCTTTTAAAAAGTTTTTATTTTGACCTCTCATTTTTATACCTGAATAACAACTTTCCCCAAAGGATGATACATAATCTTTATTCTAAAAAGGACATATCGATAACATATTGATAGCATCTCATCAGTACTATCATTGATTGTCTTAAAATTCCTTGGTTAAGTTCTGCCCTGGCCGGGTAGCTCAGTTGGTTAGAATGTCATCCTGATACACCAAGGTTGCAGGTTTGATCCTCAGTCAGGACACATATAAGAGTCAACCAATGAAGACATAAATAAGAACAACAAATTGATGTTTTGATCTCTCCCCCTTCCTCTCTCTATAAAATCAATAAATTTAAAAAATAAAGTTCTTCCCCTTTTTTTAGTCCTTGGTGCTAATACCAGAGCAGCTGTTCCCTCTATACTCTGACCTCTCTCAAGAACAAGATACAGGGACTGTTCTGGATTCCCTTGGACAAGTGCAACTAGGACACCCAAGAGGCTCAGCTTCAATTTACAGAGCTTTTTTCATCTTTTTTTTCTTTTAAATTAAGACTATTAGGGCTAAATTATAAATGCAAGATTTGTGTTTGCCTTGGGGGCTCACATGCCCCACAGCCTGAGGATCACCTCAGCTAAGCCAAGGCTTTGTCATGGCAAGGCTACTGAGCAAAGGTCTGTCTCTAACTTCCCCCCCACAAAGGAAGGGGTCAGTCAGTCGAGATAAAAGTTCTTACAAAAGCAAACAGCATCATGTCCCCTGCTGGCTCTTGGAGCTACACACATAGAGCCATAAGCCTTACTCTCAATTCTTAAAGGACCTGGCTGGCTGGCTTCTCTCTATTTCCTGGGTAAGGTAATGGGGCCAATGTGGGGCTGCAGAGGCCTCAGGCTCCTTGTGATCATCACAACATATACAGTGTTCTGTGGTGCCCAAGGAACCTGCTGGCCTCCACTCTACCTGGGTCATGTGACCTTTCTTAATCTGGTACATCATCGCCAGAGAAACCCCTACTCTGGGGTCACCCTACTCCTGTTTTTCTCTTATTTGTGCTGGTGCTTCAGTGAGACATGGTTCCACAGTGAGCTCCGGTGCCAGGGGAAGAGATGGTGCCCTGAGTTCTTGGTTCCATAATTCCAAAAGAAATCATTACTTTCACTGTTATATTTTAAGAAACCCCATGTTTTGTGGCACCAGTGGGACTGTGATATATATATCTTTACAGGTGTGAAGTTATACCATAACTGAAGAAATAAAGCAACAGTCCAGTTTGCCTTCAATGACTCACTGAAAGAAATCTTTAATTACCTGCACCATGCCAATTTATGATAAGGCAGTGAGAATTAAAGCAAGACTGCATAACAGAAAGTACTGTAATATATTTCTAAACTTGAATATTGTAAAGACCCAGTGTACTAACTATGCAATGAGCCTGCCAGTAACTGTTACCTAATATACACAACTTGCCTTAAAGAAACAAGTACCAATTTGTCCACCCTGAGACTTTTTCCCCCTTCTAGGCAACATTACATTGGACATGTTCTGAGTCTGAAAAGTACAGGTTTCAATCAAAGTTGTAACTTCTTTGCTGGACACATGGCTGTACCCACGAGGTCTTTATGGTGCTGTGTGTAACCTCCTACCTGAGGGGAGCTTCCTGTGTGCAGCTGCTGAAGACATTGCCTGTCCAAGAGCTTGATTAGAGCCCAGAGGCTGCTGGAAACTGGCAGCTTTGCTGGTTGAAGTAGTACGGTGCTTTGATTTGGGATCTTTAACTGGTTGAGTCCAGACCAGTGCCTCCCCAACCTGGAGAGCAGCTCCCAACTTCTGAGCCATCTCCACCATCTTGTACCCACATGAGAAGAAAAAAAGAATCAAGGTATGACCGCCAGAGACAAGCCTACCTACCTTGTCCTAGGTCTTCCACCTGGGGTTTTAGCTAAAATAGTGACTACTGGTACTAGGCATTTGAGGGAGGAAGTACTTATTGCAAGGAAATATTTCTCAAACAGCAGAAATCACAGACCGCCCTTAGAGGATGGCAAGGGAGTTCATACAGGATCTCACTTAACAATTCAAGTTTGGTGTGTTATTGGGCTAAAAATTCACCTTTCCTACAGGAGAAGTGAGAGGAAACTAAAAAGAGACATAGGCTTCAACTCAGAGAAGTTGTATTATCAATAACAGACTCAGTAAGCCTGAATTTCCTCTTACTATTTTCTTCCAGGAAAGTTTTTTCTCAGGCTGTTACTAATCGAATAATTTATGCTGCCAGGAACATCAAAGCCAAAACAGGCATGAGCTTATAATAGGTTTTATTTGGATTATTTGGGCTAGATTCAAAAGTTTGCCGACAGCTTACTTATGGCTCCTGGGAGCTAATAAGAGACATACCTCCCTCATGCCCTGGTCTGTTGGTTGAGTGCCATCCTGTGCACCAGGAGGTAGTGGGGTTCAATCCCTGGTTGGGGCATGTGCAGGAGGCAACTAATCAATGTCTCTCTCCTCCCTCTCTCTCTCTCTCCCTCTCTTTGCCCCTCTCTCTAAAAGGAAAAAAAAAATCAATAAAAAAAAGACATACCTCAGAGTCAAATTCCAGAGAGCTATTGTCCTTGAGTAGGTTGACTTTCTTCTCCATCTCTTGATACTGGGCCAAGGCCTCCCTCTTCTCACCCTGGTTGTACAGCAGCACAGCATAGTTCAGGTTGACTAAAGGGTTATACCTGTGGCAAAGAGGGATTCTATGAAGCTTAGGCTTCACAAAAAATGGTCATTTAGAGATTCTCATTACTGAAAAAAAAACAAAAAAACCCTGATTATAAGTAGAGATTTCTCCACTCAGCAACAAGCAGGAACACACATGCTGTCTGGACTTGTGGGAAAGAATCACAGAATAATTGCCCAACCAGTAAAGCAGGTGTTGGGACCAAGTGTGACATCTCAGCCCTCAGCAGGGACCACCAGGATGGGCTGAAGAAGTGATCCCTACCCTGCTGCCTAGCTGATGCCAATAGAGTAAATCCAAGAGAGTCAAGTTTACCTTAGATTAAACTAAGCCGAGAGTCACATCTGATATTCCAGCTAGCCCATGGCTATCAGCAACTCAAGTCCACTGCCAGCTCTGACTTTCCCCTCCTGACTACTAAACTTGGGGCTGGAAACACTTTCTCGGAAAGTGCTAGTGTTGGTTTCTGCCGAGCCACTGCATGTTTAGTATGACATCCTTCCATACCTAGGCCTTGTGCAAAAGGCCATGGAGAGCAAGCATCAGGGCTGACTCAGGCAAAGCGAGTGTTCTGGTGCCACCTCATGGTTTTGGAGAGTCTAGCCTCCCCAATACCATTCCCCAAGGAGCAGCTTACTTATCCAGGCGGACTGCTTCTGCATAAGCTCTCTTGGCATTCTCTGTATCTTCCAGATTGGTCAGAGCCACTGCAACAAAGAAAGTGAGAACTGCAGCTGGAGACTCCAGCTTAGAAAGCAAAAGGAATGTTTCAAGACCACAGTTCATTCAGTCCCCCAACTTAACAGCTCCTTTGCCCTCTCTACTCCTGGTACCACCATCTACTCAGTTACTCTAGCTTAGTTACCTGGTGTCATCTTCAAGAGTCCCCTCTCCACAATCAGTTGCGAAGTTATCTGAACTCCATTTTTTGTAGTTTCTTTTCTGACACTGCCCAAGTTGTTTCAGACTGTGGCAATGTCCCCATCTGCCTCCATCCACTTGCCACAATGCTGCCAGATTTCTCACAGACTTACAAACAAATCTGAACATATCACTATCCCACTTAAGAATCCTCACTGGTCCTCCATCACCCATAACCATGATCTTTAAAATTTGTTTAGCACCAGGGCACTCTCACCTTTTTAATCAGCATTTTCTGGACACCTTACCTATAAAACAATTAACAGAACTGCTCTGGAGGCCCTGTTCACTCCACCTCCCCACCAACATGCACTCACTTCTACCAAACACTTAAGAGGAGATCTAGGAATTCAGCTGGAAAAAATGGCCTTGAGGATAAAGTCTAAAGTCCTTTCACTCTACTTGTGCCCTCTATCATCTGACCCAAACTATCTTTCCGGACTCATCTCCCACTACATTCTGTAGCACTATTGCCCATTAGCAGCAGGGTACAGTGTGCAGTTTCACGGCTGCATGCCTTTGTTCAGTGACTCCTCAGCCACTCTGTGCGACTGAATTCCAGCTTAGCCTTCAGAACAGTGTGAAGGCCCTCCCTACTTTGTGATGTTAGAATTGCTGCTTGTGCCTTGCAGTGTGGCAATTGTCTACATTCCTATCCCCCTTAGAAGTAGGCTAGTTTCAAATTCAGGCAACCCCCAAATAACCACCAAATTGCTTTTGCAACCTTTCTCTTATAAATAAGAACCCTACAATAATGACCAAAAACACCTGAAGACCAATGTCAATGAGGACATGCAAACTGCTTTCAGGCTAACATTTAGTAAGTTTAGTATATGGAGAAATATCCCCTAGAAAGAATATTAGTCGATACTTTTGTATTATAGTAACTAACAATAAAACCAATAATAGTTAATATTCATTGGTTATCTAATCATACAATCCCCTCATCAACCCTGTAAGATATATCTCTTACACTCATATCTGGAACTTAGCTGGCTCAATATATATATAAATGAAATGTCAAGCCAAGGGGAAACATTTGGTAAACAATAAACTAGGGATGATCTTGATTTAACCTGTTGGTCTCTGAGTGAAATTCCCCCAAGTTAGAAGCAAACAAGTGCTTTGTCATCTTTTTATTCATTGTTTTTCAAGCTGTAGCACAGTATTCCAGATCCTGATGGGATCTGCAAGAAAATGGCTCCTAAGGGACATTTAGACACTGGCTTCCAATGACTCTCAGACTGTGGAGAGGGTTTCCACATAATTATCTCTTACCAGCCAAAAGCATGTACAGCTCCCCCATCTTTGGCTGGAAGTTGATGGCTGCACTGAGAAAATGGAAAGCTGATGCATACTGCTGCATGGTCAAGTGGACAAGGCCCAGATTATAGAGAATCTTCCAATCAAAGGGTGCCAAGTAGTTGGCTCGTTTCAGGCAGCTGATAGCCTGCAGGAGAGAAGGGCACTCGATGAAGGGAGGGGGCAAGCTAGGCAGACCCAATAACACAAACAAGGAAGGTGAGGAAACACTCACTGCTACGTATTTCTTCTTGCCAAAGAAACACATTCCAATGTTATTCCAGAGTGGAGAACTTTCTGGAACAGCACAAGCCACAACTCTGTATTTGGTGAGGGCAACATCAAAGTCTCCATGGGTCTGCATCATGCTGCCTGCTGCCAAGATGGCCTGAAAACACAGGACATGGAAAGTTGATAATTCAGTAATTTCCAAAAGGCTGTGGCAGTGAAGGAGCCTTCCTGGGTGCAGAAAACCTGCATAGCATGACAGAAAAACTTCCAGGAACATATATAATATATTCAAGCTACTGGAACAAATGTTCATGAGAAATGTCCCTGCACCCTACACTGTGGTTCTCTTTGGCACAGTATGGGAAAAGAAAAAAATGTCACTGACTTTACCCAGCTCACTTGTTTCCTAATTCTAACAAGGGAAGGCAATATTTCTGAGCATCAGAGCCCTTTAAGTAAATACTGCCTTTAATCTGTTCCCTGCAGCACCTACTTGGTACACCAAGTGCTGCTCCAGACAACTCAAATACTCCTTTCTTTGCCACTTAAAGTATAACTCCTTCTGCCACAGGACAAAGAGTGACTCAGCTTTAGGCTTCATTAGTCCAGGTGTAAGGTGGGGAGCTGATGGAGTAAGGTTAATGTGATTCCAAGACAGGACTGAGTCTGTATCCTTCGCAGTTGTATCCTTCGCTGCATCTCCCTCAATAACATTCATCCACTTGATCTTCTCATCCCTAAAGATATATCTGGACAAGAGTTGTAACTGCAGATTCATTAAGAATCTAGAAGTCATTTCACCAGAAGTATTTTTGACAGCAGTTGTGGGGGCTTTGTTAATTGCCTAAATGCATAAAACTTTATCAGCATTGCAGTTTTGCTTTCTGCGTAAGTTACAGGCTTGTTATAACAAATGTGCTCTTTTGGAAAATAAGAAGCAAGTACCAACACTTTATAATATTTTCAAATAAGAAGAACCATGTTTATTTATAATTTTTCTAAGAAAAAGGTAGTATCTCAGGTATTCAAAAAGCTTTCTAGGGCCAGATCACCTCTAGGTGTGGGACCATCTATGTGAAGGCTCTGGAGTTTGACGGCCTAAGTACCTTGTAATTGGTAGGGTCATAAGTCAGCGCATTTCCGAGGTGTTCAAATGCCTTCTGGTAAATGCCAAGCTTGGAGAAAAAGCAAACCAGAGAATTGTATCAGCGAGGAGTTGGTAGTTAAGGAGTCTGGTCAATCAAACCCTGAAGCACCCTGACTTTTCTGAGTTCTCTTAACAAAACAAGAGCTACAGATACCAGATAGAAAAAGGAAACTAAAAATCGACACATTTGTCGCCTGATAAGATCAAATTATCTATTTGCCAGGAACCATCTCTGCCACACTAGTGCTGCTCCACACTAATGTCTCCTGGAAGGAAATGGGCTGGTTAGCCTCATCTCCTCTGGAGCCAACCTCCCAAGCCAAAGCCAGGAAGGCCGAGGGTTAAACTCCTAATTCCTTTTAAAGAAAAATGAAACAGACAGAAAGGTTACCAAAGAGGCAGACCTGGAGGCAGGATGAGCTAAGCAGGGATCTTGGGGAGTTAATGGGGAAATGGGATGAGTAGAGGCCCCTCCAGGACCCCTGGGCCCCAGTTTTCAGGCTGATAAGGAAAAGTGATTGAGCTGAAAGAACTTCACTGACATTCAGGAATGTGGAGGGGAGAGGAAACAGACTTCTAATTCTAGACAATACTTTGCCTTCTCTTTCCTATAGGACCTGGCTGGGAAGAAGGAACAATAGAAATGGCCTTAGCTTCAAAGCCCTAATAATGCTAATTTGTATCAGTTTCTCTCCCCACAACAAAATGACAGCCCTTGTGACTAGTTATTTCTCATATATGCTCTTTCCTTTAAAAATTATAATTGCAGTTTTTATTTGAATGCAGAAAATTAATTCCTTTAACAAATAAAGAATATAATAAAGCAAAAAGTAAAGTTCGTGTGCTTCATATGACCTTTAGTAAAATGTGTTAAAGTAAAATCAAAATGCAGGGAAACCACAATACACATAAATCCAAAAGCATTTCTAACATTAATACATGAATGACTAAAGAGTTCTCCTTACCTGTAAGTAGAGTAATCCTAAAGTTGTAAGAAGTTCTGTATTTTCTGGTGAGAACCTACAACACAGAGATCAACTCAGAGATGCTCAGAGGGAAACAAGATGTGAATGAGGCACATGCACAGTAACATACCCTCGTGCAACATCTGAGAGACACAGTGTGTGTCCCACTCCCCATGGAAATTCCCCAAGATGATTTGGGAATTGCCTTCAATAGTACATCACCTCAACCCTGACTACAGGGAGGATTGCTCAGCAAGAAAAAAATGGGACTTAGAATCCAGACTCTTCTTCAGGACCATTTCTTAGGGTCAGAGTCCTAAGGCAGAACCTATGGAATATTTTGAGTGACTGTCTGCATTACACTGACAGAATTAAAGAACAATGCTTTATGAACCAAGTCAGTCTGGAACACACATAGTTTTAACCAGTTCCCTTCTGGTGGGATTTATTTTTTTTCTGTTCTCACTGTATATACAATGGCAGTGTGGCCCTAATGCTCTGCTCTCCACATTAAATAAAAAGCCATAGTAAACAGCCAAATTAAACAAACGAAGGAAGACATACTAGATCTAGGAAAGAATTAGCCATTGGCTTTGGGAAGTAAACATTGGCTTAAGTAAAAGATTACCTGCTTTCCCAACCCCTCACTGATATTTCTCTTGGTTACAAAACCAAAGCTACACTGAATTGAGATGATCTGACTACAGAATCATCAGACAGTTTCAACAGTAAAAATGCCAAAAGCGAGGAACAATGTCTCATGCTTCTATGGAATGAGGTAGGGCACTGGTCACCTATTGGGAGACCAGAATTAGAGGGGCCAAAGCCTCAGCCAGGGAGGCCTGAGCTGTCCAGAGTTTACTTAGTTCAACTATTTGCCCTTCACTCTCTGCCATAATAAATAACCATTTTGATCACCTCCCTCCCCCAAACTAAGTAACTTCTGTGAGTCTGGCTGCATCCATCCCCCACCAAAACCTAACTGCTATCTCCAACCTGCAGGTTTCCACATTCTCATTGAGGCTCCAAATGCTCAGGTGTCCTCTTGGAAATTTTTGTGACTTCAGTCCTCAGCCAGCCCCTGGAAGAATGTCTCCCTTCAGGTTTATATGAGCTCATCTTCCAGAAGGCAGGGGTCAAGAATCGAGGCTTCCACCAGCCCCACAGAAGTTTAACATATGCTATGTGGGCTCCTTCCTACTTCTCCACGTAAACTTAGCCTCTTGATGTCAGAAGTCTCTCTAGTGAGAGGAAGATGGTGGCGGAATAGGTGAAAGCAATACACACCTGCTCCTGAGGACGAACAGGAATTACAGCTAAAATTTAGAGCAATTAACCTGAATTAATAACAGAAAGACACCTGAAAAGGAGTATTATATCCAAAGAGTGAAAACAAGAAGCAACACAGAGACTGGTAAGAGGGGTGGAGACGCAGAAAAAGCTGGTCCCTGCACCCAGGGGAAGTGGCTGTGAAGTCGGAGAAATATTGTGGCTACAAAAGCCCCACCAGAGGAAAGAGGCGTCTCAATCCCATGCCAGGACTCCCAACCCAGAACACCATGGCCTGGAAGAAGAACTTGCATAACATTTGGCAGCAAAAATAAGTGGGAAATTGGTCCACTGGAAAGGGGAGGGAGTCTGCCTGAATCCCAGGCGTCCTCCGTAAAGGCTACTGCACAGGGACTCACTCTCAGGCACTCACCCGGGGCTCAGGTAGAGGAAGGAGACTCAGGGCATACAAAAGCCAGAAGGAGAAGATCTGGGTGGCATAAGACTGGTGATGGGAAGGCAGGCTTCTGAGGTCCCAGTTCTAAGCCAACATCTCACACAGCCCTCAGACGCCATCTCCCAGGGTGCACCAGTTCTATTCTTATAGCACGAGCGGGAGAAAGTACACTAACCCTGTCCTCCAAATACTGGCGACACCACCCGCCAAGCTTAAGTCTGGCATAAAGAACTATTGGCTATACCCAAAAGGGACCTAAGTAGTGCTTTTTCCTCTGGAGAAACTACAGACAGCCTTAAACAGACACTGAACTGAGTGGCTGGGGAACAAGAGCCAATCTTCCCTCCCACCCCCACGGGTTAGGTGGGCGCAATCCCCAAAAGAAGGTACCCTGGGCAGGGCCTCAGGCTGTGGAATTAGGGGGAGGCAGTGCACTTGAAAGCCTCCCTCAGGATCTTTGGCGGGGTGCTGCCAAGCTAGAAAGCCAGCAGCTAACTAACCTGCTGAGGTCCTGCACCACCCCCAATAAGGGACCGTCTGAATTTGTATTCCAAAGCCTGCCTGCACCCCAAGCCAAGTGCAGATCCATAGCAGGAACAAAGTGCAAACCAGAACTGGGACTTTAGAGCCCCCCCACCAGAGGCCTTCACCAGAGCCTCTGGCAGTGAGCTGCAGGGATAGAGGGGGGTGACAAGCTCTCTAATCCCCCTATAAGAGCCAGATCAACCCCAAGCAGAAGGGGCAGCCTTGTGCTATAACTCTAAACCCCACCTGCACCGTCCTGCAGGAGCAGGCTTGCTGGGAAAAGGGGTCACAAATCAGAACTGTGAAACCGAGTGGGACTCCCTAGGAGCCTCCTTTCAAGAGCTCTGGTGGGGTGCTGCTGAGCTGTAGGGCAAGTGCCTACCTCCCTTCTTGAGGGCCAAGGGCCTGCACTAACCCCAACAAGGGGCCGTCTGGATTTGCATTCCCCAAGCCTGTCCACACCACCAGCCAAGTGCAGACTGAAAGTGGGGAGGAATTACAGGTCAGAACTGGAGCATCTGGAGCCATCCCCCTGAAGGTCTACATCAGAGCCTCTGGCAGTGAGCTGCAAGGAGAGAGGAAGGTGACAAGCTCTCTCCCAACCCCAAGCCCCAAGAGCCGGTGCTACCCCAAGTGGAGGAGGCAGCCTTGATTTATTTCTACAAGCCCCATCTGCACTGTCCTGCAGGTGCAGTCTCACAAGGTAAAGGGGCCACAAATCAGAACTGTGAAATCTGGTGCATCCCCTAGGAGCCTCCCATCCAGAGCTCTGGCATGGAACTTAAAGGAGAGCACCTACATCCCCTCTTGAGGGCTAAGGACCTGAGACACCTCAATCAAAGGATGGATTAGACTAGTATCCCCAGATTCTGCTGGCCATGCCCTGCTAATCTCATATCCACTGAAGGAAGGGAGCACAAAGCAGAGCTTGGACATTGGACGTGACTTACTTGGAGAACTCCAACAGGGCCTCTGGCAGAGCACTGATGAAATAGAAGGAGGTGAGCAGCTCTCTCCTTCCAAGGGCAGGTGACACCCCAAGTGGAGAGGGGCAGCCCTCGTCTCTTCCTCCAAGGCCTGCCAGCACATCCCCGCTGATGCAGCCTCACAGAGGAAAGAGCACATAACCCGGAGCTGGGCTGTCTGGTTCGACCCCCTCAGAGCCTCCCCTTAGGGTTTCTCACAGGACACCACTGAGCTAGAAGACAAGCAGTTAGCTCCCCTCTCGAGATCTGAGAATCTGTGTCACCCCAATCAAAGGGAGGATTGGATTTGCATTCCCATTTCTAGCTGTCCCCATCCTGCTAAGCTCATTTCTGTGGGGTGAAAGTTGATCCCACCCACAAACGGGCCAACAACAATCAGCTTCCAATTACAACAGGAGGGTCCACATAACCCACACAAAGGATATTACTAGAGCATTCAGCTCAGGAGTTCAAGGAGACTTTACCACTGTGTCCCACAGGACACTTACTATATAAGGCCACCACATAAAGACTGGGTGGGAGTCATAGTAGTTCTAGCTCACACATAAGAACAAAGCAAAGAAACAGCTAAAATGGAGGAGACAAAGAAACAATCCCCAAATTAAAGAAGAGGAAAATTCTCAAAAAAAAGTACTAAATGAAATGGAAGCAAGCAATTTATCAGACACAGAGTTCAAAATAATGGTTATACGGATGCTCAAACAACTTAGTGAAAACTACAAAGAACTCAATGAGAACTACATCAATGTGTAAAAGGAAATAGAAACTAAATAAAAGCCAGCTGGAAATAAAGAATATCATATCTGACATCAATAACACACTGGAAGAAATTAAAAGTAGGCTGGATGAAGCAGAGGATAGAATCAATGACTTGGAAGACAAGGTAGAAAAAAACAGAACAACAAAAAGAAAAAAGAACTAAGAAGAACGAGGATAGTTTAAGGGAACTCTGGGACAACATGAAAAGAAACAACATCCACATCATAGTGATAACAGAAGGAGAAGAAAGTAAGCAAGGGGTAGAGAACCTGTTTGAAGAAATAATCACAGAAAACTTCCCTAACCTGCTGAAAGGAGAAGCTAAACACAAGTTCAGGAAGCATAGAGAGTTCCAATCAAGATGAACCCAAAGAGACCCAAACCAAGACACATCATAATTAAAATGGAAAATGTTAAGGACAAAGAGAGAATCCTAAGGGCTGCAAGAGAGAAACAATCAGTGACCTACAAGGGAGCCCCCATAAGGCTGTCAGAGGATTTCTCAACAGAAACACTTCAGACCAGATGGGATTGGCATTAAGTTTTCAAAGTAATTAAAAGCAAGGATTTAAAACCAAGACTGCTCTATTCAGCAAGGCTATCATTCAAAATAAAGGGTGAAATAAAGAGCTTCCCAGACAAAATAAGGCTAAAAGAGTTTAGTACCACCAAAACAGCACTGCAGGAAATGCTAAAAGGTCTGCTTTAAGAAGAAGAAGAAATAAAAGTAAGGTGCATAGGCATAAAGGGAAAAAATGGCGTTAAATAAGTACAGATTAATAATAACTTTAAATGTAAACAGATTAACTGCACCAATCAAAAGACATAGGATAGCTGAATGGATAAGAAAACATGGCCCATATATATGCTGTCTACAAGAGACGCACCTCTACAAAAGATTCACACAGACTGAAAGTGAAAGGATAGAAAAATATATTCCATGTAAATGAGAATGAAAAACAAGCTGGGTTAGCAATACATATTTCTGACAAAACAGACTTCAAATAAAGACCAAAAAAAGAGACAAAGAAGGTCAATACATAATACTAAAGGGATCAATCCCAACAGGAGGATAAAAGTTATAAACATATATGCAAGCAATATAGCAAGCACCTAAACATATAAAAAAAATTATTGGCGGACTTTAAGGGTGAGATGGACAGCAACACAATAATAGTAGATGACACCCCACTGTCATCACTGGATAGATCATCCAGGCAAAAAATCAACAAGGAAACAGAGAATTTAAATGACACACTAGATCTAATGAATTTAATTGACATATTCAGAACATTCCACCCCAAAGCAGCAGAATATACATTCTTCTCCAGTGCACATGGAAGATTCTCAAAGACAGACCACATAATAGGACACAAAACAAGTCTTGTAGAGATGAGTTCAAGAAGACTGAAGTATCAAGCATCTTCTCAGATCATAATGGCATGAAACTAGAAATCAACTACTATAAAAAAACTTAAAAATATTCAAACACATGGAGGCTAAATAGCTTGTTATGAAACAATGAATAGGTTACCAATGAGATCAAGGAAGAAATAAAAAACTTCCTGGAAACAAAAGAAAATGAACACACAACAATTCAAAATCTTTGGTACTCAGCAAAATCAGTCCTGAGAGGAAAATTCATAGCATTACAGGCATACCTCAAGAAACAAGAAAAAGTTGTACTAAACTATCTAGCACTACAACTAAAAGAATTAGAAAGAGAACAGCAAAAAGAGCCCAGAGTAAGTAGAAGGAAAGAAAGAATAAAGATCAGAGCAGAAATAAATGACATAGAGACTAAAAAATCAATACAAAATACCAATGAAACCAAGAGCTGGTTCTTTCTCCGCTTGCAAAAGAGGCCATGACAATGGGCAAACTGCACAGAGAAATTAGTCAGCTAATTGTTCAGTCTGCAGAATATCCAGAGAAATCCAACAGCCATATTATACAGGATATTTCCCTGAAAACAAAAGAAATCTTCACCAACTTGGCATCATTTTCAGAAGTTTCAGGTGATAGAAGAAAGCTTGTTCTCAATTTTGAGGCACTAAAGCAAAGACAATTTCCACCAGCAACAGAAAACTTTCTTTACCATCTAGCAGCAGCCGAACAAATACTGAAAATGTGACAGCGTCAGATGGTATCACTGAGGACCGATACAAAGCTCTTTGAACACGATTATCGATTAACTATGCAAAATACTGAAAATAACAAGGAAATGTTATATTTTAGTGATTTATTCAAAAGTATTGAGATTTGACCGGAAAAGCACTGAAACACATGAAAACACTTCTGATTTTCTCTTATCTGATTAGTTTCACACCTACTCTCAATGTTGGACAGAGTGCTGTAACTATCATAAATAAGTTATAAAATGACCTGCCGTCCTGGAGTAAGAGAAAATAGTGCTGCCAAGTTCTCGTGTAAATCCCAGCAGGTCCGAAAGCCTTCATTATTATAAGTTCCAGTTTGTCTCCTTGTGTCGCCACAAACTAACAGTTTCTTTTCAGAAAGCTGCCTTAAATTTTGCTTTGTATTCTTCTAGGAAGAACTTTCAATTCCTCATGAGGAGCTCTACTTTCTGAGACAAACTACTAAGTTCTCTGCAGAACTGTCTAGAAAATCATTGAAAAGACCCTGCAGTTGCACTTTCTTGTAAAAGAAAATTTTTTTTCCTTGGCCTTTGAACATTTTGCCTATATTATGAGGGTTTTGCATAGATTTTATACTTGAGTAGACAACTTTAATAATCCTTATTTATACTGTCTCAGAGGTAAGCATTTGGCAAACTTAAGCCATCAGCGTTCTTCAATTAACCTTCTAGCAATATTATTTTGAAAAGGATGCCAGTCCTCATATGGCAGAGTCAGACAAGCACCCATTTTGACTAGAAATGTCTGTATAACTGAACTAGCAACTTGACATAATTGGTTAAGGGAGTGTGAGAATGAACTGCCTGCAAGGGCCAAAACCTGAGAATGTCTTCAAATAACTCCAGTAAAAAGTTAACTTGGCCACATATGAAAGTAACTGTTCCTGTTCAGTTGTGTACCTTTCTCATAATTGGATACTTAAAAGTTGCAAAATAAGCATGGAGGTCTAGGTTATGTTCTTGTTTTATTATATGTGTTTGTATAAACTATGAAAGGTTATTTTACAGTCAGTACTATTGTCCTTAGAAATCTTAACCCAGAAAAATGTTTGCAAAAAAATCTTGTTTCTCTTGGATCTTTCACTTATTCTTGGTGTTAGACGTTTGTTAAGTAAAATGTTTGAAATAGCCCTTTCTCTTCCACCTTGGGGAAAGGTGGACCTGAAATGAGATTTTTGTTTACTAAAGCAATTTAAAACTAAACCTGCACTTTATGAAAATGAATACTAACATCTTTTTCTCCCTCATTTTTGTATTACTGTATTAGCTAATGATCAAAGTTGTTAAAATTATAAATGTATGATGCAAAAATAAAATGGAAATATTTTAATAATAATAATAATAAAAAAAAAGAGCTGCTTCTTTGAAAAGATAAACAAGACTGATGAACCTTTAGCCAGACTCACCAAGAAACAAAGAGAGAGGACCCAAATAAATAAAATCAGAAATGAAAGAGGCGATATAACAACTGACACCACAGAAAAAGAAAGGATTGTAAGAAAATACTCTGAGCAACAATATGACAACAAACTGGACAACCTGGGTGAAATGGACAAATTCTTAGAAGCATATAATCTTTCAAAACTAATCAGGAAGAATCAGAAAACCGAAATAGGCCGATCAAATAGCTCCCAGCAAAAAAAAGACCTGGACCAGATGGATTTACAGGTGAATTTTACCAACATTCAAAGAAGAATTATTACCTATTCTCCTCAAACTATTCCAGAAAACTCAAAAGGAGGGAAGGCTCCCAAGTTCTTTTTATGAAGCCAGCATTATCCTAATCCCAAAACCAGATCAAGACACTACAAAGAAAGAGAATTACAGGCCAATATCCCTGATGAACATAGATGCTAAAATCCTGAACAAAATATTAGCAAATTGGATCCAGAAATACATTAAAAAGATCATATACCATGACCAAGTGGGATTTATTCTGGGGATGCAAGGCTGGTACAGTATTCGCAGGTCAATAAATGTGATACATTACATAAACAAAATGAAGGACAAAAATCATATGATCCTATCAATAGATGCAGAAAAAGCATTCGACAAAATCCAGCACCCATTTTTGATAAAAACTCTCAGCAAAGTGGAAATAGAGGGACCATACCTCAACGTAATAAAGGCCATATATGACAGACCTACAGCCAACATCATACTCAATGGGCAAAAACTAAAACTATTTCCCTCAAAAACAGGAACAAGACAGGGATGTCCACTTTCATCACTCTTATTCAACATAGTACTGGAAGTCCTTGCCACAGCAATCAGACAAGAAGAAAACATAAAAGGCAGCCAAATTGGAAAGAAGAAAGTAAAACACATTATTTGCAGATGACATGATATTGTAAATAGAAAACCCTATAAAGACTCCACCAAAGTACTACTAGATTTAATAAATGAATTTGCCATGTAGCAGGATACAAAATTAACATATGAAAACTGATGCCATTTTTATACATCAATAATGAACTATCAGAAAGAGAAACTAAAAAAAAATACCATTTACCATTGAAACTAAAAAAATAAGATACCTAGGAATAAACTTAACCAAGTAAGTAAAAGACCTGTACTCAGGAAACTACAGGACAGTGAAAAAAGATATAGAGGAAGATACAAACAAGTGGAAGAATATACCATGTTCATGGACTGGAAGAATTAATATCATTAAAATGTCCATACTACCCAAAGCAATCTATAGATTCAATGCAATTCCTATTAAAATACCAACAACATATTTCACAGAACTAGAACAAATATTCCAAAAATTTATATGGAACCAAAAAAGATTTTCGCTGATACATCTCCTAGGGCAAGAGAAACAAAAGAAAAAATAAACAAATGGGACTACAGCAAACTAAAAAGCTTCTGCACAGCAAAAGAAACCATCCTCAAAGTACAAAGGGAACCCATGGTTTGGGAGAACATATTTGCCAATGATACATCTGATAGGGGGTTAATCTCCAAAATACAGAATGTACTCATACAACTCAGTAAGAGGAAGACAAACAATCCAATTAAAAAATGGGCAAAGATCATGAATAGACACTTCTCCAAAGAAGACATACAGCTGGTCAACAGACATATGAAAACATACTCAACATCACTAATCATAGAGAGACACAAATTAAAACCACAATGAGGTATCACTTCACACCTGTCAGAATAGCTACCATCAACAAATCAACAAAGGACAAGTGCTGGCGAGGATGTGGAGAAAAGGGAACCCAAGTACACTGCTGGTGGGAATGCAGACTGGAGCAGCCACTATGGAAAACAGTATAAAGAGTCCTTAAAAAATTAAAAATGGAACTGTCATTTGACCCAGTGATTCCACTTCTAGGAATATATTCTAAGAATCCCAAAACACCAATCAGAAAGAATATATGCACCCCTATGTCCATAGCAGCACTATTTACAATAGCTAGTATCTGGAAACAGCCCAAATGCCCATCAGTAGATGAGTGAATAAAAAAGTTGTGGAACATTTACACCATGGAATACTATGCAGCTGTAAAAAAGAAGGATCTCTTACCCTTTGGGACAACATGAATGGACCTAGAGAATATTATGCTAAGCAAAATAAGCCAGTCAGAGAAAGACAAATATCACATGATCTCACTTATATGCGGAATCTAAGGAACAAAATAAATTGATGAATAACATAGGATCACAGACATGAAAACATGAAACAGACTGACAGGTCTTAGAGGGAAGGCAGGAAGGAGGGAGGGAACTGACTGACCAAAGAACTCATAAGGATATATGCCATGGACACAGATAATGAACAGGTGAAGAACTGGGAAAGGGTGGGAGATGGGGAAAGGGAGGTAAAGGGGAGACAATGGGGGATATATGTAATACTCTCCCCAACAATAAAATTTGTTTTTAAAGTCTCTCTTGTAACTTAACAAACCAAGGGATTTTTATATCTTTTTAGACACAAAATATGATTGAAGAAAATTCAGAAACTTGTGTTATGACTAGAACCAGAAAAGTTACGACATCACTACTACGGTAGAACACAAAGGTAATTAAGAAATTAATTTAAGAAATTAAGTTTAGCCCAGTGGTTGAGCATCGACCTAGGATTCAGGCAATCAGGGTTCGAATCCCAGTCAGGGCACATGCCCGGGTTGCGGGCTCCATCCCCAGTCAGGGGCATGCAGGAGGCGGCCAATCAATGGCTCTCTCATCATTGATGTTTCTATCTCTCTCTCTCCCTCGCCTTTCCGTTCTCCAAAATCAATAAAGATATATTTTAAAAAAGAAAGAAGAAAAAAAAATTAAGTTTAGCCCGGCCAGGCGTGGCTCAGTGGTTGAACGTCCACCTAGGATCCAGGTGATTGGGGTTCAATTCCTGGTCAGGGCACATGCCCGGGTTGTGGGCGCAATCCCCAGTCAGTGGTGTGCAGGAAGCAGTCCATCAATGACTCTCTCATCATTGATGTTTCTATCTCTCTCTCTCCCTCTCCTTTCCTCTCTCTGAAGTCAATAAAGATATATTTTTAAAAAAAAGAAATTAAGTTTAGTTCATAGTATAATTACCAGGAACATTAGACTCTGTGACCAGGCTTTCTATTAAGTGACCAAACAAATGAGACACTAATTAATGCATCTTTGCTTCAGCTACGCCACTTAAGACAAGACCCATGCTTGCTTAGGCAGCACATATACTAAAATTGGAACAAGGCAGAGAAGATGAGCTTGGCCCTTACACAAGGTTGACACACAAATTCATGAAGAGTTCCATATTTTTCCTACCTTGGTTGTGGTTTGATCCCTGGCCCTGGTAGGGGAACATGTGGGAGGCAACCAATTGATGTATCTCTCATGTTGATGTTTCTCTGTTTCTCTCTCTCTCTTTCTCTCCCTATTTCTCTCCCCCTCCTCCTTCCCTTCCACTATCTCTAAAAATCAGTGGAAAAATATCCTTGGATGAGGATTAAAAAAAACAAAACAAGACAAGACAAGACCCTATACAGAAAAGACAAGATAGCATGTGTCTCTAGTGAGAAAACATGGAACACCATCCTGGGAAAGCCAGTAAGTTCCATCATCAGTAGGGGTTCAGCCTCCCCTAATGATGTTTAAAAAAAAACAAGATAATGGTCTCATGCTAATAAGATCCTCCTCCCAAGTATATGTGCCCACTTCCCTTGTACCTGGCTATGGTCACCTCACTAATTTCAAACCATGGAATGTAAGCAGGATGTGTGCAACTTCTGGGCCATTTAAAACACTACGAGCTATTTATTCAGTACTTAGTTTCCTGTACCACCTCCATCCACCACAGCTTGGAACATTGAGGCTATAGTAAGTCAGCTTCAACCATGCAGGTAAAGACAACGACCTAAGGAATGGTGGATCAATAAGGAAGGAACTTAAATCTCTGACTGACCTTGTAGAGCAGAGCTGCCCAGCTCAACTAAACCAGCCATACTAATTAATAGGTGAAAAGAAACACAAGTCTTCCTTATTTAAGCCACTGGGAGCTAGTAACCTCAGCTCAACATTTACTCTAATTCACACAGCTAGTTATCAGTCATACATATTCTCTGTTAGGCTTGGGAGTTCTTACATATGCTCCCTTTTTTTGTTTTGTTTTTTCTTGCTCTAAAGGAAACAGACACACTTACTCCACAGCTTTCTTGTAGATTTCGATGGCCTTGTCCAAGTGTCCCGCCAGCAAGTGAATTTTCCCCAGCATTATGTAAGTCAGATCATGCCTGTTAAGATGTAGGGCATGGTGCAACTGGTCTTGTGCCTAACAAGATTAATGAGGTAAAGAGAACAAAATCATTACCATGAAAGGGTTTTGTATGGCTAAGGTAAAAATAGAGCTCCTGCTGTACTAATGTAGGAACATCCCATTTCAGCAAATAGCCCAAAAAAACAACATATTCCAAAACTGTACTTGTTGACAGGACAGCTAGAAACATAAAGTATCTGCCTGTGGAGCCACTTGGAAGAGTTTATACAAGATGACTAACCTTTTGAGTGTTTTCTGCTTCTTGATAATCATACCTATGACTCATACTTTGCAAGGTAAAAGGAACATTATAGTAGAGTATACTGCACTGCCCAGCTGCACCAGTGACCAACTGCACCACCTTTCCCAGGGTGGAACTCATTTTCCTCACCAATATTTTGATAAATGAATGAACGAGTTGTTCTCAGGAAAAAGCTTATATCCTTCCTAGTAGGTGGTCAAAAGGGCTTTTTTTAGTCATTCACTGACTCAGCAAGTATTTATATAAATGTCAAGTATTTTTTTTTAATATATCTTTATTGATTTCAGAGAGAGGAAAGGAGAGGGAGAGATAGAAACATCAATGATGAGAGAGTCATTTATCGGCTGCCTCCTGCACATCCCCCACTGGGGATCGAGTCCGAAACCCAGGCATGTGCCCTGACAGGAAATTGAACCCTGATTGCCTGGATCCTAGGTCAACACTCAACTGCTGAGCCACGCCTGTCCAAGATAAATGTCAAATATTTTGTTTGCTCTGTCATCTTTACAGTAAAATCTAAATACAATCTCCTTCTCCTTTACAGATCTGACCAAAGACCAATTCTACCTCTCCCTTGGCTCAGAATAATGCTATTAATAGAAATGTACTTGCTTGGAATATCCTCTGAAGAGAAAAATCTCCTAATGACATATATAACACTGTAGATCTGCCCAGAACACCTAAGGGACACATTAAATATATTTTTTTGTTTATATATATTAGTTATTTATTATATATTTCACAGGAGTAAAAGTTACTTTCACACCTCAACTGCTGCTGTACAGATTTTTTCCCATACCCCTAGGGATAGATTAAACATTGTCAAATGGATATCAACCAACTCAGATTCTCAGTCCTGTTGGCACTAGAGAAAGGAGAATAAAACTTCATAATCACTAAGTAGAAGCTTTATGAAGGAAACTATGCAATCCACTATCATTAACTTTCAGAGCTCTCAATAATTTAGTCTATCCCTCAATTAAAATATAGACATTTTTTTCTTGTATCTGAGGACCAAGGTAAGCTCAAATGTTTTATCTGATATAAGGGGCTTAGAGTCCGCAGCTTAATCACAATGAAATATAAATTCTCACATGGAAAATAACCTTAAAAACTGAAACTCTCAGAAGTCAGATCCACTTGTAACTTATAATTCAACTTCAATGACTTTAAAAACTAAAATCAGTTGCTATCAGAGCATAAGAGAGCTCCCATGGTCATGATTACACTTTTAAGACATAAGGGTCCACACTTTTTGATATCTAAGTTTTCTTGAACACTTGTTTCTATACTAGAAAATTAAACTGGGGTAGAAAAAAAGAAGAGAGAGAAAAGCAATTAGATTATCATTCCCTCATAATAGTTCTAGAATTTTTTCATTTTCTTGTTAAAAGCAGGGAAAAAAGATGGATAATGACAAATGAGAAAATGGGGATAAGAGTATATGGCAGTTTCAATTTTTACTTCCAAAAATCTCTGCAAGCACTAGGAATAATACAAAATGAGCAATGGCACCTCTGTAATAAGTGTACCCTCAGTGAAATCACCAGCCAACTGTTCAACTGCCACCACTATTTCTATAAATTACCTTGCTGAACTGTTTCAGATAAATGTAGCAAACTCCTAGGTTATGATAGATCTCCTAGACACAAAAGAAAGGAAACCAGCTTAGGTGTAAATTCCACAGTATGTATTAAACAACAGACATCTAGAGATTGTTATTGTTCCGCAAAGTTTAAACTTTAAAATATGCATTACAGTCAGTTTTTGACTAGATTTCATACTCAAATATATTTAATTATAAAAAATGGGTTCCTTAATATAAAAATGCCCCACAGGTTATAAGAGATAAAAGCAGGACAAACAGGAGATCACTCCCTTTGTGCTCTCTCCTCAGAAGAGCCTACCCATAGTTCCTGCCCCACCCTAAGGAGATATGTATACATATATTCGTTAATCAGATTCCTTTTCCTAGGAATCTAGGAATTCACTAGGTGATGTGGATTTGGGAACTGACGGCGCCATCTGGAGAGCACTTTAATGGAATATAGGTATTTGGAGTCAGTCTGCAAATACAGCAGAGGTCAGCAAACTAAGGCCCATGGACCAAATCCATCTGCCTTTTTTTGTAAATAAAGTTTTATTAGTATTGTCTATGGTTCTTTCACACTAGAACCTCAGAGTTCAGTAGTAGCAACAGAGACTATATGAAGCAACAGAGCTTAAAATATTTACTAGTTGGCCCTTTACAAAAAAGTTTGCCAACTGCCGATCTACAAAAAAAAGTGAAACAGAAATTCAGAATAGCTACTTTTGTTGCTGACAGCTTTCCAGTTCTAGTTCACTGCAAGACCAACTTGTATTTCCTGACCTTGAGTTCTATAGAATCTCTTGAATTCCCTTTATTAAATCTCCCTTTATTTAAGGGAGCTTTAGAGAAAGGAGAGTGCTTCTAGAGAAGAAAGTGATGTTATCAATAGGAATCAGATTAATAGCAAACTGCTCAGCAGCAACACTCCCTGCTAGAAAACCATGCAGCAATGTCTGCTAAGTTATGTGGAAACATGGTTTTTGATCGTATACCTAGCTGAATTATCAATCTAGTGCGAGGACAAAGGCATTTTTAGCATGTAAGAATTCAGGAATAACAACAAAAGACCACCATATGATAACTAGAACAATTAGCATGTTACTAATAACAAAGACTTAAAGTTCCTACTTACCCAGTCTTTCTGGTTAAGTTTAGCTGCTTCATTATATATTTCAGTGGCAGCTTTATGTTTTCCCAGAAGAAATCTGTGGAAGAAATACATTTTCCAAAATTATTAACTCACACCTTTTATAAGACTAACCCCACTAGTCCCACTTTTGACTCATATTCCATCCAGCTGAGAATTCTGGAAGCCTTTGCCACATGAGCTGGCTATGCTAGTTTGGCCAGTGAGGCTATTGTACACCAAAAGCAGAAGCTCTCTTGTAGGGGCTGCATTGGTAACAATGGTTCCAGGGCCTTGGTCCCATTCTACACCAACTTTAGTGAGTCTTCTGTAATTTATTTTCCATAGTTTACAAATATAGACCAAAAAAGAAACCAACTAAGTAATATACCATGTTAAGCAAGAGCTGCCATCATTTATCACCATCATCTATTAGGGTCATGCTCTTCCCTCCCAAGCCTAAGTCTCTTTCCTTGATATTGGATCATGGTTCTGGAGAAAACAGGGGAAAGCCAGGCTCTAAGCAAAGACAGTGCAGGTATAAATCACAATGTAGGTAAGAAAGTAGGGATGGGAGCCCCACGGAACACTTTACTACTGCAACCCTGTCCTGGAGTAGTAAAGCTATTAGTGTACCTGACAGCTTAAAAGGACTTTAGAGGTTGCTTGCATTCAGGAATCTTCAGGGCATCCCCTCAATAAGCACTTAATAAAAACCTACGGTGTGTCAAAAATTATGCTAAGTGTTAGATGAGAAAAATTCCTTGGGTTTCCAATAAGATTAGGGGACTGAGGACACAAAATGCCAGTATTTAGCACTGGCTGGTTTGGTTCAGTGGTTGGAGAGTCAGCCCGTGGACTAAAGGGTCCTGCGTTTTATTTCAGCCACGGGTACACACCTCGGTTTCAGGCTTGATCCCTAGCCCAGTCAGGGCATGTGCAGGAGGCAACCAATTGATGTGTCTCTCTCACATCAATGTTTCTCTCTCTCTCCCCGTCTTCTACTCTCTCTGAAAAGCAACGGAAAAAATATCCTCAGGTGAGGATTAAAAAAAAAAGAAGTCAGTATTTATATGATAACCACTATCAGTGTTCCCCTGCCAAACTAGAATACAGTGTTTGAACTACTGAGTTCCTTTATACAAATTATCTCATTTTGTGAAATTTCAAAGTTAATCTACACTCTTCAAAGTGAATCCCACTATACCTATTAAGCAACTCTCCTATATATCAAGCTGATCAGGCTGCCAGAAGCAGCCTCTGCCTGAGAATGCTCATTACAAATCATTTTCTGTGAGTGCCCAGGGCCTCCAGAATACCAGTACTCACAAAGATCTGGCCACCTGCTTGAGATTATCAGCACACTGAGGGCTGAGAACAGCACATGTCTGAAAGAGTTCTAGGGATTCTTGGATATTTCCTTCCAGGCGAAATATCAGTGCTGCCAAGAAACAGATAACAAAGAAAACAAAGTCATGTTCTGGGAAGAATGGAGCCTCAGAATATCAGAAATATTGGAGAAGCAGGAGGCAGAAAATCATATCAAAGAAGTTCCTTGGATTATTGTATCTTTAATACAATCAGATATAACTTCAGATGGGTTGAAACAAATAACAAAGTTGCTGACACACTAAAACCTTTCTCTTTTTTTGAGACATGAATGTCTTATTGTAAGAAATACCTTTACTTTGACTTGGTTAACAAAGGAGCTTTCAGTATGATGAGTTCTTCACCTTCCTTTTATTAAGGGAATAAAATACGTTCATGCTTAAAAGAGGGGAAAAATAGGGGGGAGAAGACATTTAAATATTTTTGGCAATAAGATTATTTTTCAGAGACTGAAGGGGAAGGAGGAATATATCCCCTTCAAGCCTGTTACTCAACAACATCGGCAAATCTTCCAGTTCAGCGATGGCTAAAAGGTGAGCATTGGCTTATCTTTCCTAGTACTGATAGTGTTTATAACCTGACCAACTTCACAGGCATTGTTAGGCTTGGCAAACAATAGTTTTCCATAGTATTCTAGTGGCCCACTGCTTGTGTTCCCCTTCTCAGGAGCAAGGCAGCCAGTAGAGACCTCCTCTGAGGTCCTTTCAGGCTCTTCATAGCCTTCAGTCACCTCTTGAATCTCAATTTTCCTTCTCTCCTTTTCTTCGCTGAACAATGCCATACTATCCTTAATATTAAGGAATCTGGTTACCAGTTCCACCCTTGCCTCAACAATACTTGAGTCTAGTAGGAGAACTTTATTGAGATCATTTAAACTTTTCTGATAATTCTTGAATCCTTTATGAGGAAGAGCAGGTCTACAGCACACTTTCCAATTCCCATTATCTGAAGCACCTGATCTCAATCCTGCTTTGCCTCTTCAAACTGGCACAGCTTGAAGTAACAACATTCCTTATTGTTAATCTTTAAGCATTCACATTATTTACTAAGGGCATCTTTATAGTTTTTGTCCTTTAGACATTGTTCTTTAAGAATTTTAAACATTTTTTTTATTTGTGATGCCCAGCTGGTGATGGCTGCAGGAATCTCCCACCTGATCTGGGGGCATCTCTACCTCAGGCCACCAAGCTCACAACTGCACAGAAGTGGGCACTGAAGGAATGGGTGACAGCTTCTCCAGCCAGCTTGGTGCATCCAGATCCATTAAAATTCTTGTTCTTCTGTTAACACTGTCATTTGCTATCTGGATTCCACTATTTGCAAAACACTGTTTTGTAATCCACATAAGCTTTCTGATACTGCTCTAAAGTTTCATAGGCCATTGCTCAGTTGAAAAAGAGGTTTGATTGAGAATAAAATTCCAATCCCTGTTACAATCTTGAATGCAGTCACTGCATTTTCCTTCCTTTAGGTAACATGCATCTGTATTTGAATATAAGATACTTAGATCTTCACTTCCACTTCCTACAGACTCCAGCTGCACCTCTGCAAACT
The DNA here is from genome assembly GCF_054644295.1 of Miniopterus natalensis. Taxonomy (NCBI): domain Eukaryota; kingdom Metazoa; phylum Chordata; class Mammalia; order Chiroptera; family Miniopteridae; genus Miniopterus; species Miniopterus natalensis. The sequence continues at coordinate 99,493,673 of NC_142081.1, forward strand.
GCCCATTTTCAAACAGCTCTGCGGCAGCGGGCTGTGGACAGAAGTTGGGGAGGGGCAGCAAGAGGATGAGATACGGCCCTCTCCAGCTGCCTGCCACCTTCGCTTTTGCTTCTGTTGGCTGGGCGACCTCAGTGGGAAATGGATGCAGGAAGCGGGAATCAACAGTTTGGACGATCAGGAGAAAGGACCTTGGCACCATGGGGCGCCCAGAGCAGAGGTGCAGCCAGGCTAAAACCTTTTTTAATAAGGTGCCTCAAACTTACCTAACCCCTCCACTCCCAGCATCCACCCTACAGATAATTGGTGACTTGCAATTTACCCCACAAACTACATATAAACATTCTTAAGCTTCCCTATCAGATGCTCTATTTATCATGATAATTCGTAATTCAGTTTTCAGAGAGTCCCCCAAATGGGGCAAGCATAATCAATATCTCATGTCCAACAAGGAGATTCTGGCACAAAAATTCAGTAATATTCAGACTTGGTTATCAGTATAACAACCAATCAGGATCAATATTTTTTCCGAGGCCTACGTTTTCAGAAGAATTTCCATGCTTAAGTATTATGAGGCACTGAAAGTCTAGAACTTGTGACATTGGGAATAAAAGAACTTTTTTTTTGCCACAATGTCCTAGATGTGTCAGTATCTTACCAATTATGTCAGAAAATTATATACTAATCTGAAGACCACAAAATGCAGTGAATAGTCAACAAAACAATTCACTTATTCAAAAAGGTCAAAAAGAAAGTTCATGGAAAAACTAAGTATGCAACCTTTGGCACTAAAGAGTAAAATCTCAGGTAGTGGTTTCTATATTTGGTTTCTGACGAATTTCATTTATTCTCTGCTTTATCCTGTATATCTCTAGGTTTCTTCCCTTCATCCTGACTCACCTTACTAAAAATCCTCAAGTCTGTCCTCATCTCTTTTAGTCTGATTACAAGGAATCCTTTCAAAGCCACTTCTGGGCCTGAAACTACTGCAGAAGCCTAACATCCATTCTGAAAAACAGTAATCAGAAACTAGAAAAGGGCTGGAGGATGGCAGTAAATCTTTTTTAACAAAACCAGTCATTTCTGAGGTCAAATCTAGCACAAGAATTATGTTTTGATTTCTGGATATTACTGAATTTTTGTGGCACACTTACTTGAATTTAAGCATTTCATAGGTTGTTTGCTCTTTTTCCAGAACCTAGGCAAAGTATGCATTCCTCTAGCAAGAAGAGAAGAAATGTATATCTTACCTTGGACATAGATAGCATATTCACATAGCCCCTGGGTCTCCTGAAGCTGTTCTTTGATAACAGCCTGAAAGAGGATGAAAAATACTTCTGAGGAGTGGTTAAGTATCTTCTAATGTTTTTAAGAAAAGGCAGACATGCACAAGCAGATGTAACCCAGGATAATTACTAATAAAATAGTTCAGATTTTTAAAAAAATCAACTCTCTTGTTAGGACCATTTATTCTAGAATAGGGGTTGGCAAACTACAGCCCACAGGCCAAATCTAACCTGCATAGCCTATTTTTTAACAGCTCTCATAGTTTTAAAGAGTTATAAAAGAAAATAAGATAATATTAAGTTTATGAGAAGACTGTTTGTGGCCTGAAAAGCCTAAAATATTTACCATCTGCCCCTTACAGAAAAAGCTTGCCAATCCTACCTAGAATCTATCTAGTCAAGCTAAGAAAAATATGAAAAGATCTCTGATGAGCAAAATACAGGCTCCACCTTTCTACTATGATGGGCTAAGCCCTGGGTGCCACAGGAGCTCAGAGGCAAGCACCTGATTTTAACTTGGAGAGTCAGAGAAAGCTTTCCAGAGTAAACAGTTTCAAATCCAGTGTTGGCAGGGGGTGGAGAAGCTGAGATGGCCAGGAAAGTCAGAAAGACTTCAAATGCCATGCTAAAAGGGCTGAGCTCTGGCCAGTTGCTCAGTGGTTAGAGAATCAGCCAGTGGACTGAAGGGTTCTGGGTTCCATTCCGGTCTAGGGCACATACCTCAGTTGCAGGCTCGATTCCCAGCCCCAATCAGGGAGTGTACAGGAAGCAACCAATCAATGTCTCTCTCTCACATGGATGTCTCTCTCCCTCTCTCTCTCTCCCCTCCCACCCCCACCTTCCACTCTCTCTGAAAAGTAGTGGAAAAAATATCCTCAAGTGAGGATAAAAAAAAAAAATTTTTTTAAGGCTGAGAACAATGGGAAAATTTGAAAAGCTTTAAGCAGTAAGTAATTTGATTCTATTTGCTCTGTAAAAAAATTTTTTTTGCGCATTATTGAAAATAGATGGAAAGGGGGGCAAGATTAGAGGCAAGGTTGGTATAAGAACTCTTATGTTAATTTAAATTAAAATGAAGGGGATTAACTAAGGCAAAGAGAAGATTAAAAAGCAGACAATTTCAAGAAGCAGTAGGAGAAGGATCTCCTGAATTTGATGATTATCTATATTATATTAAGGAAAGTGGGTCAGGGTATTCTGACATAAACAGCTGCGTGAATGATGGTACCTATCCTTGATATAGGGAACACAAGAAGGAATAGGTTGGAAGGAAGCAAATAAATTCAGCTACAGAAAAGATGAATTTGAAATGCCTATTAAGTATTTAGTGGGTATAACACTGGTCTGGAGATCAGGAGGAAGTGTGTGGAATGAGCAGAGAAACGAGTAAAGGACAGGACCTAGGAACAACCCCAATTCTTAAGAAATAAGCAGAGCCCAACCGGGCATGGCTCAGCGGCTGAGTGTCGGCCTAGGATCCAGGAGATCGTTCGATTGCCGGTCAGGACACGTGCCCGGGTGGCGGGCTCGATCCCCAGTCGGGGGCGTGCAGGAGACAGCCGATCAATGACTCTCTCATCATTGATGTTTCTATCTCTCTCCCTCTCCCTTCCTCTCTCTGAAATCAATAAAGAGATATTAAAATATATATACATATATATATATATTTTTTTTTTTTAAATAATAAGCCGATAAAGAGAAGCCAAAGAAAGGAAACAGAGAAAGTGGTCAAAAAAGAAAAACAAAGAGAAAATAATACCAAAGAAGGAAAGAAAGAAACCTCTCAAGATTCAGGCTGGTACTAAACATTGCTATGCCCGTGCAATGCCATAGGTATAAATACCAAGGCATAAATTAAAAACCACAACCTTAAAAACATTACAAATCTCTGAATGCCAACAAAGACAATACCAAGGACGTATTTTTCATGTTAGTACTACTGTCTGCCAGCAAGTATGTAACATATAGCATGTTATAAAGATACACACAGTTTAGAGGAAAAGAAATACAGATGGTTTTTAAATATACAGACGATGATCAAGCTCACCAGAATAAGAGAGCTGTAAAATAAAGCTAAATAAAATACCATTTTTCACCTACCCAGAGTTCAAAAAGTGAAATACTATGCTGTGTTCAACATCTGCCCTCCACTGTGAAATCAACAAGTCCCAAAGAATAACTGCCCCTTCAGCCTGGTCTTGAAATGAGAAGACATGTGAACCTGACCCATAACTTGTAGTCAAACCCAGTCAACCTACAGACAATATGAAGGCAATGAGCAATAAATAAATGTCTGTTGTTGGAGGCCACTGAAATTGAGGTTGTTTGTTAAGCAGCATTATCATAGCAAAAGCTAACAAATATACCAAATGTGGGGAAACAGTAAATTATACATTATTAAGTGGGATAGAAACTGCGACAAACTATGTGACAGGCACACTTAGTTGCCTAACCAAAGTCCACCTATCATTGCAATCTCTCACCTTGCATGCTTCATAATCCTTCCGGATATAGTAGAGATGTATCAACCAGTTCTGCTTCTCCAAAATAGGAAACTCTGGATCTGGGCAGTATATTTTGACAAAACAAACAACACAACCATTGTTAGGTTTTCTCCTTTATCACTGTCCTTACATCTAAACTAACCACAAGCATTTTGCAATATCACATTAAATTCTTCATGCTGCTGATCATAAGGATACAATGCATCAAAAATGTATAGACAGGCTATTAAACTAAGAGATACAAGTCCTACTAGTACACATTAAATATATGTTTCCTTCACTTTTTGTAACTTACAATGTTAGTTTTTCAAATAAGTTGGCCTGAAAAAAAATAAAATTATTCTTTGTCTCTTTTCTCGTACTCTTCCTAGATATAGAAGGTAAATAAGACTTTCTAAAGAATATTTCAGGAATGTTATTCATTATATATTAGAATCTTACAAAAAAAAGATGAGTCGTTTTTTATGTTCCCTGGGTGAAAAATGGAGAAAAAATGTTCAATTTGTAAGGTAGCTCAAGGACCCAGAAGCTCATGAAATGGGAGCCTTTGGGATTAGAAGAAGGGAAAGCATCATTAAATCCAAGTGCTTAAAGGTCACTTCACATTCTTGGAGATACTGTCTGCCTAAAAGCTACAAGAACTTTAGCTTAATCAAAGACTTTATAAATCATTTCACTGCCCCATAATTGTCCAATTACTAACCCTGTGATCTTCAGAAATTTACTGTTTCCTCGTCTATCAAATAAACTCATTCATTCGTCAAATATTCACTGAGTATCTACCATATGCCAAGCACTGTTCTAGGCACTGGGGATACACAAATGTACAAAACTGACCCCACTGCTTTCAGGGACATTATAATTGGTTGGAGGAGAGGGGGGAGTAGGTAAGTCAAACAGTGCTAACAGAAAAAATAGATGATGATAAAATAAGTTCTATACAGGGGATCCAAGATGGTGGTAGAGTAGGTGGAAGTTACACTCACCTCTTCCCAGGACCAAAACAGAATTACAACTAAATCATAGAAAAATCAACCTGAATAACCAACTGAAGACTAGCTGAACAGAAGTATTATAGGAGTGAGGGGGTCTCAACCCATGGCAAGCCCCCCAGCCCAGAGGATCAGAGCCAGGAAGTAGAACCCACGTAACATCTGCTGTGAAAATCAGTGGGGATTCTATCCTCCTGGGAGAGACAGGAGTCTGCTAGAAACCCAGGCACCCACTTGAAGGGACAGCACACAAAACCATGTTCACGGATACTCATCCTGAGCTCTGGTGGAAGGAAGGCAGCTCAGAGCAGACTGGAGTCATACAGGGAGAAATTAGGTTGTATGGCTTTGGGGAGAAGGCTAGAGGGACAGCTGCCATTGTCCCTGAGCTGAGTGCCTCTCCCACACCACCCACAGATGCTATCTTTCCTAGGTCAAACACTCTCCTCCATACAACGTCGACCTAGGGATATCTACTAGTGCCACCCTCCAGACACCCTATGACCCAGCGCTGCCAAACTCAAACCCTGATGAGGAATTAGCTAGCTACGGGCTGCCTGGGCCCGCTGCAACCTTTCTTGGAAGGTCCTCAAGAAGATACAAGCCAACTCAAGGGATGTCAGAGACACACAGGGACAGATTGAGTTGTATGGCCCTGGGGCAAGGGCCATTTTTCCCTGCAGGCCCAATCAGCACCACTGTACTCAGGCAGAGCCCTCCCTCCACATGGCCAAATTTTAATCTATTTTAGCCTGATGAACTCTACTGGCCTCACCCTGATGATTCCCTGAGACCTCACCCCATCACAAAGATTCACAGGCCCCAGGCGGATGGCAGTTGTTCTTGGTGATCCCTGAGACATTTGCTGAGTGGCCACAGGCCCAGCCCTGGTGCTGAGTTTGAATCTGTATAAACCTGGTAAACATCACTCTCCCCTACCTGGTTACTCACTGAAAACCTACCTCATATAACTTGTGTACTGCCATAGGCTCTTTCAATGACTGAGCCTAACAGGCAGCCAGCAGGCAGAGGCAGATCTCAGAGTAGCTTGGGCCTTTTGCTGACCTGCCCTAGGCTCAATGAGGTTGAAACCAGTCTTGGTACACAGTTTGGCCCATACCATGCACACTCAGCCCAGCAGAGGCAGCCACCAACCATGGATCACTTTGTATCTCTTAAGAGGTAGCCGAGGGCTGGTCACAGGCAGCATCAGACACTGACCTGCACCAGGTTCCCTTCCAAGAGGCCCCAGAACCAACACAACCAGTGGCAGGCTTCAGATCACATCAGAGCATGACCATATTAGCCCCATAAGCAGCACACCAAAAAGGAGATCTTGGTAGGAACCAGAATCTGCTAGAGCAAATTGCCCCTTGTAAGGTCAGCCTCAACACAGCAGCTCATACACTATACTGGGGGTCAGTCCTCACAGTCAGCCAGCCTAAGTCAACCCCACCCATGGACAGGCCAACGGAAATCAAGACCCAACTACAATAGGAGCACTCACATAACCCACACAAAAAATATTCCTAGGGTACCCAGCTCAGGTAATAGGGAGACTGTGCCACTGCATCCCAAAGAACACCTACTACTTAAGGCCACCCTACCAAGACTGGGAAACATAGAAAAGCTATCTAATACACAGAAACAAACACAGAGAGGCAGTCAAAATGGAGACATAAAGAAACATGCCCCAAAAGGAATAACAGGAGAAATCTCCAGAAAAACAATTAAATGAAATGAAGGCAAGCAATCTATCAGACAGAGTTCAAAACAATGTTTATAAGGATGTTCAAGAAACTTAGTGAGGACTTCAACATCATAAAAAAGGACATAGAAACTATTAAAAAAAAAAGTCAGAAAAGAAGAATACAATATCTAAAATGAAGAATACATGCGAAGGAATCAAGAGCAGACTAGATAAAGCAGAGGACTGAATCAGTGATTTAGAAAACAAGGTAGCAGAAAACACTCCATCAGAGCTGGGGAAAAAAAAAAGAACTTTTAGGGTATACACCTGAAACTAGTATAACATTGTATGTCAACTGCAATTCAAAGATTAAAAAATGATTTAAAAAGAACAACAATAATAAAACTGGAGAACTCACACTATGTGATCTCAAAACTTACAAAGCTACAGCAATCAAAACAGTGTGGAACTGGCTTAAAGAAGGCCATAAACTAATGAAATAGAATAGAGAGCCTGGAAATAACTTCTCACACAATTTTTGACAAGGGTGCTGTGGAGGAGAGCCTGTTCCATAACGTGGCCACTGTCTGTTCTGCAAGCTGACCTCAGACCAGAATAGAGGTTGCTTTCTGCAAATATCTGAAACTGTCTGATCATAATTCATATTCATTCCAACATAAATTAGCACTCCCTCCTTATCTCCTGCCACATGCTGGTTTCTGGAACAGATTGTTGTCCTGACCTGGTCAACCATGTAAAGTATTTTCCCATATCTGGTAGCATTCACATAGTAGTACTGGTAACTATTTCCCACCTTTACCCTATATAATTCTTTGGCACCTGCTAAGCACCTAGAGAAATATCTCCTTCATTTGCAGCCACCCAAGATGCACTTTGTATGTAAGTTTCCCTTAATAAACTCTATTAGTTCCCGGAAAAGAAAATTATTAAAAATGAGAATACTTTAAAGGACCGCTGGGAAAATATCAAGCATAACAACATCCCCATCACAGGGGTACCAAAAGGAGAAGAGAGAGAGAGCAAGGGATTGAGAACCTATTTGAAGAAATAATGACTGAAAACTCCCCTAACCTGGTGAAGGAAAAAAAAAACACAGGTCCAGGAAGCACAAAGAGTCCCAAACAAAATGAACACAAAGAGGCCCACACCAAGACACATCATAATAAAACTAGCAAAGGTTAATCAGTAGATAAGTGGATAAAAAAGCTGTGGTACATTTATACCATGGAATACTATGCAGCTATAAAAAAGAAGGATCTTTTACCCTTTGAGACAGCGTGGAGGGACCTAGAGAGTATTATGCTAAGCGAAATCAGCCAGTCAGAGAAAGACAAGTACCACATGATCTCACTCATATGTGGAATCTAATGAACAAAATAAACTGATGAACAAAATAGATATAGAGATACAGAAGCATGGAACAGACTGACGAATCTCAGAGGGAAAGCAGAGATGGGGGTTGGAGATTAACCAAAGAACTTATATGCATAACCCATGAACACAGGCAATAGTGTAGTGAAGGCCTGAGGTGGAGGGGGACAATGGGGGGAAAAGGGGACATCTGTAACACTTTCAACAATAAAGATAAAATTTTTAAAGTGTAAAACCAATTGCAAAAGTTAAAGACAACAAATCTTAAAAGCAGAAAGGGAAAGACAGTTACCTACAAGAAAGCTCCCATAAGACTGCCAGTTGATTTCTCAACAGAAACATTTCAGGCCAGAAGGAATTGGCACAAAATATTCAAAGTGATGAAAAGCAAGGACCTACAACCAAGACTGCTCTAACCAGCAAGGCTATCATTTAAAATTGAAGGAGAAATAAAAGGCTTCCTACACAAGAAAAAGCTAAAGTAGTTTATCACCACGGAGCCAGTATAGCAAGAAATGTTAAAGAGACTTCTTTAAAAAGAAGAAAAAAAAGGAATATAAATATGTATAATAAAATGGCAATAAATATGTACTTATCAATAATCACTTTAAATATAAATGGATTATATACTCCAATCAAAAGACATAGGGTAGCTGAATGGATAAGAAAACAAGACAGACAGATAGACAGACATATATATATATATGCTGTCTACAAGAGACCCACTTGAGATCGAAAGCCACATACAGACTGCAAGTAAAGAGCTAGAAAAAGATATTTCATGCAAATGCAAATGAAAAAACAACAACTGGGGTAACAATATTTATATCAGACAAAACAGATTTTAAAACAAATACTATAATAAGAGACAAGGACATTACATAATGATAAAGGGATCAATCCAATGAAAGGATATAACCCTTGTAAACATTTACGTACACAACACAGGTACACCTAAATATATAAAGCAAATCCTGATGGACATAAAAGGAGAGATAATCAGTAATACAGTCATAGTAGGGGATTTTAACACACCATTGACATCAGTGGATAGATTTTTAGACAGAAAATCAATGAGGAAATAGCAGCCTTAAAGGACATACTACACCAGATGCATTTAGTTGATTTTTTCAGATCATTTCACCCCAAAGCAGCAGAATATGTATTCTTTTCAAGTGCACATTGAACATTTTCCAGCACAGACCACATATACCACAAAACAAGTCTTAACAAATTTAAGAATAAAATCATATCAAGCATCTCCTCCAACTACAACAGTATGAAACTAGAAATCAATTACAAGAAAAAACTTAAAAAACACACAAACACATGGAGGCTAAATAACATCTTACTAAACAATGAATGGGTTAACAATGAGATAAAGGAAGAAATGAGAAGTTACCTTGAGACAAATAAAAACAAAATTTAAAAATGTGTCCCATAGTTTCTGGTGAGCGCACATACCCAAGTTGTGGGTTCTATCCCTGGTCAGGGCTCAGAAAGCAACTGATTAATGTTTCTCTCTCACATCAATATTTCTCTTGCTCTCTCTCTCCCTCTCCCTTCTTTTCTCTTAAAAAAAAAAAAAAATTAAAAAAAAAACTTAACAAAATACAAACAAACCAAATCGAGCAATACATTAAAAAGATCACACACCATAATCAAGTGGGATTCACTCCTAAGATGAAAGGTTGGTAAAATATTAGCAAATCAATTAATGCGATACACCACATAAACAAAAGAAAGGATAAAAATCACATTATTATTATATCAACAGATGCAGAAAAAACATTTTACAAAATATAGCACCCATCTATGATCAAAACTCTCAGCAAAGTGGGAATCGAGGGAACATGCCTCAACATAATAAAGCCCATATATAACAAACCCACAACTAACAGCATACTCAACGAAGGAAAACTTAAGATCAGAACAAGACAGAGATGTCCACTTTCACCACACTTATTCAACACAGCCCTGGGAGCCCTAGCCACAGCAATCAAACAAGTAGAAATAAAAGGCATCCAAATTGGTAAGAAAGAAGTAAAACTATCATTATTCAGAGATGACATGATACTGTATAAAGAGGACCCTAAAGATTCCACCAAAAAGTACTAGAACTGATCAAAGAAATCAGTAAGATACAAAACAAATATCCAAAAATTGGTTGCAGTTTTATATACCAATAATGAACTATCAGAAAGGGAAACTAAGAAAACAATTCCATTTCCAACTGCATCAAAACAATATGCCTAGGAATAAATTTAAAGGTGAAAGACTTATACTCAGAAAATTATAGCACACTGAAGAAGAAAAAAACTGAAGAAGATACAAATAAATGGAAGCATATACCATGCTCCCGGATCGGAAGAATTAACATCATTAATATGTCCATCCTGCCCGGCTGGGCGTGGCTCAGCAGTTGAGCATTGACCTATGATCCAGGCGATCGGGGTTCGATTCCCGGTCGGGGCACATGCCCGAGTTGTGGGCTGCAGCCAATCAATGACCCTCTCATCATTGATGTTTCTCTCTCTCTCTCCCCCTCTCCTTTCCTCTCTGTGAAATCAATAAAAATATATTTAAAAAAAAATATATATATATATATATATATATATCTCCATCCTACCCAAAGCAATCTATAAATTCAACACAATTCCTATCAAAATACTAATGGCGTTTTTCACAGAACTAGAACAAATAATCCATATATTTATATGGAACTCAAAAGGACCCTAAATAGCCACAGCAATCTTGAGAAAGAAGAATAAAGTTGGAGGTATTGTGCTACCTGATACAAACTACTACAAGGTTATAGTAACCAAAACAGCATGGTACTGGCATAAAAAGGCACATAAGTCAATGGAACAGATTAGAAAACTCAGAAATAAACCCATGCCTATGTGGTCAATTAATATATAAGAAAGGAGGCAAGAGCATACAATGCTGGGAATGGGGGTAATAACAGTCTATTTAATAAATGGTGCTGGGAAAATTGGACAGATATGTGCAAAAAAATGAAACTAGATCACTTTCTTACACCACATAAGAATAAACTCAAAATGGATTAAAGGCTTAAATGTAAGACTCAAAATCATAAAACTCCTAGAAGAAAACACAGGAAGCAAAATATCTAACATTTCTCTTAGCAATCTTTTTTTTCTGGCACATCTCCTTGATCAGGGGAAACAAAAGGAAAAATAGACAAATGGGACTACATCAAAATACAAGGTTTTGCAAAGGAAACCATCAACAAAACAAAAAGACAACCTATTAAATGGGAGAACATATTCACCAATAGTACATCTGATAAGCGGTTAATATCCAAAATTTATAAAGAACTCATACTACTCAATACCCAGTTAAAAATAGGCAGATGACCTGAATAGACACTTCTCCAATGAGGACATACAGATGGCCAATAGACATATGAAAAGATGCTCAAAGTCACTAATCATCAGAGAGATGCAAATTAAAACCACAATGAGGTATCACTTCACACCTGAAAGAATGTCTACCATCAACAAATCAGTGAACGACAAGTGCTGGCAAGGATGTGGAGAAAAGGGAACCCTAGTACACTGTTGGTGGGAATGCAGACTGGTGCAGCCACTATGGAGAGCAGTATGGAGTTTCCTCAAAAAATTAAAAATGGAATTGCCATTTGACCCAGTGATCCCACCCTAGGAATATATTCTAAGAAACCCAAAACACCAATCTGAAAGAATTTATACACTCCTATGTTCACAGCAGCACAATTTACAATAGCTAAGATCTGGGATATTAAAAAAAAATACTCCAAGGTTAGGGAAGATGGCGGCCCTGTGAGAAGCAGCAGAGCGCCCGCACTCCCAGCCACGGACTCGACTTACTCCTAAAATCCTACGTAACCAGCTTGAAAAAAACAGAGAAACCTGAGAGGAGGGAGTGCGAGTGGGGAGCACTGAAGACACATCATGGAGTCCGGTAAGAGAGGGCAGCGTAGGAAGGGGGAGGCCCCCTGAAACCTGTGCTGGGCTCCGAGCCCGGAGGCCTGGAGGCTGCAAAGCTCCCTCCCCTTGGGAGTGTGGACGGCATCCAAAAGCGGGGATCCCACACCAAGAGCGACAAGAGGGAAAGCAGCGCCCCGCGCACAGGGCAGAGGGACCCAGCGGAGCGGTGAGTCCCTGAGGGAACGGCACCTTCCTAGGAAACAAAGCCTCTAGTGGCGGCTGCGACTGGCCTCTGGTGCTCAGGGTGGTGACCATAGGGAAGTCTGTCCCAAAGTCTGTGGCACCCAAGTGGTAAGAGACCAGAGGACTGCGCTGAGCAGCCGCACACAGGGACCCTCTGCCTCCTTGTGGGGCACTGTGTTGAGCCCCAGAAAGTGCTGAATCTGCGTGGTGCGGGGGAGGGAAGGAGCTCTCCTGGCCCTGAGCTCCCAGTGCTGAGACGCTGGGATCTGCCACCAGCCCTGAGGGTGTCCTGACGCCCTGAGCTCCCAGTGCCGAGAGGCTGGGATCTGTGACCAGCCCTGAGGGGTGCCGTGGTGGCGCGTGAAGCCCCTCCAGCTTGCTGAGACCAGCGGTGCGGGGAACTGCGTGGAGCTGACTTTGGGTCCCCTCCTGCTGGGTGCATTGGTGCGCGGGCAGCTGGACCTTGCAGGGCGGACTCTCTGCCTGTGTGTTGCTTTGTGCATTTGTGAGTCTGATCCCGGAACTGGCTCCCACCTTCCCAGAGTGCATTGAGCGCAGACAGACCAGCACAGGCTGCGATTGGGGTCTGCCCAGTAGATGGTCTGAGGGGCGGGCCTGGTGCGACCAGCCAACCAGAGCTGAGCAGGGAGGAGTGGAGCCTGCAGTCTCTCCTACAGCTAGGAGCACCGCCCCCAACAGGAAAGGGAGGGGTCCCACACACTGAAGCCCCAGACACACCCGCAGGGCATAGTCCTGAGAGGGAAGGGAGAGCAGCTCATAGGAGGGCTTTACAAGAATAAGACTCTCAGGGACTGTTGTTTGGGAACTGGAGGAAATACTGAAAACCCCTGGTGGGGGCTGGGCAGGCAAAGGGCTCACCAGAATGTGTCTTTAATCAAACCCACTGAGCCCAGGCTGCTGAAACGGCCCATATAGAAAAGGCAACAGGCTGAAATCAATCTGAAACTGCAGAAGGACAGAGCCTGGGGAACTAGAATCAGAGGACAGAGTAGGGACTGAGGAGCTGGCGGTGGAGCAGAGACTAATTCCCGCAGAGTGAGCACCTGACAGCGACACCTCTAAGGGGAGTGACACCCTGGGCTACACTAGCCACCCTGCACCCTAAAGACTACAGAAGACTCTGGAGTAACTACAAGGTTGCAAAATAGTTGACAAGAGAAGGTAGTCCACGGAAAGCCTCAGATCAACCATTTACCTAAGGACACCACAGTCAAACCTAGACGTTCCTCACATTGGCTGATACACAAGCACCTTCCAGGAGAACAGATATCAGCACACAAAACAGTGAGCCGCAGACAACATAAGTTGCCCAGAAAAACCTCACCTGATTGACTACCTTTTTTTCTGCTGTTTTTTTGTTTGGTTTGGTTTGGGTTTTTTGTTTGTTTTTTATTTTTCCCCTTTTTTCCTTAGGAAGAAGAGAAAGGGGAGAAAATTTGTTTTTTCTTCTTTTTTAAATTTTATAATTTTTTTAACTAAATTTTTTTTTCCTCCTTTTTATAAAAGAATTTTATCTTGCTTAGCTTGTTTTTAGTTTTGTTTTGGTTATTTGTTTTGTTTTCTTTTATCCTTACTTCTAATATCAAGACTTTCTTGATATCCCTGCTTAATGACTGGGATTTTATCATTATAACCAAGTTTACTGCCTTCCTCTATAGTTTCCCCTAAATCTCTTACCAGACTCCATCACTGCCTGGGCTATATCTCTCTCCTCTCAATCCACTGGCATAACTTTTTTCTTCTTTTTCTTTTTTTTTCTACTTTTCTTTCATTCTTTCATTATGCTCCCTTCTGTCTTCCTGTCCAATTGTTAGTTTCTCTTATTCTCTTTATTGTATTTTTGTTTTCTCATTTTCAACTATTATCCTATTCCTACTCTCTCCCTTAGTTTTTTGCTGGACCTTCTTTCAGAATCTTTTCTCTGCTTCTGTTATCTCCCAGTAGCTTCTCAATTTTTTATATTTTAGTTTATTATAATTTCCTAAATTTTCACCGGTATTAACAATATACATCTCTCTCTCTCTAAGCATTACTTTTCTTTCTCTCTCTCTTTTTTTTTTAAGCATTTTTTTTCGTGTGTGTGTGTGTGTGTTCTCCCTTCACTCTCCCAGTTCTGTTTTCACGAGGGCTGTTTTCATTGTGACTGTCAAGATATTTTGTAAGACACCTTTTATTTCCTGAAAGTTTAGTTGTGTATTGTAATGCCTGGCCAGCACCCATACAACATCTTACATGTCCAGGTTGGGGCTGAGACACAGTTAGTCAACCTGAGAGGAGGGTCCTCCCAAGGACTGATCAACAACAATCTACACCCAACCACAACAGAACATAAAGAAACCACAAAAGGGGCAACCACAAGAGGGGCACGCCTTGATCAAAGAGCTCAGAGGTATAAGGAAAACACACCTCTGGGCTCCACTGGACCCACAAGACAAAATCCCATCCCACAAGACTGGGGAACAGCAAATATATCTAATATATAGATACAAACACTAAGACCTACCAAAATGGGGAGACAGAGAAACCCCCAAATTAAAGAAAAGGAAACATAGCCAGAAAAAGACTTTGATGAGATGGAGTTAAGCAAGTTATCAGATATGGAGTTCAGAGTATGGATGATGAAGATGTTCAAGGAACTTAAGAAGATTCTAGATAATAAGATCGAGGAACTTAATGAAAACATGAAAAAGACATACAGACTATAAATAAAACTCAGACAGAGATAAAGAATGCTGTATCTGATATCAAGAATACACTGGAAGGAATTAAAAGCATGCTCAATGAAGCAGAGGATAGAATAAGTGACTTAGCAGACAAGGTAGAAAAAAATCAATCAGAGCAGCAAAAAGAAAAAACACTTAAAAAGCATGAGGAAAGTCTAAAGGAACTTTGGAACAACATGAAGCGAAACAACATTCGCATTATAGGAGTGCCAGAGGGGGAGGAAAGAGAGCAAGGGATAGAGAACTTGGTGGAGGAAATAATTATAGAAAACTTCCCTAGGCTGGCGAAGGAGAAAGCCACACACGTTCAGGAAGCACAGAGGGTTCCAAACAAGAGGGACCCAAAGAGACCCACTCCAAGACACATCATAATTAAAATAGCAAATGTCAAGGACAAAGAGAGAATATTAAGGGCTGCAAGAGAGAGACAAGCAGTGACCTGCAAGGGAACCCCCATAAGGCTGACAGCTGATTTCTCAACAGAGGCTCTTCAGGCCAGAAGGGAGTGGCATGAATTTCTCAAAGTAATGAAAACCAAGAACATGCAACCAAGATTGCTTTATCCAGCAAGGCTATCATTTAAATTTGAAGGTGAAATAAAGAGCTTCCCAGACAAAAAAAGGCTAAAGGAGTTCAGTACCACTAAACCAGCATTGCAAGAAATGCTAAAAGGACTGCTTTAAGAAAAAGAAGGAATAGTGAAAGAAAGGTACATCAGCACAAAGGGGAAAAATGGCATTAAATAAGTTGATATCAGTGGTAACCTTAAATGTAAACGGAATAAATGGTCCCATCAAAAGACAAAGGGTAGCTGAATGGATAAGAAAACAGGACCCAAATATATGCTGTCTACAAGAGACCCACCTGAGAGCAAAAGACTCACACAGGCTAAAAGTGAAGGGATGGAATAAAATAGTCCATGCACATGGAAAGGAAGAGAAAGCTGGAGTAGCAATTCTTATTTCAGACAAAACAGACTTCAAAATAAAGACCATAACAAGAGACAAAGATGGTCACTACATAGTACTAATGGGATCAATCCAACAGGAGGAAATAACCCTTATAAACATTTATGCACCCCTATTTATATATTTAGGTGCAACTAAATATATAAAAAATTTCTTGGAGGACTTTAAAGGGGAGATTGACGGCAACATAATCATAGTGGGGGACTTTAACACCCCACTGTCAGCATTGGACAGTGCATTAAGACAAAAAATCAACAGAGAAATGCAGACCTTAAATGAATCACTAAACCTAATGGATTTAGTTGAAATTTATAGAACATTTCACCCCAAAGCAGCAGAATACACATTCTTCTCAAGTGCACATGGAACATTCTCAAAAATAGACCACATGTTAGGGCACAAGGCAAGTCTCTACAAATATAAGAAGACTGAAATCGTATCAAGCATCTTTTCGGATCACAATGCCAAGAAACTAGAAATCAACCACTATAAAAAAACTCAAAAATATTCAAACACATGGAGGCTAAATAGCATGTTATTAAACAATGAATGGGTTACCAAGGAGATCAAGGAAGAAATCAAACACTTGATAGAAAGTAACCAAAATGAACAGACAACAACCCAAAACCTATGGGACATGGCGAAAGCAGTCCTGAGAGGAAAATTCATAGCATTACAGGCCTATCTCAAGAAACAAGAAAAAGATCCAATGAACCATCTAACACAACAACTAAGAGAACTGGAAAGAGAACAGCAAGAAAAGGACCGAGGAAGTAGAAGGAAGGAAATAATAAAGATCAGAGCAGAAATTAATAACACAGAAACTAAAAAAAAATACAAAAAAAATCAATGAAACCAACAGCTGGTTCTTTGAAAAGGTAAATAAGGTTGATGCACCTTTAGCCAGACTCACTAAGAAACAAAGAGAGAGGACCCAAATAAGTAAAATCAGAGATGAAAGAGGCGATATAACAACTGACCCAACAGAAATACAAAGAATTGTAAGAAAATATTATGAGCAACTATCTGCCAAAAAACTAGACAACATGGGGGAAATGGACAAATTCCTAGAAGCATACAACCTTCCAAAGCTGAATCAAGAAGAGGCAGAAAACCTGAATAGGCCGATAACAACTAATGAAATCGAAGCAGTAATCAAAAACTCCCAGCAAACAAAAGTCCTGGACCAGATGGATTTACAGGCAAGTTTTACCAAACATTCAAAGAATTAACACCTATTCTATTCAAACTATTCCAGAAAATTCAAGAGGAGGGAAAACACCCAAACTCTTTTTATGAAGCCAGCATCATCCTAATCCCAAAACCAGATAAAGACACTACAAAGAAAGAAAATTACAGGCCAATATCCCTGATGAACATAGATACTAAAATCCTCACTAAAATACTAGCAAACCGGATCCAGCAATACTTTAAAAAGATCATACATCATGACCAAGTGGGATTTATTCCAGGGATGCAAGGCTGGTACAACATCCGCAAATCAATAAATATGATACATCACATAAACAAAATGAAGGACAAAAATCATATGATCATATCAAGAGACGCAGAAAAAGCATTCGACAAAATCCAGCACCCATTTCTGATAAAAACTCTCAGCAAAGTAGGAATAGAGGGATCATACCTCAACAGAATAAAGGCCACATATGACAGACCTACAGCCACCATCATACTCAATGGCAAAAACTAAAACCATTTCCATTAAAAACTGGAACAAGACAGGGATGTCCACTTTCACCACCCTTATTCAACATAGTACTGGAAGTGTTTGCCACAGTCATCAGACAGGAAGAAAACATAAAAGGTATCCAAATTGTAAAGGAAGAAGTAAAACTGTCATTATTTGCAGATGACATGATATTGTACATAGAAAACCCTAAAGACTCCATCAAAGTACTACTAGGCTTGATAAACGAATTTGGAAAGGTAGCTGGATACAAAATCAACACCCGGAAATCAATGGCATTCTTTACACCAACAATGAACTTTCAGAGAGAGAAACTAAAAAAGCAGTACCATTTACCATTACAACTAAAAAGTAAGATACCTAGGAATAAACTTATCCAAGGATGTAAAAGACCTGTACAAGGAAAACTGCGTGACACTGAAAAAAGAAATAGAGGAAGATTTAAACAAGTGGAAGAATATACCATGGTCATGGATTGGAAGAATTAATATCATTAAAATGTCCATACTACCCAAAGCAATTTATAAATTTAATGCAATTCCTATTAAAATACCAACAGCATATTTCACAGACATAGAACAAATATTTCGAAAATTTATATGGAACCAAAAAAGACCCTGAATAGCTGCAGCCATCTTGAGAAAAAAGAAAAGAGTGGGACGGATCACTTTACCAAACTTCAAACTATATTACAAAGCCACTGTAATCAAAACGGCCTGGTATTGGTACAACAACAGGCATATAGATCAATGGAACAGAACAGAGACCCCAGAAATAGACCCACACATTATGGTCAGTTAATATTTGACAAAGGAGGCAAGAGTATCCAATGGAGTAAAGACAGTCTCTTCAATAAGTGGTGCTGGGAAAATTGGACAGATACATGCAAAAGAATAAAACTCGACCAACAACTTTCACCCTACACAAAAATAAACTCAAAATGGATAAAAGACTTAAATGTAAGTCACGAAAACATAAAAATGCTGGAAGAAAACATAGGCAGTAAAGTCACAGACATCCCATGTAGTGGACTTTTCACTGATAACATCTCCTAGGGCAGGAGAAATAAAAGAAAAAATAAACATATGGGACTACGTCAAACTAAAAAGCTTCTGCACAACAAAAGAAAACAGCCTCAAAATACAAACGAATCCCATGGTCTGGGAAAACATATTTGCCAAGGATGTATCTGATAAGGGGCTAGTTTCCAAAGTGTACAAAGAACTCATAGTACTCAGCAAGAGGAAGACAAACAACTCAATTAAGAAATGGGCAAAGGACTTAAATAGACACTTCTCCAAAGAGGACATATGGATAGCCAAAAGACACATGAGAAAATGCTCAACGTTGCTAATCATCAGAGAGATGCAAATTAAAACCACAATGAGGTATCACTTCACATCTGTCAGAATGGCTGCCATCAACAAATCAACAAACGACATGTGCTGGCGAGGGTGTGGAGAAAGGGGAACCCTAGTATACTGCTGGTGGGAATGCAGACTGGTGCAACCACTATGGAAAACAGTATGGAGGGTCCTCAAGAAATTAGAAATGGAGCTGCCGTTCGACCCAGTGATTCCACTCCTAGGAATGTACCCTAAGAATCCTAAAACGTTAATCAGGAAGAATATATGTAGCCCGATGTTCATGGCAGCACAGTTTACAATAGCTAAGATCTGGAAACAACCCAAGTGCCCATCAGTAGATGAGTGGATAAAAAAGCTGTGGTACATTTACACCATGGAATACTATGCAGCTGTAAAAAAGAAGGATCTTTTACCCTTTGAGACAGCATGGAGGGACCTGAAGAGAATTATGCTAAGTGAAATAAGCCAGTCAGAGAAAGACAAGTACCACATGATCTCACTCATATGTGGAATATAACAAACAAAATAGATCCAGAAGCATGAAAAGGCTGAGGGACCTCAGAGGGACAGTGGGGGTGGGGGAGTGGGTGGGAAGAGATCAAAGAACTTACATGCTTATAGCATAACCCATGGACACAGACATTGGTATGGGGAAGACCTGGGGGTGGGGTAGATGTGGAGTGGAGGGGATCAATGGGGAAAAAGAGAGGGCATCTGTAATACTTCCAACAATAAAGATAAATTTAAAAAAAAAAAAAAAAGATGCTCAAGCCTGGCCAGCATGGCTCAGCCGTTGAGCACTGACCTATGATCCAGGAGATCGCGGTTTGATTCCCCATCAAGGCACATTCCGGGGTTGCAGGCTGGATCCCCAGTAGGGGGTGTGCAAGAGGCAACAGATCAATGTTTCTCTCTCATGATGTGTCTCTTTCCCTCTCCTTTCTTCTCTCTCTAAAATCCATAAAAATATATTTTTAAAAAAGGAATGAAGTTCTCACCCATGTTAGAACATGGATGAACCATGAGGATTGGTTATTTTGCTAAGTGTAATAAGCCAGACACAAAAGGACAAATATTGTATGAGTCTGCTTATATGAAATATCTATAGTAGGCAAATTAATAGAGACAGAAAGTACAAGAGAGGTTTATCAGGGATTGGAGAGGAAGGGGAAATGGAGAGTTTTTGCATGACGAGTAGAGTTTCTGTTTGAGGTGACTTATGAAAGAGTGTTGGAAATAATGGTGAGGGTTGCACAACATTGTGAATGTAATTAATGCCACTGGGTTGCACACCTGAAAATGTTAAAATAGCAAATTGTACATTGTATATATTTTACTACAATTAAAGGAAATAATGTGATAAAACTAAAATCACTGCATTGTATACTTTAAATGGGTGAATTATACGGTTAAAAAGGAAAAAGGAGCCCTAGCCAGGTAACTTAGTTGGTTAGAGAATCTTCCCTACATGCCAAGGTTGCAGGTTCGATCCCTGGTCAGGGCACATACAAGAATCAACCAATGAATTCATAAATAAGTGGAACAACAAATTGGTGTCTGTCTGTCTCTTCCCCTCCCCCCCATCGACCTTCCTCTCTCTCTAAAGTCAATCAATCAATAAATTTTTAAAAGAAAAAATGAGGCAGGCATATCTATATGTGAATGAAAATAAACGACCTGCTATATGCTTGTGGATTTGATTGGAAAGGCTCTCTCCCATGAGAAGTACTTTTTAAAAAACATTTTATATTAAATAATCTCAGGTTTAGCGAAAAGTTGAAAAAAAAAATGCAAAGAATTCTTACAAAACCTTCAACCACAGTCCACAAATATGAAGACTTTACCCCATTTTCTTTATCATTCTCTATATATAGATTTTTTCTGAAATAATATTTCAGGAAGTTTTAGACATGATTCCTCTTTATGCCAAAAAAAACTTTATTTCCTAAAAAACAAAAATATTTTCTTACATAACCTAACATTATCAGAATTAACATTGATACAAAACTAATATTTACCTTATTCAAATTTTAACAAATGTTCTAATAATTTCCTTTGTAGCAAGAGTCTTTAATTTAAAAACATTTTAAGCCCTGGCAGGTGTGGCTCAGTGATTAGGGCATCAGAAGGTCCTTGGGTCCGATTCCCAGTCAAGGGCACATAGCTGGGTTGCAGGTTCCATCCCTGTCCCAGTCAGGGCAAGTGTGGGAGGCAACCAATCCATGTGTCTCACTCACATCAATGTTTCTCTCTGTGTCTCCCTCCCTCCCCCTCCCTCCCTCTCTCTAAAAATCAATGGAAAAAATATCCTTGGGTGAGGATTAACAAAAATAATAAAATAAAAACATTTTAAAACATGGTTTTTGCTCTATAATCAAATCTAGGACCAGGTGCAGCATTTTGCCATGCTGTTTCTTTAGTCTTCTTTAATCTCTGTTTTTAATGACCTTGACTTTTTTTTTTATTCAGGCTGGTTATTTTGTAGAATAGCCCTCAATCTGGGTGTGTCTAATATTTCCTTATGATTAAGATTGAAGGTATTATCCTTGGCAGAAATATCACAGTAGTGATTTAGAAGGCAAAGGATACTGATTTTGTCCATTATTGTGTTTAACTTTTATAACTTGGTCAATGTGGCATTTGGTAGGTTTTCCACTGTAAGGTTACTACTTAATAAAAAGTATATATTATGGAGAGATACTTAGAGATTTATGAGAATATTCTGTTTTCTCATTAAACGTTCACCAAAAGTCATCTTTATAGTGTGTGTGTGTGTGTGTGTAAATTGTGATTGTGTTTTATCCATTTTCTATTGAATGTTGATCTTCTTTCCCCCACCCCCCAAATTTTAAGAGTTCTTTATATACCAGGGATACTAGCCATTTTTCTGTGATGTGTTTCAAAGATGTTTAGCCAGCACGTTACTCCTCTTTTGTCTTTCTTATTGTGCCTTTTACCATGCCAAAAAAAAAAAAATTATGAACTTATATTTATCAATCTTTTACTGCCTCTGGCAATGTTTTCTTTCCATACTTGCATGGCTATGTATTTTACATTTAGATCTCTGTCCCATTTAGAGTTTATTCTTATATATGGTGTGAAGTATAAATCTAACTTTTCTTTATATCTATCCAGCTGTCCCAGCACTATTTATTAAAAAGTACACCTTTACTCTAGTAATTTAAAAAGCTACATACTTTATCAAATATTAAGTTGACAAATGTGCTTGAGTCTATTTAGATGAAATGGAAAAATTCCTTGAAAGACGTAAACTACCAAAGCCCAATCAACAAGAAAGGATATTTAGGCTTATCACTATTAAAGGATATTTAGGCTTATCACTATTAAAGAAACTGAATTTGTAGTTAAAAACATTTCTACAAAGAAAACTCCAGGCCCAAATCGCTTTATGGGACCATTCCAATAAATATTTAAGGATGAGATTAGTCAATTTTCTACAAACTCTTTCAGGAAATTAAAGAGAAGAGGCTATTTCTCAAATAATTTATAAAGCAGTCAGCATTACCCTATGTCAAAATCAAACAGCCCTGACCAGGTGGAGTGTCGTCCTGTATACCAAAAGGTTGCAAATTTGATCCCAGTGGGGGCACATATGGGAGGCAACCAATTGATGTTTCTCTCTCACATCTTTCTTTCTTTCTTTCTTTCTTTCTTTCTTTCTTTCTTTCTTTCTTTCTTTCTTTCTTTCTTTCTTTCTTTCTTTCTTTCTTTCTTTCTTTCTTTCTTTCTTTCTTTCTTTCTCTCTCTCTCTCTCTCTCTCTCTCTCTCTTTCTTTCTTTTTCTTTCTTTCTTTCTTCTCCTCCCCCTCCCCTCCTCTTCCGTTCTCCTTTCCTCCCCTCCCCCCTCCCTCTCCTTCCTTCCTTCCTCCCTCCCTCCCTCCCTCCCTCCCTCCCTCCCTTCCTTCCTTCCTTCCTTCCTTCCTTCCTTCCTTCCTTCCTTCCTTCCTCTCTCTCCCTCTCTCTCTGTCACCCACCCCCTTCCTCTCTAAAAGTCAATTAAAAAAACAAAACATATCCTCAGGTGAGGATTTAAAAAAATACCACCACCTAAATAATGGAGATATATATCATGTTCATGAATTTAAAAACTTAATATCATTAGGATGTCAATTCTCCCCAGATTGATCTACAGCTTCAATTCAATTATTATCAGATTTTCAGAGGACATATTATAGAAATCAAAAAGCTTATTCTGAAACTTATATGAGATAGGCCTGTATTGCTATGAATTTCCCTCTTAAGACTGCTTTCACTGTGTCCCATAGGTTTCAGGTTAAGTGTTCATTTTCTTTTGTCTCAGGGTAACCTGATTTCTTCCTTGATCTCACTGTTGACTCATTCATTGTTTTAGTAACATGTTTTATTTAGCCTCCATGCCTTTGTGTGTTTTTCAGTTTTTCTCTTGAAATTGATTTCTAGTTTCATACCGTTGTGGTTGGAGAAGATGCTTGATATAATTTCAATCTTCTTGAATTTACTGAGAATTGTTCTGTGTCCTAGCAGGTGGTCTAGCCTAGAAAATGCTCCATGTGCACTTGGAAAAAAATGTATATTCTGCTGCTTTGGAATGAAATGCTCTGAAGATACCAATTAAGTTCATCAGATCTAGTGTGCCATTTAAGCCTGCTGTTTCCTTATTGATTTTCTGTCTAAAAATCTATCCACTGATGTCAATGGTGTGTTAAAATCCCCTACTATGACTGTATTACTGATGATCTCTCCCTTTATGTCCATCAAGATTTGCTTTATATATTTAGGTGTACCTATGTTGGGTGCATAAATGTTTACAAGGGTTATATCCTCTTATTGGATTGATTCCTTTATCATTATGTAGTGTCCTTCTTTATCTCTTATTATAGTTTTTGTTTTAAAGTCCATTTTGTATGATATAAGTACTGCAAGCCCAGCTTTCTTTCACTTCCACTTGTATGGTATATCCTTTTCCATCCCTTTACTTTCAGTCTCTGTATCTTTCCATCTTTCCATCTGTAGCATATTCATGGGTCTCCTTTTCTAATCCATTCAGCTACCCTATGTCTTTTGATTGGAGCATTTAATCCTTTTATATTTAAGGTGATTATTGGTAGGTACTTACAGTAAAACCTCCATATAACAGACTAATTTATGTGAGGATGTGTCCATTAAAGCCAGAGGTCCATTATATAATGAAGTAGGTTTTCCAAATGCGTATGTTAAAAAATTGACAAATTAGTTTACCTGTTTTTACTTACGTAGACACCTTTGTGAAATTAAAAAAGTATGTATGGCCCAGCCAGTTGTGGCTCAGTGGCTGAGCATCGACCCATGCACCAAGGTCACCAGTTCAGTTCCTGGTCAGGGCACATGCCCGGATTATAGGCTGCATGCAGGAGGCAACAGATTGATGATGTTGATGTTTCTGTCTCATCGATGTTTCCATCTCTCTCTCCTTTCCTCTCTTTCTAAAATCATAAAAACACTTAATTATGTATGAAAAGTTAATCATGTATGAAAAGTTCAATTTCACAGAAAAGTTTTCTATACGTATTACTGTAATTTCAAATTTATACTGAATAGGTCTAGTAAATGCATGCATTCACCAGTCACTGAGTACAAATAAATCCAGACAGCTGAGGTGTGGCTTAGTGCAGGCATCAAAACTGCTGCAGAAAGTCACACCAGCAACAACAGAGCCAATTACTGCTCCAAATGAGGTGGAATCACAAGCTAGTCTTTCACAGAATACTGTTTACCAGCAGTGACTCTTGGATTTAAATATGTAGACTATAGTTGCAGATATATAATATTTATGTTGGCCAAATTACTATAGTGTTTTTTCCAACATATGGCCTATTCGCTAAAATTTGTTAAAAATAACCGTGAATTAATAACAAACAAACAAAAAAACTTGTTAATTTAATTATAAGCCAATCTTGAATAAAGCATTTTAAAATTAACAGGATGTTAATTTTCACATATGACATACAAGTCAAAAATTTTGTCCGTTAAACCTGAAGTCTGTTAAATCAAGGTCTGCAAAATTGAGGATTTACTGTATTTATTACCATTTTATTCTTTATAACAGAATTACCTCAAGAAGTAAGAAAAATATCAAATAATCTAATCTTACAAAACAATACAAAAGATCAATGGAACCAAGAGCTGGTTCTTTAAAAAGCTAAACAAGATTAACAAACCTCTAACCAGACTCATAAAGAAAAAAAAAAGAGGACTCAAGTAAAACCAGAAATCAAAGAGGAGAAGTAACAACAGACATCAGAGAAATACAAAGGCTTTTAAGAAAATATTACAAAAAACTATATGCTAACAAATGGGACAACCTGGACTAAATGGATAAATGCCCACAAACATTCAATCTTCCAAATCTGAATCAGGAAGAATAAGAAAATCTGAGCAGACCAATTACAATTAATGACATCAAGTCAGTAATAAAAAAACTCCCAGCAAACAAAAGTCCTGGACTTCAAAGGTGAAGTTTATTAAACATTCAAAGAAGAACTAACACCCATCCGTCTCAAACTATTCCAAAAAATTCATGAGGAGTGAAGACTCCCAAGCTCATTTTACAAGGCCAGCATTATCCTAATTCCCAAACCAGATAAAGACACCACAAAGAAAGAAAATTATAGGCCAATATCCCTGATGAACATAAATGCAAAAATCTTCAACATAATATTAGCAAATCAGCTCCAGCAATACATTAAAAAAATCATACACAAAGATCAAGTGGGATTTATTCCTGCGATGCAAGGTTACTACAATATTAGTGAATCAATTAACAGTGATACACCACATAAACAAAAATAAGGAGAAAAACCACATGATCATATCAATAGATGCAGAAAAGGCATTTGATAAAATCCAGCACCCATTTATGATAAAAACTCTAAGCAAAGTGGGAACAGAGGGGACATACCTCAACAAAATAAAGGCCATATATGATGAACCCACAGCTAACATTTTACTCAACGCGAAAAAACAAAAAGCATTTCTCTTAAGATCAAGAAGAAGACAGGGATGTTTGCTTTCACCACCCTTATTTAACACACTACTGGAAGTCCTAGCCACAGCCATCAGACAATAGGAAGAAATAAAAGGCATCCAAATTGGAAAGGCAGATGACATGAGACACTGCATATAGAGAAACCTAAGGAATCCACCAAAAACTACTAGAACTGAAAAATGAAATTCAGTTAAGTAGCAAGATAAAAAATTAACATTCAGAAATCAGTTGCACTTTTATTTTATTTATTTATTTATTGTTTTTAATCCTCACTTGAAGATATCTTTATATTGATTTTTGAGAGACAGGTAGAGAGAGAGAAACATTGATGTGAGAGAGAAACATTGACTGGTTGCCTCCCGTACATGCCCTGACCAGGGATCGAACCTGCAATCTAGGTATGCAGTGCCCTGACTGGGAATCCAACCCTCTATCCTTTGGTGCATGGGACAACGTTCCAACCAACTGAGCCACACCGGCCAGGGCTCAGTTGCATTTTTATATGCCAATAATCAAATATCAGAAAGGGAAACAAGAAAACAATACCATTTACAATTGCACCAGGAAAAAAATACCTAAAAAAAAATAAACCAAGTAGGCCAAAGACCTATACTCGGGAACCTATAAGACACTGAAGAAAGAAATCAAAGAAAATACAAATAAATGCAAGCATATACTGTGTTCATGGATAAAGAGAATTGACATTATTAAAATGTCCATACTACCCAAAGCAGTCTATAGATTCAACACAATTCCTATCAAAATACCAATGGCGTATTTCACAAATATAGAACAGCAATCCAAAAATGTATATAGAAACACAAAGACAGAATAGCCTCACCAATCTTGAAAAAGAAGAATAAAGTTGGAGGTATTATGCTATCTATTATCAAACCATACTACAAGGCCATAGTAATCAAAACAGCATGGTACTGGCATAAAAACAAACATATAGATCAGTGGAACAGAGTAGAGAGAGCCCAGAAATAAACCCACATGAATATGGTCAATTAATATTTCACAAAGAAGATAAAAACATACAATGTGGTAAAGACAGTCTATTTCAATAAATGGTGCTGGGAAAACTGGAGAGATACATGTAAAAACAAAACAAAACAAAAAAAAACTAGACCACCACCTTACACTTTATATGAAAATAAACTCAAAATGGATTAAAGACTTAAATGTAAGACTTGAAACCATAAAACTCCCGCAGGAAAACTAAGCAGTAAAACATCAGATATTTCTCATAGCAATATTTTTTCTAATATGTCTCCTTGGGCAAGAAAAACAAAATAAAAAATGGGATTACATCAAACTAAAAAGTTTTTGCACAGCAAAGGAAACCATCAAATAACAAAAAGACACCCTACTAAATGGGAGAATATATTCACCAATGATACAATTGATAAGGGGTTAATATCCAAAATTTATAAAGAACTCATACTACTAAACACCAAAAAAAAAAAAATCAATTAAAAAATGGGCACAGGATTTGAATAGACACTTCTCCAAAGAGGACATACAGAAGGCCAACAGACATATGAAAAGATGCCCAACATAACTGTCAGAAAAATGCAAATTAAAACCACAATGAGATATCACCTCACACCTGTCAGAATAGCTGCCATCATTAAATCCACAAATGACAAGCATTGGTGAGGATGTGGAGAAAAGGGAATCCTAGTGCACTGCTGGTGAGAATGCAGATTGGTGCAGACACTATGTAAAACAGTACAGAGTTTCCTAAAAAGATTAAAAATGAACCTGCCTAGTCCTGGCTGGTGTGGCTGGGTTGGTTGGATGTCATCCAGCGCACTGAAAGGTCACTAGTTCAATTCCTGGTCTGGGTGCATGCCCAGGTTGCAGGCTCCATCCTTGTTGGGGTGTGTGCAGGAGGCAACCGATCGATGTCTCTCTCCCTCTTCCTTTCTTCCTCTCTCCCTTCCCCTCTCTCTAAACCGGTAGGACCTGCCTTACCCTACCGGTTTGGCTCAGTGGCTAGAGCGTCGGCCTTCAAACTGAAGGGTTCAATTCCAACCAAGGGCACGTACCTCTGTTGCAGGCACAATCCCTGGCCCAGGTCTGGGCAAGTGAGGGAGGCAACCAATTGGTGTGTCTGTCTCACATCGATGTTTCTCTCTTTCTTTTTCTCTCTCTCTCTCCCTTCCACTCTCTCTGAAAAGCAATGGAAAAAATATCCTCAGGTAAGGATAAAAAAATTAAAAAATTAAAAAATAATGCACCTGCCTTATGACCCAGTACTTCCACTTCTGAGGATTTATCCAAAGACGTCCAAAACACTACTTCAAAAGAAAATATGCACCCCTGTGTTCACTGCAGTGTTATTTACAACAGCCAAGCTATGGAAGCAACACAAGTGCCCTTCAATAGACAAGTGGATAAAAAACCTGTGGTACATATGTGCAATGGAATATTACTTGGCCATAAAATAATGAAATCTTACCATTTACAACAGCATGGATGGACCTAGAAGGTATTATGCTCACTAAAATAAGTCAGTCATTGAAAGACAAATACTACATGATTTCACTTATATGTGTAATCTAAAGAACGAAATAAACAAATAAAATTGAAAAGGACCCATAGATACACAGAGAAAACTGGTGGTTGCCAGAGGGGAAGAGGGATTTAGCACACTGGGTGAAATAGGTAAAGGGACTAAGAAGCACAAACTGGTAGCTACAAAATAGTCACAGGGTAGTTAGTAAACCATAGGAAATAAAGTCAAGAATATTTTGAGAATTATGCATGGTGCCAGTTGGGGTACTGGAAATATCAAAAGGAACACTATGTAAAGTACAGTGGAACTTGGTTCTTGAACTTAATTTCATTCCAAAAGGCTGTTCGAGAAGTGATTTGTTTGAAAATGGAATCATTTTTTCCCATTAGAAATAATATAAATTGAAGTAATCTGTTCCAGACACCCAAATGATTCCCTGTTTTAAGCTTTCTTATATATAGTACAGTAAACTCTACTGTTGTTGTCGCAACGTTCCTTTTCACTTTGCTGCTATCACCTTCTTAGGACCCACGGTGCCTTACTCTACATATTTAATAATAATAAGCAGCAACGAAAGCAAAAAAACACAAAAATATTCACAGCACAATTTCCTGAACAACTCAAGGTTTATCAGTAAATTGACTCATACTGGCTCATTCTTTCTTTGTTTGTCACCTGAGAGACACATGACTAATCATACATGTATCAGCATGAAAGAGTTGTTGGGTCAAGAACCAAGTTTTTCAACAATTGAGACAGTTTTTCTGTGAACAACTTGGTCAAGAACCGAGTTGTTCGAGATGAGAGAAGCTTGAGAACCAAGGTTTGACTGTATATGACTGTGTAACCACTAAGTTGTACACCTGAAACCAATACATAATTTAAAAAGTACAAAAAAAATTTATATTAAAGGCAAAGAAACAAGAGCAGCTAAAACAATTTTTAAAAGAATAAAGTTGGAGGGCTAACAATACCTGATCTGAATACTTCCTTAAAACTATAATACTCACCCTGCTATTGGCAAATACATAAAAATACAGATAAATAGAAGATAACAGAGATTGCAGAAATAAATCCACAATGATAAGGTCAACTGATTTTCAACAAAGTTATAAAGCAAGATCAATGAAGAAAAGGTCTTTCGATAAATGGTGCTGAAAGAGTTGGATATCCCTATGTAAAAAAAAAAAAAAATCAATCTATACTCTGTACTATATATAAAAATTAACTCGAAATGGATCATATACACCAATGTAAAACATAAAAGTATAAAACTTCTAGAAGAAAACATAGGAGAATATCTTTGTGACCTTGGGTTAGGCAAACACCAAAAGCATGATATATAAAAGAAAAAAATTGATAAACTGGACTTCATCAAACTTTAAGCTATTTGTTCTTCAAAAGATAGTTAAAAATGTTAAAAGAGAAGCCTCAGTCTGAGAGAAAATATCTGCTAAACACATCTTGTTTTCAGAATATATAAAACTCTCAATATCTAATAAGAAAACAGAAAACCCATTTTTTCTAATTAGCATATTATTTAGACACTTCACCAAAGAAGATATAGGAATTATGGATAAGCACGTGAAAACTGTTCAATATCAATAGTCATTAGGGAAGTGCAAATTAAAACAACAATGTATCACTGAATGTACATTCACTAGAATGACTTCAAAAAAACTGAAAATACCAAGTGCTGACATGGATGTGGAATAACAAGAGCTTCCATACCTTTTTTTTTTTGGTGCACCATTCCTGGAAGCACTGCAATACCAAGTCGATGTGTGGAGTGGATGGAGCAAGCTCCTATTCCATCTCCTAATTCCAAAAATCCATTTAATTTATCATCCTCGGATAGAGAACCTATCCGATATTAAACTGATAAGAACAGATACTATACTTGATCTTAGTCAAAAGGCTGAGAAGCAATTAGAGCTTTCATACTTTGCAGATAAAAATATAAATGGTATAAGTGCTTTGGAAAACATTTTGGCAATTGCTAGTAAAGTTAAATATATACTCACAATACTATCCAGCAATCCCACTCCAAGGTACTTACAGAAGTGAAATGAAAACTTCTTCACACAAAACCCTCTAGGCACATGTTTATAGCTTTATTTGTAAGAGCCAAAAACACCAGAAAACAACCCAGATGTCCTTCAACTGGTGAAGGGATGAATAAAGTGTAGCATAAATAGAATTTAATACTACTTATCAATTAAACACACACACACACACACACAACATGGATAAATATTAAAAACATTATGCTGAATGAAAAAGGCCACTCAAAGTTTACATAATGTATGACTCCATTTCTGTGACACTCTGGGAGAGGCAATACTATAGAAAGAAAAAAAAGATTAATGGTTACAAGCAATAGGAAGTGGAAGAAATGGTTTACTACAAAGTCAAAGTGAATTTTTGAGGGTGATTAAGCTATTCTATGTCTTGATTGTGGTGGTAGTTACATGACCATTTTCATTTGTCAAAATTTCCAGAATTTTACACTAAAAAAATGAATTTTAATGTATTTAAACTGTACATTAATTTACTATGCAAACATTAGTCAAAACAAAACTGGAACAGCTATATTATTATCAAACAAGAAATAGATCAGGGATAGAAGAGCAACATTACAAAATGATAAAAGGGTCAATTCACCATGAAGTCAAACAATCCTAAATGTATATGTATCCAAAAACAAATCTTCAAAATATACAAAGTAAAATTTGATAGAACTGAAAGTACAAGACAAATCCATAATTGTATTTGCATACTTCCACACTCTTCTCTCATTAAGGATATCAGTATAAATATCAGTGAGGATATTGATATCTGTATCAGCAAGTACACAGAAGAACAACACTATCAAACAACTGGACTTAATTGACATTAATAGGCTATTCCATCCAACAGGAACAGAATACACATTCACAGTACATGGAGCATTCGCCAATACAGACCACGTTCTGGGCCTTAAAACAAACCACAGAAAGTATTTTCTCTAACCACAAAAGAATTAAACTAGAAACCAATAAAAAAGATATCTGGAAAAAATCTCCAAATATATGGAAATTAATCAATACTTTTCTTAATAGTGCATGGGTCAAAGGGGAACGCAAAAGAAATTTTTAAAATATTAAGAATTGTATATTTATTTTATGAGAGAATAAAGAAAATGTGAGCCTGGCCGGGTGTGGCTCAGTGCTTGAGCATCAGCTTAGGATCCAGGAGATCACTGTTTGATTCCCGGTCAGGGCACATGCCTGGGTTGCGGGCTCGATCCCCAGTTGGGGGCGTGCAGGAGGCAGCCGATCAATGACTCTCTCATCATTGATGTTTCTATCTCTCTCTCTCTCCCTCTCCCTTCCTCTCTCTGAAATCAATAAAGATATATTTTTTTAAAAAAGAAGCAAACATTAAAAAAAAAATAGAAAAGAAAATGTGACCAATGACTATTTAAAAATTATTATTAATTCAAAAATAAAGAGTTGTATAAAAGTAAAACAACAGCTGAAATATGTATGAACCAGGTGAGTAAGCAGTGTTTAGAGAGAAATATAAAGTACTAAATGCTTACAATAGAAACAAAGAAAGATCTCAACTTAATGATCTAAGTTTCTACCTTAAGAAACTGAAAAAAGAAGAGCAAATTAAAGAAAATATTAGATAAGAACAGAAACCAACAAAATTGAAACAGAAAAGGAATAGAAAACAAAACAATAAAATCAAAAGCTGGTTCTTCAAAATGATCAATAAGATGTATAAAGCTCTAGCCAGACTGATCAAGAAAGAGAGAAGATGAAAATTACCAAAAGCAACAACGGAGGGACAATAATTACACATCTTTCAGATATTAAAAGGAAAATACAGATAGGAGTACTGTGAACCTAAGGCCAATAAACTTGATAACTGAGATGAAATGGACAAATTTCTTTGAGAGAAAAACATTACCAAAGCTCTCTCTAAAGAAATATATAACCTCAGTAGTCCCACATCTATTAAAGAAATTGAGTTTGTACTTAAAAACCAACAAAGAAAAATCCAGGCCCAGAGTGCTTCACTGTCACATTCTAGAAAACATTTAAGAAAGAAAGAACACCAATTCTATATAAAATCTTCCAGGAAATAGAAGAGGAAATAGTTCCCAATATTTTTGAGGCCTGCATAACCCTGACACCAAAAACTGACAAAAGCATCACAAAAAACAAAAACTATAGAGCAGCATCCTTCATGAACACAAATGCAAAATCCTTAACAAAATATTAGCAAAATTGGATCCAGACATATATAAAAAGGTTAATATATCATCATCACTGTGTGAGATTTATCCCAGGAATGCAAAGCTGATACAACATTCCAAAATTCAATGAAATCCACCGTATCTATGGATAAAATTATGGGCATGGAAACCAGAAATTAAGGCCAATTAAGAGCATGTTATAGCCTCGATATTTTCGGGGCCTGTGTCACCACCGTGCACAACTCCAAAGGCATCATTTTTATTGCAGTCATTGTATTCTACACGAATGATACCCCTGCCACTGTGCAATACAGTGGCATTGCAAATGTATAAAATGGTTGCCCAAAAGGCAATGCAACCTTGAGCTGGGCTAACATAAATAAAAGATCCAGATGAAGAGGTTTGTATCTTCCAGATATTCCATATAGCCCTGTTTCATATGGCCCTGGAATACTCTAGTCCTGAATTCTCTACTTCCAAGAGTGCCAACACATTTCACCAGAGGACCAAAGCAGTAATAGCAAAGTGTTCTAAAGATCTCATGCAAAGAGTTGAAAAAACTGGAAATATTTAACCTTCAGAAGAAAGGATCTAGAAAGCATATACTGCACTTTATTTGCTTATATTCTATATACCCTGAAGACTGTCCATCCCCTGAGGGCAGAATCCATGTTCTATTTGTCTTTGTACTGTATTCCAAACACCTATCACTGGTCCTGGAACCTGGTAAGTACTCATAGTTATGTGGGGTT
This sequence comes from Miniopterus natalensis, assembly GCF_054644295.1. NCBI lineage: Eukaryota > Metazoa > Chordata > Mammalia > Chiroptera > Miniopteridae > Miniopterus > Miniopterus natalensis. Next base: position 99,527,041 of record NC_142081.1, read on the forward strand.
CAAGAACAGGAAAAGCTAAACTTTAATAAGAGAAATCAAAAAGAGGTTGCTCTGCAGTGGGGAAGGGAGAAAGAGTTGATTGGAAGAGACACCACAGCACTGTGAAATTTTACACCATAGCATGTGTCCTTTTCCTCATACCTAACTACTTTGTATCTCATTAGCCTGGATTGGGCATGAGCCAGTTCTTGATTGTTGTATATTAATAACAGTTCTCCTGGTCTGGGAATCAATAAAACCTCTGGGTTTGACTGGAGGAAGTGTAGAAAGAATTTTGGAGAGCCCTGACCGGTGTGGCCCAGTGGTTGGAGTTTCTGTGCGGAAGGGTGAGCGGATTTGATTCCTGGTCAAGGGCACGTACCTGGGTTGCAGGTTCACTCCAGCCCCCAGACGAGGCACGTGCTAGAGGCAACTAATCAATGTGTCTCTTTCACATCATTTTTTTTTTCTCTCTCCCTCCCTTTCACTCTCTCCCTGAAAGGCAATGGAAAAAATATCCTCTGGTAAGGATTAACACACACAAAAAAAAAGAATATTGGAAAGATAATCACAATACCTACTAGCTCCACCTAACTAGCCAAAACACCCTGGTGATTAAATGAAGTAACATATCACAGGAAGATGATTCTCATATCCAGCAATGATTTTTTAAAAATAGCAATTGTGTTCAGTATTGGCAGAATTACATCTAAATTCCACCAATAATCTAAATTACAGATGTATTGCTCTTTCAGTGAAAGATCTAATCCTGGAAAACTCTGAAAATACCTGAGAGGCAATCATATGTTCCAAACAACTTGCATTATAATTTCAAAGAGTAATAGAAATGCTCCAAGTAAACTAAACAATTTATTGACAAAATCAACTTTAAAACTCTTAGCAGACAACAGGAAAGCACATGCTGCAAAGGAAGTATAGCCTGGTGACTATAACTCAGGTATGCAGACAAGAGCTACATACAAAACTGTGACAAAGACATGCTCCTTCCACTCAGCTTGTTTTTTCCTTATATAGAAAATAATGAATAAATGAATAAATAATAAAATAGATGGTCTCTTCTGCTAAATAAAAAGTTCAGACGTGGGAAAATATCCAATATACGTAGTAACCTACAACCTGATGCAAACCCTCCTAAGACTATAGATTAACAAATGAAGAAATCCAGTGCCTCTAAATAAAATATATATCATATCCCTATCATACTATAAAATGCAGTTTGTTACAATATAGGTCCTTACCAAGTAAGGCTTCCCAGACTCAGTTGTTGTAAAACCTCACACTTACTTAACATATACATGACATTATTTGAGGCCTGATAAGTACTTATGGAAATTTTAGAGTGGGTTTCCACAAGTGGAAAATTAGTACACATTTATATAATAATAAAACTCCATTTAAACACATTCAGAAGTAAAATCAATCCCCTAATACCTAACGACTCCATAAAATAAAAGCTAACTATGGCAGAACATAATAATAGTGCTTATGGCAACAATCACACCTTAAAAAGCTCTAACGCATATATAACAAAGAAATAATCAGATACATCTGCAAATATACATATAGAATGAAATTGTAAACAGACCTTTTTTCAGCTGGAGTTTTTGAGATTCAGCAGATGCAGGAAATTGAGTTCTCTAAAATGAAAGAAGTCTATGTTACAGCACTACCATAAACCTTGCTAACTTAAAGAAACATTCAAATAACAATCATCAGTAGCTCTCTAATCATGCAATTAATCCATTAATTGCATACAAGTACAAAAAATTGTTTTGAATATAGTTTTAAAAACAAATGTGAAGCAAACTATTAATAACGTAAAATACAGACTGATAATACTTATGTATATTTATGTTTAATTATAACACGATAAAATGTACACAAATAAAAGTACTAAGTTCTTAGATACTACATATTAGTATTATATTTAATGCTATATTTATCAACAACCAAAAATGATAACTTTAATCAAAGTGAGCTTATGAGTTAGAGCAGCAGCATTTGGAGCAGACATCGATATACCTTCTCAGAAGCTTCACAGGAGGGAATACAGTGACAAGGAAGTTCTCATTCTTTGCCAGAAACTGGATGGATGGCTTCTACAGGGAGCCAGACCTCTGACATAGACAGGATTTTTGGATTTTTCAGTGATGGTGCGCTACCCACCAAAAAGCTCAGGAAGCTGCTTCCAAGCTTAAAAAGAAGCCTCAGAACTTGTGCTGGTGATTGGAACAAGCATTAGTACTGTGGCTGCAACTCAGGTTCCAGCCCTGAAATCCTGGAAAGGGTTAATTCAAGCCTTACTGATGCTGCCACTGATTTTGATGTTCTGGAGGATAAGTAGAGCAAAAAATTTCAGAAATGTCTCCATGAAGACAAAAATCTGTTCATGTTGCCCATGACCTATTCAGAAACTCTCCTCGTACTAGTAATGTTCGATCCATGTTTTTCAAGGACTGTTTATATGAAATATTCAATGACTTGGGAGTCAAAGATGGAAGACTCTGGAAAACAGCTACTTCAGTCAATTCTCCAGCTGATGGAAAATGGAGCCTTGGTATTGACTACAAATTTCAACCATCTAAAACTGTATGCAACAGACCAGGGAAAACAACTTGAATCCTTGACCTTACTGGTGATAAAATGGTCCTAGAGTGGGCTCAAGAGAAGCCGAAACTGAGCATGTTACACTTAACCTCAGTGGCACAATCCTTTATCCAGCTGGGTATCAGAATGTGCTCAGGAACACCGACGTTATGAGAGATTCAGAAACTCTATGAAAACAAGTAATTTCTTTTCCTGGGTTGTGGCTGGACTGTGGATGACACCACTTTCCAAGCCCTTTTTTCTGGAAGCTGTCAAGCATAACTCTGACTTAGAACATTTTGTGCTGATTTGAAGAGATGTAGATGAGTTCAAGAAGCTTCAAGAAAACATGTTGGACAAAGGGGTTAAGGTCATCTCATATGTAAATGAATAAGCTGATCTAGAATATTTCAAGCAACTGACCTGTGAGATGTCAGGAGGGGTAGATCAGGGACAGTGAGAAAAGGTTCATATACAGCACTCAGTGAAATGAGAGTGGCAGCACAGAAGAGGGCTACAGAAGTCAGCACCATCAGACCAAGCTGTCAGGCCCTATCACGGACGGCATTTAAGGGTAAAAGTACAAGAACCCAACACAGCCCCTAGGAAGAACCAATACCCAGAAGTTGAAGGCTGGGGTTATAGTGTGTGAAAGGGGGGGGTGTTCCAACTTAATCCTTTGTGCTGGTTGCTTCTTAGTCATATGCAGCCTGTCCCAGTTCGAGATTAACATGAAGTGACCACAAGACCCAGATGCAACTTTCCACCCCACTCCTAGGCTGGACACACACTTATTTATGTACTCATTGATAGCTTCTTTTGTAATCCCCACCTGAGGATATTTTTTCCATTGCTTTTCAGACAGAGTGGAAAGGAGAGAGAGAAACATCGATGCGAGAGAGAGACAGACAGACAGACAGACAGACATCTACTGGTTGCCGCCTGCACGCACCCCAACAGAGGCTGAGGATCGAGAGCCCACAACTGAGGTACATATGCCTGACTGGAATTGAACCTGAGACCCTTTGGTCCACAGGCTGGCGCTCTAACCACTGAGCCAAACCAGTCAGAGCCATTGGTTGTTTCTTGTATGTGCCCTGACCAAGGATCGAACCCACAACCTTGGCATATGGGGACGATGCTACAACCAACTGAGCTACCCGGCAAGGGCTTAATGCTTTTTTAGATAAAGACTTAAAGGTCTAGTTTTCTAGATCTTTTACAGTGTACAGTATTTTACTTACCTGAGAACTATTCAAAGCTTGTTCATATTAAAATTTAAAAATTTTTTAAAAGGGGGACATATGAGGTCATCTGCACAGAAATTGTATAGCACTCAATGCTATGAGGGAGTTTTTTTTTAAGGGACACATCTTATTAAATAATATAATATCTTACATTATAAAATCTTCAAATGGATTTTTCTACCTCCTATGTTTGATATGATATGAGCAAAAAAATAATGGCTAAAAATTTCCAGAAGTAATGAGAGAAACTAATCTTTAGATCCTGGATACTCAACCAATCCTGACCAGGTTAAATGAAAATAAAGCTACACTTAGATACATCACAGGGACTTGCACCAGAGATAATAAGAAGTTCTTAAAAGCAACCAAAGAGTCTGGCTGGTGTAGCTCAGTGGTTGAGTGTTGACCCATGAACCTAGGGGTCACCAGTTCCATTCCCAGTCACGGCACATGCCGGGGTTTTGGGCTGGATCCTCAATAGGGGGCATACAGGAGGCAGCGCGGATCAATGTACCACTCTCACATCAATGTTTCTATCTCTCTATCCCTCTTCCTTTCTCTCTCTCTAAAAATGAATAAAAATATTAAAAAGTAAATTAAAAAGCAACCAAAGAAAAACATATCACATTACCTAAAAAGAAAGGATAATTAGACTGACAGCTGACTTCTCAACAATTAAAGGTGGAAGATGGTATTACATTAAGACATTATAAGGATAATTATTCCCAAGTACCTGGGCTAAGAAAAATAAATGCTAATCTAGACACAAGGTCAGCAAAAACTATTACCTGCAGGTCAAGTCCAGTCTGTTTTTACACAGCCCACAACCTAGCAAAGAATGGTTTTTGCACTTTAAAAAATATACATATACTTTTCTTGACTTCAGAGAGAGGAAGGGAGAGGGAGAGAAAGATAAAAACATCAATGATGAGAGTCATTGATCCACCGCCTCCTGACTGGAAATCGAGCCCAAAACCCAGGCATGTGCCCTGACTGGAAATTGAACTGGGACCTCCTGGTTCATAGGTTGATGCTCAACCACTGAGCCATGCTGGCCAGGTGGTTTTTGCACTTTTTAATGGTTGAAAAAATTAATAATATTTCATAACACAAGAAAATTACATAAAACTCAAACTTCAGGCGCTGGACAGTTTTGGCTCAGTGGTTAGAGCATTGGCCTGCAGACTGAAGAGTCCCAGGTTCAATTCCAGCCAAAGGCATGTACCTTGGTCACAGGCTCAATCCCTGGCTCTGGTAGGGGTATGTGCTGGAGGCAACCTATCAATGTGTCTCTCTCACATCGATGTTTCTCTCTCTCTCTCTCTATCCTTTCCACTCTCTCTGAAAAGCAATGGTAAAAATATCCTTGGATGAAGATTCAAAAAAAAAATTCAAACTTCGGTGTATATCAACAAAATTTTCTCAGAACAGTCAAACTCACACGTTGACATATTGTCTGTGGTTGCTTACATACTACAAACTGCCTAGTTTAGTTACTTGAGAGAGACTACATAGCCCACAAAATTCAAAATACTTATTATTGGCCCTTTAAAAAAGTTTGCTAACCACTGTTCTTTTAAACTCTTAGTCCAATCAAACTAACTTTCAAGAACAATGGCAGATTAAAATGATTTTTAGACAAGTAAAATTTGAGAGTTTTTAGACTCACTAAATAAACTTTTAAAGGATATACATTAGAAAAAGGGAAAATAGCACCAGAATAAAGGAGTGGAATAAGCAAAGGAACTGGTAAAATATGGAACTATTCTAAGTATCTATTGACTGAATAAAACAAAGAGTCAAAAAGTATAATTTTGTGGTGTTGAATTGAAAAATATAAAAACTACAGAACAGAACAACAATGGCGAGAATTAGCAGAAGGCAATGGGCTATGAGGCATTCAAGGATTCCTGTATTATTCAGACTTAAGTTAAGAAATTAGGGTGCTCACTAAAGGAAGACCAAAGAATACAACATATAATTTCTAAGAATGAGGATTACAAATAATAATAAAAATAAATCAATAAAAACATACAAGCAAACAAATAAGTTAGAAAAGGCAAATTTTAAAACCTTTAAAAATATTTAAGGTAGGAAAGGATTACCTTAACAAGATATAAAAGCACAAACCAATTAAGAAATGATCTAGGAATAAATTTAACCAAGGAGGTAAAAGACCAGTATTCAACAAACTGTAAGACATTGAAGAAATGGAAAAAGTACAGTAAATGAAAGCATACATCATGCTCATGGATAGGAAGAATCAGTATTATTAAAATGTCCATACCACCAAAAGCAATTCACAGATTCAGTGCAATCCCTATCAAAATACTAAGGCATTTTTCACAAAACTAGAATAATCCTAAAACTTCTATAGAACCACAAAAGCCCTTTAACAGCCAAAGCAATGCTTTTTTTTTTTTTTTTTTTTTTGGCAGAATTTTATGGTTTTATTAACACAAATACAATGTGTACACAATCTGTCTATTCATTTTCTTTGTTGCGCAGGCTGGAATTGGGATTGGTGACTCTGATGGCCAGCTGGACTGCTCTTTCCACAATGGCTTTGTGGTTCTTTGAGGAGACATTGTGAGCAATCACAGCACAGTAAGATCTGGAAGAGAATCCATAAGTAGGTAAGGAGCAAGCCAGCTTGCTGCACATCAGCAACACTTCAAGCTCTTTGATCTTGTGGACCAGAAACTTCCAAAAGCCGATCGGCAGCATGTGCTTTGTTTTCTTGTTGCTCCCATAACAAATGTTGGTAATCAAGATTTGGCCCTTGAGCCTGGCCGACATGGCTCAGCAGTTAAGCATCGACCTATGAGCCAGGAGATCCCGGTTTGATTTCCGGTCAGGGCACATGCCCAGGAAGCGGGCTCCGCCCCCAGTGAGAGGCTTGCAGATCAATAACTCTTTCATCATTGATGTTTCTATCTCTCTCTCTCCCTCTCCCTTCCTCTCTCTGAAATCAATAAACATATTAAAAATTGTTTTTTAAAAGACCTGGCCCTTGAATCTTCTATTATCAATGCCTCTGGGTTTCTGCCAGTTCTGTTTAATTTTTTTTCCCCATTGATTTTCAGACAGAGTGGAAAGGAGGAAGAGAAGGGAGGGGGAGAGAGAGAGAGAGAAAGAGAGAGAGAGAGGGAAACATCAACGTGTCACCAGTACTGGGGATAGAATCTGCAACCCAGGTACATTCCCTTCACTGGGAATCGAACCCAGGACACTTTGGTGCGTGCACAGCTGGTGCTCTAACCACTTAGCAACACTGGCCAGGGCAGTTCCACTTAATTTTAACATATTGGTCTGACTGGTACCAGATGAACTTCTTGGTCCTCTTTTTGACAGCCTTGGGTTTCAGGAGGGGTCTGAGGGCAGCCATAGTGCCTCGGAGATGACTGCCACCTCTGTAGGCAGCACCAAGAAAGAGCACAACCAAAGCAATCTTGAGAAAGAAGAACAAAGTTAGAGATATCACGCTATCTGCTATCAAACTACACTACAAGGCTATAGTAATCAAAGCATCATGGTACTGGCATAAAAACAAACACATAGATCAATGGTACAAAACAGAGAGCCCAGAGATAAAACCACACCTATATGTAGGCAAAAATATACAATGGGTGCCTGGCCAAGTGGCTCAGTTGGTAGAGTCATCCCATACACCATAAAAGTTGCAGGTTTAATTCCCGATTAGGGCACATACCTAGGTTGCATGTTCAATCTCTGGTCAGGGCATATATGGAAGGCAACCGATTGATGTTTCCCTCGCACATCAATGTTTTGCTCTCCCCCTTTCTCCCTCTCTAAAATCAATGAAAAATATCCTCTGGTGAGGATTAAAAAAAGAACATACAGTGGAGTAAAATAAAGACAGTGTCTTCAATAAATGGTGTTCGGAAAACTGGACAGCTACATGCAAGGAAATGAAACTAGACCATTTTCTTACACCAGGTACAAAAATAAACTCAAGCCCTGGCCAGTGTGGCTCAATTGGTTGAGCATCGTCCTGCATGCACCAAAAGGTTGCCAGTTAGATTCCAGATCAGAGCATATGCCCAGGTTGTGGGCTGAATTCCCAGTGTGGGGCATGCATCAATGTTTCGTTATGCATAGATGTTTCTCTCTCTATCCCTCTCCCTTCCTCTCTAAAAGTCAATTAAAAATTTTTTTAAAAAAGAAAAGATGCTCAGTGTCACTAATCTTCAGAGAGATGCCAATTAAAACTATAATGAGGAGAGACAAGAAGATGGCGGTGTACGTAACCGCAGTATCCACCGCCTCCCACAACCACATCAAAATTACAACTAAAATACAGAACAACCATCACTCAGAACCTCCTGAAATCTAGCTGAACAGAAGTCCTACAACCAGGGAACTGAAGAAGCACCCAGGCCAGTGGGAAGGGCAGAGACGCAGGGCAGATTGGGTCTGAATCGCAGAGACGTGGCCATGGCCTCAAATCTGGTGCCGCAGTTTAAAACCAGAAGGGGTATCTCAGGGGTGGAGGTTTCTTGGAGGAGCAGAGGTCCCAGGCCCACACCAGGCTCCCCAGCCCCACATCGGGCCCCTAGTCCAGGGTTCCAGTGCCAGGAAGAGAAGTCCCACAACTTCCAGCTGTGAAAACCAGCAGGGATTGAGGGAAAGGGACTCAGAGGCTGTGGGAGTCCCAGGAAGCTCCTCTTAAAAGACCAGCATACGGAATCACTCAGCCACGCTCCCTCTGAGCCCCAGCACTGGGCAGCAGCTTGAAAGGAACCTGGGACATTCAGGGAGGAACTAAGTTGCCTGGAATCAGAACCAGAGCAGGAAGGGCAGTTTTCTCCCAGGAAGGAGAGTTGGCAGAGGCCATTGCTCCTTTGGTGAGCCGTTCGCCCACAGAGCGGGCAGGCAGATGCCATATGTGAATCTTCATCAACCTGACTCAAACCTTTGGCACTGCCTTGGTGATCCCCAGAGACCCTGGCCCTCCTCCCTACAAACTCATCCAAGCCATTTCCAGTGGCTTTTCTATGCAAGTGGCCTCTCTAGCCTCATGCTTAGGACTTTCCTAAAATCTCTCAAACAAGCAGCAGTTGGCCTCAGCATGCTCCATACCTCTTGTTACGTGGCCCCAGGCCTGGCACCAGTGGCAGCCTGCATTGGTTCATAGCTTGGCCTCTCCTGGACACCTCCAAGCCCAGCACAAGTAGAAGCCATCTACATATTGCTGTGTAGCTCATGATGAGTGGCCCTGGGCAAGGCACAGGCAGAGGCTGGCTTTGCACCTTCTGGGAGGCCCCAGAGACAGTGCATTTGGTGGTGAGATTCGACCACATTGGATTACAACCCTACCATATCCACAAATTACACACTCAAGAGGCACACTCAGTGAACACCAAAGCTCCACTGAAATAAATCCTGCTCCATAGGGGGGTCTCCAGCACAACAGCTTATTGGATGTAGGTGCAGCTGGTCCTCATAGCCAACTGGCCTGGGGGTCAGTTCCACCCAGTGACACAACAGCAACCAAGGCTCAACTACAACAGCACAGTGCACACAGCCCACACAGGGGAGCACCTAGAAGGCCCAGCTCAGGTGACTGGGGAGGCTGAGCCACTGGACCCTATAGGACACCTACTACACAAAGCTACTCTACAGATTCCAGGAGACATAGCAGCTCTACCTAATATATAGAAACAAACACCTGGAAGCAGCCAAAATGTGGAGGCTAAGAAACGTGTCACAAAGGAAAGAACAGAAGAAATCTCTAGAAGAGGAACTAAATGAAATAGAGCCAAGCAAGCTACTAGAAGGATGCTCAAGGATCTTAATAAGACTATTAAGGAAACTAGTGACATCGTTAATGACATAATAAAGTACCAATCAGAAATGAAGGCTACACGAACTGAAATGAAGAATAATTGACAGGGAATCAACAGTAGAGTAAAGGATGCTGAGAATCACATCAGCAATTTGGAATATGAGGAAACAAAAAACACCCAATCAGAAGAGCAAAAAGAATCCAGAAATATGAAGATAGTGTAAGAAGGCTCTGGGATAACTTCAAGCAACCCAACATTCTCATTATGGGGACGCCAGAAGGAGAAGAAAGAGACCAAGAAATTAAAAACCTATTTGAAAAAATAATGACAGAAAACTTCCCCTACCTGGGGAAAGAAATAGACTTACAAGTCCAGGAAGCACAGAGGGTCCCAAACAAAAAGGACCCAAAGAGGCCCACAGCAAGACACATCATAATTAAAATGCCAGAGGTTAAAGACAAAGAGAGAATCTTAAAAGCAGCAAGAAAAAAGCAGTCAGTTACCTACAAGGGAGCACCTACACAACTGTCAGCTGATTTCTCAACAGAAACTTTGCAGGCCAGAGGGAGTGGCAAGAAATATTCAAAGTGATGAAAAGCAAGACCCTACAACCAAGATTATTCTACTCAGCAAAGCTATCATTTAGAACTAAAGGTCAGATAAACAGCTTCACAGATTAAAAAAAGCTAATGGAGTTCATCACCACCAAACAAGTATTACATGAAATGTTCAAGGGTCTTCTTTAAGAAGAAGCTAATGAACAAAATAATCAAACTAAATAGACCCAGAGACACTGAAGCATGCAACAGATGGTCACATCTCAGAGGGAAGAGGGAAGGGGAGTGGGGGGTGGGAAGAGATTAACCAAAGAAGTTATATGCATATATGCATAACCCATGGACACAGACAATAATGGGGTGAAGGCCTGGAGAGGGAGTGGGAGCAAGGTGGAAGGAGTCAATTGGCGAAAAATTGGGATACCTATAATACTTTCAACAATAAAGATAAATTTAAAAAAACAACAAAAAACACGATATCACCTCATACATGTCAAAATGCTTATCATCAATAAATCAATAAACAACAAGTGTTGGCGAGGATGTGGAGAAAAGGGAAACCTCATGCACTGTTGGTGAGGTTGTAAATTGGTGAAGCCACTATGGAAAACAGATAAGAAAAAGCTAAAGGAGTTCATCACCACCAAACCAGTATTATGTGAAATGTTGAAGGGTCTTCAACATTGAAAGTTCCTCAAAAATTAAAACTAGAACTACCATGTGACCAGCAATTCCACTTGTGGGTATTTATCCGAAGAAATCTAAAACACTAATTGAAAAATATATGGACTCCTATGTTCACTGCAGTGTTATTTACAATAGCCAAGATTTGGAAGCAACCTAGGTGTCCACTGATAAACAAATGGATAATGAAGATGTGATATATGTATACAGTGAAATATTACTCAGCCATGAAAAATAAATGAAATCTTACCATTTGTGACAACATGGATGGACTTAGAAGGTATTATACTAAGTAAAATATGTCAGACAGAGACAAATACCATGTGATTTCACTTACATGTATAATCTAAACAACAAAATAAATGAACAAACAAAACAGAAACAAACTCACAGATATAGAGAACAAATTGATGGTCGCCAGATGGGTGGGAAGTTGGGGAGATAGATGGAAAAGGTGGAAGGGATTAAGAAGTACAAGTTGCCAGCTATAAAAACAGTCACAGAAATGTAAAGTACAGCACAGGGAATATAGTCAATAACATTGTAATAACTATGTATGGTGTTAGATGTGTACTAGGCTTATCAGGGTGATCACTTTGTAAGGTATATAAGTCAACTGTGATTGAAAAATGAATGTAAAAAATAAAAAGATCTGAACATTCAACTACATTAAAATTAATAACTTCTGTTCCAAAAAGGGAGTAAAGACAGAAGACTAAGAGAAGATATTTGCAATACAAAACACAACTAAAAAAATGACAAAGGATTAACAGCCAGAAATTATAAATAAGTACAAATCAATAAGAAAAACAAACAGCAAAGTAGAAAAATAAGCAAAACATATGAACTAGGCATTGCACAGAAAAAGAAAAGAGATAACCAATGATGCTCGACCTCATTAATAATTAGGGAAATATAAATTAGTATCACATAAACACTTCATTTCATATCCACCATACAGACAAAAGCTAAAGCTAATATCAAGGATGTAAGCAACAGGAACTGGTGGTAAAAGCATAAATTATTATCACCACTTTAGAGTTTCTCATTAGTAATAAAGTTGAAGATGTACATATCTCATGATCCAGCAATACATTTGTAGAAATACCTTAGAGAAACTCTTATATCAGCAGACATATATAAGAAAGCCAGGTGTGAGACACTCTTACTTCTCAAATTTTGCCTTACCCTAGTCCTGGCCCTGTTTGTAGCAGCATTCTTTTTAATAGCTAAAAATCAACAGAGAAGAAAAATAAAAATTGAGCCCAGGCGGGCGTGGCTCAGCGGTTGAGCGTCGACCTAGAATCCAGGCGATCAGGGTTCGATTCCTGGTCAGGACACATGCCCAGGTAGCGGGCTCGATCAATGACTCTCTCATCATTGATGTTTCTATCTCTCTCTCTCTCTCTCTCTCCTTCCCTCTCTCTAAAATCAATAAAGATATATTAAAAAAAAAAAAAAGTTGAACTTATCAAGAGTAGAAAAGTGGTTCCCAGGGGTTGGGAGGAAGAAATAAGGAAAGGTTGGTACAAGGGTACGAAGTTTTAGCTATAGAATGAATAAAGTCTAAGGATTAATGTATTGCATGGTGATTATAGCATGATTGACAACACCGTATTGTATAACTGAAACTTGCTAAGAGTAGAACCTAAATGTTCTCACACAAAAAAAAGGGGAGGATGCTGGGGTGATAGATGTTAATTAAATTGATGGGAATCCTTTCACATGTATATGTATATCAGATCATCACATACACTTCAAATATCTTACAACTTTGTCAGTTATCTCTCAATAAAGCTGAAGAAAAAAATCCATATCTCTATTTAGCAGAATAAATTAATTGTAGTCTTTTCCTATAGTAGAATACTATACATCATTGAAAAATGAACAAACTAAACATTAGTTTTTTGAAAGCTGTATTATTTAGGGGTATTAAATATGGTAAAACTATTTTCACAAAGGAAAATAGCCCTGGCCAGTGTGGTTCTGTTGGCTAGAGTGTCGTCCCATACACCAAAAGGTGGCAGGTTCAATTCCTGGTCAGGGCACATACCCAGGTTGTTTTTGCAGGTTCGATTCCTGATCAGGGCACATGCGGGAGGCAACAGATCGATGTTTCTCTCTCACATAGATGTTTCTTTCTCTCTCTCCTTTCCTCTCTCTAAAATCAATTAAAAATATAAAAGCAAAATAACATGAAATTGAAGGAGATTACTTTTGATGGGAAAGGAAGAAAATGGGGGATATTTAAAAGGTTTCAAAGTTATTGTTAATGACCCATTTCTTAATCTGTGAGATAGGAACACAAGATGCCATTACATTGTTCTTTAAAACCTACATATAACCTTTTATTCACTCTTTTAGAAGAGATTTTTTATCACAAAAATTAATCCTCAATATACAAGAGAATAATTTGTTCTTTTGGCTATTTTATTGTCTTGATTTAACAAATACAGAAAACTTCATACAATTACCCATTTAAAAATGGGCAAAAGAAAAAAAATTAAAATGGGCAAAAGATTTGTAGAGACACTTCACCAAGAGAAAGGATGAATAAGCACATACAAAAGTGTTCAGTATCATTATCCATTTGGGAAATACAAATTAAAATCAAAATAACTATAAGTACGCACCAACTATAATGGCTAAAATAAAAAAGACCGACAATACCAAGTGTTAACAAAGATGTAGAAAACTAAAACTTTCATGTGTTGCTCATGGGACTGTAAAATGGTACAGCCACTTTAGAAAACAGTTTGCCAGGTTTTATTTAAAATATAGGTAGAAGCATAGAACAGACTGATGAATCTCTGAGGGAAGGCAGGGGTGGGTGGGGACAGATTAACCAAAGAATTTATATGCATATATGCATAACCCATGGACACAGACAATAGTGTGGTGAAGTCCTGGTGGGGGCACGTGTGGGGTGGAGAGGGTCAATGAGGGAAAGAAGAGGGACATCTGTAATACTTTCAATAATAAAGATAAACATAAATAAATAAAATATACATTTACCATACAACACAGTAATTCCAGTCCTAGAGAAACAAAAAAATATCCATGCATAAATTTGTATGCCACTATTCATACATAACATTATTCATAATAGCCAAAACAAGGAAACAATGCAAATGTCCATCAATTGGCGGATAAACAAAATGTGTATATTCATACAATGGAATACTACTTAGAAATAAAAAGGAACAAGTGGCTGTCACATATAACAATATGAATGAACCTCAGAAAACATTTTAAATTAAAGTCAGACAGGTAAGACTACACATTGTGTGATTCCATTATATAAAATTGCTAAAAATGGTAAAACTATGAAGACAGAAAGCAGATCAACAGTGGGCTGGGGTTATGAGTAGGGATTGGCTGCAAATGGACACAAGGGAACTGTCTGGAGTGACAGACATAAGTTGTGATGGTTATGCAACTATATAAAGTTACTAAAATTAATTAAACTATATATTTTAAAAGGGTAGCTTTTATGGTACATTTATACCTCAACAAAGCTGTTTTTAAAATGCTAAAAAAAAAACACCTCTACTGTTTTTGATCTGTGATTTTTTAACTGTGGGGAATATACTAAATAAGGAATCTTAAAGGTTCAAGAAGCATCTTCATGAGTCAGCAACCCTTCCTACACAAAGCAGAATTACAATAAATTATATATTTTTTATGTGTCTCTCAAAAGACTTCCCAAAACATTCTGAAATGGAAAAACTCTATTAACCCACTTGATCTCATTTATAGCTGGGATGTATGTGGAAAAAAAATTTTTTTGTTTGGTTCTTCATTTCTGTGTAATTCTGTGATCATTTGTGCATCTAACAAATAGTTATGTAATGCTTGAACCAAATCAACTAGTGCAGTAGTAATTTTTGCTTTATGTTCTGAAAGGTTTAAACCTTACTGGAAGAAAGTTATTTATACAAATATACCCAATAATGGGAATTTGGGAATTACAAAAAATGTTATAAGTATAAATCATAGAAACCAGAGCTATTTGCTTAGGATTTTAAAATATAAGTATTTATTATATTCTTAAATAAAATATAAATATCAGTCCCCATTTTTCCTCCCTAAGGAACTAGTAATAATCTAAATAACTTGAGTTAACAAATCAGAATTTGTGTGCCCCACATTGGGCTAGTTTCATTCCATTTTGCTGGATGTCTCCTGGCCTCAAGGCCTTTACTACAGCATTCATAAACTTTTACTTATGCATTTGTTCAAAGGTCTCTCTGTGAGTTTTAAGTCTTTGTCTTCTCCACATCTAGATATCTGTATCTACAGATCTATGTGGGGTTTTTTTCTGTGTGTCATGAAATTAAGATCACACAATATACCCCACTCCACATCTAGCTTTTATTTAAAATATACCATGGAAATCCCTCCAAGTCAACATATATAGTTCTAACATTGTTTGTTTGTTTTAATATATCTTTAAATCTTGATTTCAAAGAGAGGAAGGGAGAGGAAGAAAGAGAGATAGAAACATCAATGATGAGAGAGTCATTGATCAGCTGCCTCCAGCACGCTCTCCACTGGGGATTGAGCCCGCAACCCAGGCATGTGCCCTGACTGGGAATCGAACCACTATCTCCTGGATCAGAGGTTGATGCTCAATCGCTGAGCCACACCAGCCAGCTCTAAGATTCTTTCTAATGGCTGTATATCCTCCTTCCAAGTGGAAATATCAAAAGTGACCCTAGCTGTTTTGGCTCAGTGGTTAGAGCATCAGTCCTCGGATTGAAGGGTCCCGGGTTCAATTCCAGCCAAGGGCACATACCTCAGTTACGGGCTCCATCCCTGGCCTGTCAGGACACATGCAGGAGGCAACCAATCGATCTCTCTCTCTCTTCCACTCTCTCTGAAAAGCAACGGAAAAAATATCCTTGGTAAGAATAAATAAAGTATAAAAAAAAAGTCATCCATTACCTCGCCAATGGGCATTCACTGTTTCCAGCTTTTTGCAACTGTAAACAGTACTGCAATAAACACCTTGTACTATATGCTTATGTTTTGCTTCTATTTCGATAGGATACAGGTCTAGTGGGCTTACTTGGTCATTTTATTACAAGATGCTGCCAGATCATTTCCAAAAAGGACAGAAACTCAAATTTCCATGCAGTGGTAACTTGAAAACATGTAACTACTATAAATATAACACTGCTAACAATAAACTTGACAATAATGAAAATAATTAAATTTCAAGCTCAAGTGCTAAAGTCATATCAAAAGAAAAAAGCCATTCCCTTTGAAACACTATTAGAGATTCAAAAGTCACAGGACAATTCTGCCGTCATAAAAATCAAGTTCACTGACTACTCCTGAACACTTATCTATACCTGCAATGTAGCAGGTTTGGCTCAGTGGTTACAGCTTCTGCCCCCCCCCCCCAAGGATCAGGGTTGGATTCCTGGCCAAGGGCAGGTACCTCAGTTGCAGGCTGGATCCCTGCAGGGTCAGGCTTGTGCAGAAGGCAACCAATTGATGTGTCTCTCTCACATCCATGTTTCTTTCTCTCCTCTCTGTCTCTGTCTCTGTCTCTGTCTCTGTCTCTGTCTCTCCCCCCCCCCTTCCACTCTCTCTGAAAAGCAATGGAAAAAATATCCTTGGGTGAGCATTAAAAAAATAATAAATAAATAAATATATAAACAAATAAATAAATAAGATTACATATATGAAGTATTTTCTTTGGTATTTCCAAACCTACTAACACTATGCTATTTAATTTTCTTTAATTCATAGCTTACAAAAATCTTTGCATTGGGCCTCCTGTTCTGTACTCAAGAGCTTGATGATTACACTAAAATAAATGGGTTTCTCTGCTAATATAAAGAGAAAACAAAAGCCCCCTCTAACAGAAAATATTGGCCTTGCTCCTTAACAGTAAATATTTGTCTATGCTTTCCAGGGCGTTTTTTCAAAGGGCAATAAATTCCGAGTGAATAACTAAAGTCATTCTAACAAATGCGTAAAACAAGCTCTTAAACTTAATAATAAAATAAACAAAGTTTCACACTTGAAACTTTACAGAAGTTATATCTAATTATGAATATACACCTCAAAAATGACTACTACTGGGTCACCCCAAATTTACCTGGGCTACTTCCTAACGGCAATTCTGTAGCGTTTAATCCCTAAAGAGTCCTGTCTTAAGTTTAATCACAGCAGAGAAAACATGGTTCGCCCCCTCCGCAGAAGGCAGTCACGCTAAAACCCTTCCAGGCTTTGTCACCAAGTCCTAATCCAGGGGATTAACAGGAACTGCCTGCCTCTGCAGAAGTGTTGGTTGGTGCCTTTCCAAACCCAATGAGACAGAAGAGATGAGGCTAGGAAAGAGCCATTTTTGCTGAAAATATCCCTCTCTGTCCAGGTGTCCCCAAGAGGAACCACAGGCCAAGCGCTTCAAAGAGTTCAGTACTGCCCCAGGCAACCCACTCCCCGGGAGCTGGCCCGCGCCTCCGGGCCACCGCCAGTCGCTCGCCCGGCTGCGCACTCGTCCCGGGGCAGCTGCTTCAGACAAAGGCCGCCAGACAACCCGCCGCTCCTGGGCTCCGCCCTGTCCCGTAGGTCCCTGCCCTGTCCCGTCCCGCCCTGGCAGCCGGGACTCTAAACAAAACCTGCGCTCACCATCGCGAGTCTCTCCTCAGCCATCTTGGCTCCGCCCACGGCTGCGCAGCCGGAAGTAAGCGGTTTCCTAGACAACCAGGCGCACGGAACTTGTAGTACCAGGGAAGGGGCGGGGCCTGAGCAGAGTAGGAAGTAGATGGAAGAGCCGGGGTTTGCCCGCACCACCGAGGGTTTGGGGGAAGCTAGGGAAGGGTTGGGTGTGGCCTCACTGGTAGTTTGGCGCCAAGGGAGCTGATGAGGGAATGCGCAGTTGGTAATGGCTGGGCCAGCCCTGTCACCGCACACAAATTGTCAGGACGGTGCTGGAGAAACGCCTGAGTGCCCTGGTTGGCTTGACCAGCCCTACCTTGAACAGCAGCACAGCCTTCCTGCCACGGGACCTTGCCTGGCCTGCTGCCCTAACTCTGCCTTTACAGTTTACAGTGTGGCATCACTGCATTCTGGTCAGTGAGGAACTGCATGTACAACAGTAGTCCCATAAGATTATAATGTAGTTGAAAAATTCTTATCCCCTAGTGACACCAAAGCTGCCCAGACATCATAAGGCAAGGCATGTGTTTATGGTGATGCCGGTGTAAACAACCCTACTGCACTGCCAGTTTCATAAAAGTATGGCACATATGATTATGTACAGTACATAATACTTGATAATAAACAACTATGTTGCTGGTTTATGTATTTACTATACTTTTTATTCTTAATTTATAATGTACTCTTCCTACTTACTAAAAAAAAAGTTTGGCACAGGCTCTGTGACTCAGTTGGGATGTCTTCCCTCACACCAAAGGGTTAAGGATTTGATTTGAAGTTAGGGCACATACCTAGGTTATGGGTTCCATCCTCACTTGGGGCATGTACAGGAGGAAAACTGGTAGATGTTTCTCTTTTTTCTCCTTCTCTTAAAACACACACACAAAAAACATTTGGACCCAGGTAGCTCAGTTAGAGAGTCATCCCTGATACACCAAGGTTGTGGGTTCAATCTCCATTTAGAGAACATAAAACAATCAACTGATGAATGCATAAATATGTGAAACAAATGGATGCTTCCCTCTCTCAAATCAATTTTTTTAAAGCAAAGAATTTGCTATAAAATAGCATGCTGTTACACTGCTCATACATCTCCTGTTTACTGCAACTCTTTTTTTATTTAATCCTCACCCGAGGATATTTTTTCATTGGCACCTCGACCTGAGATCTAACCTGCAACCTAGGTATGTGCCCTGAATGGGAATTGAACCCTCAACTTTTTGGTGCATGGGAAGATGCTTCACCCAACTGAGCCACCTGGCCAGGGCTATTGCAACACTTGATTGCATGCCTCATTTTCTCTTGTGCTTGGTTTAATCTCATGTTGCTTTATAAATTTGGTGTAGCCTAAGTGTATAGTGTCTATAAAGTCTACTGTGTGTAATGTCCTAGGCCTCCACATTCAGTCACTACTCTCTCACTGACTCTGAGAGCAACTTCCATTCATGGTAAGCACCCTATATCTTTTATATCATATTTTATTGTACCTTTTCTATATTTAGATATGTTTGGAAACACAAATACTTACCATTGTGTTACAACTGCCAACAGTATTCAGTAGAGTAACATGTTGTATAGCCTAGGAGCAATAGGCTATACCAGCAATTTAAAAGCGCTGTGCAGCAAGAATTTTTACATATACATACCTGACTACTTAGTCATAGGAACTGACCTCTTGTCCCTTAGATAGTCAAATAAAAAAATGACAACAGGAGATACCAAGATGGCAGCAGATTCAGTGGAAGCTACACTGACACTCTCCCGGGACCAAACTGGAATTACAACTAAAACATAGAAAAACCATCCTGAATAATCAACTGAAGACTGGCTGGAGAGAACCCTCATAACCAAGGACGAAAAGTGGAGATCACATAGAGGCTGGTAGGAAGTATGGAAGCCCGAAAGGGCTGGCTGGGCTCCCACAGGCAGCAGCTGAAG
The DNA here is from genome assembly GCF_054644295.1 of Miniopterus natalensis. Lineage (NCBI taxonomy): Eukaryota > Metazoa > Chordata > Mammalia > Chiroptera > Miniopteridae > Miniopterus > Miniopterus natalensis. The sequence continues at coordinate 99,546,538 of NC_142081.1, forward strand.
GTCCGGAGGATATCTCAGCTGTGGGCAGTTTCCACTTAGAATTCTGGGGTCTAAACCCCAAGCTGAGCTCCCCTGCCCAGAGCACCAGAACTAAGAAAGGTGCCCACATTACTGGCTGTGAAAAGCAGAGGGGTTCCTGTCTGCCAAGGGGAGATGGCTGGAAATGCAGGCACCCTATTAACGGGTCAGTGCAAAAACTTTCATGTGCAGCCACTCGCCTTGGAATCCAGCAGAGGGAGGGCACAGTGGACTAGAGTGGTATGAGGTGAATCTAGGGTTGCAGACTTGGAGCTAGAGCTCAGAGAGTGCCCCTCTGGATTCCTGTGCTGAGTCATTCCCCCATATGGCAGAGGACATCTTTCTCAGGCAGACATTTACCATCCAGGCAACTTTTGCCTAGGGGGAAGCAATTGCCCCATCTATTGAAAACCTCTCACCCCTCTCTGTGGAGTTTACTCCTTGCTGTGGTCTACAGCCTAAGGATCATTAAGAGACTATAAATAACAATCAGCCTCTGGGTGCTTTCAGTCTTTGCCTGATCTGTTTTTGGACCCAGGGCTTAGAAAAGCAGAACTTGGTGCACATCTTTGTTCTTTCCAAACACACCTAGCCCCAGCAGAGGGAGCCTCAAGCTGTGGAGTGCTAATACCTCCAAAAAGGGTACTGAAGTCCAGTCACAAACAGTGTTTGACATTAGCCTGCACAAGAGACCATCCAGAAAAACTGGGAGTCCTAGCAGATCTACCTAATACATAGAAACAAACCCAAATAGGTAGCCAAAATGGGGAGACAAAAAATCAAGCCCCAAATGAAAAAACAAGAGAATTCTGCAGAAGAAGAGATCAATGAAATGAGGATAAGCAATCTATTAGATATAGAGTTCAGAATGCTGATCATAGGGATGCTCAACAGCATGAGAAAAGAAATGGAAACTATGAAGGAAATTAAGGATGACATAATAAAAATAAAAAAATGCATTGGAAGGCATAAACAGCAGATTAGGGGAAGCTGAGGATCAGATCAGCAAATTAGAACACAGGGCAGAAAAAAATCACTCAATCAGAGAACCAAAGAGAAAACACTTAAAAACAGGAGGGAAGTTTAAGGGAGCTGTGGGACAACATGAAATGTAACAATATTTGCATCATAGGAATGCCAGAAGATCTAGAATGTAAGCATGGGTTAGAGACCATGTTGAAGAAATAATGGCAGAAAATTTCCCTAACCTAGTGAAGGAAAGTCACACAAGTTCAGCAGGCACAGAGAGTCCCAAGCAAGAAAAATCCGAAGAAGCCCACACCCAGACACATCATAATTAAAATGGCAAATATTAAAGACAAAGAATCTTAAACAAGAATCAAGACAAGAGAAAGGCAATTTGTTACCTACAAAGGAACTCTCATAAGGCTGTCAGCTGTTTTCTCATCAGGAACTCTACAGGCCAGGAGAGTATGGCATGAAGTATTCAAGGTAATGAAAAGAAAGAATCTAAACCAAGACTATTCTGTCCAGCAAAGCTATCATTCAAAATAGTTGGTGAAATAAAGAGCTTCCCAGACAAAAAACACATACACACAAAAAAACGGCTAAAGTTATTTATTACCACCCAACCAACATTGTAAGAAATGTTCAAACGACTACTGTAATAAGAAGTAGAATGCTTGGTGTAGCTCCCCTGTGAAACCATTGGGACCAGGGCTTTTTTTGGCGGGGAGTGTTTTGATTGTTGCTTTAATTTCTTCAGTTATTATTGGCCTATTCAGGTTTTTTGATTCTTCCTGATTCAGTTTTACATGATCTCACTTGTATGTGGAATCTAATGAACAAAATAAACTGATGAACAAAATAGATCCAGAGATATAAAAGCATGGAACAGACTGATGAATCTCAAAGGAAGGCAGGGGTGGGGGAGTGGGTGGGGAGAGATTAATCAAAAAACTTAGTTGCATATAGGCATAGCCCATGGACACAGACAATAGCGTGGTGAAGGCCTGGGGGTAGTTAATGTGGGGTGCAGAGGATCAGTGGGGGAAAAAGGGAGACATCTGTAATTCTTTCAATATTAAAGATAAAATTTTTTAAAAGAATCAGAAAATAATTTTAAAGAATAAAACAATAACCTTAACTATAAATGGGTTAAATGCTCCAATAAAAAGATATAGGGTAGCTGACTGGATAAGAAAACATGACCCAAATATATACTGTCTGCAAGAGACTGGCCTCAGAACAAAAGACTCACACAGGATGAGAGTGAAGGGATGGGGGAAAAAATGCCATGCAAATGCAAATGAAAAAAAAGTTGGGGTAGCAATACTCATATCTGCCAAAATAGACTTCAAAATGAAGACCATAATGAGAAACAAGAAAGGTCACTAGATAATACTAAAGGGATCGATCCAACAAGAGGCTATAACCCTGATAAATGTACATGCACACAATATACAAGCACCTAAATTTATAAAAAATGTTTTGGAGGACTTTAAGGGAGAAGTAGACAGCAAAACAATCATAGTAGGGAATTTTAACACCCTACTGACTTTACTGGATAGGTCTTCCAGACAAAAAATCAACAAGAAAACAGTGACCTTAAATGATACACTAGATCAGATGAGTTTAATTGATATTTACAGAGTTGCAGAATATACATTCTACTCAAGTGCACATGGGATATTTTCAAAGATAGAGCACATGTTAGGACACAAAACAAGTCTCTGCAAGGTCAAGAAGATTCAAATCATATCAAACATCTTCTTGGACCACACTGGCATGAAATTACATATCAACTATAATAAAAACACTAAAAGACATTGAAACACATGGAGGCTAAATAGCATGTTATTAAACAATGAATGGGTTACCAATAATATCAAGAAAGAAATAAAAAACTTCCTGGAAACAAATGAAAATGAACACACAGCAACCCAAAATCTATGGGACACAACGAAAGCAGTCCTGAGAGGGAAGTTCATAGCACTACAGGCGTACAAGAAAAAATTCTAATAGACTCTCCAACTGTACAACTTAAAGACTGAGAAATAGAACAACAAGGACAGCCCAGAGTAAGTAGAAGGAAGGAAATAATAAAGATCAGTGTGGAAATAAATGGCATAGAGACAAAAACAAAAAACAAACAAACAAACAAAAAAACAGTACAAAAGATCAGTGTAACCAAGAGCGGGCTCTTTGAAAAGATAAACAAGATTGATGAACTTTTCACCAGACTCATCAAGAAACAAAGAGAAAGGACCCAAATAAAGAAAATCAGAAATGAAAGAGGTGAAGTAACAACTGACCAAACAGAAATACAAAGGATTGTAAGAAAATGCTATGAACAACTACATGCCACCAAGCTGGACAACCTGGGCAAAATGTACAAATCCTAGAAAAATACAACCTTCCAAAACTCAATCAGGAAGAGTCAGAAAACCTGAAGAGACTGTTAACTGCTAATAAAGTTGAAGCAGTAATCAAAAAACTCCCAGCACTTGATAGCCCTGGTCTGGAAGCTTCACAGGGGAGTTTTATTAAACATTGAAAGAACTAAAAACTGTCCTCAAACTATTCCAAAAAATCCAAGAGGAAGGAAACACTGCCTAACTCTTTTTACGAGGTCAGCATTAGCCTAATTCCAAAACCAGGTAAAGACACTACAAAGAAAGAGAATTACAGGCCAATATTCCTGATGAACATAGATGATAAAATTCTCAACAAAATATTAGCATATCAGATCCAGCAATATATTAAAACAATCATACACCATGACCAAGTGGGATTTATTCCCAGGATGCAAGGCTGGCATAAGATTCACAAAGCAATAAATGTGATACATCACATAAACAAATTGAAAGACAAAAATCACATGATCATATCAACAGACCCGAAAAAATCATTCAACAAAATCCAACACCCATTTTTGATAAAAACTCTAAGCAAAGTGGGAATAGAGAAATCAAACCTTAACATAATAAAGGCCATATATGACAATCCTACAGCCAACATCATACTCAATGGGCAAAAAGTAGAATCATTTCCCTTAAAAACAGGAACAAGACAGGGGTGTCCCCTTTCACCACTCTTATTCAACATAGTACTGGAAGTCCTTGCCACACTGATGAGACAAGAAGAAAACATAAAAGGCATCCAAATTGTAAAGGAGGAAGTAAAACTGTCATTATTTGCAGATGACATGATATTGTACATAGAAAATCCTAAAGACTCCAACAAAAAACTACTAGATTTAATAAATGAATTTGGCAAGGTAGCAGGATACAAAATTAACACCCAGGTGTCGATGGCATTTTTATACACCAATAATGTACTCTCAGAAAGAGAAACTAAAAAAAAAATTTTTTAATTACTATTGCAACAAAAAAATTAAGATACTTAGGAATAAACTTAACCAAGGCGGTAAAATACCTGTACTCAGAAAACTGTAAGATGTTGTAAAAAGAGTTAGAGGAAGATATAAACAAATGGAAGAATGTACCGTGTTCATTGATTGGAAGAATTAACATCATTAAAATGTCTGTACTACCCAAAGCAATCTATAAATTCAATGCAATCCCTATTAAAATACCAAAGGCATGTTTCACAGATCTAGAACAAACATTTCAAAAATTTATATGGAAGCAAAAAAGACCCTGAGTAGCCACGGCAATCTAGAGAAAGAAGAACAAAGTTGGAGGGATCACTTTACCAGACATCGAGTTATACTACAAAGCCACTGTAATCAAAACAGCCTGGTACTGGCACAAGAACAGGCATATAGATCAGTGGAACAGAACAGAGAACTCAGAAAATGACTCATGCCATTATGGTCAATTAATATTTGACAAAGGAGGCAAGAACATTAAGTGGAGTAAAGACAGTCTCTTCAATAAATGGTGCTGGGAAAACTGGACGGGTACATGCAAAAAAAAAGAAACTAGACCACCAACTTACACCATACACAAAAAAAAACTCAAAATGGATAAAAAACTTAAATGTAATACCTGAAACCATAAAAATCCTAGAAGAAAACGTAGGCACCAAAATCTCAGACATCTCTAGTAGCAATATGTTTCCCCAATACATCTCCTAGGGCAAGAGAACCAAAGGAGAAAATAAACAAATGGGACTACATCAAAATAAAAAGCTTCTGTACAGCAAAAGAAGCCATCAACAAAATGAAAAGGGAGCCCACTGTATGGGAAAACATATTTGCCAATGACACATCGGATAAAGGGTTAATATCCAAAATATATAAAGAACTCATAAAACTTAACAAAAGGAAGAAAAACAATCCAATTAAAAAATGGGCAAAGGAGTTAAATAGGCACTTCTCCAAAAAGGACATACAGATGACCAAGAGACATATGAAAAAATGCTCAAAGTCACTAATCATCAGAGAGATGCAAATTAAAATGACAATGAGATATCACCTCACACCTGTCAGAATGTCTACCATCAATAAATCAATGAATGACAAGTGTGGTGAGGACGTGGAGAAAGGGGAACCCTAGTACACTGGTGGTGGGAATGCAGACTGGTGCAGCCACTATGGAGACCAGTATGGAGTTTCCTCAAAAAATTAAAAATGGAACTGCCATTTGACCCAGTGATCCCACTTCTAGGGATATATCCTAAGAAAACCAAAACACCAATAGAAAGAACTTATGCACCCCTATGTTCACAGCAGCACAGTTTACAATAGCTAAGATCTGGAAACAGCCCAAGTGCCCATCAGTAGATGAGTGGATAAAAAAGCTGTGGGACATTTACACCACGGAATACTATGCAGCTGTAAAATAGAAGGATCCCTTACCCTTTGGGACAGCATGGTGGGACCTGGAGAGTATTATGCTAAATGAAATAAGCCAGTCAGGGAAAAACAAGTATCACATGATCTCACTCATATGTGGAATCTAATGAGCAAAATAAATGGATGAACAAAATATATGCAGAGACATAGAAGCAGGGAACAGACTGAGGGATCTCAGAGGGAAGGTGGGCGGGGGGGGGGGGCGAGGAAGTGGTGGGGAGAGATTAATCAAAAACTTATAGGTATATAAGCATAACCTATGGACACAGAGAATGGTATAGGGAAGGCCTGGGGGTGAGGCAGATGGAGGGGATCAATGGGGGGAAATAGGGAACATCTGTAATACTTTCAACAATAAAGATAAATTTTCAACATATGTATATACTTAAAGAAAAAAAAAAATTTAAAGAACATGTAATACTGGCTATTCTAACCTCTTCCAATTAGTATACCTACTGGTTTCTGGTAGGTATACTAATTGAGCAAAAGCAGCGAAATTACTAAATAAGTTTAGAAAGAAAACTCCTATAGAGAAGTCTGTCCACTTAAAGGATTATAGGAAGCTGAAATGAGATTTAAAAAAGAAAAACAGAAACAAGCATAGGGCTGCTCTGAGGACTACAAGAAGGTGTTTTCCCTCCTTATTAATGGTTTAGGAGAAATTAAAATTACCATAAAAAGTGGGGGCTTATAATTCCATATATGAGCCCCTGTAATTCTTCTGTCCTTCCAATAAAACAGCCAAATGGAATAAGATGGAGATTTTTACAAAATCTGAGCTATAAATAAACCAGTTATTCCCAGACATCCTGTGTTTCCAAATCCACATACATTATTATCAGCCATTCCTGTAACTGCCAATATTTTTCATTAACAGATTTGCATAATGTCTTTTTCAGCATTCCAGTAAAAAAAACAGTTAATACCTCTTTGCTTTCACCTGGAAAAATTACAAGTTTACTTGGCCAGTAATGCCCCAAGGATATACAAAGCATTCCGTCTATTGTCTTAAATTGATTTAAATAATGTTAAATTTCCTAAATATTCCACTCTAATCCTAACTGTGGATGACTTAGTTTTATGCTCTAGAAAATTATTAGACTCCCCAAAGGAGAAAATATACCTATTGCAACAGCTAACTATAGAGAGACATGGATATCAAAAAAACAAGCTCTGATTCTGTTTACCTGAAAAATGCAGAGGAACCCTACCTTTTCCTCCCCCCCCCAAAAAAAAACCCACAAACAAAAACAAGAAAACAGCTTAGAGGATTCTTGGGTTTGACTGAATATTGTTACAATTGAATTCCAAATTTTTCATTAATGGCCCAGCCTCTATATGTACCTAATCCAATTCAGTGGAACTGAATTGGAAACAAACTATAAAATCTCTAAAAAATTATCTAAAGCTTCCACTCTGGGACACCTTAATTATAGAACTTTTAACTCAAAAATAGAGATCATCATAGACCTGTAGGCTATTATAATCAGCAACTAGACTCCGTAGCCAAAGGGCTCCCTCCCTGCATGAAAGCCATTTCTGCTACAGATATATTATGCAGACAAACAAAAATAGTTATGGGCTCTCCTTTGTTTATATTCCTCATTCTATTAAATCTCCACTGAATTCTCATTGCATTCAACACCTCTGTCAGCCTACTGGCTCTTGCCTTCTGCAACTAATTTCGCTTAAACTCAATGTAACAGTCTTAATCCAACAACTTTGCTACTTTCTTTGCAGAATGAAAACATCCACGATTACCTTTTGCTTACTGACCACCTTATTATTCCTAGGAATGCTTTATAGGAAACTCCTTAATAATGTTGTTTTAATTTGGTTTACAGATGGATCTTTTAAAATATATTTTTATTGATTTCAGAGAGAGGAAGGGAGAGGGAGAAAGAGACAGAAGCATCAGTTATTAGAGAGAGTCATTGATCAGCTGCCTCCTGCACGCCCCCTGCTGGGAATGGAGCCCACAACCCCAGGCATGTGCCCTGACAGGGAATCAAACCTCTATCTCCTGGGTCGTAGGTCAATGCTCAACTGATGAGCCACATCAGCTGGACATAGATGGATCTTTAAAGGATAAACAAAAATGTTACTGAGCTGGATATGCAGTAACTTCCACAGTGGACATAATTGAAGATTCTTATTTACCTGCCCAACAAACCTAATTATTCTAATTTGGGCTTGTGAATTGGCCAAAGATCAAATAGCCAATATTCACACTGATAGTAGCTACGCCTTCAATGTAACTCACTACTTTAGAATGTTATGGAAACAGCAAGACTTCTTAATTTTCTAAGGCAGCCCATAAAGAATGGAAAATATGTTACAAAATTATTAAATATCATACAAAAATTAAAACAATTGGCATTTATAAAAATTCCAGGACATTCTAAAGCTGCCACCATGGAAGGAAAAAAAATTATTTAGCTGATGCTAGAGCTAAACCTGTTTTACCATTCCCAAGGGAAATAGAGGTTTCATATATCCAAGCCTTTATGGCTCTCAGAGGCAACCCGAAGCTATATACTGTCTATAAACTTAAAAAAAAAAGTACTCAAATGGGAAAGAAACATTTCAAAAATGGATGAATAGGTTTGTTAGTCTGTCATCAACATTTGGGTGGCAACCCAATTGTTAAGGTTTAAAAAAAAGCCATATCTGAATAAATCAATTTAACCTATTTCAGTTATTCCTCACTAAATTAGTCAATTTAATAAAAGTTATTAAATATCTAAATATTTTTAAATAACATCAAATACTAAGACATTAGTTGCTAGACAAGTCTTAGGTTCACTTGCTTTTGGCTTTTGTCGCAGAGGGGCTGTGGAATAAATTTGGAGCTGTTAATAAATTTCCAGTGCTTAGAGGTGTGTTTCTTAAGAGTGTGTTTGTCAATAGAGAAACCTGTTTCTAAAGGTTATGAAATATGTTCATAAAAGTCAACCAATACTGGTTACTTACTTTTTTGGTTATCATTGGAAATTGAGATTTCTAAAAGTTAGAAATTCTAATTAAATTAAAAAGAAATTATACAGCCCAGCCGGTGTTGCTCAGTGGTTGACTATCAACCTATGGAACCAGGAGGTCACAGTTTGATTCCGGTTGGCACATGCCTGGGTTGCGGGCTCCATCCCCAACAGGGGGTGTGCATGAGGCAGCCGATCAATGACTCTCTCTCATCATTCATGTTTCTATCATCTCGCTCCCTCTCCCTTCCTAAACTCTCTGAAATCAATAAAAATATATTAAAAATTTAAAAAAAAAGAAATTATGCAATTTTGGTAATGGAAGACATGAGATATTGAAATTCACTTTTGAGGGAAAAGGAAAAAAGTGAGTTGTTCTAAGAATAGCTGTGTTTGAATGGATAAGGTTTGTAAAAAGTTGTAAAAGCTATAAAAGTTTGTGAAAATTTTAAATTTATAAAGAAAAGAAACCCAGCCTGGCTCTCTCCTGTTGTTTAATTCCTTAGATTAGAGCAAAGACTTTGTTTCCACCACTCATTCACAGCCCTTGAGGCTTTTACTGAGAGTCTCAATAGGTCTTGGTAATTAGGACCTTCCCTCCCTTTTTCCAGTCTTCTTAAAAAGTATCAAGGGCAAATTAAAAAAAACAACAACTTGAGTTTTCTGCAAAAATTAGTAATTCAAATTATGTGTACGGACTTTAAATAATGTGTGTCACCTATGTATTATATGCAGTGAATTTTCACCTCCGGATGGCATTGCTACGATATTATCTTTAAAAAAAAAAAAGTTTTTATTGATTTGAGAGAGAGAGGAAAGGAGAGGGAGAGATACAAACACCGATGAGAGAGAAACATTGATCTGCTGCCTCCTGCACAGCTCCTGCTGGGGATTAAGTCCGCAATCTGGGCATGTGCCCTGACTGGGAATTGAACTGACAACTGCCTAGTACATGGGTCGACCCTCAACCACTGACCCACACTGGTTGGGCTAGCGTATAATCTTTCACTGGCCTAAAGAAATTAAATACTTATGTAAATTAAGCAAAATTCTATAGTCTGGGCAAAATATTTAATATTAAAATTTTTTAAATTTAATTGGTCACTTTTTAAATTATTACCATAAAAATGTTTATTTCACCTAGGTTTGCAAAATTTATGTCATAATCTTTTGGTTAAGTTTGTTGGACAACCTTCCCAAAGTTTGAATTTTTTTTTTTAACAACCTCAGGTTATTTTTTCCATCACTTTTCAGAGAGAGTGAGAGTGAGAGAGAGAGAAACACTGATGTGAGAGAGACACATCAATTGGTTGCCTCCCACACTCACCCTGACTGGGGCCCAGGGATCAAGCCTGCAACCAAGGTATGTGCCCTTGGCTGGAATTGAACTGAGGACCCTTCAGTCACAGGCTAATGCTCTAACCACTGATCCAAAACAGCTAGTTTAAATTTTAAAGTAGTTTTTTACTGAGAGATGACTTTTGGTTATTCCAGTGGGCCCTGGAATACCTCAAGGATTTATTCTCTCTCCTCATGAAAGTTTTTAAACTAATTAGGCCTATTTAATATGCTTAAAGTTACATGGAAAGCTTTGCCAAATTAAAAAAATAACTGTTATATATATATATACATATATATATAAGTATATATGTATATACTTTTATTAAAATGAATATTCTAAAGATTTCAGCCTGCCATAGGGAAAAACTTGCAAAAATTCAAAGCCAAATTCAAACAAAAAGCTCCCAGGGGTAGCAGATGTCTTGTCAGTGACACTGGGCAAGCCAAAAGTAATGGTTCCCTGTGGGGGCATCCAGCAGTAATACTTAGGACATTGGGAGTTTATGAATTATTTCCAATGCTCAATGCACACTGATAACCCATGTACAGAGTTTTAAAATATTGTATATTATTTATTCTTTATATATTGAAATTATATATTAAATCTAAATATATATACAGACATATAGACTTTACATTATTCTCTATGTCATTTTATTTTTTTTAATTTATTTTTTAAATATATCTTTGTTGATTTCAGAGGGAGGGAGAGGGAGAGAGAGACAGAAACATCAATGATGAGAAAGTCATTGATCGGCCACCTCCTGCATGCCCCCGACAGGGGACTGAGCCCCCAACCCAGGCATGTGCCCTGACTGGGAATTGAACCCCGATCGCCTGGATCCTAGGTCGATGCTCAACCGCTGAGCCATGCCCGGCTAGGCCTCTATGTCATTTTAAACGGATTTCATATAGCCCACTTGTGTCTTCTCTTTTTATTGTAATATATTTTTTAAAATGCAAAACTGTCATTCTCTGGAACATTATCTCAATCCATTGAAATTTTGCTTCCTGACAATTGTCAACAGTTTGGCTCAAATAAACTCACAAAAATTCTCTATAGGTTTGAATGTTTCTTGACACTTCCATTCTTGTTTATGCCTGAGTTTGCAAACCCACTGATGGTGGGCTGCATTTGAGCAGCCTTTTGATTGGAAATATTTTTAAATGTGGATGAAAAAGGAGGATTCTAGGGCAAGTAACTTCACAGGGTGATCTGATCATAAATTGCTAACTAGGAAGGTCCTGGTGGGTAGTCACAGCTCAGGCATACAACTTCTTTAGTGAAAGGTTTATCTTTGCCTTAAGCAAGCCCTGCCCATTGTTTGTGCATCTACGGTTAACACACCTTTGAAATGACTCTTTTCAAAAGAGAGCAAATAATGTTAACTATCCTGTAACCCAATCCCCAACTTTCTTTCTCCCACCTCCATGTAATATTCCTTACTTCCCTTCTTAACTCCAAATGCATAAAAGAAGCTGCAAACTGTTATTCTGAGAATTTTCTCAGTCTGTTGACATCTTGCTTCCAAGTATATCCTCTGTTAGCTAAAATAATTTTTATAAAATTTTTCTACATCTTTGGAGGTTCTTACATGGACAAATGTCAGATTTCACAAGAAAGCCAGAAACCCGGCCTCAGGATAAATAAAGATCGAACAATGACCCTCCATTCCTCCAAGGCAATAAAATAAATATGAAGACTATAAGCATATGTTCACCTTTTGCCACTTCCCAGCCCACTTCAGTCATTTTTACATTACCTATCTGGCCTCGGGTGTGATGAATTAAATGCTTGGTCTTTCCACTGGATGGTCGTGAATACGTATGGGCTTTGGAGTCAAACACGAGTTCTGGACTTGACTGCTGCATGATGAAAGCCAGTTACTTCTTTTTAAAATTTTCTTTTTAATATTTTTATTGATTTTTAGAGAGAGAGGAAGGGAGAGGGAAAAATATCCATGTAAGAACAAAACATTGATTGACGGCCTTCTGCACGCACTACACTGGGGATCAAGCCCACAACTTGGACATGTGCCCTGATCAGGAATCGAACTGGCGAAGTTTCAGTGCATGGGAAGATGCCCAACCAACGGAGCCACACTGGCCAGGGCAAGCCAGTCATTTCATTTTTTTAAAAAATATGTTTTTATTGATTTCAAAGGGAGAAAGGGAGAGGGAGAGAGAGAGAGAAACATGGATTGGCTGCCTCCTGCATGTCCCCTACTGGGGATCGAGCCCACAATCCAGGCATGTGCCCTGACTGGGAATCAAACTATAACCTCCTGGTTCCTGGGTTGACACTCAACCACTGAGTCACATCAGCTGGCAAGCCATTCATTTCTTGAGCATCATTCATTCCAGCCACTACGTGATGGTAAAACGTAACAGGATCCCTGTACCCAGAGAGTAGCGCGGAAGTCAGACATTAAATAATAACATAAGCAAAGTTTATGAAGAAACAGTTCACTGAATAAGAAATACAAATGATTGTTAAACATATGAAAATATAACTTTGAAAAGAAGAAAACATGCAAATTAAAATTTCCAAGAAATACTTTCCACCTCATACATTGACAAAGAACTAAAATTTTCACTGGCATAGTTATGAGGAAACATGCATTCATCATCTGTGGATAGTGAGAATGTGAGTTGGTACAGCCTCCATCGAGTGCTGTTTGGCAATAATTACCAAAATTAAGAACACGCATATCCTTTAACTCAATTAGCTCAATTCTAAGAATTTATTCTATAGGTAAAAATGTGGGAAATGACTTTACAAAGTTATTCAGTGCAGCATTGTTTGTAATAACCAAAGCCTAAAAACAACCTAAAAGCTCAATAATTGAGGTTAAATAAATAATCATAAGCCCATACTATATGGTACATGAAAAAGAAAGAGGCAACTATATACATGTTGATATAGAAGAATTGTCAAGATATTAACAGATAAAAAAAAGTGCAGAAAAATGTATTAGTATCTGTGTTAAGAGAAGGCAAAAAATATAGAGCAATATTATGTACATAATCACTTATATACTTAGAAAATATCTCTGGAAGGATATTCAAAGCCAGATGTGGTTACTTGTAAGGAGAGATGGGTAGTAGAGGAACAGGGAAGGGAAGAGGCTTTATATTTTGTGTGCAATTTGAATTTGTACTATATGGATGTGTTACCTCTTCCATAATAGAGAAAAATTTAAAAGGACAACATAATTATATAATTAGAATTATGGTAAATGCGAAGGGGAAACATAGAGTAGTATGAGCAAATAACAGGGAGATTCAATCTAGACTTCTTTGGACAAGGAAATTTCCCTGGGTAAGACATGCTTAAAATGATACCTAAAAGATAAAGCATTAGTTTGGGGACTAGGGATGAGAAAGTGAGCAGGCCAGGAAAGAAGTCTAAGGCAAAGGAAGAGCTTGTGCAAAGGTCCTGAGGATGGAAAATTTGGGCCAGTTTGCAGCACAGAAAGACCAGTGTAGCTTGAAAGAGATGTATGGGGGAAAGTGTTGGTTGCAATAGGTAGAGAGGTAAGGAAGACTAGTGGTGCAGATCCACAGAAGCCATGTGAGCAATTTTATTCTAAGGACACTGGGAAGGGACTGGAGTTTTCAGCAAGGAATGACATGGTCAGAATGAACCTTTAAAGAGTTTGTGTTAGCCCTACCTGGTTTGGCTCAGTGGTTAGAATGTTGGCCCGTGGACTGAAGGGTCCCGGGTCTGATTCCAGCCAAGGGCACGTACCTCGGTCGCAGCTCGATTCCCGGCCCTGATTGGGGCACGTACGGGAGGCAACAATTGATACAGCTCTCTCACATCGATGTTTCTCTCTTTCCCTCTCTCCCTCCCACTCTCTCTGGAAGGCGATGGGCAAAATACCCTTGGGTGAAGACTAAAAAAATAATAAAGACTTTGTGTTAGACAATAAGTAGAGAATGGATTGAGAGGGGGACAAGAATGAAAAGATGCTGCAAATGGGATGAAGCAGTTCAGTTGACTTGCACTAGAGTGATGGGAAAAGAAAAAGTGAATGGATTCTCAAGAAATTTAGGAGGTAAAACAAACCTCCTATGGTGAAGAATTAGATATAAGGAATGAGAGAAAGGGAGATAGATATCACCAAAAGATCACTAGATTTCTAACTTTAAAAGCAATTGGATGAATCGTACAGTGAATTACTGAAATGCAGAGCCTTAGGGAAGGTGTTGGTGGACAGCTTATGGGCATTTTCCCAATATGTAAAATCTCCCTGAAAGGGTCCTGTGAGAAGTAAATGACATTGTTTATGCCTATGTTATTAAATAGAAGCTATTGTTGTTATCACTTGTTTTAAAACTTTCCTTTGACCCCAGATTTTAAGAGAAAGACAGAGGATTTTCTGTGCATGGGCCTTTTTCATAAGAAAGCATGTTGGTTTCTCAAATTGCAATAACCAGTGTGCTTTAATTATGTAGGTAATTAGAAAAATCTCCTAAAAAAACATAACATCTTCACAGAAAAATTGCAGAGTCACAGACAATGTTTCTTGTGTGACACATGATTCTTAATTTCCCTTAAAAAACCTCTTTGGAAGTAACCTTGCTGTTTATCAGGATCATTCAAGTCATACAGCTGGGTAAAAGCATTCTAAATAAAATGGCACCCCCCCATGGTAGGCGCTGAGAAAACGGAAGAGGAATTATGCATTAGTAACCTTTCAACTCCCTCAATATGTATATAAAGAAGTTACCATTGAGTTCCTACATTTTAAATATTTTAATATGTCATTCCTACTCTGGTAGGGTCTACAGCCAGTTCTGTTCTGATACACCTGCTAGGCATAAGGTACAGGGAGATTCAATCTAGACTTCTTTGGACAGGGAAATTTCCCTGGGTAAGAGATGCTTAAAATGATACCTAAAAGATAAAGCATTAGCTTGGGGACTAGGGATGAGAAAGTGAGCAGGCCAGGAGTGAGCAGTACCTTATGCCTCTTTGCGATATCCAGTCCTCCCACACCCTTTCCAAAACCCATACCTGCTGAGAGTCCAGCCAACACCTTGGGAAACACTTTAGAAATAACATGAAGCTCTAAGGGCCTTCATGAAGCACTTAAAATATTCCCATTCATGATACTATAGATATAGTTAACAGTGAATGTGGGCAAAGTTATATACACTGCATTGTTTGTGAGAAAAAAATACTGAAATGTCCATTACCAGGGATTGTTTAAATAAGCCAAAGTATATCCACCCTAAGACATGTTTTGTAGTCTTTAAAAGATGATGAAATAGTTATAAGAGAAAAGCAAAGTGTAGAAAATTTAGTATGCTTCTATTTGTGTTAAAAAAAATAGCAGGGAGATATTCATGTTTTACAAATTAAATTTTAAGAAGACATTGCAAGAAACTGGTAATAATGTTTATCTTTGTAGAGGAAGCAGAAAGGGCTAGAATGAGAATGTGACTTGCTTTTCACGGTTTAATATACTATCAAATTTAACTTTTTATTATCCATGTATTTTTAATTTTAAAAACTAATTACTAAAATATGTAAATGAAACCATTTGAAAATTCCCATTCATAGAACTCACTTCCGATTTGGATGTAGAAAAGAATATAGCACCCACTCTAGCAAACAAAGAAAAGGCCAGATTAACTAGAAAATAAAAATAAAAATTTTAACTCATTAGAAAGCTGGGGACATAAAGAAACCTAAATGAATAAATCTCCAGAAGTGCTAAGTAGTCCTTCATAGGCTAGAAGAGACCCATGGCTACTCAAAGTTCTAGTTGAAAGAGGAATACGTTATAGGGCAATAAAGATAAACCAGTAGAAACTTAACAAAATTTTAACAGCCTCATTAAGCCTGGCATGACATTATAATCTAGAGGACCCAATACCACAGAAAAAGCCTGCACCCACCAATCAATCCTACCTTTTGGATTGTAACCAAATACAGTGAAGTAATAGATCAAAAGTGTAAAGGGGATGGGTAATAGAAGAGTTGAGACAGATCACTCCTGCCCGTGAGGTGAGTGGAGCCTCTCCCAAGGGCAAGATACCCTTTCAAAATGAGGGGGCAAGGCAGGAATGCTGAGAAATCCATCAGAGGTACTCTTGAAGGCTAAGAATGGGGTTGGAGAGCTGAGAGACCCACTCCCAGGCACTGTAGGCATTCATTTTCAAAAGAGTAAGTGTAGGGCAAATACAGGAGCTGAGAAAAATACCTCCCCGCTTCTCTATCCCACTGACAAAAAAGAAAACAAAACAAAACCACCATCAGAAGAAAGAAACTTGGGAGCTAGGCTGTAAAGCAGGGAGATATCTCCCACATTTCCAAAAGCTGACAGCTTAGCTATGAAGCAAAGTTGTATCTCTGACACCTTGCCAATGCCCAAAACCAGGCCCTACTGAAAGTAAAGTTCATATTCTGCCTTCAAAATATTTGAAGCTAGTGGTTAACTGAATCAAACTAAAGCAGCAATAGAGCCCAGATATAGGCCAAATATACATCAGATTGATTGAGCCACTACTCAAGTGTCTGAAAGAAAAGTGGGCATGCCTCATTTAAAGGTAAGTAATATCTACTTGCCTGTTCTGTTTTTCTTTTTTTAACACAAAATGTCCAGAATTCAATCAAATATACCAGACATCTACAAAAGCAAGAAAATGAGATCCATGGTCACAGAGGAAGGGTTCAATAGAAGCAGAACTAGAGATGACCCAGATGTTGACTGAATTATCAGTTGGGATTGTTAAAATAGCTTTGATTAAAATGTTAAAAAATCTTGTGGGAAATGTTAACAACATGCATGAAGAAATGGACGATCTTAGCAGAAGCATGATAATTATACAAACATAATGAAATGCTAGAAATTAAAAATACAATGTCAGAAATAAATAATTCATTAGATAGGTTTAAAAGGAAAATATTAGGCAACTTGAGTACAGCTAAATGGAAAGTATCCAAATTGAAAACAAAAAGAGAAAAGAATGGAAGAAAATCATGTGAGATCTGTAGGATAACATCAAATCATCTAATATATGTGCAATTGGAGTCTCAAAAGAAGAGGAGAAGTGACAGAGTATGGAACAAAGAAATACTTGTAGAGATAATGGCCAGGAAATATCCAGTATTAATGAAAGACATCATAGATCCAAAGATTCAGTAAACTTCACACAAAGGAAAATATACCTATGCATATCATAATCAATCAGCTAAAAACCAAAGATAAAGAGCAGATGTAACCTTGGGGGAGGGAGGATATGAACCACATTTTGGATAAGTAAGCAAATAAAAATAATGGATGACATTTCACCAGAAACAAATGAAACCTGAGGACAAATAAATGACTTATTTAAAGTAGTGAGAGAAGAAATTAAAGACCAACACAGAATTCTATATCCAACTAAAATACCCCTCAAAAATAAAAGTAAAATATATTCTCTAATAGGTTAAAGCTAAGAAATTTATCTCTAGAAAAACTACAATAGAAGAAATGCTAAAAGAATTTCTCCCCACTCCTCTATCCCACTGACAAAAAAATTTGTCAGGTGGTACCTCAGATTTGCTGAAAAATATGAAGAGCAATAATAATGAAGTATTGTGGGGAAGAGAATAGAGCGCTTAGAAATAACTATACACACATATGGTCAATTGATTTTCGACCAAGATGCTAACCAATCTAATGGGTGAAGAAAACTTTTTAAACAAATGTTGCTGGAATAATGGAATATCCATGTTCAAACAAAATAAACCTCATTCTGTACACAAAAATTAATTTGAGATGGATCATATACCTAAATGCAAAGTTCCAAACCATAGATGTGAAACCTAAAAGCATTGAGATATATAATAGACCATCTATGATACATCATAGTAATAAAATCTCGAACCATAAATTTCTAGAAGAAAATATGTTCTTTGTGACCCTGGGGTCATAAAACCATAAAAGAAAAAAATTGATAAGGTGGACTTAATCAAAATAAAAATTCTTGCTTGTCATTAAAAAAGTGGATAAGCTATAGTCTACCAAAAAATAAAAATCAAAATCACAGCACGTATATTTGTCAAAAGACTAATATCCAAATTCACAGAATAACCACAATAGACAATCCAATTTTAAAATAGGAAAAGATGTGAAAGACATACAAATGTAAAATAAGCATATGAAAATTGATTGTCATTAATCATTAGGGAAATGTAATGTAAATAAAATCAGAGTTAATTCATACCCACAAAAATGACTAAAATAAAAGGCACTGACAACAGTAAATGTTGAGAAGGACAAGGAGCAATTGGAACTCTCATATTTCATTGGTGGGAGTAGGAAATGGTAAAAGCACTTTGAAGAACAGGAATGCAGTGGCTTAAAATGTTAAATGTACACTTACCATATGACTCAGCAATTTTCTACTCTTAGTATCCAAGAGAAATGAAAACATGTATCCATAAAACAAAAACAAAACAAAATCTTAGGAGAATTTATATAGCAGTCTTATTAATAACTGCCCCAAGTTAGAAACAACATAAAAAATCCATCAATAGGGGAATGAATAAACAAACTGTGGTATATTTATAAAATGAACTGCTACTCAGCAATAAAGAATAGTTTACCAATAGATAAAATACAGATGTCTTTAAAATATTATGTGAAAGCAGCCATATGCAAAAGACTAAATATTATGATTCCATTTATATGAAGTCCAAAAACAGACAAAATTAACCTTTAATGGTAAAATCAGCAAATGATCATTAGAGTAGGGAAGGGAACAGGAATGATTTGAAGGATGCGCAAGAAAACTTTCTAGATTAATGGTAATGTTCTATATCATCTTTTGGGTGGTTATAACAAGGTGTATACAGTTATCAAACTGAACACTTAAGATGTGCGCAGTTCACAATATATGTGTTGATTTCTATATAGAAACTTAAAGATGAGTGGAGGATTTCTACTTCAGGAGCATCTTTCCCCAATCCTTCACTGATCTGTTCTGTGATATTTGGGCTCTAGTCTGTTCTGGGCTAGGACCTTAATTATGAAATTTATCTTTGAAAGCACACAGTCCAGTGTCCTATTGAAACAGCATTTAGAGATCTGTGAAGCAATTTCATTTCCTCTGAAATTTGTTATTCATTGGTTACTGAACGAATTTGACCATTGTGTAAGGCACTGTCTTGTACAAATGTTGGATTTAACATGAATAGATTTAATGAGAGTTAACCTACTCTATTGCAAGCTAGTCAAAATAATGGAAAGTTAATTCTTCAAAGGCATGAAGAACACTATCACTCTTCATTAAACCCATTCTCTAGTATTTGCTCCATGACACAATGCTCCAAACCAGTCAGAGGAGTTTTGAATACAAAAATCATTTCCTATTCAAAGCAGGCATCTTTTCCAGAGCAATTAGACACTCAGGTCATTCCTTCTCCTCTGTTAGAAAACACTTTAGTATTTGCCCTTGTTATGTAGAAATGGACCACAAGTCAGGATCATATGGTAGAAATTTATACAAGCAAAACAACTTTGTTCATACCAGGAAGACTAGCAATTAGGTTATACAGTGGTACCTCGGTTTTCAAATGTAATCTGTTCTGGAAGACCATTTGAGTTCTGAAACATTAGAAAATTGAGGGATCAACAGGCGACAGCTAGGCCTCAGGATCTTGCACTGAGCAGAAGCCATGTGGCATGTTTGACTTCTGAGGCGTGTTCAAAAACCGAAGCATTTACTCCCGGTTTACGGCGTTTGTAACCCGAAATGTTAGCCAAAGGAGACGTTTGAAAACCAAGGCACCACTGTAAATGACTTAAGAGCAGATGTAAGAACTTACAATTTTAGAGCATTCCATTAGAATGTCTACTGCCTAAATGGGCCCACAAGAGGTCCTCCATAAATGCCGGTTATTTTATGCTGCACTCCTTTTGAGAAAATGCTGTGACCTGCAGAGGTGGAAGTACACATTGGGAGTCTCCTTGCAAGAGGAAACTGGGAAATTCAATAAACACTGGTGGTTTTGGGTAGGGTCCCTTAGAAAACTTAGGATGAAATCATGCTGTGTTTACTCCTCAGGAATCCCACCTTGCCAATTGATTCTGGAGAGCCAGATCCTCACTGCACAAGCCCCAAATTCCCAATTCTAAAAAAAAAAAAAAAGCCATTTAATGTGCAGCGAAGTGGCTCCTAGGACACTGCTCTGTTATGCATACAGAAACCAATTTTAGGCATCAGAAGGAAATCTACTATAGCGACTTGATTTTGTATTCTATAATCACCTTCCAAATTCCCACCCTGAATACTCCATGGCAAAAGGCATGCAGCTTGAAAAGACCAAACTTTTACACAGGTGTAGTCAGTGAGGCGGGATATACAGGTGCCAAGTAAGACACCAAGTCAGGAACTGTTACTTTGTGCAGAATATGAAGTCAAGTCATTAGTTTGAAATAGGTAAGACTGGCCCTCTGAAGGAGGTTTGGAAATGAGGTTTGCTTCTTAACTGTCATTAAAATGCTAGGGTGGCTCTCAAATGTAAGGTAGAAAATGTATAGGCATCTGAGGTTAACGAGACATGTTTTGAACAGAACCACCAAAAATAAAAATTGGTCAAGGAGTCTCCAAGGCAATCTAAGGCTGTAAGTTCCACCTAACCAACCTATGTAATTTTAGAGGGTGCTGCTGGAAAGCTGTTTGAGAATCAGCAGCTACAGTGTAATGAAAAGATTATAGCATAGTGGTCAAAATGTGCCTCCAGCTCTGCCATTAACTGGCTGGGTGACCTTGGTCAATCCGAGTCTCAATGTAGAAAACAAGGTTAAGAGCTTCAGACAAACCAACAGGCCCTTTTTTCACCGCTGTACCTCCAGTGTCTAGATCAGTGCACAATAGCATGGGTGTTGTCTGAAGGAACCTAGGTTTGAATCTTCATTCACCACTTACAAAATGATGACTTCTGGGAAATCACCTTCAAGCTTCTATTTTTTTATTTATAAAATGGAGATGTTAACTATCTCATAGGATTGTGATTTTTTAAAAAGATGAACATGAATATGCACAACCCAAGGACACGAACAATGGTGGGGAGATGGACTGGGGAGGGGGAAGGAACGGGGTGGAACGGGTCATTGGGGAGAAAAAGGGACATCTGTAGTACTTTACACAAAAATAAAATTATAAAAAAATGAACATGAAGCATTTAGTAATAATTTTAGTTCAGAATTATCTATTATATAGTATTCCTTACATTTATTTCATTTCAGGGCATTTTGGTTTTGTCCAACACAGCTTTTGTGATGTGCAGCCAACAAACCATGATCTCTGAGATCTGCCTCCCAACCCACAGGGTTAAGCCCCCCAAGAGCCACATTTTTATCAATGAGCTGGACCCAAGGGTCTGTTTGGTTCTGTCTACCTGTGTCTGGAACAGTTAACATGAAACACCTCGAGTTATAGGGTAGCTACAGGGAAAGCAAAGGCTGTCAGAATGATGTGGATGTACTGATGGCAAACAATGCCAGTTCAGGAATTCAAAATGGCTTTCTATGCATATATGCGTAACCCATGGACACAGAGGATAAGTGTGGTGAAGGCCTGGGGGGGGGGGGAGCGGGGTGGAGGTGATCAATGGAGGGGGACATCTGTAATACTTTCAACAATAAAGGTAAATGAAAAAAAAGCAAAAAAAATGGCTTTCTAGTTCTTGGACCCAATCTCATCCTGCCTTTGGGAGTCTATGAGACAGTTCTGTATCCTTATTTGTTGCTCAAATTAGTCCCAGTATTCTTACTGCCTGTAAGTAGGCTATTTTCCTATTGTTTTTGATCCTCACAATAGAACGAACATAAGGAATCAGACAAGCATGACCTTGCCATATATTCTCTGTAACTTCTAAGGAAGTTAATAGCCTACCAACCTGTTTCTCATTTATAAAATAGAATACCTACTTTGTCACAGGGCTGCTTAGAAGATACAGATAATATAAGGCATCTAAGCAGCAGCACAACCAATTATAGCTCCTATTACTATCCCCATTTTACAAAAAGGAAAACTATGGCTGAAATGTTGGTATCTTTCCACTATACCATACTGGGGATAAAAACAGGAAAATAAACTGTCTTAACACACAAGACCATTAAAAGAATTAAACAGTGAGAAACTTGTAACTTAAGTGCTCTGATTTGACAAATACTTAATGACAGCTTTGCTTATAACCATACAACTATGTTGGCTCAGACTACACTAATTTAATTTCCCAGCTAGATTTCTCTCCGTTGGGCAGAGAATACATTGCTACTTGATGTGGACATTCTACTCTGCTTGTCAGTCTTACAGTTCTCATAGTTTTGTGAATTTTCTTCAAAGTGGACCACTTACTGGACAACTAACAAATTAGACATTTCACACTAGACCCTTATAAGGCACCATTCCACAAACCCCATTGTTAGGGCCTGCAGTGTGGCCCTTTCCTGAGCATGTGAATTTGCCACGAGTCGATTGATTTTCCCTTGTGTTGAGTGCACATCTATACTCTTTGAAACTACAGAAGTGTTTTGATAAATGGCCTGAATTGTCTGCAGGTCTGCAACTGCATTGTACAATCATCAGGGATGGGGGTGGTGATAGGGCTTTAAAAAATTAATGCCCAGGACACAACCCAAAGCAATTAAGTCATAATCTCTATGGGGTAGGACTCAGGCACTCGTTATTTTGTTCTTGTTTTCTTGAAGCTTCTTGGTGACTCTAATGTGTGTCAGATGGACAGTAGCCTAAGTTGCAAGCTAAGACTAATGCAAGTTGAAAAATTCTATGGCACAAGTGCAGTTTTAATTTGACCCACATTTAAGAATATTGTAAATCAGTTGCCAACATTTCAAAATTGAGAGAATTCACAAAAAGTGTATTTCACAGGCTCCTATCAGAGCCCATTTGGCCAAGGATAGTCTAATAAAATATTTACCTCACTCTTGCAGACATCTGAGTTTGAGACTCCTGAATTCCTGTGGTAATAAAGTTGTGCTTTTGGCATTGTTGTAGTTGCTACATATCAATGTGTGATCAATTTATATACTAATTGGCCCCTACTCTAAAAATGGCCCTAAAATGCATATCTATGGTTTAATCATAGTCTGAAAATTGCTTTTCAAAAGAATCTATTATTTTCCCTCCCTTAAATGCTACTGACTAGAGAAAGATTAACAGTTGCCTTGAAAATTGGATTTAATTCCACAAAAAAGCAAAAATGTAAAACTCAGTTGTCTTAACTTTACTTCTACACTAGGCACAATTTGATTACTTCTAGTTGACCACTCGCAAGTTAGCTATTTCATCTTGGGTAATTGAGTGGAGAAGCAAATTCTCTAAAATAAACCAGAAATACACCAAAGAAATCTGGGTGTGTGTGGGGGGAATCTTAAGGGCCTACATTTTTTCCTTTTTCTGAAGGAGTCAAGATTTCCTCCAAATGCTTACTACTTATCTTCTTAAAGTGCCATAGAAGAAATGCTGAGAACAAATGGATAACAGCTGTTCTGTGTTTTACCAGTTATAAAAAAAATTCTGTAACAAGTACCAGGTGACTATTCAAAATTCTTTTTATCAGAAATTCATTTGTATACACACACACACACACACACACACATATATCTTTATGAGACAGACAGAAAGTCTTTGATGTGGTTTAACAGCACACCACCATAGCCAAGAACCACCTTTCCTGGTACTGAATGTTAGGTCATTCTGAGATCAGATTAAGAAAATATAATACAAAGCGGTAATGCAATGTTGATTGAGTCCCAAATAGAAGAAATTATGAAACCTTGGGCAAGTTACTTAACATCAGTGAACCTTATTTTCTTCTGTAAAAAAGAGGAATTCTTACCCCACTTGCTTTAGATAAGTTAAAGTGCTTTGAAGATAAAAGTGATAAATGAACTCTCATTATAGATCCAAATAAGACCAAGTTAAATTGTCCTAAAATCTGGACTTGGCTAGAATATCAATGACAACAATCTCCAACCTGGGACCTTCTTTAAGACAACTCTCTCCCCATTCCTATGGGAGATAGCTTCTAAGAGTGAGCTAAATGGAAATAACAGGAGTTTTGAGGTTGAGAATAACTTTTAAATTATTTCTTTAAAAAACTGACAAAGATATACTAAGCATCTAATATGTATCACTGTTACAACACAAATAGCAATCTAAATTCAACGTTCAAGACAGAGAAATTGGAAAGCTTTCAGAAAATGCTCTGAAGGCTTTATTAACGAAGTTAATTGTTGGGATGGTCTCATTCACAGTTCCCTGCAAAGAAATGAAACCAAATCTTAACATTTTATATTAAGTAGGAACAGTGAATAAGGCACATAATACAGGTGATTGTTAGACCACCTGTATGTCTTTTTTTAACTATAAAAAACATAAGTAACTAATGGAATAACAAAATAAAAGTTTATTTTATTAGAATTAGGAATGTTCTTTCCCTCTGGGCAACCTGAACAGTCCAGTTACAATGAAAATCTAAGAACAGTTATTTTTCCACAGCATAGGGTGCCTATGCACAAAATTACAGGGTTAGGAGCATTTAATCAATTTAGCGATCTGATTGTCTCACCAACCCGCCCCCTCCCATCTTCCAAGTGCTCTATACCCAGGATTTGTAACTAAAAGAATTGGTTATATTAAGTCCTTTTCTCTCTTGTATTAAATTTCAGTTCCTAATCATGGCTGAATCACATTTTACACTGCACATTCAACCATTTCAAATCAAGTCAGTCAATCTTGGATCTGTTATATATGTGTTTATGTATACATGTGTATTTAATATATTTATTTAAACGCACATAAAACACATACAATCTGGGTCGCAGCAAGTTACACAGAATTTAGTTTGATAATATTATATGCTACTCAGTTTTACCACTGTGGTTTGTATCCTGAGCTTTGGATCAAAATTTTATTATAAGTCATTTTAAGTCCATCTACTGCTCAATGAATTGTTCAAATGAAGCATGCACTTTTCAAGACAATGTAACTGCCCTCAATAAGAGGGAGACCCTGGTGCTAACGTGAATAGAGCCCTCTTGATAGAAAGACTTAGACAAGTGAAATGGGGAAGCTGTCATACAATATGGCTTGCCTATATCCCAGCTGGGGTAACAGAAGCTACTAACAATGAAAGCAATTAACTCAGGGAATACTGTCAAATATGCAGATAGTTGTTAAAAGATTGGAAGTAGAAAAGGCCAGTTCACCTTGATCCATACAAGTCAGGGAATGCACCCATAACTGCAATACCCTCAGAAAATATGCCAACACTGAAACTAGAAAGTATCTTTAAAAAGCACTGTTCCTCCATGGGTAGGGGCTGATATTACGAAGTGCACACACAGTTTTTGGATACTTGTTGCAAGGGGAGCGTGTAATGACACTCAAAACTAGATACTGCAGTTATCTGGTTAAGATTTTTAAAAAATATCACATATACACAAAACATTCTGATTAAGGGGCCCACATATATCTAGATAGCAACTCTGGCTGCTTTTCAGACACCAGGGAAAGGAACTTATTCAAGCTTTCTTAAAAAAAATCTCCTTAGTTTGATAAATGCCTTTTAAGATTGATGCAGTCATTTAAAATAAAGTTAAAACGTGGGAGAAGAGGACATCGAAGAAGCAGACACTGCATTCAGATTTGCACCTGAGGTGGCAAGGGAGAGGGGATTAATGGATACAGATAAAGTTGATCCTAAAGCAACAAGTGGTTTAAGGAAGCAGCATAATGTACTCAGCAAACATTCACTAATTTTTGATGGGAAAAGAACAGTTACAAGTACATCTCATGTAACAATCTTTTCTAAAAGGAAAAGTAGGATGATTCAGCAAAGCCTAACTTAGGCAAAAGGCCAGAGGAAAGTGAGCCTACTTCTCAATGGAGTAATAAGATGTACAATACAAGAGTAGACAAAGCTGCCTCACAAATGGTAAACACTCCCTAGGCGCAAGACATTTAAAGGAAGACAAAGAGGTCCTCAACCCAAACTGGTATTTAATATTAAGACCTCTTAATCTAGTTGCCTAGTTCACTCTGCACTCCTGTATTAAACTGAAAAGATTTAGTTAGGGATGCTGACCTGCTGAATACCACACCCAGAATGGCCTAAACAGGTATATAATTAATAAAACCACCACCATCCTTTACTTTTAACATAGCTCTTAGTAGAAATTTCATAAAAATGGGTATCACAGCTAAAATGCATTATTAATTTTCCTCTAAAATGCATTATTAATTTTCCTATTTGTTGACAACAGAAAAGAAGCACAGTCAGTGATTTCTGTTTAAATGCACTAGATGGGAATATCATGTTCTAGGGGTGTTCACCTTCAAACTCAACCCACAGCAACACACACAAGCAATTTTAGTATTTGCCATTTTAAATTCACAATCTGAAACTAAGTGAATGGCTATTTATTTATATTTATATTTAAAGCAAAAACATTCTATTTGACACCCTAATGTAAAGAAAGGGTGAGAGGAGAGCCACAACTAAAATCTTAAAGGCTCAAAGCAGCAATTAAAGGGGAAAAAATTGAAATGTTTCCTCTGGATGGATAGGGAGCCTAGGAAGCCTTTACCGGTGTGCATGACGTGAGCACACAAAGGCTGACATAGATGCATGAGGCCATGAAGGGGAATGAGGCTGAGGAATGGGTCTCTCTTGAACTGCAGCAACTAAGCCCTCTGTTGTTGCAGCCCTTACCAGGCCATGGTACTGTCAGAGCTTGACCTCCCTGGCCCTGATCAAAGCACTGGGAATTCAAGGCAAGAGGCCCATGACCAGCAACATATCAAAACCAGAAAGGGTAAAGTAATCTCAGGAAAGGAAAATCAAAGAGCTCTTGTCTTCCAGAGGTGCTAAACCAACATTTTTTTTTTTTTTATCCCAACCTTCAACACTGGAAAGATAAGAAAACTGAGGGGGAGAAAAAAGGGAAAAAAAAAAAAAAAAAAAAAAAAAAAGCACAGCAAATAGACATAATCTTGGAAGATTTTTAAAGAATAAATATTTTTTTGTAATTAAACATTATGCAAACACGTGCCACGCTTGCTTTGTCCATGCATATGCGCTATATACAATTTTGAAAAATACTGTGTTGTCCTCTTGTTTTAAAAGTCATATACAAAGTTTTTTTTTTGTTGTTTTTTTTTAATTCCGCCTGCTGCCTATCCCCTTCCCACCCCAAGAATTTTCTTTACAAGGAACTAATCATCATTCACTCATTACCTTGGGGTATGAGAGAAAGAGTCAGTCTCTGTGTATAGGTGTATTTGTATGTGTAGGGGATGAAGGGGAAGAGGTCCTTTACCAAAGTACAACAAAATGGCTGGTTTGGGCATGAAAAGCAGTGTCAAGGACCTGTTTTAAATTTTAACTGTACTATACTCAGGGAAAAGAAAAAGAAAAAAAACGAGTCAGCTTTGAGAATGAAGCTACAAGTTAAAGTTGGAGGGCTTTCAGTGTGGTTGCCACACTTTTGTTGGCGGCCTAGAATACTGTTGTACAATGGTTTATCTACCTTTTTTTATTACAATATAATTTACTTAAATTTTCCGTTAACAAACAGAATTCTGGTACTATAGACCAGCAGTGTCAGAATGGGCTTAGTGCCTCCTTGTTTGTGTTTGTTTTGTTTGTTTTAATTGCATGAGCACTCTAGATGGTAAAGTTTTCAGAGTTCATTTTATGCAGGGCCATTCTCAGTCCTCAATGTACTCCCACAGATCTTTTTCATAGCCTTCATGCACATGCTGTAACAAAACCCTTCGTCGACTCTCACAGTATCTGTAATCAGAGAGAAAAAGAAAACGTTGTCAGCCTCCAGTAATTAAAAAAAAAAACTTATTCTTTAGGTTGCCCCTACATTTTATCAAGACTTAGAACTACACACCTGTTTTTAATAGCACATTTTCAGGTTTAGATGTAAAGACACAACAAACTGTTTCTAATTTTAAAAAGGTATTTTTTAAGAGCCATGATTCCCAGTTTGGGAAATTTTAGAGCAATAAAATGTTAAAAATTCCTAAGGACCTTAGAAATCATCTGATTCAATTCTGTCATTCTACCTAGAAGTAAACAGTTTCAAGAAGTAGTAATTTCAAGGGTTATTTATTCACACTTATAAAATCTTTGTTAACTGTGAAAGTACCATAAACACAATGTAGTAGCTATAGTTGGCTAAGGGATGTAAAAATATTACTTAGGACTAAATCTCCAAGTCTTCCAAATTCCCAAAGGTTTCTACTACAATTAAAAAGGTATTAGTATTTGCCAGATAACAACTTTGGGGGAAAAACCTCCACATGGAGAAAGCAAATATTTTACATTTTAAGCTTAAGAGAGAGCATATCTTGAAGTGCTATCTACCCCTGCGACAAAGTAATCTCTCCTTAGGGCGGAAAAAAAAATCTAATAAAAACTCTAAAGAAAACCTGGGTAGTTCACTTGTCAATAACCAGGATCCCCAGGGTAAGACCAGCATCATAATCTCATCACTCATCCTAATGGCCATTTGCCCTTTTTAGGCTCTTCCTTGCAGGGCAGCAAATAAGTTGAAAGGAAGAAGCAAAATCAGCTGGCAAGATACTGCTGAAATGGCTGCTTTCCTCTGCTAAATTTAACTAGCACTACTATCTGTAATTTATTGCCCAAAGGACAGAAGTAACCTATGAGAAACATAGCAGTAGCTTAGTTAAACTGGATATGCTAAACCCAAGTTTCACTATTACCTAACTTTAGCACTAAGGCATACCAGACTACCAATGGCACAATCTTTTGCTCAAAAACTATTAAAAAATCTCACCTGTACTTATCTTGTACCTTCTGCTTTATATCCTGTAGAGAATCTTGGGAAATATCTCTTTCAAGGTAGCCCGAAAGCACCTCTGTGGCATTCTCTAGATCTGCTTGGTTATTCTGCAAGAGGAGGAAAAATATATAGTAAATTTTGGCTTTAAAAAAAAGCTGAAAGATAAACCATCTTAGCTGCTTCCTTACCTAGAGACTGTTTTCAACACAGATGCCATAATGTTCACTGGTGGTTTTAACTGCACCTGTAAAGCTCTTTATTGCTTTTGCCTCTAACAACTTGTTCTCTCTTTTCAAAGACAATCTGTTATGCCCTAGCTGGTTTGGGTCAGTGGTCAGAGCTTTGGCCTGCAGACTGAAGGGTCCTGGGTTTGATTCCGACCATGGGGACATACCTCCATTGCAGGCTCGATCCCTGGCCCTGGTCAGTGTTTTGGTGGGAGGCAACCAATTGATGTCTCTCTCTCTCTCACATTGATGTTTCTATTTATCTCTCTATCTCTCTCCTCCCACTCCAAAAAGCAATGGAGGGGGAAAAATATATATATCCTCAGGTGGGGATTAAAAAACAATAAAAAAAAAAGAAGACAATAAAGACAATTTGTTCTAAGTTAAAAGAACTAAAGATTTACCCATTACCTCTGAAAGAATATCAAGGACAATTTGAAAGGATTTGAAAAAGTCTTCAGGAATCTGCTAGTTCTGAGAATTGTTATTTGCTAAAACTAACAGGGAAACTTGAGGAAGAAACAGAAACCTATTCTTGCTTAGGTCTGGCCGCTCCTACTTCTTTTAAGAGAATGCTGTATGAGAGATTAAAACCTTGTTATCTCTTACTACAATGGCTAGTTCTATACATTCATCCACCTAAATTCCCATCTGCTAGTCAGTATTACTGTCTAGTCACCTATCGACACCAATGTTTCTTGCATCAATTTTAAACAAGCATATCTACTTGAAAACCTTTTACTGCTTAAAGCCCCCTTTAGTCATTAAATAACCACCATATTATCTTCTAACACCACATATTAGTTTTGCCTGAAAAAAGGCTTTTATTAAGAGCTATGACATACCAGGTGGTATAGAAGCAATATATATGGATTGCCTCACTTAAAGCTTATCTATAACATCCTAGAAAAGTATTATTTCCATTTTAAAACAAATATAGAAGAGGTTAAGCAATCTGCTTCAAGTCAACAGAGCTAACAAGTGATGAAGTCAAGATTCAGGTTCAGGGCTGACTCTAGAGCCTGCACAGTGAATTGCTAGCTGGCTAACACACATCAGTTTGAATGTAGTTTAGGACAAGAAATCTAAATTTTTTGTATTTTCCCAACAAATACTACATTTTATATCCATATTTTCTGAGCAGATAGGAACCTTTAAAACTCTCTCTATATAATCTTATCTATGAAAGACCAAGTAGTCCCTATGACACAGGTGGGCCCTTTCCCCCACCTGTGTAACTATTCCTACCTCAAAGATAATGGACTGGTTATTCTTTTTGAGGTAGAAAGCGAAGACATAAGTGTACATGAGTGTGGCACGACACTGGCAGAGGACATCAACTGCTTTCTTCAGGAACTGCACCTCGATCCAGGACATGTTATGCTGCTGCATCTCTTCCATTTTTTGCTTCACCTGAGCGTACAATTTGTGCTCAAAGCGTAGACTCTGCATGTGGTTCATATAGCGATTGCAGTAGAACAGGTACCTCTGCAGAGCTGCCCTAGATCGCTGGCCCATTAAGAAAAATTAAGGTTATATAATTATGACAAATGTAGTATATATAAACAAAAGCGAACAATCAATTTACTGATGAAAGTATAGGAATTTGGCTAAAATCAGGGACAGACATTTACTGCTAGCTTTGTTATTTAATATTGCTTTGAATGTCCCATAGCTGTACTTTCCAATATGGCAGCCAATAAAATGTGGCTACTTACATTAAAATAAAAAATTCAGTTCCTCAGCACTTAATGGCCATACATAGTGGCTATCAAATCAGACACTGATAATAAAGCACATTTCCATCATTACAGAAAGTTCTACTCTTCTACAGTAAGCAATAAAGTATAAAGCAAGAAGCATCACATTTTTGAAGTAGAAAACAGAGACACAGCCCTGGCCAGGTAGCTCAGTTGGTTAGTGTTGTCCCAATATGCCCAGGTTGTGGGTTCGATCCCTGGTCAGAATCAACCAATGAATGCATAAATAAGTTGAACAACAAATTGATGTTTCTCTCTCTCTTTCTCCCTTCTCCTCTCTAATATCAACTTTAAAATAGATTTAGAAAACAGAGAGACAACCAGACACCATATTGCTCCTGATATACTGCAATACACAGTTCCACCAGCTAAGAGTTTTATGTCCTTTCCACACCGTGCCTCCCCAAACTGAGACTGATTTCAAGTATCTAGAATTAACCACCAGGTTCAGGAAATACAGGGATAGAAGAACCTATTAAATGACACCAGGGAGCTGCAATCAGCAAAATGCGAATATGGGTAATTCTGTAAGACAAAATAACTTAGTCTCTTCAACAAATAAATGGAAAGGAGAGAAAAAAATAAATAAAAAATAAAGGAAGGACTTAAAGATTAGAGGAGACTCAAGAGGTATCAAACCCATTTTGTGGATCTGTGTGGATCTTGATTTAAAGCAACTATTAAAAAAATTTATGCCCAGCTGGCATGGCTCAGCAGTTGAGCATCGACCTGATACAGGAGATCGTGGTTTGATTCCTGGTCAGAGCACATGCCCAGGTTTTGGGCTCGGTCCCCAGTAGGAGGTGCACAGGAGGCAACTGATCAATGACTCTCTCATCATTGATGTTTATCTCTCTCTCCCCCTCTCCCTTTCCTCTCTCTGAATTAAGACATATTTGAAAAAATAAAATAAAAAAATAATGAGATAAATGGGGACATATCTGAACATTGGAGAGTTGACGATATTAACAAAGTATTGCTTTCAAACTATATACAGTATAATTTAAAAATAATGTTATAATATATAATAAATATATATATGGCACTGCAGTTAACAGTAAAAATTTTTAAAGATAGATGAAGTATCACCAAAGAAACAATATATCTGGTCTATATTTGTTTTATATTATTTATCACACTGCAAAAATAATTTACATAGCTCTCTCCTACTACAATGTAAATCTCCAGAGGAGCCAGATTTTTAAAAAGTAATCTTATTATGCCTACCTAATATGTAGAAAATGATTAATAAATGCCTGTTAAATGCTACCACTATGAAAGGGTTTCTTACAATATACATATTTCTTTTCTTTTACATCACCCCCTTTTCCTGTCCTCATGCCTTAAAGCCAACTAAGAACACAGACACTACTAGAAAATACTAACTCTGAATCACAAAATTAGCCAATCGCATGATCCAGTATCAAACATCGAAACATTTGAAAAACCTATACAAGCCAGTTACTTCAATAGTCAGATAGGTATCAAAACCAATGCTTATACGTTGGAAAATTATGCCAATTATATCCAATCATTATATTAAAAATAGTTATATGTTAATAATCTAAAAATTACAGCAATTATATGTAAAAATATGTCTGTGAAAAATAATCTGCTCAGCATTTTATCTCCCTAAAAAGCACTAATATTTTCAAGCCTGTCAAATTCTCAAGATGAAATGGAAAACTTTAATTACCATATTAAAATGTATGATATTAGAGGACTTGCTTTAATATGACCAATAATTCTGAAACAGCTTATTAAAATAGGTCTAAAATTCAACATGAAAGAAAACCCGTAAATCAAACACCACAATCTGGATAGAGAAATGTAACCAGTAACATGAAAATAAATACTCTAGAAAACAAACAAAAAAACCTGACTGCTTAGATCAGCTAGGCAAAGACAAATCCAGCTGCTGGCTGTTTTTTAAATGAAGTTAAGTCTGTGTTCTTAAGATACTTTAAGTTTTTATCAGGAAAAAAATCCTTTATTCTTTTTCTATATTCTTCCTGCACTATTCTATTTTGGCACTTGAGAATAATTGGCTTAAGTAAGGATCTCTTTGCCCGTAAGTTTTGCTTTATTGATTCACAATACACTTATTGAAATGTAATAAACTATTCATAAACTAGCAAAAACAACAACAAAAAACAACCAACCAACAAAAAAACCAGCCATATATAGCAGTCCATCAACAGTAATTCCCCACCCCCCCCAATTGGTTTTTAGAGAGAAAGGGAGAGGGAGAGACAAACATTAATGTGAGAGCAAAACATCAATTGGCTGCCTCCTGCACACCCCTTATCGGGGATCTAGCCAGCAACCCAGGCATGTGCCTTGATGGAAATTGAACTGGCAACCTTTTGGTGCACGGGATGTGCCCAACCAACTGAGCCACACTGACAAGGACTCAGTAATTTAATTTAAGCAAACAACATCTGTCAGATCCATTTTAACTTGAGTTTCACTAGTTTTGGAGTTCTCTTGGTTTGGTTGTATAGTTGTATAAAAGCGTAAGGGTTTACGGCTGGTTTCATGTTTAAATATATTTAAAGAAAATTATAATGAATATAATCTAAATCTACAATGGAATTTGTGGAAGTCTTTTTCCCTTTAAAAGGGCCACAAATATTGTGAAAATCTGTGTACTACTACTCATCAACAAAATATAATTTTCCAGTCTTAAAAAAAAAAGATACAGAACATTCACTTCTAACAGTATAACAAATTAAGAGATTTTATATACACAT
Organism: Miniopterus natalensis; assembly: GCF_054644295.1. Taxonomy (NCBI): domain Eukaryota; kingdom Metazoa; phylum Chordata; class Mammalia; order Chiroptera; family Miniopteridae; genus Miniopterus; species Miniopterus natalensis. The sequence goes on from NC_142081.1 coordinate 99,580,248, forward strand.
ACACACACACACACACACACTCTTCTGTACTTATGGTATTTTTAATTGGAAATAAATTTTAAAAGAATATTTAAAAAGTAAAACAAGAAGCAACAGATCACGTTTTGGATTACATCCTGGTAAGGAAAACCACTTGGAAATATTTTGGGGACAAACTGAGGAATTTCAATAAGGGATGGATGGCATGTAAGGAATTCCAGGAGTCTACACTTATGACAGAATCACAGGCTGAAAGGAACTCAAAGTGTTGTTGAATCAAAATCTACACCTAGTGCTTGAATCCCTTCTATAATAGTGGTTGTGTTCCCCAATTCTGTGACTGGGAATTCCCCACCTCCTGAGGCAGTCCATTCCAAAAGAGCTTCTTGATGAACAATGAGGTTTAAAAAAAAAAAAGAATTAAAAATAAGTGAGACTGCATATAAATAAGAGCAGAGCTATTTAACAATTACTGTTCTCTAGTCTCCTTGCTGGGGAGGGAAAACCTTGACACCACGACTACTGAAACCTGGAATGTCTAGATTAAAAGAAAGCAACAAATCTATAAATAGAAATTCTCCTAATATGCATTTTGGATAAGATTCCTTTTCTAAATGTACATTCCCCCAATATTTACTGGAGTATATTTCCATAAATCTTTCAAAATTGAAAACTCCTGCTAATATATTCCCTAATAAACACAATGCACATCCTGTTCAACTGTTACCTCAAAATAAGTGTACTTACCTCCTGTGCGTCTCTTGCTGCCTTTGCGTCATCCTCGTTATAGCGGTTACAGTTGTACCTTAAAGTAAAGTAAGAGGATTCCATAAAGCCATAAATCAATAAAAAGGGAACAGAATTTTAGCCTGGATTGAGACTATCTAGAACCAATATTCTACTTTATACAGATATAGATAAACTAAGGTGTTAAAATACCCAGGGTTTTATAATTATAATGATAGTTACTACACTGAAAGATACTCAGTGTTTTGAATCTAATCCACACCTAGTGCTTGAATCCTCTTTGTAATAGAGTATCAGTCCTCTACCTAGTAATAAGGAAATTCCCTATGTCCTGAGGTAGTCCATTCCAAATCAGCTCACCTATAATCATTAGAAAACACTGTCATTCTAGAACTTCTATTTACTGACTTAAGTTTGAACTTCTAACTCAATTTCTGAAGAAAGAGATCATCTCATCTCCTAGGCTGACTATTATTTAGGTCAAATATTCCCAATTTTTCCAGAGTTACTCACCTCCTAATCTTCTCTTTTATAGACCAATGAACCAACAGTTGACGGAACACTACATAATAGACGCTGTGCTATATGTGCTCTCTATGCTATTACAGTTTAAAGAGTCACTGAAAATGGAATGGTAAACAAGGTGAGGAGCTGGGGGAAACCCACCCAGAGAAGTCAGCTCAGAGTAGCAATGGAAAGACTGGCACTTCCCTCATCCTGCTTACTCTCTACCTCTTCTTTTATGGGAGCTTAATTATGGAAACAGCTCGTATTTATTGAGTGCTTACTATATACAATACACTTACTACAAACTTTAAATGTACTATCACATTTAATTCCTGCAACCATCTTATGAAATGTTTGCTGTTATTATCCTCATTGAACAGACGAAGAACTAGGTTTTGAGAAGATAAGTAACATTCAAGGTTGCAAAACTAGTTTCAGAGCTGGGAATAAAACTCATGCATTGTCTGCCAACTGAGGCCCATGCTCTTAACCAGTGAATACACTGTTCACATGCTGTTGTCGTGACTCCAGAATCTTTTAACAGTGATCTTTGTAAAACTAAAGAAAATCTTGTTAAACTGGATAACTGTTCCAGCTTGCCAAGTTCTCCAGGATTTTAATGCTCTATATATTCAGCATCTCTCTTTGTGTATGTAAGGTTAATTTTAAGAATGTCATCAACAAGAGGAAAACACACACACACACACACACACACACACGAGGACGAAGCCTTTCAGCAAACCAATAAAGCATTCCATTAGGCTTAGAAAGGACACAAATCCAGTATCTGTACTCCTATTCAATTAATCCCAAATATCCCTCCTTCTCTGTATTCACAGCCTAAGCCACAAACTTTGCAGTTTACAATGAAGTATCTTGTTGAGATCTATAAAACATTCCCTGCCCTAGCTGGCTTAGCTCAGTGGTTAGAGCGTCAGTCCGTAGACTGAAGGGTCCTGGGTTTGATTCTGGCCAAGGGCATACACCTCGGTTGCAGGCTCCATCCCCAGTCCGGGTCAGGGTGTGTGCTGGATGGAACCAACCAATGTGTGTCTCTCTCACATCAATGTTTCTCTCTCTCTCCCCCCACCCACTCTCTCTGAAAAAGCAATGCAAAAAATATCCTCGAGTGAGGATTAAAAACAAAACAAGAACAAAAACAAAACAACATTCCCTAATCCATCATCCTAATACCATTGGATTCTGGGATTTAACAGAAGGGAAAAATTAAGTTATATGGCTCATATGTAGTTTATAGAATCACAAAATTTGGAAATTTGGAATTACATTTTATCTGCTTCCAGTCTTTGCTTCCTATTTTCCAAAATTACTCAAAAATGACTCACTGAGCTCATCTTCAAGTTTTTAAAATATCCCAGACCACAATTCACCTAAATCAGGAGATTTATTAATCTCCCCCCAGCTTGGGTTATAACCTTCTCTTACCAATAACTACTCAATTTACCCCAAAGATCACCTCCCCTTGTCCTCTACTGGTCAAATATTAACACCTCCTCTTATCTGATAGCCCCTAAAATTTTTCTTTCATTTTTGAAAAGGTATTTATAAGCCTCAATTAATTCTGGGCTTTACTCTGCCAAGATTATTAAGGACTTTAAAGTAGAAAAGCAAACAGGATTCATTTATACTTCTAACTCAGAAAACTTATGGTACTACTTGAATACTATTTTGAGGCTTCTGAGGCATTTTCAGATTTAAACAGAGTATGAATCATTTGCAGTCCTAGCCATGAGTAAAGGAAAGACACAGACAACTTTTCTGATACCACTGATCCAGGCCCTTCTTTATTCTTCTGTATCCACAATTTGTTTTGTACCTTTCTTAGTTTTCAATACAGCTCATTTCAAATTTACGTTGTGATCAGAGCTTACCTTACACACAGAAATATATCTCTTTAATAACTCTTCTTCCATATTCCCTCTCCCCTTCACTAGGCTTATTTAAATATATTAGAGTGAATTTAATTTCTGAACATTCTAATCCTCGTTTGCCTTCTTAAAATCCAGAGTACATGTCTGGCAAAAACCCAAACATCCTTTCTTGGCTCTGACAGTGGCAAAATCACTTTCTTTACTTCCAATTAGATTTTACCTGGCTCAGAATTAATTTCGGACAAGTAATCCCTCATACTATTCCTCTAACTAATGAAACTAATGAAAGTTCCAACAAAACTAATAGGGAAGACTTACCATTGTCTTCAGTTCAGATCCTCATCTTGTCTTGAACCTACAATTTATTCCCCTCCCATCTACTCTCTACAAAGCAGCCACAATCATGAGACAATATATGAAAGAACATAACAGGAACCTTCTCATCTAAATTATAGATCCGATTATGTCACACCCTTAAAATCCTCCTGATACTGTTCAAACTATTTTAGGTCCCAGTTTATGTTCTTTTCCTTTTCCCCACAAACTGAAAGGCCAATAGGGGACAGGCAGGTAACTCAAATCAGTGAAACAGGTCATTTGCATATTATAACACTCAGAAATAGTTTCACTCTTACCAAGAGATATGCTAGCTCCCATTTTTCTCAAAATTCAAGGCATCCTCAGTCTAACTTGCATTTTTCCAAATGAATAAGAAATATGCACGGAGCAAAGGTATATATTTCAACTAAATGTGCCATCATGATATATGCAAATGCCATTAAACTTCAGTCTTGGGGAAACATAAACTGAAAAGGAAAGGCTAGTAATCAATTCCAGATGATTGCTGCCAAGCAGAAATGCAGGCCTGTTCCAATGTTTCCAAGAGAAGCTAAAAATCTGAACTGCACTGGGCAATTTTCCAATTTTCAAAGTTTGGAACAAATTTTTTGTGTAATGGTGGGCAGGGTAAGTAAAATACAACTGCATGCTGGGTTTTGCCAGTAGTCCTTTAGTTTTCAATTACTGCCTAGAAAGAGACATATTAGACAATGCAACTCTTCTCTGAACAAGTAAGTCATGCACATTCACATCATTTTACCTTTGTTCATGCTGCTCCTTTTGCCCTGAATGTTTCTGTAACACTACTTCAACCAATGAACTCTTAGTCCTTAAAATTTATCTCAGTTACCTCCTCTGTGAAATATGCCTAACTAATCCCTCTCTCAGGGTATCTTGCATATATTTCTAACACTAATTACACACTGTATTCATTTAGCCAGCTCCATGAAGTAGAAACCTTATTTATAATATGCAGCATATATCACATACTTATGTGAACATATTTTCCCCTTCATTTCCCCAACCTACCAGGCAGATCCATGTGGTTCCCAAGGGCCAAGACACACCCAGCAAAACTCTGCTTTACAGTTCTGGTTACGACAGACCATGTGATTACAACCGCCATCCTTTTCAATTGTGACATGGCATTTGGGACATTCCTATGAAGAGAAACTATAAAGTTGGTGTCAATGCTACACTAGGTTGTATTACTAGTACTGAGGAGAAGCCAGTTCTACAATTGGTTTCTTTTTAAATACCACATTTACTGTGATTAATACATGTAAAAGCACTTAGAACAGCATGCAACAACAATTAATAAGCACTACTGAAAATGAGCTGTTATCATTATTACTGGCTTTTAAGATGAATAACAATTTAAGGGTTTGTTTTAGTGGGGTTGGAGGACAAAATATTTTTAAAATACTTTTAGCCACAGATGTGGTAATAATAGTTTTATGGGAGGTAAAACAGTTTGTTCATGTAAATATAATTATCTCTCTAGTGTCATCTAAAAATAATTACTGAGTACTTCCTCTGTCTCACATTGTTTCAGTGTTTCATATGCATTAATTTATAATCCTTAAAGTAGTGCTATTCTTATTTTCATTTTTCAGATGAATTAAACCAAGGGAGAGAAAATAAACAAACTAGTTCAAGATCATACAGGTAGCAAATGGTAGAGTAAGAATTCAAACTCAAGCAATATGGCCTCAAGAGTCAGGCAAATAGAATTGGTAAATCCTTTTTGTGGCTACCGAGTTTCCCAACTTCTTTCTGCCAAATATCCTTGTTTTAAATTCTCATTGTGGTCCATTCACACTGTGCTACAGAGATGATGATTTTTTGCCCCCAGTCTGTATCATTTTCTTCGTTGCTACTGAGCCAAGGTTATTACCCTGCAGGCCTATTGTTTTTCTCTCTTGAAAAATCAGAAAAATCAAACATACTCATTATTTAAAAGAAAATAATAAAATATAAAGCTTATATTTTTGCTGTATTTATTTGTGTTTGATGTTTGTAACTACCACAAGGGGGAAGTAGTATCCATAATATTATTTGTACAATTTAGCCTTGTGAAACAGACTACACTGCCCATAAACTACAGTAATTTGAAAAACATGGCAATTTGGTAACTTTAAAATATGGCAAATTTTAAATGAATTTTTTGAAATCACACACATAAGAAATTTTACATTTTCTCAAAGAAACAAATTCCAGGCCTAAAATATGTTTCACTCTACATTTCTTGTATATAATTAACCAAATAGTATTAAGCTCTCAATAGGTTAGGATACTATCAGCAATCTGCAAATCTGTTTCAAGCGCTGATAACAATAAAAGTTTCTGAAACTTCTCAAGAGAAAAACTCTTTAGCTTCACCCCAAAACTATCAAGTAGGTAACTTTCTTATCACAAATTGCCATTCTTCCTCAATAATTTACTTTCTAAACAAAGTCAAACATATTCGAGCCTATATTCCCTACTTAAACATCTTGGGGGTTTAGAGTATTTGTAATTTCTTTAGACTACAGAAAGTGGGTGAGAGAGTAATCAAACTATTTAGTGAAAATATAGCTACCCTATTCTAAATACTAGTTTTACAGAGCAAATTGGATTCTGGGGCCTTAACGAACATAGGAAATTTTTTAAAATAACAGAAGTAACCATATTTCCTGACATTACAGCAAGGTTTTCATGAGTGACAAGACAGACTTATGTTTATCATGATGGTTTTAGAGAGCACAAAAATATTTCAACCATATAGTCCTCAAAGATGTGGGCACTGTACCATGTGAAAAGACTCAGTTTCACTGCTAATGCTTTATGGGAGACAGAAATAAATATATATTTTTTAATCTTTTTGGGTAGAGCAGGATACTAATGGTATAAAATCATGTGTTAGCCTTCATTATTTAAGCACCCCTTATTACTATCTTATGATTGAGTGATGGAACTGTGCAAAGCTATAACTAACACAAGTTAAACAACTCAGTATTATTTAAAGCATCATCTTACATGTTAAAGGCAATACTAAAACTGAATAGCTCACTAATAACCCTATCATTCATAGCCCAAGTCACTTCCTATTTGGATGGGATATAAGACTGAATTAAATAAAAACTAGATATTTATATAATTTTCTATTCAGAGGTTGGTTGATACACAGTTGGGATTCAAATGCTTGCTTACTACTTAGTGATAGAAAATAAGGGTGTTCAAGATTAAAGTACTGTCATTTGAAAGATTTTTATCTAGTGTTCAAGAAGTGGTTCAGGGTCATAAAGAGACTGAATCTTAAAACTAGTATATTCTGAGCAATGCACTTCAAAAAATAAAACACACACACACACAAAATCAAGGGATACCCATATTACCCCCAAACTTGTATTTTCTCAAGTCTCATAATATCATATTATAGAAGTTTAACATGTTAAAGATATTTTATATATTAAAAAGTTACAGTCAAATTACTCTGATTGAATGCTGTTGTAAAAATGATCCCTTAAAAGTTAAACCCTGGGGACTTTTAAAGGCAGGAATACAAATTAGCCTAACAAAACCAAGTTAGGTGGAGTAAACTCAACATTTGTATACTAAAAGGAAGCCAAGAACTATATGAAAAGGCATTATAGCAAATGTCAGGGTAGGGAAAATTATCAGCCTTTTCTTCCATAGGAAACTCATGCTTTTCCAATAAAAGAAAATTTCTAAAGTAGAGTATGGTCCATATTACAGTATAGAACTCAATAAAATAAAACTCAAAAAGTAAAATAAAGAAAAATTATTAATAGACAGTCATTTTGGATAAAACAAAAACAAACCTTAATCGAGAAAATTTACCCTTAACCAGGTAAATTTACTGGGTTTTTTTGCTAAAGCTGCCTCATTACCACAAGTTTACTGAAGGAAAATACCAACCTTTGTGTTGGCTGCAATCCAATTAGAGGTTTCACTGTCATCATCACACTTTTTAATCCATTTCTTCAACCACTGTTTGGGGAAAAAAAAAAAAAACAACTGTTAGGGTACAACAAAAGACTTAATAATAAGGATAGTAAATTACTTCAACACTTAAATTTAGTCAAACTTAAATATAAAAGCCAAAGGACAAGATTATCACTGGGTTTACTTCCTTTTAAATCAAGGAAATCCTGTAGTTCTCATATCAAGTATATACAAAAATAAACCAAAGGAGGACTTTCTCTGGCTTGATTAGAATGCCTGCTCCAAGGTGGCTTCTCCTTAGCCAAATATAAAGCCTCCTGAGGAAGGCGCCTTAACTATAATTATCCTGATAATATCAGGAGCTGGCTTATTCCTAAGGGATGTTCTGAATACTTGTAATGATCATCTGAAATAAAAAGGGCAAAATAAAATCTTTTATCTATTGATGGGTAAATAACAAAATTGTCAGCTGTAGTTTTCAGTCAACAAATCTTAGAGGTGCTGTATATTAATTAAAAATGAAAATGCCAGACAAACTTACCTTACATTTAACAGGATCATGCCAATTTTCTCCACAGTTAAAGCTGTTAAGTGACAGAAGAGTTAAAAGAATTAAGTCCCACCTACTGTAAGTATGTAAACAAACAAACCACTTCCATGCTTTACAGTTCTTCAGTATTTTCACCAGTGATTGGCAAATACAAAGGCAGGAACCATGTCTACTTTATTCTACAGCAAAATTATTTAGAATTTAGTATTAGGGTCAGCATGTATTGGCTGTGTGTGAATGAAGTATGACCATAAGCACGAAGACATGTTTAGATGACCATTCCATAACAAATGACTATCTAAACAGCTATGAAACTGTTAAAGCAACAACAAAAAATCAGTTTAGTTAGATCTACATTTTTCTGACAGTTTTTAAGATGGCTCCTTGCTACAATCATTCTCTGAAGCCAAACTAAAATCATTTTCACAAATTTCAACTTAAATTTCAATGATGCTTCATTAGCATATACTGTCTTTTACTTAACACCTCAAATAAAGAAAGAAATCTGACACTGTAGGGTAATATATAATTTAGTACTGATGCACACGTGGGAAGCAAACAGGCCACATATCTGCATGATCCAAATGAGCATCAGTCCAGTAGAGGTAAATTGTAGCAAACAAGTTGTAAAACAAGAGTGTGACTAAATATTCTCTAAGAATATAGTAATTGCTAATGACTTTCTGTTTTCTAGGCAAATGGTAGTATATACATTTGTGAAAAAAGTATAAATTAAGAATAAACACAAAATGCCTGGCCAGCGTGGCTCAGAGGTTGAGCACTGACCTATAATCTGGGAGATCGAGGTTTGATTCCCGGTCAGGGCACATGCCCAGGTTGTGGGCTCGATCCCCAGCAGAGAGCTTGCAGGAGGCAGCTGATCAATGACTCTCATCATTGATGTTTCTCTCTGTCTCCCTCTCCCTTCCTCTCTCTGAAATCAATAAAAATATATATTTTTTAAAAAGAATAAACAAAAATTTTATGAAAATGTAATCATGGAATGGCTAAGTTAGTTAATCAAGTAATTTAGGAATGCCAAAAATCCTTTGCAAATGAGAGGAACAAAGTGCTATTCATTTAAATGAAGTCAAGATAATGGTTACTTCTGGAAAAGATGAGGAATGGGATGGAGAAGGAAACCAAGGGGGTTCAAACATGTCCCACTTAATAAAAACAAAATACTGATTTTGATTAAGCTGGGTTGTAGTTACTTAGTAAGTATTCATTGCTGTCATTTTGTATATTTAGTTGGTATTCAAGGTATTTCGTACTAAAAATATATTTGAAAGTAGGTATGGAATCAGAATCTACCCTGTCTACCTGATAAACTATAAACAATAATGTATATTTAATAATTACCAAAACAACATGTATTTTACACATATTTAATGTCTGTAAGTTTACCTGCCCTTTTTGGAAATATTTAATATTAATGATGTGTAAGTCTAATTCTGTAGGTGTTAAAAAAAAAAAAAAAAAAAAGGTATGCAATACCAATAAAGTGTCTAAGGACTACCTCTAGAGCCCCTTGGATTGATTGGCTTCTCATTCCTAAAAGATCAACAAAGGAATGGAAGATCATCTTAGTTCTCTAATATGTGGTATTATTGGAAGTTTCCTGGTAAGCTGAGTCTAGAACTCAAAGACTGAAGGGTATGCAAGAGAACTCCAAGAACCTAGGTTACCAGAGGGGCCACAGGAAAACTCAGTTAAAAAAGCACATCTAATCAACCATGTTTTACCTTTCCAAATTTACCTGAACATTTTCTTCTTAGGAGTAATTAAACTTGTAAGAGCAAAGGAAATTCTAAAAAAGCCCTAACTGTGTATTTTATTCCTAAGAGATAACTTGAAAACAGAGCAAGAGCCATAAAGGAACCAAACATAATCTGACAAAATAAGCAGTCAATCAGAAATGAGAGTAATTGAATTCTTGTCCCAGATCTGTAAGTTTGCTCCCATTTAACTTCCACTAGAACACACAAGAAAATGTGATAGCTGCACTTTTCCCCATAAGAAAATATATCTGAAATTTAGGGTGACAAGGAAAGAGGAATGCGACTTTTTAACTCTAATTGTTATTTAAAAGAAATACACACTATTTTAAACCAGTATCACCTCCCTTCCTCCCTACCTGAGGTAAAATATTTTTTCCTATTTTACTACTAAGAATAAATAGAAAAGCTATGTGCACTATTTCAATTTAAGAAATCACTTGCTTACCAAAACTGGCGCCCACATTTGCAGCGAACAGGCTTAGCATCAGGATATTGGACTTTAACAACATGGTGGCAATCTGGGGCAGGACACCACTTTAACAGTCGATTGCACTGAAATACAAGTTAGAAAATAAAAAATGACAAATTAAATCACTATTCAAGATTTCCTAGCACACCAACCAATTATTTATATTGCTTCCCTAGTATAAGGGGCAAAGAGGGGGTTGGTGAGACAAGCATATAAAAACCTGCCACCAATACTCAGTCCTTTACAGCAGTGCCTTTTGGATGCAGTTTTTCCTTCTCTTTTCTTTACTTACTAGATTACCAGTTTATTATAAAAGTATACAACTTAGTAAGGAAAGAGCGAAGAAATAAAATGGAGTCACTATAGTCAAGCTGCTATATTCCTAAAATCAAGTAGACTGAGGCATTAGGAAATCATGCATTGTTTTTCTAAGATTATAGATCCCCTGAAGAGCTGGTTTTATAAAATATATTACGTACTTCTTGTTCTCTTTTCAAAATACCAGAGAAAGTCTAAAATAATTACCTATTATGGGACCATTAACAAGTATCAATTTCTCTATGGTTCTATTTCAGGGCAACTTTGAAAGATGCAGGAAAACAATATATTCTCCAACTCAGGAATGGGGTTTAGATGACAAAGAATAGTTTGAAACAAGCAAAGAGATATACATGTAATTTCTCCATTTGACCATTAAAAACCCTTCTAAGAACAAAAGGAAACAGAACTTCTGGAGCATTTTTTGTTATGGAATAAAGCATGGCAAAACACTCTGACCAGAATTGAAGTTTATCGACCATTTCAACAAACAAACTACTATGCCTAAAATATGCTGTTTTCTAGAAGATCTGACCTTCAGTTTAATCACTAATAGAAATAAAAATTACTACAAAGTAATGTAACTCTAGAAAAAGTTAAAACATCAAGTTACACTGATGCTCCTATACTGGAGCTAGCAAACTTCTTCCATAAAGATCCAAAAAGTGAAGATTTTTGGCTTTATGGGACATAATGTCCTCTCCCACAACTATTCAAACTCTGCCACTGTAGCACAAAAGCAGTATAGAACAAATGAGTATGGTCAAATATGTCTTTATTTAAAAAAACAGGCATGCTCTAGTTTGCAGACCTCTGTTCTGATAAAAGAAAGACATTGATAAAAACATATAACTACAGGATTATTTATTAACAAAGTTTATTGGTAATGGAAGCTAAAACAAGCAGAGTTAGAATATCAAACGTGATTAAACATGACATCATTAATTCTCTGCTACAATTCTCTGCTAGGGATTAAGAAATATAAAGGAAGAATACTATAAAAATAATTTTATTATCAAAGCTCAAAATGTATGAAGAGACATCTATTTACTGATTTGTCACATTTCTTTGAGAATAAAGGTGTTTTGGTATGCTTCATACAAAAGTCTATAACTCATGTTATCGTAAAGGTGTCTCTTATTGTCCAGAGTACTTTTATATAAAAAATTAATACTTCTATTATAAAAAAGAATTCCTCTTATTAAAAAAGGAAAAACTTAAGAGAAATCACTTACCTCTACAAAGCTATTTGTTATTAAATGCTGATACTTTAATTTAACTTTTGAATCTGTGATGAGGCGCCTGAAAGCAAGAATAAAAATAGTTTATTGGGGAGTTTCAGCCAAGAGTATTTTCTCCATTTATAAAATAAAATTTCAATGCTAATGCTATAAAACTTCCCTAAATAGAAAATACTAAAATGCACATAGATTATCAACAAATGTAACTGGAGTAATCAAAACAATAATTTCAAAGTTTCTAGTTTTATTTTGGTAGACTTTCCCCTCATATTTCTTGTACTCTAAATATTCTATTTTTACCCAGTTTGTATTATGATCTAATGGCTTACCAACTACTGCCAAATTTAGGCCCCTTTCAGAGTCTTCTGACTATGATATCTTGCCCAGTTTGTATTATGATCTAATGGCTTACCAACTACTGCCAAATTTAGGCCCCTTTCAGAGTCTTCTGACTATGATATCAATGAGAAGATAATTTCTCATTGATCTTCCATCAGACTCCCTCCCCCAAATCAGTGTGTGAAATAAGAGATTTTGAGAGGAATGTTAAGAAATGGATCCAGGCTGTGCTATATATAGTTTTGAGGGCTTCCTTCTTCTTAGATCTCTCGGTAATTTACCAGAAAAACTTACTGATAGCAACCTGGCTTCTCTTGTCCACTTTGAATACTATAATTCATAACTATTTCTAAAAAACACAGGAACCCATCAAAATGAAAGATCCTGAAGCTTAGGTTTCATTAGTTTCAATGGTAAAAACTCCTGCAAGTACATTATTAAAAAATGGTGTTGCTGCGTCCCTGCAGAGCTGACTGCTCAGCAAACATGCTGCTGAATCCTGACCCTGCACAGTGACCCAGAGGCCCACCACCCAGGCGCACACAGAAATGCATTTTAAAGAAATTAAACAAGGGATTCCAAGATGGTGGTGAATGAAGTGGAAGCTACACAGACATTCTCCCAGAAACAAACTGGAATTACAACTAAAATATAGAAAAATCATCCTGAATAACCAACTGAAGACTTGCTGCAGAGAACCCTTATAAACAAGGAATGCAAAGAGGAGGCCACAATGAGACTGGTAGGAAGAGCAGCAGTGCAAGAGGGCTGGCTGGGCTCCCATGGGGAGCAGCTGAAGTTCTGGAGGGATATCTCAGCTGTGAGGTGTTCCCCCTGAGAACTTTGGGGTTTAAACCCCAAACTGGGCTCCCCAGAACAGAGTAACAGAACTGGGAATGGTGCCCACATAACACCTGACTGTGAAAAGCACTGCAGGTTCTGTCCAGCAGGGAGAGATGGTTAGAAAGGCAGGCAACCCCTTAAAGGGCCAACACACTAAATTTCATTTGCAGCCACTTATGTGGGCTCTGGCAGAGGGAGGGGCAGAGAGAACAAGAGCTGCATGAGGAGAGTCTGAGGTTGGTGGCTCTGGAGGGAGAGCTGAGAGGACAGCTGATGGGATCCCCTATGTTGAATAATTTCCCCATGGTGTAGCAGCTATCTTTCTCAGGCAGAGTTTTCCCATCAATGAAGCTTTAGCCGGGGAGGGGGGGGGGGGGGCGGTGGGCAATGGCCCCACCCACTGGGGTTTACACCCTGCTGAGGTATACTGCCTGAAACTCACTAAGTCACTGAGACTAACAATCAGCCTACAGGCACAGGCAGATCTCAGGGTGCTTTGAGTCTTTGCCTGACCTCTTTCTGGGTCCAGGGCTAGGAAGAGCAGACTGTGGTGTGCATCTCAGTCCTTTCTACAAGCACCCAGCCCCAGGAGAGGGAGTCACAAGCTATGGATGGCTGATAGCTCAAAAAAGGGTACTCAAGGCCAGTCACAAAGACCATCTGATATTAGTCTGCACCAGAGACCCTCTGAAGAGGTCCAAAACCAATAAATTCAGTAGCCAGTTTCAGACGACAGAGCAGGATCCAATAAGTTTCACAAACAGTATATCCACAGGGCAATGTTGGCAGGCTCCAAACCCTGCTGAGGTAAATATAATTTCCTGTAATAATCACCTGCAGAGCAGCCTGTACCCTGTGTTGGGGTTGAGCTTCACTGTCAGCAAGCCTGAGGGGTGAGCCCATGCACGAATCAGCCAATAGTAATCAGGACTCAATTACAATGGGAGGGCCCACACAATGTGCAAGAGAGACATTATTAGAGAATCCAGATCTGGTGATCAGGGAGACTGCAACACTGTGTCCCACAGGTCACCTACTACATAAGGCCACCCTACCAAAACTGAGAGTCATAGAAGATCAACTTAATACATAGAAACAAATTCAAACAGAGAGCCAAAATGGGGAGACAAAGAAACAAGCCCCAAATGAAAGAACAAGAAAATTCTCCAGAGGAAGAGCTAAATGAAATGGAGATAAGCAATTTATCAGATACAGAATTCGGAGTAATGATTATGAGAATGCTTAACAGCATGAAAAAATATAAAGAAACTATGAAAAACAACCAGTTGGAAATAAAGAATGAAAGCAGAAATAAAGAATACACTGAAAGGATTAAACAGCAGATAAGAGAAAGCTGAGGATCAGATCAGCGAATTAGAAGACAGGGTAGAAAAAAACTCAATCAGAGAACCAAAAAATATAAAACAATTAAAATACAGAAGGACAGTTTAAGGGAGCTGAAGGACAAGATGAAAGATAAAACTAACTATATGATAGAAGAACCAAAAGGAAGAGAAAGCTTCCTATCACTACAATAGGGAACCTGTTTAAAGAAATAATGGCAAAAAACCTCCCTAACCTGGTGAAGGAAAAAGTCACACAAGTTTAGGAAGCACAAGGTCCCAAGCAAGAAAACCCCAAAGAGGCCCATGCCCAGACACATAAAATAATTAAAATGCCAAAAATTCAAGACAAAGAGGGAATCTTAAAGGCAGCAAGAGAAAAGCATTTGTTACCTACAAAGGAGCTCCCAGAAGGCTGTCAGCTGACTTTTCAACAGAAACTCTAGAGGGTAGAAGGGAAGATCATGAAGTATTCAAGGTAGTGAAAAGCAAGGATCTGAAAGCAAGACTACTCTATCCAGCAAGTATATAATTCAAAATAGATGGTGAAATAAAGAGCTTCCTAGACACACACACAAAAAAGGCTAAAGGAGTTTATCACTACCAAACCAGCATTGCAAACAATGTTAAAGGGACTGCTGCAATAATAAGAAATAGAGAATCATAGAAAGAATAAAAATGGCAATAAATAAGTACCTATAAATAATAACCTTAAATATAAATGGATTAAACACTCCAATCCAAAGATGAAGGGTAGCTGAATGGATAAGAACATATGATCCATATGTTGTCTACAAGAGACCCACATTAGAACAAAAGACTCACAGAGAATGAGAGTGAGGGAATGAAAAAAATTTCCCATGAAAATGGAAACAAACAAAAAGGGAAAGGTAGCAACACTTATACCTGACAAAATGGACTTCAAAGCAAAGACCACAAGAGATAAAGAATGTCACTATCTAATATTAAAGGGATTGATCCAAGAAGAGGATATAACCCTGGTAAACATCTATGCACCCAACATATAAACTCCTAAATATATATACAAAACTCTTGGAGAACTTTAAGGAAGAGATAGACAGCAACACAGTCATAGGAGGGGACTTTAACACCACACTGACTTCACTGGAGAGACCTTCCAGACAAAAAAACCAACAAGGAAACAGTGGCTCTAAATGACACCCTAGATGAGATGTATTTAATTGACATTTACAGAATATTTCACCCCAACACTGCAGAATATACATTCTTCTCCAGTGCACATGGGAAATTCTCAAAGACAGACCACATGTTAGGACACAAAAGATGTCCCTACTAGTTCAAGAAGACTGAAATCATTTCAAGCACCTCCTCGGATAACAATGACATGGAAGCAGAAATGAACTACAATAGCCCGGCTGGGCGTGGCTCAGCAGTTAAGCCTCGACCTAGGATCCAGGCGATCAGGGTTCGATTCCTGGTCAGGGCACATGCCCGGGTTGCAGGATGCAGCCGATCAATGACTCCTCATTGATGTTTCTCTCTCTCTCCCTCTCTCTGAAATCAATAAAGATATATATTAAAAAAAGAAAAGAAATGAACTACAATAAAATCACTCCAAATCATTCAAACACATGGAGGGTAAACAGCCTGTTATTAAACAATGAATGGATTACCAATTAGATCAAGGAAGAAATTAAAAACTTCCTGGAAACAACACAACAACCCTTTATCTATGGGACACAGCAGAAACAGTCCTGAGAGGGAAGTTCCTAGCACTATAAGCCTAACTCAAGAAACAAGGAAAATCTCTAATAAACTATCTAAATCTACAACTAAAAGAATTAGAAACAGAAAAACAAGAAAAGCCCAGAGAAACTAAAAGGAAGGAAATAATAAAGATCAGAGCAGAAACGAATGACATAGAGACTAGAAAAAAAAATACAAAAGATCAATGAAACCAAGAGCTGGTTCTTTGAAAAGATAGACAAGATTCACGAGCTGTGAGGCACAGAGGACTTCCAGTTTCTTGGTCCAATCCATTCTAGAGGCACTTACATTAGTCAGATGTGTCTGGGTCCTTAGAATACATGTTCCCTGCCCTTTTTTTCTTTTCCTTAGGATAGATCAATTAAGTTTCTGAGTTTTTACAACAAAAACACCCAAACCAATACAGATGCTGAAAATAAGGTAAATCACAACCTCCCACTGATAGTAACAGAGAAAAATGGGGTGAGACCAAAACAACTGCTATCCAGTTGGAGATCAGCTTTAACATTTTTCCCAAAAGATAAACCTGGTGAAAGAGAAGAAAAAAGAAAATATTGATGAGCCACTAGCCAATCAAGAAACAAAGAGAAAGGACCCAAATAAATAAAAATATCGGAAATGAAAGAGATGAAATAAAAACCGACACCACAGAAATACAAAGGATTGGAAGAATATATTACAAACAATTATATGTAGGCAAACTGGAAAACCTGGGTGAAATGGACAAGTACCTAGAAACATATAATCTTCCAAAACTGAATCAGTAAGAAACAGGAAATCTGAATAGACCAATAACAACTAATAAAATTGAAGCAATGATTAAAAAAAAACACCTCCCAGCAAACAAAGTCCTTGATCGGATGGCTTCACAGGTGGATTTTAGCAAATATTCAAAGAAGAACTAACACCTATTCTCCTCAAGCCATTCCTAAAAATTCAAGAGGAAGGAAGAGTTCCAAGCTCTTTTCAAAGGGCCAGCATTATCCTAATTCCAAAACCAGATAAAAACACTACAAAGAAAGAAAATTATAGGCCAATATATCCCTGATGAACACAGGTGCTAAAATCCTCAATAAAATATTATCAAATTGGATCTAGCAATGCATTAAAAAGATCGTACATCATCACCAAGTGGGATTAATTCTAGGAATGCAAGGCTGATACAATATTTGCAATTCAATAATGTGATAATATCACATAAACAAAATGAAGGACAAAAATCATATGATCCTATCAATAGATGCAGAAAAAGCATTCAACAAAATCCAGCACCTATTTCTGATAAAACGGCCATAAATGACAAACCTACAATCAACATCATACTCAATAGGCAAAAGCTAAAACCACTTCCCTTAAAAAAAGGAACAAGACAGGGATGTCACTTTCACCACTCTTATTCAACATAGTAATGGAAGTCCCAGCTACAGTAATCAGACAAGAAGAAAACATAAAAAGCATCCAAATTGGAAAGGAGGAAGTAAAACTGTTACTATCCGCAGATGACATGATATTGTAAATAGGAAACCCTAAAGACCCCACCAAAAAACTACTAGATTTAATAACTGAATTCAGCAAAGTAGCAGGATACAATATTAACAACATCCAGAAATCGATGGCATTTTAACACACCAATAATGAACTCTCAGAAAGAGAAACAAACAAACAAATCCCACTCCAACAACAACAAAAAAAGATAACTTGGGGTAAATTTAACCAAGGAGGTAAAAGAGCTGTACTCAGCAAACCACAGGACACTGAAAAAAGAAACAGAGGAAGATAAATTATATATATATAAAAAATATATATATATTTAGAATATATGTATTCTAAATATAAGAATATACCATGTTTATGAACTGGAAGAATTAATATCATTAAAATGTCCATACTACCCAAAGCAATCTATAGATTCAACGAAATCCCTATTAAAATATCAATGGCATACTTCACAGATCTAGAACAAATTCTCCAAAAGTTTATATGGAACAAAAAAAGATCCCAAATAGCCACAGCAATTTTGACACAAAGTAGGAGGTATCACAATAGGGGATATCAAACTGTACACAAACCATTGTAATCAAGAGAGCCTGGTACTGGCAGAAGAACTGGAATAGATGAGTGGAACAGAAGAGAACTCAGAAATCAACCCACGCCTATATTGTCAATTACTATTCGACAAAGGAGACAAAGCCTACAATGGAGTAAAGACAGTCTCTTCAATAAAAGGTGCTGGGAAAACTGAAAAGGTACATGCAAAAAAATGAAACTAGACCACCAACTTACACCATACACAAAAATAAACTCAAAATGGATAAAAAGACTTAAATGTAAGTCACAAAACCACAGAAATCCTGGAAGAAACAATAGGTGGCAAAATATCAGACATCTCTTGTAGCATTATGTTTGCTGATACATCTCCTAGGGCAAGGGAAACAAAGGAGAAAATAAATAAATGGGACAACATCAAAATGAAAAGTTTCTGAACAATAAAAGAAACCATCAACAAAATGGAAAGGGATCCCACTGTATGGGAGAACATATCTGCCAATGATAGACCTAATAATGGGCTAATTACCAAAATATATAAAGAACTCATACAATTCAACAAAAGGAAGAAAAACAATCCGATTAAAAAATGCACACAGGACCTAAACAGACACTTCTCCAAAGAGGACATACAGATGGCCAAGAGACATATGAAAAAATGCTCAAAGTCACTGATCATCAGAGAGGTGCAAATTAAAATGATAGAGTGGTGTCACCTCACACCAGCCAGAATGACTTCCATTAACAAATCAACAAACAACATGTGCTGGTGAGGATGTGGAGAAAGGGAACCTCAGTACACTGCTGGTGGGAATGCAGACTGGTGCAGCCCCTGTGGAAAACAGTATGGAGTTTCCTTAAAAAATTAAAAATGGAACTGCCGTTTGAACCAGTGATCTCACTTTTGGGAATGTATCTTAAGAATCCTGAAACACCAATCAGAAAGAATATATGCACCCCTATGTTCATAGCAGTACTATTTACAATAGCTAAGATCTGGAAACAGTAGATGACTGGATAAAAAAGGCTTTGTATATTTACACCATGGAATACTATGCAGCTGTAAAGAAGAAGGATCTCTTACTCTTTGGGACAGCGTGGATGAACCTGGAGAGCATTATGCTAAGTGAAATAAGCCAGCCAGAGAAAGACAAATAGCATATGATCTCACTTATATATGGAATCTAATGAACAAAATAAACTGACCAACAAAACAGATCCAGAGACATGGAAGCATGGAACCGACTGACCAATTTCAGAGAAGAGGGAGAGGAGTGGGAGATTAACCAAAGAATTTATATGCACATATACATAACCCATGGACACAGACAACAGTGTGGCGAAGGCCTGGGGCAGGGTGGAGGGGTCAATGAGGGGAAAAAGGGGGACATATGTAATACTTTCAACAATGATGATAAACTTAAAAAAATAAACAAGAAAAAAATGGTGGTAAAGCAGATACAGATTAGGCATTAACAAAGCCAGTAAGAACTGTATCAAACATGCATACAGTTCCACCTCATTAAAATCGTTTAAATGAAGAACAAAGTTTTGTACAATCTGGCCTCATCTAATTTTTGAGCTTCTTATCATTCCACTGCTCTCCCATTCTGAACTGTGACACTTTCAGTGTACTCCTGTCTTATCTGTATTCTTTCAAAATAGTAAGTACCGCCCGGCCGGGCGTGGCTCAGCGGTTGAGTGTTGACCTAGGATCCAGGCGATCGGGGTTCGATTCCCGGTCAGGGCACATGCCCGGTTGCGGGCTCAATCAATGACTCTCTCATCATTGATGTTTCTATCTCTCTCTCTCCCTCTCCTTTCCTCTCTCCGAAATCAATAAAGATATATTTAAAAAATAACAACAAACAAAAAAACCCCTACAAAATAGTAAGTACCAGTATTCTTCAGGGGCTTTTGCTAGGAAAGAAAAGGAAAGAATATAATGATGGTAGGACAGCCTAGGTTTGCATACTGGCTTCACAATTTCTCTGACCTCTCCATTTTTCAGTACACTAATCTGTAAAATGGATAGCAGAAATAGAGTTGTGAGACTAGAAAAGTACCTGGCAAACTGTAAGCACTCAATAAATATTAGATGCTGCTTTTATTATTATTATTTTACTTCATAAAATACATTTTCAAGGAAGCGTTTTCTGACAATTCCTCACTCCAGTCTAGATACAGACCCCCTTAGTTCTCATGGCACCCTATACACCTCTCCTTTATAGAATCTGCCGTAATTTTCATTAGACAAATATCTATATAATATTTTAATATCTCCCTTCCTGTTCCCCTGTCCCCAACTAAACAATAAGATCCACGAAAGGATCCTTTGTGTCCAGCACACTGCCTGACCTGCAGAAAGTGGTCAATAAGTATTTTTTATGTGAGTAAGCCTCCATATTTCACAGATGTTGAAAAAGAGGTCTAAAAACAATGTACTTGGTGATTCCTCAAAAAGTTAAACACAGAATTACCACATGATCAAGCAAATCCACTCCTAGTTATATATATCCAAGAGAATTAAAAACAGGTGTTCACTAAAAAACCTGCACACAAATGTTCATATAATAACACCAATGTTTCCACAAAAAGCGGAAATAGACCAAATATCCAAGAACCGATGAATAGGAAAACAAAATATGGAGTAACCCTATATGGAATATAATTTAAGCATAAAAAGGAATAAAGTATGGATACATGCTACAGCATGGATGAACAATAAAAACATTGTTAGGTAATAGAAGCCGGAGACAAAAGATCATGCATTGTATGACTCATTTAAAATGAAATGTCTGGAATAAGTTAAATCCATACAGAAAAAAACCAGGTGAGTGGCTGTCAGAGCCTAAGGGGGGAGGAAATGGGGAATAACTATTTAATGGATATGGGATTTCTTTTGGGGGTGGTGAAAATGTTCTGGAATTAGGTAGTTGTGATGGCTGCACAATATATACTAAAAGCTGCTTAACTGTATACTTTAAAAGTTAAAATACGTGAAACTTACGTCACTTAAAAAAAGTTAAGGAAAGAACCATGGTACAAAGTCAAAAGCCTTGATTTCCAAACACACCTTATTTCTATTACCCATAATGATTTCTTATAGTTGACTCTAGCCTAAGCAGCTGTTTAGGCCTTGCTTGACACACCAGGACTGGGGAGAACAGGTAGCTATAGTTATGAGGCCAAGGTTATCAGGTCTTAGTCATTAGGCCATAGTTTATCTGGTGACAGGGAAGAAAAAAGTGACTTCTCATCCTAGAAAGTAAGTATACAAAAGAAGGCAAATGTCATCCTGACTATATTAATAAACTAATTCTCTTGATAAAGATCTGCTGCCATCATTTACGTTGAATATAGTTATTATGCCAACTCTCATAGGAAAGGCAACTCTTTATAAAGGCAGACAAAATGACTTCTACTGAATGCTTACTATACATTGTGAACAGTGTCAGATGCATTTAACCAGCCTTGAGTTTTGGGATAATTCTCCGTTTTTACAAATGAGATAACTGAAGAGCTATGATTTAAAACCAGGTGACTTTAACTACAAGAATTTTTTTTAATTAAATTTACTGGAGTAACATTGGTTACCAAAATTATATAGGTTTCAGGCATACAATTCTATAATACATCATCTGTATACTGTATTGTGTGTTCACTACCCAAGTCAATTCTCTTTAAGGATATTTTTTAGTATGCCAGGTACTAAACCATGCTTTCTGCTCATATAGCACCTTAAATATATCAATAATATTATGCTTAAATTTAGGAATAATGATAAAATATTTTCTTTAAAAAGTTTTTTCTCTCTCTTGACATAACAATTATAAAGTATAAAGGAACTAAAAATCACCTGTAAGTCTATCACTCAAGAGAAATAGCTACTCAACATTTTTATGAATCTGGATCTTTTCTCTCTTTTTTTGTATAAGTATAACATTTAATTTTAAATAGAGAACTTACTACATGTAATTTGATATCTTAGTATTTCACTAACATTATTATAGGCATTTTCTAATTGCATTAAAACAATTCACAAATCTTTTTAATGGCTGTTTTGCATTCCATCCTCCCCTACTGTTGGGCATTTGGATTGTAGGGTTTTGATAGTGTGATTAACATCTGTATAATAAATCTTTGCTCAAATTTCTGGTCATTAAAAATGAATATAGCTTTTTGCCTCATTGCAACTGAGAGAGCAAGATGGGTCACCAGAAGCTATACTGGAGTCATCCAAGAAAACAGCCAGGGTTCTCAGTCTTAACACATATGCTCAAACCAGGAAATATGGCCTCAATATGTGCAGCCAGTGTTTCTGTCAGTGCATGAAGGATACAGGCTTCATTAAATTGGACTAAGTGAACTTCCTTAAATGGGCCATTCAATATATCTACCCTGCCACAGAAATGAGGCTAGTTCTTTGTATAAAAAATTTAAAACAAACCAAAAAAACACTTCAATGAAAAAAATGTAATATTTACTAACACCTGAATTCCACTAATCACAATCAAAGGTAAAAATGATCTTACAGTCATCTCTACCTCATCCATCTCTCTCTCTCTCGTATCCCATTATCTAACTCTGACTTTACCTACTGCCATCATGTCTCACCAGAACTGCTGTACTAGTATCCCAATCTCTCTACTCCAACTTACAGTATCCTTTTATTTAAAAATTAAATTCATTGGGGTGACATTGCTTATTAAAATTATATAGGTTTCAGGGTTACAACTCTATAATACTATATGTTTGTATTGTGTTTACCACGCCAAATCAAATCTCCTTCCTTCCATCACCATTTGTCCCCACTTTACCCTCTCCTACCCCCCCCTTCCCTCTGGTAATCACCATACTGTTGTCTGTCTATGAGGTTTGTTTGTTTATTGTTTAATTGCTTCACCTTTCACCCCCTCCCTCCACCCTCCCCTCTGACATCTTGTCAGTCTATTCTCTGCATCTATGAGTCTGTTTCTATTTTGTTTTTAAGTTTATTTTGTTCATTAGATTCCCGATTTAAGTAAAATCATATGGCATTTGTCTTCTTCTGATTGGCAGCCAGAGTAACCCTCTCTGACCATGTCACTCCTCTGCTCAAAATCCTCTCATGGCTCTATCTTAGAATAAAAGCCAAAAACCTTATAATGGCCTATAAGACCCTACACAATCAGCTCCATGCATCCTTTCCACACACTTTTCTGCCTCCAATCTATAAGTTTACATTTATAGTTCAAAATCATTTTTTAAAGGTTTAACCTTTATAGGATGAAAGGGAACTTTAGTTCCTGGCGAGGAGTGGGTCCCACTGGCCAAATGGGAACTTTTGTTCCCACTTCATTTGAGTTATTTCTCGCTCCTTCTATGATGATGGTTGGAGTGCGTAATGATGTCAGGACTATATATCTCTATTGTTTGTTTATTTATTTATTTATCTCTTTATTTATTTATCTCTATCTGCCGTCTTTTAAAGGTTAAACTAATAATTATCAGTAATTTACTCCTACCTAGTATACACTTTGCCTCACTACTAAAACTTGACAAATCATTTCATTTTTCATGTTGATAATTTCCTATCAATATAGCAAATTATTTCAGTATAAACTTGAGCTGTGATCCATTAAGCATGTATTTTAAAACAGTATTCTACAGTTTTTGTGCTACATTTTCTACCTCGAATACTAAAGTAGTGCTTTTGTTTCATTGTGGAGAAAGGATGGGGGCATTCAATTTACTCCACTATGAGACAAAAACTCCAAAATCATGTCATTAAAGCAATCTCCACAAACTCTCAGTACACTGCCTTAATAATAAATACAACCTGATTGATTCCAAAATGGCAGCAGATTAAGTGGAGCTACACTGACACTCTCCCAGGACCAAACTGAAATTACAACTAAAATATAGAAAAACCACTCTGAATAATCAACCAAGGATGTAGTGTGGAGACGGCATAGAGACTGGTAGAAAGAACGGAGGCACAGAGAGTTGACAGGGTTCCCACAGGCAGCAGTTGTTCTGGAGGGATATCTCAGCTGTGGGGGGCTCCCAATGAGAACTCTGGGATCTAAACCCCAAGCTGGGCTCCCTAGTCCAGAGCACCAGATCTGAGAAAGGTGCATACAAAGCATCTGGCTATGAAAAGCAGAGAGGTTTTTGTCTGCCAAGAAGAGAAGGCTGGAAATGCAGGGACCCTCTTAAAGGGCCAATGCACACTTTCGTGTGTAGCCACTCACCTTGGGCTCTAGCACAGCAAGGGCACAGTGGACTAGAGCGGCGTGAGGAGAATCCAGGGTTGCGGCTCTGGAGATAAACCTCAGAGGGCACCCCTCTGGATTCCTGTGCTGAGTCATTCCCCCATAAAGCAGAGGACATCTTTCTCAGGCAGACATTTAGAATCCAGGACACTTTTGCCTGGGGAAGAAGCAATTGCCCCACCCATTGAAAACCTCTCACCCCACCCTGCTATGGTCTACAGCCTGAGGCTCATTAAGAGACAGAGAATAACAATCAGCCTCTGTGTGCTTTGAGTCTTTGCCTGATCTGTTTCTGAACCCAGGGCTTGGAAAAGCAGACCTTGGTGCACATCTTGGTCCTTTCCAAACACACCCAGCCTCAGCAGAGAGAGCTGCAGCTGTGGATTGCTGATAGCTCCAAACAGGGTATTCAAGACTATTCACAAAGAGCGTCTGACAGTGGCCTGTACCATATGCCATCCCAAAAGACAAGATGCCCTAGCAGATTTACCTAATACATAGAAACAAACTAAAATAGGCAGCCAAAATGGGGAAACAAACAAACAAAAAAAAACCAAAAAACAAGCCCTAAATGAAAGAACAAGACAATTCTCTAGAAGAGATCAATGAAATGGAGATAAGTAAATTACTAGATAACAGAGTTCAGAATACTGATCAAAAGGATGCTCAACAGCATGAGAAAAGATATGGAAACTATGAAGGAAATTAAGAATGACACAGTAGAAATAAAAAGTACACTGGAAAGAATAAACAGCAGATTAGGGGAAGCTGAGGATCGGATCAGCGAATTAGAAGACAGGGTAGAAAAAAAATCACTCCATCCGAGAACCAAAAAGAAAAAACAAAAACAGGAGGACAGTTTAAGGGACCTGTGGGATAACATGAAATGTAACAATATTTGCATCATAGGAGTACCAGATAATAAAAATTTTTAGAAAAATGTAAATGGTTTAAATACTCCAATCAAAAGATATGGGTAGCTGAATGCATAAGAAAACATGACCAAAATATAAACTATCTACAAGAGACCCACCTCAGAACAAAAGACTCACAAAGGTTAAGAGTGAAGGGATGGAAAAAAATATTTCCATGCAAATGAAAATGGGGGGGGGGGGGGGGAGGTGTAGCAATACTCTTATCTGACATGCTAAGCAAAATAAGCCAGCCAGAAAAGACAAATATCACATGATCTTACTCATATGTGGAATCTAATGAACAAAATAAACCAGTGAACAAAACAGGTCCAGAGTCACAGAAGTATGGAACAGACTGAGGAATTTCAGAGGGAAGGCGGGGGTGGGTGGGAGAGATTAACCTAAGATTAACCATATATACATAACTCATGGATACAGACAACAGTGTGATGAAGGCCTGGGGGGATGGGGGTGGGGTGCAAGGTGGAGGGGATCAAAGGGGGAAAAAAGGGACATCTGTAATACTTTCAACAATAAAGATAAATTAAAACATTAAAAATAAATAAATACAACTTTGGGGTTAAGCAAAGATTTCTTAAGTACCTAAAATAATAAATGGGGAAAACTGATAAATTAGATGCCATTTAAATGAAAACTTTTATTCATCAAAAATCACTGAACGAGAAACGGGAACCCATACACTGGGGAAAACAGTTGTGATACATATATTTCATAAAAGACTCATATCAGAATATTTAAAGAATTCTTATAAAGGTGATTAACAAACAGACAAAGGAACGAAGTTTTAAAAGGGGGCATATATCTTGAATGAGCACTTCAGAAACAGGAATATCCAAATGGCTAACAGAAAGGCATTCAACATTATTACCCACCAAGGAACTGCAAGTTACAACTGCAATGAGATATTCATACACACCCACCAGAATGGCTAAAATTATAAAGACTAGTGATACAAGTGTGGGCAAGGACTAGAGCAGTCATACATAACTAAGAGGGATATAGGTACAAGTACTTTGGAAAACCATTTGGCTGTATCTAATAAAATTAAAAATGTTACTTATGATTATACACCCAAAAGAAATTGATGCATGTCCATCTAAAGACATAAAGAAATAGTCTTTGTAGCTTTTTCACAGTAGCCAAAACCAAACAAGTAAAAAACCTCCTAATGTCTGTTATGAGAATGAAATTACTATATAGCAACAACAAAAAATAAAGCTAAAACGTATGGATATATTTGGCAACATGCACATATCTCAAACACATTAGTTAACAGAAGCAGATACTGATAAAAAGAATACATGCTATATGACTCCATTTAAATGAGGCTCAAGAGGCAGGAAAACTGACAGTAACAGAAGTCAGGATAGGTAGCCTGGTTAAGATGGATACTGCCTGGGAAGGGGCACAGAATGAGCATTCTGGGTACTGAAAAGTTCTATACCCTGATCTGGGTAGTTAGTAAAACAAACATACTTGCAAAGTAAAAATTAATACGTAGCAAGCCGAGCCTATTATACAAATAAGAATGATGTTTTTCCATTGTAAAAGATGAGATGTATACTACACTGTGATTAACACACGTATCAGAAGTTTAGTTTGTCTCTTGCCTCATACAGTAAAAATCATATGACTTCATGTAAGGGTCTAAAGTAACCCTATTTGTGATTTTTAAGATACCAATAGAATGTAAAAAATAATCATCTGTCTTGGATGTTTGAAGTATTCTTCCTGGAGCAGTACAAACTTATTGAACTATATTTACTCTCTCTAGATCCATTCAAGTAGTTGATTTTAAGTAATATTTACATAGCTATAATATTATAAAATTACCAGATTACAATTTTGTGACTAGACTTATTGACAAAACAAAAGAATCTCTTCCAGAATAAAAAGTAATATGAAAGGATAAATTTAGGCCCTAAACAACTACATAAAAAACTAACCAACTGCTAGGATAAACAGAAATAGATAAACAATTATTTGGTATGAAGTGATAAACAATTTAGAGAAATAAATTTCATTAATCTTATGAAAGCATCAAGGTCAGATCTTGGCACAAAGAAAAATCCTCAAAGTATACTGTTACTCTCCTGACTTTGGAAGGATAACTATATTGAGGCCATAGTGTAGGGAAGGTCCACTTAGCCAAGTAGCCTTGATGGTACCATAGCACAAATCAATCACTGAAGTTTGTAATGCTTATGAAAGCAAGAGAGAATAATGTATTTCCAGTTACTTATTTAATGAAACATGCCTTATTACATATCTGTTACTAAGGAATAAAAACGCAATCCATTGGCTCACTAATCATAAGAATTCATGACTCTAAGAAGCATTGAGAGTCAGTGAATAAAGACATTCAGTGTAGTGTTTCCAAGGTTAGAAGCCACACATCCTGAATCAAAGTAAAAAAAGGATTTAGTCAACATAAATAGGGTACCTAGGGTCATACAGCTTACAGCCTAAGAAGGAATACAGACAAGAATATGGGAAATCACAAAAGTGTATGGTAAGGAAAATATGGGGGAGCTAAGGAGCACACAGTATGTCTGTCCAAACCAAAATGAAAATCTAAACGAAGGCCTGAAGAATGACTAAGAGGATGAGTAGGTTAAGAGAACTGAAAAATAAAACAAGGGAGTACTGCATGGTAGAAAGTCAGGACACAATAGAGAAAAAAGTAAAAAACAAAAACAAAAAACAAACCAAATGCAAATAAAATGCAAAGTACTTTCTTTTTAAAAAAATAGTTTTGGGAAGTTGTCGGCACTGTAAGCAGCAGCACAGCGCCCCTGCTCCCAGCCATGGACACAATTTCCTCCTAAAAACTACATAACCAGCTTGAAAAAGACAGAGAAACACACGAGTGGACATACTGCGCATAGGGAGCAATGAAGAAACATCATAGAGCCTGGTAAGAGAGGGGGGCATAGAGAGGGGAAGCCCCCTAAAGCCTGTGCTGGGCTCTGAACCCCGAGGCTTAGAGGCTGCAAAGTTCCCTCCCTTTGGGAGTGTGGACCGGCATCCAAAAGTTGGGTTCTCGGACCTCAGCAGAGGAGAAGGGAAGGAGTGCCCCATGCGGAAGGCAGAGGGACCCAGGGCAGCAGTGAGTCAGCGAGGGGATGGCACCTTCCTAGCAAAACAAAGCTTCTAATGGCGGCTGCGACCTGTGTCTAATGCTCAAGGTGCTGGCCACAGGAAAGGCTGTCCTGGGGTGTGTGGCAACTGAGTAGAAAGGGACGAGAGGTCTGCACTGAGAAGCCATACACAGGGACCCTCTGCCTCTGCATTCCTGTAAGGCACTGTGTTGAGCCCCAGAAAGCATTTAATCTGTGTGGAGTGGGGAAGGGAAGGAGAGCCTTCCCGCCCTGAGCTCTGGTGCCGAGAGTCTGGGATTTGTGACCAGCCATGAGGGTGCCAGGGTGGCACGTGGAGCCGTCCCAGCTTTACTGAAATCAGCGGTTCTGACTTTGGGTCCCGGGCGTGCGAGCAGTGGGATCTTGCAGGGCGGACTCTCTGCTTGGGTGGTGCTTTGTGAGTTTTTGAGTTTCTGATTCACTGAACTGGCTCCCACCTTCCCAGTGTGCATTGGGAAGACAGACCAGCTGAGGCTGGGATTTGTGTCTGCACAGTAGACTGTTTGAGGAGCCTGCCTGGTATGACCAGTCAACTAGATCTGGATCTGGGAAGGGAGGGGCGAAGCAAGCCTGCCTCTCCTTCAGCCAGGGAGCACCACCCCCAACAGGAAAGGGGCTGGTCCAGATCACTGAGGCCCCAGATACCTCCCACAGGGCAAAGTCCTGAGGGGGTAGGGAGAACAGCTCACAAGAGGATATAACAAGAATAAGACTCTAAGGGACTGTTGTTTGAGATCTGGAGGAAAAGCAGAAAACCCCTGCTGGGGGTGGGGCAGGCAAAGGGCTCACCAGAATGTTTTTTTAATTGAACCCACTGAGCCCAGGCTGCTGAAACGGCCCATACAGAAAAGAACACCGGTTGAAATCAATCTGAAACTGTAGCAGGCCAGAGCATGGGGAACTAGAATCTGAGGACAGCGTAGGGACTGAGGAGCTGGCTATGGAGCAGTGACTAACTCCCTCACAGTGAGTGCTTGACAGGGAAACCTCTAAGTAAGGGGAGTGATACCCTGAGCTACACTAGCCATCCTGCACCCTAAAGACTCTACAGAAGACTCTGGAGTAAGACCAGGCAACTACAAGGTTGCAAAATAGCTGACAAAAGGAGGTGGTCCACGGAGAGCCTCAGATGAACAATCTACCTAAGGGCGCCAGAGCCAAACATAGACAGCTCCTCAAACTGGCTGATAAACAAGTACCTCCCAGGAGAACAGAAATCAGCACACACCAGAGAACCTCAGACAACATAAGCTGCCCAGATAGAAACTCACCTGACTTTCTTTATTCTCTTTTTCCCTTAAGAAGAGAAAGGGGGAGAAAAGTTTTTTTCTCTTCTTTTTAAATTTTATAATAAAAAAAATTTATTTTTAATTAATTTAAAAAAGTATATATATATATCTTTATTGATTTCAGAGGGATGAAAGGAGAGGGAGAGAGAGAGAGACAGAAACATCAATGATGAGAGAGTCATTGATCAAGCCTACAACCCGGGCGTGTGCCCTGACTGGGAATCAAACCCCGATCTCCTGGAGCCAAGGTTGACGCTCAACCACTGAGCCACGCCCGGCCGGGCTTTTCTTTTTTTTATTTTAAAGATTTTGTTTTGTTTAGCTTGTTTTTTGTTTTGTTTCTTTGCTTTGTTTTGTTTTATCCTTGCTTCTACTATCCAGAGTTTCTTGATATTCCTGCTTAATTGCTGGGACTTTATTATTATACCCAACAAGTTTACTGCTTTTCTCTGTATTTTCCCCAAAATCTCTTATTGGACTCCATCCCTGCCCAGGCTTTCTCTCCGTGTCTCCTCTCAATCCACTGGCATAACTTTCTTCTTCTTCTTCTTTTCTTTATTTCTTTTATTTTCCTCCTTTTTGTCTTCCTTTTTGTTCAATTGTTAGTTTCTCTTATTCTCTTTATTGTATTTTTATTTTTTCATTTTCAACTATTATCCTATTCCTATTCTCTCCCTTAATTTTTTCCTGGCCCTTCTTTCAAAATCTTTTTTCTCTGCCTCTTTTCTCTACTAGTAGCTTCTCTATTTTTTACATTTTAGTTTAGTTTATTATTATTATTTTCTAAATTTTCGTCACTATTAACAGCAATATACTTTTGTCTCTCTAAGCTTTACTTTTCTTCTTTTTTTTTTTTTTACTTTTTCTTTTTTCCTCTCCAAAATTTGTGTTCTCCCTTAACTCTCCCAGTTCTATTTTCACTTGGGCTGTTTTCACTGTGACTGTCAAGATATTTTGTAAGATATCCTTTGCTTCCTGGAAGTTTAGTTGTATATTGTCCTGCCCTGCCAGGACCCATACAACAGCTTACATGACGAGGTTGGGGCTGAGACACAGTTAGCCAACCTGAGAGTCGAGTCCTCCCAAGGACAGGTCAACAACAATCTAGACCCAACCACAACAGGAGGGACAAAGAACCCACAAAGGGACACCCACAAAAGAGACACACCTGGAGCAAATACCTCTGAAGTATAAGGAAAACACGCCTGTGGGCTCCAGGGGACTCAAAATACAAAATCCCTCCCCACGAGACTGGGAGACAATAAATATATTTAATATATAGATACAAACACTAAGAGCCACCAAAATGGGGAGACAAAGAAAAACCTCCAAACTAAAGAAAAAATTGCGAGAAAAAGACTTTGAGGAGATGGAGTTAAGCAAGTTATCAGAAACAGAGTTCAGACTAATGAGTATAAAGATGCTCAAGGAAATTAATGAGAAAAACAAGGCACTAGATGATAAGGTCGAGGATCTTAGTGAAAACATGAAAAAATAGATACGTAACATAAACAAAAATCAGACAGAAATAAAGAATGCTGTATCTGATATCAAGAATACACTGGAAGGAATTAAAAACAGGCTCAATGAAACAGAGACTAGAATAAGTGACTTAGAAGACAAGGTAGAAAAAAATCACTCAAACAGAGCGCCAAAAAGGAAAAACACTTAAAAAAGCATGAGGACAGTCTAAGGGAGCTTTGCGACATGAAGCGAAAAAACATTCGCATTATAGGAGTGACAGAGGGGAGGAAAGAGAGCAAGGGATAGAGAACTTGGTGGAGGAAATGACAGAAAACCTCCCTATGCCGGCAAGGGAGAAAACCACATAAGTTCAGGAAGAACAGAGGGTTCCAAACAAGCAGGACCCAAAAAGACCCACTGGAAGACACTTCATAATTAAAATGGCAAATGTCAAGGACAAACAGAGAATATTAAGGGCTGCAAGAGAGAAACAAGCAGTGACTTACAAGGGAACCCCTGTAAGGCTGACATCAGATTTCTCAACAGAAACCTTTCAGGTCAGAAGGCAGTGGCATGAATTTCTCAAAGTAATGAAAAGCAGAACATGCAACCAAGACTGTTTTATCCAGCAAGGCTATCACTTAAAATTGAAGGTGAAATAAAGAGCTTCCCAGACCAAAAAAAGGCTTAAAGGAGTTCAGTACCACTAAACGAGCATTCCAAGAAATACTAAAAGGACTGCTCTAAGAAAAAGAAGGAATAGTGAGAGAAAGGTACATTAGCATAAAGGGGGAAAACGGGATTAAATAAGTATATATCAATAGTAATCTTAAATGTAAGACAGAGTAGCTGAATGGATAAGAAAACAGGACCCTAATATAACTGTCTATAAGAGACTCACCTGAGAGGAAAAGATTCACAACGGGTAAAGGTGAAAGGATGGAATAAAATATTCCATGCAAATGGAAAGGAAAATAAAGCTGGAGTAGCAATACTTATTTCTGACAAAATAGACTTCAAAATAAAGACCGTAACAAGAGACAAAGATGGACACTACATAATACTAAAGGGAACAATCCAACAGGAGGAAATAATCCTTACAGACATTTATGCACCCAATATAGAAGCACCTATATGTATAAAAAATTTCTTGGTGAACTTTAAGGGGGAGATAGACAGCAACATGATCATAGTGGGGGACTTTAACACCCCACTGTGAGCACTGGACAGATCATCAAGACAAAAAAATCAATGGGGAAACACAGACCTTAAATGACTCATTAGACAGACCTAAAGGATTTAATTGACATTTACAGAACATTTCATCCTAAAGCAGCAGAATACACATTCTTCTCAAGTGCACATGGAATATTCTAAAAAATAGACCACATGTTAGGGCACAGGGCAAGTCTCTACAAATTCAAGAACACTGAAATCATACCAAGCATCATCTCAGATCACAATGCCATGAAACTAGAAATCAACCACCATGGCATACTAGGCAGCTGTAAAGAAGAAGAATCTCGTACCCTTTGGGACAGTATGGATAGACCTAGAGAATATTATGCTAAGCGAAATAAGCCAGGCAGAGGAGGACAAACATCACATGATCTCACTTACATGTGGAATCTAAAGAACTATTTAATAAACTGATGAACAGAATAGATTCAATTACATGGAAGCATGGGTCAGACTGATGAATCTGAGAGGAACAGAGGAGGGTGGGTGGGTGAAAAGAGAGAGATTAACCAAAGAATTCAAACACATATATGCACAACCCAAGGCCACGGACAATGGTGTGGAGAGAGACTAGGGCAGGGTGGGTCAGGAAGGGGTGTAATAGGTCATTCGGGAGAAAAGGGGGTATCTGTAATATTTTAAACAAAAATAAACACACACATAAAAAATAAAATAAGTTTTTATGGATTTTTAGAGAGAGAGGAAGGGAGAGGGGTAGAGAGATAGAAACATCCATTAGCCACCTCCTGCGCTCCCCCACACTGGGGATCAAGCACACAACCCTGACCAGGAATCGAACTGTGACCTCCTGGGTCCACAGTCAATGCTCAACCACTGAGCCACACAACCTGGGTGCAAGGTACTTTCATTCAACCAAGTTCTACATGGCTAGAATAGAGGACATGAGAAAAGGTGAGGCAAAAGATGAAGCTGCACAGATGAACAACATAAAATAGAAGTTATTTGTGAAGAACTGGAAGGCAATAAAAGTGGGTATAAGGAAATCATGAGCCAGTGGTGGATTCTCACCTAAAAGATGATGATGACCTGGATTAGGTTAATGGAAATAGGAACAAAGAAATGGATGGATTTAAGGGTATTAGGATGTGGCATTGACAGAATGTGGTACAAGGATTACTCTGGGAAACAAGAAAAAAAATGAATCAGGGATGTATCATCAAGGTTTCCTTAGGCAAGTCTTTAACATCCAGTGGTGCCATTCTTTGATACTTAGAAGCAAGAAGAAAGAATGAGTTTGGTGATGGTGGAAGTAGTAGGAGGGTTAGCTAGATAAGGCCTGAGGAATATACATACGAAGAATGCGTGACAAAGAGTTACATGGGTCCCAAGCTCAAAATAGAGTTGATCTAGAGATATAAATTTGGGAATTTCCAATGTATGACTAGGAATAGTGCATGAAGTGTATACAGGGAGAGGAAAGAGTGGGTTGAACACAACTCTGAAGAGCAATATTTTAGGAAGAGGCAGAAAAAGATGATTTTGCAAAGATCTACTCCATTAGAATAGAGCTGGAGTAGGCCTAGGGTGGTGGGCTTAGGGGTAGGTGTCTAGGATGAAGGGGATTTCACTGGAAATGAAATCATGGAAATAAAAGGCTATGGCAGTGGCTCTCCAACTTAAATGTGCATCAGAATCACACTAAGACAGATGGCTGTTCAGATTGCTGGGCCTCATTCCGGAGTTTCTGATTCAGTTAAGTTTGGAGTTGGGCCTGAGAATGCATTCTTAAAA
Source organism: Miniopterus natalensis (assembly GCF_054644295.1). Taxonomy (NCBI): domain Eukaryota; kingdom Metazoa; phylum Chordata; class Mammalia; order Chiroptera; family Miniopteridae; genus Miniopterus; species Miniopterus natalensis. Next base: position 99,614,415 of record NC_142081.1, read on the forward strand.
AGTTCCTAGGTGATGCTGATACTACTGGTCAGCGGACTATATTTTGAGAACTAGAGGATTATGGTATAGAATGGACTATACATATGGACACTGAAATCCTACTGGATGATAGTAAGTTTTAGGGGAAGAAAAGGTAGTGAGTGAAGTATGAGCCCTACGAATAATTAAGTGGGAGTGACCAAGAAATCAAGTTGATAAAAGCACAAAGGGCTGTGATATATTGGGATGACACAATCCTCAAAGGATATGGATTTTTAAAACTGAAGTGAAGAAAAGGTCTGAAGACAGCATTTGCAACTAATGGGGACAATGACTTCATCTCCTGACCATAAGGTATATAGGGAAATATTTCTTCAGGAAAAATTGGGTTTCAATTTCAATGCAAGTTCCAAATGATCTAATTCAAATTAAAACAAACAATTTTTAATCTATCAAACTGGAAATTAAAAAATAACACCACCATGATTGGGACACATTCAGTTTCTTTCATACTAAACTGAAAGCTTTTTACAAAAATATTTTTATTGATTTTTATAGAGAGAAGGGAGAGGAAAAGAAACATTGATGTGAGAATGAAACATCAATTGGCAGCCTCCTGCACGCCCCCTACAGGGGATCTAGCCTGCAACATGGGCATGTGCCCTGATGGGGCATCGAACCAGCAACCTTTTGGTGTATGGGATGATGCTCAACCAACTGAGCCACACTAGCCAGGGCAAGAAAAAAAATTTAAGCACATTCCAGTTTCTGGACCTTAACATTAAACATTTAAAAAACATATTCTCTGATTTAGTTAAGTAACCCTTTAAATTCTACAAGTATTTATTTAAAAGAAAATGGAAGATACATAACAATAGTATACAATAATATAAAGTGAAAAGTAAAAATCCCTCTTCTTAATCCCCAACCCCCAGCTGATATCACTATTAAAATTCTCTTATAAATATTCTCAAAGTTTACTGTACATGTACCCTGCTGCATATCCAAAGAGCTCAAGAAACCCTAAAGAAGATAAACACAAAGAGAACCACATCCAGGTATATCATAGCCAAGCTGCCTTAATAAGGCCTAAGACACAGCAATTCTTGAAAGCAGCAAATAGAAGACAACATGATTAATAGCTGACTTATCAGAAGCAATGAAGGTAAAGAAGGCTGTAAAATAACATATTCAAATTGATGAAACTATTGGATGAGAGGTCAAAGAGCATACACATTTATAGAAATTGCCAAACTGCATTACAAAAAGCCTGCAACAGAGTTTATACTCCCTATTGTACTATATTCTCACTCACATTATCAAAATTTTAATCCTTACCAATATGAAATGTAAAAAGTTTTTTAAAAAGTTGGGCCCATGTTGCTCACTGGTTAGAGCGTCACCCCGCACACTGAAGGGTTGTGGGTTTGACCCCCGGCCCCTTGGGGCATGTGAGGGAGGCAACCAACTGATGTGTCTCTCTCATGTTGGTGTTTCTCTTTCTTTCTCCCCACCCTCCATTCTCTCTAAAAAAAAAAAAAAAAAAAAAATCAATGAAAAAAATATCTTCAGTTGAGGATTAACAACAAAAATAGCTGGACTATCTAATTCTGATTTACATTTACGTAACTAGGCATTATAGTTATTGTTTATAACCATTTACATTTCTTTCACTGTGCAACCATTTAAATTTATTTCACTGTGAACTGCTTTTTCATGTCCACTCCATAGAATTTTCTTCCTAATTTGTAAGAGCCCTTACAATATTAGCCATATTTGTATTAGGTGTTGGAAATATATTTTCTCTATTTTCCATCTAGTTTGCCCCCAAATAGAATTTCATGAAACAATAGCCTTCTTAACCACAACTCACAGCCCAAACAAGCACTGACTAAGGAATTAAGCAACTTGTGACTTTACCCCAGGGTCCGGAACTAACTATACTTGTTTCTTCCTCCCTTCAAAAGAGAACCTTTCACAAGGAGAGTAGATAGCTAACAGCCTCCAGCTGCAGTGACCTTGGGAGCTGTAGCAGTGTTCTAGCTGTGTATTGAAGCATTCCTCTGTGCTCAATCTAAGTAATGAAGCTCCTCACAGGGCTTCAGAAGACTCACAGCTGCATCATAATCTGAGTCTCTTCCTACTGAATTCCCCTTCCTTCTTTCTCTCCTTTAACACGTGTCCGACAGGCATAAAGGTCTGTCTACTCCTGCTCTTTCTCCACTTTATCCTGTACAGATGCTATCCCACAGTAAATCTCTTTCTCTTTTAGCTCTTTCTTGGCATCTGCTTCTCAGAGGAACTCACTGACACATTAACATATCTTAATTCCAAGGTTTACTGAAATCTCACTATCATGTATGGCCAAGTTTGCCAGAATAGTGATTGGGCTCTAAACCAAGTTTCAAATGGGCCTTGGTACTACTACAAAGGAATATAGATTAGAAAATCTCCTCACACTTTAAAAATTCCATCTCCTTTGAGGTGCTGAATAAAAATCAATTTGGTTGAATCAACTAATCAATATTTAACATGCAGAATCTATCAAAAATACTTACATAACTGTGTTGTCATCCACTAAGATATCACAACCATGAGCAGGACACGAAATAGTCTGAAAAAGATTGAAATTTATACTGTCTTCATTCAACAAATATTTACTGAATGCTTACCATCACCAGGCACTTTGCTAGGTTCTAAGGATACCTCAACATTTATAGGACCTTAATCATTCCCTTTCTATTAAAGGAAATATATGTGCACAAATGTGTTTATCACTGTAAGGCAACTAGAACTGCTGACCTGAATCGGTTTTTCAATATAAAACTTGAAAAGCAAAAGCAAGAGATCTGAGAAAATTGCTCAAGTTTAGCCTGATATACACCAATGTTAATGCCTACTGAGAAAACATTACTGAATTGGATCTTTAATTGGAATTTCACATTGGTAAACAGAAAAAAGTCTCAATTATCTTTTACTTGTTTTAATCTAGAAAAACAGCTCTCATGCAATTCTTAAAGCAGAATGCTTCACCTATTTATATTTGTAGAAGAGTCTAAACACTGTAGGAAATTCAACAAAAAATAAAATTTAAAAAATGGCATCTTTACCTGTCCCATGCCTTCTTCCATTATCTTAGTAGTTAAATATTCACTCCAGCACTGCATACAAAACTTATGTCCACATTCAAGGCCAGTGAAATACTGCAACAAAAATAATACATGGACCTTTAAAGGTATTATCAGAAAAATCACTATATTACATTGTGATTTATTAAGGCTTTTTTAGGTCACATCTGTCATAGCGGCCAAAATGTCCAATTTCACAAGACTAATCGGCTCCTAAAATGAACTTCTGGGTGGTGAATCTAGACATGGAAATACACTAAACACAAAACAATTAAGGAGAAATGGATCTATAGTATATATTTATAATTTTTTAAAACGACAGACAAGTTTGTACTAAATATAAGAATATACCATGTAGCAGTAAACATATGAAAAGATGCTCAATATCTTTAGCCACCAGGGAAATGTAAATCAAAACCACAATGAGACACCACTTCATACCTACTAGGACAGCTATAATAAAAAAGACAGATAACATCAGGCCAGTGTTGCTCAGTGGCTCAGTGTCGACCTATGCACCTAGAGGTCACTGGTTCAATTCCCAGTTTGGGCACATGGCCCGGTTTTGGGCTAGATCTCCAGGGGTTGTGGGCGGGCTCGATTCCCAGCAGAAGGTGAGCAGGAGGCAGCCGATCAATGTTGACATTTCTCTCTCCCTCTCACTTCCTCTCTCTCTAAAATCAATAAAAACATATTTAAACATGTGTGGTTTACTATGTCAGTCATACCTCAATAAAACTGGAAAAGTACTGTGCCAAAAAAAAAAAAAAGGGACAGATAACAAGCGTTGATAAGCATGTGGAGAAATCAGAACCCCCAAACACTACTGTAGGAACGTAAAATGGTGCCGGAGCTTTGGAAAACACTCAAGTAGATTCTCAAATTGAACAGAGTGACCATATGATCCAGCAATTCCGCTTCTAGGTATATATCCAAAGAAATGAAAATATGTACATACAAAAACTTGTACACGAATGTTCATAGCAGCATTATAGGGTCCCCAAATGGAAACAAACCAAATGTCCATCAACAACAAATGGATAAGCAAAATGTGGAATATCCATATAATGGAATATTATTCAGTCATAAAAATGAATAAAGTATTGATGCATACTATATAACATAAATAAACCTTGAAAACATTATGGTAAGTGAAAGAAACCAGTCACAAAAGACCACATATTGTTTGATTCCAGTTATATGAAAGGCCCAGAATGGGCAATTTCATAGAGGAAAAAAAGTAGGTTAATGGTTGCCTAGGGCTGGGGGGTTGGGGGAAAATGGGAAATGACTGTAAAAGGGTACAGGGTTTCTTTTCGGGGTTATGAAAATGTTTTAAAATTATCTGTGGGAATGGCCGCACAACTGTGGCTATACTTTAGGTGAATTGTATAATATGTGAATTATCTCAATAAAGCTGTTATAAAAAATATGTCACACAAACACAGAACTTAATGGAGCTACCAGAATGTAGGAAACCTAGAAAATAAAATACTACGGAAACCAAAGGATTTATTCAGACAGCTAAGAAAATAACATTTTGGTCTAATCATATATGATTTGAAATACTATTAATTTGAAGGATGCCTAAATAAAGTATGCTGTATTCTATAATAGATATGAAGCAAGTACTTTAGTATTAGAGAGTCTAGAGAACTGTATTTTAAAAAGACAAATGCCCGGCCAGCGTGGCTCAGCGGTTGAGCATTGACCTAGGATCCAAGAGATCGCGGTTCGATTCCCGGTCAGGGCACATGTCTGGGTTGCAGGCTCGATCCCCAGTCGAGGGTGTGAAGAGGCAGCTGATCAATAACTCTCTCTCTCATCATTGATGTTTCTATCTCTCTCCCTCTCCCTTCCTCTCTCTGAAATCAATAAAGATATATTAAAAAAAAAAAAAAGATAAATAATGGTTACATATTATAGATTAAGAATATTTTATAATAGCCCTGGCTGGTGTGGCTCAGTTGGTTGGGTGTCATCCTGTGCACCAAAAGGTGACTGATTTGATTACCAGTCAGGGCACATGTCCAGGTTGTGGGCTTGATCCCTGGTAGCGGGGGGTGCAGGAGGCAGCCAAACAATGTTTCGTCTGACACTGGTGTAAAAAGGGAATATTTTATAATATTTGCTACTAAATTATTTTTAAATGAATAAGTAATATAGGCTCATGGTTAAAAACAATTATTTAAAAGTATGAGTTTATGTTGGAAAATACGTTTCCCTCATCTTCATTCTTGACCTCTCCTTCTCTACCCAAAAGTAATCACTATTTCCAGTATCTTACATATTCTTCCAGAGATGTTCTAATGTACACAGGTACACACAGTAAGAGTACCACACACTCTATCCTGCATCTCAGTTTTAAAACATTATTATTATTTAATAGACTTAATGGGCATTTAGACTATATTTCGCCTACTATGCTACTGTCCTGATTATATATACATTGTTGTGACCAAATAACTGTATCTTAGGACAGATTTGTACAAATAACATAACAGGTATATATATATTTACGATTTGATAGATTATCAAACTTCACGCAGCAACTGATAAGGTTCATGACAACTTGGTTTCTCATACCCATATCAACATAGTATACTATCTAACTCCTTAACTCTGCCAATGGAACAGGTGAAAATAAACCAACATCATTAGCTTTTATTTTATTTAATTATGAGTGAAGTTTAAACATTTGAAAAGAGATTTAAGGCTATTTTTTTTCTGTGTACTCTCTTTATCTATTTTGCCCATTTTTGTCCCTATGCATTTTTTCTTAATGGTTTAGTGGGGATTTTAACTTATTTAGAAAATAAATATTTTCTTCCAGTTTACATTCTGTTGTCATGCAGATCTTTATTTTGTAGCAAAATGTACTTTCCAAATTTGTGGCTTCTAAATTAATTAACTTTGCTATAAGGAGTTAGGCAGAAATCTAAGTTTTCACCCCAGAATTGTTCCAACACCATTTACTGAATAATCCACCTGATCTGAAATATCTCCCCTCTAATACACTAAATTCTCTTAATGCATATTAGACTTTATCCTGTTCTACTGCACTGTCTACTCTTGTACTTGGTAGGGCTAATTCTCCAATCACTATCAATCTGTTTTTCTTTTTCAATATTTTACTATTACTCTACCTTTCCAAATACTCAAGTCACTGTTTTATTTCCCTCAGTATTTAAAGTTTTCTTCATATAGCTCTTTCACATTTCTTGCCAAGTTTATTCCTAGCTCTGTTGTTCATTTTGTGGCTCTTATAAGTGGTATTTTTAATTTCATTACATTTTCTAATTAGCTGTTATTTGAAATATTCCTATGAAATTTCTACAGTTGCTTGCTTATAATAGATGCAAAGTCAGAATATAAAATTCTGTATCACAGCACATCAACTACATTAAAAAAATGCCCAGAAGCAACCATGGAAGAAATGATATCAGAGTCTTGGGACTAGTTTTAAAGACCGAGTGAAATGGAAAACATTTATCAAGTTTAAAATACAGTGCCATTCAGATTGACGACGAGTCTAACTCATTCACAAAACAAATGTAGTGTTTTCTGCCATTTTTTGGTGCCATCATAATGGTGTACATGAATGTCCTTGGCTGATGCTCTCAAGAGCATAAACGATGCCAAAAAGAGAGGCAAACACCAGGTTATTATTAGGGCATGCTCCAAAGTCATCATTAGGTTTCTAACTATAACAATGAAGCATGGTTACATTGGCAAATTTGAAATCACTGATGATCACAGAGCTGGAAAAATTGTTGTGAACCTCACAGGCAGGTTTCAGCAAGTGTGAAGTGATCAGCCCCTGATTTGATGTAACTCAAAGATGTAGAAAAATAGCAGAACAAACTGTTCCCATCTAGTCAGTCTGGTTTCACTATACTGAGAATCTCAGCGGACATCATGGACTATGAAGAAGCAAGAGGGAAACACACACGAGAGATAATTCTGGGGTTCTTTTTCTATAGATGTAAAGCATACATGCAAATAAAATGGCTCAATGGAAAAACAAACAAGTGAAGCTAAATATTTGGGAAATGAATATTCTCATCCATGAAAAAAAGATCTGGGAAACAAAAGAATCTATTCTCATACTCTCCATCAGTGAAGGAGATGTGGCACTAACTTGTTATCAGATCACTAATGCAGAGTATTTGATTTTCAAGGTTATAATGAGAAGGGGCATTCTGTAAAGGACAAAATATAGTATAGTATTATATCAACAATTCTAAAATGTTTTATTCATATTTTAAAAACATATGCATTCTCATGTGCTTTATTCTTTATTTCAAATAAGAGTCCTTAAGACAGAGATTAAAGGTCACAATGTTTACTAAGTAATGACTACAAGCAACATCTCTACCTTTGGGACTTCATACCAGGGCGCATAAAAGCTCAAAAGATAAAAAGGAACTTTTTATCCTTTTAAGACTTCTTTTCAATAACTTTTCTGATTAAATAGATAAGACTAAAGATAAATAAGAAAAATAAATTACACATGCATGTCTAAAGATAAAGCAAAAACTAACCTGTGGTAAAAAGACATATTCATTGTGCTTAATAGTTGGGTACCTTCCGGTCTGTCTCATTTCCCTTTCCCCCTCCACCTTTGACATACTTGTTCCCTTACTACCTTATGGTTACTAACTTGGTTCCCTGAGACTTTCCCTGACCCAGGTGATCAAATTTTCTATTCATCAACTTATCCCTGTTTATATCATAAATAGATATGACCAAGAATACACTAAAAATATACGAAATATTGTCTACAATAAAAATTAATGGTCCTGGACAGGCCCTGGCTGGGTAGCTCAGTCAGAATGTATGCCAAAGTTGTGGGTTCAATCGCAGTCAGGGAACATATAAGAATCAACCAAAAATGCATAAATAAGTAGAAAAATAAATTGATGTTTCTCTCTCTCAAATCAATAAATTAAAAAAAATTTTAATGGGCCTGGCAGGCATAGGTTGGTGGTTGAGTGTCAACCTATGAACCAGGAGGTCACATTTGATTCCCGGTCAGCACACATTCCCAGGTTGTGAGCTCAATCCCCAGTAGGGGGTATGCAGGAGGCAGCAGATCAATGACTCTCACCACTGATGTTTCTATCTCTCTCTCCCTTCCCCTCTCTGAAGTCAATAAAAATATTTTTTTAAAGTTTTTTTTAATGGTCCTGAAAAGAACTGAAGGAACAATACACACTCTTAAAGGTTTCATTTATCTCTACCATTTTACACACACGGCAACTAATGTCAAACAGTATGAAGAACATTAAGAATTATCTTTCCTCAATCAGAAGTTGCCCATATAATCTCTAAAACCGAAACGATTGTTTATAAAAACTAAGCAAATAATCAGAATATCAGTTCCCTCATCTGTAAAATGGAATGTGTTAAAAGGAAGAGAGGGCTGGACTTAGATCATGTTTTCAGTGTTCTCAGGAGAAAAAAGATTCAGAGGTACTCGTGTTGGGGATGAAGGGTAGACTATACCTTCTCAATCTTCAACTTTGCCTTTATCTGTTTAACAAATCTTATTCTTAGAAAATACATATTCTTTACTTCATAAAAATGAGATATTGTAGCCCAAGCTATCTACATTTTCTAATAGAGTAAGGGTTTGGTACAGCTAGATCTTATTGATTTAAAACAACATTATTATAAAGTTGCCACAGGGTAATGGGGTGGGGAGAGAGAGTTTATCCTAAAAAGTGCTCCAAAGTCTCAGATAATTGTTTTGACCACCAAGGATAGTTAACCAAGCCATCAGAAGCATTTAGTAAAATGAGTCCTGTTTTCATGTGGCACCTTATAAAACTAAATTTGCTTTCTAGAAGGATAAAGGTATTGAAGATATACATTAATAATTAAAGGCAAGTATTAGTGTTTGAACAGAGTAGTGGAAATGGAAACACGGGAATTACAGAAGAAATCACCCAACCAATTAAAGCTTCAACGAAAAATCTCAGGTAACACTTCGTTCCAAAACTGAAGAGGTTAAAATTATCCTTCTATAGTAGTCTAAAAACTATGAGAAAATAAGTCCTAGTTTCATCATGATTATATTTTTCATAATGCTTGGCAGTTTCCAGAACTCTTTAACTTACTTTCCAAACCATATTGCTCTGTCTGCTTGCTTGTCCTGCCACTTACATAGCCAAACTTTCTTTAAAAGAGTCGTGTTTACAGTTACTGCCTCCACTTCCTTCCCCACCTTCAAGTCAATGACTCTGCAGCTAATGCAGTATGGTTTTACATCTTACCACACTATTCACACACTACTAAAAATAACTTCCCAAGATCATCAATAAACTTCATGTTAATTCACCTTTCAATAATTTTCACTGAAGCTTTTAGCACTGTTTACTATTCTTGGAAGTATATTTTCTATTCTCTTCTTTGGCTTCTGTATTGCTTGCTACATTCCTAACTATCAACAGCACTGGTGGTATAGTGATAAGCATAGCTGCCTTCCTCCTACCACACCTTCAGAGCTTAGTTCAAATGTCAATTTGTGTGTGAAGTCTTTCCTGATCCAAAATGAGGTTAGGAGTCTCTCCAACATGTTCCCACAGTATCGTGCACTATCAAATCACTTACCATACTTATCTGCCCAGCTAGCCTGTATATTATCTGAGGCAGGCATTATACCTTTACTCTCCATTGTGTTTCTAATAGTGCCTGTGTTGAATGAATGAATAGTGGGTTCTCCATCATTGGTTACAAGAGCGAACAAATCTCCCAGTCCTGATTCTCAGTTCTAATTGGCTGAGACTGTTAAGACAATACCAAAGGCACTGAGAAAGTTACAAGGGATATTTGTAAGCAAGTTAACTTCAGTACTCAAATTACATTTAAGATTTAAACTAAGGAGGAGGTGGTTATAATTGAGTAGGAGGAGAAATGCCAAGAAGTAAGGAAACCTTGTATAACCTGGGACAAATTAGTTGGGTCTAAGTATTACCTCACAGACATTTTAAAACTGTAACCACTATATAAATGTCAACTGGCAAAGAGAATCTGTTAAAAAAAGATAATAAAATGATCAAAACATGATTTTAATGAATTTTTAATACTAGTGCTAATTGTTTAATACTCAAGGTAGGGTTGTGATTTAAGGATAGGGAATACATACAATTCTCAGGCTAAACGATTTAAAGAATATCATATTCAACCCATTTGAAAGATAAACCTGAAACCCAATGAGATTAAATTATTTACTACCCAAAGTCAAATACCTAATGTTAGAGCTATTATAAAAACTTGAGAATTTGAAAACTCAATTCAGTACTTTATCAACTAAATATTTTAGCACATGATTTTTCTATTTTTCTAAGAGTTCTCAATTAACTTTCTCTTGAAACTTCTTTTCTAAGTACCTATACAAGTAAACAAATTAGTTCCCTTCAAATAAGTGTTTAGAAATACACATATAAAACTCTACATAGTAATTATTAGAAAGAGATGCTTAACTATTAAAGCAAAGAATATAAACAAGATAGTTATAATTATTGTAGAATTAAGTTATTTCTCAGATATCTTCAAATATCTTAAGAGGTAAATTCCAAGTAACTAAACACATCTATGCCACAAATATAATTTTTCTATGGTTACTAACAAAGTAAGGCCTTCATAGAAAGATGTTTATTTAACCCTAGACCTTCTTTACTAGACACGCTAAAGTAAATCATCTAAATTCAACAGATTTTAAGAGGGGTATTTTTACTTAAGAGGAACATCAATTAGTCCTAGAATCTCCTCCAACTCTGTCACTACTTGCTGTTTTTAATAATCTCCACTTGAATGCATCTGTGTAAGTGAAAGCCTTTTGTTATGAAGAATCCAGAAAGCTCCCTAGTGAAACAGTATTAGAGACATTTTATAAGTGTTTAGTATATATAGTTTAAAAACTTAGTTTTAAATCTGTTTTAATTTGGATGAAAAATAATTCTAATCACTGCTACCTATTACACAATTCTCCCAAGGTAAAATTAGCTCAGAAAAGATTGAGATGTGTAATGAAAACTAGGATAAATTGCTGCTTTAAAAAAAAAATGGGGGAGAAGGGGGCTCTAGAACAGGGTCTTATTCTTTCTCTTCCTTTCCATATCCTTCATATATTTACAGGTTACTGCTTTATACAATCCCAGACTCCCAGATATTCCTTTGTTTAAGTAATGAAAGATGATTTACCCTCTGAAATAGAGTTAGTGCTAGCCTTAAACTACCAGATACTCACCGAGTTAGGGTAGTTCAAGTAGCAGATCTGACAAGGCATATCCTGTGCTGATGACCTTGTATTCATCTGGCGTGTTCGAGACTTTTTACTTGGATTAATTACATGACACTCAGCAAAGAGCTTCTCCAGGTTTCCATCAAAGTACCTGCATTATTTAAACAGAAAGGATGAGAGCCCAGCAACAGCACAGTTAGAGCTCTCCAAAAACCTGATTTTCTATAGGGAAAAGTAATGAACTGAATTAAAACAAACCAAGATAATAACCAAAATTTTTGCTCAGAGGAAATGAGTTGTGTGGCTACAAACTGTAGCAAATGAAGGTATGTAAGTATGAAAGCAGGTTGAGTTTTTGTTGCTATTTTGATATTTTTTATTTTCCTTTTATCCTGAGAATTTAAACTATTAGTATTTTAATAGTACTACAACTAAAACTTAAAGATGAAAGTTGTACTATCTCTAGTGGTATCTTATGAGTAGCAACACTATTTTAAAAGGCTAGGCTATATTTTTTTACAAGGAAATTCACTTTATTAATAATTTTATTTATACTAGTTTAAATATATTAGCAAGTAAACCACCAAGCACACATGCCCCTCCAAATCATTTAAAAAATGAATTACATGACTCATTTACAAAACAGACTTGCTTTCTGAATATTTTTTTAAATAGTTTTAATTTACTAGGAAAGCAGAAAACAAAAAGTACATTTTAAAATGCTTCTATATCAAATAGTTTATATATTAGCTCTTCATAAAACATGTATGTAAATATATAGTAGTTCGCTACTTAAGATATCAAGAAGCGTGACATGACATGCTAAGTACTACCTACAGAGTTTCAATTAAACTGCAAATGGCTTGACAGAAGACAGTGGTAAATACTTAGCACAATATTTCCCATTAATCCCGCTGAGTCATGCTCCCTGTTCTCCTTAAATACCTTAATATTCTAAAGGGAAAGCAATAGGTAAAACACAACCTTTCAATCTGTCAATCAATATAAAAAGCAAAAATATTAATGTGGAATCTGGTCAATTAGTTTTTAACTTGTAAAGATTAGATTTCAATAACTACAATGTTCTTTACAAAGTTCTCGGGTTAAATAAAAAATAATCGATACTAAAAAAAGATTTCCAGTATTTTTAATGAAGATATTGTTCAGGCTTTGTGGCAAAGCACTTACTCTATCTCCAGAAAAAATCATTCAAATGAGAACAAATGCTCCTAAGACTAATAAATATATTTCTATAAATACATACTTTGACTATAGTATGTTTCAATAAAATGATCAAGTTATCAATCAAGATGTCAACACATTATAAAAGGGGAACTCATATAAAGTTAAAGTTGTTCCTGATAATTCAGCTAAACAAAATATATGAAGTGGACTATCAAATGCTTTCCCACAAATTTTATCTCTGAGAAAGCCTAAGATGCTAGGTTTTATCTAAATAGAAAGCATGTGAAGCTAACACTAAAAACAGGTAAATCAATTAAACAACCTTTTATAAAAAATATGCTCATAAGACAAGACAAACTTCTGTCATCTAAAATATGACTATACAAAATTGGTGACTGCTAATACTCCGGTGAACACTCTAGAGAGCATTCTATGCACACACAGCAAAACAGACATGTGCCTATAATTTCATAAAAATAATACTGTATTTCAGATTTATAATCTGCTTTCTTCACTAAACAATATTAACAGGTATCTTCGTCAATGAACATAGGTCTACATTGTTTTTTACCATTGTTGCACAATATTCCTTAGTAGGTATGTACTATAATTTACTTAAAAAACCTTATACTGAGGGACATTCAGCTGTTCCACATATAAACAATCCCACATTAAAGTCTTGGCCTGTCTAACAGGGGAAAATATATCTAGATTTGAGTAACCCTCTGTCTCATGGATTGGTTTCGTCTCTCAGTTTCTAACTTGCCTTTCAATCCTGTTTAATTGCCACTTTTAGTTTTTATGTAGACAAATTATCTTGCAACCTGTTGTGATTTCTGGATTTCACATCAAGCTTTAAAAGATCTCTATACCCAAAGATTATAAAAATTCACGATTTAGGACTTTCTATCAAAACTGTTTCTATCAAAACTGTTGATTCACATGGATATTATTTTTGTATAAAAAGGACTAAAGAAGGGATTCTATTTCATTTTAATCCAAATGGCTAACCATTTTACTGAAAGGTGTTTCTTCTCTTTAGGTCTCAGTTTAAACCTTACTTCCTCAGTAAGTCTTCTTTTGACAGTTCCTCCTACCCCTTATTCCCCAATTAGCCCAATTAGGTAAGATTCCCTAGTGTTACATCCTCTTGGTACTACTTTGTATTCCTGCTAATACTACATTACCAACTTTGTAATCCACTATTTTGTTCTCTGCTAGAATGTAAACCTCACGACAACTATTTTATTATTGTTGTAGCCTTAATGTCTAGAATAATCTTATTATATAAGCATTCAATTTCTTTTAAAAAAGTAATGAGAGTAACTTCTTAAACGAGAGTAATAAATCTGAATTCCTTTGCTTTAGAAATTTCCTTTAAGATAGCATATATTGGAGTTTAAAGCTTTTTGACTCATTCTAGAAGGTACCCAAGAACTTTCAAAAAATGCCCAGATAAACAGAATGGGGAGTTTACGAATCCACTCATATTGTTGGGCATAGTAGGCCTAGAAATCTTTTTCCTTTATTAGGTAAAGTTACATATTACAAGAAATGTAACATTTGAAAGTCTGTTTTTGTTTTGCTTTTATTTTTATTTATTACATGATCTGTCCAGCGATGACTCTGCAATAGTTTTATGGGACATACTGAAATCTAATTTTTTTACTGAACATAACAAACTCAGTACTTAAACCTATTTCTTAATTTGTCAACTTTAAATAATATATTGATTGTCCTTATATTAAATGACCCTACACTTAACTCTTGAGTTTTAGATTAGACTTCCTGTACCTTTTCCCAGCTAATTGTAAGTTCATATAATTTTTTCACTAATTACATCACTTTTACATTATACAGCTTTCTCCCACAAAATGAGTAACACCTTTTGTTTCCTAAATTTGATTATCCTAATTACTCAGACATAATTCAAATGTTTAAATGCATTCAAATGCTCACTTTGGCCAAATCCCCCACCCCACCCTTATATTCTCCCATCAATATTCTCTATATTGGCAGCATCCATTTTCTTCTGGTAGCTGTTGTTACTGAAGTCTGTGGTCAAAATAATTTTCATTTTATAATTCAAATACTTTTCAACTGGCACATATATATAGGTTTCTTCCTTCATTCTTTAAATTTTTAGTAGTTCCACAGGGTTTACTGTAGCATTTAACTCTCTCTTTTGAAATGCCATTCAGGTCTTACTTAAAAATCCTTTAGTTATTAAGACTGTGTCCTGCTTGACATGTACCCAACCCAGTCTTTGTTAATTTGCCCACTCTGTCTACCATTTGCTAATTCTTTCTTTGTCCTTTTCCTGTCTTACATGTCTCTATTTTTTCATACTATTTGCTCTATTTCTTGCTGCTGCCAATATAATTTTAGCTTCTGCAAGATTATTATCTGACCCTTCATTCCTTTTTTTTTTTTTTTTAGTTCTGTGGGCTTTCCTTTTAATTGTGTTCTATTGTTTTATCAGTTCATCTTTGATCCCTCATCTCTTAAGAGAAGAAGTCCCCCGCCCCAATTATGATAGTTTAGTTAAGGACTACTATGCCCAAGAACATAAGTGGACTCTCTTTTTTTTTAAAATATATCTTTATTGATTTCAGAGAGAGGTAGTAAGGAGAGGGAGAGAGAGATAGAAACATCAATGATGAGAGTCATTGATTGGCTGCAGCCTGCAACCCGGGCATGTGCCCTGACGGGGAATCAAACCCAGAATGCCTGGATCCTAGGTCGGTGCTCAACTGCTGAGCCACGCCAGGCTGGGTAATGTGTGGACTCTTAACTTCCCATACACTGCTCACCTCATCACTATCTTAAAGTTCCTTCACTTTGCTGGCTTTTATGTACACATTTGCTTGTGAAAAACAGGCCAAAATGAAGGGAGACTGATTCAGTGTGAAGCACTGTAGTTCCGATACCTTGTTTAATGAGCTAACATTCTCTCTGCTTCACTGACTTTGGTAAACATATGCAAAGAATATCCTGGGGCATTGCTTCCCTCCTTTCCAGCAACCCTTGCCCATCCTTTTAAGAAAACCATATTGATGAAAATAAATACAAAATGGCAGTGTGGTTTTTCCTTCAATTCAGCCATTCCTCAGTGGGGGAAGAGCATAGAGTGTCCTCATTGCTTTGATGGCCTAGATTTCTCAGCAGAGATTATAAATCCTCTTCTCTCTCTAGGGCTCTTTCTGTTCAGTTAGTACGTTTACAGACATATAGTTAAGCAAACCTGCACCTAAATCAGTCAACTTTCCAGAATACCTAGAACTTAATTTTTCATCTTTTGGCTGCTCAACAGATATAAATCAAATAATACAAATTAAATTTCAAGTCAGGAACAGTTACAGCCTAAAAACTAAGTATCATTGTGGGGAAGGGGGAGACTGATCCATAGGGTACATCACTAGCTAGTGTTTCTATAAAATCATTGTTTGCATGAAAATCAATATTTAATTTCACCATTAAGAATTTATCTTAAAAGCCACAAGGGCTTCATACTTCATTAAAAGGCCACCGTTGGAAGTACTTACTTTCACAAAAGAATCAGAAAAGGAGAAATGTTAAGCAAATTTACATAGTGGGCTTTTCTACTGTGTATTCTTAGGTTATCAGAGTTCAATACTCCTTATAAGTGTTTAACACTCCCATTATACATTTATAAAAAGTCAATAGTCTTTTGCTACAGCCATGAGAGGAGACAAAAATATGCCCCCACACTAAAATTTTTAAAATACATTATACACTATATAATATGCATGTATAAACATGCAAATATACACGCTTTTATTTCCAAATAACCAAATAATTTTTAAAATATATATATTTTTAAATTGATTTTAGAGAGAAAGGCAGGGAGGGGGGGAGATACAGAGAAACATCGATATGAGAGAGAGGTTCCACCCTGCACGTGCACCTAACAGGGATTGAACCTGCCACCTGGGTATGTACCCTGACTGGGAATCAAGCCCATAACCTTTTGGTGTATGGGACGATGTTCCAATCAAGCCAGACTGGCCAAGGCCCTAAATAATTTTTATTTCAACATTCTCGTGTGGCATTTTATGGGTATCAGACTTCAATTTCAAAAGGCTATGAAACTGTCACAATTATTCTATACCTTAATTATCATTCTGACAAAGCACTAAAAGAGATCTGTGACACCAGCATCTCTTCCAGAAATTGACATTTCAACTATCTTTTAGACTTACTGACCTGCTTCTAATGGCGTAATTTTTTCCACTTTTAACAAAAATGTCAAAGGAGCACAGGAACAGATTAAGTAGATTTAAACCATATGAATAAGAATTACCATCATAATCGTAAGAACAAAAATAACAGATAAGGCACGAAAACAAGTCTTAAAACAGCACAAAAAGAACAAGAGAAGACACACTTAGGTAAGGAAGATTTCTCCAGTCTTTACATATAGACATTAGTTTCACAGCTTAATCCTTATTCTATAAAAGAGATAGTAGATATAGTACAGCGGTATAGTATAGTGGTATTAGCAAGTTATCAAGAAATACTGAAGTAAACAGTTCTTTCTCTTGCGGGGAAAGACTGGAACTTAGGGTTTAGAGCGCTATTTTTCATTTGTAATCCTTGTAAAACTATCAAGACTGGTAAAAAAAAACCCATTATAATTGCATTACTTTGGTAAAAATTATAAAAAGGCTCCTAAAGTAGAATGTAAATTTTCATACAATTTAAAAGATTCAGTGCATCTTTTGTGGTTTTTAAAGCTATTCTTTCAAAAGGACTAAAACTATTATGTAAGATGACTGGCACACACATAAACCATAGAATTTCATAGAACTAGAACTATGGACCTAAGAATAGAAAATCTTTTTGTTTCTAAGGAAGACTTCTGACCATTAAACAAAAAACAAACAAACAAACAAACAATAAATTTTATTTTATTATTATTATTTTTTACAGCTGCTTAGTATTGCAATGTGTAAATGTACCAGTTATTTTATTCATTCCTCAACTGATGGGCACTTGGGCTGTTTCCAGAGCTTAGCTATTATAAATAACACTGCTATGAATATAGGTACATATATTCTTTCTAACTGATGTTTCAGGCTTCTTAGGACATACTCCTAGAAGTGGGATCACTGGGTCAAATGGCAGTTTGATTTTTAATTTTTTGAGGAAACTCTACACTCTTTTCCATAGTGGCTGTACCACTCTGCATTCTCACCAGCAATGTACTAGGGTTTCTTCCTGCCAATGATTGTTGTTTGTTGATTTACTGATGGTAGCCATTCTGGCAGGTGTGAACTCATTGTTGTCGTCCTCCCCCCCCAAATATGTTTTTATTGACTTTTAGAGAGAGAGGGAGGGAGAGGGATAGAGAGATAGAAACAACGATGAGAGAGAAACATCACTGATTGGCTGCCTCCTGCACACCCTCTACTGGGGATTGAGCTGGGAAACCGGTTATGTGCCCTAACCAGGTTCCTGGGTTGACACTCAACCACTGAGCACACAGGCTGGTCTCATTGTTTTAATTTTGTTATTTCTCTGATAGTTAGTGAGGGTGAGCACTTTTGCATGTCTCTTGGCCATTTGTATGTCCTCTTTGGAGAAGTGTCTATTCAGGTCCACTGTCCATTTTTCAATTGGGTTGCCTTCCTTTTGTTGAGTTGTAGTTCTTTATATATTCTGAAAATTAACCCCTTATCAGATGTATCACTGGCAAATATGTTCTATACAGTGGGTTCCCTTTTCATTTTGATGCTAGTTTCGTTTGCTGTGCAGGAGCTTTTCAGTTTAATGTAGCCCCATTTATTTATTTTATTTTATTTTTTCCTTTGTTTCTCTTGCCCATGGGGATGTATCTGTGAAAATTCTGCTATATGAGATGTGTAATACTTTGCTGCCTACGGTTTCTTATAGGATTTTTATGGTTCTACGACTTACATTTAAGTCTTTTATCCAGCATGCAGGGACCTAGAGAGTATTATGCTAAATGAAATAAGTCAGTCAGAGAAAGACAAATACCACATGATCTCACTTGTATCTGGAATCTAATGAACAAAATTAACTGATGAATAAAATAGATCCAGAGACACTGAAGCATGCAACAAACAGACATATTTCAGAGTGGGGGACGGGGGAGATTAATCAAAGAACTTATATACATAACTCATGGACAGACGATAGAGCAGTGAAGGCCTGGGGAGGGGTGTGGAGGAGGGTCAATGGAGGGGAAAAGGGGACATCTGTAATTCTTTCAACAATAAAGATAAATTTTTAAAAATCTAATAAGGACTTATACAAGCCTATAACTCTCTTTTAAAAAGCTTTGGGTTTCTCTCAAAGTGGATTAAAGACTTAAGACTTGAAACCATAAAACGTCTAGAAGAAAACATAGGCAGTAAAATCTCGGACAATTCTCTTAGCAGTATTTTCTCTGATATATCTCCTTGGTCAAGGGAAACGAAAGAAAAAATAAATGGGACCACATCAAACTATAAAGGTTTTGCACAGCAAAGGAAACCATCAACAAAAAGATAACCTACTAAATGGGAGATGATATTTGCCAATGATACATCTGATAAGGGGTTAACATCCATAAATTATAAAAACCTCATAAAACTTAAACACATATGCACACACACAAACCAATCCAATTAAAAAATGGGCAAAGGACCTGAATAGACACTTCTCCAAAAAAGAAATAAAGATGGTCAATAAACATTAGTGCTCAATGTCACTAATCATCAAAGAAATGCAAATTAAAACCACTATGAGATATCACCAGTAAATCCACAAACAGTGCTGGCAAGGATGTGGAGAAAAGGGAACCCTCATGCACTGTTGGTGGGAATGCAGATTGGCGCAGCTACTATAAAAAACAGTATGGAGGGTCCTCAAAAAACTAGAAATAGAACTGCCGTATGAATAAGTGATTCCACTTCTGGGAATATATATCCAAAGAAACCCAAAACACTCATTTGAAAGAATATATGCATCACTATGTTCAGTGGAGCATTATTTACAGTAGCCAAGATATGGAAGCAACCGAAGTGCCCATCAATGGCCAAGTGGATAAAAAAGTTGTGGTACAAGCCTGGCCGGTATGGCTCAGTTGGTTGGATGTCATCCTGTGCACAGAAAGGTCGCCAGTTCGATTCCCAGTCAGGGCACATGCCCGGGTTTGGGCTTGATCTCCAGTAGGGGGCATGCAGAAGGCTGCCAATCCATGCTGTTTCTCTCTCTATCCCTCTCCCTTCCTCTCTTTCTAAAAACAAACAAAACCAAACAAACCAATAAAAACATTTAAAAATAAATAAAAATGAAGAGAAATAAAAAATAAAATAAGTCATCTTTTAATCATCACTAAAAAAGGTTTTGGGTTTTTAATGCTAATCTAAAAAACAAATTTATTTCACATTTTACTATTAATGTATATGTGGTTTATAGGTAAGTAAACATAAGGATCACGTACTTTTAAGAAAATGTAGAATACTTTTTGAGATCGATATAAAACACAACATAACAAAGTCTCCTGAACTTGCTAAGCAAAAGAGTACTTGGACAAAGAAGCAACTAAATACTAATACTTTTAGTTGCAGAATACTGCTTTTATTGCATAATTTGAGAAACCTTCTGCAATTTGTTCCTCCATTCTTTAAAATCCTTTTTGGTTCTGAGCCATGATGAAAAAAACTGTATTAAGAAACTGATCACAGTGAAACAGAGGTAAGATAATTCCTTCTAGACCTGAATTATACTGTCTCACAAAAGGGCTCCCACACCCATTTATTACAGAAAAACTTAAATACAGTCATCCCTCACTTTGTGTGAGGGATTGATTCCAGGATCCTCCATGGATACCAAACTCTGTAGATGCTCAAGTGCCTCATATAAATGGCATTGTATCTGCAGATAGCCTACACACATACTCCTATGTACTTTAAATCCTCACTTGATTACTTATAATACCTAATGATTTTCTCATGAATTTGTTCAAGTGACCAATAATACTGAATTCTTTCAGGTTAAACCAATCTAGCATTCCTGAGATAAATCTGAGTTGGCCAAGCTGGTTGTTACCCTTTTTAAGCATTGCCGAATTCAACTTGCAAACATTTTAGTTTTTTGTTTCTTTGTTTGCATCTATGTTCATGTAAATTTTTCTTTGGGTTTTGGTATCAAGGTTGTAATAGCTATTTTCTAAAAGAATATTAACATTAGAGAATATAAGGATGGAGTTACTGTCGCATTAAAGGTTGGTAGAACTTTCAAGTAAACATATCTGGACTTAAGACTTTTCATTATAGAAAAATTCACTTTATAGTTATAGCCCCATACAGGTTTTTCTATTGCTATGTGAATTTTGGTAAAGTACAAATTTCTTTCTTTTTTAAAAAAATTTACTTATCTTTATTGTTGAAAGTATTACAGATGTCCCTCCTTTCCCCTTGATCCCTTCCTCCCTGCACTCCTCCCCACAGGCCTTCACCACATTATTGTCTATGTCCATGGGTTATGCATATAAGTTCTTAGGTTGATCTCTCCCAACCCACCCACCCCTGCCTTCCCTCTGAGATTTGTCAGTCTGTTCCATGTTTCTATATCTCTGGATCTATTCTGTTTGTCAGTTTATTTTGTTCATTAGATTCCAAATATGAGTAAGATCATGTGATACTTGTCTTTCTGTGACTGGCTTATGTCCTTCAGCGTAATACTTTCCAAGTCCCACCATGCTGTCTCAAAGGGTAAAGGATCCTTCGTTTTAACACCTGCATAGTATTCCATGACGTAAATGTCGAAGATCCTTGACACGATTTTAGTCTTCTTGAATTTGTAGAGAATTGTTCTGTGTTCTAACATGGGGTCTATCTTTGATAATGTCCCATGTGCACTTGAGGAGAACTCATATTCTGCAGCTTTGCAGTGAAATGTTCTGTAAATATCAATTAAATCCATCTGATCTAGTGTGTCATTTAGAATCACTGTTTCCTTGTTGATTTTTTCTCTGAAAGACCTGTCCAGTGAAGTCAGTGGGGTGTTAAAGTTCGTGACTATATTGCTGTTGATCTCTCCTTTAAAGTCCTCTAGAAGTTTGTTTTTGTTTTCAAGCCTGTGAGTCTTTTGTTCTGAGGTGGGTCTCTTTTGTAGACAGCATATATTTGGGTCTTATTTTCTTATCCATTCAGCTACCCTATGTCCTTTGACTGGAGTGCTTAATCTACTTATATTTAAGGTTATTACTGACAGGTACTTATCTATTGCCTCTTTCTCTCTCTGTCTCTCTCTTAAATCCTCAGTTGAGGATATTTTTCCATTGCTTTTTAGAAAGAGTGGAAGGAAGAAAGAGGGTGGTAGGGGAGAACGTCAATGTGACAGAGACATACTAACTGGTTGTGTCCCATACACACCCCAAGGGCCGGGCCTGCAACTGAGGTACATGCCCTTGGCTGAAACTGAACCCGGGTCCCTTCAGTCTCAGGGCCAACACTCTTAACCACTGAGCCAAACCAGCTAGGGAAACCATTTAATTTCTTTATGCCTGTTTCTTATTCTCTTTATTTCAATTTCTTATTACAGCAGTCCCTTTAACATTACTTGCAATGATGGTTTGGTGGTGATAAACTCCTTTAGCCTTGAAGCTCTTTATTTCACTATCTATTTTGAATGATAGCCTTGCTGGATAGAGTAGTCTTGGTTTCAGATCCTTGTTTTGTATTACCTTGAATACTTCATGCCATTCCCTTCTGGCCTGTAGAGTTTCTGATGAGAAGTAAGCTGACAGCCTTATGGGATCTCCTTTGTAGGTAACAAATTGCCTGTCTCTTGCTGCCTTTAAGATTCTTTGTCTTGGATTTTTGGCATTTTAATTATTATGTGCCTGGATGTGGGCTTCTTTGGATTGTTCTTGCTTTGGACTCTCTGTGCCTCCTGAACTTGTGTGACTTTTCCCTTCACCGGGTTAGGGAAGTCTTCTGCCATTATTTCTTCAAACAGATTCTCTAAACATTGCTCACTTTCTTCACCATCTGGCACTTCTATGATGCGAATAGTTACATTTCATGGTGTCCCACAGCTCCCTTAAACTGTCCTCCTGTTTTTCAATTCTTTTTTGTTTGGTTCTCTGATTGATTTTTTTCTACCCTGCCTTCTAATTTGCTGATCTGATCCTCAGCTTCCCTAATCTGCTATTTATTCCTTCCAATATATTTTTTATTTCTACTATGTCATTAATTTCCTTCATAATACCCATTTCTTTTCTCATGCTGTTGAGCATTCTTATCAGTATTCTGAACTCTATACCTGACAGACTGCTTATCTCCATTTCATTTAGTTCTTCTTCTGAAGTATTCTTTTGCCCTTTCACTAGGGCCTTTTTTTTGGTACCCCTATTTTGGCTGCCTGGTTGAATTTGTTTCTATATATTAGTTGGATCTGCTAGGACTCCCAATCTTTTGGATGGTGTCTGGTGCAGGCCAATGTCAGATGATGTTTGTGGTTGGCCTTGAGTACTATGTTTGAAATTTTGTGCACCTCACAGCCTGTGGTTCCCTCTGCTGGGGCTGGGTATGTTTGGACAAGACCAAGATGAACACCAAAGTGTGCTTTCCCAAGCCCTGGGTCTGGAAGCAAATAAGGCCTAAACTGCAAATTTCTAACAATTCTGACACAGTTACCCACAATATGTCATGAGTTTTAAAAAAACATCTGCAGGATTCAAAGTGACTTTTTCCCCCTATCCTGATACTGGTTTTTGTGTCTTTCTAATCTCACCAGTGTGCCAATGTTATCAGTTTAAAAATACATATTTTGGCTTCTAGATTCCCTTCTACTATATGTTTATTTTATATTTTATTAAATTCTGTTCTCTGTTGTTTCTTCTTGTATTTTGTCTGCATTTATTTTGTAGCTCTTTTTCTATCTTGACGCATCCAGCTCATTACTCAAGACTTTTAAGATGAATTCTTAGCTCATTACTTTCCTCATATATGCATTTAAGGTTACAAACTCCACCCTTAAGTACATCTTGGTCTGCACTCCACATTCCTTCCCCCCACTTAACATCCAAATACTTGCTTGCTTAAATAATTCTGAGTATATGAAACACCAATTAACATTGATAGAACTTTAACAAAGTGCTGCCTTAAAAAACACACACTGAGGCTAGGCACAACATAAAGCTGTTTATATTAATTAAAAGATAGCACTGTTTCTGAATACATTTTCCACGGACATAGTATTCTAGGTTGGTATTTGTTTTCCCTCAACTTACTGAGGTACCATCCAGCTATCATGTCCATTGTTGCTACTGAGAAATCAGCTGTTCTCTAGAAGATTGTAAGTATAATATATACTCCTTTATTTTTCTCTGTATACATTATATATACACATACACTTTTCTTTGTATCTTTATTTGTGCAATTTTACTATGATATAAAACGAGCGTTTCTTTCTACCATATTTCATAAGATCTTAAATGTGTTGGTACTGAAACTTCATGATCTTACCAGAAAGTGAAATGGAAAAATTTCTACATTAGTCAAAATTTCAATCTTGTTGGACTGTGAGGTGTCATTAATTGAAAGATACATTCAGATTTCAGACATGTCAAAATGTGAAAAGCACAGTGTAGGATTAATGAAATCGTATTTATTATATAGTAAAAAACAGATATAACGGACCAATTTGAAGTAAGGGGTGTCCGTTAAAGCTCAAAGTCCATTATATAATAAAGTAGGTTTCCTAAATGTTTATATTTTAAAAATTGACAGTTTAGTTTACCTATTTTTACTTGTGCAGACACTTTTGTGTAATTAAAATTATGTATGAAAAGTTTAATTTAGAGAAAAGTTTTCTCTATGTATTACAGTAACTTTAAATTTATACTGAATAGGTCTAGTACATGCATGCACTCACCAATCACCGTAAGTAAACAAATCCAGATGGCTGGGGCGTTGCTCAGCACACACTGGAACATTGGCCCACACATGTTAAAACTGCTGTCGAAATCACGCCACAACAACAGAACCAATTACCAGGAATAATGTGATCACAAACTAATCATTCTAATCATTCAACCAGCATTGTGCTTTTTTAAATGTTTTTACTGAATTTTAGAGAGAGAGAGGAAAGGAGAGGGAGAGAGGGGGAGAAACATCTATGTGAGAGAGAAACATTGATCGGCTGCCTTCTGCACAACCCCCCACCTGGGATGAGCCTGTAATCCTGGCATGTGCCGCGACCCGGAATTGAACCAGAAACCTTTTGGTGCACTGGATGACACTCAACTAACTGAGCCACACTGGCCAGGGCTGCCAAACATTGTTTATGAGAGGTGACTCTTGGGTTTAAATATGTAGACTACAGTTATAGATATGTAATATGTATGTTGGCCAAATTACTACAGTGCTTTTTCCAATATGAGATCTATTCATTAAAATTTGTTAAAAAATAACAGCGAATTAGTAACAACAAAAAAAAGCCTATTAATTTAATTATAAACAAGTCTTGGTTAAAAGCATTTTAAAATTAACAGGGTGTTAATTTTCATATATGACATATGGCCCAGAAATTAAGTTTGTTAAATAGAGGTCCACAAAATCGAGGGTTTACTGTAATGCATGGGAACTGTTTGGCTTCTTGAATCTGTGGCACTTTCATCTTTTACCAATCTGGAAAACTATCAGCTATTATATTCTTCAAATATTGCCTCTGCCTGTTACCTCCTCTCTTCCTAAGACTCAATGAAATCTCATTGAGTCCTGTATATTTCTTAACTTCCCCTGTGTATTTTTCATCTTTTAGTACATACACTTAATTGTGGATGGTGTTTTGCTCTTCTAATACACTAAACCTCTCTTTAGGTGTCCAAAACTAATTCACTAAGTTGGTTTTGCTTATTTTGTTTTGTAATAGAAATTGCCCCCCTCACCCCCCAAATCTGTATGACAGCTCATATTTTGTAGTTTCCTGCTAACAGCATACCCATTTTAGACAAGGCCTGATAATTCAAATATCTGGACTCCCAAGTTGGTATGTTTTAATTAGAAAACTAATTTGACAAACTAGTTTGAAGCCTTAATGGTCTTTCCCTAGAAAAGATACGCATTTGCTTCTGTCAAGTGCCTGAGCACATTAAAGTGTGGGATCATTATCTTAATTCAAGTTCAAGGCTTGAGTTTTCTGGGCCATTCAGATGACATGAATGCTATCTTCAGTCTTGGGGATTTTGGTTAATCCTCACCCAAGAATATTTTTCCATTAATTTTTAGAGAGAGTGGAAGAAAGGAAATGGGGAAGGGGAGAGGGAGGAAGAGAGACACATCAATTGGTTGCCTCCAGCATAAGCCCCAACCAGGGCTGGGGATCCAACCTGCAACCTAGGTAGGTGCCCTTGACCGGAAATTGAACCTGTAACCCTTTGGTGCTCAGGCTGACGCTCTACCACTGAGCAACACTTGGTGAGGGCCTATCTTCAGTCTTTAGACTGGTTTACCTAATCCTCACTCTTTGTGGGCCTAGACTCCAACTTTTCTTCATACTAACCAAAAGGCCAACAAAAAGGTCATATCTTAGTCTCTTCTGGATCAGCATATACTTCCAGGGCAAAGCAGAGTGGAATGCTTGGCTCATTATCTTAGATTTCCAGATTCTCTTAGGCCTTAATCTTCTAATTCCTAGTTTACTAATTCTTTGATGTCTTGATTTTTAAAAAGATGTTTCAATAGTCTTATCTATTTAGTGCACAGAATGATCCAAATTATTAAAAGTTTCCCAGAGTTTCCTATATTTTGTGTCTTCGTTAAATCTCTACCTTCACATCTCTCTCACCTATACTCTGTTTTTAGTTAGTTATCATCCTAAGCCACGCTAACATTTTTTTTTTTAAGCCTGGATTATTAAGATAGTTTTCCAATTGGTCTTCCTGCCTCCAATCAGCTCATACTGTTACTAATCCATGTCCTCCCCCACCACAATAATGCTCTTACCTCGCATTTCTCCTTAAAGCAACCTTCAAGGGCTTTCCACTTAACAAGAAAAATGTCCAAATTAATTTGCTTAGAATTCAAGGTCTTCCATAATGTGCTTCCTATTAAACATGTCCAATCATTTCCCCTTTATTCTTCATGTATTCCTGCCTCTTTAAGTCTCATTTCCGGTTCAACATATGCTCCTTAAACTTCCCACATCATTTGTTTTCTGAACCTGAAATGACTAGTTTCCACATCCCCCTGCCCTTTTAAGTCCAATCAAATGCCATCTTATCAATAAATCCTTTCTCACCTAAGCCAGAAATAACCTTTAATATATTCTCATGAAGCTTTATCTTTAAGTATGTTGGGAGTAGAAACTGTATATGATACATTGTTGTGTGTACCTACGTCTTCATCACCAAACCTCTGCTCAGTGTCGTACACATAGCTAATATTGAAATACATTCTTGAAATTTATGAAGTACTGAAATAGCAGGGAGACTAGAGACAACAGAATGGATAAAATAAAAATAACTTCACATGAGGTAACTAAGGGAGCATATTACTCCATGATTCAAACAGGCTAGTAGGTAGTGGAGCAGAGATCCCAAGTTCTTAACCACTACAGTATAATAAGACAATACATTTGCCACTTTCCATACACTGCTCTCCAATAATTCCTAAACTGTTTAAACAGGAAAAAACACACACTACACTGTAGAAGAACAGTGATGAGTGCCATCACAAAGGCCAGGCTTCTGTCAATCAAATTTACTTTCACATCTTAGAAGTTAATACGTAAAACAATATATTATTACTAATGTGGCAAAGAAAAGCTCCATACATATTGTCATAACAACATATAAGTGCTAACTCTAGTACCTATTCACTAAATGGGTATTAATGCTTCAGAATGAAAAATGAAAACCTATTTGCAACAAAGTCTTGGAAAGCTTGAAATCAGTCTTTAAGATTCTTTGATTACACCTGTCTATTAAAATTAGTAAGTCAATGACTACCTGTATTCCCTCCCACCTCAAACATGTCAGTTAAGTCATTAACAGTCACCTTATATATTATCAACTAAAATGAGTCTTAAAATTTTTATTAAAATAGGCCCATAAGGAAAGAAATCTGAATTGCAAAAGAGAAGATACTGAATTTTTACTTGTTACCAACTTGAAGAGCTCAATTTTGGGGGATTTGTCTCTAACTCCTGCCAAACCAAAATCTAATTTACATCCATGTCATAATTTCAATGAGAGGTCTATTATAGAAATGAAAATCTAAAAATGGCTGAACTTAATGAAAATATTTACTGAACACTGACTATGTATCAGTTATATTATGTTCTAGGAAGAAAAATGAGTACAATAGTTCCTGCATAAAGAAATCTAATATAAGTGGTGAAATAGTAAATCAAATACATATTAAAATGCAAAGGAGAGAGTGATTAACTTTCTTGAGAAATAATAAAAGCCATCTTAGAAGTAAAGTTTAAATTGGGTTTTGAAAGACAATTAGGGAAAAGGAACTTACATGACGGTACAATTTCAAAGGTGCTCCCTACATTGAAAACCACAGAAACTCTCTGTCAGACAAAGGAAACATTCCTAAAGGTTAGATGACACAAAAATTAATTTTGTGACCACCTTAAAAGTTTTATACTACTAAAGTGTAATTATGAGAACAGAAATAAAGATAAGATGCCAGAAAGGCAAAGAGAGAGGGATTTTTAATTCTTGTCATAAAAAAGAAAGGGAAGAAGGGACAACTCACTTTCCCAGTGTCTCCTGCTGGGAGGATTCATGCCTAGCAGGAACAGGGTAACCTATAGTTTATGAAAAAGCATAGTACTTGAAGAAGGTTCAGTGAGGAGTTCACTCTACACCAAAGGGGTAAGGAGGTATCCAGTTTTCAGAGGCTGCAGTAGCAGAAGTATTAGTCATAGTGTCACGTGCCCAATATTCATGATACTGTGATGCCTATGCCCAATAGCAGCAGCAGCAGCAGCAGCAGCGCTTCCATTGAAATAGTTTCACACTTGTGATTTTGGCATTTTTCTGGCTGCACAGCCTACATGGCTGATTCTTAATTTTTAATGTAACTTTCACTTAACCCAATAAAATTAGTTTACAACTAAAAATTCTGATTGATAGGAAAGGAAAAAGGTTCAAGATAGAACAGATGAAATAACAGAAACAGTATCCCACAAAAACTGTGATAGGATCAAAGCCCAGATGGAAAGGTTGGCATTAAAAAGTAGAAGGCCAGATACAGTAATTGCTGCAGTTCTGATTCTCTGATTGCTTCATCTGAAGGAGCATGAGAATAATCTAGTAGGTAGAGGAAATTCTATTTAATTTGCAAAACAGAAGAGAAATTAATCTAAAGTAAAAAGGCAGAAGGCTGGGTAAGAATGAAAGCGGCAACGGTCAGATAAAAGGGACCAAAAAATACAAACAGTCCTTTCTCCACCAGCCAGCCCCTCCTCCACCCTACCTTCACCAAAACTCTTAAAATATAACAAATCACTCATATTTAGGGTCAAGAGAAATTTGTTTAAACTGTTTGGGAGCAAATAAGAGGAATTTCTTTACACCTCTATTGCCCTCACGGACCAGGAGCTTCCAGGATGTTGGTACTGTTTAAAAGTTCTCACTTTAATAGTCTATCAGTTGATTCTCTTGCGTTCCCTAGGTAGATGATTATACTGTCTATATAAAACTTTCCCTCCTTTCTAATCATTATACTACTTTTGATTTTAATGGGCATGCTTCTAATGTTTCAACATTAAGTATAATTTTGCTGTAGATTATTGACACCCCTTATTCAGCTGAGAAATTACCTAAAAATTGTTTTTTTTCTAAATCATGGATAAATGTAAAATATTATTAAATGCATTATTGGCATTTATTATAATTACCTTTTGGTTTCTCTTCATTAACCTGGTAAAGTAGTAAATAATCGAGATGAATTTTTCCCCCGCTGGTGACCTGTTTTTCCATTCCTAGGAGAAATCCTGTTAGGCCATAAATTCATTCGATTCAATTAATTAATGTTTTATTTATGAATTCAACAGCTATGTTCATTATGAAAATGGTTTTCTTATGCTTTTCTTTGTCATTTTTTGTCAGATTCTGTAACCAGGGTTATTTTAATTTGGCTAGCATGAATTAATAATGCCTTACCTTTTTCTAGTTTGAAATAACTTTCAATAGGACTGGAAGTCCCCTTGAAGGTTTATTAGAAAGAACTTGTCCTTAAAAATCATCTAGTGCTTTTTGGGGAAGGAGAGGTATATATCTTTTGGTGTATTTATTACATTTTTCCATGATTATTTTTCTACTTCATCTTGGGGGTGGGGGCAGTTTAGATAATTTACATTTCTCAGCTTTCAAGTGTATTGGTAAAAGTGACACACAGTATTCATTTGTAATTTTGAAATATTTTTCCTATCTATAGTTATGCATTATTCCCAACAATATGCTTTGTTTATTTGTACCTTTTCCCTCTATACTCCCATTACATTTGCGAAGTTTATTTCCCCCCTTTTTCAAAAGACTTAACTTTTTAAAAAAGTTTTAAGTTAACAGCAAAACAGCAGAGAGCAGAGAATTCCCATATACCCCCGACTCCCACATGCACACAACCTCTTCCACTACCCACATCTCCCAAGAGAGTGGTACAATCAATGAACCTATGTTGACACATCATTATCACCCAAAGACTATCATTTACATCAGGGTTCACTTTTGGTACTGTACATTGCATGGCTTTAGACAAATGTACACTGACATTTTTTTCCACCATTAACAATTTTATACAGAATAGTTTCACTGCTCTAAAAATTCTTTTGGTTCCGCATATTCATCTTCACCACCACCTGGAATCCCTGGTAACACACACACACGTCTCCTCACCTGAGGATATGTTTATTGATTTTAGAGAGGAGGAAGGGGGTAGCAAGAGAGAAACATCGATCGGTTGCCTCCCATAGTGCCTTAATTGGAAATAGAACCAGGAAACTTTTGGTGTACAGGATAATCCTCCAACCAACTGAATCAACTGGCCAGGGCACCACTGATTTTTTTTTATTGTCTCCATAGTTTTGACTTTTCCAGAATGGCACACAGTTGAGATTATATAATATGCGGCCTTTTCAGATTGGCTTTTTTTCATTTAGTAATATACATTTAAGTTTCCTCCATGTCTTTTGATGGCTTGATAAGTCATTTCTTCTTAGCACTGAATAATATATTCCATTGTCTGGATGTACCAAACTTATTCATCCATTCATCTATTGAAGGATATCCTGATTGCTTCTAAGTTTTGGCAATTATAAACAAAGTTGCTATGACAATCTGTGTACAGGTTTTTGTGTGGATGGAAGTTTTTAACTCATCTGGATAAAAACCAAGAAAGCTGACTGCTGGATTGTATGGTAAAAGGTTTTTTAGTTTATGAAGCAACTGTCAAACTGGAAGCAAAATGGCTGTACAATTTTGCATTCCCTACCAGTAATGAATGATAGTTCCTATTGTACCAAATCCTCATCAGTATTTGGTGGTGTCAATGTTTTGAACTTTGGTCATTCTTACAGGTATATAGTGGTATCTCATTTTAATTAGTAATACCCAAATAAAATGATGTTGAGTAACTCTTCATATGCTTATCTGACATCTGAATTTCTTCTTTGGTGAGATATCTATTCAGATTTTCGCCCATTTTAAAAACTGTATTTTTTCCCTATTATTGGGTTTTAAAAGTTCTGTTTCTATTTATCAGATGTCTTGTGCAAATATTTTCTCCCAGTCTGTAATTTAGCTTCTCATTCCTGTGTTAATTCCTTTTGTTTTATTTAATTTTGTTCTCAATTGCATTAATGTTGCTTTATCATAAATACCTATCCTACTCTCTTTAGGTTTATTTTGTATTTTTCTAACCTCCTTTCAAAGGTTTAGTTCCCTACCTTTTTCTTTTTCTGATAAAGATACAAAGACTGTAAATTTCCCTGTACCTCTCCAGCCACATTCCTATTGTATGTACTCTCATTATTTAGTACTAATTACTTTATTAATTTCATTTTTGGTTTATAAGAATTATTTGGAAGTATGAAAATAAATGCGTATCAACTTAACTTGAAATTTATGTGACCAATTTGAAAATAATATACTCTGAAGGGTACCAAATACCAATGCATACTTTAAACTCTGTTTATTTACTGATAAACAGTCTAAAAGAGAATAGTGTAAGAATAGTTAAACGCCGAGAGAGAGAAGAGAGCTAGCACCCTCAAAACAATAATAAAGTTATTAAAATGAATAAAGTTGGATACTGTTAAAAAAATTGAAAATGGCTAACTAGGAAAATGGATGCAGAAAGACTAGCAAGTTAGTAATAATAATAAAAATAATTCAGCAGTTTAAACATTTCTCTGTAAAATGGTATATTCGTATCAGAATAAAATTTCTGATGCGTTTTTAAAAACTTAGTGAATTAAAGGCAAGCCTGAGGAACTTTCACAGACCAGAGCAGAAAGACAAAGATGATAAGTACAAAAGAAGAATTTTGAAAAGAATTAGGAAGAGTGAAGTCAGAGGATTGGCAGCATGAGAGATCCCCTTTGTCTGTTCTTTGAAGTTTCAACAATTTGAAAGCTATAATTCAACAAAGGATTCCCTGCTCAACTCACAAACACATCTGAGCAATCTGGGCACTGAAATATCTAAATTGGGCAAGTGGGAGCGAAAAGGGAGAAGAACTCAAAGGCACCACAGAGGCAGCCCTGCAGCCAGGAAAGAAGAGGAATCAGGCTGTGAATGGCACTCCCTTCAGCCAGGAGGCATAAAAAGATTTAGTCAGCATTCTGCCAAAATGGGCAGTAAGAGTTGCAGCTGAGACCAGTGATCTGGGCAGGGACGAAACACAAAGGTGTGGTCATGGTTGTCTGGCAATTGACACTGTAGACAAAGAAACAAAGCCACGGATCCTGGCTGCCTTCCCTTAACCTCCCAGAGCCTGCTTCCCCTCACCCTTCCAGTCGGGTTGCAGAGCACATTACCTGCAAACCCAAGAACCGGTACTATAGAAACACTTTTTCCAGGAGCAACAGGTGAAGTCTGCAACTAATCTCAGGGTTGGGTGGAGAAGGAGGGCAGATGTTGTGAGGTCCGAGGTCGCCACTGCTGGGAGGGCAAAGCAACAAAGGAGGCAGCTGAGTTCCCCCAGCTCACTCCACTCCAACACATCAAGGCTGCTGCACTGCCTGCGGGAGACAACACTGGGATTTCATGGATTTGGAGCCCCAACACCCACTGTTTCCCCTGCAGGGTTGGTCTCCTGGGACAAAAGCACCCACCCACCTTCGCAGGGAACACAGGTCATTTTCCAACACCCCACAGAGAGCTGAAAAGCCAGAGAAGTGCAAGAGAACTAAAAAAACCCACAAAACTTGTGATGTGGCACCACCTACTGGAAAATAATAGAAAGAATTCTTATCAATCTACTAGAGAAATGTCACTCACACACAGATGCCCAGACAGAGAAGGAATCCATGGAATACCATGAATAACAAAGCTAATGAGGCAGCTCAGAAAGAAAATGAAAAATCTACAGAAAATAAACTTAAAGACATGCAAATATGTGATTTGAACAGAGGTGTAGCCATGGCTGTCTGGAAATCGACATTGTAGACAAAGAAACAAAGCCATAGAACCTGGCTGCCTTCCCTTAAGCTCCAATAGCTTGCCTCCCCTCACTCTCTGAGTCGGGTTGCAGAGCACATTACCTGCAAACCCAAGAAATGTTGCAGTTCTTAAAAAACTCAGAGAGATGCAAGAAAACAGACAGGAAGTTTAATGAACTCAGAAAACAAATCAATGAAAACAAAACGAGTACTTTACCAAAGAGACTAAAACTTTAAAAAAGAATCAAATAAAAATTCTGGAGATGAGGAACTCAATAAAAGAGATCAAGAATGAACTGGAAAGTAGTGGTATCAAAAATAGAAATCTAGAAATGATGCAGAGGGAAGAAGAGACTTGAGCATAAAAAATATATAGAACTCTACAAGAACTATCTGACACCATCAGAAACAGCAATATAAGGCCCACAAGAACTATCTGACGCCATCAGGAAGAGCAATATAAGGCCCAAGTTGGTGTGACTCAGTGCTTAGGGCATTGGCCTACACACCAAAGGGTCGCAGGTTCAATTCCTGGTCTAGGACATGTACCTGGGTTGAAGGTTCAATCCCTGGCCTGGGTTGGGGCACGTGCGGGAGGCAACCAATCAATATGTCACTCTCACATCAATGTTTCTCTCTCTCCCTCTCCTCCGTCCATCCCTCCCTTCCTTCCATTCTCTAAAAATCAATGGAAAAAATATCCTTGGGTGAGGATTAACACACAAAAAAGAAGCAATATAAGCATAATAGGCATACCAGAAGAAGAGAGGGAGAAGAAAACAGAGAGCATGTTCAAACAAATACTTCAGGAGAACTTCCAAAACCTATGGAAAGAGCTAGATCCTCAAACCCAAGAAGCAAAGAGCACATCTAATTACCACATTCCAAAATGGCCTTTCCTAAGGCACATTGTATTAAACCTGTCCAAACTTAAGGCAAAAATAAATGAATGGGCCCATAGCAAACTAAAAAGATGCACAGCAGCCTGGCCAGTGTGACTCAACAGTTGAGCATGGACCTATGATCCAGGAGATCAAGGTTCAATTCCCTGTCAGGACACACGCCTGGGTGGTGGGCTCGATCCCCAGCAGGGGGAATGCAGGAGGCAGCCAATCAATGACTCTCATCATTCATTGATGTTTTTCTCTCTCTCTCCCTCTCCCTCCAAAATCAATAAAATTATATTAAAAAAAAAAAGATGCACAGCAAAAGAAACTGACAACAAAACAAAAAGGCAACTAACCAAATGGGACATGGTATTTGCAAACAACAGCTCTGACAAGGGGTTAATATACAAAAAATATAAAGAATTTATACAACTCAACACCAATCGAATTAAAAATGCGAAGAGGACCTGAACAGACATTTCTCCCAAGACGACATACAAATGGCCAACAGATGTATGAAAAGATGTTCAACTTCACAAGCTATTAGGGAAATACAAATCAAAACTACAATGAGACACTACCTCACATCTGTGAGAATGGCTATTATCAACAAGACAGATAATAACAAGTGTTGAAGAGGTTGTGGAGAAAAGGGAACCCGCATTCACTGCTGGTGGGAATGTACACTGGCACAGCCACTATGGAAAACAGTGTGGCAGTTCCTCAAAATATTAATAGAGCTACCATATGACCCAGAATCCCTCTGCTGGGTACCAACCTGAAAAAGCTCGAAAACATTTATTCACAAAGATATATGCACTGTTACGTTCATTGCAGCATTATTCTCGGTGGCTAAGACATGGAAACAACTGAGTATTCTTCAACAGATGATAGGATAAAGAAGATGAGATATATATACACACACAATGGAATACTACTCAGCCATTAAGAAAAGATGCAATACTGCCATTTGGGACAACGTGAATGGGCCTTGAGAATATTAAGCTAAGCAAAATAAGTCAGTCAGAAAAAGCCAAGAACCATATGATTTCACTCATATGTGGAATATAAAACTGAAACTCAGACATAGACAACAGTATGGTGGTTACCAGAGGGAAAGGGGTGGGGGCATAGTGAAGGGTAAAGGGGGCCAAATATATGGTGACAGAAGATGATCTGACTTTGGGTGGTGGGCACACACTGTAATATACAGATCATGTATTATAGAAATATACACCTGAAACCTATATATTAATCAATTTTGCCACAATAAATTAGAAAAAAGAAAAAAAAAATGTAGGAGACTTGGAAAAGAGATCCAGAAGTTTCAACGTTTGAAAAGGAATTCCTGAAAGCATTAAGAGAATGGAGAGAAGGTAATACTGAAGCAAGAACAGCTAAGATTTTCCCCAAACCAAAAATATGAGTCTGAAGAGTTAAAGGGTCCAAAGGGTATGTTTTCAAAATTCACCCCTAAATCTCAAAACATTAAGGATTTTTCTTTAGAGCACATGAATGATTATCACGTGTGAAATTTGACTTAATGACTAAAGGATCTATTCTAGAGTATAAAAGATAAATTTGGAGAAAACAGAATGCAATAAACAAATTAGAAAAAGAAGTTAAACACAAGTAAAAATACTTAATATCAAATGAAAATTTCAAATATTAGTTTATCAAGCTGAGAGGAGAAAAGGAAAGGATAGAGAAAAAAAGTATGCTATAATTTTTATCTTGTGCAAGGCATGGATATAAATACTATAAATATTATAAACTTATAGTTTTGTGGGATTTTTTTTGTTAGTCCTCACCAGAGGATTTTTTTCCCATTGATTTTTAGGCAGAGAGGCAGAGAGGGAGGGAGGGAGGGAAGGGGGAGCGGGGGAGGGGAGGAAAAGGAGGGAAAGATACATGTATTGGTTGCCTCCAGCCCATGCCAGGACCTGGGCTGCGGATTGAACCCTTTGGTGCTCAGACCAACGCTCTAACCACTGAGCAAGACCAGCCAGGGCCAAACTTAACAGTTTTAAGTATCCATACACAAATTCTAAGGATGGCTACTAAAAATAAAATATATAACTTAAAAATTATTCAGGGGTGAGGAGGCGGGGAGAGGAAAACTTGATGACAGCAACAGAATAACCAAAGACAAGACAAAGTAAATGTAAAGCACAACTTACACAGGCAGTAGTTTAACCTAAGAACATCAGTAATCATAAAATAAAATATGGTAGTGATAATATTAGACAATATAGGATACAATGTGAAACTCATTAAATGAGACAAAAACAGTACATATTTTAAAACACTACTTAAAAATTAATAGGTATCCAATAACATATCTTCAGAATATAAAAAACCAAAATTGAAATTAACAAAGGAGAAACTGAAAAGTTCACACAATCAGAAGTTTCCCAAAAGCCACCTACTTTTTTTTTTTTTTGTTAATCCTCACCCGAGGATATTTTTTCCATTGATTATTAGAAAGTGGAAGGGAGGGAGGGGGAGAGGAGATGAGGGAGGGAGGGAGGGAGGGAGATGAGGGAGGGAGATGAGGGAGGGAGAAACATCGATGTGAGAGAGACATCAATTGGTTACCTCCTGCACCGAAACCCAACTGGGGCAACGGAATGAACCTGCAACCCAGGTACATGGGCTTGACAGGAAATCAAACCCGAGATCCTTTGGTCTGAGGTCCAATGCTGTATCGCTGAGCCACACCAGCTAGGGCAAAGCCGCCTACTTTTTATTCATACTTATCGCACTTAAGCATAAAATTTATTTGAAATGTGTTTGAAGAAAAGCATTACTAAGAAACAAACTGTAAATAAGTCTAGTTCACTAGAAGAGTATCAGATATAAATAAGAAAACCCCCTTTCCTAATAGGGGTGCCATAAAATAAGCCTGAAAATAAATGTGACCAATTTAAAAACTATCTCTGACTTCAAATAAGATGGTGAGATCCATGGGGGAACAAAAACAAAAACAAAACTAAACTAGTCAAGGAACATTTTATTCTTTATGAATCATGGGAAAGGTGTACAGCACATGTTTAAGAACATAAGTTTAGGAGTCCAAAAAACCTGAGTTTGAATGTTAACTCCTTGTGTTACAAAACTGAGATTTAATATATTATTAAATCTAAGTCTTAGTTTCCAAATGAATTAAGTGGGTATAATAGTTTCTTAGCCCCATAAAGCTATCAAGATGATAAAATGAAATAATGACTGGCAAAGAGGGCTCAATAATTGATAGTTATGATGGTCACTATAAATTGTAGTTGTGTAAGAAATTGGGTGATATTCTTAATATTACCTAATGTGTTTTACAAAATGCTTTCAGTTTTCAAATCAAACGGGAAATATTTTTTATTTTTCACCATATTTGAGTTCTTAGTTCCCAATAACTAGTTGTAACTTTTTACTAAAATTAGGATTGTTAATTTTAGACTGAAAGAATAAGGCTGAGAGAATAGAGGCTATTAACCCTACTCCACCTTAACAAATGTTCTGAATTTCCAATCTAAGGAAGAGAAAAAAATTAAGAATGGCATCAGTACTGTTGTTCTCCAGTCCCAGTGATTTCTTCCCTTTTAAAACTAGAAACACTATCTGAGAGAAAATATTTTTAAAGTCTCCAATGGAATATAATCTTGCATCAAAACTAGAAAATTAGTTCAAATGGCTATTTTGGTGGCCAGGATAACATGAGCAACTTCTTTATTTTGTTTTACTGAATAAATGTCATTAACATACCTAACAGAGAATTAAAGGTTTATGGGCAAGAAATTTTAAATAGTTTTAAGATTTTATTCTTGTATTCCAAGAACGTATCAAGTGTTTTTGAAAACCTACTTTTAGTTCTCAGTACTCAAAAGGATATATATATAGAAGATACTAAAGCAGAGCCCCCCACTTCACCTCCAAAATAAAATAAACATTAAACCTGATTTCCCTTAATACTGAATTACTGCAAAATTTATGGATGAGGAATATAAGAGATTAAAGCAGATACTACTTGCACACTGGTTTGTTCACATACTGGCATATAAATCAACTTCCTTACTTGCTTCTTATAAATTCTGTTCAACGGGCGTTCTGTGTTACTTTTAAGTACAAAGCTGACATGATAGTTCCTTACCTTTCCATTAGCTTCTCTTTATCCCAATTGAAGTGGCTAAGGAGTATTCTTGTGATAGTTGCTGGATTCTAAAGAAGGGGGAAAAAAAGTCATTTTAAGGTAATAGCACTTCATTGACATTTAGTGACTTTTTCGGTTGAATTTATAACACTCCACCCCAAATTTCCTTTCCTAAGATATTTATCCCCTTAAAAAATACAAATTTTTAATTATAAGATCAAGATTATTTAAAAATAGTAAGCCACACCAATAAGGCAGGTTTCTATAGGATTCTAAAGCAGAATTCAAAATAAGCCAAAAAGGAATTAAATGAAAAATTACTGTATTATATCAAGCACTAGTGAAAATTAACTTTTTTGCTATTAAAGAGTTAACATCTGCCACATCAGCACACTATTAATCAATAAAATTTCTAACACCTTATGTATCAAATAGTTCAAATGATTCCAAACCATTTTTAAACCAGAAAGTCCTTCAAAGACATTTAATGAAAAATGACCAAAAAATCTGTACTGTGTAATAATTTATAGAGTATAATCTTAGGTTGGTATTTCTTTCCAGAAGAAAAGGCTAATGCCATGAAATAAAAGTTTTACTGCCTTATCACGATGCTGTCACAAATTTTTCCATTTCCTATAAAATTAGTGAGCTTACTGTCTGGGTACAGAATTTTGACTTAAAATGCAATGAGGGCTAAAAGATGAGAAAAGTCTGACTGGCTCAAAGATACTGGAGCTAATTACAGTATCAGAGTCTACTTATTTGTATTTAATGTATAATTTTATTACATCATATAGCATTTCAAAGAAGGTCTCTGTGCATAAAACTTTAATTTCACCAGTTAGACTACAGTATTAGTTAGCTAAAAAGTAACCCTATATAAAAATCATGTCACAATACAGACAGACTCGTAGAGACGAGGTTGACAGCTATGAGAGGGGCAAGAGGGGAGAGGGGAGGAGAGGCAGGAGGGAGGGGAGAAGAGTGGGGAGGAGAGAGGGGGAGCAAAAAGGAGAAAGTACTCATGGAGACAGACAACAGGTGATTGAAAGGGGATGGGTGGAGGTGGAGGAGGGCATAGAGGGGATATTCGTGAGGGGGAAAAATACAAAATAAAAAAAATAAAGGGGGGGAAAATCATGTCATGAAATAAATCTCTGTCCATTATTCTCAACAATACCATCCATCACAGGAAAATACACACATATTCATACCCCCAAAAAAGCCAAAGATGCAGCCATGGCTGCTCCCATACACCCACCACTCCAGGCACGTTATAATCCATCTAGTACTCCTTACTTCTAGGACCCAGACTTCCTCAAGAATCCTCCTTTAACACAGCACTACAGATAGACACCAGCAATCTACGAGAGTTATTTAATATGTGAAAAGAAACCTATTAACTGATCCTCAATTATAATGTGTTTATTTGTACAGAATATTTAGACATTGTCATGCACCCAGCTTTTTCTTAGAAATGTGATTCAACATTAAAAACAAAACAAAACTGAGTTTGGTAACAGGGTTTCACAATCTAAATATTCATTTAGATTTAGTAATATGTAAAATAAGGGCAATAATCCTATCAATTGGCAGAAGTCTAATAGTATTCACTAGAATCGTGTGACTAACTTTGTGGCACCCAATACACTATATTCTGTGCCACTAGACAGAGTGCCTGAAGGAAAATGTTTAGGAATTAAGTCTCAACTAAAAATGGGGGAGGAAGGCAAATGCCCTCTCTAACTTTATGCTGCTGGTGCCTTTTTGTTTGAGTTCCAGCATCAAAAATTGGTCCCACCCTAGCTGGTGTGGCTCAGTTGGTTGGAGTGTCATCCCATATGTAAACTGAAAGGTTCTGGGTTTGATTCCCTGTCAGGGCACATACCTAGGTTGTGGGTTCGATCCCGTCAGGGTGTGTCTGGGAGGCAATCGATTGATGTTTCTCTCTCTCAAATCAATGAACATGTTTTTGGGCGAGGATTGAAAAAAACTGGGCCCAGCCAGAGGTTCCCAAACCTATTACAGATCAAAAATTATTATGAAAAGTTCTATTAAAACATAGATTCCTAGGTTTTACCCCCATATATTTATTTATTAGGTATGGGGTAGGGCCTCTCCCATCACGAAAGGGATTAAAAAAATCACATCAGTGGTCCTCCAGGGTGAAGAAAACATGATTTCTTTTCTCTTTTTAGCTCATCCTTTAAAAATTTGTTTGTTTAATAATGTACATTCTATATTGGAGGAACATGCTCAAAAGTTTTCCCAACAGGATGCTACTGAAAAAAATTTGTCTAAACCACAGTGGCATGATAATGCCAAAATATATTCTGTCAGAGCTCTGAGCTATGGAACAGGGGATATTTCACAATACTAATGAAATATAATTGGGTTACTATTTCTGTACAGATGGTTTAAGTCATTTATGTGCATTGCATATAAGGAAAGGTGATAGGAGAATAATATTTACTGTGCATATACTGTATGCCAGGCCCTGTACAAGGTACTTTATACATCTCGTTTAATTCTCAAGGCACTCAACAAAGTCTATATACTTACCTCCCATTTTTAAATATGAGAAAACTATGGCTAGGCTTCAAAAGGTTACAAAAATTACCCAATACCATGCAATTAAGTGGAACAGCTGTGAATTCTTGCCTAGGGCAATCTGGATGTAATATTCCCTCAATTATTCCATTAGTAGAACCTAAAGGAATATTAAATATCTCATATAACTACTACTCATATGTCTAAATATCCTTTACATCCTTCACCAAAGGGTAATTCAGGGCAGAACGAGAAGAGAGCGGCAGAATGCAAAGAGGCACAAGGGAGTTTCTGAGGGACTGAAAGTGTTCTACTTTTCTTGTTGTTGTTAATCCTCACTTGAGGATATTTTTTTCCACTGATT
The DNA here is from genome assembly GCF_054644295.1 of Miniopterus natalensis. NCBI lineage: Eukaryota > Metazoa > Chordata > Mammalia > Chiroptera > Miniopteridae > Miniopterus > Miniopterus natalensis. The sequence continues at coordinate 99,655,555 of NC_142081.1, forward strand.
TTTTTAGAGAGTGGAAGGAAGGGAAAGGGGGGGGGAGGGAAGGGTAAGAGAGAGAGAGAAACACTGATGTGAGAGGGACACACTGGTTGCTTCCTGCAGGCACCCCAATCAGGTTGGGGATAGAACCTGCAACCTAGGTACGTGCCCTTGACCGGAAATCGAACCCGCAACCCTTCTGTGCACAGGCCAATGCTCTAACCACTTAGCCACACTGGCCAGGGCATGTTCTATTTCTTAAATGTTTTCTCTTGTATAACCAACTATCACATTCATCAAAATTCAAACTATACACTTAAAATGGATACATTTAGTCAAAAAATTATACATCAATAATGTTGATTTATTTAAAAAGAAAACAATCTGACTTCTGATACTGGCAAAGATGAAATAATATAGGGTAATAAGCTCACTTTAGTGTCTCTCTCTTCCACTGATTATAACCAAAAACTCTGAACAAAATACAACTAACAAAGTACTCTAAAAAATAACAGCAGGCAGATCAGAGAGGGAAGTAAAGAACAACTAACAAAGTAGTGCTGAGTATCCTGGATTTTTGGTTTTTTTTATTTCTTGTTTTGACCCAAGGGTGAGCCAAACGGAAACTGCAGCAGACAAGATCAGCAAAAAGTCAGAGAAATTCTCTCTCTCTCTCTCTCTTTTTTGCCACAGGACTAGAGCAAAAGGCTCCTGGAGAATGTGGGGAGAATACATTTTTTCTTTCTCTTGTTTCTTCCCACCATGTGCTGAAGCTAGCCCCAGCCATCAAACTCCCTTCCTTGCTGCAGAGTGACCACTGAAAATCAAGAGAGAAAACATTGTTCTGAACAGAGGAAACAGTCAGAGGGTCCCTGCTGTGAAAAGAAGAGTGTAGAAGAGTCTGTTCTTTTCTTTTTCTCTCTTGCCACTTCACCTCAAGATACAGCAGGAAACTAAAACTGAGAGAACTTCATGTTTCTGGCTCTAGGAATGAAGAAAAGGGTCCCCGGAGCTAGAGAGTTCAGGGAACATCACAGAGAGAGAGGGAAAAGTAGATCTCTAAGTATGTGAACCAAGTTCTCACCTGTAAGTTGAGAACACAGCCAAAGAAGTACAAGAACAGAACTATGATATGAATCACTGTGCCCAAGTCCTAGACAACGTAAATGGGAATGGAAGGGGCAAATTCAACATAGCAAAGGCTTTGCAAACTGAAGAGAAAATGGAACCACTGCCTATGTAAAGTGAGAAAGAGCTTGAACTTATAACCTCACTGGGTTGGCTTGTGTACTAAAATTAAAAACCCCTCACCATCTCTAAAGGATTTTAATGGGATAGACTCTTAAAACATAATAGTCAAAATGTCCAAGACAGAATCCGAAATTATGACATAGCAAGAACAACAAAAAATCTCACCAGTTCTCAAGGGAGAAGACAACAGATATTGACCCCTAGATAACCCAGATGTTAGAATTATCAAAGACTTTAATAGCAGCTATTAAAAACATGATTTATTAGGTAATGGTAAAAACCTTAAAATGAATTTTAAAAATTCTTAGGAAAGAAAAAATTCTAAAAAAGAACCAATAGAAATTTTAGAACTAAAAAACACAGAAGTTCATTTGATGGGCTCAATAGGAAAAAGGGGATGACAAAGAAGTAAGTGAACTTAGAGATACATCAATAGAAATTATCCAATCCTAGCAATAGAAAAGGAAATTTTTTTAAAGAACAGTCTCCCGGGGTCCTGTGTGATAATTAAGTACCTGTCAGACTAGAATTCTACATTCAGTGCAAGTACAGTTCAGGGATGAAGAAAAAGATACTCTCAGACAAAAGAAAACTAGGAGAGCTCACTGCCAGCAGACTTGCTAAAGGAAATGCTAAAAGAAGTTCTTTAGGTGGAAAAGAAATGATAGCAGAGGAAAACTTGGATCTTTAGGAAAGAAACAATAGGAGTGGTAAATGGGTAAAATATACACTACTTTTATCCTCTTAAGTTCTTGAAAACATAGAAAACTGCTGAAACAAAAAATTAGAACGTGTCATGGTGGGGGGAAGGGTTAAAGGCATATAGATACAACACATAGCACAACTATAATATAAAGGGACTGGGGAAAAAATCATCTATATAGTTGTAAGGCTTCTATGTTTTACTTGGAGTGGTAAAACACTAATTCTAAGTAGAATGTGAAGACTTAAATATTTTTATTATAATCCCTAGAGCAACCACTAAAAAATAAAACTTTTTTTGTTTCTTTGTTTTTAATATATCTTTATTGATTTCAGAGAGAGGAAAGGAGAGGGAGAGAGAGAGAAACATCAATGATGAGAGAGTCATTGATCGGCTGCCTCCTGCATGCCCTCGACTGGGAATAGAGCCCTGAACAGGGCATGTGCCCTGACCTGGAAATGAACCCCAATCGCCTGGATCCTAGGTCGATGCTCAACCGCTGAGCCATGTCTGGCTGGGCTGAAACTGTTTTAAAACAAACAAAAAAAAAACCAACAAAAAACCACACCAAGATATGCCAATAGGTATATGTAGTAGAATATCTTTAAAATTTCAATCCAAAAGAAGTACAAAGAAAAATACTCAGAAGGCCTAAATCCAATTACATCAATAATCACATTAAATGTAAAATTATGTTGTACACCTGAAACTAATGTGATATGTCAAGTATACCTCAATTTAAAAAAGAAATGAAATGCTGCTAAATAAAATGAAATAAAAGACAAGAGATAGCTTAGTGTTTTTTTTCCCACAAAAGAAAAACTGTATGTTGTCCATAACAACCCATTATCAATGTAATGATATACAGAGATTAAAAAGGTCAATTCACCAAGAAAATAAAACAATCTTAAATGTATGCACTTAAACAAAGCCTAATAATAAAGCAAAAACTGATAGAAATTAAAGAAAAATAGACAAATACACAATTATACTTGGAGATTTCAACACCTCTCTCTCAGTAATCCAATAAACAAGAAGATAGACTATTTGAAAATTAAATCATCTTCTAATAACGCAAGGGGGTTGAGGAGGAAGTATTGAAGGCAATTAGAAAACATCTTGAACTGAAGCAAATGAAACTACAACACATCAAAATTTGTGGGATGTAGCTAACATTGTTTAGAAAGAAATTTATTGCATTAGTTAAAAAAAAGTCACAAATGCTTTTTAAAAAGGGCAAACTAAACCTGCAGCAAACATAAGAAAAGAAATAATAAAGATAAAGAGAAGTCAATGATACTGAAAACAGAAAGTCAATAAAACCAAAAGCCAGTATTGAAATCAATAGAGCTTTAGCAAAGACTAAACAAGATAAAAAACAAAAACACAAATGACCAATATAAAAAACGAGAGGGAAATATCAGTACAGATCCTATAGGCATTAAAAGGATAGTAAGAGAATACTTCCAAACAGCTCTTTGCTCATTAACTCACAACTTAGATGAAATGGACCAATCTCCTTAGGGACACTATTAAAATTCACTGAAGAAACAGATAACATGAATATTCCTATATCTATAAAGCAAATCAAATGTGTAGTTTTAAAACCTTTCCACAGCCTGGTCGGTGTGGCTCAGTGGTTGAGTGGCGACCCATGAACCTGTCGGATTCCCAGTCAGGGCACATGCCTGGGTTGAGGGCTAGATCCCCAGTAGGGGATGTACGGGAGGCAGCTGATTGATGTTTCTCTCTCATAGATGTTTCTATCTCTCCATCCTTCTCCCTTCCTCTCTCTCTAAATATAAAACAAAAAAACACACCACCTTTCCACAAAGAAAACTCAAGACCCAAATGGTTTCACTGGCAAAGTCTACCAATCATTTAAGGAACCAAAAAAATTTCTTCAAAAAAAAAAGAGGAGGAAGAAACACTTCCCAATTACTATTATAAGACCTACAGTGCCCTGATGTAAAAATCAGACAAAGCAACTACTATATAAACAAAAGTGTAAAATTCCACAACAAAATATTGGAAATCAAATCTAGTAATATATAAAAAAGATAATTATACCATAACAAAGTGGGGTTTATCTTAGTATTAAAGGCTGGTTAAACATTTTTTTAAAAAGTCAATGTTAACTGCCCATATTAACAGCCTAAAGAAGAAAAACCACAAGACCGTATCAATAGGATGCATACAAAGCATTTGATAGAACTCAATATCCAGTACTCATAAAACCTCTCAGCAAATTAGGAATAGAAGGGAACTTCTTCAATTTGTTAATCTAAAAAATACTCTGGCTTCTCTTCAGATGGCATAAAAGTTACAACTAACATCATACTTGATGAAAAACTATGCTTTTCCCTTTGGATATGGAACAAGGCAAGGATATCAATTTTCACCACTTCTATTCAACACTGCACTGAAATCCCACAAATGCAATAAGGCAAGAAAAAGAAAAGGCATATGCCATGTCCTCTTCCAACCATGTTGTCTGACAAAATCCGGACGTGGAGAGGAAGCTTCAAGGAAGGCGTCTTCTGGGAAGAGGACGTGGCATGTGGGTGGAAGTAACTGGCTTAATGGAAATATCCCTTCTCCTCCTTGGAGGGGGATTTTGGGCCATAAAATCAATAACTAACCTGGGAATGGTAAACAACGTTCTCACTTCTGAAGAAATCCCGACTTCCCCAAGTCCAGTCACTACCACATGTGCCGGATGCTTTAACAAATTGTTATTAGAAGTAGCCAGGAAAACTTCCCCTGGCGCCACCAGTAAGGAATTTATGGAAGAACTAGAGAAAGCTGAGCTCACGCAGCCGCCTATACTCAAGTGCCCCCGCCTATGAATGCAAGATTAGTCGAGGACAGGAAAAAGGCCATCGCCCCTTGCCTACTGTACAAGGACCACCCTGGGTAGCATATAGAATAAATGGCAGATTGTGGCATCCCCTGAAAGGGCTAACAGTATGGAAAGGCTACCAGACCCTCCTCTGCCTTAGACAGATGCTTAGAATGAAAACGGTATCAGAATAGTTAATGTAAATGGAAGGCATGTTCAGTATGAGAACTTGCCCTTCATGAAACGCTTGGCAAGGCAGTCGCCACGCTGGTGCTTGCTCCCAAAGAAACAAAAGAAAAGCATTCTTAAGCAGTTAATCAATAGCTATGGCAAAAGGCACTCTTTTCTTAGAAGAAAATGGCAAGAAGAATATAATAACTTATGAATAGGTCCATAGTTAAAATATAACCACAAGAAGTAGTAACCACAGGCAAATATTATATAAAATATCTGTCTCACAAGCTAATATATTACTGCTGCAAACAAAGCCGCATCTATCACTCTATAGGTCACTGATTTTTCCTTTCTCCTCTATTCTAAAAAATAAAAGTGAAAATTGTTCCGTTCTGATGAAATCAAAACTTGTATTGTTTAACCTGTGAATAATATTTCTTGCTTGCTAACCGAAAAAATGTAATCGTAGCCAAAAAAGAAAGTATAAAAGATTATGTTGATTCTCAATAAAGTGGAACAGTGTCACACCATCTCCGAGTCGTGTAGTCTGCTGTCTCCCAGCGCCAACGCCTTGCCCACCTTCGGGACCCCTGACTCCTGCTGCGGCTGGACCACGGCAGGCATAGAGGTCAGAAAGGAAAAAAATAAAGCTGTCTCTAGTCACATATAACACAACTGTCTATGTAGAGTATTCCATGGACATACAAAAAGTTCCTAGAACTAACAAATGAGTTTTACCAAGGTCTCAGAACATCAATAATATTTTTTTAAAAACTCAGCTCTGTTTTTATATACTAGCAATTAATAACTGAAAATTTTTAAAAATTAAAGTACCATTTACAAACACCACAAAAATGTGAAATATTTAGGTATAAATTTAACAAAATATGTGAAGTATCTGTATGCTACAAAATACCAATGAAGGAAATTTTAAAAAACTAAATAATGGAGAGATATACCATCTTCATGGATTTGGAACCAATATACAGTAGTCCCTCGGTATCCGTGGGGAATTGGTTTCAGGACCACCCATAGATACCAAAATCTGACAATGCAGGACCACCCACAGATACCAAAATCTGACAATGCTCAAGTCCCTTGGTGTAGAACAATGTATATAGTCTGCTCTCTGCATCCAGATTCCCAACCATGGACTGAAAATACTGTTTTCAAACCTTGGTTGGCTGAATCTGTGGATGCAAAACCTGTGGATCCAAAGGGCCAACTGCAGGTAAAATATTAATTCTTCCCAAATTGATCTATATATCCAGCTCAGTATCAATCAAAATCCCAGTTAGATTTCAAGAAAATGATTCTAAAATGTATATGGAATAGCAGGGAAACTGGAATAGCCAAAATAATTTTGAAAAGACCACCACCTGATTTCAAAACATACTATAAAACTGCAGTATTGGGGGGGGGGAAGGTAAACCCTCGACTTTGTGGACTTCAATTTAACGAACAACATTTCTAGTCTGTATGTCATATGTGAAAATTAATACTCTATTAATTTTAAAATGCTTTAAACCAAGATTTGATTACAATTAACAGGTTATTTTTTGTTATTGATTCACTGTTATTTTTAACAAATTTTAGTGAATAGGCCATATGTTGGAAAAAATACTGTAGTAATTTGGCCAACACAAATAAATATTACATATCTACAACTATAGTCTACATATTTAAATCCAAGAGTTGCTGCTGTAAACAATGTCTGGGGAATGATTGGCATGTGATAACACCACATGGCTCGAGGTCATTGGTTCTACAGTCGAGTGGTGTGACTTTCTACAGCAGTTTTAACATGTGCCAGCCGATGTTCCAATGTGTGCTAAGCCATGGCCCAGCCGTCTGGATTTACTTGTGGTGACTGGTGAATGCATGCATTTTACTAGACCTATTCAGTATCAATTTAAAGTTACTGTAATACATATGGAAAACTTTTCTGTGAAATTAAACTTTTTGTACATACTTAATTTTAATTACACAAACGTGTCTACATGAGTAATAACAGGTAAACTAACTAATTTGTGAATTTTTTAACACACACATTTGGAAAACCTACTTTATTATATAATGGACTTCTGGCTTTAACGGACACCCCCTCACCCAAATCAGTCTGTCACATTGAGGTTTTACTGTATTAATCCACAGATTAAAGGAGTAGAAGAGAAGCCAGAAACAGATCCATATAAATATGTCAAAGTGATTTATTACAAAGGTACTAAAACAATTCATTGGGCTAATCCAAACTGTGCTGGAATAAAAAAATCTTTATCTTTAAAAAAAAATTTAAAAAAAAAAAAAAAAATCAACTTTAACCTATATCTCAGATTTCATCAAAATTAATAATAAATCAGGCCTAAATGTAAAACCTAAGACTATAAAACTTCTAGGAGAAAATATTTGTGACCTTGGGTTAGGCAAATAGCTCTTAGAATGAAAAAACATGCCATACACTGGGAGAAAATATTTGCAAATCACGTATCTGACAAAGGACTTATTCGTGGAACATATATTTTAAAAATTTCTTGAAACCTAACAAGAAAACAAAAACTCAATTTAAAAAGTAAATGATTTCAATGTACTTCACAAAAGAAAATCTATGGAGAGGCATAAAAAATACATATGAAAAGATACTCAACATCATTAGTTATTCAGGATACAAAAAATTAAAACCACAAGTGGTACTACTACATGCCTATTTGAATGTGTGAGGGGGGTAGCAGGGCAATCTGACAATCCCACGTGCAACAGAATATGTGGTGCAACTAGAACTCTCTCATACACTACTGGTGGTAATGCAACAGTACAGCCAATAAGAAAAAGTTTAGCTGTTTCTTCAGTTAAACATATACTTACTACAACCCTAATATCTCCCTATTAGGAACTGACCCAAATGAAATGAAAACTTATGTTCACCCCAAAATCTGGAAGAGATTGTTAACAGCTTTATTTGTACTTGGTAAAAATTGGAAACAAAACAAACTGTGCTACATATCACCACAATGGAATACTATTCAGCAATAAAAAGAACTATTGATACATATAACAATATGAATAATCTCAAGTACAAATTTTCAGTAAAGAAGCCAGACTCAAAAGGCTACATACTGTATGATTCCATCTATGTGACAAGGTGGAAAGGCAAACTATAGGGATAGTGTAAAAATCCTTGGCTGCCAGGGATTAAGGGTAGGGGATGGTTTAAACAAATAAGGTATAAAGAGGGAATTATATAGGGGGTGATAATGGAACTGTTCTTGATTGTGGTGGTGGTGGTGGTGGTGGTCACACAACTCTAGGTATGTGTCAAAATTGATGGAATTATGGAACCAAAAGTATAAATTGTATTGTATGAAAATTAAAATATAAATTTTAAATATTAAAGAATAGTAATCTAACCCTCACTGGAGCATCTATAATGGAGTTCTGACTGTTAAAAGTACAAGTGAACATAGATGTGAAGTTATTTAGTGCCAAGCACTTTACATACATTTCATTTAATCCTCACATCAATACTTAATGCAAGGTAGGCACTATTTATACCTCACAGATGAGGTTAGAGAAGCTAAGAGACAAAATAGGTAAACAGGATTTGAAAATTAGAGGAAGTTTATCAAAATGTATGCCATAGCACCACCCTCAAAGATTCTGATTTAGGTTGCATTAGGTTGGGGCCTGGTAAAAGGAGAGAAATCCACCTATGTCTGCTATCAAAACTCATAATTAGTTTAGTGGAAAGCCAATTCAAGCTCTTGGCTGAAAAATATACCTCTTCATCTTGTTTTTGTTGATATTCCTCATTTTTTAAAGCCATAAACAATCCAAACAAAAATAGTTAATGAGCAAAATAACTAATTAGAAAACTAACAATAGCAGCTGTACCTTCAACTTTTAGGACAATAAAGCAACCTATAATCGCAAATCTTCTCTAGTTATAAGCTCTAGAACAATGGTTTCCCCATTCTGGCTACATATTAGAATCTCTGATTGTTTAGGGTGGGACATGAATATCTGTATTTTTCGCCCCAAGTTTTTACCTAAAGTTCCTCAAATAATAGTCATATGCAGCCAGAACTAGGAACTACTACTCTTAGTTTCCCCATTATGGGGGCTCTGAAAATTAAAGTATATATATATGAAATCCCATATGAATATAAAAGTATAACATTTTAGTAATTTGAAGATTATTACATTCTAGGGATACAGAAGCAGTGTGTTTTGAAAGTTCTGGTTCTGCTTTTTATAAAAAGTGGGTCTGAATATGCCAAATGTCCCAGCAGAGGCTTTAATATCAATGCACTATCATCCTCTAATCCTTTGATCAAGTAGTTGTTAACTTTGGTAGCACATTAGAATCATCTGAGGAGCTTTTAAAAAACTAATGTGCAGGACACACCCCAAGCCATATCAGAACCCTGGGGAGGGGCGAGGGATTTTTTTTAAACCCCAATTAATGTACACAGAAAGGCCTCCAAAGCCAGGCTTTTTATTTATCTCAAAGGTTGATCAGAAAAAGAATTAAATAAGTTATAGACTCCATCTAAAAACTCAGTTTGATAATTTTCTTACAGAATAGACTCATGTTTCTACATTATGTTTCTATTTAGCTTAATCTCTGAGCTCCATAAGAGAGCTGCTGATGGCCCAAACTTTATAGATTATTGTTCTGTAAAGCCTTCTTAAAAAAATATTAGAAACCCAAAAGTCATAAGGTACAAAACTTCTGTACAGATATGTCTGCAATAAAAGGTAAGTAAAAATAATATCTAAAAAGACAATCCAACAAAAATGGACAGTTTATGAATTCACACAATACACCTGGCTGGAAAACAAGAAAATACTCATCCTCCTTAGTATGACTGTTTTTAATCTCTGGGAATGGACAAAATCTTAAAAACTGATAATATTCAGTGATAAAGAAATGGGAAAGTGGCCCATAACATGTTAGTGAGATGGTTGGAACCTTTGGTAAAAACTTCTGTGAGAAATTCGGCAGAACTGCTCAAAATTTAAAATGCACATGACCTCAAACCCAGAGATTCCACTTCTAGGAACCTACCCAACAGAAATTTGCAAATGTACAAAGGTAAGACTAAGAAATTTCACATGCAAATTATTTGGAAATACAATTTGTTCACTTTGCATTTCTATGTTACATTTTGGTAATTCTCACAATATTTCAAACTTTTTCATTACTACTATTTGTTTTGGTTAACTGTGATCAGTGATCTTCGATGTTACTATTTTAATTGTTTTGAGATGCCATGAACTGTGTCCATATAAGATTTTGAAATTAATAAATGTGCCCGGCCGGACGTGGCTCAGCGGTTGAGCATCGACCTAGGATCCAGGCGATCGGGGTTCGATTCCTGGTCAGGGCACATGCCCGGATTGCGGGCTGCAGTAGATCAATGACTCTCTCATCATTGATGTTTCTATCTCTCTCTCTCTCCCTTCTCCTTTCCTCTCTCTGAAATCAAAAAAGGTATATTTAAAAAAATAAATTAAATTCAATAAAAAATCTTCTAAAAAATAAATAAATAAATGTGTGCTGACTGCTCCATCAACAGGCCTTTTCTCTTTCTGCTCCCTCTTCCCTGCCCCAGGTTCTCTCTTTTTCCCTATTACCTGGGACTCGACAATATTAAAATTAGGCCAATTAACCCAGTAATAACCTCTAAGGGTTCAAGTGAGTCACAAGTCTTTCACTTTAAATCAAAAGCTAGAAATAATAAAGTTTAGTGAGGAAGGTATGTCAAAAGCCCAGATAGGCCAAAAACTAGGCCTCTTGTGCCAACTAGTCAAGTTGCAAATACAAAAGAAGTTTTTCAAGGAAATTAAAAGTGCTTATTCAGTAAACACATGAATGATAAAAAAGCAAAACAGCCTTATTGTTGTTACTGATATGGAAAAAGTTTTAGTGGTCTAGATAGAACCTGTGACATTCTCATAAGACAAAGTTTGATCCAGAGGGAGGCTCTAACTCTCTTCAATTCTATGAAGGCTGAGAGAGGTGAGAACGCTGGAGAAGAAAATTTGGGAGTAGCAGAGGTTGGTTCATGAAGGGAAAAAAACCATCTTCAAAATATAAAAGTGCAAGGTTAAGGAGCAAATGCTGAAGTAAAAGTTACAGCCAGTTATCCAGATCTAGCTCAGAAAATTAATGAAGGTGGTGGCTACACTAAACAGATTTTCAGTGTAAACAGAACAGCCTTATACTGGAAGACTCCCATCTAGGGTTTCCTAGCTAGAAAGGAGGAGTCAATGCCTGGCTTCAAAGAATAGATTGATTCTCTTGTTAGGGGCTAATGTAGCTCCTGACTTGAAGTCAATGCCCATTTACCCTCAAAAAGTCCTAGGGCCCTTAAGAATTATGTTAAATCTACTCTTCCTGTGCACTATAAATGGAACAACAAAGCCTGGATGACAGCACATCTATTTACAACATGGTTCACGGAATATTTTAAGTCCACTGTTGAGACCTACTTCTCAGAAAAAAAACCACTCCTTTGAAAGTATTACTTAATACTCACTGATAGCGCACCTGGCCATCCAAGAGCTCTGATGAAGATGTACAATGAGATTAATGTTATTTTCATGCCTGCTAACAAAGTATCCATTCTGTAGCCCACGGATAAAGGAGTAATTTTTACTTTCAAGTCTTATTATTTAAGAAATACATTTTGTGGAGATTCCAAGATGGCAGCAGATTAAGTGGAAGCAACACTGACACTCTCCCAGGACCAAACTGGAACTAAAACTAAAATACAGAAAACCATCCTGAATAATCAACTGAAGACAAGCTAGAGAGAACCCTTATAACCAAGGACATAGCGTGGAGATGACAGAGAGACTGGTAGGAAATGTGGAGGCATGAAAAGGGCTGGCTGAGCTCCCACAGGAAGCCGCTGAAGTTCTGGAGGGATATCTCCCCTGTGGGTGGTTCCCACAGAGAACTCCGGGGTTTAAACCCCAAGATGGGCTCCGCAGCCCACAGCACCAGAACTGAGAAAGGTGCCTACATAACATCTCGCTGTGAAAAGCAGAGGGGTTTCTGTCTGCCAGGGACAGATGGCTAGAAATGCAGGCACCCTCTTAAAGGGTCAATGCACAAGTTTCAGGTGCAGCTACTCACCTTGGGTTCCAGCAAAGGGAGGGCAGAGTGGACTAGAGTGGTGTGAGGAGAATCTAGGGTTGCAGGATTGGGGACAGAGCTCGGAGAGTGCCCCCTCCGGGTTCCTGTGCTGAGTCATTCTCCCATAAAGCAGAGGACAACTTTCTCAGGCGGACATATACCATCCAGGCAGTTTTTACCTGGGGGGAAGCAATTGCCCCACCCATTGGAAAACCTCTCATCCCACCCAGTGGAGTTTATACCATCCTGTGGTCCACAGCCTGAGGCCCATTAAGAGACAGAGAATAACAATCAGCTTTACCTGATCTGTTTCTGAACCCAGAGCTTGGAAAAGCAGACCTTGGTGCACAGCTGTGAATTGCTGATAGCGCCAAACAGGGTACTGAAGTCTAGGCACAAACAGCCTCTTCTGACATTGGCCTGCGCCAGAGATCATCCAAAAGACTGGGAGTCCTAGCAGATCTATCTAATACATAGAAACAAATGCAAACAGGCAGCCAAAATGGAGAGACAAAAAAATAAGCCTCAAATGAAAGAACAAGAGAATTCTCCAGAACGACAGATAAAGGAAATGGAGATAAGCAATCTATCAGGTATAGAGTTCAGAATACTGATCATAAGGATGCTCACAGCATGAGAAAAGATATAGAATCTGAAGAAAATTAAGAATGACATAGTAGAAATAAAAATACATTGGAAGGGATAAACAGCAGATTAGGGGAAGATGAGGATCAGATCAGCAAATCAGAACACAGGGTAGAAAAATACTCAATCAGAGAACCAAAAAGAAAAAAACAATTAAAAACAGGAGCACAGTTTAAGGGAGTTGTGGGACATGAAATATAATACTATTCGCATAATTACAAGTACCAGAAGATTGAGAAAGTAAGCAAGGGTTAGAGAACCTGTTTGACGAAATAATGGCAGAAAACTTCCCTAACCTAATGAAAGGAAAAGTCACACAAGTTCGGGAGGCATAAAGAGTCCCAAGCAAGAAGAACCCAAAGAGGCCCATGCCCAGACATATCATAATTAAAATGGAAAAAATTAAAGACAAAGAGAGAATCCTAAAGGCAGCAATAAAAAAGCAATCTGTTGTTACCTACAAAGGAGCTCCCATAAGGCTATCAGCTGATTTCTCAGCTCTACAGGTCAGAAGGGAATGCCATGAAGTATTCAAGGTAATGAAAAGCAAGGATCTGAAACCAAGACTACTCTACCCAGCAAGGCTATCATTCAAAATAGATGGTGAAATAAAGTTTCCCAGACAAAAAAATGGCTAAAGGAGTCACCACCAAACCAGCATTACAAGAAATTTTAAAGAGAATGCTGTAATAAGTAGAAATACAGAAAAAGAAACATACACATAATTAAAATGGCAATAGGTATTTATCAATAATAACCTTAAATGTAAATTGGATTAAATGCTCCAATCAAAGGACAAAGGGTAGCTAAATGGATAAGAAAACATGCCCTAGCCCAGCTGGCATGACTCAGTGGTTGAGTGTTGACCTATGCACCAGGAGGTCAGGGTTCAATTCCCAGTCAGGGCACATGCCTGGTTGTAGACTCAATCACCAGTAGGGGGCACGCAGGAGGCAGCCCATCAATGACCCTCATCACTGATGTTTCTCTTTCTCTGAAATCAATAAGAACATATTTAAAAAAAAAAAAAAAATTAAATTAAATTAAAAAAAAAAAAGTGCTGTCTACAAAAGACTCACACAGCCTAAAAAAAAACACACACACTTCTGGAGGACTTTAGAGGAGAGATCCACAACAATACAGTAATAGTAAGGGACTTTTAACACCCCACTGAACTCACTGAGCAGATCTTCCAGACAAAAGATCAACAAGGAAACAGTGACTCTAAATGACACACTAGATCAGATGGACTTAATTGACATTTACAGAACAGTTCACCCCAAAGCTGCAGAATATACATTTTTCTCAAGTGCACATGGGACATTCTCAAAGACAGACCACATGTTAGGACACAAAACAAGTCTCTACAAGTTCAAGAAGACTGAAATCATATCAACCATCTTTTCAGACATTTACATCATGGAATACTGTGCAGCTGTAAAAAAGAAGAATCTCTTACCCTTTGAGACAGCAAAATGGAACCTAGGGAACCTGGAGAGTATCATGCTAAGCAAAATAAGCTAGTCAGAGAAAGACAAGTATCACACGATCTTACTCATGTGGAATCTAATGAACAAAACAAACCAATGAACAAAATAGATCCAGAGACAGAAGCATGGAACAGACTGACCAATCTTAGAGGGAAGGTGGGGATAGGGTGGTGGTGGTGGGAAAAGAGATCAACCTAAGAACTTATATGCATATATGCATAACCCAGGAACACAGGCAATAGTGTAGTGAGAGACTGGATGGAGGGGATCAATGGGGGGGGGGGGGGGGACGAGGATGGGGGACTAGGCAAGCATCTGTAATGCTTTAAACAATACAGATAAATTAGGAATACATTTCATAAGGCTATAGCCATCAATAGAGAGTGACTCCTCTGACGAATCTGGGCAAAGTAAATTGAAAACCTCTCGAAAGGATTCCCCATGCTAGGTGCCATTAATTACACTTGTGCCCTGGCCAGTGTTGCTCAGTGGTTAGAACATCAGCCCACACTCCCAAGATTCCCTGGTTCAATTCCAGGTCAAGGGCATGTACCTTGGTTGCAGTCGGAGCGGGTGGGGGAAGGGGAGGCAACCAATTAATGTCTCTCTCTCTCACAGCAGTTGTTTCTCTCTCCCCCCTTCCCTCCCTCCTGTCCATTCCACTCTATCTAAAATCAACGGAGAATTATCCTTGGGTGAGGATTAACAACAACTACTACCAAAAAAAAAGAAAAAGAATATTTGTGATTTACAGGAAGAGCTCAAAATATCAACATGAGCAGGAGTTTGGAAGAAGTTGATTCCAGCCCTCAAGGATGACTTTGAGGAGTTCAAGACTTCAGTGGAGGATGTAACTACAGATATGGTGGGAAAATCAAGAGAACTAGAAGTGGAGCCTGAAGATTTTATGTGA
Organism: Miniopterus natalensis; assembly: GCF_054644295.1. Lineage (NCBI taxonomy): Eukaryota > Metazoa > Chordata > Mammalia > Chiroptera > Miniopteridae > Miniopterus > Miniopterus natalensis. The sequence continues at coordinate 99,670,690 of NC_142081.1, forward strand.
ATGAACTGCTACAATCTCATGATAAAACTTTAACAGATAGTAGATGCTTCTTATGGATGAGCAAAGTGGTTTCTTGAAATGGACTGTACTTCTGGTGAAAATACTTTGAAGGCTGTTGAAATGATAACAAAGTACTTAGAATATTACATAAACTTAGTTGATAAAGCAGCAGCAGGGTCTGAGATGACTGAATCCAATTTTGAAAGTTCTACTCTGGGTAAAATGCTATCAAACAGCACAGCACGCTACAGAGAAATCATTCATGAAAGGAAGAGTTATTAAAATAGTAAACTTCTGTTGTCTTATCTTAAGCAACTGCCACAGTCACCCAAACTTCAGCAACCACCACCCACCTTGATCAGACAGCAGCCACCAACATTGAGGCAAGAACCTCCACCAGTAAAAAGATTATGATTTGCTAAAGGCTCAGATTATAATTAGCATATTTTATCAATAAAGTATTTTTTAACTAAGGTATGTACATTGTTTTTTTAGACACATGCTATTGTACACTTCATGGACTACAGTATAGTATAAGCATAAATTTTATACGCTCCAGGAAATCAAAAAATTCATGTGACTCACTTTATTGCAATATTCATTTATTGCAGTGATCCACAACCAAACCCACAATATCTGAGGTATCCTGCATTATGTAGCAATTAAAAAACCAAGAAGAAAAGTGATCTGTCTGCACTGATGTGGAAGGATGTCCATGACATATGACTTAGTAAAACAAAAAAAAGGCAAGTTACTGAGCAGCGTAGGGTATTCTATTTATGTGCAACCCAGGAATGTGCCCTTGACCTGGAATTCAACCTGCGATCCTTGGGTGTGTGGGCTGATGCTCTAACCACGGAGCAACACCGGCCAGGGCACGAATGTTATTAATGGCACCTAGCATGGGGAATCCTTTCCAGGAGTTTTTCAATTTACTTCTCCCAGATTCATTAGAGGAATCACTCTTTATTGATGGCTATAGCCTTATGAAATGTATTTCTAATTTATCTTTATTGTTGAAGTATTACAGATGTTGTCCCCCCACCATTGGTCCACTCGACCCTGCACCCCTCTCCAGGCCTTTACAACACTATTGTCTGTGTTCCTGGGTTATGCATATATGCATATAAGTTCTTAGGTTGATCTCCACTATCCTCACCTTCCCTCTAAGATTGGTCAGTCTGTTCCATGCTTCTGTCTCTGGATCTATTTTGTTCATTAGATTCCACATGAGTAAGATCACGTGATACTTGTCTTTCTCTGACTAGCTTATTTTGCTTAGCATGATACTCTCCAGGTTCCATTATGCTGTCTCAAAGGGTAAGAGGTTCTTCTTTTTTACAGCTGCACAGTATTCCATGATGTAAATGTCTGAAAAGATGGTTGATACGATTTCAGTCTTCTTGAACTTGTAGAGACTTGTTTTGTGTCCTAACATGTGGTCTATCTTTGAGAATGTCCCATGTGCACTTGAGAAAAATGTATATTCTGCAGCTTTGGGGTGAACTGTTCTGTAAATGTCAATTAAGTCCATCTGATCTAGTGTGTCATTTAGAGTCACTGTTTCCTTGTTGATCTTTTGTCTGGAAGATCTGTCCAATAAAGTTAGTGGGATCCTCAAGTCACCTACTATTACTGTATTGTTGTGGATCTCTCCTCTAAAGTCCTCCAGAAAGTTGTGAGTTTGATCCTTGGTCAGGGCACATATCCAGGTTGTGGATTCGATTCCCGGTTGGGGTGTGTTTGGGAGGTAACCGATCAATGTTCTCTCTCACGTCAATGTTTCCCTCTCTCTCTCTACTCCCTCTTCTCTAAAATCAATAAAAACATATCCTCAGATGAGGATTTAAAAAAATAAAAAATAAAGATAAGTAAAAGTATACAAGTATGCTGAGAGCTTTATACTAAGAATCACTAAAAGGCTGCAATATAATTAATGCTTGTTCAATGACATACAACAGAATAAAAATGACATAGTTTGCAAAATATAAAAATAGTATCTTGTCACCAACAGATGCTCTTGATTTCAATCAATCATGATTTGAAACCACTAGAGTTAGCTAAAAAGGGGAAATTGACAAAAGGAATTAGGTGCTTAACTGTTAGAGGACTGAGGAGGGCAGCTATAAAGTTCTGTCTACAAGAAATGATACCACAATATTACAAGACCAAATCACAAGCCCTCCCCCTCCTTAAGTCACCAATGGAACCACTAAATTCAAACAGCAGATAACTGTGATCCGAGAATAAAAGAGCTGGAACCAGGAAGTCACTACTGCCACTGCCAAAATTACTTCTAGATACCCACTAACCTTTGTTGTGATATACACAATAAAACAGAGGCTATCCTTTGCCACAAATGCCCCTTGATAACTCAGAAAGGTGAATGGACAGTACAATGCTGCATTTCTGCTACTGCAGAAAAACTTTACATCTTCACAACCCATCAAAAAAAGGGAGCAGGGCATAGAAAACAGAAGGAAAATGAACTTGCAAATCTCTCTCTCATACCACATATATACACACATTCATTCTCTCTCTCTCTCTCTCTCTCTCTCTCTCTCTCTCTCTCTCCCTTAATTCCAGCTACTATTTGACATCCAAAACCCTAAATGCAAATAGTTTGAGAAATAAAGTTTTGGCTTTCTAGCCCAGAGTAGACAGAGATACTTGAGGTTTGAGGAAGTCAATCACAGAATTCCCAAACCCTTTAAAAGTCATATGCCTATTAAAACAAATGTATAACTAAACAACACTAATCCTCAACATTTCCAGTTCTGAATACTTACTTCCAAGCTACCCTCAGAAGAAGGGAGGTAATAGAGAAAGGAAAAATGTTGGGGTTAATGTTCTTAAAAGACTTTCCCACTGAAAATACTTCCTGGAAGATTCAGCAAAAATTTTATACTTGCACTCACACATTTGAGGTTTATTTAAAACAAAATTGACTGCCCAGCTGGTGTGGCTCAGCGGTTGAGTATCGACCTATGATCCAGAAGTTCAAGGTTTGATTTCCGGTCAGGACACATGCCCAGGTTGCGGGCTCGATCCCCAGTACGGTGTGTGCAGGAGGCAGCCTATCAGTGACTCATCATTGATATTTCTCTCTCTCTCTTGCTCCCTCTTCCTTCCTCTCTCTGAAATCAATAAAAATGTATTTTTTTTTAAAAAGATCTGACAAGTTTTGACCTACTGTCTATAATTCTATAGATCCATGATACTTAGAAACTTGATGAGGTAAACATTTGAACTATGTAACTCTGATGTACCAAAACTTGTTAATGAATACATCTCAAACTTGGCTTCTCTATTCTTCACTTGCCCTTGTACATGCATTTTATGAATGACTTCTATGTCATCTCACATTTGAAGAGTCAAAGATTTCACCACTAGGGCATGTCAAGAATTTTATAAGAATTTAATGAAATAAATAAAAGGTTTCCTTAAATGGAAAGATATTATCACTGTGCATAATCATTTGATGTACTTAAGTGCAAACCAATGAAGGCAGGTGATGGAAGGGATATATTTATATAAACAGTAGAAATAATAAGTACAGTAAAACTTCGATTTTACATCAGAAAAACAAATTCAAGACTTTAAACAGAACTATATGCTTTAGTCTCCACTTGATCAAGAGCCAAGTCACCTCCAACAAACATAGCCCTAATTTTAAATCTTTACTATTACATGAGGCCCCATTCAGGCAAGATTTGCTTGGGTTTTAGTCTCCTAACTGTCTATTCCTTGAAAGAGGGAAAATCTTATAGATAAAAAGAGTAAGAACTGAAAATGTAAAGCCAAGAACCAAGTAACTTCAATTCCAAACTACCTTGGCATAATGGAGCTAGTCTAAACCACAAATGAAAATTCTATACAGATCACTTCATGCCATCTTGCAGTAGTTCAGAATTGTGAGAGATAATTATGGTTATTTAGTAACGAACCATCTCAGTTATCTATTCACATTCTCACCTCTGAGTTTCAATCGTCAAAACGAAAGTATTAGTATTTTATACTACTATTGTGGCACATGCTGAAAATGTTCCACCAAAACATCTGAATGAATTCAATGTACTGCCACTTCACTCAACACAACAGCTAGCCACCTCCAAACTACCTACAGATGGCATACAAAAATTAAATTAGTTCTGTAAAGTGAACTCAATACCTTTAAGAAGTCTTGTATGCAGTTACCTCTTCCACTGGAGGCACTTACAAAAAAAAGATACATATACATTCTCAACTACTACTTTAGTTTTAGAGAGAGAGAGTGGGAAAGAGGAAGGGAGGGGAAGCTAAGATGGAGAGAGAAAAACATCTGTGTGAGAGCGAGAGAGACATCAACTGGTTGCCTCCCACACATGCTCTGATTGGGGGGAGGGATCAAACCTGCAACCAAAGTACATGCCCTTGACTGGGGTGAACCTGAGACACTTCAGTGCACGGGCTGATGCTCACTATTTCTTAATGAATTTTAACAGTAATTGAACTAGGACTATTTCAAACCATCTTTTTACTAATATCCTTCCCTTCCCATCATAGCAACTCAAAATACCTATAATAAATGGTAGAGTTCTGATTAGCAAATCATTGACTATTATACTCTATGTATGTTCACATGGAACACAAAATTTTGAATCTCACACAGTGTTATTATTTGAAAATCAAAGCGCTTATTTAAAAAGAATGTCAAGGTTTTATTTAAGTAAATTTGCATCTCACAAACTGTTTTCTAAGAAAAACCCTATAAGAAAGCTATTGTAAATTTTTGTTTTAAATATATCTTTTATTGATTTCAGAGGGAAGAAAGAAGAGGGAGAGATAGAAACAACAATGATGAGAGTCGTCACTGATCAGCTGCCTCCTACATACCCCAGACTGGGGATCAAGCCCTCAACCTGGACATGTGCCCTGTCCGGAAATCGAACCATGATCTCCTGGATCCTAGGTCAATACTCAACTGCTGAGCCACGCCCGGCCAGGCTATTGTAAATTCTTAAAGCTCAAAAAGTAGTAATAATTCCAAATTATCTTGAAATAGACACAAGTGTACTCCTGTACTATTTAAAGAAAGTTTTATAACCAAGCTGTAACAGGTCATGTTCATCTCCAGTACATTCACTTGTCAACTGTTTTTTTTATTGTTTAAAATATTACAGATATCCCCTTTTTTCTCCATTGACCCCTCCTCTACCCCACACCCTCTCCCCTCCCCAGGCCTTCACCACACTATGTCTGCGTCCAGGGGTTATGCAAATATACATATAAATTCTTTGGTTAATCTCTCCCCACCCGCCCCCACCTCGCCTCTGAGATTCCTCAATCTGATCCATGCTTCCATGTCACTGAATCTATTTTGTTTATTGGTTTATTATGTTCTTTAGATTCCCAAAATACACAGCTCAATGATCAAGAGCCATGAAAAAGGAACATATCGCGTATACAATTAGAATCCTCCTTCATGAAGGCTTTATAATGAACACCTGGGCTAAGAACACCTCTACATATATTTGCTGAGGGAATTTTACAGAATGAAGATAACACTAAATATGGACCACCTTTGATGATGAGATTGCAATGAATCGGTTTTACTTTAATGTGTGTGCATAGTTTTAGAAATTAATAGTAACCCCCAGGTTTAATAATGTTCTTTGCCACATCTCAATCACTAGTAATTTTCAATTCTTTGAGGAAAACATTTTTAAATTCTTTTATAGTTGTTTCTTTGGTGTTTACTTTTATCATAAATGTTTATGCTCAGATAGCTACTATCTTTCCATTGGGATATTATCTATCACCTTCCTAATGTGAATGTGAAGATTTAGTAGTCCTACATGCACCTTCCCCCAATCTTTCTCGTATAATTTTATCATCATTTTCATTTAATCCATTATCCATTGTTTATCACAATCAACTAACAGAAATTCCAGAAAAAAAGGAGAGGGAAGAAAATTACCAACACAGTATTAGAAGTTAATTTCCCAAACCTATAAAAGGACCACAGTTTTTCAGTTGAAAGGATCCACTAAGGGCCCAATTAATCAGAACACCAAGGATAAAGAGAAAAGGTTGAAACTTAAAAAAAAAATAAAGAAATTGAGAACCAGACTGGTATTAAACTCATTAGTAGCAATGAGTACAGAAATCAGTACGTTCATAAACATTCCAATTGAGTTTCCCAGCTAGCCAACCTAGCAATCAAATTTAAAGGCAAACTAAAGACAGTATCAGGGTCACAATGAGTAATATTATAAGAAAAGTCATGTGTAAGTTAAGCATGTAGTCCAGCAAAATAAGATTAAATTTTTTAAAAGACATAGATCTAAGAAACAGGTTCTGACCCAGGAGAACAGTAATACAAAGTTCATGATTGATAGCTATTCAAGAGGTTTTGTGGGAAGAGAATCCTGATTAGAGAAGAGCAGGATAGAGGGCTCCAGGGGGAGTGTAAACACAATCCAAATGACCTCGATACCAAAAGCACTGTTGTTTTTTTGACATCCCTGGGTGGGCACTAAGAAGTACTGTTCTTAGAAGGGTCCAGAGCATTAGACATTAGGCACTTTAAAAAAAAAAAAAGTAAAAATAATAATCCAGGGGAGCAAAACTAATGCTTGGCTCAGAAGAGCAGCAGCAGCAGCAGTGCCGTGGCCACTGAGGGTTTCTCTGCCAGTGTCTTTCCCTCTGGTCTACAGCACAGAGAATATCTTTGTGAACCTCTTCAGGGGCCTTTGTGGAAAAAAGAAATGTGCCTTCTCATGATGGGCCTGAATACTGTGGGGAAGACCACCATCCTATACAAACTGAAGTTGGGTGAGAACATGACCACCATCCCCACAATAGGTTTTACCATGAAGACTGTGGAGTATAAAACCATCGGCTTCACTGTGTGGGGCATGGGTGGCCAGGACAAGATCCAGCCTCTGTGGAGCCACTACTTCCAGAACACACAAGGTCTCATCTTTGTGGCTGACAGCAATGACCAAGAGAGCGCTTGAATGAGGCCCAAGAGGAGGTTGTATAGATGCTGGTGGAGGATGAGCTCAGGGATGCTGTCTTGCTGGTGTGCGCAAACAAGCAGGACTTCCCCAACGCCATGAATATGGCCAAGATCGCTGACAAGCTGGGCCTGCACTCTGCGTCACAGGAACTGGTACATTCAGGTCACCAGTGGGGATGGCCTCTATGAGGGACTGGACTGGCTGTCCAATCAGCTCCGGAACCAGAAGTGAGCCGCACTCCTCTCTCCTCCCTCACCCTTGTTTTCCTCTCATGTGGCAGATGTGCCCCTGTGGTGTGAGTGCTAGAAGCTGTCTCCATGGTCAGTCCCTGTGTGCTTCATCATGCTGTACATGTGCAGACACAGCTTGTGAATGGGTTTTTATTTAATGTAAATAGCTATTGTTTCCAATGAGGCGGTTTCTGGTACTCCTATGCAATATCACTCAGTTTTTTTTTAATTGTAAAAAGAGAATCAACTTACTGTTTAGTACTGAGAAAGGATTTTAGGCACCTAGGGCCCCTAGGAGTCCCTGTCAGATGAACTCAATACTCTTCCTCTGGGCTTTAGATCTATGTTGAGATACATTTTGATGGTTGGATTTTAACCCAAGCTCAGTGTATTTTTAAAAATAGTTACAAATACAAACTAAGGAAACACCTGAACAGAGAGAAGGGAGAAATATGCCTAGTGTAGGTTCTGCAGTAATGGCTTGAGTCCAGCCTACCTGTGGTCTGTCTCCCACCTGGAGTGTGTGGTGGGCAGAACCACCCACAATACATTCCACATGGTCACTTAAGGTCCCCAATTCGCTCTCTCTCTCTGGGTCATTTGCATCCCACAGTATCTGTACTTGTACCTGTGCTCACACCACTGCCCAAGGGATGGGCTGGGGGCTGCGTCCAACACTCACAGGCTCCTTGGAAGGATCCCAGCCTTCCCTTGGGTCAGTGTAGGTACTTTGGTGGAACCCCTCTGGCCAGAATGGGAGCCCCCCAAAGTCCCCACACGTGCTCACTTGCTCCAGTAGTACGGACAGGTGGCTGGTCATCTTAGAGCCTAGCTCCTCAGAACCTCTGTCCACATGTGCTTTCATTACCTCAGCCTGCAAGGGTCAGATATGACATCAAAACAATCATCTCTACTTTTTTCTTTTGTATTTTGATAAACACTGAAGAAGGTGGAGCTGTTAAAATTTATTTTGGGGAAAACCTCAGAACTGGTTTATCTGGTGTCACGGAACCTCTTACAGCTTTTAATACATGATTAGTAATCAATTGTTTTGTATATTTGTTTTCAGTCTTCATTTCAACAAACAAGCACTGTAATTATAGCTATTAGAATAAAATCTCTTAACTATTACAAAAATAACAAAAATCCTAATATAGTACTTGGACTGTCATTGAATGATATTATAATCCAAAACACATTGTTCAATAGTGTCACTTTTAAACACTAAGCTATGAGCAAATTAAGACCTGACTATATGATCACAAGGCAAAAGGACTTTGATAACAAAAACTGAGCTGACATAAAGTGGGAATTTCAAAGGTGAAATAAGAAAGAGGAAAAAGATCCTGTCAAAAGGTGATTAAAAAAAAGGTATATTAAAGCAATGAATGTAATCATTTGAAGACATAATAGCTCTTTTTCATTTGTTACCACATACATGTATTACTCTCTTTTTAAAAAACAAATACCAGCCCTGGCCGGTGTGGCTCAGTTGGTTGGAGCGTCTTCCCATGCACTGAAGGGTTGGATGCTGGTTCAATTCCCAGTCAGGGAACATGCCTAGGTTGTAGGTTCCATCCACAGTGGGAGAATGTACAGGGAGGTAACTGATTGATGTTCCTCTCTCTCTCCCCCTCCCTTCCCTCTAAAAAGACCCAAAAACCTAAAAATCAAAAACAGATTGGAGGAAAGAGCAACCATAATTATCATACATTAAGAGAGCATTAAGAAAAGATACAGAATTTGAAAAGGCAATTCAGAGAACTGGTAAAACCACCAATAATATTTTTTTTTCTATATCAGACTAATGAAAAACTTAAGATTGTTAATAGTGACAGTAAAGGTATAGAGAAAATGATAGTTTACACAATGTTGGTGTAAAGATAAAACTCAATAGCCTTTTTTGAAAACAACCAGTTTTTTTAATAAAAACCATAAATGTCTATACCCAAACCCTAGCAAGCCCACTTCCAAAATTGGGTTTGGTCTAGAAAAGAAAAGGAAGGGAAAGGAGACACACAATACAGAACGAACAAAATGTCCAACAATAGGGAAAATGTTAAACTTACATAGTCATATGAGAAAATACTGTACAATTGTTAAATCAACAGTATACTGTTGAAGGACAGAAAACAGCAATTTGCAGAGTAAAGTGGAATTAGAGCAGGAATTGGGAAAGAGCACAAATATAACTCATTTTTCTTTTAAAATATGTCTGGCCAAGCGTGGCTCAGCGGATGAGCATCGACCTAGGATCCAGGCAATCGGGGTTCAATTCCCAGTCAGGGCACATGCCCGGGTTGCGGGCTCGATCCCCAGTCGGGGGCGTGCAGGAGGCAGCTGATCAATGACTCGCATCACTGATGTTTCTCTCTCTCCCCCTCTCCTTTCCTCTCTCTGAAATCAATAATGATTTATTTTTTTTAAAAAAATAAAAATAAATAAACAAATAATTTTGGTTGTAGATTTTTTTATTGATGTAAGGAAGCATACTTTTAAGAAATCAAATCTTAGCAATGATTTACGATCCAGTTAAACAGTTCCCATATTAACCAAATTTTATAAAGGTACCACCAACATGCATTTTAAGAAGAAACTAAATATTGAAATGTCAACATTAGAACAAAGGTAGGGCTCTAAAATTCAGAACTATTTTGCCTTATATTGAGTTGGACTGCCAGATCTGACAATTCTGAATAATTATAGATTCATGAAAATTATTCATTTTAATACTGTCACACTACAAAAGGTAAAAAATGAATTATGGTCTATTTAAACCGTGAAACACTTAAAATACATTTGGAAGAAGGTGCTAAATATGAAATAGGAAAGTAAAACAAGTTTACCAAAAAGATTTCCAGGACGGAAAGGGAGCCATCTTAAAACATACCAAAACATCGTTTTAATGCTACTGAATCAAAATACCTCTATTATGGTATACCAAGAAACTTGAATTCAAAATGTTTCCACATTCAAGAGACAGTAGACTAGCTGTGGCCTGTGTGCTCAGTGGTTAGAGCATCAGCCTGTGCACCGAAGGGTCGCGGGTTCAATTCCCCATCAAGGGCACGTACTTGGGTTGCATATTCGATCCCTGGCCCTGGTGGAGGAGCATGAGGGAGGCAACCAACAGACACTTCTTGCTTCCCCTCCCCCTTGCATTCTCTCTAAAAAAAGAGATAGTAGACTAAACTGCCTCAATGTAGTATATAGTTTATTAAAGTGTTAACTACTGCCCTGGCAGCTGTGACTCAGTTGGTTGGGCACTGTTCTGTCCACAGAAAGGTTGCCAGTTTGATTCCCGGTCAGGGCACATGCCTGGGTTGCAGGCTCGATCCCCCGTAGAAAGCATGCAGGAGGCAGCTGATAGATGTTTCTTTCTCCCTCTCTCTATTAAAAAAAAAATCAATAAAAAAAAAAGCCCTTTAAAGTGTTAACTACTAACATCAGCCTTTTGGGACAGAATTTAGGCTGTGGATACTTAAGATCTTAGGTCTTACAGTCATTCTGAAAACCCAGCAATCTTCAATGAAAACCAAATACAAACTTTTATCTGTCTTTTCATTTGGGAATTCTTGAGAAGCACTGTATTAACTTATTTGAAAAAACAAAGCCCCTTCCTTTTACAAGTCTAACAGCAAAAAAAATGATGCAAACTTCTGTATCATTCAGCTATCCATAATCCCTCACTTTGCAACCAATACTAGAGTAATATAAATAAGCAACCTAGCATTTCACAACTTATATACAAGCCTTCCATTCCGTTTTCTTCAAATGTTTGCACTGTATTGCCTAAACTCTTAAAACTTGCCTGTGACTTAGGTCTTAGGATTCAGCATAAAAATGCTACTGCTCTCATTCTAACCTAGCATTTAAAAAAAGAAAGAGCCCCTGCCAATGTTGCATAGTGGTTAGCACATGGGTTGGCACACCAAAGGGTAGGGGGAGTTTGATTCCCAGTCAAGGGCACATACCTAGGTTGCAGGTTAGATCCCCGGCCCAGTCGGGCATGTGCAGGAGGCAACCAATCGATGTGTCTCTCACACGGATGTTTCTCTCTCTCCCTTCCTCCATCCCTTCCACTCTCTCTAAAAATCAATGGAAAAAATATTCTCAGGTGATGATTAACCAAAAAAAAAGCAAGCAAGCAGCCAGGAACTGCTATTATAATCGCCATCACTAAGCAAGTAAACAAATACAAATATCTAAGGAAATAGTATAAATATTTAAATAGAAATTCTTGAGCTTCCTCATACAAGTTAGTTAAAAAGCAACTGTGAAATTTTAGATTATATCCATCAAAGTATTTCAGAATCAAATATATAAAAATATTAATATATAAATATACACACATAGGCATATCAATCTATCTTTCCTGCTTTTTCTCCTCCCACAGTTTTATAACAAATGGGATCTTTTGTCACCATAGTTTCTGAAATCAGCCAAGTCCATGAACTGAGCAAATACCATTAATATCCTACATTTAAGCATTTTTTTCTATTATTCCGCTTAAAAAAAAGTGGCAAACACCAATTTATTTTGTTGCCCAAGTACAAAAATAGCTTCTGGTTTAAAAAATAATAAAACCATGTCCTTTAAAAATACACATTACACTTGTCATTTCAGAACAGGCTTTCCATAAAGATTTATGGGACAAACAGTGTAAAATAAGGTACTTGCTGCCAATATATGTACGCGCATATATGTTTAATGGTCCTTTAGTGACTTGTCTTTGGAATGATTCTGTCCTACCTTTGCTGCTGCAGCCCGCCTGTCCTTTGCATCACTGAATTCATACTTCTGGAAGTACCCAATATGCACTGTAACAGACAGATGGACAGATCAATGGGCCACAGCGGCAAAGGCCAGACAGACAGACTTGATAAAAATTAAAATCAAGGTATCTAAGGGGAAGGGGGAAACCAGAAGATAACATATCTATCTATATTCTATAGTAAAATACCTGCTTCATGCCTGCAACCCACCCATACGCATACCCAAATAAACTATTCTTGATTTCCATATTACTCCCTTCTTTCAAGTGGAAATAGTACCACTTCAATAGGCAAAATAATCAGTATTTTTAATACCATCAACAGTTACAGGCACTTCTGTAATCATTCCACGCAATTTCTTCAAATAGATGTTGCTCTTTTCGTATACTAGAAACTATCATATCCAAAGACTTTCTATGCCAAAATTAAAATGGCAATTATTACATGCAGAAATTTTCTACTGTACTGCCAAGGTCCATATGATTAGAGTACACCTGAAATTACTGAATAAAAGTCAGATTTCAGCATTTTACCATTCTACATTTTTCTGTCTACGTAAAAATGGTTGCTAGCACCACATCTACATAAGATAATTTTGGGGTCTTAAAAGAATATATAATAGTGCCATTCAGGCCAATTACCAAGGTTTAGTAAAACATATACAAAATTACCAACAATATCTTTAAAAGTTACATAGAGTCCTGTTACCTCAAATCCATTCAAATGAGTATTCAAGTAGCTTCTAAAAGTTATATTTTTAAAGTACCTTAACATCTCAAAATGCTGGCTTGGCTCAAGCTTCATCCAAAGCTTATACCCATGTAAAAGCAATTTTAATTAAATATTTTATTTTGCATGCATCTAAAATAATATAGATCCATACCTCATATTTAAGAAAGATTGAGGGAAAATGTTTCCCCTTTTGTTTCCAGGGGAAAAAGTCTTTCATAAAATACCTACTTGTCTAGTCCCAGCTCCTATCACACTTCCCAATAATTGTTATTCCTATTGTTCATTCAGCATACTAGACCATTAATTGCTTCTGCCTTTGTATATTTTATTCATCCTCCTCTGTAATGCTTTCTCCAACCCATTCTGCCCGGTGAGCTCCTCTTCAGTTTTCAAAACCTAGTTTCAAAACCCATGTCTACCAGGTATACTTGTCAGTCCTTCACAGAAAATAGCATTAAGTATTCCACTGTAAGCTTCTAATTCTACTGTTGCACATATCACTGCACTGTAATTTATTTATACATGCCTCCAGTATCTATATTCCTCCAGCACAGTGTAGTAGCTAGAGAAATATTAGTTGGTAAAAAGAAAAATCAATCAAGTACTTGCTATATATTGTTCCCAATTAAACTAAAGTATTATTTTTTAGGGACTCATTACCCTCAGGAATTCATAAAATAATTACAATATGATATTTAGGGGTTGTTGTGTTTTTTTTAGTTTAGTTTACTGATTTTTAAAGGAGAGGGAGAGAAATATTGATGTGAGAGAGAAACATCAATCGGCTGCCTCCTGCACACCTACTGGGGATCGAACTACCAACCTTTTGGTGCACGGTATAACACCCAACCAACTGAGCCACACTGGCCAGGGCTGATATTTAGAATCTTAAATGAGGATAAAATGGGGGTAGGAGAAGGGTGATTCTACATTTAAGAGAAAAGTATTAAGAATGAACATATTGCGCTGGATGGGTGGCTCAGCTGGTTGAAGCACTGTCCCACACATGAAAAGGTTGTGGGTACCATCCCTGGTTGGGCGCACAGGAGAGACAACTGATTGGTTTCTCTCACATCAATGTTTCCCTCTCTCTTCCCCATTTCTTCTCTCTAAAATCAATAAAAACGTATCCTTGGGCCGTGGCTGGTGTGGCTCAGTTGGCTGGAGAACCGTCCATGCACCAAAGGGTTACAGGTTAGATTCCCCATCAGAGCACATATCTGGGTTGCAGATCAGGGCGCAAATGAGAGGCAACCAATGGATGTTTCTCTTCTCACATCAGTGTTTCTCTTTCTCTCCTCCCCTCCCATAAAATCAATAAAAACATATCCTTGGGTGAGGATTTTTTTTAAAAATGAATGAGCATATAATAGTGGTTACCTCTGAGGGAGGGAACCAAGTAGTTAACATATTTTTACTTTTTAATCTTTTGTACTTTGAGTTTTGAGCCAAAAAAAATATGCAGTCAAACAATAAAATTCTTAAATCCTAGAAAAAAGTTTATCAACTGTGTTAGAATACTAAGGCTGTTTAAAACTTCCTTTTTTTAAAATCAGAGGTTATTGAGGAGAGTTCAGTCATATTGGCCTCAGCATGCAACTTAATTATTTTGTTTTGGTTACAAAGAATGAAGAAAATCCTGATTCACAAAGATAAGATGTTTGCACTGCAATTTCAGGATATTCTTCACTTAAACTGACCCAGAAGTTTAATAAAGGTAGCAAAAACATTTTATTCAGAGCTAACTCATTAACACTGTCTAACAACTGCTTTTATTTTTATAAATGCAGTCAGAAGAAATGTACGGAACTCAAAACCCCAAAACTATTAATAAAACAGTAACATCAAGGTTAGTTACCTATTCACTTGTTACTGCAAAACCTGCCAGTGTCTGCAATGGGGGTATGAACAAACATACTTTGGCTTTTTTGACGTTATTTAACTGAACAGGGTGTACACATGTGCCTTATATAACTTTGCTTGAGCAAACATGCACAGGTCTGAATCCAAAATACCAGTACATAACAATCTCCCTAATCAACAATCCATAAGAAGTAAAGCAGAAGCTTTATTCTGAATTCTGCACAAAAAAAGTGTTAGCCTAGATATAGTTTAATAAATTGGTAGTCTCCAAAATGTTCAATAATTCTAAAATATAGAAAGGGTATCAGGAAGGAGGATTAAAACCAGGCAGTTTTCAGTAAAAAGCTACAGAGAAACAACATATGGAAGAACTCAAAATCAGAGCTGTTAAATATGAAAGGCGCTCACTTCTACAAGCAGCTATGGGGGTTTAAATCACTGTAGAGGTTTAAGGAATAGACTTAGGGACCACTTAACAGGGAGGCAGTACTTGGTAAGTGGTTGGCCAGGATAACCTTTAAGATCCTTTTCATCCATGTTAATCTGACTCTATGTGAATCAAAAACTGTTGACTCTGGTATGAAACAAAGATTAAATTGTAAAGCCCTATTTTCACCCCTTCGGCTTTACAGCTGGGTAGAGTGCAAAAATATAAATCAAGCTTCAGACAGTCATATATTTGGAGAACCCAGCTAGATTAATGCCATATGAACTGAGATGGTTATAGAAAACAGATACAATGTTTAAGGTCAACGAAACCAAATTATTACATTTTAAAAGTCAGGCTGTTGAGTAAAATTATGTATACTTTCTTTTCAAAAAAATATTATTTCCATATTAAATAACAATCTCAGGCCCGTTCTAAGAGTTTGCATCATAAGAACTGAAGTAATGAACAGTAGGTTGAAAGGTAAAGGCATTTCTTTACATCTGAATTTAAATGGTAGCAATAAGCTCCTCTGAGAACTTCACAAAGGAAAAATTTTCTCATTATTTAGTAAAATAAGGTAGCTACTATCCCTTTAAACATATCAAGCATTTGTTATCTAGCATATCCACAACAATTTCACAATACTATTCTTTTTCTCTGTTTTGCTTTTTAGAGTGGGGGAGAGAGAAAAAAAAACATTGATGTGAGACACACCAATTGGTTGCATTCCTGCACCCACTGGGGGTGGAACCTGAACCCAGGTACATGCCCTTGACGGAGAATTGAACCCTTGACCCTTTGGTGGGGGGGTCCAATATTCTAACCACTGAGCCACACCAGTCAGGGCTCACAATGTTACTCTTCCAGAATCTGTAGATGCTTCTGTCAGAAGAATACTGGGTTTTGTGGACCACTGATCTGTTTGAAACTCATACATACATCAGGAATAAATTTTACATAATATATATGCATATTATAATATAGGTAAAGTAGTGGATTTTATGTTAAAACTTTGTGTTTTTAAATGCTTACATTGGACTAGAAAATAGTAAATGTTGTAATGGCAATTTTGGCTTAAAATTTTCTTGAGGATGTTACATACGCAGGCTCTAAAGTTTAAGTGTGACCTGTATTAGAATTCTGATTCAATTCCACTCTTATTTATTTGGATTCATAGGTCATAGCAATGAAGTCACAAGTCAAAGCCCCAATGACACAGTCTATACAAGTCAATCGCCTGGGACATATAGCTGGATGGAGAAAAGTAGAGTGGATCTGGAGAGACAGACAAAAAATATCCAGCACAAAAGACAGCAACATTTATATATGGTTTATTTATATTTAATAATATAAAATACCGAGTTCTGACTCCAGCTATGAAAACCTGAGCAAGTTATTTAATTCCTCTTAGTCTCAATTTCCTTATCCATAAATAGTAAAAACACCACCTACTTCAGAGAATAGTTGTGATGACTAACATTTCTTTTTTTTTTTTAAATATATCTTTACTGATTTCAGAGAGAGGAAAGGAGAGGGAGAGAGAGACATAGAAATATCAATGATGAGAGGGTCACTGATCGAGCCCGCAACCGGGCATGTGCCCTGACCGGGAATCGAAGCCCGATTGCCTGGATCCTAGGTCGATGTTCAACCGCTGAGCCACGCCCGGCCGGGCATGACTAACATTTCTTTAAATAACTAGTTAAGAGGAAAAGACAGAGAGTATATTGAAAATGAGAGAAGAGTTAATTCAGTGAAGTCAACAGAAGAATGTGAACAATTCACAAGTGATAAAAATAGGGATAGTACCAAGATTTATTTTGTCAATAATAAATCAATAAGAAAGCTCACTCATATTTAATTTTGACTATTCAAAATCTGTTTATCAGCTATGTTCCAGGAACTATGCTAGTCAATGGCAATACCAAAATTAATACACTGATCCTACCCTTAAGGATTTCAGTCTATTTAGTGGAAGAGTAAATAATAGAAATAGAATTTTGGGGTTTTTTTTTTTAATTAAAAGTTTTCCCCGGGCCTGTGTGGCTCTTTGGATGAGCATCATCCTGCACACCAAAAAGTCACTGGTGTGATTCTTGGTCAGGGGAGTTACGGGCTCCATCCTCAGTAGGGGTACATGCAGAAGACAACCGATCGATTTCTCTCTCACACTGATGTTTCTCTCTCCCCCCTTCCCCTCTCTCTAAAAGTAAAAACATTAAAAAATAAACCTTAAAAAAAAATTTTTAATGTTGAGATTACTGCCAATGTCCCCATTTTCCTCCCCTTTGCTCACCTCCCCCTCCCCCCGGCCTTCGCCACACTATAGTAGGAGTCCATATATGTTCATATATGTTCTTTAGCCAATCCCTTCACCACCTTTATCCAGTCACCCTTACCTCCCTCCCCTCAGGCACCCATGAGTCTAGCCCTCAAAACAGACTCATGAGGTAAGAGCTTTTTAAAATAAAAGTATATATAAAATTTTGAGGCTCACTCCTAGGGAAGGATTCAAAGAGATGTTTAAGGTGGATCCTGAAATATGAATGAGTTTATTAGGGTATCAGGGGGAAAGCATTTGAAGTAAAAGAAAAAACCTTACAAAAGCACAGAAAAAAATTCCACAGGGAATATCATTATTTTGCTATGCAAGGATGAGTGTGAAGAAATGGCAAATAAGGTAGGTAGGAGTTGAATTATGAAAAGCCTGATCTAGCATGCTAAGGAATCTTTTATCCAAATCTGCATCCTCTTATCACCTAGTTACTGGGACTACTAGGCTCAGACCCATAGGCTAAGTAGATTCCTCATAAGCGCCATTTTCTACCCAATTCCCACCCCACTGCTTATCAAGAATGGTTAAAGATCTGATAAACTTTCTCAGGCCATAAATGTAAACCAAGTATGAACATTTCTGACACTGAATAGGATGAGGATGATCATCCTGTAAAAAAAGAAGACATGCAGCATAGGTACCAATTTCCAGAAATATCACTTTTCATATTCTTTTGATTTTTCTGATTTTGCCAATGAGAGTCTTCTAATAACCTCTAATAGCTTCTAACAAGACTACTTGCTACTTATCCTAAACACCAACTAGTCAATCTGGATGACAGGACTTTCCTTAAACAAGCAGCAAAGAGGGACCAACACTCAACAAAAGTGAAACACACCAGGGTTGGTGCTGTAAAAGTAACACTTCAAAAGTCAAACTAGTAGGTATAGGACTTCTGAGTAATGGCAGTACATACACTAAGATCCTCCACTTTGAAAACCAGACCAGGGCAAGTCCAGAAACAGGAAATTATTGAGATCAGGCTATACCTGAATAAAAGTGGGCATAGTGGATCCTGAGTTATTGCGTTTATAATCAAGTATTTATTTACACGTCTGCCCTTACTAGAGTAGGAGCCCTGGAAAGGAAAGGAATGTTCTCCATTCATCTCTATACCCCTACTGCCAAGCACATGTACCAAGGGGTGGCAATAGAGCCGAAAACTTTGAATACAGAATTGCAGAACATGGTGATAGGAAGATGTACAGTGGTATTAGGAATAGTAAAATCCAAGAGGATGAAGTTCAAGATAGACAGCAGCATTAAATCAGATGAAAAGGCGGCTTCGGTCTTGTAGCTTATCATGAAAGCATTCACACTAATTATTTTCTGTCACAGCTTGAGTTTTATAACTGGAAAAGCACTTTGAAAGTCATTAAGTCAAAATCTTTTCTTCTGTAAGGGCAGACTCAGATGAGAGATTGATTTACTAAGGTCACACATTTAGTATTATAGATGGGACTAGACTCTAGTCCTATACTATAAGGTACAAGTGTTTTATGAAATTTATCAAATGTGAACTAAATAGGCAAAATGACTGTTATGTACCTCAGAGCTTTATAAATACTTTTTGTCCCAAATATGGAAGAAATTTTTAAATACTGATTCTGGTAAACCTATTGTACTACGCAAAAGGAAGCTGCCTTACCCTCAGTTTGGAGGGCTTTCAAGTTCACTTTTTATTACTCACTAGGCATAACATCATTTTTTTTTTAAATCTCATAATCCTGGAACTAAAATCTAGCCTTACAGCCTTATCCCTGTATCTTACCCTTCTTTTCACATGGTATCTGTAGTAGCCAGCCTCCAACATGGTCCCAAATGATCCTGGCCTCCTGGTATCTGTGTAGTCTCCTCATACAGTGAACAGGGATGACTTGTGTAGCCAATAGGACAATGCAGGAATTACAAAGTATGACTTCCAAAGTCTAGGTCATAAAAAAACACTATCACAACTGTCTTGCTTTCTTTGATACCTGCCCTGGGAGAAACCACCTAACATGTAGTGAGGACACTCAGCCCTATGGAGAAACCCACGTGATAAAGAAATAAAGCCTACTACCAAGCCTTCAGACAAATGCAACTTCAGCTTACAGGATGACTACAACCTCCTCAAAGACCCTGTGGCCAGACCATCCAGCTAAATCACTCAAAACTATGAGATAATATGTATGTATTGTTTCAAGCCTCAACAAGCCACTTGTTGGGATAATTTGTTATATAGCAATAGATAACTAATATAAGTGACTCATTTAAAATCAGAGTCAATTAGCTACAATGAAAGATTATTTTAGTATTGTTTCCAGTATACAAACACAGAGAAAACTTACGTACAAAAATATGGCTTAGTCAAAAAGTTCAAATAAAGTCTGAAAAAAGTTTGATATAGCAAGAGGTTGTACTTTTAAGGGAAAAAGGGATCCATTTTCAATTACCTCCACTGGTCTCAGACAAACCCATTTTTCAGCTTCTCTAACTTCAATTTACCACTTTTGTCTGAGTCTCACCTTACATAAAAATGAAATTAGATCTTTTCTCCCCCTCCAACCTATTATTTTGCCAAATCAGGAAGATTCCTTATTCCAATCTTTGAAATGTCATACTTCCTAGCTGAAATCCAAGTTCAAAAGTGGACTCTACAGTTCACCAAGTGGTTGCTTGCTCCCACAGAATGCAAGCTTCAAAAATCCCCAAGACATAACCCATAGACTAAGGGTATTTAATGATTTTTAAAATATTTAGTCCTCCTTCCAGGTAGGAAAGAGTAGCTAAGAGGTAAGCCAGCATTCCCATCTAGAACTAGATAAGCTAGACAGTGCCCAGAAATCATCTGTCTGAAGGCAGTAGAGAGCTGCTGAGGCAACAAGAAAATAGAGGAGCTGGTGATCTTACAACAGAAGTGGCTTTTACTCTGGAGTGGGAGGGGATGGCACCTGCAAATTCTAAGAGCAAGCAGAGGGGTGCTATTGAGAGGCAGAATAGCAGTCCCACCAAAAATGTTCACATCCTAATACTTGGAACTTGTGACTGTTATGTTACAAGGCAAGGAGGAATTAACGTTGCAGATGGAATTAAGGGCGCTAATCAGCTGGCCTTAAAAATAAAGAGATTATCCTGGATTATCTAGGTCAACCAATGTAATCAAAGGGTCCTTTAAAGTGGAAGAAAGGGGCAAAAGTAGAGGTCAGGATCAGAGAGAGAGTGAGTTCAAGATGCTATGCTGCTAGCTTTGAAGATGGAGAGTAACAGGCCATTTACCCAAGAAGTGCAGGTGGCCTCTAGAAGTTAAAAAGGCAAGGGAAAGAGATTCTCCCCTAGAACCTCGGAAGGAACATAGTCTGTCAACACAGAGTTTAGCCCAATGTGGACTTCAGAAATGTAAGATTAATAAACTTGTGTTGTTGTTTTTAAGTCAGTAAATTTGTGATAACTTTATTAGAACAACAAAAAGGATATGAATACTGAGACTTGAAGGGGTATCTCAAAGAATGGTTAGTATTCCCCTCAGGACATCTGCTGAATCCGGGGATTGCACAGGGCCAAGGCTAAAAATCTAAATGTAAAAATCTAAATGTAAAAAATCTAAATGTAAGAATCTAAATGTAAAGCCTCTGGCCCTGGCCGGTGCAGCTCAGTGGTTAGAGTATTGGCCTGGGCACATACCTGGGTTGCAGGTTTGATTCCCAACCTGGGTCGGGGCACATGCAAGAGGCAACCAATCGATGGCTCTCTCTCACACATCAATGTTTCTCCCTCCCTCCTCCTCCCTTCCACTCTCTAAAAATCAATGGAAAAAAATACCCTCAGAGGAGGATTTAAAAAATAATAATAAAGATAAAGCCTCTGAAAAGCAGGTGGTGTTTCCAGTATTCCAGGGAAACAATGGTTAAAATTTGGGACCCCTAGGGGAATAGCTATTGAGAGTACAGCAGGTTCTTAGCTGAAGAATCTAAATGGCCAGTGGCAGATCACAGAGACTGAAACTGAACAGAGCTAGAACTCAGCCTTATTAAAGTGTCCATTTACCACTCTAACTGCCAATCCGAGGGAAGAACAAAAGTCCTCAATATTAAATGTAAACTATAATTGAAAAATAAATTTTATCCTTTCTGAAGTAATCTACCATTATCTAGAATCTCTAAAATATTTTATACACAATGTATGGCATGTCATCAACAGTATGCCAGATGACAGGAACACATGACTGAAAACAGAGGGAAAAAAATATAGAGAGACTAACGATAACATGAACACTGAAGTTAGCTGACAGAATGTAAGATTAATATGAAGAAAATTGAGCAAAAGATGAAAAACATAAAAAAGAAATCACCAAAATATTAGCATCTATTTTAAAAATTACATGGAAACTCTAGAATTGAAATAAACAGTATTTGAAACTAAGAATTAATTAAGAAGTGTTCGCTCCGCCAGGCTTGGCTCAGCGGCTGAGAGTCGACCTGGGATCCAGACAATTAGGGTTCGATTTCCAGTCAGGGCACACGCGCAGGTTGCAGGCTCCATCAATGACTCTCTCATCATTGACGTTTCTATCTCTCTCTCCCTCTCCTTTCCTCTGTCTGAGATCAATAAAGATGTATTAAAAAAAAAAAAAAAAAGTGTTCAACAGCAGATCAGATATAGGAGAAGACAGATTTGGAGACTCAGAAGGTAAACCAACAGAAATTATCCTAACTGAAGCACAGAGAAAAGAGGATGTACATAGAAGAGCATTAAACACATATGGAACATACCTGGAGTCTCAGAAGGAATGGAGATAAAGAAGGTCAAACTGAGAATTTCCAAAATTAATAAAAGACATCACCCGTACATAGTGAAAAGGATGTGAAGACCCAAAACAAGATAAACACAAAGAAAACCATGAGTAGGAACATTAATAGTTTTCTATTAGTCTTTCAAAGACAAAGTAAAAATCTCACAAGCACCCAGATTAAAGAAGACTCATTCATTAGCTTTCTCCCACCACAAACATGGGAGCAAGTAAACAATGTAATCTTAAAAGCACTGAAAGAAAACAACTACCAACCTAAAATTATATACATAACGAAAATTCTTCAAATGGAGGTGAAAGAAAAATATTTATACAAAAAATGTTTACTAAGTGCCTATTATGTATCAGGTACTATTCTGGGAGTACAGCAATGAATAAATAAGACAAAGCCCCTACTCTCATAGTGCTTTTATTTTAATGTAAGAACTCTGAATATAAACAAAATAAAAAGTGGAATATGTCAGGTAGTATCTCTGTTGCTCCTCCTTGAAAAAATTAAGCATCCAATCTCATTTCCAATCATTTTCCCCCAACTAGTCATCTTTTGATTCATATTCCTAGATTTTATTTTTCACGTATATTTCTGTTAGGACCCTCCACAACATCTAACACAGCTTATATATAAATGTTTCTGATTAATCAGTAATACTACTTCATTTGTAGTTTATAACTCAGTGCTAATTTAGAGTAAACTCATAGTGTGGTTGGTTCATTATATCAGAGGAGTGATCTCAACCTATTTGGTCTTGGAACCCTTTTTTAATCTTAAAAATTATTGAGGCCTGCCGTATCAGCATGGCTCAGTGGTTGAGCGTCGACCTATGAACCATGTAGTCACGGTTCAGTTCCTGGTCAAGGCACACACCCAGGTTGTGGGTTCAATCCCTGGTGAGAGGCTTGCAGGAGGCAGCCGATTGGTGACTCTCATTATTGTGTTTCTCTCTCCCCTTCTCCCTTCCTCTCTGAAATCAATAAAAACATTTAAAAAAATTATTGATGCCAGAATTTTGTTTATGTGAGTTATAACCATCAAAATTATGTTAGATATTGTAACAGAATTTTTAAAATATTTAAATTCATTAAAAATAACACATATGGCCCGGCCGGGCATGGCTCAGTGGTTGAGCATTGACCTAGGATCCAGGCGATCAGGGTTCGATTCCCGGTCAGGGCACGTGCCCGGGTTGTGGGCTTGATCAATGACTCTCTCATCATTGATGTTTCTACTTCTCTCTCTTCCTCTCCTTTCCTCTCTCTGAAATCAATAAAGATATATTTTAAAAAATAATAACAACACATATGGGACATACCTGGAGTCTCAGAAGATTTAACATAATAAACCTCATTATGTTACTACAAAGACATTTTTATGAAAATAAATATGTTCTAAACAAAAATTTAGTGAGAATAATGTGTTATTTCACATATTTGAAAGTCTTTGATATCTAGCTAACTAGAAAACAGCAGGATTCTCATCTGCTTCTGCATTCAATCTCTTGGATATGTTGTTTTGATTCAAGAAAGAGAATATGGCCTCACAAAGATATGTATTTGGAAAAAGGAGGAGTACTTTCAGCTAATTATATTCTTTTTGATATTACACCAAAACGCAAAAAGTGGCAATTTCTTAATGGCTAGCTGCAAGGTAGAATCTGAAACCATATCAAAGAACTTTCTCCCTGCCACTTT
This sequence comes from Miniopterus natalensis, assembly GCF_054644295.1. Classification (NCBI taxonomy): domain Eukaryota; kingdom Metazoa; phylum Chordata; class Mammalia; order Chiroptera; family Miniopteridae; genus Miniopterus; species Miniopterus natalensis. The sequence goes on from NC_142081.1 coordinate 99,694,537, forward strand.
CCAAACTTATTAAAGAAAAAGCAATAATGGTAAATCTCTAGAACGTAGGCAATTTCCTGGGATTCTTCCCTTGAAAATGTGAGCATCTGATTTCCAAACACACGCCACGATATACATGGTTCCCAATCTAAGCAGGTGAGAAGCTGAAATCCTAAAATATTATTCTTCCAAATTTCCCCAGTTTGAGGACTTTGTCTTTGGATCAGCAACAATTGCCTTAACAGCTACTATGGCTTAATCTTTGAGCTCTCTGAGCTCTTCTATGTGCAGCAACTGCAGCATTTAAGCAGCTTCATTAAGAACTGAATCTCCTGTGTCAAAACCAAGAATATGCTTGTCTAAAGCAACCGCTTTAGTTTTGTTTGATTTGCTCTTTTGTTTGATTTGCTTTAGCAACTGCACCCTGTGTCAGGCACTCCTGGACCAAAATTCGAATTGCCTTAAGCATTACCAGGTAATTTTCACGGCAGTGAACTGAAGGTTAGACAAAGCCATTACAACAGCCTTAAAATCAAGATTTACATCTGAATTGATAAATGGCTCTGCATTTTTATCTGCAGTGGCATCATTTTTTGCATAATGAGGTACCAAGTCCTTATATTTTTCAGCACTATCTCCATATTCAAGTCTAATAGCTAAACCAAGAACAAGAAGCCAGTCAATTGCTTCTTGTGGATTTTGAATCTTGAAAGAACAGTTAACACCTAAATCTGAGATACTTTTCAAAGAATCTGGGCCAGTCACTGCTGTGGATGTTTCTTAAATTACCTGTCTTCAACCTTATAGTGTCTGATTTTTCTGGTCTTCAAGCCAAGCAATAAAGTTTCTAAATTCGGTTTCATCTTTGCAGTTGATGCCGGCAGGGCTGTGGTAATTGAGGGCTGTCAGCTAGTGCTGGAACGGGGTCCAGGCTTCTCTCTGGTCCCCTGGGCTTTGGCCAGAAGAGAGGAGAGGAGGCACAAGCACCAGCAACACTTCATACTCTTGTTCTATTAAAATCCAATGGCTTATTTTGTATTTTAAATGAATCACTTACTAATGCACAACTGTGAAATATCACAACTGGTCAATAGAAAATTGGTCACTTGGAAAATACTGGTTTATTATGTCATGCAGATCTTCTAAATGTTGATATAGTTTATTATACAATATCTCATCAGAAGTTTTTAAGTGCTAGGAAACTGTCAGTCTCACAGTGGCAGATATAAGGTTTCCAAAGTTCTAATTTTTTCTTTAAAACTTCAAATACTGAGAGCAGTTTTGCTTGAAATGACAGGTGTATTTCATTCATTTGAAGAAATATTAACCATATGCCTATTTGCTATTTGTCTAAATAAACAGTTTGACAGTCATTCTTTCAAGTAAAAATGGTGTTCCAACACACAAGCAGCTTGTTCAGGTCACAAATCAAACAAATGTTTTTCTTTGAGATAACCATTGTACTTTAGTATGCAGCAGTGCTCCATGCTTACTTCCAATTTTGTCACATAAGCTATTAAGATGTGTACTTAAGGGATAAGATATAAAACTAATAATTTTTATTGCTTCATCAAGGAAAATAAGTGAAACTAGTATTTTTTAATATGCGGCTGTGAAGAAAACAATAAATGCTAGTACAGTATCCTATGGCCCTACCCACCCATTACTTCTGTACCATCAGTACAAATGTCAGCACATTTAAAAACAAATAATTTCTTGCTATTATCATAAAAGTTTTTCTTTCATACTTTGAAAATTACTATATTAGAGTAACTTGTTTTTAACATCACTGTTGGTTTATATAAAGTGTGAGGGAGGGCCCTGGCCAGTTTTGCTCAGTGGTTAGAGTGTCAGCCCAGGTTTGATTCCGGCCACAGGCATGTACCTCAGTTGCAGGCTCAATCCCCAGCCTGGGTTGGGGCGTGTGAGGGAGGCAACCATCAATGTGTCTCTCTCACATGGATCTTTCCCTTTCTCTCTTTCCCCCTGCCCCCTACTCTCTCTAAAAAGCAATGGAAAAAATATCCTCAGGTGAGAATTAAAAAGTAATAATAATAAAGTGCCAGGGGAGGGGGGGGAGAATAAAGTGCCAGGGAACTATATGCAAATAATAGAGTTTATAAAAGGGTCACTATATGTTCAGAGGCCTTAAAAAGCTTGTTCTCTTGGAATTTAAAAACATTTTTCTTGCCATCTTCTTACACTATTACTGCGGCATTATCTAGAAATCATAAAATAGTTTATTAGTGCCATAAGAGATCTTGTCTACCTCTCTTTGGTTTACAGATAAGGATACCAAGGCAGTAAGCATTTAGAAGGCAAGGACAAACTTCAACAAGTTTGAATTTCTACTATGTCAGAGACTGTGTCAGTGTGCTGCATGCTATGAATGAAGAAGGCTCATCCGTCACTCCTCATGAGTCTCATATCTAACGACATTTAGGTATTGGAATGGCTATATTACAACCTTATGTATGCTACACCAAACTTTGCATGAACTGCTATGCAAACATAAGGAAGCAGTGGAAAGGTAGAGGAGAGGGGCTTGGAAAAGATATGGTAATATCTGAGCAGGGTCTGAACAGGAGTATGTAATGCAGTTAGGAAGAGAAAGAATAGCACAAGAAGGACCAACTTGAGCAAAAACTGGAAAACACAAAGGTGTATTACAGTATTCTATATTAAGGAAATAGAAGCAGTGCAATAGGGGTGGCAGCAAAATCAGGAACAGCAGCAGATGAGATTGAAAAAATTAGCTGACATCAAGATGGGGAAACCATGAATGCCCAATTAAGGAATCAGACTAGACTTATAATGGGGGGGGGGGGGCAGCAACGAAGTCTTTTTTAGCAGAAAAATGACTACTGTATTTGTATTTGGTAGTCTGACTGGAAGCCTAGAGGTAAGGAGGCAAAATAAAAAAAGGCTATAGATTAGGATTAGTTAGTAAAAATGTTAGGAATAACAAAAAACAAATTGCAGAGGTAACTTGATCAGGGCTAATTGAATGTGGGAAATGTGTGTGTGGGGGGGGTGATTTTTAAATCCCAAGAATGGTTAACTGGTAAATAAATCAAAGGTAGAAGAGCCTTGAGGACAGAAGGCAGTAAATTTGGGTTTCAAATGGGTTTCAGAGAAATACCTGTCCAAAATATCTCAAATTTCACTGTGTCCACATTAGAGACTTTTACTTACAAGTACTTACCAAAAATCAGAAAATATTTAGGTTACTTAATCTTTAAAAAAAAAAAAAAAGGATATATTATCAAGTAATTGGAGTCAGTTAACATGTGAATTATAACAGTTTCAAAGGAGATAGCAAAGCAAGCCTGGGGAGAAGTGACTGGGATTATAGCTTGTCTAAACAAATGTCTCAGTACTGAGGAAATGTTACCTAATACTTCATTATCTGCTCTACTTTCTGCCAAAATGTATTAAGTGTCAGGTCAATTGTGAAACTTCTTTGAAATGGAACACAGCAAAAAGGAAAAATGCTGTTGAACAATGTTTACATTTAAAAAAAAAAATTACATGGGAGGCCCTGGCCAGGTAGCTCAGTTGGTTACAGCATGGTCCCAATATGCCAAGGTTGCAGGTCTGATGCCCAGTCAGGGCACATACAAGAATCAGCCAATGAATGCATATAATAAATAAATGGAACAAATTGATGCTCCCCCCCAAATCAATAAATAAAAATAAAATTACATTTAATTTAAAATTACATGGGAAAACTCCCAGCACAGCATTTGGCATTTCTCATTTATACCCTCACAACTTTTTGGCCCTAATACCAGCATTCTCATTTTTAAAAATGAAAAAAAGTAGGGATCTAAAATGTTAATCTTCCAGGACAGCTGCTAGTTTAGTAATAACATTTTAAGCTGCCTTCTGAGATACCAAACTACCAATGAGGCATCTATTATGCACCAATATACATCAAGAAATGAGACACTATATCCAAGATCAAGCCAGATGACCAAGTATCAATGGGTGAATGAGAATTTAGGAAGAAAGCAAAAATTTAGGAAGATTAGAATATGTGCTATTATTTTGAAACTGAAGATTCAACATTGGCCCACATTTTAATTAGCTAAGGCAGTTTTGTTTTGCCTTTTTTTTTTTGACAGTCCTTTTATTTATTTTTGCTTTTATTGATTTTAGAGACAGGAGAGGGATATAGATAGAAACATGATGAGAGAGAAATATCCATTGGCTGCCTCCTGCAGGACCCCTACTGGGGATTGAGCCCAAAACCCAACCCAGGCATGTGCCTTGAGCCGGTGACCTCTTGGTTCATGGGTCAGCGATGTTCAACCACTGAGCCACACCAGTGGGGCTGTTTTGCTTACTTTTAAATACTATTCAGCTTTTGAAAACACTGAATATAAGGAAAGGACTTCCACTACTATTTCTATGGGTCTCATCGCAGGTTAGAAGTCTCTGATCATTCTCTCCTCTAATAATATGTGAACATCAAATGTTAGCCTAAAATTCTCATCCTTTAATTTATCACATCACTTAAAGGGTGTAATTAAGCTATTTATAAACGTACAGAGTAACCTAGTGTCAAGATCAAAGGATGACCTGGATACATATTGTCAAGGTCTTAGAAAAGTTATGGCCTGTGATATGGTGCCTGGTGGAAGACAGACAGTATCTAATGTTAAATAAAGAAGTAGGCAACGTGCATAATCAAACACATAGGTTCACTGTCATAAAAGAAATGAAGGAGGACTGATTAACTTCAGGAAGTTCTTCCTTCACGCTTCCAAAATAAGTTATGCTTAAAAACATTTTTTTTCATCCAAAGGGCCACCCTGAGAGCAATGCACATCAGTAAACATGAAAGCAGATTTTAATTTTAGTTCCACTTTTTAAAAAAATAAGGAGTTAAACATTGGAATGAGCTACATCACAAAATAGCTCAATCATTTATTTGTACTCAAGTAGAGACTGGAATGCTACAGAGAGGATTCTTTAGAGACATTAGGCAAGAACAGGGGTTCTCAACCCTGGATGTACATTAAAATAATACAGGGAAGGGAAGATTTTTTTTTAATGACGATGCCTACTCCAAACTCCAAGGCCCACTTTTAGTCTGGGGTGGGGCCTAAATGCCTGCATTTTTAAAAACCCTCAGGTAAAGAAATGTCAATAATACAAATAGATTGCATCATTGTCAACATATTGGTTGTGATATTATGCTACAGTTTTGCAAGACATTACCATTGCAAAAAAAAAAAAAAAAATCAGTAAAGGACATTTAGGATCTCTCTGCATTACTTCTTGCAACTGCATGTAAAAGCTGAAGTTTTAAAAAAAATCAGTGGAGTGGAGAATCTCAAATTCCTGCCAAATCTAAAAGACTATAAACTATTCTTTTAATCTTAGCCAATGAAAGGTAATTAGGAATGTTTATCATTTAATAATGCTTTGCAAAGCCAAATACAAATATTTAAGATTAATCCAAGTTAAAAACTTCAAAACTACTAAGTCCTCCCATTGGTATATAAATTGACTGAATAAACATTATACACAGTTGCAATTTACCTCTTGATTGAGCCAGGTACATATACAAAAATGATAGGCAGCCTCTAAGGTGGCCCCAAGGATTCCTACCTTCAAGTCTTCACACTTTTGTGTAATTCCCTCCTCTTGATTGTGGGCTGGATTTAGTTACTCACAACAAGTAGAATATGGCAAAGTGATGGGATGTCACTTCTGAGATGAAGTCATAAAAAGACAGTGGCTTCCATCTTGGGAGTTCTCTCTCAGATTCCTTGCTCTGAAGGAAAGCTGCTGCTGTGCTGTAAGCCGCTTTATGGAGAAGCCCACATGGCAAGGAACTGATGTCACTGGCCAACAATCAGTCAGTGAAAATCTAAAGCCTGACAACAGCCCCATAGGTGACCATGGAAGGGGATCTCCCCCAATCAAGCCTTGAGTCCTGCAATCCTGCTTGATACACTCTTAAAATGTGATATTCCTAAAGGTTACTGCCCTTCTCACTCTACTCATTCTCCCTGAGAGTCAAAATCATGACAGTGCATGAACTATGACTATTCTAGTGGTTCAGAACTATCATTGCAGTGGCTAAAAATACATAGATGCTCAGGCTCCAATTTAGACTTAACTAATGAACAACAATCTCTGAGAATGAAGCCCAAGGACCGCTACATGCGCCGAGGGCAAAAACTATGCCCTCTACTTGACATGGCAACTGAAACACAAGGCACAATCAGTATTTGCTGAACACTGTTGTGGAAACACAAAATGGCAAGTTTAAACATTCCTCAATTGCAGAATTGAGCAGTGTTTAATAAATTACCTAGCTAATTAGGCAATTACATTTAAAACAAATCTTACTTTTTTTTAAAAAAAAAAAAATATCTTTATTGATTTCAGAGAGAGGAGAGGAGAGGGAGTGAGAGAGAGACAGAAACATCAATGATGAGAGAGTCATTGACCGGCTGCAGCCCGCAACCCGGGCATGTGCCCTGACTGGGAATCGAACCCTGATCGCCTGGATCCCAGGTCGATGCTTAACCATTGAGCCACGCCCGGCAGGGCAAATCTTACTTTTTAATATTAGCAATACTAGTTAAGTAACATAGTAGGGTAAGTTGGTATAGGTTAAAGCTAAAGAAAATCCCTGTTTTCTCCCCCCCCCCCCCCCCCCCCCCGTTTTCTTAAAAGTTCAAAAAGTAAGCTAGGTAGCCACAAAGGACTTAAATAAAATAAAGCCAAATTAAACTGTAACAAGACAGTTACAGAAAGCCAGAAAACCAAGAGTTTTCTAAAAGAAAAAGTGCTGACTTACAACTACGAATAATAGTATATATCTATTGTTAGCCAGAACTACTTTCCCAGAAAAAGTAATCCAATTCCCAAGGAAAGATCAACTTGGTAACCTTATTACATTTCAATTGTTTTCTCCTGCAAATTTATTTTCAAATTCACTAATAATATACCTGATTTCATACTGAAAAGCAGCACTGGCAGGAGGTTTAAATTTTTTAGAATTAACAGTAAGCTCTCTAATTTGAACTAAGTAAAACAATGGTTTTTAACTTTATGAACTTAAAACTTATTGTCACACTAAACCAACATTAGTTTTTTAAACTGAAAAACCTAAACTGATATTTAAAGCCTCTATGAATATAAAAAGGTCTTATAAATCAATAAAAGATAAATATTCCAAAAGGGGGTAAATTTACATGAGCAAACGCAAAGGGCTATTTACAAAAGACAAATCAATGCCCAATAAACATGTTAAGAGTTCAACCTCATCAGTTTTTTTACCAGTTTTTTGTTAAAGTAAATTTTATCAATGATGACCACTTTATCCCATCAAGCACCAACTGGTGGGGGAAACTAGCATAACTCTTCTGAAAGTAATATGGTAATGTTTCAAGTGCCTTGAAAATGAGCAAATCCATTGACTCAACAATTCAATTTATCCTAAGAAAATATTCAAAGATTTAATCTATGAGGGTATTCCCAATGAGGTTTATAAAAGCTAGAAACTAGAAAATAAAAGAGGTCAACAATAACAGACTGATTAAGTAAATTAGTTTAGATCTGTGATCATATAGGCACTTGAAAAATATTTACTGACAGGAAAAAGTTGAGATGCCTTCTGCTTTTTTCTGCTGAAAACATAAACGTAACATACTGTACCATTCTGTTATTAAAAACACCTATAACTTATGCAGAGGGTCTGGAAAGAACTACAGTTATAAATTTTGATGTATCTCTCTGGGTGTCTCTTTTTTTCTTGCCCAGTTTTTTCTTAGAGTGTGCATGTATTAGCTGTGTAACTTTTAAAGTTTAAATCTATTAACATAAAAAACCTATAACATAATTAGAGCCTAGTTTAGATCTAGTGAGTATACTATTTGGAGAAAAGATGGTCTGGGATAAAATCCTACCCTTTGATTTACTGATATTTCTAAATATGAACTTTTAACAAGGGATAAATATATATTCAGGAATTCTATTTAAAAGTGTCCTTGACATAAAGTCGACTAGAAAAAAAAGAGTTTTCAAAATCAAGCATGGAAACATGGTAAAAGTAGGACACCTAAAAAATCTCTAGTATTTTGTAGGTCTTTTTAGTTGAGTTCATGCGTGTTTATTCTCTCCCCTAAAATCACAAAGAATGAATGATGTAGAGTGCAATACCTACATATCTGTTCCAGAAATGCCATAAAGAACTTGTAAGGTTTGGCCTCAGTGATTAAAACACACCTAAAAGCCAAGAAAGTTGGATGAGATTTAACTACATGAAAACAGACTATAAGTTAAAAAGTTCAATAATAAAATATCCATGAGTTTTTTTAAAGCTAATTGAAATGCCAATAAGCTAGGTGATGAGTTTGAAAACATCAGATTTTATATAGTTGCAAACAGTGAAAACAGAATTCAACGTTTTACTGTAAATTCTTTTGATAAGGTTTCCTTAAAAAAAGAAGAAATCTCAATTTAGTGGACTAAGAAGTCAACTGTCATATTCTGGGAATCAGAAAAAGAGCAGTAAAACTTATCTTTTTCCTACAACCCTTCAAATTCCTCCTTAGACTGCATTATCTATATGCAAGTTTGAGATTTCCACTGTTTAGTAATAGCACCAGATAGCACAGGTTTTTGCAGGGGTTTTTTGGTTATTTTACTCTAACTCAAAACACTGCCTTCTAATGGGCCTAAAAAGATTATTCAATTTCCAAAAAAAAAGTTGCTTACTAGACAATACAGTAAAAATCTGTTAATCGTGCAAACTCAACGAGTAGGCAGTGACATAATGCTAATGTGCCAGTGAATATTAGCCAATCAATTTTAAGGGGTAAAAATGTAATGATTGACATACAAGAAGGCAATAGTAACTTGCTATTCACGTATATAGTTTCCTTCCATGTAACTTGTGTTTTCTAAAAGTTGCATTGAATTGAGACTTCATTTTTATTCTTCCATCGTATACCTGACCCCTCATCATAAAACACTTATTTCCTAAAGCTCAAAAACGCAAAATCTGACTCTCAAGAAGATTTTTTTAAATGTTATCAAGTTAAATCAAACCTAACTTACTGACCACGAAATAGAAATCACCAACGAAAGGAGTCCAGAAGCAAAAAGCCTTTCTAAATCACAATAGAGTCTTGCCCAGTATCAGACAATAATACTGCGTTTTGTTGTTGTTTTAGCTGCAAGGCTGGGTATGCAATTTGCAGTAACTCTTCCAACAGATTCAAGTCAGTCATATATTACTACTGGGAAAAGTAACAGGTCCCAAACAAACAGGAAAGACGTGAAAAGATGCAAGCAGAAGCCTCACCATCGGAAAAAAAGGCCCATCAGCACCTCTTCCGAGAAACAGTTCCCTTCCCCCACCTTTAAGTAGGCACTTAAGACTGCCAAACAGATCCATTTCTTTATTAAGTGGTGCCCACTTGGGGCAACCGTACACCAAGCTGCCCTTAGGCCTACTCTAACCCCTTCCAAAAGTGCTCAAGTGAGGCTGAAGGCCGGGGTAACCCTCTCAGGAGCCGTTTTTCCTGCTCTCCTCCACCACCGCCCTCCGCCCAGCCCCCGTAGGCGTTCCTCCGGCCAGAGGAAGGATACCGGGCCCAGGGACAGGCAGGAACTGCCCGCAAAAGAAGTCTCAGGAGGCCGAAGGACTCCGCCATAGCAGGACCTGGAAAGCACCGCCCCAGCGCACCTCCCCACACCCGGCAACCGGCGAATGTCTGCTTTCGACACCCTGTCCCCAGCAGAAGCAGCGGAGGAGACAAGGGCGGGAGGCATCGGGCTGCGCTGCGCACCAGGCCCAGGCCTGCCCCTCCGGGCAGCCTGAATCTGCTCCCCGGTCCAGCCCGGCCAAGCCAGCGCGGCAGCCACACTCACCTGGATGACCTCGTTGACCTCCCGGATACATTCCACCATGTGTTGCAGAATCTGCTCGGCCGTGAGCACCTCGTAGCGGTAATCCTCCTCCTGCTCGTGCCCCGGCCCCCCGCCGCCGCCGCCGCCGCCACCGCCGCCGCCGGGCCCGAGAGCGCTGCCGCCGCCGCCGCCCGTCTCCCCGCACAGCAGTCCGTCCCGCTCCCCGCCGACGCCCAGCCCGGGCTCCACCAGCTCCACCTCGCCCAGATCCAGGTTATCGTCATCCGGTTCGTCCTCGTCCTCCTCCTCCTCCTCGGCGCCGCTGTCCTCCTCGCTGCACTCTTCGTCCTCGTCGAACTCGTAGTTATAGCCCTCGTCTGAGTCCATGGCGCGACGCGCGGGGGGCCCGGCGTACGCTGGCCCTGAGGCGGGGAGAGGGCGGGGACGCCCAGGCCCCGGCTCTCGCTCCGGCTCCGGCTGAAGTCCGGACGCAGGCCTGGCTCCCGCCCCGCGGGCCGCGGCTCCTCCCCTGGCGCGGCGGTTGGCAGTTGGCGGCCGGCGGCTGCAGGGAGGTCGCGGAGGAGAGAGGGAGGGAGCGAGGGGGCCGCTCGCCGCCCGCCTCAGTCAGACGCGGCTCCGCTCCGGCCTCCAAGAGAAAAGAGTCCCCAGCGCCACCTCCACGGCCGCTGCTACCGCTACTGAGCCAACAAAGGGGCGTGCGTCATCGCGTCGCGCTGCGTATTCACGTCACTACTCTTGGCGTCACCGCGCCCCGCCCCGCCGCCCCTGCGTGGAATGAGGGGAGACCCCACGGCCCGGCCCGGCCCGGTCCTGGGAAGGCGGCACCGCCAAAGTCGCGTTCTCGGTTCCGGCGGCGGTGGCTCGGTGGGCGGAGACCAGTGGACTCTGTACTGGAGGAGGCGGTAGGCTCCGGGTCAAACGAGAGCCCGCCCACCGAGGACCGCCCAGGGGGTGGATTTTGTCGCAGGCCTTGGGGATCTAGCCGCCTCCAGCAATCCCGTCGGCCCTAGAGTTATGGGAAGATCTCTCGCTGTTGAGTCAAAGTTCCTGTTAACCGGGCTACTAAATGGAAATCTGTTTTATGCAGAACCTCTAAACTGTGTGATAGGTGAATCTCATTTTGAGTAGTTTGATTCTGTACACCGGTACAGACGTGCAGTGGTTTTAAAGTCGCTTATAGTGACGTCATTTTAAAGAAACTTACTAAACTCCGCTCAACAAGCACCAATTAACTGAACGTTGTGTAAGAGCTTTACATATATTCGCCCCGTCCCCTTTGGAAATGGACTTAACCAAGACCACAGAACGCTGGCCCTTTTAGCCTCTGCGTGACTTAAAATATCAATCATAAAAATGCTTTATAATGCATAATATATATTAAATGCTACAGAGTATATAAAATGCATTTTAATACAACACGTCGGGCAATAATAGAAATATCTACAAGGCCCAAACATAGCAGAGAGACAGTGCTGGTCTCTTATCTGGAAATGTGCTGTGTCAGCTGAGGATTAAGGGGCACTGGAAGGTCGGGAAGATGGTCTAGCCTCAGGGAGTAAGAAGCAAAAGCAGTAGGTGTAAAGCAGTTTAGTTTGGGGAACTTAAAGTGTAAAGAGGGGTAAATGGCAAGATGTTAAATAAGTTAGGGGCTAGGGCAGTAAGGTAGTTTATGCTATTCTAAGAGTGGACTTAAATCTTTGTTAAGTAGGACAGGAGAGCCAAACAAGTGTTCTGAAGGAAGAAAAGGCATAAGAAAGCTCCCTCTTGGGATAATTTGAAAGACTGATCATATTGAAAATCCCTTCAAATCTGAATCCCTAACTTACTGATAAATCTTACTGTTCAACATACAGGTTCCCTTGGGAAACTGATTTTGAAAAGTTAAAAATTATATTATGTAAATAAGCCTCTACTAATTTGCCCACATTTTTGAGTTTTTAAATAATCAGATTTCCTAAACAGGATTTGGAAATTAAAGCTTTTAACATCAATGCTGGTAGGTCTTGGCCCTTTGATTCTTAGCAACTCTATGTTGTTGCCTCAACTGGGGCAAGCTAAGGATACTAGCAACCCTTCTCTCCACCCCCATTGCTATATACCTACAGAAAAAAATCAGTAGCATTTATCAGTACCCTAAACCCCTTTGCCCTATCTTTTTTTCATCATACCCCTACTTTGAATGACTCTGCCATCCATATCATCCACCTTTGGTACTGGAACAGCTGACCAATACTGGAGAAATTTGCATAACAACATGCATTCTATTTTTACTCTGTTTTACTTTTTAATCCTCACTGAGGGTATGTTTCTATTGAATTTTAGAGAGAGAGGAAACGGGGAGAGAGAGAGAAACATCAATCCATTGCCTCTTGTACACTCCCTGACCTGGGATCCAACCCACAACCTAGGTATGTGCCCTTACAGAGAATCGAACCGGCAATCTTTTGGTGTATGGGACAACATTCCAACCAACTGCGCATTCTATTATAAAGTTCCAGTCTCCATGCACAAGTGAATTCTCAACACCACCCAGCAATCCTGTTAAATTTTTCTGTATTGTTTTCCCACTTTAGACAATTCTTTCAAACCTTCACCATTTTTCTCAAACCCCCAAACTTTCTTATCCAAATCCTCTCAAGTAGATGGCTTTACATCACAGAGAAATTTGAAATCATAAGGACCAATGTGACTGAAGCATGCTAAGTAAAGAAGGGAGAGTTAAGGATTATGGTGACAGAAAGCAGATCAAGGTGGGAACCAGTAGGGCCTTGTAGACCATCTTAAGTTTACATCATTGCAGTGGCAAGCATTGAAGGATTTTAAGCAGAAGAATGAAACAATATGATCTGTGTTTTCTAAAAAAAATAAATATGACTGCTTTGTGAAGAATGCACTATGAAAGAGATCAATTAAGAGGCTATCTCAGTAGTCCAGGTGAATAATGATAATGACTTGGGCTAGGGTTGTGATAATGAAGATGAGAAGTGGTTAGATTCAGGTATAGTTTGAAAGTAGAGCCAACAGATTTGCTGATGGCTTCACTGTGGGGTTGATAGAAGAATTAAGGATGTCTACTAGATTTGGGGCTTGAACAACTGGGTGAACCATGGTACCATTTACTGAAACATGTTAAATTTGAGATGACATTAAGGTAGACGTGTTGAATAGGCAGTTCTATATGCTAATGTACAAGACTGAAGGTCAGAAGTTAGGGTTGGAGATAGAATTTCACCAGAGTTTATGTCAACAATGTTGAGAAGCAGCATAGGCTAAAGGTTAAGAGCTTACGCTTTGAAGAAAACAGAGCTGAATTTACCTATGCTTTTGCAGTTGCTATCTATAACCTCGATCAAATTACTGAACCTCTCTGAGCTTCACTTTAGAGAATTCTAATTCCTATTCTGATAGGATTCTTTGTGAGAATCAAGTGAAAGTATGTATTTAAAGCACCTGACACAATGCTTGGCACATAGTTAACTGCTCAAAAAACTAGACCTTTAAAAAAGTGTCATATATCTGCCCAGCTGGTGTTGCTCAGTGGTTGAGCATGGACCCATGAACCAGGAGGTCACCAGTTCGATTCCTGGGCAGGGCACATGCCCAGATTGTGGGCTTGATCCCCAGTAGGGGACATGCAGGAGGCAGCTGATTGATGTTGATTCTCTCTCATCGATGTTTCTCTCTATATGTTCCTCTCCCTTTCTCTCTGTCTAAAAATCAATAAAAACAAATTTTTAAAAAAATTTTAAAGTATCATATATCATCTTGCATCTGGTGGGGAAAAGTATAGCCAATTTGATTTATAACCTTTTAATGGATTTTATTTTAATCATGCATGTAAGTACATGGCCTGTGTCATCCCCCTTTTCTAGGGAAAAATATAGGTCTTTTTTTTTTTTCTCAGAAACCTTTTCCATTATCTCATGACTTCTTTTTTGGTGAATGTCATGGGAAATATCACAGTGCTTCAGAAGTTTGGGGTCTCCTATTCATGGATAAACCTCCATAGCCAGGCGTTTTCAGCAGCACTCATTCCATTGATATTTTGGAAATTATCTTAGAATCAGGTTAGGTTATAGTGCTGTTTAAGAAAACCAGTATAACAACTTCTCTCTGGCCCCAACTTCTGTCTATTGGCCTAGGACTGACCCACATACAATGTTTTTCTAAATGACTTGATTGTAAAGGTATTGCCTGTGTTACTGCTTTCTTAGCTATGGTGATTATGGGGTAGAAGTAGAGTAGTCTGTAAACAACAACAGGACAAGGTCCTTGAAAAACAGAATAGGCAAGTTAATATTTCCTTGGTGCCAAAAGAATCACTGTTGGTAATTAAGTACTCCCACTGTCCCCATGTCCTAATAAGGTAAAACATATTTGTGCATGTTTATTAAATATCTGTCCATGGAGGAAAACTCCACAAATATTTATATGCTCACCAAATGGTTATGAACAGAATCCCAACAGGAAGAATATGAAAGTGATATTCAGATAAATAGAAATTAAAATAGCACTGGAATTTTTCTAAGGGCGGATAATAGAGTTGTAAGCTATGGAAAAGCCTCTAGTAATGGCACGGCACATAGTGACCAACCATTCCAGTTGGAACAGAATAGGGGTTTCCTGGGATGTGAAATTTTTCATGGTAAAACTGGGAAATCACAAGCAAACTGGGATGGTTGGTTATCTTACAGGACACTCCACCAAAAATTCTTGTATGATGTCATTAAAACACTGTTTCCAAAACTAAGTGGAAAGAAATGACTTTTTGTCATTTTGTTTATAAAGTTTTTAAAATATGTCTTTATTGATTTCAGAGAGAGAGAAGAAACAAAGAGATAGAAACATCAATGATAAGAGAGTCACCGATCGGCTGCCTTCTGCACACCCCCAACTGAGGACTGAGCCTGCAACCTAGGCATGTGCCCTTACAGGGAATTGAACCGAGATCTCCTGGGTCGCTGGTCGGTTGATGCTCAACTGCTGAGCCATGCCAGCCGGGCTATAAAGTTTGTTTTAATGCAGCGTTTTTGCTTTGGTTTTTAAAAAATGATTTTGTTGTTTTACTAGGCATAAGACAAGAAAATTTAATTTAAATTTAATTTAAAATTAAATTTTAACGATAAGTGCAGAGATACTAATAAGCCAATTGAGTATTTTGCATTTCTTTAAAAACATCTGTGTATTTCAAATTTTGTTACAAACAACAATTAAGTATTACACCATTGTTGAGATGCTGATCTTATCACATTAGTTCTATGTAGTAAATAATAATAAAAGCTTAGAGAAACTGAGGTTATATGCCCCATTAGAAGTCTGGTAGAGATAATAATAACCGAAAATGGAACCTGAGATTCCTGACTGCAGCCCTTTCTCTAAGTTATCCTCTACTATTTTCTTCTAGAATAGGGATCTTTAGACTTTATTATTGAACCTGAGATTCTATACGAGTAATTATCTATAGTATGTGGTAAATTAATGCTGGAACCAGAAGTAGATAGATACATGCCCTCATACAACTGGGCAAATATACAAAACTGTGTATCTGTGTTCTTCTTAAATTGTAAAACACATTTGGCCTAAGACTGTGCTTATGCTTCAAGCAAAAACTAGCAAATGATCACCTCCCCCAAAGTGATAATATGTCCTAAGGAGTTAGCCACTTGAAGAAAAAAGTATATTTCAACAAAAGTTTGCAAAAGAAATACTTCTTTGTATTTCACAGTATCTCTAGTTTATCCTGTTCCCTAATGGACGTATTTGAATGAATGAGTGAATGAATGAATGAATGAATGAATGAATGGGCAAAAAGTGAGCAAATGTATTATAAGTCTCTACTGTATGCCAGAATAGGTGTATGTACGTTTAATTTACTCCTTATGATCTTGTGAAGTTGGAATTCTTAACCTCATGTTATAGATGAGGAAAAAGACTCAAAGATGAATAGTAATTTGCCAAAGTCTATAAGAAGTGGTAGAGCTTTGATTCAAATCCAAGTCTTTAGAGTTCAACTCCTCTGTTTTTAGCATACAACCTCAGGAATTGTAATAAGTTCTTATTCCTATTCTAATATGTACCTTTGTATTTGTTATAATGGAGTAATTGCTACCAAGCCTACGGCTGTCCAGGTTGGCAGCATAAACATTGACTGTGTGTAATGTTTGTTCCTCCTGGAAATAGATAATAAAAATAGAATAGTGAATAAATACATATGTTATCCTCTATTCACACCATCCTGTTTTATTCTTATAAATACAATCTTAGTATTTTTAATGAAAACTTAAAATACATATGTCATGATTTTTGTTGGTCAGCCAATCAGTAGTTATTTATTAATATTCTACTTAGTGAAAAACCTTTTTGGGCATTTTGGAGAGAGAAAACAGAAGAAACCTGCCACCTAAGCAATCATAATTTATTTAAGAGGAAGACAAATTTAAAAAAGTGTTTAACTATTAAAAATGGTAACTGTGCATTGAAAAGATGTCACAAGCCAAGAAGAATGGCACAGATTGTAAGTGCTGAAAGAGTTTAAAGGAGACAGAAGTCCCTAGCCTGGGGTGTTCTGAGAAATCACATGTTGAACTTCCTCATACATCCATGCCTTTGCATCTGCTGTTCCCTCTACCTGACATCCTTCCCAACCCCTCTTTTCCCCTCAACTAATCTGTATGCTTCAACACTACTTTTTTCCAAGCCATTCCAAACTTGATACCTAGAAAATAAGTCATTTGTGTATCTTCCATTCCTAACAAACTTCCAAGATTTGATAATGTTGGAGTGAATTAACATAAACCTAAAGCTGTAAACCAATGGGCATTTATCGTCCTCTTATCTCAAAGTGTGTTGAATTTTGCCAACATTATATCAACATTGGTGTTCTTACCTGTTGATTCTTCTAGGTCTCCATGAAAACTTGAAAACTGTGTGGGTAAGGACAAAGGGGCTTGACGTGCCTGTCCTCCCTGGCACCCCTTATCTAGGGCTTCTGTAGGGAAATGTCCATCTCGCCTCTCACATCCCCAGTGATACCTCAGCTTTCAGCGCTTCATGGCAAAAAGATTGATGTTGGCATTCAATGGATTGGACATAACTTTTACAATGCAGCCTGTTTATGAATGAGTGAAGGACTGCAGCAGGGAGCAAAAAAGGCAATGTCTTAAGGACCTGAGGATTAGAGTACCCAAGGGAACTCAGAAACAGTAGCACCTGACAGGTCCACCTGGCACCAAGGTTTTCACAAATGAAAAAGCTCTTCATTTTTAAAAAGTTTATTTTTTTTGTTTCTCTCTTTGCCCCTGCCCCCACCCCCATTTGTTTTGAGTACCATGATTTAAAAGGCATAGTCACCTTTTCCAGCTCCAGGAACCAGATGCCACTCCTTACAGTTATTTTGCAATGTAGCAAAGAACCGGTTTTTCAATTATGTCTTTCCTACTATACCCTCAGAGACATAATTAGTAAAGTAATAATGGAAGACTTGTGGTACATGACTTCTTGTCCAGAACTGTTTACGAGCTGCATCACATTTTGCTTTCATGAAAAGATAATTTAGCATGTTAGACGTGTGGTTTGACATACTCGAATGCTGAAACACTGAACAGAGTTCCCATTTTAAAAAGTTTTAAAGGTCAATAAAATAATTAAAATCATTACATTGTATCTAAATGTCATTAAAATGTAATAGTCTCAAAGGGTTTTATCATTGATTTTTTTTTTACATAAAACAAAGCCAGGTTTATGCAGACACAATTTGTTGTGAACAAACTGCATGTATAAACTATGAGCCTTGTTTTCTTCTCAGTAAGTGTATGTGGGAGGTTGCAGATCAGACAGAGGGATGTTTTGCAAAAGTGAATATCCTTACTTAGCTAACTTTGAGAGGCACTATGGTGTGTTACTACCACAGGCTCCACAGCTAGATGCCCCACTTATTAAGTATAATATTATATGACCTTAAGCAAGTTACTTAACCTCTTAAGAGCATATTTCCCATCTAAAAAATAGGAATAATAATAGGATTTTCTTCATTGGATTGTAACAATCAACTGACTTAATGTAAAGGACTCATTACATTATTATTATTGGTACAGAAAATGTACAATATTTTTCTTAGACCTGAGAATGTACAAAGATGATTATTCAATCACTTTTAAAGCAGTGGTCCTTTGAAGGGTACAGACCATTATTCATTTGTCAAATTGTTGTTAATGTTGCTCTGCTCTTCCTGATTTTTTATTAATTAATTCAACAAGTTGATTATTCACCAAAATTATGCCAGGCACTATGCTAGATGTTGAAAATGAGAAGAGAAATAAAAAACATGTAAGCTCTCAAGATGCTCAGAGACTAATGAGGGAAATGGACATGTAAACCATTAATTACACTATAATATAATAAGTACTGTAATGAAGTATGATCTGAATGTTAGGTAAACAAAAAGATAGGCATCTCAGTGTGGGAGGCAGACAAAGGTGTCAGGGAGGGCTCTAAGGGTGGCCTGAGCTGAGTATTGAATGAAAAAGAAATGATGTTCTGGAAAGAGGGAGTGTGTATATGCATATAAATATGAAAGAATATGGCATATGTGAACCATGACCTGTTTTGGGAATTGCCAGTAGGTTTACATGCATGAAATTTAGGTTGTATACAAGACTATTAGAAACCCCCTTGTCCCTTCTCTCAACCCTTCCCATATTCCTTTGCCTTTCCCTGTTCTTTTTCATATTCTCTTCCCCTCCTCCTTAGGTTACTTAGCTAAAGGTTCCACAGCTTGTGAATGGTAGGCGTAGAAATAAAAGTCCTGACTCATTTATCTGTCTCCAGAGAGTGTGCTTCTGCTATGCTACTTTAAAGATTTTTCACTCTTTTAATAAAGTTTGTTGTTATTTTTCTAGAATTTTAGTGAGAATGACTGTCAGGTTGCTTGCTTTACTAAACTAATTTTGATTATTGCATTTGGACTATACTGGATAATAGGATGGGTGCAAGGAGGGGAAGATGTGTTCCACTTTAATTCAATTAAATATACATTTATTGAATGCAACTGGACGTAAACTATTGTACTGGGTATTATTGAAAATACAAAACAAGTTACAGCCCTGGCTGGTGTGGCTCAGTTGGTTGGAGTGTCATCCCATTCCCTAAAAGGTAGTGGGTTTGATTCCAGGTCAGAGCACATACCCAGGTTTTGGTTAGATCCCTGGAGGAAGGCCACTGATTGATGTTTCTCTCTCTCTCTCCCTCTCCCTCTCTCTGTCTCTCTCTCTCTGTCTCTCTCTCTCCCCACCCTTCCTCTCTTTCTTAAACAAAGGGAGGGGAAAAGAAGGAAAAAAGACAGCATTATTCAAAAAACAAGTTACATTTCCTATCCTTAAGAAGCTTACAATCTAATATAGAAAATAATACAGGAAAAATTTTAATACAAGACAACTCATTTAACAGCTGTCTGTTAGGCTTAACACTAGGGTAGTGGTCTGCAACTTTTTTTTCTTTCATTATTAGCCTCTGAGGAACCTTTTTAGAGCTTTTATTCCTAACCACTCCCCCCACCATGAAATTTTAATACCACAGATATACTTACTATATATATACTTATGTACTGTATGTAGATCTGTACTTTATACATAAAAAGTACTTTTTTTCCTTCCCCCACATGACCCCAGGAAACAATTTTTGTCCTCTTGGGGGCAATATTGCCCATGTTGAGAATGTATACACTAGGCTAGGCTATCAAAATCTAAGATTAGCAATTAAATTCTAGTTTCAGAAATTTAGCAAGTATCCACCAAAGATTAAGTATAATTTAAAAATTAAATTTTATGAGTTAAACAAACCCATGGCACTAGATAAAAAATAAAATAACTGTGTATATTTATACTTGTGTGGCTGAGCTCAGGATTGCCACACTGTGTAACTCCAAGGGAGTATATTCACAATATAGTCTGTGATGGGAAGGGGAAAATGGAAAATAATTTGAAGCTATAACCATGTTGTGGTTAAAAGAGAAACTCAAGTTCATAATTTATTTCACCTTCAGCCCACTCTAATCATCTTAAAATTTTTCTGACACTCTTATCCTATACAGAATTATGTGTTTGTCCTCTGCAATATGTAATTAATTCTCTGTGAATGCCTTATTCATTCACATAACTTATATATAGGCCAGAAGTATATACCAACCAGAAAATTCACAGGGTATGTACATTCATTTTTTTTTTTTACTAAAAATTACTTTATTATTATTTTTTAAGTTTTATTATTGTTTAAAATATTACAGATGTCCCTTTTTCTCCCCAATGAGCCATTCCACCCCATTCCTTCCCCCTCCCCAGTCCCTCTCCCCACCATTGTCCATGTCCTTGGGTTGTGTATATATGCACATAAATTCTTTGGTTACTCTCTCCCCCTCCACCCACCTGCCCTCCTCCATCCCTCTGACCTTTATCAGTCTCATCTATGCTTCCATGTCATTGAATCTATTCTGTTCATCAGTTTATTAAGTTCTTTAGATTCCACGTATAAGCGAAATCATGTGATATTTGTCTTTCGCTGCCTGGCTTATTTCACTTAGTATAATATTCCCCAGGTCCATCCATACTGTCCCAAAGGGTACGAGATTCTTCTTCTTTACAGCTGCATAGTATTCCACGGTGTAAATGTCCCACAGCTTTTTTATCCACTCAGCTACTGATGGGCACTTGGGCTGTCTCCAGATCTTAGCTATTGTAAACTGTGCTGCTATGAACATCAGGGTACATATATCCTTTCTGATGAATGTTTCAGGATTCTTAGGATACATTCCTAAGAGTGGAATCACTGGGCCGAACGGCAGCTCCATTTTTAATTTTTTGAGGAACCTCCATACTGTTTTCCATAGTGGCTGCACCAGTCTGCATTCCCACCAGCAGTGTACTAGGGTTCCCCTTTCTCCACACCCTCGCCAGCACGAGTAGTTTGTTGATTTGTTGATGGCAGCCATTCTGACAGATGTGAAGTGATACCTCACTGTGGTTTTAATTTGCATCTCTGATGATTAGCGACATCGAGCATTTTCTCATGTGTCTCTTGGCCATCCGTATGTCCTCTTTGGAGAAGTGTCTATTCAAGTCCTTTACCCATTTCTTAATTGGGTTGTTTGTCTTCCTCTTGCTGAGTGCTATGAGTTCTTTGTACACTTTAGAAAATAGCCCCTTATCAGATACATCCTTGGCAAATATGTTTTCCCAGACCGTGGGGTTCCCTGGTATTTTGAGGCTGTTTTCTTTTGCTGTGCAGAAGCTTTTTAGTTTGATGTAGTTCCATATGTTTATTTTTTCTTTTGTTTCTCTTGCCCTAGGAGATGTATCAGTGAAAAGTCCACTATGTGGGATGTCTGTGATTTTACTGCCTATGTTTTCTTCCAGGATTTTTATGGTTTCATGACTTACATTTAAGTCTTTTATCCATTTTGAGTTTATTTTTGTGTATGGTGAGAGTTGGTGGTCTAGTTTCATTCTTTTGCATGTATCTGTCCAATTTTCCCAGCACCACTTATTGAAGAGACTGTCCTTACTCCATTGGATACTCTTTGTACATTCATTTTTGTCCTCAATCTACAACTAAGATACAAATGCTATGCTAATTTTTTACTCCATATAGACATTCTTTACAAATCAGTTTATCAAAGCTAAAGTACCCTCTCCGGGGCAAAATTTAATTCTCCTGGCCTATATGCCAAGGAACTGAGGGAGGTCTCCCACCAACAGCCTGTGAGGAACTGAATCCTTAGCAAGGAACTGAAAGCCCTCGTTCAAAAGCTATGAACTTATATGCATATTTGCATAACCCATGGACTCAGACAATAGTGTGGTGAAAGTCTGAGGAGGCAATGGGAGTGGGAAGGAGGGGATTAATGAGGGAGAAGGGGGGCATCTATAATACTTTCAACAATAAAGATAAAATAAAACTAAAGAACAACAACAATAAAAGCCTATAAGGAGCTGAATCCTGCCAACAACCAAGTGAGCATGCATGGAAGCGACTCTTCTGGCAGTCAAGCACTCAGGTAAGATTGCAACCCAGGCTAAACCTTGTTTGCGTCCTTGTGAGAGACCCTGAGACATGACTCAGCTTAGCCACACCCAGGTTCTAACCCACAGATACTCTGAGATAATAAATGTTTGTTGTTGTTGTTTTTTAAATTGAACTCTCCTTCACTTTAACCAAAATATCTCCCTTCAAACAGACATAAACATAAACTGAGATACAAATGTCCAACAAATGACAAAAAGGTCAACTTTATTAGTAATTGATATAAAAGTTAATAAGATTCTGTTTTTACCTGCCAAAATGGTAGGGATTTTATAAAATGCTAATATTAATTTTGATGGGAAAGAAGCAGGGACAGCTTGTAAGGGTACAAATTGATAACAGCTTTTCTAAGCGCAGTTTGTAAGAAAAATCTTAAAATGAGCATACCCTTTGATCAAGAATTAATTCTTCACTAGTAACTTAACCTAAGGAAGTTGGCACAAAAATTTAGCTGAAAAATGTTAAAGGAATGAATTGGTTAAACAAATTATAATATAGGCTCCAGCCAGATTGCTCAGTTGGCTGGAGCATCATCCCATGCACCAAAAAGGTTGTGGGTTGAATTCCCAGTCAGGGCACATACCTAGGTTGTGGGTTTGATGCCTGGTTGGGTGCATACAGGAGGCAGCTGATTGATGTTTCTCTCTCACATCATTGTTTCTCTCTCCCTTCCTCTCTCTCTAAAATCAATAAACATATCCTCAGGTGAGGATTTTTAAAAGTTATAAAAATAAAAAACTAAGCTACCATTGAAAATGATGTTATAGAAAAATAGGAATTAGTCTGGAAAGATGATCATGATATGTGGTTAAATGGGGGGAAAAGGCAGTTAAAAACAGTGTGAAAGGATGGTCCTATGGTGTATATGTGAATTTGCATGAATGATTTAAGGGGATTTTTTAAACTTAATATTAACTTTTAATTTACATATCCTAAGATTCACACATTTAAAGTGTGCAATTCAATGATTTTAAATAAGCTTACAGAGTTGTGCAACCATCATATTTCAGTTAAAGGAATTTTTTTTCTTATTTACCTGTATTTTCTTATACTTTTACAATAGGTATGTATAACTAGTAATTTTTAAAGTTAAATTCCTTCTTTGCTATTGACTTCTTAAAAATAAAAAAGACCTGGCAAAATATGAAGTGCCAAAATAATTATAATGGCAGTTAAAATGTTTTCCAAAGAACAAAAGAGTTAGCAAGCTAATAATGTTAATACTTATAGAGAGATTGAAGACTCACAGAGACTGAAGGACCTGCTTTCAGTGTGTATGTGTGTCTATTTACAAAAGGGCTTTACTCTTTTATCCCCGCTTGCCCTCTTTCTCTCTGACCTTACTGATCCTTTCAACATATTTCATTTTAAAGGAATAAGAAATTTTAGTTCTGGAGCCATTAAAATTTCTAATTCAATTTTAATGCTTAAAAGTAAATGGAATTAGGCTTGATAAACATAAGGAAAATGAATTTTTAAAATAAATAGAAACATGGAATCAGAAAAAAAAAATAATGGAGTGGATTGCTTTTTAAAGCAATAACCAGTAGTTAGAGCTATGGAAACTATAGGATTTGTACCAAGTAAACACTGATTTCTTGCCCTGGCTGATGTGCTCAGCGGTTAGAGCATCGTCCCACGTACCAAAAGGTCTTGGGTTCAATTTCGGTCAAGGGCACATACCGAGGCTGCAGGTTCGATCCTCAGCCCTGGTCAGGGCATGTGCGGGAGGCAACCAATCAATGTCTTTCTCTCTCTCTCTCTTTCTCATTCTCCCTCTCTCCCCTTCCCTTCCACTCTCTCTAAAAATCAATGGAAAAAATATCCTCTAATGAGGATTAATAAAAAACAAACAAACAACAAAAACAACACTGACTTCTTGGGCAAAACCACAATAATGTTCTACCTTTAAATATCTTATGCCATCATTGAGAGATTAGGTCTAAAAATGCCCTAAAAATAGGGAGAGATTTGAAATTTTCTAAAGTTTTATTGCACCCAAACACATGTTGCTCTACAAAAATAGAAACAGAACACATACCTCTGTTTCACTGTTATTACGTTAAGCTATTGCTGGAATTAACATGAGAATATTTGAGAGGAGGGTGCAATGCCCTTCTACATCAGGAAAAAATAAGATCCAAAAATACATTTTTCACACAGTAGGATTACAGAATATTGTGAAATGAAACACTAGTTTTCACCACTTCAATTCTTTATTTTGTGAATGAAGACAGAATGATTATGGTTTGCTAGTGAGTGTCAAAAAGCTTAAATCAAAACCCTCATTCTTTCTTCTTAATCTACTGATATTTTCTTTTAATCCTTGTTCATATTGGAGGCAATATAATGTAGGCTCTGCAACCAAAATGTTTGGCTTCTAATCCTGGGTCACCACCTAACTAGCTAGGTAATCTTGGGTAAGTCAATCATTAATCTTTCTGGGACTCATCTGTAAAGTGGAATAACTAACAATTTACTTCTTAGGCATTTGTAAAGATTGAGATATTACTATGCAGACTGCTTAGTACAGGGCCTGGCACATGGTAAGCGATAGATGTATTTATTATTCAGTATAAATAAAGTTTTTAAGTGATAACATGATAGGCAGGAGTGTAACTAAAAAATTATAGAACACAGGGTCAAAGAAGTTGAATTTGTGTGTGAAGGCGGGAAGGAGAGAAAGGGAGCATGGACGGGGTGGGAAAGTATAAATCAGGAAACTAGGATTGAGTTACTTAGAGCAAGATAATCAGAAGGAAGCTGCATCAGAGAATAATTTTAAATAAATAATAGACCAAAATCTCTGTAGAGATGTGGGCTATGGTAGAATTGGGAGCCTTGGGTCTTAGTAGTAATAGGGTAAAAATAAAACAGGATCCCTGAGCCAAGGTGAGAGAGAGAGAGAGAGAGAGAGAGAGAGAGGGAGAGAGAGAGAGAGAGGAGAGAGAGAGAGAGCTTTTTACACTTCTCTGCCCAGGGCAACTAAAGAAAAGAGCTGAAATCTGAAGTGTGACTAGAAATAGCAAGGGATTAAGAAGATGTATTTGGCTTCTTTTGGGAAACCTAGGTAGAAGAGAGACTGACAGGTGCACAGAAGCAATGAGGCTGAGACATGGTCAAATAAATGCAAAGAACCAAGAAACACTCTAAGACAAATATTCCTATAAAATTATTAAAAACTAATTCTTTATGCACTTAAAAAGCTGGCCTAAGTATGATGTGGTTTATAACACCCTATCCAACAGTTAAAGACCAGAATATTTGATCCTGAAGTCAGAGCCAAAACTGTTTCAGGTGGTAGCTGCAGGCATAACTGTTTACCATGGGTAAATAAGGAGGCTTTTGTCCAAGTGTTTATGGCATTTTGTCACTTTTTCCAGAGAGAGTTCTTCAAAGTTAGTGTAACCATGCCAGCACTCCTAAGAGTTTAAGATAGCCCTTATCCAGGGTTTCCTAAATACTTGTGAGGAACTGGTGCTGGATTTGCTGTAAAATATTATTAGTAGTACTTCTTAGAGATACATATCTTAGACTCCACTTCCAGAATTTTAATTCAGTATGGTCAGGATATGGAATCTGTATTGTTAGAAACTACTCAGTTAATTCTCTTGCTCATCCATGCCTAGGAAGTATTCTCCAGTCCAGCCTTTGATCAAATGTACCAATCCCATCAATACATTCATATAGCTTCTGCTTGAATACCTCCAATATAAAGTCTGTTACATAAATGTCTTTGATAGCATTATACCTAAGAATAGGAGGATGAGGATGGGGTTTAGATTCTGTTTAAACTTCAGAAACTCTACTGAAGTTTAAGCAGAGAAACAGGAATTCTCCACGTATGAACAATCCATTGGGCACAGAGGTCAGTTCACATAATTTGGAGCTCTTTTAATGGAAACATGGCAAGAGGCAGAAGATCTGTTGAATTTAATGGTAGGGCCCAGGAAGGTGAAGTCAACCATACCTTTCCATAAATTAATTCTGCATCCAGAATCAGTTGAACTCATACTTGTTGGCTTTTAGAATTAAGGTTTCACTATCAAATATCTCTGTGTATACAGCATTCTGAGGCTATCTGTGTATAGAAAAAGCAACAAATATATAATAAAAGCTATCATACTATTACAATTAATATAGATATATAATTTAGTTTATTTCTGAATTGATTCCCTTTTCTCCTTCCTAAGTACCCTATTTTTGTTCAACTATCCCTTTTCCCCTCATGAATTCTATATACAGGGTGTCCCAAAAAATGTATACATACTCTGAATAATTATTAATTTCAATGGGTTAAATATGAAAAGAAACATCAATTGAGCTATCAGAAAAAAGTGTGTATACATTTTTTTGAGATACCCAATCCTTAGTTATTGCTCCAGCACCAGGCTTAAGGCAGTCAGCACATACCATTCTTATGGTGACTCTTACTAGTCTGGGGTGACCTAAACTGATCCAATCAAAGTGAAGGTAAATACTTACATTCCATAGTAGGTGAGAGGTTTCCTTTCTCTCTCCACCTTTAAGTGAATAAAGATACGTGTTAGTACTAATGCTGCTGGAAGTCATCCTGTGACCAAGAAGGAATCCACTTAAGGGTAAACCTAATAGACAGAAGGACAGAGCTGTTAGAATTGCATAAAAATGGGGCCAGGCCCTGAACAGTGTGGCTCAGTGGGTTGGGGGTTCAATTCCCAGTCAAGGGCACATACCTGGGTTGCAGGTTTGATCCCGGCCCAGGTCGTGATGCATGTGGGAGGCAACCAACCCATGTGTCTCTCTCACATTAACATTTCTCTCTCTTTCTCTCTCTCTCTTCCCTCCTCCTACTCACCCTTCCACTTTCTCTCTAAATCAATGGAAAAAATATACCTTCGGTTGAGGATTAACAAACAAACAAAAAAAAGGAGGCCAGAATGTGATTATACCTTACCTAGATATACCCTAACCACTAGACTTCTGTTTTATGAGATAATAACATTTCATATTGTTTGAGCCTGAGTGAATTAAGCATCATATGCAGCTGAAAATACCCTAACTATCCATGCATAAAAAATAATATGAGGTTCAGCCTAACAAACACTTTGTTTTTCAATAAATATAATGTGATCAGCTCTAAATCTTCAAACTATAGCAAAAATGTATTTGATAATCTAATCAATGAGTATGTGACCTAGAGTCTTTGGGTCCCTGACTTTATCACCAAGTCTTCATTCACATGGCTGTTGTCTTACCTAACTCAAACTGTAAACTCTTATTGGGGGTCATAGTCCGAGAAAGGCTTTCTAACTCCATTCAGGAGCTAGGGCATAATGTTTATATTAGTATCTATTTAAGAATAAATAGGTAATGGATCTGCAAAGAAGATTCATTTATTTAGCACTTACTATGCAAGGACTGAAAGGTGTGGCCATTGAGGTACAAGTGAAACTTGGGAGCTGTAATGTCAAGAAAGCAGGAGGAAAAACTGTTTTGAGAAAGAAAGAATAATCAGCCGTTCATGTGCTGTTAAAAGCTCTTTTGGAATGTAAAATGCATTTGAGTAAGCAAAACATTTACACTATGAAACAAAAGCATATTATAACATTAAGTTGCATATAGTGTAGATGTCATGTAAATTCAGTCTGTATGTTATGGCTCCTTGCTACTCAAACTGTGGTCCATGGGAACAGCAATGTAAGCATCACCCAGGAGCTGTTAAAATAGCAGAACTTCTGCCCGGCTGGGCGTGGCTCTGCTGTTGAGCATCAACCTAGGATCCAGGCGATCAGGGTTTGATTCCTGCTCAGGGCACATGCCTGGGTTGTGGGCTCAAGGCAGCTGATCAATGGCTCTCTCATCATTGATGTTTCTATCTCTCCCTCTCCTTTCCTCTCTCTGAAATCAATAAAGATATATTTTTTAAAAAAATAGCAGAACTTCTTATGTCCAAAGTTGTAAAGAAATACAACTTAACACCAAAAACAAACAAACAAACAAACAAACAAAACCTCAAACAATCCAATTAGAAAATGGGCAGAGGACCTGAATAGACATTTCTCCAAAGAGGATATACAGATGGTCAATAGACATGAAAAGATGCTCAATGTCACTAATCATCAGAGAAATGCAAATTAAAACCACAATGAGATACCATCTCACACCTGTCAGAATGGCTATCGTCAATAAATCAACAGACAAAAGTGAAATAAATCAGACAGAGAAAGACAAATACCATAGGATTTCACTTATATGTGGAATATAAAGAATAATATAAACAAACAAACAAAACAGAAACAGACACATAGATGCAAAGAACAAATTGATGGTTGCCAGAGGGAAGGAAGTTTGGAGACTAGGTGAAAAAGGCGAAGGGATTAAGAAGTACAAATTGGTAGTTACGAATCAATCACAGGGATGTCAAGTACAGCATAGGGAATATAGTCAATAATATTATAATAACTATGGGCTATTACAATAACTATGCATTCCAGGTGGGTACTAGATTTATTAGGGAATCACTTTGATAAATTATATAAATGTTTAACCACTATGTTGTACACCTGAAGCTAATAAAAATAATATTGAATGTCAACTATAATTGAAAAACAAAATAAGAATCCTATACCGACACACATAAAAATTGCAGAACCTCATATTCCCAGAATCTATTGGACCAGAATTTTTCATTTTAATAAACTGATGAAGGCTGGCATTTCAGGAGTTTAACCTCGTGGTGTGCATTATGAACTAGAGAAAACAGCCTGAAGTAAGAGGATAAGCTTGATTTTTTTTTACAACTTCTCTTTTCCTTTTAATTGAAAAGTTTTATGTCTATATAATTTTCATATATAGAATTTATATATGAACAATTCTTATTATCTTTAAAAAGTTATACATACAATTTATATATAATTTGCTTTGTATGTGTATATAAATGTCATATATACAGTGTGTCCCCAAAAAATGTATACACTTTAACAGCTGATTCTATTACATTTTAAAAATGAAATGTATTTTAATAAACACTGCCTTTATAATTATTCAAAGTGTGTTCTTTCATTTGGGTCCTGTTTCTTTGAGTTTGTTTCTATGTATTGTATAGGAGTGCTATGACTCCCAGTCTTCATGGGGTGGTCTTATGTAGCAGGTGTCCTGTAGGATCCAGTGAGTGGTGCAATCTCCTTGATCTCCTGAGCTGGGTGCTCTAGGAATGTCCCTTGTGTGGGTTATGTGGGCCCTCCTGTTGTAATTGGGTCTTGACTGCTGTTGGCTCATTTGTGGGTGGGATCGACCCTCGGGCTGGCTATGAGGCTTAACCCTGACCACAGCATGCAAGCTGCTCTTCAGGTGCAGTCTCAAGGTATCTTGTTGGGCTCAGTAGCACAATCTTCTAGATCACCTGAGCTCCATGCTCCAGGAATGTCTCTTGTGGGTTATGTGCACCCCCTGTTTTAGTTAAGGCTTGATTGCTATTGGCCCTTTCGTGGGTGCAGTTAACCCTTCAGGTTGGGTGACTATATCACCCCTATATAACTCTGTATGAGGTGCTGTGCAGGGGCTCCCCAAAGCACGGTTGTTCCAGCAGGGTCTGGTGCCTGCCCAATCCCCCTTTGGGTATGCTGCTTGTGTGACTGGTTGGGTCTAGCTCTGGTGTGATCTGAAGCCTACCACTGGTTGTGTTGGTTCTTGGTCCACTGGGGTGGATTGCAGGTGCAGGTCTCTGTCAAAAATTGTATGTATTTGGCCTTGGACTACTTGTCTGTAGCTACTACACTGTTCACGGTGTCTGCATCTACTAGTCATCCATGTGCATGAGACAGGCCAATCTATCTAAAAGTGTTGGCTTCTTCCAACTTAGAGCTGGGGGCAGATCTGCGATAGGACCAAGGCTCCCTGAGGTCCGCCTCCACCTGTCAGCTACTCCACCTCCTCCCTGAGGTTGCCTGGTCTTCCTCCAGAGCCTTCTGAAAAGAGAGTTTAGGATGAACCCAGGCTAGCCGAGATAAGCCCCCTAGTTGGGGACCATGCAGTCAGGCACTCAATGAGGGGAAATTAGGCCCTGATTCAAAGCCAAACCACTCAGTTCTGCCAGTTCCCAACTCTAGTGCCCCCTAGCAGGGCTCACTGCAGGTTCAGGTTGGGTATAACCTGCAGTCTCCTCTGCAGGAGCAAGGTCAGCCACCCTGGGCTCAGGGGCATAGTTCATAATAATCTCCCACTGAGGATGATGCTGGCACCTCCTCCTGGTCTCAGACAGTAGCCTTTGGGGTCTCTCACTTTGAATGTTCCTGTCCTGAGCCTCTCTCCCTTCCCTGACAGAACTGTGCCCACAGTGAGTATCCAGGACTTGGCAGGGCAGACTCAAACATTCTCCTGTTGAGGGTGGTGCCTGCAACCTGTAGGAGGGAGGCAGGCATTTCCTCCCTTTCCCAGGGCAGCATGGGCTGAACTTGTAGGGGAGCTCTGATCTGTCTCCCCACAATGCAGCCACAGAGTCCAGCACTCTCCTATCTGACTCCTTGACAGAAGCCTCCCCAGGAGACACAGTCCAAGAAACCCACCTCTGTGTGGCTCCTTGGCATTCCTGCACCACCAAACCAAGCAGCAGGGGAACGAAAACCAGCCCTGCACAGCATTCCAATCTCTCCACAGGGCTGGTTTCAGCAAGGGAGGGCTGAAACTCCCAGCTGTGCTTGGGATCCTATCCCAGCAGGACAGGCCAAAAGACCAGCTCCCCTGGGCCATCAAACCGCAGGACTGGCCAAAAATCCCAGCTGTGCTGCTGAACCTAGCCCCACTGGGACAGGGCAGACCAAGCAGTTCAGCAGGTAGGGGGAGGGGTGCCGACCATGCACTCAAGGTGGGGGAGACAATCCTCTTTCCCAAGCCACAAAGTTTAGTCACTGACTGGCTCTCTGCCCAAAACCTTTCCAGACAATAGAAGGTCCCTCAAAGTCACTGCTGGCTGTGGGGAGCAGACCCCTCCTCAGGATCCAGTTACAGCAGCGTGGTCTTTCCAGCAGTTGGAGTTCAGAGCAAACTTCCCAGGCTGGTGCTGTAGCAATAGAAACACTGCTTCCCTGAGATGATGTGGTCTGAGTCTCCCAGGTGAAGAGAATCCCCACTGATTCCCACTGCCCGATGCTACCCGGGCTCCTCTTCCCATTTCTGTTGCTCTAGGCTTGGAATCCTTGCGTGGTGTTGACACCCCATGCTATTAGGGGGAGGGAGTATTGCAGTTGAGATATCTCTCCAGCTTCTCAGCCACAGCTCCTGGGTGCAGGGGCCAGCCCTTTCTGCCTTTCTGCCATTCTTATTAGTCTCTGACTTCTGTAAATCCTTGGTTATAATATTTCAGTTGAGCTAGGCTTCAGTGCTTATTCTGGTTGCTTGCTCTATAATTTAGCTGTAAATCCAATTTGGTGCTGGGAGCATGTGAATGTAACTCCCACCTACTATGCAGCTAACTTGGAATCCTTGTCAATGACTGTAATAGAAGATCAAAAGCACAATCCATGAAAGAAATAGTTGATAAACTCAACTTTGTTAAAATTAAAAACTTCTAGTCTGAAAAGCCGTAGTCAAAATATGAGAAAGCAAGCTACTGACTGTGAGAAAATATTTGCAAAGACACACTTGATAAATGACTGTTATCCAAAATATACAAAGAACTTTTAAAATTAAAACATAAAAAAAAATCTGATTTTAAAATTGTCAAAAGACATGAAAGTTACTCTTCAGAAGAAAATAACAGAGACTAGAGGTGCTACAATGTATAAAACATAATGTCTAGTAGTTAAAAACAAACAAAACTAAACCTGTGAAGAAACAGGAAAATATAATCCATACTCAAGAAAAAGACAGTCAAAAGAAACCAATCTCAAGATGACTCCTGCCAGCACCTCTGGATTCTCCTCACACAGTTCTAGTCCACTCCATCCTCCCTCCACCAGAGCTCAAGGTGAGTGGCTACAACTTTGTGCATTGGCCCTTTAAGAGGGCTCCTGCATTTCCAGCTGTTTCTCCTAGAAGACACAAACCCTGCTGCTTTTCACAGCCAGATGTTATGTGGTAACCTTTCTCAGTTCTGGTGCTCTGGGATGGGGAGCCCAGCTTGGGGTTCAGGCCCCAGAGTTCTCAGTGGAACTTCAGCTGCTGCCTGTGGGAGCCCAGCCAGCCCTCTTGCACCACTGCACTTTCTACTAGTCTCTATGCAGTCCCTGCTTTACATCCTTGGTTAGGAGGGTTCTACCCGGCTAGTCTTCAGTTGATTATTCAGGATGGTTTTTGTATATTTTAGTTGTAATTCCAGAGTGGTCCTGGGAGAGTGTCAGTGTAGCTTCCAATCATCTGTTGCCATCTTAGAATTGTTCCAGAGGTAACTTTTTGTCATGCTGATGTATCAGCATGAAAGGGTTGTCAGGCCAAGAATTAAATTTTGTTCCAAAATGGAGACATTTTTTTTCTGTGAACAACTTGGTTGAGAACTGAATTGTTTGAGGTGGGAGACGTTCAAGAACTGAAGTTTGCCCAGCCAGGCGTGGCTCAGCGGTTGAGCGTTGACCTGGGATCCAGGCGATCAGGGTTCGATTCCCGGTCAGGGCACAAGCCCGGGTTGTGGGCTCGATCAATGACTCTCTCATCATTGATGTTTCTATCTCTCTCTCCCTCTCCTTTCCTCCCTCTGAAATCAATAAAGATATATTTAAAAAAAAAAAAAAAAAGAACTGAGGTTTGACGCTAACTGGAAATTAACATAGTTAATATAATTTAAAACTCCTGGTCATTAAATGACACTATTAAGAAAATAAACAGGTGGGAGTTTCAAGATGGTGACAGAGTAGATGTATCCTTCATGCATCTCCTCCCAAAACAAAACTGTAAATAAAATTAAATCAAGGAATATTCACCCTCAAATACGAACTGAAGACTAGCTGAAAAGGAGACTTTTAAACAAGGAAAGGCAGAAACCACCTTGAGACTGGTAGGAAGAATGGGGTTGAGAGAAAGGCTGGCCCAGTTTCCAAGGGTGACAGGCCAAGAGTGTGGAGGAATATGTCAGCTGTGGGGGGGTTCCCCTGAGAGGAGTGAGGCCTGGACCCCAGTCTACTCTCCCCATCCCAGAGCACCAGAGCAGAGACCATTGGCCCTTGTAGTATCCAGCCCTGAAATGTGGCAGGGCTTTTATCTGCCAGGAAGAGACAGAGCCTACCAGAGACAAATCTACTTAAAAAAAAAAAAAAAAGCAGAGAACATTTTCATTCACAGCCACTCATCATGGGCTTGGCAGAGGGAGGGAGGTTTGGACTGGAGTCACTTGAGGGGAGTCTGGAGTGGGAGATATTGGGAGATGTGGAAGAGTGACTGCTGGGATACCTGTGCTCAGTCATCAACCACCCTCCCATACCTCAGCAGCCACATTTCCTGGGAAGCTCAAGCCCCTCCCAGCAACAGTAGCCTGGAGAAAGTCAATTACCCCATCCTCAGGATACAGCTCAAGGCTTACCCTATATTTTGACCCCTGCTGAGGAGGCAGGAGCAGAGGTGAAGCCTAGGCCTCTGGGCAGTCTTTGGGGTGGGGCCATTCCCACCATGTTTTCAGGAACCTAACTTGTAATTCCCCCTTTGGGAGAACTGAAACAAGATCCTGAGTTCCAGAGGACTCCACTGGCCTGCCTACCATGGGTTTCACCCTGTTGAGGTCAGGAAAATATTCTGGGAGAGACTCAGATATGTGGCTGTAAGACAGGGAATCACACCAACCATCTTCCCTGAAATCTGAATGGCACGTCCCCCTCATAGGAGACATAGAGGTCCCATCTTCCCAATTCTGCCAACAGCCCCTTAAGAAACAGCCTTTTCATTGATAAGGCCACCCCATGAAGACTGGGAGTCATTGAATTTCTATCTGATACATAGAAACAAACCCAATGAAACAGCTAAAATGGGGAGGCAAAGAAACAACCCCCAAATGAAAGGAAAGGAGGAATCTCAAGAAAAAAAGCTATATGAAACAAAGGCAAGCAGTTTACCAGATGTAGAGTTCATAGCAATGGTTATAAGAATGCTCAAGAAACTTAGTGAGAACTAAAAGAAACTTAATGAGTATTACAAAAAACTTAGTAAGAACTACATCAGCATGAAAAAGGACACAGAAACAATGAGTAAGAACAGTAGGAAATGAGGAATGCCATATCTGACATCAAAAATACACTGCAAGGAATAAAAAGAAGGCTAGATGAAGCAGAGGATTGAATCAACAATTTGGGAAACAAGGTAGGAAAAAAACACATTGAATCAGAGCAACAAACAGAAAAAAGAATTTAATAAAATGAGGATAGAGTATGGGAATTTTGGAATAACATGAAGCGTAACAATATCAGCATCATAGTTGTGACAGAAGGAGAACAAAGTGAGCAAGGTATAGAAAACAATTTGAATAAATAATGACAGAAAACTTTTCTAACCCGGTGAAGGAAAAATGTGGGGAGTGGGCTGTAAGCTGGCAAAGCCCTTACAGTCCCAGAGGCTGACCAAAGGCTAAGCCTCATTCCCGGAGGGTAGGAGACACTGAGTAATGCATACCAAAATGTGAGCAAACAGGTTTGCCCTCGCCTGGGGACTACCTGGGAGAACTGTAGCTGTGGCCAGGCAGAAGGAGAACAATGATATACAATTCCAAGAATGATTTAGAGATAAACAAGTGCTGTACAAAATAAAGCTGCAAAGCCTGTTTAGTGTCACCTGTATGTCATCAGCATGTGGTGAACCTCCTGATCCCACTTTCTGTCTCTCGTTTCTTTTTTCCAATCCCCCACCATTTCCACTCAGCCTGGCAGGAAGGAGTTACATAGGACGTGACAGAAAAAGTCACACAAGTTCAGGGAGCAGAATCCCAATCAAAATAATCCAAAGAGGGCCACAAGAGATACATCATAATTAAAATTGCAAATGTTGAATACAAAGCAAGAATCTTAATGGAAGCAAGAGAGAAACAGTTACCTACATGGGAGTTCCTAGAAGGCTGTCACCTGATCTTTTAACAGAAACACTTTAGGCCAGAAGGAATTGGCAAGAAGTATTCAAATTAATGAAACGCAAGGACCTGACACCAAGACTATCCTATCCAGCAAGGCTATCATTTAAAATTGAAGATGGAAAAAGAGCTTCCCAGACCAAAAAAAAGAAAGGCTATTGAAGTTCATTACCACCAAACTAACATTGCAAGAAATTTTAAAGGGACTTCTTTAAGAAGTAGAAATAGAGAAGGGAACATAGGTATAAAGAAAAATGTAGCAATAAATAAGTTACCTATCAATAATAACCTTAAATATAAATGGATTAATGCTCCAATCAAAGACATGGGGTAGCTGAATGGATTTAAAAATTAAAAACAAAACAAAACCCAGAAACCATATATATGCTGTCTACAAAAGACCCACCTCAGAACAAAAGATCACACAGATTGAAATTGAAGGAATGAAAAATAAAAACGTATACAAATGGAAACAACAACAACAACAAAAGCTAGGCTAGCAATACTCATATCTGACAAAACAAACTTCAAAACAAAGGCCATAAAAGAGACAAAGAAGGTGGCTACATAATACTAAAGGGATCAGTCCATCAAGAGGACATACCATTGTAAACATATATGCATCCAATAGAGGGGCACCTAAATATATATTTAAAAACTCTTGTTTTGGATTTTAAGAGAGAGATCAGCAGCAATACAGTCATAGAATGAGATTTTAACACTCCACTATCATCACTGCATAGATCTTCTAAATGAGCAATCAACAAGCAAACAGCAACCTTAAATGACACACTAGATTGGAGATGGATTTAATTGATATTTACAGAATATTTCATGCCAAAGCTGCAAAATATACATTCTTCACAAGTGCATATACAACATTCTCAAAGAGAGACCGCATGTTAAAACACAATATAAGTCTTAACAAATTCAAAAATATTGAAATGATATCAAGCATCATCTTGGATCATAATTGCATGAATTAGAAGTAACCTACAACAAAAAAACTCAAAATACTCAAACACAGAGAAGCAAAATAGCATGTTATTAAACAATGAATGCGTTACCAATGAGATCAAGGGAGAAATAAAAAAAATTACCTGGAAATAAATGAAAATGAACACACAACAAACTAAAATCTATGGGAGACAATGAAAGCAGTCCTGACAGGGAAGTTCAGAGCATTACAGACCTACATCAGAAGCAAGAAAAATCTCAAATAAACAATCTAACCCTACATCTAAAGAACTAGAAACAGAACAACAAGAAAATCCCAGAGTAAGCAGAAGGAAGGAAATAATAAACATCAGAGCAAAATAAAGACATAGAGTCTAAAAAAAAAAAAACCCACAAAAGATCAATGAAACCAAAAGTTGGTTCTCTTGTAAAGATAAACAACACTATAATATTGATGAAACTTTAGCCAGATTCATGAAGAAACAAAGACAGAGAACCTACATAAATAAAATAAGAAATGAAAGATATGAAGTAACAACTGACATCATAGAAATACCATAAACAACTATATGCCAATGAAAGGAATGATCTGGGCATTTTGGACATTTCCTAGAAACAGACAATCTTCAAAAACTGAATCAGGAAGAATCATAAAACCTGAATAGACCAATAAGAGCTAATGAAATTGAGGCAGCAATCAAAAAACTCCCAGCAAGCAAGAAAAGCCCCGGGGAAGTAGAAGGAAGGAAATAATAAAGATCAGAGCAGAAATTAATGAAATAGAGGCTAAAAAAACAATACAAAAAAATCAATGAAACCAAGAGCTGGTTCTTTGAAAAGGTAAATAAGATTGATGCACCTTTAGCCAGGCTCACTAAGAAACAAAGAGAGAGGACCCAAATAAGTAAAATCAGAGATGAAAGAGGCGATATAACAACTGACCCAACAGAAATACAAAGGATTGTAAGAAAATATTATGAGCAACTATATGCCAACAAATTGGACAACATGAGGGAAATGGACAAATTCCTAGAAGCATACAACCTTCCAAAGCTGAATCAAGAAGAGGCAGAAAACCTGAATAGGCCGATAACAACTAATTAAATTGAAGCAGTAATCAAAAAACTCCCAGCAAACAAAAGTCCTGGGCCAGATGGATTTACAGGTGAGTTTTACCAAACATTCAAAGAAGAATTAACACCTATTCTATTCAAACTACTCCAGAAAATTAAAGAGGAGGGAAAACTCCCAAACTCTTTTTATGAGGCCAGCATCATCCAAATCCCAAAACCAGATAAAGATACTACAAAGAAAGAAAATTACAGGCCAACATCCCTGATGATCATAGATGCTAAAATCCTCACTAAAATACTAGCAAACTGGATCCAGCAATACATTAAAAAGATCATACATCATGACCAAGTGGGATTTATTCCGGGGATGCAAGACTGGTATAACATCCGCAAATCAATAAATGTGATACATCACATAAACAAAATGAAGGACAAAAATCATATGATCATATCAATAGCGCAGAAAAAGCATTTGACAAAATCCAGCACCCATTTCTGATAAAAACTCTCAGCAAAGTAGGAATAGAGGGATCATGCCTCAACCTAATAAAGGCCATATATGACAGACCTACAGCCACCATCATACTCAATAGGCAAAAACTAAAACCATTTCCATTTAAAACAGGAACAAGGCAGGGTGTCCACTTTCACCACTCTTATTCAACATAGTACTGGAAGTCCTTGCCATAGCCATCAGACAGGAAGAAAACATAAAAGGTATCCAAATTGGAAAGGAAGAAGTAAAACTGTCATTATTTGCAGATGACATGATACAGTACACAGAAAACCCTAAAGACTCCATCAAAGTACTACTAGATTTGATAAACAAATTTGGCAAGGTAGCTGGATACAAAATCAACATACAGAAATCAATGGCATTCTTATACACCAACAATGAACTTTCAGAGAGAGAAACTAAAAAAGCAATACCATTTACCATTACAACTAAAAAAATAAGATACCTAGGAAAAAACTTAACCAAGGATGTAAAAGACCTGTACAAGGAAAACTGCGTGACACTGAAAAAAGAAATAGAGAAAGATTTAAACAAGTGGAAGAATATACCATGCTCACGGATTGGAAGAATTAATATCATTAAAATGTCCATTCTACCCAAAGCAATTTATAAATTTAATGCAATTACTATTAAAATACCAATAGCATATTTCGCAGACCTAGAACAAACATTTCAAAAATTTATATGGAATCAAAAAAGACCCTGAATAGCTGCAGCCATCTTGAGAAAAAAAGAACAGAGTGGGAGGGATCACATTACCAGACTTCAAACTGTATTACAAAGCCACTGTAATCAAAATGGCCTGGTATTGGTACAACAACAAGCATATAGATCAATGGAATAGAACAGAGACCCCAGAAATAGACCCACGCCATTATGGTCAGTTAATATTTGACAAAGGAGGCAAGAGTATCCAATGGAGTAAAGACAGTCTCTTCAATAAGTGGTGCTGGGAAAATTGGACAGATACATGCAAAAGAATGAAACTAGACCACCAACTTTCACCATACACAAAAATAAACTCAAAATGGATAAAAGACTTAAATGTAAGTCACAAAACCATAAAAATGCTGGAAGAAAACATAGGCAGTAAAGTCACAGACATCCCACATAGTGGACTTTTCACTGATACATCTCCTAGGGCAAGAGAAACAAAAGAAAAAATAAACATATGGGACTACATCAAACTAAAAAGCTTCTGCACAGCAAAAGAAAACAGCCTCAAAATACAAAGGAACCCCACGGTCTGTGAAAACATATTTGCCAAGGATGTATCTGATAAGGGGCTAGTTTCCAAAGTGTACAAAGAACTCAGTGCCCTGCAAGAGGAAGACAAATAACCCAATTAAGAAATGGGCAAAGGACTTGAATAGACACTTCTCCAAAGAGGACATACGGATGGCCAAGAGACACATGAGAAAATGCTCAAAGTTGCTAATCATCAGAGAGATGCAAATTAAAACCACAATGAGGTATCACTTCACACCTGTCAGAATGGCTACCATCAACAAATCAAGAAACAACATGTGCTGGTGAGGGTGTGGAGAAAGGGGAACCCTGGTACATTGCTGGTGGGAATGCAGACTGGGGCAACCACTCTAGAAAACAGTAGGGAGGTTCCTCAAAAAATTAGAAATGGAGCTGCCATTTGATCCAGTGATTCCACTCCTAGGAATGTATCCTAAGAATCTTGAAACATTAATCAGAAAGAATATATGTACCCTGATGTTCATAGCAGCACAGTTTACAATAGCTAAGATCTGGAAACAGCCCAAGTGCCCATCAGTAGATGAGTGGATTAAAAAGCTGTGATACATTTACACAGTGGAATACTACATAGCTGTAAAGAAGAAGAATCTCGTACCCTTTGGGACAGTATGGATGGACCTGGAGAATATTATGCTAAGTGAAATAAGCCAGGCATCGAAAGAGAAATATCACATGTTCTCGCTTATACGTGGAATCTAAAGAACTTAATAAACTGATGAGTAGTGACAAAACATCAGAGGGAAGGGGGAGAGGGAGTGGAGGGGGAGAGAGTAACCAAAGAATTTATATGCATATATGCACAACCCAAGGACACGGACAATGGTGGGGAGAGTGACTGGGGGGGGAGAAAAGGGAGGGAAAAGGGTCATTGGGGAGAAAAAGGGACATCTGTAATACTTTAAACAAAAATAAAAATTATGAAAAAAAAAGAACTTAATAAACTGATGAACAGAATAGATTCAATGACATGGAAACATAGATGAGACTGACGAATGTCAGAAGGATGGAGGAGAGCGGGTGGGTGGAGGTGGAGAGAGTAACTAAAGAATTTATATGCATATATGCACAACCCAAGGACATGGACAATGGTGGGGAGAGGGACTGGAGAGGGATGGGATGGGGTGGAATGAGTCATTGGGGAGAAAAAGGGACACCTGTAGTATTTTAAACAAAAATAAAATTTAAAACAAACAAACAAACAAACAAAAAACTCCCAGAAAACAAAAGTCCTGGACTGGATGACTTCTCAGGTGAATTTTACCAAACATTCAAAGAGAACTAAGACCTATCCTTCTCAAACTATTCTAAAGTTCAAGAGGAGGAAAGACTTCCAAGAACTTTTTGCAAGGCCAGTATTATCCTAATTCCAAAACCAGATAAAGACACTACAAAGAAAGATAACTATAGACCAATATTCTTGATGAACATAGATGCCAGAAACCTCAACAAAATATTAAGATCTAGCAATACATTAAATAGATCACTTACTATGACCAAGTGGGATTTATTCCAGGGATGCAAGGTGGCACAATATTCACAAATCAATTAATGTGATACATCACATAAACAAATAAAAAACAAAAATCACATTTTCATATCAATAGGTGCAGAAAAAGCATTAGACAGAATCCAGCACCCATTTCTGATAAAAACTTTCAATAAGGTGGGAATATAGGGACTATACTTCAACATAATAAAGACCATATATGAAAAACCTAAAGGCAAATCATATTCAATGGGCAAAAACTAAAAACATTTCCATTAAGACCAGGAAAAAGACAGGGATGTCCACTTTCACCACTCTTATTTAACACAGTGCTTGAAGTCCTAGCCAAAACAATCAGATGAGAAGAAATAAAAGGCATCTAAATTTGAAAGGAGGATGTAAAACTGTCATTATTCTCAGATGACATGATTTTATGTATAAAACCTTAATGATTCCACTAAAAAATTATTAGATCTAATACATGAATTCAGCAATATAGCAGGATACAAAATTAATATCCAGGAATCAGTGACAATAAAAAACTCTCAGAAAGAGAAACAAGACAATAATACCATTTTGTAATTGCAACAGCCACCACAACTAAATAGGGTACCTTGGAATATACTTAATCAAGGTGGTAAAAGACCTGGACACAGAAAACTATAGGACACTGAAGAAAGAAATAGAGGAAGATGCAAACAAGTGGAGGCATATACCATGTTCATGGATTGGATGAATTAACATCACTAAAATGTCCATACTACCCAAGGCAATCTATGGACTCAAAGCAATTCCTATTAAAATGCCAATGGCATATTTCACAGATCTAGAATAAATATTCCATAAACTTATGTGGAACCAAAAAAGACCCCAAATATCCTCAGCAATATTGAAGAAGAAGAAAAGTTGGGGGGGATCAAAATACCAGATATCAAACTATACTACAAAGCCACTATAATCAAGCAGCCTGGGACTGCCCATCCAGGTGTGACTCAGCAGTTGAGCATTGACCTAGGATCAAGGAGATCACAGTTCGATGATCAGTCAGGGCACATGCCCAGGTTTCGGGCTTGATCCCCAGCAGGAGGTGTGCAGGAGGCAGCCGATCAATGACTGTTTCATCATTGATGTTTCCCCCCCTCCCTCTCCCTCTCCCTCTCCCTCTCCCTCTCCCTCTCCCTCTCCCTCTCCCTCTCCCTCTCCCTCTCCCTCTCCCTCTCCCTCTCCCTCTCCCTCTCCCTCTCCCTCTCCCTCTCCCTCTCTCTCTCCCTCTCCCTCTCCCTCTCCCTCTCCCTCTCCCTCTCCTTCTCCCTTTCCCTCTCTGAAATCAATAAAGATATATTTAAAAAACAAACAAACAGAAAAAAAAAAAAAAAATGGCCAGAGACTGGCACAAGAATTGGCATTTAGGTTAATGGAACAGAATGGAGCCCAGAGATCAGCCCACACCTTTATGGTCAATTAGTATTTGGTGAAGGAAGCAAGAGCATACAATGGATTGAAAGTAGTCTCTTCAATAAATGGTGTTGGAAAAAATTGGACAGGTATATGGAAAAAAAATGCATCTAAGTCACTAACTTACACCATACACAAGAATAAACTCAAATGGATAATAGATTTAAATGTGGTCATGAAACCATAAAAATCCTAGAAGAAAGCATAAGCAGTGAAGTTTCATCTCTTGGAGAAATATTTTTTCTTTCTAATATGTCTCTGAGTGCAAGGGAAACACAGAAAAAAATAAACAAATGGGACTACAGCAAACTAGAAAGCTTCTGCACAGGAAAAGAAACCATCAACAAAACAAAAAGGGAACCCACCGTATGGAAGAACATATTTGCCAATGATTTATCTGAAAAGGGGCTAATCTCCCAAATACATAAAGAACTAATAAAACTCAACACCAGCAAGACAAACAATCCAATGTAAAAATGGGCAAAGAACCTGAATAGACACTTCTCCAAAGAAAACATACAGATGGCCAAGAGATATATGAAAAAATGCTCAACATCACTAATTATCAGAGAAATGCAAATTAAAACTAAAGTGAGGTATGAGCTCATGCCTGCCAGAATGATTGCCATTAATAAATCAGCAAACAACAAGTGTTGGTGAGGGTGTGGAGAAAAGGGAACCCTAGTGCACTGTTGGTGTGAATGTAGACTGGTGCAGCCACTGTGGAAAACAGTATGGAGTTTCCTCAACAAATTAAAAATTGAACTGCTCTTTGACCCAACGATCCCACTTCTGGGTATATATCCTAAGAATCCCAAAACCCCAATCATAAAAAAGAAGGAAATCTTACATTTTGCAACAGCATGGGTGGACCTGGGGATTATTATGGTAAGCAAAATAAGCCAGTCAGAGAAAGACAAATACCATATGATCTCACTAATATGTAGAATCCAATGAACAAAACAAACTGATGAACAAAATAGAACCAAAGGCATGGATACATGGAACAGGATGAAAAATGTCATAGGGGAGTAAGGTTGTGGGCGGGGCTGGATAAAGGAAGGTGAAGGGATTACCTAAAGAATGTATGTGCATAGCCTATGGACATAGACAACAGTGTGGGGAGTGTGAAGGGAGGGGGGAGGCAAGAGTTTTGTTCAGGTGGGCAAAGGTGGGGGGAAATTGGGCACACCTGCAATTGTGTAAACAAAAAAATTTAAAAGACAATGAACAGGCACACAGATTGGGGCAATGATTTGCAAACCATAGATGACAAATAACTTGTATCCAAAATACATACAGATGACAGAAAGGGAGAGGGTTTGGGGAC
Organism: Miniopterus natalensis; assembly: GCF_054644295.1. Taxonomy (NCBI): domain Eukaryota; kingdom Metazoa; phylum Chordata; class Mammalia; order Chiroptera; family Miniopteridae; genus Miniopterus; species Miniopterus natalensis. Next base: position 99,737,596 of record NC_142081.1, read on the forward strand.
TGGGTAAAACATGTGTAGGAATTAAGATGCACTAATTAGCAGATACAAAATAGTCACGGGACTATAAAGTACAGAATAAAGACTATAGTCAATAATATTGTAATAACCATGCATGGTGCCAGGTGGCTACTGGAAATATTGGATGAAACACTGTAAAGTATATAATTGTCTAAATACTATGCTCTACATCTGAAACTAATATATTGGATGTAAACTATAATTGAAAAATAAAATTTAAAAAATACATAAATAACTCCTACAACTAAAAATAAATATAAACAATCTAGTTTTTAAAATTAAAAAAAGAATTAATGACACTTTACAAAGGAAGATATACAGATGACTATGAAAAAGGTGCTTTTAAATCAGTAAACATGAGGCAAATGCAAATGAAAACAATACTGAGACACTTTTTTATGTGCGCTAGAATGGTAAATTTTAAAGTATTAAAAACAAATGTTGGCAAAGATGTGCAGCAACTAAAACTCTCAAACATTGCTGATGGGATAGTAAAAAGGTATAACTTTGCAGAACAATTTGGCAATTTCTTTTAGAATTAAACATACATGGGTTTTTCAAGATGGCAGTGGATTAGGTTGAAGCTACACATACCTTCTCCCTGGACCAAACTGGAATTACAACTAAAGTATAGAAAAATCATCCTGAACAACCAACTGAAGACTAGCAGGAGAGAAGCCTTATAACCAAGGACTTAAAGAGGAGGCCACAACAAGACTGGTAAGAAGTGCAAAGGTGCAAGAGGGCTGGCCAGGCTTCCACAGGCAGCAGCTCATGTTCCATAGGGATATCTCAGCTGTGGGGGGAACCTGTTGAGAAGTGTGGGGTCTAAATCCCAAGTGTGGTCCCCAACCCAGAACACCAGAATCAGGAAAGTTGCCCACAAAACACCTGGCTTTGAAAAGCAGTGATGTTTCTGTCCACCAGGAAGAGATGGCTAGAAATGCAAGCACCATCTTAAAGGGACAATGCACAAAATTTTATTTGAACCACTCACCTTGGGCTCCAGCATATGGAGGGCAGAGTGGATTAGAGGTGCATGAGGAGAGTCTGGAGTTGGTAGCTCTGGAGACAGAGCTAAGAAGACAGCCATGAGGATCCCTGTGCTGAGTCATTCCCCTATACTGCAGAAGCCATATTTCTCAGGCAGAGCTTTCCCATTCATGCAGCATTAGCTTAAGAGGAAGCAATGGCTCCACCCGTTGAAATCCCCCGCATCCCACTTGCTATGGACTACAATCAGAGGCTCATTAAGTGACTGAGACTAACAGACAACCTGAAGGCAGATGTGGATCTCTGGGTGTTTTGAGTATTTGCCAGACATGTTCCTGGGCCCAGGGCTAAGAAAAGCAGACCTTGGTGTACAGCTTGGCACTTTCCACATGCTCCCAGGTTCAGCAGAGGGAGCCACAAGCTATGGAACACTAAGCTCCAAACAGGTTGTCCAGGGCCAGTCACAGACAGCATCTAATAATGGCCTGCACCAGAGTACCTCCAAAGAGGCCCAGAACCAGTACACTCAGTGGCCAGGTTGTAATAAGCTTCACAAGCAGCATATCCACAGGCAGATATTGGCAGGCACCAAACCCTGCTGAGGTGAATTCTGCTTCATGTGATCAACACCAGCACAGCAGCCTGCACACTGTGTTAAGGGTTGAGCCTCACTGTCAGCCAGCCTGAGGGTTATGCCCAAGTATGAATGGGCCAATAGCAATCAAGACTTAATTACAACCAGAGGGACCACACAACATACACAAGGGACATTCTTAGAGCAAGCAGTTCTGGTGACCAGGGAGACTGAACCACTGGGTCCCACAGGTCAACTACTACATAAGGCCACCCTACCAAGAGTAAAAGTTGTAGCAGATCTACCTAGTACATAGAAACAAACATAAACAGGCAGCCAAAACTGTGAGAAGAAGAAACAGGCACCAAATAAAGGAAAAAGAGAATTCTCCAGAAGAAGATCTAAATGAAGTGGAGGTAAATAATTTATCAGATATAGAGTTAAGACTAATGATTAAAAGGATGCTCAACAACATGAAAAAAAATAGAGAAACCATAAAAAAGCACCAGTCAGAAATGAAGAATGCCATATCTGAAATAAAGAATACACTGGAAGGAATAAACATCAGGCCCAATAAGCAGAGGGTTGAATCAGTGATTTGGGAGACAAGGTAGAAAAAGTACTTAATCAGAACAGCAAAAAATAAAATGACTTTTAAAAATGAGGATAGTTTAAGGGACCTTTGGGACAACATGACATGTAGTAACATTGATGTCATAGGGGTACTAGAAAGAGAAGAGAGAGAGCAAGAGATCAAGAACCTATTTGAAGAAATAATGTCTGAAAAAATTCCCTAACTGATAAAGGAAAAAGACATACAAGTCCAGGAAGTGCAGAGAGTCCCAAGTAAGAGGGACCCAAAGAGGCTCACACCAAAACACACCATAATTAAAATTTCTAAAGTTAAATAAAAAGAGAGAATCTTTAAAGCCACAACAGAAAAGCAGTCAGTTACCTACAAGGGAGCTCCCATAATACTAACAACTGATTTTTCAACAGAAATATTTCAGGCCAGAAAGGACTATATGAAATATTAAAAGTGATAAAAAAAAAAACAACAACAAGGGTATACAATTAAGGCTATTTTACCCAGCAAGGCTATCATTTAAAATTGAAGGGAAGCCCAGCCAAGCATGGCTCAGCGGTTGAGTGCCGACCTAGGATCTAGGCGATCGGGATTCGATTCCCATTCAGGGCACATGCCCAGGGTGTGGGCTCGATCAATAACTCTCATCATTGATGTTTCTATCTCTCTCTCTCCTTCTCCTTTCCTCTCTCTGAAATCAATAAAGATATATTTTAAAAAATAAAAATAAATAAAATTGAAGGAGAAATAAAGAGCTTCCCGGACAAGAAGAAGCTAAAGGAGTTTGTTACCACCAAACCAGTATTACAAGAAATGTCAAAGGACTTGCTTTAAAAAGCGGAATCAGAAAAAGAAAAAAACGCACACAGAGGAACACAGATTAAAAAAATAAAACGGCAATAAATATGTACCTGGCAATAATCACTTTAAATATAAGTGGCTTAACAATGAGGCCCCAGTAGGATGGTTCAGTTGGTTGGAGTATCGTCCTATACACCAAAAAGGATGTGGTTGGATTCCTGGTCAGGGTACATACCAAAGTTGTGGTTCAATCCCTGGTCAGAGTGCATAAGGGAGGCAACAAATTGATGCTTCACCTCATATCAATGTTTCTCTCTCTCCCTCACTCTCTCAAAAATCAATAAACATACCCTCAGGTGAGGATTTAAAAAAAAATGTAAATGGTTTAAATGCTTCAATCAAAAGACATAAAGTAGCTGAATGGATAAAAAAACAAGATCCCCCTGGCAGCGCATGGCTCAGTGGTGGAGCTTAGACCTGGGATCCAGGAGATTGTGGTTCGATTCTCTGTCAGGGCACATGCCCGAGTTGCTGGTTCGATCCCCAGTTGGGGGCAGGTAGGAGGTGGCCAGTCGATGACAACTCTTTCATCATTGATGTTTCAACTCTCTCTCTCCCTCTCCATTCCTCTCTCTGAAATCAATAAAGATATATTTAAAAACAAAAAGATTTATGTATACGATGTGTTCAAAAGACCCAAATCAGAACAAAAGATACACATGGACTAAATGTAAAGGAATGGAAAAGATATAGCACACAAATGAAAAGAAAACAAAACTGGGGTAGCAATACTTATATCTGATAAAATGGACTATAAAACCAAGGCTACAGTAAGAGACAAAGAAGGACACTACATAAAGATAAAGGGACCAATCCAACAAGAGGATATAAACCTTGCACACATTTATGCATTCAACATAGGAGCACCTAAATATGTAAAGCAAATCTTGATGGACATAAAGGAAGAGACTGATAGTAATACAGTTATAGTAGGGGATTTTAACACCTCTTTGACATAAATGGATAGATCTTTGAGACAGAAAATCAACAGGGAGACAGCAGCTTTAAATGAATCACTAGATCCAATGGATTTAAGTGATATCTTTAGAGCATTCCACCACAAAGCAGCAGAATATACATTCTTTTCAAGACCACATGGAATGTTTTCTAGGATAGAACACATATTAGGACACAAAACAAGTCGCAATAAATTTAAGAAGATGACAATTATATCATGCATCTGCTCTGACCATAATGCTATGAAACTTGAAATCAATCACAAGAAGAAAATTGAAAAATATACAAAGTTGTAGACACTAAATAACATGTTACTAAACAATGAACGAGTTAACAACGAAATCAAGAAGGAAATCAAAAGATACCTTGAAACAAATGAAAATGAGAACACAACTCCAAATCTCTGGGACACAGAGAAAGCAGTCCTAAGAGGGAAATTCATAGCATTACAGGCCTATCTCAAGAAAGCAGCAACAGCTCAAATAAAAAATCTTACTTTACACTTAAAGGAACTTGAAAAAGAACAACAAATAAAGCCCAGAGTGAGATGAAGGGGGAAAAAATAAAGATCATAGTGGAAATAAATGAAGTAGAGTTTTAAAAAACAATACAATAGATCAATGAAACCAACTGAGGGTTCTTTGAAAAGATAAACAAAGTTGGCAAAACTTTAACCAAACTCATCAAGAAAAAAATAGAGAGGAGCCAAATATATAAAATCAGAAATGGAAAAAAAGAAGTAACCACTGACACCAAAGAAATACACAGGATTGTAAGAAAATATTACAACCAACTATATGCCAACAAGTTGGACAATCAGGAAGAAATTGATAAATTTTTAGAAACATACAATCTTCTAAAATTAAATCAGGAAGTATAAGATAATCTGAATAGATATATTACAACTAGTGAAATTAAAGCAGTAATAAAAAAAAATCTCCTATCAAACAAAAGCCTTAGACCAGATGACTTTACAGGTAAATTTTACCAAACATTCAAAGAATTAATACCTATCTTTCTCAAACTAGGCCAAAACATTTAAGAGGAGGGAGGACTTGCAAGCTCACTTTAAGAGGCCAGCGTTGTCTTAATTCCAAAACCAGAGAAAGACACAACAAAGAAAATTATAAGCCAATATCTCTGATGAACATAAATGCTAAAATCCTCAATGAAATATGAGCAAAACAAATCCAGCAACACAAGAAAAAGATCATACACCATGATCAAGTGGGATTTACTCTCGGCATGCAAGGTTGGTACCATATCTGCAAAACAATAAATGTGACTCACCACATAAACAAATTGAATGATAAAAACCATTTGATCATATCAATAGATGCAGGAAAAGCAGTGGATAAAATATAGCACCCATTTATGATAGTAAAAAAACTCTCAGTAAAGTAGGAATAGAGGAAAAATACCTCAATGTAATAAAGGCAATGTAAGATATGCACACAGCCAACATCATACTCAATGGGCAAAAACTACAAGCATTCCCCTTAAGACTGGGAACAAGACAAGGATGTCCTCATTCACCACTCTTTTTCAACATAGTACTAGAAGTCCTAGCCACAGCAATGAAAAAAAAGAGAAAATACAAGACATCCAAATTATGAAGGCATAAGTAAAACTATCATTATTTATAGATGACATGATATTGTATATAAAGAAGCCTAAAAATTCCGCCAAAAAACTACTAGAACTGTTAAATAAATTCAGTAAAGTAGCAGGATACAAAATATTTAAAAATCAGTTGCATTTTTTAAAAAGGTTTTTTATGAAATTTTTTTTTTTTTTTTTTTTTTTTTTTTTTAGAGAGAGAGGAGGGGAAAAAGAGAAAGAAGAAAACATCGATGTGAGAGTCAAACATCAATCAGATGCCTCCTGCTGAGTATGAAGCTCACAACCTGGGCATGTGCCTTGACCAAGAATCAAAGTGTGCACAGGACAACACCCTACCAACTGAGCCCTACCAGCCAGGGCTTGGTTGCATTTTAAAAAAATTTATCTTTATTGTTGAAAGTATCACAAGTATCCCATTTTTTTCCCTTATTGACCCCCTCCACCTAGCTCCCCTCCCTTCCCCAGGCCTCCACCCATTATTGTCTGTGTCCATGGGTTGTGCATATATGCATACAACTTCTTTGGTTAATCTCTTCCCACCCTCTACTCCTCTTCCCTCTTCCCCCTTCCCTCTGAAATATGACCGTCTGTTGCATGCTTCAGTGTCTCTGGATCTATTTAGTTTGTCAGATTCTTTGTTCATTAGCTTCTTCTTAAAGAAGACCCTTCATCATTTCATGTAGTACTGGTCTGGTGGTGATGAACTCCTTTAGCTTTTTCTTATCTGTGAAGCTATTTATCTGACCTTCAGTTCTAAATGATAGCTTTGCTGGGTAATCTTGGTTGTAGGTTCTTGTTTTTCATCACTTTGAATATTTCTTGCCACTCCTTTCTGGCCTGCAAAGTTTCTGTTGAGATATCAGCTGACAGTCGTGTGGGTGCTCCCTGGTAGGTAACTAACTGCTTTTCTCTTGCTGCTTTTAAGATTCTCTCTTTGTTTTTAACCTTTGGCATTTTAATTATATGTCTTGTTGTGGGCCTCTTTGGATTCCTCTTGTTTGGGACTTCCTGTGTTTTCTGGACTTGTAAGTCTATTTCTTTCCCCAGGCAGGGGAAGTTTTCTGTCATTACTTTTTCAAATAGGTTCTCAATTTCTTGCTCTCTTTCCTCTCCTTCTGGCATCCCCATAATGTGAATGTTGGGCCACTTGAAGTTGTCCCAGAGACTCCTTATACTGTCTTCATATTTCTGGATTCTGTTTTCTTTTTCCTCTTCTGGTTGGGAGTTTTTTGTTTCCTCATATTCCAAATTGCTGATTTGATTCTCAGCGTCCTCTGCTCTACTGTTGATTCCCTGTAAATTATTCTTCATTTCAGTTCATGTAACCTTCATTTCTGATTAGTACTTTGTTATGTCATTGATGAGCTCACTAGTTTTCTTAATAGTCTTATTAAGATCCTTGAGCATCTTTATAACTATTGTTCTGAGCTCTGTATCTAGTACCTTGCTTTGCTCTATTTCATTTAGTTCCTCTTTTGGAGATTTCTTCTGTTCTTTTCTTTGCGACATTTCTTTGCCTCCACATTTTGGCTGTTTCCAGGTGTTTGTTTCTATGTATTAGGCAGAGCTTCTATGTCTCTTGGAATTTGTAGAGTGGCTTTGTGTAGTAGGTATCGTGTAGGGTCCAGTGGCTCAGCCTCCCCCGTCACCTGAGCCGGGCCTTCTAGGTGCTCCCGCGTGTGAGCTGTTTGCACTGTCCTATTGTGGTTGAGCCTTGGTTGCGGTTGGCATCACTGGGAGGAATTGAACCCCAGGTCAATCTGCTGTGAGGACCAGCTGCAACTACAGCCAAATAGCTGTTGTGCTGGAGATGTCCCTATGGAGCAGGATTTACTTCAGTGGAGCTTTGGTGTTCACCAAGTGCTCCCCTTGAGTGTGTCATTCGTGGGTGTGGTAGGGTTGTAATCCAGTGTGGTTGAGTCTAACTACCAGGTGTACTGTCTTTGGGACCTCCCAGAAGGTGCAAAGCCAGCCTCTGCCTGTGCCTTGCCCAGGGTCACCCAGTATGAGCTACACAGCAAGCCATACATGCTTGGGCTTGGAGATGTCCAGGAGAGGCCAAGCTATGAAGCAATGCAGGCTGCTACCAGTTGCAAGCCTGGGGTCACTTATCAAGAGGTATTGGGCACACTGGGGCCAGCTGCTACTTGTTTGAGAGATTTTAGAAAAGTCCTAATCATGAGGCTAGAGAGGCCACTTGATAGAAAAGCCACTGGAAATGACTTGGATGAACTTGCAAGTAAGGAGAGGTGGGAGTCCCTGGGAATCACCAGGGCAGGGCCAAATGTTTGAGCCAGGTGCTGGAGATTCAAATATGGCACCTGCCTGCCGGTTCTGTGGGAGAACAGCTCACCAATGGAACAATGGCTTCTGTCACCTCTTCTGTCTTGGAGAAAGCTGCCCCCCCCAGCTCTTGCCCTGATTTCAAGCAAGTTAGTCCCTCCCTGAATGTTCCAGTTTCCTTTCAAGATGCTGCTCAGAGCTAGACCCCAGAAGGAAAGGGTCTGAGTGAGTCTGTGCGTGGGCCCTTTAAGAGGAGCTGCCTGAGACTCCAGCAGCCTCTGGGTCCCTCAGCCACAATCCCTGTGGTTTTTTACAGTCCCCTGTGGGGACTTCTCTTCCTGGTCTTGGAACTCTGGGCTGGGGCAACTGTTGTGGGGCTGGGCCCCTGGCTCCTCCAGGAAACCTCCACTGCTGAGATATCCCTCCTAGTTTTAAACCATGGCACCTGGGTGGGGGATCTCAGCCAAGTGTCCATGATTCAGCTTCGATCCACCTGTGTCTCTACCCCTCCTACCATTATCATTGCTTCTTCAGTTCCCTGGTTATAGGACTTCTGTTCAGTGAGATTTCAGGAGGTTCCAAGTGATGGTTGTTCTGTATTTTAGTTGTAATTTTGATGCGGTCATGGGAGGTGGTGTGTACCATGAGTATCTATGCCACCATCTTGCTGTCTCTGATGTCAGTTGCATTTTTATGTACCAATAATGAACCATCAGAAAAGGAAACTAAAAAAAGCAATGCCATTCACAGTTGCTTCACAAAGAATAAGATAACTAGGAATAAACTTAATTGAGGATGTACAAGACCTGTACCGAGAAAGTTATAAGACACTGAAGAAAAAAACTGAGGAAGATACAAATAAGTGAAAGGGTCTGAGTGAGTCTGTGCATGGGCCCTTTAAGAGGAGCTTAAATGTTCATGGATAGGAATAATTAACATCATTAAAATGTCCATACAATCCAAAGCGATCTACAGATTCAATGCAATTTTTATCAAGATTCCAATGGCATATTTCACAGAACAAGAACAAATGTTTCAAAAATGTATATGGAACCACAAAAGACCCTAAATAACAACAGCAATCTGGAGAGAAAAGAATAAAGTTGGAGAAAACATGCTCCCTGATATCAAACTATACTACAAGGCCAGAGTAATCAAAACAGCATGTTACTGGCATAAAAATAGACATATAGATCAAGGGAACAAAATAGAGAGCCCAGAAATAAACCCACAACTTTTTAGTCAATTAATATTTGACAAAGGAGTCAAAAACATAAAATTTGTCAAAGATAGTTTATTCGATGAATGGTGTTGGGAAAACTGGAAAAATGTGTGCCAAAAATGAAACTATAGCACCTTCTTTCACCACACACAAGAATAAACTCAAAATGAACTAAACCTTAAGTATTAGACTAAACTATAAAAATCCTAGAAGAAAACATGGGCAATAAAATCTCAGACATTTCTCATAGCAATATTTTGTCTATCTCCTCAGGCAAGGGAAGCAAAAGAAAAATAAACAAATGGGACTACATCAAACTAAAGAGTTTTTGCACAACAAAGGAAACCATGAACAAATGAAAAGACAACCCTCTGAATGAGAGAACATATTTGCCAATAATACATCTGATAATATGTTAATATCCAACATTTATTTAAAAAAAAACACAACTAATAAAACTCAACAGCAAAAATAACCAAACAATCCAGTTTAAAAAATGGGGAAATACCCAAATAGACACTTCTCCAAAGAGGACATACAGATGGCCAATAGACATATGAAAAAATGCTCAACATCACTAATCATCAGAGAGATGTAAATTAAAACAAAGAGATATCACATCTCACTTGTCAGAATGGCTATCATCAGTAAATCAACAAGCAACAAGTGTTGATGAGGATGTGGAGAAAAGAGAACACTTGTGTACTGTTGGTGGAAATGCAGATTGGTGCAGCCACTATGGAAAGCAGTATGAAGTTACCTCAAAAAATTAAAACTGGAACTGCCTTATGACCCAGAAATTCCACTTCTGGGAAGTTATCTGAGGAAACCTGAAACACTGATTTGAAAGAATATATATATATACATACATACATACATACATATATATATATATTCTTATAGGGATATATATATGAGAATATATATATATATATGGATATATATGAGAATATATATATTCTCATAGGGATATATATATATCCTTATGTTTAAAGTTATTTACAATAGCCAAGATTTAGAAGCAGCCCAAGTGTCCATCAGTAGATGAGTGGATTAAAAAGCTGTGGTACATTCACACAATGGAATATCACTCAGCTGAAAAAAGGAAGAAAATTTTACCCTTTGTTACAGCATGGATAGACCTGGAGAACATTACGCTAAATGAAATAAGGCAGTCAGAGAAAGGCAAGTACCATGTGATTTAACTCACGTGTGTAATTTAATGAAAACTGAACTACCAAGCAAAATAGATACAGACTCATCAACAGAGAGTAGGCAGACCACTCTGGTGTGCGGGCATTGGGGGGGGATTTGGAGGGGCTATCAAGGAATTGAACAAAAAGCAAAAAAGAGAGAGCACTCATGGACATGGAAAGGGGTTGGTGAGGTGGAAGAGGGCACGGAAGGGACAAATGGTGATGGAAATTTTTTTTAAAAGAATCAACAAGAGCATCCAACCAAACCCACCCCCTACAGGAGCAGAATGCCTGGCCTGCCCCACCACCTTGACCTGTGGCCCGCTTGGACACAGAGACCTGCCACTCAGACCTAGCATTCCTTACCTGGCACCCCTGAACAAACAGCCCTGCAACCTGATGGCCACCCAGTAGCTGTGACCTGATGCCCCCAGACACATGGACCTGCCCCTGTGACCCCATTTTCCTCACCTGGCTCCGCAGATTACTGGTTTGCTAAAATGGGGAGACAAAGAAACAACCCCCAAATGAACAAAAAGGAGGAATCGCCATAAAAGGAACAAAATGAATAGAGGCAAGCAATTTGTCAGATAAAGATTTCAAAGTAATGATTGCAAGGGTGCTCAAACAACTTAGTGAGAACTACAAGCAACTTAAGGAGAACTATAGGAACTTGAGAACTACGCCAGCATAAAAAGAGGGGCTGAAACAATGAATAAGAATCAATTGGAAATAAAGAATGACATAGCTGAAATAAAGAATTCTCTGGAAGGCCCTAGATGGCTTAGCTCAGTGGTTAGAGCATCAGTCTGCAAACTAAAGGGACCTGGGTTCAATGCCCACCAAGGGCATGTACCTCAGTTGCAGCTCAGTCCCTGGCCCTAGTCGGGGCTTATGCAGGAAGCAACCTATCGATGTGTCTCTTTCACATTGATGTTTCTTTCTCTCTCTCTTTCTCCCTTCCATTCTCTCTGAAAAGCAATGGAAAAAATATCCTTGGGTGAGGATTAAGAAAAAAAAAAAAGAATACCATGGAAGGATTCAACAGTAGGCTACAAGAAGCTGAGGACTGAATCAGTGAATTAGAAGACAAGGTAGGAAAAAAAAATCCATTCAGAGCAGCAATTGAAAAAAAATAAAAAGTAGGAGAAGAGTTTAAGGGACCTTTGGGACAACCTGAAATGTAACAACATCTGCATCATAGGGATGTCAGAAGGAGAAGAAGCTCATCAAGGAGTAGAGACCTTGTTTGAAGAAATAATGAGAGAAAACTTCCCTGATCTGGTGAAGAAAAAGTCACACAAGTTCAGGAAACCTAAAGAGTCCCAATCAACACAAACCCAAAAAGACCCACATCAAGGCAAACGCTAAAGACAAAAAAAGAATTTTAAAGGCCACAAAAGAGACAGACAGAGAGTTACTTACAAGGGAGCTCCCATTAGACTGTTAGCTGATTTCTTAATAGAAACACTTCAGGCGAGATGGGAGTGGGATGAAGTACACAAAGTAATGAAAAGCAAGGGACTGAATCCAAGACTACTCTATCTAGCAAGGCTATCATTCAAAATTGAAGGTGAAATTAGGAGTTTTGCAGAAAAAAAAAAAGAAAGAAAAAGGCTACAGGAGTTTATTACCACCAAACCAGAACTGCAAGAAAAGCTAAAGGGACTGTTGTAAGAAGAAGGAATAGAGAGAGAGGGAGGAACATAGGCATAAAGAATAAAAATGGCAACTAATAAGTGCCTATCAATAATAAGCTTAAAGATAAATAGCTTAAATGCCCCAATAAAAGACATAGGGTAGCTGAATGGATAAGAAAACATGGCCCATATATATGCTGTGTACAAGAGACCCACCTCAGAATAAAAGACTCATACAGGATGAAAGTGAAGGGAGGGGGGGAAATTTCCCATGAAAATGGAAATGAAAAAAAAGTTGGGAGAGCAGTACTAATATCTGACAAAATAAATTTCTAAATGAAGGCCATAACAAGAGACATAAAGGCCACTTCATAATACTAAAGGGATTGATACAACTAGAGGATATAATCCTGGTAAACATATATGCACCCAATATAGGAGCACCCAAATATATTTTTTAAAATTCTGAAGGACTTAAAGGGAGAGATCAGCAGCAATACAATTATAGTAGGAGAATTTAACACCCACTGACATCATTAGAAAGACATTCTAGAAAAATAATCAAGGAAACAGCAACCTTAAATGACACACAAGATCAAATAGGTTTAATTGACATTTACAGAACATTTCACCCCAAAGCTGCAGAACAAGTATTCTTTTCACGTGCACATGAGACATTCTCAAAGATAGACCACATGTTAGGACACAGACTAAGTCTCAACAAATTCATGAAGATTGAAATCATATCAAACATCTACTCGGATCACAATGGCATGAAATTGGAGATCAACTACAATAAAAACACTCCAAACATTTAAATGCATGGAGGCTAAATAGCATGTTATTAAACAATGAATGCATTACCAAGGAAATCAAGGAAGAAATTAAAAACTTTCTGAAAACAATGAAAATGAACACACAGCAATCCAAAACATATGGAACACAATGAAAACAGTTCTAAGAGAGAAGTTCATAGCACTACAGTCCTACTCAAGAAACAATAAAAATTGCTAATAAATTATCTAACCCTACAACTTAAAGAATTAGAAAGAGAACAACAAGAAAGGCCCAGAGTAAGTAGAAGGAAGGAAATATTAAAGATCAGAGCAGCAATAAATGACATAAAGACTAAAAAACAATACAAAAGATCAATGAAACCAAGAGCTGATTCTTTGAAAAGATAAACAAGATTGATGAACCTTTAGCCAGCCTCATCAAGAAACAAGAGAGAGGACCCAAATAAATAAAAACAGAAACAAAAGAGGTGAAGTAACAACTGTCACCACAGAAATACAAAGGATTGTAAGCAAATACTATGAAAAACTATATGCCAACAAGCTGGAAAACTTGGATGAAATGAACAAAATTTAGAAAAATATAACCATCCAAAACTGAATCAGGAAGAATCAGAAAACCTGAATAGGCCAATAACAACTGATGAAATTGAAGCTGTAATAAAACAAACAAACAAACAAACAAACAAAACTCCCAGGAAACAAAAGTCCTGGTCCGGATAGCTTCACAGGGAAGTTTTATGAAATATTCAAAGAACAATTAACACATATCTTCCTCAAACTATTTGAAAAATTCCAAGATGAAGGAACACTTCCAAGCTCTTTTCACAAGGCTTTCAGAAAGTTTGTAGATGTCTGGTTAAGGTATCTTCCAGCCATGGGAGAAGCAATGGGTTCATATAGCATGTTGTAAGGGTTTCAAATTACCAATTTACATAGAATATGAGACCTCATGAATTCCCCAGAATCCCCTGGCACCTCTCAACACCTCTGGGTGAGAGGTATTATCTCCATTGCTGTTCATTTCATTTTTGGTAATGATCTCCAATTCAGATTCAACAATATTGTCCAAGTACCTCCATCCATGCTCACAGCCACGCATAATAAGAAAATTTTCAAACAGAATTAGGTGACATTTTTCTCCATTGACCACTTTCGTCCATGAGACCCATGATGCCCAAAGAGATCTCTGATCCATATACTACATCTATTTCTAGTTTCTTTCATTCATAATCCTAAACACTAATGTTTTCTTACAGAATTTTTTTCTTAAGTGAGATTTCATTACTTTCTTTATGATTATCATACATATTTTGGGTTCAACACACACAAAGGACACTTCATCAGCTTTAATGCTGTCTCCATCAGTAATATGGACATGATATTAAGAGAGGGTGTTTTTTTTTTAGAGTCTGCACATTCATTTCCAACTCAGTGGCTTCTCCCCCATTTTTAAGACAAGCAGTAGCTGAGTTTTCCTATCACCATCACATTTCTGCATTTGATAGTTCTGCATTTGGTAGTTTTTCCTCTCCATCACTTGGAGATTCCATCTCAGACCTTGACACTTCATCTTCAGCAGGTGATACTGTAGTCACTGGACCAATCCCCAGCCTTGATATCTCCTTGGGAATCACAGTAACATTTTGATCAGGGGGAGGAGATCTGAATGTTATGTAATTGAGGAAGGAGATGATCCCTATTGGAGGAGAAGAATTTGAGATGAGTTACAACAGACACATTGTCTTTTGACTTTTAAAATTCTTATTCATCCTTTAAATACTCAGTTCAAAGGGCCTCTTTTCAGTGAAGCCAACCCTCCTCTACCCTAGCAGAATTACTTTGCTCTCCTATACTCCCATTCCATTATATTATTTCTCACATGGTTGGATCTCCTGAACTCAAATGATAGTTCCTCTGCTTTTTGTGTGGTCTTAGACAAGTCACTCAACCTGTGTATGGCTCAGTTAGTGGCAAGACAGATAACTAATTCTGTTTTCAATTTCATTCCATACTGCCTCTTGATGTATAATTTTCTAAATAAGAACAATCAGTGCTTCTATTTCTCCTAGATTCCACCTCTATATCAAGAATTGTTTCCCCCTTCCATCTTTTTAAGATAAGGCAGGAGACTGACTCACCAGCAAACATGTATAAAAAGTCACTCCACCAATTAAGATAATAGGTCCATAGAAGATCTGACTCCATGGCATCCCTGGTGTGCCAGTGAACCTGTGCCAGAAATAGGATGAGGCAGAAGAGCAAGCAGATGGCTAGGACCAGAAGAAAAGATGTCACAACCCATCAGTGTCTTCAGTCTGCCTTGACTGCCATCCCCAACTTTTCTTCTGCTTCCAGATGCCATTTGTATGGCAGGATCAAAATTTAGGGATTGACCAGGATATAAGAGAAAAAAGGTCTTCTACCTCTCATAAGTCACCTTCTACCCTGGCATAAGTCACCTAAAGTGTGTTTTATACAATAAGACAGGGCAGGTAGCTGGAAAATTGATCTAATAGTGAAAAAGAGACAAGAAAAAGAGGAGGAAAGCCCACAGAGAAACTTTGTGCCCTTCACAATTTTACCCTGGCATCACCCTGCCAGTCTATGTTTGTACCTGAGATGAAGCTGAGCATGGATACCTTCAGATCCAAGTTGGTGGTAATGCTCCCTCTTCTAGGGAGGCAAGAGCTTAAGAGCCAACCAAGACCAATGAGTATGGTAAGCACAGAGATTAGGAAGAAGGCCCTGGAATATTGGAGGTAATCTGCCAAGGAGAAGGAGAAAGAAAAGGCTTGGTTAGTCCACTGTGGAACCTCTATCAAGAAAACCAGGTAGAGCCCTAGCCTGTTTTGCTCAATGGTTAGAGTGTTGGCCTTTGGACTGAAGGATCCCAGGCTTGATTCCATTCAAGGGAATGTACCTCAGTTGCAGGCTCCATCCCTGGCCCCAGTTGGGGTGCATGTGGGAAGCAACCAATCAATGTGTCTCTCTCACGTAATGTTTCTCTCTGTGTGTCTCTCCCCCTCCCTTCCATTCCCTCAAAAAAAAAAAAAAAAAAAGGAAAAAAATATCCCGAGGTGAGGATTAACAAAACAAAACAAAAAAGAAAATTAGATAGAGTCTTCAAGAAGGAAGTGAGGACTAAGGAGATGAAGCTGAGCTTGCTATGTGGCATCTAGAAAACTAATAAAGATCTTCTTTCTCAGCTCTTCATTAATACTGTAATTGGAATTTCTGTACTATGAAGGCAAAACCCCCATTGCAAAACTAAAGATAATATACAAATAGTTTCTGGGTATGTTAACACATTAACTTAGATGTAAACTAGCTAATAAGAAGTATGACTTTTTAAAAAAGTATAACTTTAACATCACAACACAGATTAAATTTTTTTCTTGTTACTAATCCTAATTGTAAAAGAAATACATGTTCAATATAAGGATTAGGAAGACTACAAAAAGAAGGAAGAAAATGAATTACAATCCCACTACCCAGAGGCAACCATTTTGCAAACCATGGCTAGGCAAAATACTAACCATGCTAGTATTTTATTTTCTTTCTTTCTAGTATTTTTCTATCCTATGTACATACTAGATATAATACTCAATATCATCTATTCTTTTCCCTTAAGAATATATAGTAGTAACATCAGAGGAATGGCAGCATGAGAGATCCCCTTGGCCTCTCCCCCTGAAATTTCAACAAGTTAACTAACTATAATTCATCAAAGAATCCCCTTCTCAATACAGAGGCACACCTGAGAGACACATGCATTGAAACATCTAAAGGATGGCAACTGGGAATAAATGGGGAGATGAGAAGGGAGGAAAGCTCAGATGGCCCTCAGATGCAGCCCTGCATCCAGGATCTCATGGAGCAGCTGGGAGATGGGAGGAAGCCAGTGGTAGTATGTACTTCCTTTGGCCAGGAGGAACAGAGCTGTCAGGGCCTGTCCAGCAGGATGAACAGAGAGAACAGTGACTAAACCAGCAGACACCTGACAGAGAGCAGGGTTCTGCTGAGCAGCTGTCCACTGTCAGGCTGGGGTGTTTCTGACAAGGAAATGGAAAAACAGAGACCTGCCACCCCTTGGACTCCCAAAACTTGCTTCCCGTTGCCCTAAGTGTTGGACCGAGTAATATTTTATCTGAAAACCAAGAGGTATTGCAATGGAACCACTGTTTCCCTCTGTGACTGATCCACAGGTTTGACGTTTGGGCCTATACCCTATGGAGGTCACGGTCGCCATTATGGTGAGGGCAAAACAAATCCCACCCCAAGCAGCATGGCTGTACTGTCTTACAGAAGCTTGTGGAGGTCAAATATGGGAGATCGCAGAGGTTAAAAAAGAAAAAAATCTTGCGATTCATCGCCATCTACTGGAAAATAGTAGAAAGACCTTTCCAGAGAATGCTGCTATAGAGGTAACAAATACCATGTATAACCAACAAGATGATCAGGAAGAAAATGAAAAATCCTCAAAAAGCAAATTGGAACACATGGAAAATTTTCATATAAATGACAGAAACTTCAAGATTGCAGTTCTGAAAATACTCAGCTAGATGCAAGAAAATGCAGACAGGCAATTCAGTGCACTCAGAAAACAAATCAATGAACAAAACAAGTATTTTAGTAAAAAGATTGAAACTTTTTTTAAAAAAACAACAATCAGAAATCCTGGAAATGAAGCATGCAATTAAGGAGATTAGGAATGAGCTACTGAGCATAAAAAAACAGAGTCAGCCAGGTGGAGGAAAGAAGATAGTGATATTAAAGATAGGAATCTAAAAATGACACAGAAGAAAGAAGAGGGAGACCTGAACATAAAGAAAAATGAAAGAGCTCTATGAGAATTATCTGACTCCATCAGAAAAAGTAATACTAGAATAATAGGCATTGTGGAAGATGAAGAGAGGGAGAAGGGAACAGAGAGTCTATTCAAACAAATAGTGGATGAGGACTTCCCAAACCCATGGAAAGAACTAGATCCTTGAATCCAAGAAGCAAATAACACCTTGTTACGTCAATCCAAAGAGGCCCTCTCCAAGGCACATTGTATTAAAACTGTCAAAAATTAATGACCAAAAAAAAAAAAAAAAAAAAATTCTCAAAGCAGTAGGAAAAAGAAAGAAGCAACCTACACGGAAAACCCATCAGAATTTCATCTGACTTCTCAGCAGAAACTCTACAAGCCAGAAGAGAATGGAACCAAATATTCAAACGTCTGAAAGAGAGAAATTACCAGCCATAAACAATAAATATATCCAGCAAAATTATCCCTTAAATATGAAAAAAAAATAAAGATGTTCCCAGACATACAAAAGTTCAGAGATTTTATCACCAGAAAATCTCCATTGCAGAAAATACTCAGGGAGTTATTCCACCTGAATCAAAGAACATAAGGTCAAACACTATAAGTAAGATCACCAAAAATCTTACAGCATAAACAGGGATAATTTGTGACAACAAAAATATAAAAGGGGTGGGGAGAGGTGTAAAGGTCTGAATTGGCAAAATAGGATGAACATCAGATGCACTCAAAAGAAAATATGCAACCTTATTTTTTATAAACCTAATAGTAACCACACACAAAAATCTCCAAATCAGGACACATAGGTTAAAAAGAGGACACACAGGAAAGAAGTATGAAACACCACCAAGTAAGAACAACAGAAAGAAGTACAAAGGAAAAGAACCAATGGAGGCACAGAGCTACCAGAAAACAAAAGATAAAATGGCTATAGGATGCCCGGCCAGAGTGGCTCAGCAGCTGAGCATCAACCTATAATCCAGGAGATCGTGGCTCAATTCTCAGCCAGGGTACATGCCCATGTTGTGGGTTCGATCCGCAGAAGGGGGCATGCAGGAGGCAGTCAATCAATGACTCTCATCATTGATGTTTCTATCTCTCTCTCTCCCTCTCCCTTCCTCTCTCTGAAATCAATAAAGATTTTTTTTTTAAAGTTAAAAAATGGCTATAAGAAATCCTCAAACATCAATAATTACCCTAAATGTAAATGGTCTGAATTCACCAATAAGAAGGCACAGAGTGGCAGAATGGATAAAAAAAACAAAACCCAACCATATGCCGCCTACAAGAAACACATCTAAGCTGCAAAGACAAAGGTAGATTCAAAGTAAAAGGGTGGAAAAAGATTCTCCAAGCAAATATCCACCAAAAAGCAGGTGTAGTCATACTTATATCTGACAAAATAGACTTAAAGACAACAAAGATAACAAGAGACAAAGAAGGATAATTTATAACGATAAAGGGGACATTACATTAAGAAAACATAACACTTCTTACTATATATGCACCCAAGCAGGGAGCACTGAAATATATAAAGCAACTACTCACAGAAGTAAAGGGAGAAAGAGATTAAAACACAATCATAGTTGGGGACCTTAATACTCCATTGACAGCTCTAGACAGATAAACCAAATAGAAAATCAATAAAGAAATATCAGCCTTAAATGAAACACTAAATGGACATAACCGACATTTGCAAAGTCTTTCATCCCAGAATGTTAGATTATATACTTTCTTCTCTAGTGCTCATGGAACATTCTCAAGAATAGACCATATGTTGGGCCACAGAACTAGCATCAACAAATTCAAAAAGACTGAAATTATACCAAGCATATTCTCTGACAATAATGCCTTGAAATTAGTAATCAACTGCAAAAGGAAGTAAAGAAACCCAAAAATACATGGAGATTAAACAACATACTACTAAAAAATGACTGAGTTAAAGAAGAAATAAAACATGAGATCAAAAGATATATAGAGGCAAATGAGAATGACAATACAGCATATCAAAACTTCTGTGATGCAGCAAAAGCAGTAATAAGAGGGAAGATTATATCATTACAGGCTTATCTCAAGAAACAAGAGAAATCCTAAGTAAATAACCTAACATCACATCTTAAAGAACCAGAAAAAGAACAAAAGCAACCCAAAGTCACCAGAAGAAAGGAAATCATAAAAATTAGAGAATTGAATGAAACAGAGAACAAAGAGACTATACAAAAAAATTAATGAAACAAAGAGCTGGTTCTTTGAAAAGAATAAAATTGACAAGCACCTGGCTAGACTCACTAAAAAAAGGGGGGGAAAGACCCACATAAACAAAATCAGAAATGAGAGAGGAGAAATCACCACAGACATCACAGATATACAAAGGATTATACTAGAATATTATGAAAGGCTATATGCCACCAAATTCAATAACCTAAAAGAAATGGATAACTTCCTAGAAATATATAACCTTCCTAGACTAAATCATGAAGAATTGGAAAAGCTAAATAGACCGATCAGCAGGAGGAAATTGAAACAACCATCAAAAACCCTCCCAAAGATAAAAGTCCAGGACCAGATGGCTTCACCAGTAAATTCTACCAAACATTTAAAGAAGATTTAAAACTATCCTTCTCAGACTCTTCCAAAAAATTAAAGAAGCAATGCTTTCTAACACATTTTATGAGGCCAATATAACCCTGATAACAAAACCTGGCAAACATAACACACACACACACACAAAAAACTACAGACCAATGTCTCTGATAAATACAGATGCAAAAATCCTAAACAAAATACCAGCAAATCGAATACAGCCATACATAAAAAAGTAATACATCAGGATCAAGTGGGGTTCATTTCAGGGGCACAAGGATTGATCAACATACGTTAAACAAATCAATTTTATACACCCCATTAACAAAAGAAAGGATAAGAATCATATTTTCTTATCATTAGATGCAGAAAAAGCATTTGATAAGATACAACAATGACATGATTAAAAGAATAAAATAGGAATAGAAGGAAAGTATCTTACTATAATAAAGTCCATATATAATAAACCCTCAGCTAATATCATACTTAATGGTGAAAAACCAAAAGCTTTTCCTCTAAGATCAGGAACAAGACAAGGAAGTCCACTTTCACCACTCTTATTCAATATGGTTCTGGAAGTTCTAGCCAGAGCAATAAGACAAGAGAAAGAAATAAAAGGCACTGAAATTGGGAAGGAAGAAGAAAAACTGTCACTTTTTGCAGATGACATAATTCTGTATATTGAAAACCCGTAAGACTCCATCAAAAAACTAATAGACACTATAAACAAATACAGTAGAGTTGCAGGATACAAAATCAATGTACAAAAATCCATTGCCTTCCTGTAGCCTAACAATAAAACTTCAGAAAAAGAAATGAAAAAAAATTTTCTTTTGCAATTGCAATCAGAAGAATAAAATACCTAGGAATAAACTTAACAAAGAACGTGAAAGACTTATATACTGAAAATTATAAAGCATTATTAAAAGAGATTGAAAAAGACACAACAAAACAGAAAAATATCCCATGTTCATGGATTGGAAGAACCAACATAGTTAAAATAGCCATATTACCCAAAGCAATATACAGATTTAATGCAATCCCCATCAAAATACCAATGTCATTTTTTAAAGAAATAGAATGAGAAATCATTACGTTTGTATGGAAACACAAAAGACCTCAAATAGCAAAAGCAATCCTGAGAAAAAAGAATGAAACTAGAGGTATTATGCTACCTGACTTCAAATTATACTACAGAACTGCGATAATCAAAACAGCAGGAATTGGCACAAAAACAGACACAAAGATCAGTGAAACAGAATAGAGAGCCTAGATTTAAAATCACATGTACATGGGCAGATAATTTTCAACAAAGGAGCCAGAAACACACAGTGGAGTAAAGATAGTCTCTTCAATAAATGGTGCTGGGAAAACTGGACAGCCACATGCAAAAGAATGAAACTGGATTACGGTTTGTCCCCATGTACAAAAATTAACTCAAAATGGATCAAAGACCTAAATATAAGACCCAAAACACTAAGTTACATAGAAGAAAACATAGGTACCAAACTTATGGGCCTTGGTCGTAGAGAACATTTTATGAACTTGACCCCAAAGGCAAAGGAAGTAATGGTAAAAATAAATGAATGGGGCTATATCAAACTAAAAAGCTTCTGTGCAGCAAAAGAAACTGACAATAAAACAAAGAGGCAGCCAACTAGATGGGAGGTATTTGCAAACAGTAGCTCCAACAAAGATTTAATTTCCAAAATATATAAAGAACTCATAAAACTCAACACCAAACAAACAACCAACCCAATCAAAAGTGGGCAGAGGACCCAAACAGATACTTCTCCCAAGAAGACATATGAACAGCCAATAGATGTTTTTATATATTTAGGTGCTGCTATATTAGGTGAATATATGAAAGATGTTCAACCTCACTAGCAACTAGTGAAGTGTAAATCAAAACTACAATGAGGTACCACCTCACACCTGTTAGAGTGGCTATTATCAACAAGACAAGCAATAACAAGTGTTGGAGAGGTTGCGAAGAAGGGAACCCTCATTCACTGCTGGTGGGAATGTAGACTGGTACAACCACTATGGAAAGCAGTCTGGTGATTCCTCAAAAAATTAAGAATAGAGCTACCGTAGGGCCCAGCCATCCCTCTTCTGGGTATATATCCAAAAAACTCAAAAACATGTATTTGCAGACATATGCACCCATATATTCATTGCATCATTATTTGCGGTGGCCAAGACATGAAAACCATCAAAGTGTCCTGCAATAGAGGACTGGATAAAGAAGATGAGGTACATGGACACAGTGGAACACTACTCAGCCATAATAAAGGATGAAATACTGCCCTAGCTGATTTGGCTCAATGGTTAAAGCTTCAGCCCTCAGACTGAAGGGTGCCACATTTGATTCCAGCGAAGGGTATGTACCTCAGTTGCAGGCTCCATCTCTAGCCCTGTCAGATAACATGCACAAGGCAAATCAGTCAATGTGTCTCTCTCACATCAATGTTTCTCTCTCTCTCTCTCTCTCTCTCTCTCTCTCTCTCTCTCTCTCTCTCTCTCCCTCTCTCTCAATCTGAAAAGCTATCCTTGGGTGAAGATGAAATACTGCCATTTGCAACAAATTTGGATGGTCCTTGAGAATATTATGGTAAGCGAAATGTCAGTCAGAAAAAGCTAAGAACCATATGACCTCACTCATATGTGGGATATAAAACCAAAACTTATAGACACAAACAGCAGCGTGATGGTAGCCAGAGGGAAGGGGGTAGAAGAGGAAGAGATTCTTAATATATGGTGATGGGAGAATATATGACTTTGGTGGTGGGAACACAGTGCAATATGCAGATCTTGTAACATAGAAACCCACACCTGAAACCTATATTGTATATTAACCATCATCGCTCCAAAAAATTTAATTAAAAATTCAAGGCTACAAAAAATAAACTATTTGCTACTTTAAGTGCCAAAATATCAAGATTCTGACTCATTAAAATTTTAAATAATAATCTCAAGTCCTGAGTTTTAGCCTGAGAACAGTTACATAAATATAATTGCAACTTAATTTTTTTATAGTTTATTTATTTATTTTAAAAATTCATCTTTATTGTTGAAACTATTACAGATGTCCCTCTTTTCCCCCACTGATCCCCTCCACCCTGCATCCACCCTCCTCCCAGGCCTTCCCCATACCAATGTCTGTGCCTATGGCTTATGCTTATAAACATATAAGTTCTTTGATTAATTTCTCCCCACCCACTCCCCAACCCCCACCTTCCCTCTGAGACCCCACAGTCTGTTCCATGCTTTTATGTTCTGGATCGTTTTTGTTCATCACTTTATTTTGTTTGTTACATTCCACATATGAGTGAGATCATGTGGTACTTGTCTTTCTCTGACTGGCTTATTTCGCTGAGCATACTACTATCCAGTTCTCTCCATGATGTCCCAAAGGATAAGTTATTCTTTTTTATAGCTGCATAGTATTCCATGGTATAAATGTACCACAGCTTTTTTATCCACTCATCTACTGATGTGAACTTGAAAAGAATGTATATTCTGCAGCTTTGGGGTGGAACGTTCTGTAAATGTCGATTAAATCCATCTGATTTAGTGTGTCATTTAGGGTCACTGTTTCCTTGTTGATTTTTTGTCTGGAAGACCACTCCAGTGAAATCAGTGGGGTGTTATATTCTCCTAGTGTGACTATATTGCTGCCTATCTCTCCCTTAAAGTCCTCTAGAAGGTTTTTATATATTTAGGTGCTGCTATATTAGGTGAATATATGTTTATCAGGGATATATCCACTTGTTGGATCAGTCCTTTTAGTACTATGTAGTGACCTTTCTTGTCCCTTGTTATGGTCTTCATTTTGAAGCCTATTTTGTCCAATGTGAGTACAGTTACCCCAGCTTTTTTCCCCCCATTTGCATGGAAAAATGTTTTCCATCCCTTCGCTCTCATCCTGTGTGAGTCTTTTGTTCTGAGGTGAGTCTCTTTTAGACAGCATATATGTGGGTCATGTTTTCTTATCCATTCAGCTACCCCGTGTCTTCTTATTGGAGCATTTAACCCATTTACATTTAAGGTTATTATTGATAGATACTTATTTATTGCCATTTTAAGTCTTTATCCCTATGTTTTCCTTTCTCTCTAGTTCCACTTCTAATTATACCACTTCCTTTAACATTTCTTGCAATGCTGCCTTGGAAGTGATAAACTCCTTTAGCCTTTTTTTTGGTCTGGGAAGTTCTTTATTTCACCATCTATCTTGAATGATAATCTTGCTGGATAGAGTAGTCTGGGTTTCAGATCCTTGTTTTGCATTACCTTGAATACTTCATGCCATTCCCTTCTGGCATGTAGACTTTCTGATGAGAAGTAAGCTGACAGCCTTATGGGAGCTCCTTTGTAGGTAACAGATTGCTTTTCTCTAGCTTCCTGTAAGAGTCTCTCTTTGTCTTGAATTCTTGGCATTTTAATTATGATATGTCTGAGTGTGGGCCTCTTTGGATTCTTCTTGCTTGGGACTCTCTGTGCCTCCTGAACTTGTGTGACTTTTTCCTTGACTAAGTTAGGGAAGTTTTCTGCCATTATTTCTCTAACCCTTGCTTACTTGTGACCTCCTCTAGCACTTCTATAATGCAAATATTGTTAAGTTTCTTGTTGTTCCACAGCTCCCTTAGGCTGCCCTCCTGTTTTTTAATTGTTTTGTTTTGGTTCTCTGATTGAGTGATTTTTTTTCTACCCTGTCTTCTAATTCACCTATCCGATCCTCAGCTTCCTCTGATCTGCTGTTTATTCCTTCCAATGTATTCTTTATTTCTGCTATGTCATTCTTCGTTTCCTTCATAGTTTCCATGTCTTTTTCCATGCTGTTGAGCATCTTTACAATCAACATTCTGAATTCTATATCTGAGAGATTGCTTATCTCCATTTCATTTAGCTCTTTTTTTTCTGAAGACTTCTTGTTCTTTCATTTGAGGTTTGTCTTTTGGTCTCCACATTTTGGCTGCCTATTTGGGTTTCCTTCTATGTATTAGGTAGGCCTGCTAGGACACTCAGTCTTTTTGGAGGGTCTCTGATGCAGGCCAATGTCAGATGCAGTTTGTGACTTGCTCTGAGTACCCTGTTTGGAGCTATCAACAACCCTCGACTTGAGGTCTTCCTTGCTGGGGCTGGGTGCATTTGGACAGGACCAAGATGCACACCAAAGTCTGGTTTTCTGAGGCCCAGGTCCAGAAGCAGATCAGGCAAAGACTCAAAGCACTCTGAGGTCTGCCTCTTTCTGCAGGCTGATTAATCTGATTCTTTTAATGAGCCTCAGGCTGTAGAAACTCCTCTGGGTAGGGAGGGAGGTTTTTCAGCAGGGTGGGGAATTGCTTCCTGCTCCAGGCAAAAGGAGCAAATTGTCTGCCTGAGAAAGATGGGGGAATGCCTTGGCACTGGCATTCAGATGAGTGCCTTCTGATAGCACTCTCCAGATCCCACAACCCTTGGTTTTCCTCACACAGCTCCAGTCCACCCTGCCCTCCTGCGGCTGGGGCCCAAGGTGAGTGGCTGCATATGAAACTTTGTTTTGGCCCTTTAAGAGTGTGCCTGCATTTCAAGCTACCTCTCTCTGGCAGACAGAAACCCTGCTGCTTTTCACAGCCAGACATTATATGGGAACCTTTCTCAGTTCTGGTGCTCTTGGCTGGGAAGCCCAGCCTGGGGTTTAGGCCCCAGAATCCTCAGTGGAAACCCCCCATAGCTAAGATATTGCTCTGGACCTTCGCCTGCTGCCTGTGGGAGCCCACCCAGACCTCTCACACATCCACACTTCCCACCAGTCTCTACGTGGTCTCCACCTTTCCTCCTTGGTTATGAGGGTGATCTCCAGCTCATGTTCAGTTGCAGTTGATTATTCATGATGGTTTTTCTGTATTTTAGTTGTAATTACAGTTTGGTCCCGGGACTGTGTCAATGTAGCTTCCACTCTGTCTGCCGCTATCTTTAATCTCTCAATTGTAACTTAATTTTTATGCCTAAATATATTTTACTTCACTTTTCTAGAAATGGAATTAGTGAGGGTAAGTCTCTGGATACACTTAATCATATACTTTGGTTATACCCATTTACATGGTCCCCAGTGTGTATGGAAGTGTGCAGTACTGTATTTTACCTTTTTTAAAAATTGATTTTCGAGAGAGGAAGGGAGAAAGACAGAGAGTGAGAAGCATCAATGTGAGAGAAACATGGATCAGTTGCCTCCCCACCAGGGATCAGATCTCAAACCTGGGTATGTGCCTTGACTGGGAATCAAACCCATCACCGTTCTGTATACAGGTGATGATACAGCAAACTGAGCCACAGTAGCCAGGGTTGTATTTTACCATTTAAATATCTCTGTTAATGTCATGGTTGAAAAATTCTATCTAATTGTCCATTCAATTTACCTTTCTTTAATGACTCATTAAGGTTAAAATAGTTTTTCCTATATTTATTATATATTTATAGTTTCTATTTTGGGACTTGTCTGTTTACAGGAAATTTATTTATTTGGGTTTTTATCTTTTTCTTAATTATAATTTTATATATTTTTATATATTAAGGCTGTTAATCTTTTATCTTTCATACTTGTTGCATAGTTTTTCTTTTTAGTTAAAGATGCAGTTGAATTTTCTGCCAGCCTTTGATTTTAGTTTCCTCCCAAGATCTTGCTTTAGGATCCTGCCTCTTAGTTCCAAATGTCCGAGTCCACTGCCAAATAACTGATGCTCCTCCTCAGGGTTGGGCCTAGGTGCGCTCCCCACTCCCAGCATGTGGGGCACTCCTTCTCTGAGATGGAGAAATAAATGCTTTACTCGTGTATGTTTTCTTTCACAATATCTGTTTCTTTGTGTAAATGTATCTCTTGTGGATGATGGGGAAACTGTAATAGTGTAGTTATGTCTTTCCTCTAAGTCTGATAAAAAAACTTATGCATATGGTATCTTTTAGCCCTAGAAGCTTATTTTTAAATACTTTGTGTTGCATTTTTAGATTTACTTAAATTCACATAAAATTTGACATTAATAACTTACTCTAAATAGCTGGCATTTATTATACTACTTATCTGACATGCATTTAAGTTCTCATCTACTGTTAGCAGAAGAACAAGTTGACCTTGAAAGTTAAATCTGACGGAGTTTGAGACACTTTGTATTACCTCCCAGCTACAATCACTTCTATTTGTATAAGCCACATTAGAATACCAATCACAGTAACATCTTGTAAATGACAAAAGAGTTCTTCCCAGAGAGTATCAACTCATTATTTGGGAGAGGAAACAACTTGGGATAGGAAGGAGAAAGGATCCACTGAGGACACCAAAGAAAAGGATGGCTATATTCACAATCTGGTGAGATCCACCCTGGACTTGGAGATGTGAGGGCCAAAAGATCTTGGAGGAAAATGAAACCAATGGCAGAAAGCTCTGAAACTGTGGGCCCTGTGGCATTTAATTCATTGGCACTCACAGGGTGGCTTGGGTGTGTGGCTCCAGCACAGCTCATGGT
Source organism: Miniopterus natalensis (assembly GCF_054644295.1). Taxonomy (NCBI): domain Eukaryota; kingdom Metazoa; phylum Chordata; class Mammalia; order Chiroptera; family Miniopteridae; genus Miniopterus; species Miniopterus natalensis. Next base: position 99,765,241 of record NC_142081.1, read on the forward strand.
GGCATGAGATCCAGAGTCCTGCGTAGAGCTCAAGGCCATTCTTGATCACCAGGAACCGCACCCAGTTCAGTGGGGACACGCAGATCAGCATTAGGAGGCTAAAACCACAGAGGCTGCCACAGAACATTCGGATGTAGGTGTGTGTCTGATCCACATGCTGCTGCCGCCTCTGGGGTGGCATGGAGGCACTCGGATGTTTGTTGGTGGGGAGGGTAGGCTACAAGGATGAGGGAAATATTGCCTACCCAAAAAGATAACCTTTGATCCCCAGGGTTTCCTACTCTTCTCTACCTTGAGTATCCCCATGTGGGTTTGATTTGTATCCACAAATCTATCCCTACCCCTTCTATAAAAAACAAAAGGGTGATCTCTTCTCTGTCTTTAGGACACTCTGTCAAGGCCCACCTTCAAGCAAGCCCTCTTCCTCCCATCTGACCTGTAATTAGGTTCCTCCTCACCCTTTGGTATTTCCGGTTCCCCTTAAGTTTGGGAACCTCGGGACTGTAGAAGGTCAAGACTAATTGTTCCCTCCTCTCCATCTTGGCAGCCAGTTCACTTTATAACTGCCACGGAATTTGTCTTAGCACCTCCTCACACATGCTGGCAGAATCAAAAGGGGCCAGAACCCATGGCATATATCCCATGTATATGTGATGCTCCCCACCCTCCCTTCTCTGACTCCTCCCAACTCTTCTTTAAAATAAATCCACAAATATTTTATCAGCAGCTGCTGTGTGTCAGGCTTTGTGTTAGGTCCTGGGATACAAAGATGAATAAGACATAGTTCTCTAAAAGCAAGTAAAAAAATGTAACTCGGATGTCTCCAGGACTCAGCTTGTGCTTATAATTAAGAAAATATATATATATAAATATGATTTTAATATACTGATATGTATATATACTAGTAGCCCAGAATCCATGCTCTTGCCTAGCTCTAAGTGGAAAGGCCCAGATGTATCTCAACAGGCTCATGAACCTGTCTGTCAACCACAGTCCTTCCATGCAGCATTCATCCTTTTATTCCCTTCTTGCTCTGGTTCCCTCTTTTTAATGCCCTCTACTCATGAAGTCATTTAAGAGTGCTATACCCCCTCCTACCCCCCTCCCTCCACGACTGCTACTGCTAATAGGGTCCACTGTGAAAATGCCAGTATTCCTATCTCAGGGGGCTACCAGCCAATGTGCTAAAAGCTGCCATTCCAGATGCAGCAGTAGTGTTGGTTTCTATTTGATGTGAGAAGAATGGCTTTCCCTGGGTCCACAGCCAGCACAATTTGTGCCCAGAGTATCTCAAAGTCTCCTTTTCAAACAACTCAGAGTTGGTCCTAACTCCTCTCTCTATAAGGGCTCAAAATTAATCCAAGATGCTGAACTGATGCCATCCTGTTCCACAGCGTAAACATTGATTCAAATAAATACCCAGTGGAATACCAGCTCTTTGTTTTCCACAAACAGATCAACTTTGATTCCTAAGCTTGGGCTGAATCAGAATGCCCTTTCACACTTTGCTAGCGTATTGTTATCCCTCCATTCCCCAGGTAGTGGGAACTACTGACAGTAGCCAGTAGTGTGTCCATGCTTTAGTATGTAGACCTCATTCTGTAATAGTGTTATTTGACTCTCTGTATCCTCATTCTTAGCCTAGTACCTGGAAAAAATAGTATTTAATGTTAAATGAATGAGTCAATAATACATATTTATATAAAGTACAAAGTTGATACAGAGGGCAGAATGGTTAACACTGTCTGAAGAAAGTTAGGAAAGATTTACTGGGAGAGGTGATGTCTTAGCTAGATTTTAAAGGAATTTGCCAGTTAATGGAGGTAGAAGGACATTTGAGGCAAAGAAAATAGTAGGCCTCAAGGCAGGAATCTATGAACAGTATGAGGTTCAGAGTACTAGAAGCAGTGTGGTTCTGCTAGGCACAAAATCAAAGGTAAGTAATCAAAGGTAAGTGTTGAGGGTTGCAGGTATAGGCAAGAACAAATCACAGTCTTTTATGTCACACTATGTGATTATATTGTGAAGTCTCAACTGCTGTTATACTCTAGCCTTACTGGCATGATTTTAGGAAAGACTTTTCTGTCTACAACAAACTGATTTGTACAGCATAACGGTTAGATACACATGCTGGCTATAGACCTAGATATAGAGTTTGAATAAGCAGGCCTGTATTTTCATCCTGGTTCTAATACTTACTTAGTTCCAACACTTACTGGTTAGGTTCCTTTGGGAAATTTCCTTAATTTCATTAACGCTCAGTTTCTTCATCTCTGAAACTGGGATAATATCATTCCTGCCTTACAGAAGCGCTGTGAAGATTAAATAAGATAATACACATAAAGATCTTTACATGGTACCTTAAGTACTCAATTAATTCTATTATTGATGGATATTGATATTATTGATAAATATATTATCTATATTAAGCAATTAATAGTGCTCAGTAAATACTATTATTATTTTTTTTAATTTTATTTATTTTTTAAAATATATCTTTATTGATTTCAGAGAGAGGAAAGGAGAGGGAGAGAGAGAGACAGAAACATCAATGATGAGAGAGACATTGATCGAGCCCGCAACCCAGGCACGTGCCCTGACTGGGAATCGAACCCCGATCGCCTGGATCCTAGGTCAACATTCAACCGCTGAGCCACCCCCAGCCAGGCACTATTATTATTTTTTAAACTCTCTTTGTAAGTTTGCTTGAGTATATTTTTAGTGCAGGCCACCCTGAAACAGATGAAATACTAAAGCTAATGGAAAAGATGTGTCACCCTTTAACCCTTCACTAGTGGCACTAAACAAGCACATTACCAAAGAGATTATTTTGTTGTAATGTGGGGTAGTGGGTCATTTTGTGAATAGTGTCTGATTTGGTAAATGATACAACTCTCTGTTAAAGGAACAGGTGAGGTACCATTCAACTCTCAGGCCTACTTCAGGTCTACCAAAAAGTAGGAAGAATGTTCTGGACAGCTAGGAACTTCCTAGGGTTTTTGATGCACATGACAAAACAAGCATTTATTCGTACCTGGTGGCTGTGTATGTTGCCATTCACCCATTTGCAAAAGAAATTTGGGGTCCCCAGCCTATGTGGAAGCCATTGCCCCAGAGCCTATGGGCAAGTGCAGTGGCTCCTGGAGGCCATGGGGTCAGGTAGAGCATAGCTACCAGCAGACCCAGCGCCTCCAGCACTGACCAGTCACTACTTGGAGCTGCTGCATAGAAGATATTGTGAAGGCTATTTATGCTCCCTGCTACTTCGGGCAGAATACCGGAACTCTGCCTCTGCGCTGAGGCTCTTCAATGCAGGACTGGCTCAGTCAGGTTAAGGACTTGGTCTCAGAAAACAACTGAACCGATGTGATTGCAGTTTTGGAAAAAAGTGTGGGCAATATATACTGTAGCAGTACATCGCATCAACCTGTGGCCACTGAACTATGGAAGGCCTGCATGCCAGCAGATGCTGGCCTATTCCTGGGCCCCAGATTGACTTTACAGAGCCCCAGGGAGGATGGAAAGCCAAGTGCCCCATGCTGGGGACTGAGAAGAAGTGGACAGGAAGCTGCTGTTAAAGAATAATCTGACTAAAAGATGGCTTATGAAAATCATTGATGACGGAGAAAAAAATTTGGATGACAAAGCATGTGATAATATCCATGAACTGGAAAATTATGCTGAAAATACACAGAACTTTCTCTTTATTTAACACTAGAAATATTGGGTGTAAAGTATCTTCATGCAGATGATGCCACAAGTCACACTGGAAAAGCACGAGGCGTTGTCACATGTTTGAGAGCAATGCCCTATCACAAATATTCCTTGGATATTTGTATGTTTGACAAATACAACACAAGGTGTTTCATAAAAGATTTTCTACAGATGAACCAAGATTAAAATGCAAGCCCTGCCTGGCCAGCATGGGACAGAGGTTGAGCATCAACCTATGATCCAGGAGATCGCTGTTCGATCCCTGGTCAGGGCCCAGGCCCAGGCCCAGGTTGTGGGCTTAATACCCAGCAGAGGGCATGCAGGAGGCAGTCAGTCAATGACTCATCATTGATGTTTCTCTCTCTTCCCCTCCTTTCTCTCTCTGAAATCAATAAAGACATATTTATATATATATAAAAAGTTGTGAGCCCTGGCTGGTGTGGCTCAGTTGGTTGAGTGACATCCCACTCACCAAAAGGTCTCTGGTTCGATTCCCAGTGAGGGCACATGCTCAGTCAGGGGCATGCAGGAGGCAGCTGATTGATGTTTCTCTCTCTCTCTTCCTCTCCCATCCTCTCTCTCTAAAAAAAAAAAAAAAAATCAATAAAACATCTTAAAAATGAGAGACCTAAGGCACACTTGCACTTAAAGCATGCTAGGTCCTTCCACAAAAGTATTCTTGTGAAAGCATTTCCTGTTTCTCTTCATGTTGCTCTGGAGGACTATTTTAAAAAGATTTACCAAGTGGATTTTGGTATTTTCCACCCATCTCTACAACAGAAGAATACATTATTTCCATTATCTTTGTATATTTAATCATGAAGAAAAATATATTAAAGTAATTTCATAGCACTGAAAATAAAAGCAATTGGGTTAGAGAAAAAAATGTAGAGTAGCATCTTTGTGACCTTGAAGTAGGACAAGATTTTTTTAAAAGCAAGACTTCTGTTCACCAGAAGAAACCACTGAGAATAAAAAGGCAATCCACAGAGTGGGGTAAGATATTTGCAATATGTATATCTAACAAAGGACTGTAGCAAGTATATATAACGAACTCTTATGAATTAATAGGAAAGAGAGACAACCTAGTAGAAAAATGAGTAAACAGAAAAGTTTCCATGTGTCCACCAAAAGACATATCACAGCAGCACTTTTCAGAATAGCCCCAAATTGGAAACTATCCAATTGCCCATCAACAGAAGAATGGAAAATTGTGGTACATTTATACAATTAATATTATACAGCAATATGAATAATCCACAAGCACACAAACAATAAGGATGAATCTTATAAACATAAAGCTGAGCAAAAGAAGCCAGGCGCAAGAGAGCACAGATGCATGATTCCACTCATATGAGGTACTAAACAGGAAAAACTAATCAGTGTTGGCAGACGTGAGAAATACCCCTGGGAAGAAGATGACTAGGGATTAGGAGGGGACATACAAGAGGGCTTTTAGAGTCCTGGAAGTGTTTATTTCTTGATCTGGGCGCTGATTACCAGAGATCTAGATATATATTATACTTTAATAAAAAGTTAAGAGCCCTAGCTGGTTTGGCTCAGTGCTTAGAGTGCTGGCCCATGAACTGAAGAGCATCGATTCTGGTCAAGGGCATGTACCTTGGTTGCAGATTCAATCCCTTCCCTGGCTGGGGTGTGTGCAGGAGGCAACCAATCGATGTGTCTCTCTCACATCAATGTTTCTCTCTCTCTTCCTCACTTCCACTCTCTCTGAAAAACACTGGAAAAAATATCCTGGGGTGAGGATTTAAAAAAAAAACTTGGATATATAAATCAACAATCTTAAAAATGTATCTTTTGTCTCAGTAATTTCACCTCTAGAAATCTATAAAATCAGTATTATTACAGCTTATTTATACAACCTCTTATCTACTAGGAATTGTGGTAGGTGCTTTATACACACTAACTTGCTTTTGTGAATCAAATTTTTTCATTTCATTTTCTCATTTTTTATTGCAACATAGATAAACTATTTTTTCTATGTATTTATCTTTTATCAAGCCACTTGAACGACTCTGTTGTTTTTTGTTTTACATGTATATTTAATTTCTTGTTAAAGAAGTGTCATACTATTTCTGTTTTATCAGGATTTTAAATTTAAAATGACTGTATTGCCCGGCCAGGCGTGGCTTAGCGGTTGAGCATCGACCTAGGATCAGGACATTGGGGTTCGATTCCTGGGTTGTGGGCTAGGCAGCTGATCAATGACTCTTTCATCATTGATTCTCTCTCTCTCTCCCCCTTCCTTTCCTCTCTCTGAAATCAATAAAGATATGTTTTAAAAAATAAAATTAAAAAATAAAATAAAATGACTGTATCAAACTCCTTATTAACCTCTAGAATATGGGCTTTCTCCTTTAATCTATTTCATGTAAACACTACCTTAACACATTTCCTAAAGTTTATCTAATTTTGCATTCCTGTAACAAAATGTTTGAACAGGATACATTATTATTCTGATAAATTGCTAGGATAATTTGTTTTTATAGTTGATCCAAGAATCATTTAGAATTTTTAAAATATATCCCCATATTGATATTTTTTTTCCAGTTTTAATGGATTATAGACAAAGAACATGTCCTACAAGAATTCAACTTTTTGCTTCTCATCACAAGAAAAAATAATTTTTAAGTTATATATGGTTGTAGATGTTACTGGACTATTGTGATCATTTTGCAATGTATACAAGTATCAAAGCATTATATTTTACACTTGAAACTAGTATAATGTTATATATCAATTATACCTCAATAAAATAAATAGTTATACTAGTTTGGAATTTAGAAATATTTTTTTGGCAGTTTTTCTCTACGTCCTATGGGTATTTAAAAACAATGTGAAAAACAAACAAACAAACAAAAAAACAATGTGTAAGATACAAAGTTTTAAATATATTTGTGTAGGATGTAAGATTCTAAATCTATTATATTTAACTAATTTTCTGCACTTGATAAAATATTCCCAGAGAAATGTTAATATTTTACATTATGATTATAATTTTTTCTTTTCCCTTAAATTTCTTCTGATTTTTGCTTTATATATTCCTATTTGTTTCTTGGTTGTTAGGGGGATAATGGTTCATGATGTCTCTTTTCTTTGTGAATTGTTCCTTTTCTCATTCAAAATATTCACCTTGTTCCACTTAATTTGTTTCACCTTGGGTTCTGCCAGATGTTAGAAAATGTTTCCCTAGCTCTATTTTTGTTTGCATCCTCTTGGTATATCTTTGTTATACAATTCTTTTACTGTCATCATTTTGGTATCATTTTAAATGTCTCTTAACAACATTTAGACTATTCTTTGCTCAATCTGAATCTTTGTCTTTTAATGGGGGAATTTAACCTATTTACATGAGTGTGATATTTAGATAGGTTGGGCTTATCCTATCTTCCTAATCTTTGTATTTTTTCTTAATTACACGTTCTTGTTGCTTCCTTTCCTTTCCCCTTATTTTGCAAGAATGATCCAGTTATCTTTGGTCCTTTTCTTTTCCTATAATGATGGGAAATCATGTATTCTGTTTTTGCCATGCAAGTGTGTATTTATCAATTTTACTAGTTATATCTTTTTAAAAATTAATTTCAAGGCATCAATAGTAGCAATGAAAAGATAACATTAATGTTGGAAGAGAGTACTGAAATGGACATTTTCACACTTTATTGGTGGGAATGTAAAATATTATCCTGTGTTTCCAAGTGTTTATTTTGAGGGGGTGAGGAAAGTAGCCCTGATTACATGGCTTAAGCCAGGGAACGCCTGAGGCTGTGGTCAATCTCATACAAGCTGAAAACTAAAGGATGAAATTTCCAAATGAAAAACAAGGTATTGGTAAGAAAGCATGAAAATAGATGCTGTCATGGCAACAAATATCCCCTATAATGGTCATTGTAGTATCATTTATAACTGAGAAAATGTGGATTCAACGTAAATGTGCATTAATAGGGAATTGGGTAAATAAATGATGGAATATCAATACTATTCCAATTCTCTATGTAATCTTGGGCAAATTACTTAACTTTTCAATTCTGATTTCCTTAAAATGGAAATATGAGGGCACCTATATCAATCATAAAGTTATAGTAAGGCTTAGACAAATTAATATATGTAGAGCCCTTACAGTAGTTTCTGGCACATGATAAATGCACAATAAATGTTATTTATCATTATTGTTATTATTATTCAGCTTCTAAAAACAATATTATGGTGCTGGTGAGAGAGAATAGAAGAAAGATGGTCAAAAGACACAAACTTCCAGTTCTAAGATGAATAAGTACTAGGGATGTAGTGTACAGCACTGTGACTATAGCTAACACTGTTGTATGGTGTATATGAAAGTTGTTAAAAGAGGAGATCCCTGCCCAGCTGGGCATGGCTCAGCAGTTGAGCATGGACCTAGGATCCAGGAGATTGTGGTTCAATTCCCGGTTAGGGCGCATGCCCAGGTTGTGGGCTGGATCCCCAGTCGGGGCCGTGCAGGAGGCAGCCAATCAATGACTCTCTCATCACTGATGTTTCTATCTCTCTCTCTCCCTCTCCCTTCCTCTCTCTGAATCAATAAAGATATATATATATATATATCTTTTTTTTTTTTAAAAGAGTAGAACCTAAGAATTCTCATCACAAAGGAAATAATATATGCAAATATTTTTGTATCTAGATGAGATGATGGATGTCACCTAAACTTACTATGGTAATCACTGCATGCTATCTGCAAGTCAAATCATTATACTGAACAACCTAAACTTATACAGTGCTGTATGTGAATTATATCACTATAAAATGGGGAAAAACCAGAATATTAGCTCTTTTACATAACATATTATTAGCTGAAAATCTTCAGAATAGTGGTTATTTCACACTCTAATTTTTTGTTGTTAAAGATTATGGATGCATGTATGCTGAAAATGGCTACACACAGAAACGACCATATGTATATGTCATACATATATATTATAGAAATACGTGCTAAAATGCCAACTTTCATTATCTTTTGGTTTTTATGTGTCCCTTGGCACTATAAAGGGATCAAAGATGGGAAGCAAGCCCAGGGAAGGGTGTAAACATCAGGAAGGACTGTGGCAACATCTCCTTGTAAACCCAGAAGAAGGCAGAAAATAAATTACTCTGGAAAACAAAGTTGTAATTCCTATATAGCTGAGTTTATGAAATGAGAGTCATACCTTCTACGCCCAAAATTATGTTGTTTGAATTTTTAAAACCAAATATGTGTTGCTTTTGTAATAAACGGCCATCATTGCCTCCCCACATATTCTCTTCTAAGTGAACACATTCTCTCACTAACACTGGTTCCATCTCTTCTTACCTGGGCCATTCTTATTATCTCTCTGGAAAATCTGAAACTGGAATACTGAGGGAAAAATTAGGAAGAGCAAGAAAATGAAGCAGATGCAGGGGTGGGGATGACAGACAAGATGGGTTCTGGGAGACCAAGGGGTAATGTCGATTCCTAATAGATATTTCAGCCCATTTGACCCTGGCTACCATTAGCCTCTTTTGTCTAGATGCAGGTGAAGATAATAAACTCTCCACTGTTGAGGTAGTTGTGGTTCTCTTCCTAGCAACTAAAAGATCTCTGACAAGAATATCAAGTGCTAAACCTTTCTAACCTAGAACGTAATCTTTTTAATTTCTGAAGCATTCTTATATTACAATATCATATTGGGAAAGATCACTGTTTCTTTGACATTTGTCTCCATGGTTAGAGCTCTAATTGCCTCATAATTACCTATGTGTTCACTTGTTGGCTCTGAAAAATTCTTTATCCTTCTACTGGCCTCCTGCCACTACCTGGCCTCCTGCCACCATCTGGCTCACAGGAAAAAGGTTAATGGATTTTAATATTTTCCTAAGCAAACTTTCCTTAGGAAGATAAGTCAGCTACTGCCAAGGAAGAAAAGCATTGGCCGAACACTGATTTTTAGATTATTTGCATCATTGCTTCTTTCTGTTTCTAAAGTTGATTGAAAGCTTCCCATGCACATTTTTTAAAATTAACTCTTTTTTTTTTTTATCGTTGGAAGTATTACAGATGTCCCCCTTCCCCCCTCATTGATCCCTCCACCCGGTATCCACAACCACACCACAACCCCCAGGTCTTCTCCACACTATTGTCTGTGTCCATAGGTCACATATGTATGCTTCTAAGTTCTTTGATTAATCTCCCCACACACTCCCCAGCCCCACCTTCCCTCTGAAATTCATCCGACTGTTCCGTACTTCTATGTCTCTGTATCTATCTTGTTCAACAGTTTATTTTGTTCATTAGATTCCACATATGAGTGAGATTATGTGGTACTTGTCTTTCTCTCACTGGCTTATTTCACTTAGCATAATACTCTCCAGGTCCATCCATGCTGTCCCAAAGGGTAAGAGATCCTTCTTTTTTACAGCTGCATAGTATTCCATAGTTTAAATGTACCACAGCTTTTTTATCCACTCATCCACTGATGGGCACTTGGATTGTTTACAGATCTTAGATATCTTAAATTGCGCTGCTATGAACATAGAGGTGCATAAGTTCTTTCTAATTGTTGGTTTGGGTTTCTTAGGATATATTCCCAGAAGTGGGATCACTAGATCAAATGGCAATTCCATTTTTAATTTTTTGAGGAAACGCCATACTGTTTTCCACAGTGGCCACACCAGTCTGCATTTCCACCAGCAGTGTACTAGGGTTCCCTTTTTCTACATCCTTGCCAGCACTTGTCATTTGATGATTTGTTGATAGTAGCCATTCTGACAGGTGTGAAGGGATACCTCATTGTGATTTTAATTTGCATCTCTCTGATGATTAGTGACTGAGCATTTTTTCATATGGCTCCTGCCCATCGGTATGTCCTCTTTGGAGAAGTATCTATTTAGGTCCTTTGCACATTTTTAAATTGGATTGTTTGCCTTCCTTTTGTTAAATTATATGAGTTCTCTTTCTATACTTTGGATATTAACCCTTATTCTGATGTGTCATTGGCAAATATGTTCTCCCAGACAGTGGGCTCCCTTTTCATTTTGTTGATGGTTTCTTTTGCTGTGCAGAAGATTTTTATTTTGATGTAGTACCATTTGTTTATTTTCTCCTTTGTTTCTCTTGACCTAGGAGGTGTATTGGCAAACATATTTCTATGAGAGATGTCTGAGATTTTGCTACCTATGTTTTCTTCTAGAATTTTTATGGTTTCAAATCTACATTTAAGTCTTTCATCTATCTTGAGTTTATTTTTGTGTATGGTGAAAGTTGGTGGTATAGTCTCATTCTTTTGCGTGTACCTCTCTTATCTTCCCAGCACCACTTATTGAAGAGACTGTCTTTACTCCATTGTATGTTCTTGCCTCCTTTGTCAAATATTAATTGACCATAATGGCATGGATCAATTTCTGGGTTCTCTGTTCTGTTCCACTGATCTCTATGTGTTCTTGTGCCAGTACCAAGCTGTTTTGATTACAGGTGGCTTTGTAGTATAACTTGATATCTGGTATTGTGAGCTCTCCAACTTTGTTCTTCTTTCTCAAGATTGACATGGCTATTTGGGGCCTTTTATGGATCCATATAAATTTTTGAAGTGTTTGTTCTAGATGTATGAAATATGCTGTTGGTATTTTAATAAGGATTGCATTGAATTTAGATTGCTTTGGGTAGTATGGACATTTTAATGATGCTAATACTTGCAATCCAAGAACATGTTATACTTTCCATTTGTTTATATCTCTATTTCTTTTTTTAGTGCCCTATAGTTTTCCAAGTACAAGTCTTTTACACCTTTGTTTAAGTTTATTCCTCGGTTCTCAGTTTCTTAGTTGCAATGGTAAGTGGGATTTTTTTTTTTTAGTTTCTCTCTCGGAGAGTGTATAAAAATGTCATCAATTTCTGGGTGTTAATTTTGTATCCTGCTACCTTGCTGAATTCATTTATTAAATCTAGTAGTTTTTTGGTGGAGTCTTTAGGATTTTCTATGTACAATATCATGTCATCTGCAAATAATGACAGTCTTACTTCCTCCTTTGCAATTTGGATGCCTTTTATGTTTTCTTCTTGTCTGAATGCTGTGGCTAGGATTTGCAGTACGATGTTGAATAACAGTGGTGAAAGTGGACACCCCTGTCTTGTTCTGTTCTTGGGGGAAATGGTTTTAGTTTTTGCCCATTTAGTATGATGTTGGCTGTAGGTTTGTCATATATGGCCTTTATTATGTTGAGGGATGATCCCTTTATTCCCACTTTGCTGAGAATTTTTATCATAAATGGATGTTGGATTTTGTCGAATGCTTTTTCTGGGTCTATTGATATGATCATGTGATTTTTGTATTTCAATTTATGTGATGTATCACATTTATTGATTTGGGAATATTGTACCAACCTTGCATCCCTGGAATAAATCCCACTTGGTCATGGTGTATGATCTTTTAAATAAATTGCTGGTTCTAATTTGCTAATATTTTGCTGATGATTTTAGCATCTATGTTCATCAGGGATATTGGCCTGTAATTCTCTTTCTTTGTAGTGCCTTTATCTGGTTTTGAAAATAGGCTAATGCTGGCCTTTGTAGAAAGAGCTTGGAATTGTTCTTTCCTTTTGGATTTTTTAAAATAGTTTGAGGAAGGTAGGTGTTAATTCTTTTTTGAATGTTTGTTAAAACTCCTCTGTGAAGCCATCTCGGCCAGGGCGTTTCTGTGCTATTTTTTAAAAATTATTGTTTCAACTTCAGCAATTATTGGCCTATTCAAGTTTTCTGACTCTTCCTGATTGACTTTTGGAAGGTTGTGTATTTATAGGAATTTGTCCATTTCATCTAGGTTGTCTGGATTGGTAGTATATAGTTGTTCATAGTAATTTCTTACAATCCTTTGTATTTCTGTTGGGACAGTTATTTCACCTCTTTTGTTCCTCATTTTGTTTATTTGGGTCCTCTCTCTTTGTTTCTTGATGAGTCTGGCTAAAAGTTCATCAATCTTGTTTATCTTTTCAAGAACCAGCTCTTGGTTTCATTGATCTTTTGTACTGTTTTCTTAGTCTCTATGTCATTCATTTCTGCTCTGATCTTTATTATTTCCTTCCTTCTACTTACTCTGGGGTTTTCTTGTTCTCTTTCTAAGTTTTTAAGTAGTAGGGTTAGAGAGTCTATTAGAAGTTTTTCTTGTTTTTTGAGGTAAGCTTATAGTGTTATGAACTTCCCTCTCAGGAATTTTCATTGTGTCCCATAGATTTGGAGTTGTGTGTTCATTTTCATTTGTTTCCAGGAACTTTTTTCTTTCTTTCTCGATGTCTTTGGTAACCCATTCATTGTTTAAAAACATGCTATTAAGCCTCCATGTGTTTGAATGTTTTTTAGTGTTTTTATTGTAGTTGATTTCTAATTTCATGCCATTGTGGTCTGAGAAGATGCTTGAAATGATTTCAGTCTTCTTGAACTTGTAGAGACTTGTCTTGTGTCCTAACATGTGGTCTATCTTTGAGAATGTCCCATGTGCAGTTGAGGAGAATGTATATTCTGCAGCTTTGGGGTGGAATGTTCTGTAAATGTCAATTAAGTCCATCTGAACTAGTGTGTCATTTAGGGTCACAGTTTCCTTGTTGATTTTTTTGTCTGGAAGACCTATCCAGTGAAGTCAGTGGGGTGTTATATTCTCCTAGTGTGACCGTATTGCTGTCTATCTCTCCCTTAAAGTCCTCTAGAAGGTTTTTATATATTTAGGTGCTCCTATATTGGGTGAATATATGTCTATCAGGGTTACATCCTCTTGTTGGACAAATCCCTTTAGTATTATGTAATGACCTATTTTGTCTCTTGTTATGGTCTTCAGTTTGAAGCCTATTTTGTCTGATATGAGTATTGCTACCCCAGTTTTTTTTTTTTCCATTTCCATCCCTTCACTCTCATCCTGTGTGAGTCTTTTGTTCTGAGGTGGGTCTCTTTTATTTATTTTTATTTTTTTAAATATATCTTTATTGATTTCAGAAAGAGGAAAGGAGAGGGACAGAGAGAGATAGAAGCATCAATGATGAGAGAGTCATTCATCAAGCCCGCAACCCTGGCATGTACCCTGACCAGGAATCGAACCCCAATCGCCTGGATCCTAGGTCGGCGCTCAACCGCTGAGCCATGCCTACTGGGCGAGGTGGGTCTCTTTTAGACAGCATATATTTGGGTCATCTTTTCTTATCCCTTCATTGACCCTATGTCTTTTTACTGCGGCATTTAATCCATTTACATTTAAGGTTATTATTGATAGATACTTATCTATTGCCATTTTAAGTCTTTATACCTACATTTCTCTCTTTCTCTATTTCTACTCCTAATTACAGCAGTCTTTAACTTTTCCTGTAATACTAATTTGGTGGTGGTAAACTCCTTTAGCCTTTTCTTTTTTCTTTTTTCTTTTTTTTTTTAACCTGGGAAGCTCTTTATTTTACCATCTATTTTGAATGATAATCTTACTGGGTAGAGTAGTCTTGGTTTCAGATCCTTGTTTTGTATTACCTTGAATACTTCATGCCATTCCCTTCTGGCATGTAGACTTTCTGATGAGAAGTAAGCTGACAGCCTTATGGGAGCTCCTTTGTAGGTAACAGATTGCTTTTCTCTAGCTTCCTGTAAGAGTCTCTCTTTGTCTTGAATTTTTGGCATTTTAATTATAATGTGTCTGAGTGTGGGCCTCTTTGGATTCTTCTTGCTTGGGACTCTCTGTGCCTCCTGAACTTGTGTGACTTTTTCCTTGACCAGGTTAGGGAAGTTTTCTGCCATTATTTCTTCAAACAGGTTCTCTAACCCTTACTTACTTTTGACCTCCTCTAGCACTTCTATAATGCAAATATTGTTAAGTTTCTTGTTGTTCCACAGCTCCCTTAGGCTGCCCTCCTGTTTTTTAATTGTTTTGTTTTGGTTCTCTGATTGAGTGATTTTTTTTCTACCCTGTCTTCTAATTCACCTATCCGATCCTCAGCTTCCTCTGATCTGCTGTTTATTCCTTCCAATGTATTCTTTATTTCTGCTATGTCATTCTTCATTTCCTTCATAGTTTCCATGTCTTTTTCCATGCTGTTGAGCATCTTTACAATCAACATTCTGAATTCTATATCTGAGAGATTGCTTATCTCCATTTCATTTAGCTCTTTTTTTCTGAAGACTTCTTGTTCTTTCATTTGAGGCTTGTCTTTTGGTCTCCACATTTTGGCTGCCTATTTGGGTTTCCTTCTATGTATTAGGTAGGCCTGCTAGGACTCTCAGTCTTTTTGGAGGGTCTCTGATGCAGGCCAATGTCAGATGCAGTTTGTGACTTGCTCTGAGTACCCTGTTTGGAGCTATCAACAACCCTCGACTTGAGGTCTTCCTTGCTGGGGCTGGGTGCATTTGGACAGGACCAAGATGCACACCAAAGTCTGGTTTTCTGAGGCCCAGGTCCAAAAGCAGATCAGGCAAAGACTCAAAGCACTCTGAGGTCTGCCTCTTTCTGCAGGCTGATTAATCTGATTCTTTTAATGAGCCTCAGGCTGTAGAAACTCCTTTGGGTAGGGAGGGAGGTTTTTCAGCAGGGTGGGGAATTGCTTCCTGCTCCAGGCAAAAGGAGCAAATTGTCTGCCTGAGAAAGATGGGGGAATGCCTTGGCACTGGCATTCAGACGAGTGCCTTCTGATTGCACTCTCCAGATCCCACAACCCTTGGTTTTCCTCACACAGCTCCAGTCCACCCTGCCCTCCTGCGGCTGGGGCCCAAGGTGAGTGGCTGCATATGAAACTTTGTTTTGGCCCTTTAAGAGTGTTTTTCAGCAGGGTAGGGCAATTGCTTTCCCCCTCAGGCAAAAGCCACAAACTGCCTGCCTGAGAAAGATGTCCTCTTCAGTCTGGGGGAATGACTCGGCACAGGAATCCAGACAGGCACCATCTGTTCTCACTCTCCAGAGCCTACAGCCCAAGACTCTCCCCACACAGCTCCAGTCCACTCTGCCCTCCCTCTGTTTGAGCCCAAGGTGAGTGGCAGCACAAGAAACTTTGTGCATTGGCTCTTTAAGACGGTGCCTGCATTTCAAGCCATCTCTCCCTGGCAGACAGAAACCCAGCTGCTTTTCACAGCCAGATGTTTTGTGGGCACCTTTCTCAGTTCTGGTGCTCTTGGCTGAGGAGCCCAGCCTGGGGTTTAGGCCCTAAGGTTCTCAGTGGGAGGCCCCCACAGCTGAGATACCCCTCCAGACCTTCAGCTGCTGCCTGTGGGAGTCCAGGCCCCCCCTCTTACACCTCTGCACTTCCTACCAGTCTCTATGCAGCCTCCACTTTTCCTCCTTGGTTATGAAGGTGCTTTCTATCTCGTCTTCAGTTGGTTTTCAGGCTGGTTTTTCTATATTTTAGTTGTAATTCCAGTTTGGTCCTGGGAGAGTGTCAGTGTAGCTTCCACTCAGTCTGCCACCATTTTTAATCTCTCCCCTTTTCCCATTTTTAAATTGGATTTTTTTTTCTCTTTTTGGTAAGTTGTGTGAGTTCCTTATATATTTTGGAAATTAATCCTTTATCAGATATTGGCAAAATGTTCTCCCGTACAGTAGGCCCTCTTTTCGTTTTGTGGATGGTTTCTTTTGCTGTGCAGAAAATTTTTATTTTGATGTAGTCTCACTTGTTTATTTTCTCCTTTGTTTTCCTTGCCCTAGGAGATGTATCAGCAAACATATTACTATGAGAGATGTCTGAGATGTTGCTGTCTATGTTTTCTTCTAGTATTTTTATGGTTTCACATCTTACATTTAAGTCTTTCATCTATTTTGAGTTTATTTTTGTGTATAGTATGAGTCTGTGGTCTAGCATCATGTACTTGTCCAATTTTCCCAACACCATTTATTGAAGAAACTGTCTTTACTCCATTGTATGCTCTTGCCTCCTTTGTCAAATATTAATTGAGTGTAAATGTTTGGTTGACTTCTGGTTTCTATGTTCTATTCCATTGATCTATATGCCTGTTCTTGGGCCAGTACCAGGCTGTTTTGATTACAGGGGCTTTGTAGTATATTTTGATATCTGGTATTGTGATCCCTCAAACTTTGTTTTTTCTCAAGATTGCTGTAGCTATTTGGGGTCTTTTTTGGTTCCAAATAAATTTTATTTTAAAAATATATCTTTATTGATTTCAGAGAGAGGAAGGGAGAGGGAGAGAGATAGAAACATCAATGATGAGAGAGTCATCATTGATCAGCTGCCTTCTGCACACCCCTGACTGGGGATCAAGCCCGCAATCCTGACATGCACCCTGACTGGGAAGTGAACCCTGATCGCCTGGATCCCAGGTCTACGCTCAACCCGAGCTACGCCTGACTGGGCTCCAAATCAATTTTAGAGTGTTTGTTCTCGAACTTTGAAATATGCCATTGGTATTTTAATGGTGATTGCACTGAATTTATTGATTGCTTTGAGTAGTATGGACATTTTTATGATGTTAATTCCACCAATCCATGAACATCATATATTCTTCCATTTGTTTATATTTCCCTCTATTTCTTTTTTCAGTTTCCTATAGTTTTCCAGGTACAGGTTTTTACCTCTTTGTTTAGGTTCATTTCTAAGTATCTTAATTTTTTTGTTGCGAAGTAAATTGGATTGCTTTTTTGGTTTCCCTTTCTGTGAGCTCTCTATTGGTGTGTAAAAAAGCCAGTGATTTCTGGGTGTTAGTTTTGTATCCTGCTACATTGCCCAATTTATTTCTTAAATCTAATAGTTTTTTGGTGGAATCTTTAGGGTTTTCTACGTACAGAATCATATCATCTGCAAATAATGACAGTTTTACTCCCTCTTTTTCAATTACAATGCCTTTTATTGTTTGTTCTTGTCTGATGGCTGTGGCAGGGACTTCTAGTACTATGTTGAATAAGAGTGGTGAAAGTGGACACCCCTGTCTTGGTCCTGTTCTTAGGGGAAATGGTTTTCATTTTTGCCCATTGAGTATGATGTTGGCTGTAGGATTGTAATATATGGCCTTTATTATGTTGAGGTATAATCTCTTTATTCCCTCTTTGCTGAAAGATTTTGGGTTTTTTTGTTTTTGTTTTTTATCAAAGATGGGTGCTGTATTTTGTTGAATGCTTTTTCTGCATCTATTGATATGATCATGTGATTTTTATCATTCATTTTGTTTATGTGATGTATCACCTGTATTGATTTGCAAAATATTGTACCAGCCTTGCAAACCCAAAATAAATTCCACTTGGTCATGGTATATGATCTTTTTAATATATTGCTAGATCCAATTTGCTAATATATTGTTGAGTATTTTAGCATCTATGTTCATCAGGGATATTGGTCTGTAATTTTCTTTCTTTGTAGTGTTTTTATCTGGTTTTGGAATTAGGATAATGCTGGCCTCATGAAAGGAGCTTGGAAGTCTTCCCTCCTTTTGAACTTATTGGAATAGTTTGAGGAGGATAGGTGTTAATTCTTCTTTGAATGTTTTGTAGAACTAGACAGTGAAGCCATCCAGCCAAGAACTTTGTTTGCTGGGAGGATTTTCTTCTTTTTGTTTTCATTTTTGTTTTGTGTTGTTGTTTTTTGGTGTCTTTTTATATTATTCTCTTTCCAGCTCTTTTAGTTGTAGGATTAGATAGTTTATTTGAGACTTTTTGTATTTCATCAGGTAGGCCTGTAATACTTTGAACTTCTCTTTGGACTGCTTTTGCTATGTCCCATAGATTTGGGGTTCTTGTGTTCTCATTTTCATTTTTTTCTTAGGAAGATTTTTATTTCTTCCTTGATCTCATTGATAACCATTCATTGTTTAGCATGCTACTTAGCCTCCATGTGTTTGAATGTTTTTGAGCCTTTTATTGTAGTTGATTTCTAGGTTCATGCTCTTGTGATCCAAGAAGTTGCTTGATGTGATTTCAATCTTCTTGAACTTGTAGAGACTTATTTCGCATCCTAAAGTATGGTCTATCTTTGAGGATATCCCATCTGCACTTGAGAAGAATGTATATTCTGAAGCTTTGGGGTGAAATGTTCTATAAATATCAATTAAATCCATCTGATTGAGTGTATAATTTAAGTCAATGTTTCCTTTTGATTTTTGGTCTGGAAGATTTACCCAGTGATGTGAGTGGGGTGTTAAAGTCCCCTACTGTGACTGTATTGCTACCAGTCTCTTCCTTAAAGCCCTCCAAGAGTTTTTTTAAAATGTATCTTTATGATTGAAAGCACTACAAATGTTCCCTTTATTCCCCATTGACCCCTTCTATCCCACACCCATCCTCCGCCCCAGGCCTCCTCACACTATTGTCTGTGTCCATGGGTTATGCATACGTGCATATAAGTTCTTTAGTTAACCTCTCCCTACCCACCACACCCCCTTTCACTCTTGATTCATGAGTCTGTTCCATACTTGTATGTCACTGGATCTATTTTATCAGTTTATTTTGTACTTTAGATTCCACATATAAGTGAGATAATGTGATATTTGTCTTTCTCTGGCTTATTTTGCTTAGCATAATACTTTTCAGTTCCACCCATGCTGTCCCAAAGGGTAAGGGATCCTTCCTTTTTACAGCTGCATAATAGTTCATGGTGTAAATGTTCCACAGCTTTTTTATCCACTCATCTACTGATGGGCATTTGGGCTGTTTCCAGATCTTAGCTATTGTAAATTGTGTTGCTATGAACACAGAGGTGCATATATTCTTTCTGATTGGTGTTTCAGGATTCTTAGAATATATTCCTAGAAATGGGACCACTGGGTCAAAAGACAGTTCCATTTTTGATTTTTTGAGGAACCTCCAAAAATTTACATAGTGGTTCCACCAGTGTGCATTCCCACCAGCAGTGTACTAGGGTTCCCCTTTCTCCATATCCTCACCAGTACTTGTCATTTGTTGATTTGTTGATGGCAGCCATTCTGATAGGTGTGAAGTGATACTTCATTGTTGTTTTAATTTGAATCTCTCTAATGATTAGTGATGAGCATTTTTTCATATGTCTCTTGGCCATCTGTATATCCTCTTTGGAGAAATGTCTATTCAGGTACTTTGCTCTTTTTTTAAAAAATATATTTTTATTGATTTCAGAGAGAGGAAGGGACAGGACATAGAGATAGAAACATCAATGATGAGAGAGAGTCATTGATGAGCTGCCTTCTGCATGCCGCCTGCTGGGGATTGAGCCCACAACCTGTCATGTGCCCTGACCAGGAATCAAACCTTGATCTCCTGGATCATAGGTTGATGCACAACTGCTGAGCCATGCTTGTGGGCTTTTGCTCATTTTTAAATTGGATTGTTTGTCTTTCTCTTTTTAGTTGTATGAGTTCTTTGTATATTTTGGAAATTGGCCCCTTATCAGATATATCTATGGCAAATATGTTCTCCCATACAGTGGGGTCCCTTTGCATTTTGAGGATGATTTCTTTCTTGTGCAGAATGTTTTTAGTTTGATGTAGTCCTATTTGTTTATTTTTTCCTTTGATTCTCTTGCCCTAGAACATGTATCGGTGAAAATTCCACTACATGAGATGTCTGTGACTTCATTGCCTGTTTTTTCTTCCAGGATGTTTTGGTTTTGTGACTTACATTTAAGTCTTTTATCCATCTTGAATTTATTCTTGTGTATGGAATAATTCGGTGGTCTAGTTTCATTTTTTTGCTTGTACATGTCCAATTTTCCCAACACCATTTATTGAAGAGACTCTCTTTACTCCATGGTATGCTCCTGCCTCCTTTGTCAAATATTAATTGACCATAATATAATGGGTTGATTTCTGGGGTCTCTGTTCTGTTCCATTTATTGGTATGTCTTCTGTTGTATCAATAACAGACTGTTTTGGTTGCTCTGTAGTATAGTATGATATCCAATATAGTGATACCTCCAACTCTGTTCTTTCTCAATATTGCTGTGGCTATTCAGGGTCTTTTTTGGTTCCATATAAATTTTTGGAACATTTTTCCTACTTCTGTGAAATATGTTGTTGGTATTTTAATAGGGATTGCATTGAATCTATAGATTGCTTTTGGTAGTGTGGACTTTTTAATGATGTTGATTCTTCCAATCCATGTACACAGTGTATGCTTCCACTTGTTTGTATCTTCCTCTATTTCTTTTTTCAGTGTCTTGTGGTTTTCCAAGTATAGGTCTTTTACATCCTTGGTTAACTTTATTCCTAGGTATCTTAATTTTGTAGTTGTGATGATTAAATGGTATTTTTTTTTTTTTAGTTTTTCTTTCTCAGAATTCATTTTGGTGTATAAAAATACCATCAATTTTCAAATATTAATTTTGTATCTTACTTCCTTGCCAAATTCAATGATTAAATCTAGTAGTTCTCTGCTGGAGTCTTTGGGGTTTCCTATGTACAATATCACGTCATCTGCAAATAATGACAGTTTTACTTCCTCCTTTCCAATTTGGATGCCTTTTATTTTTTCTTCTTGTCTTATTGCTGTGACAAGCACTTCCAGTACTATGTTGAATTAGAGTGGTGAAAGTAGACAGCCCTGTCTTGTTCCTGTTTTTAAGGAAAGTGGTTTTAGTTTTTGCCCATTGAGTATGATGTTGGTTGTAGGTTTGTCGTAGATGGCCTTTATTATGTTGAGGGATGATCGCTCTATTCCCACTTTGCTGAGAGTTATCAAAAATGGGTGCCGTATTATGTGAAATGCTTTTTCTGAATCTATTTATGTAATCATGTGATTTTTGTCCTTCATTTTGTTTATGTGAACTATCATATTTATTGATCTGCGAATATTATACCAGCCTTGCATTCCTGGAATAAATCCTCTTGGTCATGGTGTATGATCTTTTTCACGTATTGCTGGATCCGATTTGCTAATACTTTTTTGAGGATTTTAGCGTCTATGTTTATCAGAGTTATTGATCTGTAATTTTTTTTCTTTGTAATACCTTTATCTGATTTTAGGATTAGGATAATGCTCGCCTCATAAAAAGAGCTTGGGAGTTTTCCCTTCTCTTGAATTTTCTGGAATAGTTTAAGGAGAATAGGTGTTAATTCTTCTTTGAATGTTTGGTAAAACTCACCTGTAAAACCATCTGGTCCCAGGGTTTTGTTTGCTGAGAGTTTTTTAAATTACTGCTTCAATTTCATTAGTTGTTATTGGCCTCTTCAGATTTTCTGATTCTTACTTACAGAGTTTTGGAAGGTTGTATGTTTTTAGGAATTTGTCCGTTTCACCAAAATTGTCCAGTTTATTGGCATATATTTGGTCATAGTATTTTCTTACAGTTTGTATTTCTGTGGTGTCCATTATTATTTACCTCTTTCATTTCTGATTTCATTTATTTGGGTCCTCTCTATTTTTTGGTAAGCCTGGCTAAAGGTTCATCAATCTTATTTATCTTTTCAAAGAACCAGCTCTTGGTTTCATTGATATTTGTTTTTTGTGGTGTTTTTGGTTTTTTGTTTTTGTTTCTGTCATTTATTTCTGCTCTGATCTTTATTACTTCCTTCCTTCTACTTCCTCTGGGCTTTTATTGCTGTTCTCTTTCTAATTCTTTTAGTTGTAGCATTAGGTAGTTTTTTAGAGCTTTGTCTTGTTTCTTAAGGTATGACTGTAATGCTATGAACTTTCCTCTCAGGATTGCTTTTGCTGTGTCCCATAGATTTTGGGTTGTTGTGTGTTCATTTTCACTTGTTTCCAGGAAGTTTTTTATTTCTTCCTTGACCTCATTGGTAACCCATTCATTGTTTAATAACATGCTATTTAGCCCCGATGTTTTGAATATTTTTGAGTTTTTTTATAGTGGTTGATTTCTAGTTTCATGCTACTATAATCTGAGAAGATGCTTGATAAAAGTCACTTATGTAGTGACATTCTTTGTCTCTTATGGTCTTTATTTTGAAGTCTATTTTGTCAGAAATAAGTATTGCTACTCTAGCTTTTTGTTTATTTCCATTTCATGGATTATTTTTTTCCATCCCTTCACTTTCAGCCTGTGTGAATCTTTTGCTCTGCATTGGGTTTTTTGTAGACAGCATATATATGGGTCATGTTTCCTTACCCATTCAGCTACTCTATGTCTTTTGACTGGAGCATTTATTCCATTTACATTTAAGGTTATTTCTATATATAGTTATTTAATGTCATTTTTTCCCTTTATGCCTATATTCCCTTCTCTCAATATTTCTTCTTAAAGCAGTCCATTTAGCATTTCTAACAATGCTGGTTTGGTAGTACTGAACTGATTTAGCCTTCTTTTTTCTGGGAAAATCTTTATTTCACCATCTATTTTGAATGATAGCTTTACTGGATAGAGCAGTCTTGGTTGCAGGTTCTTGCTTTTCATTACTTTGAAAACTTCATTCCAATCCCTTCTGGCCTAAAGTGTTTCTGTTGAGAAATCTGCTGACAGCCTTATGTGGGCTCCCTTGTAGGTCACTGATTGTCTCAGTCTTGCAGCTCTTAAGATTCTTTGTTTGTCTTTAACATTTTCCACTTTAATTATGATGTGTCTTGGAGTGGGTCTCTTTGGATTCCTCTTGTTCGGTACCCTCTGTGCTTTCTGACTTGTGTGGCTTTCTCCTTCATCAGTTTAGGGAAGTTTTCTCTTATTATTTCTTCCAACAGATTCTCTATCCCTTGCTCACTTTTCTCCCCCTATGGACCCCTTATGATGTGGATGTTGGTTCACTTCATGTTGTCCCCAAGTTCCCTTAAACTGTCCTCATGGTTTTTAAGTATT
The DNA here is from genome assembly GCF_054644295.1 of Miniopterus natalensis. NCBI lineage: Eukaryota > Metazoa > Chordata > Mammalia > Chiroptera > Miniopteridae > Miniopterus > Miniopterus natalensis. The sequence goes on from NC_142081.1 coordinate 99,788,641, forward strand.
CTTTCTTTTTGATGCTCTGATTGAGTGGGTTTTTGGTACCTTATCTTCTAATTAACTTATTTGATCCTCTGCTTCATTGAGTCTTTTAATTCCTTCCATTGTATTCTTGATGTCAGATATAGTATTCTTTATTTCTGCCTGGTTCTTATTCACAAAATCTATATCTTTTTTTTATGCTGATGTAGTTTGCACTAAGTTCCTGGATATTCCCATTAAGTGACTTGTGGTTCTCACTAATTTTCTTGAACATCTTTATAACCATTACTCTGAACTCTATTTCTGATAACTTGCTTACCTCCATCTCATCATGGTCTTTTTCTGGTGATTTTTTCTTTTCTTTAGTTTGAGGGCTGTTTCTTCATCTCCTCATTTTTATGTCTCTTTGCGTTTGTATCTGTGTATTAGATATATTTGCTGTCTCCCAGTCTTGTGGGTTGGGCTTTTGTAGTGAATGTCCAGTTGGGCCCAGAAGTGTGTTTTCCTTATACTTCTGAGCTGTATTCTCTGGGTGTGTCCCTTTTGTTCTTTGGGCTCTCCTGTTGTGATTGGGTCTAGATTGTTGCTGATCTGTTCATGGGAGGACTCTCCTCTCAGACTGGCTACCTGTGAGGCTCAGCCACTGTCATGTTCTGTAAGCTGTTGCACAGGTGCTGACAGGGCAACACAAAACCAAACTGACAGGAAACAAACAGGAGCTTAAAAAATGTCCTAACAATCACAATAAAAACAACCCAAGAGAAAGTAGAATTATGAAAGTGAAGAGAGAACACAAATACTGAGGCAAAAAGAGAGAGAGAGAGAGAGAGAGAGAGAAAGAGAGAGAGAGAAAGATACTGTTGCTAATAGTAAAAAATAAAAGTAAAAAGTAAGATATAAAGAAGCTATTGAGCGATAAAAGTGGCAGAGAAAGGTTCTTAAAGGAAAGAAGCATGAGCAAAAAAATAAGGGTAGAGAGTAGGAGTAGGAAAATGGTTTTAAAAAGACAGGAAGACAGAGAATGAAAGGGGAAAATAAAAATTATGCCAAGGGAACAAGAAGAGAAAGAAAGGTAAAGCAGCCGTAGGGAATGAGACCAATAAGCGATATGGAAGAAACAATAGAGAAAAGCAATAAACATAATAATTATATTATCCAAGCAATAAAGCAGAAAATATCAAGAAAATCTTGATAAAAGGACAAAACTAACAAACAAAAACAAGCAAAGCAAGATAAAACAAATCCCCCCAAATTAAATTAAATTAAAAATAAAAAATATTTTAAAAAATTTAAAAACTAAAAAATATATTTTTTCCTCTTTTTTTCTTAGGGAAGAAAAAAAAAGCCAACCAAGTGATTTTCATCTGGGCAACTTATGTTGTCTGAGGTTGAGTTTTGTATGCTGATTTCAGGTCTCCTGGGAGGTACTTTTGTATCAGCCAATATCAGGAGCTAAGTTTGGCTCTCAGTGACCTTCTGTACCTGGTTGGTCTGAGGCTCTCTGTGGACAGCCTCCACCAGTCAGCTATTTTGCCTCCCCTTGTGGTTGCCTGGTCTTACTCCAGCGTCTTCCAAAGAGAGTCTAGGGTTCAGGCTGGCTAATGTAGCTCTGGCTACTGGGCCCCTTACTTAGAGATTTTGCTGTCAGGTACTCACTGTGGGGAACTTAGTCTCTGCTTCAAAGCCAACTCCTCAGTTTCTACCATATCCTCCAACTCTAGTTCCCCATAAAATGGCCTGCTGCAGGTTCTGATTGAATTCAGTCTGCCTTTTCTATACGGGCAGTTTCAGAGGGCCAGGGCTTAGTGGGATTGCTCAAAAGAGACTGGTGAGCATGATGTCTGCCCAGCCCCCAGAAGGGGTTTTAAGCATTTCCTCTGGTTTCCAAACAATAGTCCCTGAAAGTCTTATGCTTATAATGTCTTCCTCTGAGCTGTTCTCCCTTCCCCCACCTAACTGTGCCCAGTGGGGGAAGAGGGTATCTGGGGCTTCAGTGAGCTGAACCAGCCCCTTTCCTATTGGGGGTTGTGCTCCTAGTCTGCAGGAGAGGTAGGCGTGCTCCACCCCTTCTTTCCCAGTTCTGGTTGGCTGATCTCTCAGGGCGTTCAGTTCAAACTCTCCACAATGCAGGCACAAATCCCAGTTTTCACTGGTCTGACTCCCCACTATAAGCCAGGAAGGTGGGTGCTGTGGGCTGCCATCCAATAATCAAAAAATACATAAAGTAATAAACAGGCAGAAAACATGTTTTGTGAGGATCTGGCACCCTTGCACCTTGGGTCCAAGATGGAGGGGTTACAAAGTCAGCACCATGCAGGCCCCCCACACAGATTATCTAAGTAAAACTGGGGCAGCTCACTATACTGGCTCTTTTCAGAGCAGATCAAAAATCTACCATCCACCCCACCCTCAGCTCCAATCTTCCTCTAGCAGCAGGAGGGCTCTCTTCCCCTTCCCTGTGCCACACAGTTTAAATGCTTTCTGGGGCTCTGTACGATGCCTTATAGGAAAGCAGAAGGTCTCTTTAGGTCACTGCTAGGTGCAGCCCACAGGCCACTTTCTACTCAGAAGCCTTGTTCTATAGAGTAGTCTTCGTTTCAGGTCCTTACTTTTAATTACTTTGAATACTTCCTGCCATTCCCTTCTGGACTATAAGAGTTTCTGTTGAGATACCAGCTGACCGCCTTATGGGAGTTCCCTTGTAGGCAACTGACTGTCTCTCTCTTGCTGCCCTTAAGATTCTCTCTTTGTCTTTAATCTTTGCCATTTTAATTATGATGTCTTTTGATGTAGGTCTCTTTGTGTTCATCTTGATTGGGACTCTCTTTGTTTCCTGAACTTGTGTGAGTTTTTCCTTCACCAGGGCAAGGAAGTTTTCTGTCATTATTTGTTCAGACAGGTACCCCTATGATGCAGATGTTGTTTTGTTTCATGTTATACCAAAGTTCCTTTAAACTGTCCTCATGCTTTTTTTTGTGTGTGTGTGGATATTTTTGGATATTCTTTCCATTGCTTTTCAGACAGAGTGGAAAGGGGAGAGAGAGAAAGAAAGAAACATTGATGTGAGAGACATATCAATTGGTTGCCTCTCGAATGCACCCCAACCAGGGCCAGGGATTGAGCCTGCAACCGAGATACATGCCCTTGGCTGGAATCAAACCCAGGACCCTTCAGTCTGCAGGCAAACACTATAACCACTGAACCAAACTGGCTAGGGCCTCATGCTTTTAAAGTTGTGTTTGTTTGTTTGTTTGCTGCTCTAATTGAATAATTTTTTTCTACTTTGTTTTCTAATTCACTTATTTGATCCTCTGCTGCTTCTAACCTACTGTTAATTCCTTCCAGTGTACTCTTTATTTCAATTATGTCAATCTTCATTTCTGACAGCTTGTTTTTCATGGTTTTTATGTCCTTTTCATAGTGTTGAACATTCTAAAAACCATTACTTTATACTCTGTTTCTGATAAATTGTTTTCCTCCATTTATCTATTCTTCTGGAGATTCCTCCTGTTTTTTTCATTTGGGGTCTGTTTCTTTGTTTCCCCATTTTTGCTATTTCTTTGTGTTTACTTCTTTGTGTTGGATAAGACTGCTATGCCTCCCAGTCTTAACAAAGTGGCTTTCTTGTGGGACCCAGTGGTATAGTCTTGATCTTCTGAGCTGGTTGCTCTAGGAATGTCCCTCCTGTGGGTTATTTGGGCCCTCCTGTTATATTTAGATCTTGATTGCTTTTGTCCCCTTGGTGGATAGGCTCAGTCCTCAGGCTTTCTGACTGAGGCTTAACCCCAACCACATCGTGCCAGCTATTATACAGGTGCTGACAGAACAAAACAAGACAAAACAACACCAAATAAAAAACAACATGAAACATAAAACAACAGGAAAGACTGAAAAAGGGGGAAAAAAATGAAAAAAAAATACTAAAAGATATGAGACCAAAAGAATTAGAGAGGGAAAAAAGAACTATAAAAGAGAATATGGAAGAAAAGAAGGAAAAGAACTTTCTATGTTCTACTTGTGCAGTTCATTGGCTTTTGCTCCAATATTGTTGAATCTGGCCCCTTTGTGTGTCAGTCCCAAGCCTCTTGGGAGGTTCTGCAGTACAGGTCAATGTGAGTGGCTCTTCCTGCCTTGCCCTGGACAACTTGACTAAAGCATGGCAGGGTGGAGCCCCAAGTAGTCTGGGAGGCTGGGCCTCCATAGCCCAGAGGCTGGGTCTCCCACCTTCAGTGTCCCGGTTCTGAGCTGCTCTCCCTTCCCCCATGGAATTGGATTCTGCAGTAGAATCCTGGTCTTGTCCAGTATGTTTTGAACAGATTCTGGTAAGGGTGGTTTCCGTAGCCTTTAGTAAGGGTGTTGGACACTTCCTCTCCTTCCAATAACTTAACTCTGCCTGGCTTGCTGGCGCCTCCACATTGCCACATTAAGCAGAAGGGGATTAAAAAATATATATCATCCCCAACTGGTACTCCAATCTTCCAATGGATGGCCCCTGCTCGGCAGGACCCCCACCCAGGCTCTGACCAGGCCAAATGTCCGAGTTCCCCACTCAGTTGTGTGGATTTTCCAGCCCAGAGCGCTCCCTCCTTACCTCGGCACCAGGGCAGCGCACAACCAGCCTTTCCACGGGTTGGGGAAGGGGGACCTCCGCATTGCTTGAGGTGAGCCGGACCCATCCTCCTTCCCAGCCCTACTGTCCAGTCCCTGTCTGGTGGAAGTTCCTCCAGAATGTAAAGGGTCCCTCAAAATCACTTCTGGGTTAACCTGTCAGACCCCTCCACTGGCCCAAAACTTTGCTGCATGGCCTCTCCCAGACACAGATTGGGGCTAACCTCCCAGGCAGGATGATGGCAGGGCGCTCGTGCTGCTCCCTCCAGCAAGTCTCAGCCTTGGACTCCCGCTGTCGTGCTCGCAGTGAGCCTCTGCAGCCAGTTCTCCCCTCTCCGCCCCTAGCACTCCTGGCTCTGCAGCCTAGCCACAGCTTACTGTCTCCATCTGGTTCATGGTTCCAGTGGTGCCCAGGACTGGGGAGGCGACAGCCCTCTCCCCAGCAAACACAGAAGTTTCCTGATGCTGATTTCTGATGGCAGGGCTGCGCTGCCAGGCCCAGCAAGGAGTGGCGATGGCGAGGCTGGGCGCTAAGTTGCAGCTGCTTCCAGTGCCCTACTCCCAAGGAGGATTCTGCAAAAATCTTAAACTTTTAATGGTCATTCATTATTTTTCTGACTACCAGATATACTAGTCAGAGGCAGGATAATGGAGTAATATGTTTGGACTATTCCCTCATCAAAATTTCGAAGAATTTTCATTAGTAATTTTTACAATCTTTTTTTCGGGTCCAGATCCTTCATCTTGTGACTTAGGTAAATAACTCCTGTCCCCAGGTATCACATACAGGTATGCCTTGGCACACATTCAGTCCTGAAACCCTATCTTGACCTACTGTTTTAACCTTTGAACACACTCTGAACCCTCCTCCTAAACTACTGGTCTTATGGGACAGAAGCTTAATTATGAACTTGGCTCTTCTTGACAGTAATCCTGGTATCCTCTCCCTTGGTACCTTGGGTAATGTGCCTCCTGATGTTACCAGATGGGAACTGGGTCCAGAGCTAGTCTGCCTCAGGCCTGCTGCTAGTGTGTAGATTCTTGAGTTCATGCAGGAAAGATTTCAAAATACGAGTCCAGGTGGTTCTGAGACTACATTTATTAAAGCTGAGGTCAGTGAAACAAAGGAAGGGCTTAAGGTAAAAGAAGCAACAGGAGAGAGAAAGTCAGAGAAAAGGGGCCTTGGAGACAGGTTCCGGGGGTTAGCCCAGGACAAGCTGCCACTGTCTGCTGCTCCCCTGGTAGCAAGACTCCTGGGGTCCCTTAGAGTTTAGGAGAAAGACAGAGAGATACAAGGTGTGGGCGTGCTCTATCCAGAGCACATGTATGTGTAGAGTATGTTTATTACAGCTGGGACTGGAGACGAAGCAACAGGAAAGAGCCTAGGTTTTGGCTTTCTAGAAACATTATAGAAAAAGAGACAGAGCCTAGGCAGAGCTGCTTTGACTCACCAAGAAATAGAAATCATAGTGAAAGAAGTGAGCCATGGGAGGGCTGCTATTAGTTCTCTGGAAAGTCAGAGAAAAAGGGAGCCTTGCAGACAGGTTCAGGAGATAGGATGGGGACAAGCTGCCACAAACCACTGTTGCCCTGGTTGCAAGTCTCATGGGGACCCATAGAGTTTAGGGGAAAGAGAACAGAGATACAAGGTGTGGGCTTGCTCTAGCGAGAGTGAGTTATGAATCCTTTGCCTTGAGTTTTTTTATCTTTTTCGGTTGGCAAGAATCCTAGGGGAGGTCTTGGGGGAGGGTCTTAAGAAAATACTCATTAGCTTTTCAGGTGTGTTTTTTGTTATGATTCATCAAAATGCGCATATAGAGAGGTCTGGGTTATTTTCTGGTTGGTTTTATTTTTAAAGAATGTCATTGAAGAGGGAACAGGACTGAGGCTGGTCCGTCTGGGGCCAGTCTGCCCTTGGATGGTTTAGAATGTGTAAACCATTTGCTCCTAAGTGTCCTTGGTTAGGGAAGATAAAACCTTGTGATTCATTAGTTGGCTAGTAAATTGTTCAAATTGTTTGGCCTTGTTTAATTATTTTGTCTATTTCCCTTATTGCACATGTCAAGGAATTTCCCTAGCTTCTTACTATCCTGCCTCACTGACTGGTGGAGTACCCAGACACTTATTAGTGGTGATGAAAACAGGTTTAAGCAATGTAGGATGTAGTATAAATATGCAATCTGAGGATCTGAAACTGTGATTGTGAGATCAAATTTCCATTTTTTGCTATAAGCGCCATCCTAGCATAATTAGCCTTCTAAGAGAAATTTGATGAATCCTGGGAAGTTACGTGAGAGATGATGTTTTTCTGATTTCTCATTATGAGTCATGTACATATAACTATTAAATTAGGTGGCTAACAATCTAAATACAGGGTGGGGCAAAAGTAGGTTTACAGTTGTGAGTGTGGGAAACAATTTATTCTTGTATTATTATTTACTAATTATTGTATTATTTTCCATACATGCAACTGTAAGCCTACTTTTGTCCCACCCTGTATAAATTACCATGATTTTTAAGGGTCCTTTATTTTAAAAAGTTCATTTTCCTGATTTTTATACTTATTTTAATACTAAAATGAAACTTCATGATTTAAAAAATTTACATTCCAGCCAAATAATGCCACACATAGCATTATTTTATTTTATTTCAGTCAGTGATTCAACTACACTCTGATAATACAGTGGTGACAAAGGAAGACAGGGTCCCTATCTGTAGCGTTCCCATTGATCAGCCCTCAAGCCTCTCTTGTATTAACCCCTGTGCTTCTGAATATCCACTACTTCCTGGATCTACCGCTCTCTTCCTTCCCCACTGCTATAGTTCAAGCTCTCATCTTCCATCTCCAAAAAACCCCCCCAAAACCCCCAAAACCTAACTGGATTCTTATCCATCCAACTATTCAACATGAGATTTCTAAAATGCAGATATCTGGGGGTAATTTTCAACTGCACACGGAATAAAGTCCTGACTTTCGACTTCTATGTAAGCTCCTGTAGGACCAGGCCCCTGTCTTATCTCTGGGCATTCTCCATCTTGAACCCAAAGTTCAACCATTGTCTTACTATTTGCAGTAAGTACATACCCCAGTTTGTGAAGTTTTGTCTGAGGTGGGGGGAGACTGGGGGACAGTTACTAGAGATTATCAACCATCAAGAGAAGAGCCCACACCAGAAGGAGGAAGCGGGACACCTCAAGCTTGCTCTGAAAGCACATCCCTACCCCCACCCCCCAGTCATAAGTGGATCACATTTTGGTGATCTTGTGATCCCCTCTCTAGAAGGGTCATTCCTACTACCTAAGCCCCCCCACAGCATTTCGAATCACAACAATCCGTGTTTTAATCCTCTTCTGCTTCTGAAGTTCCTGGCGAATTTATATTCCCTCTTCAAGATTCAGCCTAGACGTCATCAGTCTGAGGACTTTCCTTTCCTGCTCCCCACCTGGCACTCCTACAGTCTGGGGAGCTCACCGTTCTGTGATGATGTCAGGCCTGGCACCTGCCATGCACACTAGCGACTGCGCCACCATGCCCTGGAGCAGCAGGCACCGCCACCGCCCAAGCAACGCCGCGGGAGCTCCGGGGTCACGCCAGGAGAAGACGCGCGAGCTGTGCTCCATGGTCGCGCGCGACGAGCCGCATCCGGTCACGTGACACGTCGGTTGTCACGAGGGCGCAGCTCACCTGATCAGGAGGTCACGTGGGCCGGGCCGCTGGGACCGAGGAGGCTGGCGGGCCATGGCAGGCTCCAGGCTCTGGTTCTCGCTGCTGCTGGCGGCAGCGATCGCTGGGCCGGCCACGGCTCTGTGGCCTTGGCCCCAGTACATCCAGACCTCCGACAAGCACTACACCATCTCCCCGCACAGCTTCCGATTCAAGTACCACGTCAGATCGGCCGCGCAGCCCGGCTGCTCCGTCCTGGACCAGGCCTTCCAGCGCTACCGCGACCTGCTCTTCAGTTGCGGGTCCCGGCACGGCCCCGCCCTCGCAGGTGAGCGGGACGTGCCCCGCCTCGTCCTGGGCGCTGGGACTGCCTGCCCTGGGGCAACTGCCCAGACTTCCTGAGACGCCCTTCTTTGCGCTTCTGTCCTACTCTCTAGTCACCACCCTCCGGTCTCCACTTCCTCCTGCCCTTTCCCTCCCGCTCTCAGCTTCCTCAAGGTTTAGTCCCCTAACTCCGTTCACTTCACTGAGCTCCTGCCCTCGGGCTGTATTTCACCCAGAATGCCTGCTATTGGACTGTAGTTCAATCAGGATACCAAATTACTGTAAATACTGTGCCAGTAGACATCTGAGGCGATCCCTCTTACAGTGTTCAGGCGTCACAGGGTCCTAGTGAAGCTGTGACCCTGGCTGGGGAGAGGGGAACAGAGCCCGTTCTCAAAGTTGGTACGACAAAACGTGAGAAATGTATTAACCTACGGAAAATTACATGAAAGTCTCTGATATGTTCAGTAAGTGATTAAACTGGGAGAGAAATCACAGAACACGTGCCTGCCCTGTAAGAAAATGGGTTTTGAGCAGCCACCTATAGTGAGGTGGCGAATCTAAGGGGCCAGGGCCGGAAGGAGGGTGTCCGGGAAGCGTGGAGGGCTTGAGCGGCGTCACAGAGGGTAATGATTGAGCAGAAAGTGCTGGGCTGGTGGGGCAACGAGGGCGAGGCCTGCGGAGTGGTGAGGAATGAGGCGGGGGTGGGTGAGGTAAAGTGTGGGATTAAATGAAAAATCAGGAGGGCTTTGGACATTAGTTTCATCTGTATTAGCAGGGGCTGGCAATTTTCTTTAAGGCAGCTGTTGGAAATTGTGTTTGAGGATTATTATTTAAAAGCAAATTAATGAGTGCACTCAGCAATGCAAAGGAATCAGATTCTACTTTATGGACGTTCTCTTGAAAATCTGGAATCTAGTTCTCTGGTGATGATGTGTAGGTGTTTATGAGGAAGCCATACTTATGGTTGGGCCGTATGGTAACATCATTTTGAATGATACTTCAACTGTGCTTAAATTACTTTTACAAATGTTCTCATTTGATATATAGAATTAAAAGCATTTAATTGAGCAGATGGCAGTTAGAGAGTGACAGAGCGTCTTGACATCAAGGTAGTTCTTAACTGGTGAAATTATTAGGCTGGGGGGACAAAAGGCCTGCTGTTGTGTGTGTGCCATGTCACATATTTCTCTGAATCCTTTGTGACAAATATTAGAATGCCTTGCACAGGACTGGCATTCAGAATATGTTTATTTTTATATGAAACAGTTAGGGCCTGGCTTGTGCAAAAAAAATAGATCTGTCATGTAATTGCTTTGTGCCTATCCCAGTGCTGGCAACTCTGGATGTTATAAGAAAAGTAGAAGACTTGGGTCCAAGCTTTACAGTCCAAGTGAGGAAATATGAAGCAAAAGGATGCAATGTATTATAAAATGCTCAAAAGATAGATAATTAGTATGCTTACTACTATTGTATAAATTAGGATAATTCCTGTACTTCTATATTAAGCTTTTATCCCATTAGCATAGAAGTACAGTTTATTCAAGAAAATAGAAACTGGCAATTATATGGCAATGAAGGGCTGTAAATTCCTAATGAAATAGATTTAGAGACAGATTAGAAACTTCAAGTGTTTATTTCAATTTATTACCTGTTTGTAAATGAACTTACTCTATTAGTTGAGGTGTTCCTATCCATTGAGAAATAATGAAAACTGGTTTGGATGAATATTACCAAAGACACAAGAGCAGCTTCTTCCTCTCTTCTTCCCATGGAGCCTTCCCTTTGGAACATGGTTTTCTGGGGAGGCTTTCAGATAACTTGAGCTATAGTCCTATTCCTGGAAAAAAAAAAAAAAAAAGATGAATTGATAGAGGGGAAAGCAACATTAACAAGGCCCAAAACAGGGTATATTTCTCTGTGGCTCTGATTTTAGTAAAGAAAACAATATATGGAAGTTAAATGTTAGCTAACTGCTTTTTGTCCGATTCCTCCAAATAACTTCCTTGTAGCAGTGGGCCAGTGTTTTTCTTAATGCAGCACAACTTCTGGTTTTGATCTGAACCTCGAATTCAGTGGGATTCATACTTTCTTTTTTTGAAAAACAAGTCTAGTACTGAGTTTCCATTCTATTCTGAATTTGCTTTCAAGGGTTAGCCGTAGTCCCTCCACTGCTAAATGGTCTGTGGAGATGTTTATAGTATTTACTACTTGTCTTTGCCATTGAGAGCTATTTCTATCAACTGGAGAGTGTGTGCTACATATTGTTAAACCTGTTAAATGGAATTATTTTAGGCTCTAGATATTTGAATAATCTAGTTCTGTGTTTTGATTATTAAGCCACATCCTGTTTGCAAATCAAAGATCTGATCATTTGGGATGGCACCCATCTAATGTTGTCCAAATTCTTTTTTTGGGTGATTGATGGAGCTGATAAAGCCCTAATTTTCAGGTTAAATGGCTAAATCTGATTATGTAATATGGCTGCAGTCTTCTTTGCTTTCCCTGAAACTAGTTGATTAAAGCTATGGTACTTAATGGCTGTTAGAAAGTTTCCATCCTGTTCTGATGTCCACATACAAATTCCTGTGAGTAACTTAGGATACCACTGCCCCCACCGCATTTCCCAAGCCACCTGGACTTCAAAGTCCATTTATCTTTACAACTGTTTTTCTTCTTTGTATTCTAGAATGGAAGGAAGATTATTATATGAGTATCTGGATCCCTCTGCAGCCATTTTCAATATTTGATTTGCTTGTTCTCATATTAAATGAGTGACTAAGTACGTGGCACAGTGTATTATAATCTGAATCTCTTAAAATACCTCCTTTGGCCATCCCTTATATAACTATGGCTGAAACATAGTAGATAATTATTTGTTGGCCATATTAACTTAAAAGGGCTACTTTGTATAAAAATTGTAAGAAGGCTTCTTGGTTTTTCTTTATTTCTGAAATCATAAAAAAAAAAAAAAAAAAAAAAGATGATTTGCAGGTTTCATTTAGAATTGATTGCCTTGTCTTTCAAGTTTCAAACTTGGAATATTGGCGTGTGATTCCAGGGAAAGGAGGATTAAAACAGGAACCAAGTTCAGCTGCTTGTCACTACCAGAGTCAATAAGTAGAGACAAGGTTGAAGCGTTGAGGTGCTTTATTCAGATGCTGGTGATCTGAGAGAACGGCAGGTAAATACCCTGAAACACTGCTCTAACATCTGTCTCAAGCCGCCGTTATATAGAGTTAGAGGGTGCGAGAGAATCTAAAACTACGTGAGTTCTCGGGGTCTGTTTTCTATCATTGTCCTGGTAAAGATTAGCCCTCAGAATTTTGTCTCCTTTCAGGCAGGGCCTGACCTTGATTTGCTCTCAAAATGTATCTTCTGTCTGAGTGATGGAGCCACCTGGACTTCAAAGTCCATTTATCTTTACAACTGTTTTTCTTCTTACAACACGTCCTCCAGTTTCCCAGGGTCCTAAGAAAATCTCTTTTTTTATAGCTAGTATAGTGAATAGTTATTAATTAACTCCGATTCTATTCCTTTAGTGTGCCCTTCCCCTATCATCACATTGTGCCATGGTCCCAACTCAAGCTGATTTTATCTCATCACAGAGCTAGAGACACATAGGGAATACACCTAGGGAGTGTAGGACGGAAACCTAAGGTCAGGTCGCTGGGCTGAGGGGAAAGAATAATGCTGATTAGCTCTCTCCACTCTAATTGGACTAGTGGCTGTGTACACTTTAACCTTTCCCATGACAAGGACAAGGCATATTCCTACAGAACACTTGATTGCCATTAAGTTTCTTGTTTTAAAAGCAAAGAGGAAGTAAACAACACATAGAATTCTGTAGCAGATTTTTCTTGTTGTCAGGAACCAGCCTGAGAAACAAACAAACCTGAGTTCCAGTGGTGGGAATGAAAGAGACAAAGTTATGGGATCAGGAGGAGCAGCGCCAAATGGCTTCAATGCCTTTATTATATAGTAAGTAACAAACAATTGGTAATGAGGTGAGGGTGATACTAACTAGTTCCTTCAAAGCTGCATACTCTTTCAGAGTAAATATCCTGCCTCCTGCCTGAGCTCAGACCTTGGTAATTTCTTTATCTCGGATAGCAAACCTCCTCAAGGGTAATTGTGGGGAGGGTCGAGTCCCTGACTCCAGACCCTCAGGCGACGTGGACCATGTCCAGACACATCACTGGCTCCCAACATCTTGTGAAGGAGAATAGAGGGACACATAGGAGGGTAAAGAAGAAGATTTGAAAAACAGGTAGAAGGAGCTAGTTTTTAGTTTGGGGGGAAATAATTGTTGTGCTTCAACCAGCCTCTCCTGTTTTTTTCTTTATTACTAATTTGTAACGCTTTTTTGACAGCCTTGTGTAGTACTGACCCCAAGAAGCTCTGCTTGATCAAGGTGTGTGTGGTAGTTTGGTGTGGTTAATAAAAAATTCAAGCCTTATTTCCTTGAGCTATCATTGCTCCCCCTACCTTGTATTTCTGCTTGAAGACTGCAGTGGAGGACTCTGTCTGGAGCATGATTTATTCAGGAGTCAGCCAGAGAATGTTTACTAGTTACCTGTTTATGTGCCCTCAGGCAAACTGCCAAATTTCCAAGCAGCAGCTGCTGCTTTAAAAAAAAAATCTGCCTATATTCCAAACATTTCTGAAGGTAACAAGGAGATAGTGATGGGTGTCTTTACAATCTTTGAAGGAGGGTATGTAGAAGGAAGAACTTGGTGACTTTAAAATAAAACAAAAATAAAAAGAAGAGCCCCAGCGGTGTCTCTTCTCTTCTTCCACCCCACTTCCTTACCACCACACAGAAGAGTGAAGCAGGGCATTGTAGGTTTTTGCCTGTTGATACCTTCTTTTTTGCTTTGGTTTTTTTTTTTTTTTAATAGCAGGTTTAGGCTCCCCCCCCCTTTTTCTTATAGTTACACAGTCTCTTTCTGGGACATGTTGTCAATATATTAGCCTGTAAAGGAATAAAACTAAGTCCTTTTCCTGTTGATTATACAGAAAGAAAGTTTTACTGCCTAACCAATGCTGCTTTTAGAAATGAAGGTCACTGTTATGTTTCTGCATTTTTGTAAGTTTCCTCTGCTGGCCCTGGAGTTAAGTGATAAGAGTAGAGTCAGTGTGCATCATCGAGAGGTTTAACCGGCTGGATTAGGTAGGACCTTTCTCCCACTTTGTGGGGCACTGATAGCAAGGTTGGCTGAAGAGAGGAGGTTTTGTTTGTAGACGTGATAGAGGTTGTCGTGTGAATGGTTTTCTGAGATCTGCCTCAAGGTTTATGGGTTCACTGTCACAGGGAAATGGATTTGCTTCTCTTCTCTATTCCTGGCTGTAGTGAATAAGACCCATTATTGGGTCAGGAACTTCTCTTATTTCCTTTGCGTCTGTTTTAAGCTTCTGTTATTGCTTAAGCTTGCTGGCCATGCACTCAACCCTGACTTCCAGTCATTGTGTCCACATTTGACGTTGGTTGGGATTTGGCTGTGGTGTGGAACTCTTTCCTCTGGACGTGTGTGCTCAGATGTAGGAAATTTGGGCACTTGTCAGATCAGGTGTCAGCAAGCAATCTCCTCTTGTAAAGCTTTGGAATGGGAGCAAGGGAAATGGCTTACCGGATACACTGGATAAAAAGTTTAAATTCTGTTCTGTTCGACACTGCTGGGATTTCACATTAGTGGCTTTGATCTTTTAACTGCGGCCACAGTCCTAGTTTGAGGCAGATTCAGAGTTCCAAGCTTATGTTCCTTTTATATGTTGGAGTGTCAGCCTGTGTGTCATACAGGGTGGCATCACACAGTAGTGGAGCCTTCAGGCTTCTGTAAGAAGTTCATGAAAGCCCTGGGGAAGCTGCTCCCATGGTATGGTTATCCCACAGGGCCCCCAGCCCCTGGGCTCCTCCAGCCAAGTGGAAAACCGACTTAATAGGAAAAGGGAAGTAGAAAATGGAAAGAAACTATCATTTATTGAATGTTTGGCACTTGCTATATGTTATGTCCTTTGATCTTCATAACGGTTCTGTGAGGTTGGTGTTACCCCCATCTTTCAGAACTGAGACTCACAGAGGCTAAGTGACATGTCCAGGGTTACACAACTGGCAGTGGTGGAGCAGAAATTCCAGTCAGGTCTGTCTGTCTACAGACTGTGCTCTTTTTACTATACAATCTTGGGGTAATCTACTCATAAATATCTTCATCAAGCATTATACCAATTAGTGATTTTGAAAACTACTGGCCTCTGGTAGAACTAAGCCCTGATCACACTTTAGTGTTAATTATCTAATTACTTAACCGATAACACTCAGGTTATGAATATTTTGATACCTGACCCATCATTATCAGATTCTAGTAGTATTTCTGGCTGGCTTCCTTCCTTCCATCCATCCTTAGTACCAGTAGGATTTTAAACAACTATAGTTTGTCAGTAGCTCTGGTCCAAAGAATATTAATTGAACTGCCCCCATCCTTAAAGAATTTACAGTCTCCGGAAGTGGGAATCAGACATACAATGAAGTATGATTTTTGCTGATAATTGAAGTACAAGGTGCTTTGGGAGCACCTGACCCAAGTGTGTATGTGCATTTGTAGGTATATTTTGAGAGGCTTCCATAAAGAGCTGTCTAATCTGATCAGAAAGTAGGAGCTGGTGGAGATGGAGGTAGTAATCCACATAAAAAGAACTGCATGTGGGAAAAGCCTTCAGGAAAGAAGCCTTCATGCCATATTCAAGGAAATTGAAGTCGGTATGGTTGAAGCACACAGCTCCAGGGTGAATCAGCAATTTCTGAAGCTAGAGAAGTAGACCCAAATCATGTGAGGACAATTCCAGAATTATGATGTAGCAATTTGAATGTGTTATGCTGCCATTCACAAGGTTATGGGAAATAACAGGAGAGGAAGGGAAGAGGGGAAGGATGGAGTGAAAACAGAGGGAGACAGAGAAATTGATTAAAAGGCTAGAAGTGGAGTGAGAATTATAAAAAGTAAGTTTGATTTTAGACCTGTTGAATGCGAGGTGTCTAGTTTCTAGCAAACAGCTATATGGTACTGAAGCTTGAGAGAAGGAGTTGGAATGCTTCCAGGGGAGAAGAAGTTCCAAAAGGTGACCATGGAGGGGTTGAGGAGGAAGATGATGTTGGATAACTGCTAAGCCAGACATGGTTTAGTTCTTCCTCTTGAGTATTGAAATCATTTAGGATAACAGCCAGCCTTAGGATGGAGAGGAAGACCGGGGACCAGGATCTAAAGTCTTGGATAAATAAAGCAGTAACCAGGAAGTTGCAGAGTGTTGTGACAAGGAGAGGCTCAAGATTTTACAGCTGGATGGCATGAACCACAGAAGAGAGTTTTGTTTTTTTCACTTGATGCTAAAGGGCCTGACAGCAACCCCAGATCCCAACCTGAGGATGTGAGAAGGAGCTGCCTCCCAGAACGACTTGTAGGAGAGATACATTCCTGGGAGAGCCAGCTTTTATTAAGGAGAAAATAGAAGAGACTGAGGATTTTTATAGTTAAATAACCATGGAACGAAATTCCAGAGGGTTTGTGGTGGTGGATGATGATGTAGTACAGGTGGTTTGTGGAGGAGAGCAAACACCACTTACAGGAATGGGAGTGTGTCCAGGAATGAGTAGAGGCAATTATATATTGGGTAGGATGACAAAAGATGATAGAAATATGACATGGTAGATTTCCCTGACTGTAAGATTGCCAAGAAAATAAGTTCCAGAGATAAGCAAGAGTTCATATATACATGAGAATTTAATATACGATAAAGGAAGAATTTCCAGTCAAAAGTAAAAAGAAAGATTAGTCAGTAAGTGGGTAGGGATGGCTTATTATCCATTTGGAAAAAAATTAAATTAAATCTTTACCTCTATCAGTCACAAAAGTAAATTCCAAGTGGATTAAAACTCTAAACATAAAAGATATTCCATAAAAATATTAGAGGGAAATAAAGGAGACTGTTCGTGTACTCCTAGGGGTAGAGGAGGCCTTCTAAGCCAGCAAATAAAGGACACTGTCAAGGAAGAAACTAACAGATTTCACTGCATAAAAGTAAAGCAAAATAACCCATAAGGTTAAAAAAATAAAAGTCATGCTCTGGCTGGTGTGGCTTAGTGGTAGAGCATTGGTCCATACACCAAAGGGTCACAGGTTCAATTCCCGGTCAAGGTCACACCTGGTTGCAGGTTGGATCCCCAGCCCTGGTTGGAGCAAGTGCAGGAGGCAACCAATTGATGTGTCTCTCTCACATCGATGTTTCTCTCTCTTTCTCCTCTCTCCCCTTCCCTCCTTCCCTTCCACTCTCTCTGAAAATCAATGGAAAAAATATCCTTGGGTGAAGATTAACAAAAGAGTAAACAAGTAAAATAAATAAAAATAAAAGTAAAAATGGAGCAAATATTTATAACCTTAGAAGACAAGTTTAAAATCTAGAAAGATCTCTACAAATCAGTGAAAGAAAATTAACCAAAAAAAAGTACAAAAGATACAGCCAATGAATGCAAAGCAGTGCTCAAATTCATTCATTATTAAAGAAATACAAATTTTAAAATGATATATTTATCTATCAGGCTGGCACTGATGAAAAAGAATTGTGACAGTCTAGTTTTGGAAGGCTGTGAAGAGATGGACCAGTGCAGTAGTTTGGGAAGAGTAATTTGGTAGTCAGAACAAAAAAATTATATCTTTGGATTAACATTTTCACCTCTAGGAATTTTCCCACAGAAATCTCTCACAACTACTTTAAAAAAAGGATACACACACACACACACACACACACACAACTATTTACTAGACATTGTTTATGATGTCAGAAACTTGGAAGTATTTCCAAATGTCAACAAAGAGGAGAGAAGTTAGGACTTTAACTCTTTAAAGTATATCTCAAAAGTGGGATTCTATTCAGCACCTCCAAGTGATGTAGATTTATAAATACTGACATTAAAAAATCTGCAGATCATTTTGGTGAGTGGAAAAAATTAGACTAATATGTATTAGGATCTCATTTTTGTTTTAAAAATTAGCAGTCTGTTTTTACAAAAAACTGAAAGACTATGCAAAATATTAACCAGGGTTATCTCTTGGGATCTATAATTATAGGGAGAGTTTTCTTTTCATTGCAGTTATAGGAGAAGAGGAGGAAAATAAATCAAGTTTTAGAAGTAGGGGGGAAAAGAAAACTTTTAACTACAACTTTTACAAAAAAAGATGGAAGGAGGAACATCCAGGAATCATCTGTGGGTTGGATCAGTTGCACTTCTGAGTAGGTATTAGACATCTCTGGAGGATGCACAATCTTAGGATGCAGGAGGAGGCACCATGGTCCAAACTGAATTCAGCAGCACTATTGAGGGGCTCCAAGCTCAGGGCTGCTGGCTTCTCAGACTCCTGCTTTACAGGGATAAAAAGTTTGACAGGGGTGGCCTTGCCTCTTGCCCTAACCACACCAACGTACTTTTGCAGTAACTGCTTCCCAGGCGTTGGAGTACCTCATCCCCTCTTGATAGCCTGGCAAACACCAACTCAGGGTTCAAGGTTCCTGGCCAGAGGTCCCCTCCAAAGTTAAGCCTGCTTCCATTTTTGGAGATAGCTATAATATCTACTGCAGCCCTTGTCATGCTGTTTTGTAACTGTTGTTTATATTTGTCTCTTCACTAGACTGTGAGCTCTTCAAGGGCAGGGACCAGGGCTTGTTTTTGTTTTTAACTGCCCCAGCACCTAGCACAATTCCTGATGCACAGTAAGTGCTCAATATATTTTGGTTGGAGTGAAGAAAAGAGTGGGAAATGAGTGACTTCAAGGGTTTTTATTAGGCTGAGTATTGGGAAAGGAAGCCTGAATGTTATATATATATAAAGGTGGGAGGGGGAGGGGAACAAAGTGGGTGTGGAGAATCAATGACATTGGCACCAGCCTTCGAGGGAACCAGAACATATGGGGCAAGGTAGATCTGAAAAAGTGTGAAGGTGCCAAAGGCTGGGTTGACTTTCCTAGTTTCCACTCTAGAAACAAACCAAATGCCACTCTATAACCAAAATGAATGTGTTTTCTCCGCACTGCTAAGATTCTGTGAATTAAACACACTGATGATAGAAATGTGTTGATTCAAGGAGGAGAAGGGCTGGTGGAGGGAGAGGCTATTGTGCATTGAAGTATAGACAGAGTTTCCAGGTACCCTAATGTAGCAATGATTTGTTCTGTCCAGAGAAGTGGAAAGTCCAGAATCTTTAGATTTATGGACCCCTTTTCAGAGCAGTGTCTGAAAAGGTACTTTCTGTATGCCTGGGTGTCTTACCATCCTCCACCCCAGTCCCAGAAATACTAGGCTTGGATATATAAAAGTAATTTCTACAGATTAACTGTCATTTATGCCTGATTATCATGTAGCACAATCATTGTGCATACATAACATTAAATATGCATTTTTGAATTCTAGCATGACTCATTTTCAGCAAATATTTATTGAATGTTTACCATGTGTCAGGCACTGGGAATACAAAGATACTGAGATTGGTCCTTGCTGTGAGGAGCTCACAGCCTCAGTGAGAAGGACAAACAGCATATATTAAGACAAATGTTATGAAAAGTGTATGTATGTGTTGCTTCACGATCACATAGGAAGGTCTCTTAGGAGAGGGTGGGGGCTTAACAGCAAAGCTTTATAAAAGGAAAACCAGAGCTGTTTCTTAATCAGGTGAGATGTGGAAGCAATGCAAAGTTGGTGTCAATTGGAGGAAGCAATATGTGCAAAGAAAAGCATGGAGAAAATGTGGAATTTTCAGGTTTCTGTAAAGAGTTCATTGTGCTCCTGTGAGAGTTTCTATACAGAGTTTCTGCACAGTTTCTACATCAGAGAAAGACAAGGCTGGAGTTCTTATAATCATCCAGTGGATTCTGGACTTTATTCTGAAAGCTATGGGGAGCCATTGGAGGACTTTGAGCAGAGATTGTCATAATCTGATTTTCATATTAAAAGATCACAAAGGATAGTATATATGGAGGCAGGGAAAGACCAATTGGTAGGTTTTTTTTATAGTCATCCAGGTGAGAATTTATGAGAGGCTGAATTAAGGCATTGACCAATGGAAGTGGGAAAATGGTGATGATGTTAAGAGATAGTAAGAATTTGTAGTTATAAGACTTGAATTCGATCTTTCTTTTTTACTGTTGTAATCTCGGTGCTTAGCACAGTGTTTGACACATAGTAGACAGTCAATAAATATTGACCTAAACTTGTGATATACTCAGAAAGGTGGGAGGAGGAGGAGGTTTATGATCTGGGTTTATGATCTATTGATTTAATAGATGGTGCTATTATCAAACTGAGAGAGCTGATCAGCCAAGAAGAGGAATGAAGAGTTGGTTCCGTTTTATATTTGAGCTTTGAGGTGCTTTTGAGACATTTGAGCAGAGGTGTATGAGCCTAAAGTTTCAGAAGGGTTGGCATATAAAGTTAGGTTTAAGAGTCAGCCTATGTGGGAGTGGATGGCATTGTCCAGAGAGAGCTTAAGTGAGGAGAAAAAAAGTAGTCTTTGGCTCAGGGCACAGACATTGGTGAAAGAGAAGAATGAGGATGCATATTTGAGGAATTAGAAGGAAAACCAAGAGAGCAGTGTTCCCTGAGCCAAGGGAGTTTAGTTCTCAGAAGGTCTGGGATGACTGATGCTGCCATGAGGTCTCAGAAGGAGTGAGTAGTCACTAGAATATTAGTTCTGTGACAGCAGGGATTTTTGTCTGTTTTGGTGACTGCCGTATCCTCAGTACTTAGAACAACCTGACACATAGTAAGTGCTCAATAAATAACTGTTGAATGAATGAATGAATGAATTGTAAAAGGTCCCTTGGATTTAGTCTTAGAACCACAGGACCTTGGTTAAGGCATTTTCAGAAGGAAGCCAGATTATAGTAGACTGAAGAGTGGACAGAATGTCAGGAAGTGGCTACAAAAAGAAAACTTAGAATGGCCATGAGTACTTATGTGCTGGACACTGAGCTAAGCATTAACTCTTTTAATCTTCCTAACAGCCCAGTAAGGTACTGCCATGATCCCCATTTTACAGATAAGGAAGCTAGCTCAGAGAAGGGAAATTATTTGCCCAGGGTCCCACAGCTAGAACCAAATGTAAAACCAGGACTTCAACCCAGATCTTTCTGACTTTGTCAACACCTAACTGCATTTCCTCCAGGGTTTCTTTGTGATGAAAGGTAAGTGAAAAAGTGACTGTTTGAGATGACATACAGTTGAGACTTGCAAATATTTTAATGCTAATGGGAAAAAATCACCGAAAGAAATAATTTGAAGACTTTTGGGGGAAAGGGAAATAATTTATACAAGAGGAGCCTGAGGAGAGATCTAGAGTGCAGGTGAAAGGAAATCCCTTCCACCAAGGTAGGAGGAGGAGAAGGTGAAGACTAGGTGTGTGTTGCAGATATTTTTGTCAGGGAGGAGAGGGAAAAGTAGAGATGGATGGGAGTTCTGATTGTCTAGGTGGTAACCAAGCTCTAGACTTGAAGTGGTATTGTTAACAGGGAATGGCAGCAGATGTTATACCTCAGTCCTTGAATTTTGGCTAAGAAAGAATTCAGTGCCAAGACTCAAATACAAGCAAAAGTTTATTTAGAAAGTCACAGAGGTAGAAGTGAGCTCCTTGGGCTCAGGAAACAAGCTATAGAAGCAAAAGAAGGGCCTGTGGACCTTAGGAGGAAGAAAGCAAAGGTATGTGCCTTGAGTGTGGGTGTGACAGAGAGAGAGAAAGGGAGAGAAGGAACAGAACATTGGGGAAGAAAGGGGGTAGAGAAAGGCATGCTGGGTTGTTGTTTTTTTAATCCTCACCCAAGGATGTTTTTTTCCCCCACTGATTTTCAGAGAGAGTGGGGGGGGGGGGGGGAACATCGATGTGAGAGAGACACATTGATTGGTTGCCTCCCACACGCCCTGACTGCCCTTGACCTGAATCGAACCCACAACCCCTCCCACAGCCCTTCAGTGCACAGGCCCAGGCTCTAACAACTGAGCCTCCCAGGGCCAGGGCCATGCTGGGTTCTTCATCTGAAGGGTTTTAAAGGCAGGGATTTTAGGGGAAGTCTCAGGGGATGATCTCAACAGAATATACTGGGAATGGGGGTGTCATTAGTCATTGCAGCTGATCCTGATATTAGCCATGGTGGCACCTGTTAGATGGGCCAGGTACAGAAACCCAGCATGACTCACCAGGGCAGGAAGCCCCGGATGCCTAGCAAGAGGCATACTGGAAAAATAAGAACCTTGTCCCCAGGTCAATCTATCCTCCCCTAGCATATTAACTGGTTCTGCAGTTTAGACCCCCTGAGTGTTTCCTCCCTGAAGATAACACTTAGGCCTCAGTTGTATTTCAGTTCCAGGCCCAAATAAGCAGCGAAACCAGACAAGTGGTACCTGTTGTTGCCTTAGGACCAGATACATTCACTAATGACCCTCTGTCCTGGCACTGACCAATCAGTGGAGACCATGACCTGAAAGAGCACACCTGGAAAGCTGATGAATATTCTATTGAGACCTCCCTTAAGATTCCAGCTTTTGAAAGAGATAAATACCCTCAGGACAAAAGACCCATCTCCATCCCTCCAGGGGGAACCCATGAGACTTGCAACCAGGGGAGCAATGGGCAGCAGCAGCTCATCCCAGGCTTACCCCCTGAACCTGTCTCCAAGGCCCCCTTCTCTCTCTCTCTCTCTCTCTCTGACTTCTCAGTGATCCAGAGCAGCCCAGTCTAGGTTCTCCTGTTGCTCCCTCTGTTCTCTTCCCTGTTTATATTTTGCTGCTGTCATGGACCCAATACCTTTAACTCAGTGCTATGTAGCCCTGTTCCTTGGATGTCCCCATTCCCTTTTAATACATTTAATTTTTCTTTATTCACCCATCTGAGATGGCTATTTAGCCTGCCCACACACCACCACCATGTTAACCTTTCAGCACCCCTCTTGGCCTTGCTGCTTTTCTGGGCCTGGAGCTGAAACAACTGAAGCCTGGATGTTATCTCTAGTATGGCCAAAACTCTCTCTCTGTGGTCAACAGACCCAAGGCTTTGTTCCTAAGATTATTTGATGATGGTCAGAACGTCATTGTCCTGAGGTCTTAATGCTTAAGGGAGTGATCGTGCAAGGGCTTGTTTGGGAGTTCTCTGGCCCCTTTGTTCCCCCTGTAAGGGAGTCTACCGTGAGACTAGTGACATGCCAGGGGAGGGTCTGAACCACATGACCAGTGATATGAAAGATCAGGAGGTCTAAAAGGCATGACTAGAGATATGCTAGGGGAGGAAAGGTCACTCTGAGGGCAGGGTAAAGGCCCCACCCTACAATTGTCCATATTAGACTTTCTGCCCTGGTGACCTGTGCCTGGCCTATCCTACTCTGCTCATGCCTGTCTGTCTACTATAGCAGTATAAGTTTGAAATGCTGTTGCAGAAAATAGAAAAAGTAGCAGTGACGGAGACAGAAGATTTTCAGGGCAGCATCGAGGGCCCAGCCAAGATGAGAGACCCATGATTTTACCAGTGGCCAAATCACACTGATACCTGATTGTTAGGGTTGAGAGTTTTGCCCACTGGATGTAATAGAAGATAAAAGAGACAGGTTGTTGAGTGTACTGGCTAGAATGTGAGATGATGGCCCACCACATCTAGGGCAGGAGGGAAGGAAGTGAAGGTGGGAGAGAATTCACAATAGAGAGGAGATGGGAGGTTCCTAGTGCCAGAACCTGGAGATGGTTCACCACTAGGACTTCGGGGATAAAAAGATCTCAGAGTTCCACATCTAGCTGACCTGTGATAAATAAAGCAAAGTTATGTTTAAAAATGGGACACAAGAGTAGAAAACTAACAGTGGTTGTCTCTTCAGAGCGGGGGACAAACGTAGGGTACCAAAGATAATTTATTATTTTATTGTAAACACTCTGTACTATTTGAATTTTTTCAACTTTCTAAATTAAACACACGAACTTTTCAGTGAACCCTAAAAGAGCAAGTTCACATGAAAGCAGGGAGATGAGGGAGCTGCGGAGATAGGAGGCAGTGGTCATGGAATGGGGCCCTGGAGGACTATCTGATCCCACCCTGCCAATATTTCCATGGGAGGAAATGGGAGCCTGAGACTCGCTCAGCTTGGCACCAGCAGAACCAGAACCAGAACCAACCTTTTCTGATTTTCCAGCTCTGTGCTCTGTTTTCCAGGCTGCTTCCTGAGCACTTGAGGCTTCAGAATTTCCTGCTGTCCCCGCTGGGCTTACTGTGAATGTGCCCATGAGATTGCTGGCTGTTTCCTGTCCTGTGCCTCCCACACCTTGGGTGCATCTTTGTGCAGCCTGTGTGGGTGTGTGCCGAGGTGACTGGCCTGTCCCCTGACTTTTTTCTGCTCTCTTCAGAGCAGCAAGTTGGAGGTGGAAAACCACAGTGATAACCTATTTACATTCTTTTAAGTGGCCAGTGCCCCTCCTGTTTTGTCAGCTCTCACATCACCACTTCCCCCAGATTTTCCCCCTCAGCTTGTTTAAGCAGCAGCCCAAACCCAGATGAGTCACTGAGTGCATTTAGGACAGGGATTCTTTACCATGAGATTGGTGGCAGGGGTGGAGGGATGAGCCCTTAATTTAGGGGCATTGTTCTAGGGGGGAAATTCTTTCATTTTCATTAGATCTTCAAAGGAATCTGTGACCCTCCCTCTAAAAGACTATGGATTTAGAGAGTAGAGTGCAGGTATGTTTTAGAAAAATAAGATATAATAGCAACAGCTACAAAAATTAGTTGTTTTCTTCTCTTCCAGGTAATAATTCAAATAAACCTGGTGTTTGTACAGCCTTTCTTGTCACTGGGACAGTGACCATGGCAGTTGCATATGTATTAGTTGTGATTTCTCCTCAATTTGGTAGAGTGAGGTCCAGATGATTAACACCAAAGCTCAGGACTTTTACCCTCTTTTGGATGGCTGCCTAGATAAATATGCAGATGAGCTCTCCACATAGTGATATTGAGGCTTTGTGATATGTGACTAGGTACAAGGAGGTACGGGATGAAGGCATAGTTTAAGGAGGGATGTTCTTTTATAGTTTCTTCACCCCCACCTCTCAGTTAAAACCTCCTTTGAGAGTGGCCCCTGCCCTGAAAGCCTCATTGTCCTTCTGTGTTCATAGGGATGAGTTTTTAGGATTTAGAATGGAGTTGTGAGTTGGCCTGGCCCAGAGCAGCCTCAAATTCCTTTTTCCCTTCAGGGTTTAGGTAGGTATTAGAGTGAGAATACAGGGTATTGCCTGGGAGGGAAAAGAATCTGTTTGTTCAGGATGGTTGGAAAGACCTCTTATTGTTCCTTTTTTCAAATCTCTTTTTTAAAAATTATTATTGATTTCATAGGAAGGGAGAGGGAAAGAGAGACAGAAACATCAATGATGAGAGTCATTGATTGGCTGCCTTCTGCATGCCCTCTACTGGGGATTGAGCCTGCAACCCGGGCATGTGTCCTGACTGGGAATCGAACCTCGATCTCCTGGATCATAGGTTGATTCCCAACCTCTAAGCCATGCTGGCTGCACCTTATTGTTCATTCTTGGCAGACCTGAGAGCTGAGATGTGTCCAGGTGGTCATGCTCAGGAGGGGTGCGCAGGCTTCCTTGAAATGGTTCAATGTTTTTGGGTTCCTTATGCCTAGAGACAGATAACATTTGGGATTCTGAGAGCTGAGATGTGTCCAGGTGGTCATGCTCAGGAGGGGTGCGCAGGCTTCCTTGAAATGGTTCAATGTTTTTGGGTTCCTTATGCCTAGAGACAGATAACATTTGGGATTCTGAGAGCTGAGATGTGTCCAGGTGGTCATGCTCAGGAGGGGTGCGCAGGCTTCCTTGAAATGGTTCAATGTTTTTGGGTTCCTTATGCCTAGAGACAGATAACATTTGGGATTCCAATTTGGTTCTGGACTCTCTCTCCCTGCCTTCTGCTAGGCCATTCTGTCCCTGACTTTGTAGTCCCACAGGAAGTCATGGATGTTGTGGTACCAGTGGGAACACATGTGGCTCCAGAAAGGGGAGAGGGGAGGGAGGCTCAGGTTTGGGACAGTGCAATCACAACCACCCTGAAGGTCACAGAGAAGAACCAGTAGGAGGGTGGGAAGAGGCAGCATTGGTATTTTGGCTTTTTTTCAGCATGTACTGTGATCTGTAAGACTATATGAGATAGTATGTTGGCTCAGACTTGGTGGCTTTCCACTGTTGGGAGAATTCTACCTTGGATAGAGAACCTGTTTAAGAAGAGGGAAGGAAGCAGAATGGGCTGATGATCATGTGCCTTTGCTGGGACACCAGCCGGATCATCTCAGGCCTTCTTTGCACAGGCAATCCCCCTGTCATCTTCTTCATCTGCTCACATTAGCTCTCATCTAGAAAGCCTTCATCTAGAGCCCTCAAGAGCAGTGCTACTTCACGTGCCAGTCTGCAACGAAATGGGAAGCATACACACCAGAATATAAAACTGTTCCCGTCATCAAGACCTTGATATGAAAAAAATCTTAGAACTAAACCGTGTTTATTCCGACATAATTGATTTACATTGTGGCATCATATAAGCTTCCTGTCTGGTGACCAACCAGTAAAACAGTTTACAAATCAGCAGCTAATCCACAGATCACACTTTGAGCGGTAATGCTCCAGAGCTGCCTCTAATTTCAAAGCAGTTGGTGAGGCCTTGGAATTGTGTGCTTGGACTGTACCAAGCCAGAAATATTCAGTCCTGGTTACAAAGGACTGACACTAGATCATTCATACATGGCCAGGGCGGGTCAAAACCAAAATGAAAAAGTTGAACAGATGAGTAGGCAGTGCATGTGCCAAGGGTGCATGCCTTTTCCTTCCTTCTCTCTTGCCACAGGCAGGTGAACTGAAGGGACTAGAGCTAGGGACCCTCCTGTAGGGCTTTGGTTTTGCCTGTTGATTCTTATGGCAGGTCAGCCACATTAACTTTACACTGCCCTTGCAGGAAAACAGCATACATTGGAGGAAAAGCATTCACTGGTTATCCTTGTGGTCACTCCCGGATGTGACCAGCTTCCTTCTTTGGAGTCAGTGGAGAATTGTAAGTACCACCCTGTTCCCGTTCGAGAAAAACAAGCACTTGTCTGGAGCTATAGCTCTAGATGGCCTGGCCTAAGTCACTGATGCCAGGCCTGAAACCCTCCATAACTGTGGGGACCAAGGGCCACTAAGTGCCAAGGGCCGTAGAAAGTGAGTTTTCTCCTGTGCCCTCTAACCATTATCTGCAGGCTGACTGTGGACTGCCACACTGGCTATTCACTGAGTCCCACAGAACACCTGCCTTCAGGACTGAGCATAATTCTTTTGCCACTTTAGGAGGAATGTGTATATACTTTTGCTGATTTTCTCTAAGAGTTCCTACGTAGGGAAGAGGAGGAGTTTTTGGTCATTTGAACTGAGATGAGGTCAAGTCCTGTGACTGCCTCCTATCTTCCCTGATCAGCAGCATTTGGGCACTTCTCAGCCTCCAAAGTGAAATTCAAGTCTTGGCTTCTTCCTCACATTCTTGGATGAGGTAGCTGAAGCCTGGGGACAAAGGGGAAGGAGGGTGGTTACAAAGGCTTTGTGAACATTGGAACTTGAACTCACCCCTCTGAGCATCACTGTTCCCTTTGCCAGTAGAAGACTTCATACTTCAGCTAAAGGCTGATGAGAATTCATGTTTCTTGGAGGAGAAACTGACCCACAGTGCAGGTGGTTTATAGAGGACTCTGCTCCAGCCTGACCCTCCTCATGTGTCATCTAGGGTCTGCAGAGCCCCTAGGTGACCACCTCCCACTCTGGCCCCAGGCCTGGCCTACCTGCCATTGCCCTGCTCTGGAGATGCCTCCTCTTTGAAAGAAAGAAAAAAGTGATCTTGCTGTTGCTTTTTAATCCAAGGATTTTTACAGAACATGTGATACATAATCTGAGAGTAGAAATCTTTAACATGGGGTCATTTCTGTCGTTCCAGACACCCTGACCATAAACAATGAGCAGTGTTTCCTCCTTTCTGAGACCGTCTGGGGAGCTCTGCGAGGTAACAAGGTGGGGCTGAAGCTGGGAGAGAGACTGAACGGTGATATGGAACAGTTGGCATTGGTGGGGTGGGAGGACAGGGCTGGGAGACCAGCAATTGCCCACATTTTAGTAAGCTTTATTTGTAGAGAGCAAGTAAAGTGTTTCCCCATCCCCCTGAAAGGAGTATTCTCCTTACAGCTTTCCCTAGAAGTTGACAGGTTTTACCTGTGCAGTGGCAGCAGCTCCCCTGGGTGGTGCCCTGGGGAACAGTGGGAGACCCTGCAGGCTGCTGTTCAGGGTGCCAGTGGGAGACAGGTAGCTAAGGAGAAGGGCGACTCTGCCACAAACACTGCCTTTCCAGCTCTCTCTAAAGATACACAATTGGCCAGGTTTTAGAAAAAGGCAAAGTATATCAAAGAAATAGATAAATCTCAAAAAATGCCCTTCCTCCTGGTTTACTGAAAAGAAATTTGGTCCCTAGGTACAGACTTAGCCAAGCACCTCTACTGCTTTCGGTAAAACATCTGCTAGTAAAGGATGAGAGACCTTCTCACAGGATTCCAAATCGGGGCTTGGTTTGCCCTTTCTCTCCCCTCACCTATGTTTTGGAGAAACAGCGTGTCAACTCCCCTTTCTGCCCTCTTGTACCTTTTGTGCAAGTGCCAATGATTACTTTGGTTGAATAGGGGAAATCTGGGACTCCAGAGCACTGGGCATCAGAGTCAAAGCGGAGCAAAGACAAACAGTATTTTAGGAGTCTGCCTCAGATTAGGTGCTGAGTGACCAAGGATTGATTCCCTCATTCTGAAAATCTGAGACTCTGGGATTCCTTCGTGGAGCTTCTGGATTTTTAGAAGTGGGCTCCACGTGTTGAAAACATACCATGCTGTGGACTCAACATGCCTGCCCTTGGGCCTAGCTGGAATCTAGGAGTCTGTGTCTTGCGGACTGGGACAGTCCTTCTGGGGCAGCAGCTGCCTGCTATACCTCAGATCCATATAGCTGGGTCTCTTCTCAAGCTCTGAAGAGGAAAAGGGGATGATTCTTTGTAGGTCCAGCTGTGGACCCAGGCATCTTGGAAACTGAAGATTATGATCGCTTTTCACAATTCAATCCGGGAGAAGTGCAGGTACAGCAAACTGAGGACTCTTTTTCTCAGCTCCCTTAGCTCCTATGAGTATTATCCTTAGAAAGCCTTAACCCCTTGCAGGCTCATTGTCCCTGCACCTGTCCTTACAAGCACACATCTTCTTAATATTCTTATGAGTTCACACCTTTGGCAATACAGGTAAGAGGTGTATGGGTTTTGAGGGTTAATGTTTTTCTAGAAGGGGCACTAAAACCCCTTACACTTGGACCTTCCGAAATAAAATATAGTAAAAATTGATACCGGCTTCCTAATATCCCCCTTTTGTAGTGTTGAGAATCATCAAACCTACATTACACCCACTTTCACTGTGTGCCCAGACAACATCCTCTGCCATACTGTGTACCTCCCAGATGCATGTGCCTTTTCCCAACCTCCCTAAGTTTTTATTCTGCCTTTCTACTTCCCTGTAGGTCTGGAGACTTTCAGCCAGCTTGTTTGGAGATCTCCTGAGGGAACAGTGAGTGTGGTCCTCAAAAAAGGGGCCCCTTTTAAATCTTGGGTTTGCTCCTATCTTTCAGAGTCCTGGAAATATCTTATTTTGCTTTAAGACAGTCCTAGTGGCTTGAGATGGCCTCAGCAAGAGTATACAGGGTGGAAACTGGTTTGGTAGATTTAGCCTGTTTGGAATCACTGTAATTTATTTATTTATTCATTCATTCATTCATTCATTCATTCAATTTTTATTGATTTTAGAGAGAGAAAGGGAGAGGGAGAGAGAGAGAAACATTAATGATGAGAGAGTCATTGATCGGCTGCCTCTTGCACGCCCCTGACTGGGGATCGAGCCCGCAGCCGGGGCATGTGCCCTGACCGGAAATCGAACTGTGATCTTCTGGATCCTAGGTCAATGTTCAACCGCTGAGCCACGCCCAGCTGGGCTGGAATCACTGTAATTTAGTGCCAGTCATTATTTAGTAATGACCTTGAGACCACACTATTTTAAAGAAAACAACATATTAATGGTCAGTGAAAATGCAGAATCTGTAGGCTGAGTGGTGTGTGAGACAGCTGCATTTGGTTATCCTGGGACAGTTGCTCTCTGGACAGGTTCCTGCTTATGGTCATTGGGGTAGAGGTATGGGGCATTTGGGTAGACACTTACCCTGCTAAACAGTCACAGAGTGGCTTCTCAGGGATCTCGGGAGACTTTTCCTCATCCCCCACCCCACCCTCATGGTGAGTTCCCTTTGAATCCTGACATGTTCATTGTTTGGTCCACACAGTTCTTTATCAACAAGACGGAGATTGAAGACTTTCCCCGCTTCCCTCACCGCGGCTTGTTGTTGGATACATCTCGGCATTACCTCCCATTGCCTAGCATCCTGGACACTCTGGTACCCAGGCCTTAATACCTTCTTCGTGGTGATGGGTCGGGATAGCCCAAGTGCCATATTCCTAAAGAGTTAGAGAGAGTATAAGTAACTATGAGCTCCTAGGAAAAATGTAAAGGGTGATCTGCTCTAAAGCTCAAAAACATAACAAGAGGGATTTAAATCTACCTCACCAACCACTGTGGACCAGGGATGCAGGGGGTGGTTTTGGGACCAGCAGAGCTAACTTTAGTTTGGTTAGGACAAGGTCGTAGGAAAGAGATGTTCCAAAGCCTAAACTGGGGACGTGCCTCACTGTCTTGAGTTTGATGCACAGTCATGCCTGATGGTTGCTGATCCAACTTGGATGTCTGTCTTTTCCTTTGCTCCTCTGCTGGAAACAAAGGAGTGGAGACATCCATCAGTCTTGACTTCTGAGATTTATGGGTTATGGGGCTACTAGATTCACAATAGATCTCGTGGTTTGGATGAATACTAGTCAGATTACCCAAAACAAATGGCAGGAGGAAGTGTTAGTCTTCAGGGTACTTGGGAGCTTTTGGAAGACTCCAGGAGACCACATAGCTGTAAACCTCCTCTCAGTGTGGCTACAACTCATTTCAAAAAGAGAAGGCACTGCTCTGTGAGCCATCTTTGGATGTACCCTGGGGAAAGAAGTATGTTGGGTCTTCATCCCATGTCAGGCACTCCGTGATGGGAAGGTTTGATAGATCCTATTAACACTTGACAGGATGCTGGTCTGGGCTGGCTGAGGGTGTGTGGAGCAGCCTGGAAGTCTTCCCAGCTTCTCAACTTTGAGGCTGAGACTGGAAAATCTATGATGAGTTCATAGTACATGCTCTGACTTACAGAATGTCATGGCATACAATAAATTCAATGTGTTCCACTGGCATCTGGTCGACGACTCTTCCTTCCCATACAAGAGCTTCAGTTTTCCAGAGCTCACCAGAAAGGTATGTCTTGATTTCGCCCTGACCAAGTTTATGGGATGATGTTTGAGCCTATCTGTGGCACTGCGAGCAAGGACAATAGCTCTCCTCCTAACCAGCCAGTTTTAGGGATACACTTGACACAGGAAGAACACTGGATTTGGAGTCTGGAGACCTGAGTTCGGGTCCAAGCTTTGCCATTAATTTTCTCTGTGACCTCCAGGAGATAATCTCTCCTGGTCTCATTTTCTTTTTATTTGTTTGTTTATAGTCTGTCAGGTGGGCATAATACCTACCTTGTTTGCCTCACTGGTGGTGTGATACACAGATAAGACAATATATGTGACAGCTTGTGGGGAATTATGCATACGTTTTGTAAAGATAGTCCCTGATATCAAAGGGCTGTGGGTAGATTTTTCTGATATCCAGGGAGTCCTGGAGGCATTTTTAGTATGCTCTAATCTGTAAGCCTTCAGGAAATGAGAGCCTTAGGGGTGTCTTGTGCCTTTCAGGGGTCCTACAACCCTGCCACCCACATCTACACAGCAGAGGATGTGAAGAAGGTGATTGAATATGCACGGCTTCGGGGTATCCGTGTGTTGGCAGAATTTGACACTCCTGGCCACACTCTGTCCTGGGGACGAGGTAAGAATATGGGGTGGAGGAAGCCTACTGATCCTCCTCTCCTTGGGGCTTTCAGTTGTTAGTGCTTGGATGTGGCATGCCATGTCATTGGTCCCTGGAAGAATTTTTCTGTCAACCTCTTCCACCTGGGAATTTAGATAGGCAGAACTTACTTTGGGCGAAGGAGGCCACTTCTTACTATTAAAATATGGGCAAATTCTTCTCACACATTCTTATCTTAATGATGCCCTTGCAGGCTGTTGTGCCCTAGAGTGGAAGAAAGACTTTGCCAATTTGGCTAAATTGGCGCTCTGCTTTTCTGCCTAAAGGCAGTATGAGAGCAGCCTTTGGGAGCGAGGGTGACCCTACTGGAAACAGTGTGTCAAGGCAAGAGTGTGTGCTGACAGTTGTCTGACTATATAGCCTACCTTCTGACGGTCTGTAATTGTGGATATAGTAGTATTTCTTTGATTGTGACTAAACACTCATGGTTACCAGTGTCTTTGAGCCTCTGAGTGTTTCTACCTGTGTGAGTATAGTGTTTATGAATATGATTGTCTTAACTTAGTGTGACTTAATGCCCTTATGTATATGGCTGGGCCTGGGAGTCTGTATTTGTGATACTTGTGTGGGGTTCTCTACTGGCTTAGGTGTCCCTGGATTATTGACTCCTTGCTACTCTGGGTCTCAACCCTCTGGTACCTTTGGACCAGTGAATCCCATTCTCAACAGTACCTATGAGTTCATGAGCACATTCTTCTTGGAGGTCAGCTCTGTCTTCCCGGATTTTTATCTTCACCTTGGAGGAGATGAGGTGGATTTCACCTGCTGGTATGAGTCCTTTGATCTTCCCATCCCAGCCTGATGAATTGCTTGCTCAGAATAGGCAATAGGCCCTGCCCGGCTACCTATCTCAGGTGTTGCTCAGGGACTAACCTCTGAGACAGCAATTCTGTCTCAATCTAGATGGCTTAGGTCTTGCGCCTTTCCTCTCTCCAGCTCTCTCCAGAGAGGCCCTGTCTGATTTTGGCAGGGCTGTAAATGTGAAACTCTCCCTTCCTCTTGTCATATCCTTGAGATATTTATGGGAAAACCAGCTCTAGGCACAGAATTGTCTTGTTAAAATCCAGGATAGGGAAAAATAATTTATGCTTTTGAAGGCTTGAAATAGTCTGGTTGAAGAGTCAAGACACAGATGAATTTGAGACTAAGAGATGACAGTGAAAGTTACAAATCCCCAGATCTACTTAGCTCAAAAGAGGCTGAGGGGCTTCTCTGAGAAGTGGGCACTAGAGCTGGATCTGGGAAAGTAGTTTGGCTTTTTCAAGAGATGGAAGAGGAGGAAAATATTCCAGGAGAAAATGTGAGCAAAATACAGACATCGTGAGGCAAGGGAGTGGCAGCAACTCTTGTATCCAACTGGAATAGAGAATAAATAAGGGGACATCTGTAATATTTTGAACAATTTTTAAAAAGCCAAGATTAAAAACAAAACAAAACAAAAAGAGCAAGAATAAATAGTAAGGGAAAAACAGAATATGCCCAGGGTAGGGGTTAGAGAGGGAAGTCAGAATCCATTGTGCCAGAGCCTCAGAGCCACATGTCACAGTCCAGGGAGAGCAATATGTGTTCTCTTAGAAAGTTTGAACTTAAAGTTCTTCAGGTCCAGGCTCAAACTTTCTCAGCCTGTGTCAGTGGCCTCCTTTATACAGCTTTGTTCAGCCATACCTTCCATATTTAGGGTCTCTGAGATCCTTAGTTGATTGTTATTTCAAGTGAAAAAGGAAATTGTGGGAGGCCAGGTGACTAATCCCCAAGCTTTGAAAGGCTATTAGGATGTTGAAAGAATTAATCCTCATTTTCTCTTGGGATTTAGGAGGTCCAACCCAGACATCCAGGAGTTTATGAAGAAGAAAGGCTTTGGTAATGACTTTAAACAGCTGGAGTCCTTCTACATCGAAACGTGAGAAAGAAAGGAGGGTGGGCAAGGTCCCTTGGGTCACCTCGAATGGGGTGACCATACCAGGGCCAGGCCCTGCTTGACCACTCTCTGAGTCCCTTGTCCTATAGTTTCAGATTTGGAGTGGTCTGTTCCAAAGTGGGGAAGACACTGCTTGATTAGGAATGGGCCCCTAGTTAGGCTCAACCCCTGAAACACTGGCACTAACAGCCTAGAGCCTGTCTGAGCTGAGTAGATACTTCTTTTACTCTCCAGGCTGCTCAACATCGTCTCCGCCTATGGCAAGGGCTACGTGGTGTGGCAGGAGGTGTTTGATAATGAAGTAAAGGTGAGCCAGGGGCAGAGGGAGAAGGAACCACCTTCAGTGCCTCCCTCTGGTCTCCCAGCCCTTCCCTGCCTCTGCATGGACTGATCCTCCTGATTTGGGTTAAGCTTTAATGTTTAGAGCATGAGGAGCCATCTCTTCTTTCCCCTCTAGAAAGGTTGCAGAGATCTGGGTGTGGGTTTTGGGCCTCTGTCTATCTTCCCTCGCTACAGATTGATCAATAGTTATTTCTGCTCCTGGATTACTTGGGATTCCTGAGACTGGCATAATGGTTTGGGTTTTTCTTCCTGAGTCATAGACTAGGGTCTTACAGGTCTATGGAAGCAGGGTTTCCTTCTCCTTCATTGTTGATCAATAAGATCCCAGCCTCCTGCCACATGCAGGGGCTCTGCAGGAACCTTGTCCATCCTCAGAAACATCTGGAGACTCTTGGACATGGTTACTCCAATGAGTGTGCTGGGCCTCATTGCTTGCCTCCCTTAGCTCATAGCCAGTATTACTATCTCAGTGTGGAGAAAGACAGGGGATGAAACGGCGGGAAACTCCTATGACTTATGGGATCCTTGACCTCTGCACTGGGCCAGGAGCTCAGTGGATCAGAGTCACAGCAAAGTGTTTTTCCGCTAGAAGCAGAGGAGGAGGTACATGTCCCTTGGCTTGGGCTGCCTATATAATAATGTCCAGGAATCTCCTCAGCTACGTGCCATTACCGCCATTTGACCCTTGTGACAGGTTCAGCCAGACACAATCATCCAGGTATGGCGAGAAGAAGCACCAGTAAGCTATTGGAAGGAGCTGGCGCTGATCACCAACGCCGGCTTTCGGGCTCTGCTCTCTGCCCCCTGGTACCTGAACCGCATAAATTATGGCCCTGACTGGGAGGACTTTTATATGGTGGATCCCCTATCATTTGAAGGTAAAAGCAGGGTGCTTACCTTACTGATCAGAGGAGGCTGGACTGGGGTCCGGGGTGGAAGGCAGAAGGGTCTAGGCTGGGTATTTCAGGTTAGAAAATGAAACAACCTACCTGAGGAGGAGGTGGTTGAAAGGGAACCTTAGAGTTGTGTGTTGTTGCTTATTTCCTCTCAGGTGGTCCTGAGCAGAAGGCTCTGGTGATTGGTGGAGAGGCCTGTATGTGGGGAGAGTATGTAGACAGCACAAACCTGGTCCCCAGGCTCTGGTAAGGGTTTTCTGAGGACATGGAGGTTGAGTTTGTGGTCATAGGGTTTCCCTTACAGATTCAGTCCCATCCAGACACCCCAGACTAGCACCCTCCTTTCAGGCATGAGAGGGAAGGGGCATTGCAATGATCTTCGGCTTGTGTGTAATATCCACCCCTCACCTGACTTCCACCTGTGCTTCTCCAACAGCCTATTAGGTATGTAGGACAGAGATAGAGATAATGAGGCCTGGAGAGCACAGATGATTTGCTCAGGATCCAACATGGAAGTCCATGATTCCTATAGGGACTTCCCTAGACTGCCTCCTCAGCAGCCTCACCAGGCCTGGGTGGGTATGGAGTTGACATTTTCACAACACCTGCCGTTGCCACACTGTCAGTAACAGTTCAGGATGCCTTTAAGACTTGCTTTGGTTCCCGTGTCTGTGGGAGGGAAGAGTGGGATCACTTTCCACATTTAATGAAGATGGAGATGAGTGTTGAGGTCACTGGGAATCCTTCAGCCAGGTTGTCACTCTGAGTAAGGTGCTGGTCGCATCCCTGGGCCCTGAGCCTAAACTAGAAGCAGTAGCCTGTGGGTGTCCACCACCTTGCAGGGAATCCAGGGAAACCTGGTGCATGCCTCCTTTCCTGCAGGCCCAGAGCAGGGGCTGTTGCCGAGAGGCTGTGGAGCAACAAGCTGGTGACTGACCTGGACTTTGCTTTTAAACGTTTGGCACACTTCCGCTGTGAGCTGCTGAGGTAAGCAGGCTGTGGGGCCTTCCCAAGGAGGTGGGCAGGTCAAGGGCATGGCACCCCTTACTGACAAGAAAAGAACACTTAATAATAGCTAACACTTAAAGAGGCTTAACCCTTTACAGGCATTATTTCATTGAATCTTCACCACAACCCCATATGGTATAGTTTTATCCTCATTTTAGAGAAAGGCAACCGAGGCATAGAGAGATTAAGTAACTTGCCCAAAGTCACTTAGAATCAGGATTTGAACCAGGCCCACTTTAGAGTCTACTCAGCCATGCTTTTATGGGCTCTTTTAAGGGATCCCTTTGCCCCTGTTGCAGATAAGACTATATAAGATGGTCATTTCCCTGATTGATTCATTGACTAGGTCTTAAAGATCTGAGGGATACTGTCTAGTGCAGAGCAGAACCCCAGGCTGAGTGCCAAGCATGGTGGGATCTAAACCTCAACTGTCTGTAATTCACTGGGTCACTCTGAGCTAGCTCCCTCTCTCTCTAAGCACATTGCTTATTTGGATAATGAGGGAGGCATGCCTAGAGGTGAGGCTGAAAACTAAGGACAGATTTTCATGCCCCCATGGTTTGCATAGCATCTCAGTCCCCTACCACCAGCGCATTCGCAGCATTTTAGAGCCCTTAAAGGGGGCTCAATGGACCAATAGTACTGGGTACTCCTCAAGCATCTACCCCTTTTCTAAAGGAACTGAGTATTTGGGGCTGGGGTACAGAGACAGGCAGGTTAGAATAGAGAGGTGCTGCCCTGACCAGGTAACTCAGTTGGTTAGAGCGTCGTTCCAGTATGCCAAGGTTGTGGGTTCTATCCCCAGTCAGAGCACATATAAGAATCAACCTATGAATTCATAAGTAAGTGGAACAAGAAGTCGATGTTTCTCTCTCTCTTTCTCTCTCTCTCTCTCCCCACTCTAATGAGTAAAAAAAAATTTTAATAAAATAAATTTTAAAAGAAATAGAGAGGTGCTCCCCAAAGGCCAAGGGAGGGAGAGGCAGGAGTGGGTAGAGGTGGGAAAAGTTGGGGAGGGAAGGAGGATAGCTGCAATTATGTCAACATTAAAATTTTTTAATAAAAAAGCTCAGTACCTAACAAAACATTGCTACTAAATTAATATTAATTCACATCCCTTTGAAAATCAGTAGCCTCTTTAGACCACAACAGAGTGCACATTAGTTCACGTTATTATAGCAAAAGCATGTATACATTTTAGATTCTAGAGATGGAACAGATTATTGAAAAATGAAATGTTTGACTAAAACTACTAACCCTCACAGAGTAATTAAATAGTCTTTAATTTTTTTGGAAAAAAAATAATAATGAAAATAAAATAAATTTGCCCTGGCCGGTTTGGCGCAGTGGTTAGAGCATTGGCTCTTGGACTGAAGGGTCCCGCGTTCAATTCCAGCCAAGGGCATGTACCTCAGTTGCAGGCTCAACCCCTGGCCCCAGTCGGGGCGTGTGCGGGAGGCAACCCATCAATGTGTGTCTCTCACATCAATGTTTTTCTCTCCCTCTCTCTCTCTTCCTTCCACTCTAACTGAAAAGCAGTGGACAAATATCCTCGGGTGAGGATTAAAAAATAAAATTTTAAAAGAAATAGGGAGGTGCTCCCCAAAGTTCCTGGGTGTCCCTGTATCAGAATCACCTGGAGCACCTGTTTAGAATGTAGATTCTTGCCAACACTTAGCCCCACCCCAAGTGAGAATCTCTGGAAGTGAGCCTCTGAGTAATATTGGTATAAAGTGACAGTTTGTGGCATACTGAAATGCGGGAAAGGAAGACTTGATTGTGGTAAAGGTGTTGCTGGGGCCCAAGCTTGACTCCCTTCTGCGTGGCTCATCTCCCTTTGTTTCTACATGTCCTTTTGCAGGCGAGGTGTCCAGGCCCAGCCCCTCAGTGTAGGCTACTGTGAACAGGAGTTTGAACAAACCTGAGCGAGCAACCCCAGGAACCGAGGAGGGTGCTGGCCCTAGAAGAATGGTGGTGGGACCAGGCTCCCACTGCATCCTGGCCAGGGGTCAGAGCCCTTTGCCCACATGCCACTGTGCCTGGAGAGAAAGGGGCTGGGGCTGGTGTCCAATAAAGAGTGATATGTCATTTTTCTACAATGTACATGGATTACCTGTGTAAAAAAATGCAAGTGGCCCTGGGGGGAAGGGGAGCTGCCAGGACTAGCGTATGCTCCTGAGAGTGTTGGGGCTCAGTAGAGTCCAGGCAGGTTGGGCTCAGTGTCTGTCCCTGGAGGGATCTTGTACGGTAAGAACTGAGGATGAAACCCTTGCCTTTGTGCAGTCCTGCCTCTCCAACACAGTCCAGATACATACCCCCATCCTCTAGTCATTTCTCTTCAAGTGGAGAGGTTACTTAGACCTCCAGGGCTTCTGTATACAAAGAAGACATTATAGAGGTTCAAAGAAATTCTGGGCAGTGGCAAGGGCTCCAGACCCAACCTGGTCACAGAATAGCCCTTGCTCCATGCATACTCGCATACTTCCCTCTCCTAGAGCTTTTCTTCTGCTGTGGATTGTTACTTCAATTTCATGCAACCATTATTTAAATGTTAAAAAACATATTATGGTCTTGGCACTGTGATAGGTGTTGAATATAAAGGACTTGGTCCCAAGAGGCCCCCAAAAGCCAGCAACTTCCATCCTCCCACCCATTTTCAGCCCAGTTACATGATTTCAGAGAATTGATGGCACAGCTGAGACCATGAGAAGAAAGCCCCTGGCGGTCCAGGAAGTGAGCATGTGCTTCTGAAGGAAGAGGGACTTTGCACAAGTGACCAG
Organism: Miniopterus natalensis; assembly: GCF_054644295.1. Classification (NCBI taxonomy): domain Eukaryota; kingdom Metazoa; phylum Chordata; class Mammalia; order Chiroptera; family Miniopteridae; genus Miniopterus; species Miniopterus natalensis. The sequence goes on from NC_142081.1 coordinate 99,827,322, forward strand.
TTTTCCCTAGGAGGAAGTGGCTCTGGTGGACCCAGGCTGACCCCTGGTGGGTTCATGTTCAGAGGTGATAGTGCAGACCACAGGCTGGGGTGATAGTGGACAGCAACTGTTTTAGATAAGGATTTCTTTGACTATTTTTTAAGTTCTTTTACCTGGTCCCGGGATGGCAGGACAGTGGAAAGGTTCCCAGGCATTTCTTTCAGAAAATTTCCAGTCTGGTGGACTCAGAAGCTTTGGGAATGGAACTGAGTAAGATTTGGTCCTTAAAGAGCATCCTTCAGTCCCTCAATCATTTTGGGGGGATCTTGTTGGAGGTATACTAACCCTGCCTTCTTGCACTGTTTCTGTAGGGAGAAGGTGGGTACCTTTTACCTACAGAACCCTCTTGGGGATGGAGTTTTCACACAGCCCAGAGTAGCCATGCCCAGGGCTCTGGCCTAGAGAAACACCATGTGTGCACACCAGAGGAGCGAGCCCCCTTTACCACCATTACCCAGAGAATCCTGTGGGGTGGTCCCAGGCAAGGACCCTGCAGGAGTGCTGCTATACTTCACTTGCCCCTGCTTCCTTCTTGATCATAACTTTAACATTGCTATTGTTTGGGATAAAAGTAAATTAAAAGATCAGCCTTTAAGTCATAAGTCTCAAGTCAGTGATGGAACAGACCATGAAAACATTTGTGTTAAAGCAGTAAGGTTCTATGACTTCTTATTCCTGTTGTAAACATTTTTCTTTAATATTATTATTTTTATAATTTTAAAAAAATCAGTGTAGCCTGATCAAGACCTTCAATGGTGGGATGTGCTATTTCCAGCCTTCACCTCTGCTCCTGTGGGCCCAATGATCATGAGGGCATTTACCTGAAGATCATCAGACCTCAAAACTACTGACCAAAACAACCGCCCATTCTGTCCCAGTGCTTCCCCACCTCAGCTCCCTTCACCTGGGCTGTGGATTTAGTGCCCCACCCTGCCCAGGGCCACACTACACCAGCCTACCTGTGTTCTCTGGGCACCACCAGGGGGTGGAGAATTGCCCAGACTTATTTCCTGGTTCCAGTCATCTTAGGGCACAAAGGAGTCTGCCCCTCTCTCCTGTGAATCTCCTCAGGATGCAAAGCAAGCCTACTAGGAATACAATTAAAGGAGTGAATGGAGGCTGGGAAGACATCCAGCCCCACTCAGTAGGAGTTGAGGCCACGTGCCAGGTACCTGTTCTTTCTTGGAATCTCATGTTTTTAGGTGCATCTCAATGGACTAGCACACACATGTATGGCAGAGGACTTGGGCAGAAGTGCTCCACAACAGTAGAGATGGAGTCAGCAAGGGTGTGATGAAAATGGAATGATACTGGGAAGGGGTGAAAAAAGGATGATGTGGGTATAGACTGAATTTATGTAAATGTAGACATACACACCTGTTGGCAACGTTAGCGTGCTAAAATGTAGATTTTTGTAATTTTTGTCAATTTCATTTGTGAAGTTAATCAATATAGGCCATGATAATTGTGTATCATATACCTTTTTTCCCACTACAAAAGTAGGAATTGGATGATTTGTCTATTTGAACCATTCTGTATGGGTTTTTTTTGTAAATAAATAAGCTCAGAAAGTTGGAAAATTAGTGTCCTTTTATACTAACTTTTAATATATGTACAACATAAATCCATATTAACTAATTTCAGTGAAATGTTTACTTGATATATATATGTGTGTGTGTGGTATCTCAAAAAGTGTATACACACCCTTTGAAGTGTGTAAAAGGCAGTGTTTATTAAAATACATTTCATTTTCAAAATTGAACCATCAGCTGTTAAAGTGTGTATACATTTTTTGGGGACATCCTGACATTTTAAAAAATTCTTTTTGAAGCAGTCCTTGTGTGTTGTGTGTTCCTGCATTTTTCAACGAGATTTTTAAAATGAAAGTGTCACCCTGCTTGTGTGGCTCAGTTGGGCAGCATCTTGTACACCAAAAGGTTGCTGGTTCAATTCCCAGTCAGGGTACATACCCGGGTTGCAGGCTTGATCCCCGGTAGAGGGTGTGCAGGAGGCAGCTGATCGATATTTCTCTCTCCCTCACCCTCTCTAAAATTCAACTTGAAAATCTTTTTTTAAAATAAAAATAAAATGAAAATTTTCGTGAACCTTGCTTATTTTCATAGTAATCATTGTACTCTAACCACAGTCATGTATGTCTTCTCTACCACAGTACTTTTATTTTTAATGATGTCCAGTATTTCAAACATAAAAATGTGTAGAATAAAATAAACACAGTATAACCACCACCCAGCTTTATCATATCTTAATAATCATGTTTGCTTCAGATTTTTTTTAGATGAAACATTATTTATGTCCCCAGTCCCTTCCCCAAAATAACCACTTCCAAGAATTTATTTTAAATCTCATTTCCTCTGGCTACCTGATACTTAGCTGTGTTTTTTCTTCATTGTTAATAAATTCTTTATGGCTCACTTTATAGCAAATAAGGGGATGTTTTGGAAGCGACTCAAAAATTTGTGAGAGAAGACAGACCAGTTGGTAGGCAGCATGGGCTGGGAAATGGGGTGTGTCTGTGCTGTGTTGGTGTGCTGCTGAACATGAAAAGGGAGCATATATTGGAGGTATCTGTGTAACCTATTATGAAAAAGAAGATATTCAAACATGGAAATTCAGAGAAAGCTCTTACATAAGTCAGAAATTTAAATGATGATATTTGTGGAAATACATTCAGGGAAATGAAAGCACTTTGACCTTTTTATGTGCTTGCTGTTTCCTGCACTGTTATAAGCATTTTATTGGATGTTAACTTCATATATATACATACATATATATTTATGTCTTTATTGATTTCAGAGAGGAAGGGAGAGGGAGAGAGATAGAAACATCAATGATGAGAGAGTCATTGATCGGCTGCCTCCTGCATGCCCCCAACTGGGGCTGGAGCCCGAAACTCAGGTATGTGCCCTGACTGGGAATCTAACTGCGATCTCCCAGATCCTAGGTCGGATCCTAGGTCGATGCTCAACCGCTGAGCCACACCTGGCCGGGCAGACTTTAACTTCTTGTTAACAACTTTCATCTGCATCCCAACCAGTGAGATAAGCATCAGCATTTTATTGACTGTTAACTATGCTAGCCTGATAGCTCAGGGAAGGCCTGCATGGCGGCTTTGCAAACAGAAACCTAAAGTAACCACAAAGGATGGTCTGAAATTAAAACTTTTTTAACTAAAACAGTGTATGGTGGGTAGCCATTCCCTAGGCCAACATCTTCCCTGACAAATGTCAATCTTTAACTGAGCTTATTGTCTTTTTCATCTACGATAACATATCATTGGAATGTCAAAGTAACTTTCCTTTTTCTGAACCCCTCAAAAACATAGATACTGCTCTTCAGAGACCACAAATCCTCTTATTGTCATTGAATTCATTATTGACTGTTAACTATCCTATACCCACCTGTGTAAAAGAAGTATGTGTCTATCATTTTACTTTTTACCCAGTCCCAGAGTGTTCCCCTCTTTGTTTTATCTGGCCTCCCTAATCTATCACCAATGGGTTTCATGTAACCCACATAAAACCTCTTTTGATTGTAATGTATAAAATAAGGTAAAACTGCCCTTCCCTAAAGCCTTATCTCAATCCTTTGAGATTGTGCATCCCTACAATTGTTGACATTTTGGCTCAAATAAACTCACAAATATTCTTCACAGGTTTAAATGTTTCTTATGTTGACAAAGTTCACCTAGTTAAATACTCAGAAACCTAAGCATATACGTTCTTTTTTACAGGCAAAAGGAAAGAAACCATTATTTGTACAGTTGGTCCTGGAAAATATATGAAGTTTGTATGATGCTGTCTTTTAAATGCCGTCTTTTAAAGGTTAAATTCTGCCCTATACCTCACTAGGCCATCACCCACTGCCTTACTCTGCACCAGACATCTTGCTTTTAGGCACCGCACTCAGACATGCAATGAAGCAAGAGTCTCAGCTATATCTGGGCTCGAGTCCATTTCCTCCCAAACCACTTCCTTATGTACGGTTTATTTTTCTCAGCACACAAATAGGCACAATCTCCCCTATATTTAAATAAATTAAAAACAGTCCTACTTTTTCTCAGTCAAGTTGCCTGAACAACTGCAAGTTTGTCCCCACTTCCCATCTAGTCCTCATGAAGGCACTCACTGAGGCCAACAATAACTGACATGTTGGGAAATCAAGGGACATTTCTCAAAAAATGTAAAATATTACTTGGCCTTTCCTTGTATTTTGAGACTTTGACCACTCCTTCAAAATTCTTTCTTCCCAGACTTCTGTGACATTCTTCCCTGAGTTTTCTCCTATATCTCTCATGATTCTCAACCTGCATCACTGACTCCTCCAGCAAACTCCCATCCCACAACCAATCATGTGCTTTTTCTTGTCTAGTTTTTATTCTGGGATGTAAAACTTTTAAATTAAAGTATAGTTGACATACAGTAGTATTAGTTTCAAGTGTATAACATAGATTTCACATTTCTACATCTTACAAAGTGATCACCACCAAAAGTCCCTTATCCATCTCTCACTGTACAGAATTATTGTGATATTATTGACTGTATGTCCTATGCTGTACTTTACATCCCTGTGACTTGATTTATGTTATGTTTGTACCTCTTAATTCCCTTCACCTTTTGCCCATACCCCCACCACCCAGCCCTCTGTCAGCTATCAGTTTTTCTGTATCAATGAATGGGTTTGTTTTGTTTGTTCATTTGCTTAGTTTTTTTAGATTCCACACATAAGTGAAATGATGAAGTATTTGTCTTTCTCCGACTTATTTCACTTAGCATAATACCCCCTAGGTCTGTGCTTTTACAGATGGCAAGAGTTCTTTTTCATGGCTGAGTAATATTCCTCTGTGTGTGTGTGTGTGTGTGTGTGTGTGTGTGTGTGTGTGTGTCCATTTCTTCTTTATCCATTCACCTATTGATGAATACGTAGGTTGCTTATTTATCTTGGCTATTGTAAATAATGCTGCAGTGAACACAGGGGTGCATATATCTTTTTAAATTAGTGTTTCATTTTCTTCAGATAGTGCCCAGAAGTGGAATTTCTGGGTCATTCATTGTCTCATGTTATAGCCTTTGTTTTAAAGTCTATTTTGTCTGATATACAGATTACTATCACAGCTTTTTTTTTTTTATTTCCATTTTCATGATATATCTTTTCTATCTCTTCATTTTCAGTCTGTGTGTGTCTTTCAATCTGGAGTCTCATATAGGCAGCATATATAAGGGTCTTGTTTTTTTATCAATTCAGTCACCCTATGTTTTTTCAATGGAATACTTAATTTACATTTAAAGTAATTATTGATAGGTGTATACTTATTGCCATTTTAATTGTTTTCATACTAGATTTATAAATGATTGGTCTACAATCTTTACTATATGTTTGCCTTTACTAGTGAGATTTTCTCTTTCATATATTTTTTTATTTTTAAAGTATTTTATTTGTTTGTTTGTTTATTTATTTATAATCCTCACCCTACTATATTTTTTCCATTGATTTTTATTTTTATTTATTTTTTAAAAATATATCTTTATTGATTTCAGAGAGAGGAAAGGAGAGGGAGAGAGAGAGAGACAGAACCATCAATGATGAGAGTCATTGATCGAGCCCACAACCCGGGCATGTGCCCTGACCGGAAATCGAACCCCAGTCGCTTGGATCCTGGGTCGACACTCAACCACAGAGCCACGCTCGGCCGGGCTCCACTGATTTTTAGAGAATGGAAGGGAGGAAGGAATGGGGGGGGGGGGCGGAGAGAGAGAGACATCAATGTGAGAGAGACACATCAATTGGTTTCCTCTCAAATGTGCCCGAATCAGGGCCAGGGATTGAACCTGCAACTGAGGTTCATACCCTTGACCAGGAATCAAACCTGCAACCCTCCAGTCCATGGGCTCACACTCTAACCACTGAGCAAAACTGGCCAGGGCTCATATATTTTCTTATTTCTAATTGTGACCTTTTCCACTCAGAGAATTTCCTTTAACATTTCTTGTAATCTGGCTTAGTGGTGATGAACTCCTTTAGCTTTTGCTTGTCTGAGAAAATCTTGATTTCTTCTTCAATTCTGAATGACAACCTTGCTGGTAGAGTATTCTTGGTTGTAGGTTTTTCCCTTTCATCATGTTGACTATAATTTACCACTCTCTCTGGCCTGCAAAGTATCTGTTGAAAAGTAAGCCAATAGTGTTATTGGCATTCCCTTGTGTGTAACTAGTTGTTTTTCTCTTGTTGCTTTTAAGATTCTTTCTTTATCTTTACCTTTTTAAAAATTTATCTTTATTGTTGAAAGTATTACAGATGTCCCCTTTTCCTCCCCCATTGACCCCCTCACTCCACTCCCAGCCCTTCACCACACTATTGTCTGTATCTATGGGTTATGCATATAAGTTCTTTGGTTAATCTCTTCCCACTCCCTCCTCCCCCCTTCCCTCTGAGATTTGTGAGTCTGTTCCATTCTTCCATGTTTTTGGATCTATTTTGTTAATCAGTTTATTTTGTTCATTAGATTCCAGATATAAGTGAGATCATGTGATACTTGTCTTAATCTGACCAGCTTATTTCACTTAACATAACACTCTCCAGGTCCCTCCATTCTGCTTCAAAGGGGACTCTTACTCTTTATCTTTAACTTTTAACAATTTAATTATAATTTGTCTTGGTGTAGATCTCTTTGATTTTGTCTTTGTTTGGGAAGTTTTTTTCCTTTGCCAGGTTAGGGAAGTTTTCAACCATAATTTCTTCAAATATGTTTTCCATCCCTTTCTCTCTCCCCTTCTGGGACCCCTATGATTCGAATATTAGTATGCTTGATTTTGTCCCAAAGGTCCCTTATGCTATTCTCATTCTTTTTAATTATTTTTTCTTCTTTATCTTCCAATTGATTGATTTCCACTATCCTGTCTTCCTGATTGCTGATCCATTCTTCTGCATCATCTCATCTGCTGTTGATTCCCTCCAGTATATTTTTCATTGCAGTTGTTATATTCATGAATTCTTTTTCTTTTTCTTTTTTAAATATATCTTTATTGATTTCAGAGAGAGGAAAGGAGAGGGAGAGACAGAGATAGAAACATCAATGATGAGAGAGTCATTGATAGAGCCCGCAACCCGGGCATGTGCCCTGACCGGGAATCAAACCCCGATCGCCTGGATCCTAGGTCGACGCTCAACCACTGAGCCACGCCTGGCCGGGCATATTCATGAATTCTGAGAGGTTCTTTTAAATAATTTTTACTTGTCTGCAGAGTTTGATAAGCATCTTTATAACTATTACTTTGAACTCTTCATCTAATAGATTACTTCAGTTTCATTTAGCTCTTTTTCTTGGGTTTTGTCCTGTTTTTTTGGTTTGGAACATATTCTTTTCTCTCCTCATTTTGCCTGTTTGTTTCTATGTATTTGGTAGTTCAGCTAAATGTCCTGGTTTTGAAAATGTGGCCTTATTTAGATAGTGTCCTGTGGTGAAATCCCCTTTGTCACCAGAGCCAGATGGCCCAAAGGTGTTCCCTGGGTTAACTAGTGTGACCTCCTTGTGGCTGGACCACAGCTTCTATGGACACACTAGCAGACAATGCTGGTCCCTGGCCTGCTGGCTATAAGGCCTGGCCACAACTGTTGCAGTATCACTAGTACACAGGGCAAGCCTTCAGTTTGGCTGGCTGTAAGGTGTGTTGCAGACACACTGCTGTGTTCTGGTGCTGACTGAGGCTGCCCACTCGGTGTGACAGAGTAGGAGCCACTTTGGAGGGGTGCTAGCTGGGTGGGTCCTCAAGAAAAGGCCAGAGTGGAGTGAACAGTGTTAACAAGGTTAATGGAGAGTGTCAGAAATTGCACCTGTCAGTGTCAGACCAGCTAGGTTAAAGAAAGGGCAGGGGAGTGGCACCTAACAGTACCTCTAACTCAGGAGAAAGTTCCAACAGATTCCTGTCCCCCCAGCACACACCCTAAAGTTAGTCAATGTATCACCTTCACGTATGACCTAGGTGCTTTTCAAGCTGCTGCCTCTGTAGTGGGACTCAGGAAGAGCACAAGCTGGGTTTCTACAGCCCTTTGGCTCCTCCAGACATAAACCCTGCTGGTTTTCAAAGTCAGGTGTTATGGGGGCTCCTCTTCCTGATTCAGGTCCTCCAGGGTAGGGCCCCTCGCTCTTCAGAGATAACCTCAGGGGTTGTGATTCCTTCCCACTTGTGAGTCACCACATGGGGAGTGAAGGATAAGGTAGGTCCTGACTAGACTTAGCCTCTACCCCCTATTCATTTCAATGTGGCTTTTTCTTTATATCTGTCGCTGTAGAAAATTGTTCTGCTAGTCTTCAGGTCATTCTCAGAGATAGTTATTCTGTATGTAGTTGTACTTTTGGTGTCAATGAGAGGAGGTAAACTCAGATTCTTGTTACTCTACCACCTTGAACTCGAAGCCAGGAACATTGCTCCTGAATGCCAATATAGCTTGTCTGTGAAATGCTGTTCCTTGTGGTTTGTGTACTGCCCCCCAAGAAATGTGTCTCCAAATAGGCCCAACAAATCATTTTGAAGGGTTTGCCTTCTTCCTTCCTCTATACTTTATTCTCAGTTATCTCATTTACACTCAAATCTGCAGAATATATATACATATATCCTCTGAGCTCCAAAATCATCTACTTTATGCTCACGTCACTGAATGTCCATCACACACTTTAAGCTCATATGCAAGGTAGAATTCATCCTCTTTCTTCATAGTTGCTCACTCTACTCTCCCACTAGTAATTTCAGCAAAAATCTAGGAATCATCTTTAACTCCTTCCTGTACATCATAATCACCTAATCTCTCATCAAGTCTTGCCCACTCTATATGAATAACTCTTAGATCCACTTACTCCTCTCCATCTGCACTGCCACTATCTTTGTATAGGCCTATCACATCTCACCCAAACTTAGAATAGGATCCTGATGCAACTGCGTTAAGTATCCTTGAATCACCAGAAAATTCAAGAGGAGGGAAAACTCCCAAACTCTTTTTATGAGGGCAGCATCATCCAAATCCCAAAACCAGATAAAGATGCTACAAAGAAAGAAAATTACAGGCCAATATCCCTGATGAACATAGATACTAAAATCCTCACTAAAATACTAGCAAACCAGATCCAGCAATACATTAAAAAGATGATACATCATGACCAAGTAGAATTTATTCCAAGGATGCAAGGCTGGTACAACATCTGCAAATCAATAAATGTGATACATCACATAAACAAAATGAAGGGCAAAAATCATATGATCATATCAATAGCGCAGAAAAAGCATTCGACAAAATCCAGCACCCATTTCTGATAAAAACTCTCAGCAAAGTGGGAATAGAGGGATCATACCTCAACATAATAAAGGCCATATAGGACAGACCTACAGCCACCATCATACTCAGTGGGCAAAAACTAAAACCATTTCCATTAAAAACAGGAACAAGACAGGGGTGTCCATTTTCACCACTCTTATTCAACATAGTACTGGAAGTCCTCGCCATAGCCATCAGACAGGAAGAAAACATAAAAGGTATCCAAATTGTAAAGGAGAAGGTAAAACTGTCATTATTTGCAGATGACATGATATTGTACATAGAAAACCCTAAACACTCCATCAAAGTACTACTAGACTTGATAAACAAATTTGGCAAGGTAGCTGGATACAAAATCAACATCCAGAAATCAATGGCATTCTTATACACCAACAATGAGCTTTCAGAGAGAGAAACTAAAAAAGCAATACCATTTACCATTGCAACTAAAAAAATAAGATACCTAGGAAAAAACTTAACCAAGGATGTAAAAGACCTGTACTTGGAAAACTACATGGCACTGAAAAAAGAAATAGAGAAAGATTTAAACAAGTGGAAGAATATACCATGCTCATGGATTGGAAGAATTAATATCATTAAAATGTCCATTCTACCCAAAGCAATGTATAAATTTAATGCAATTCCTATTGAAATACCAATAGCATATTTCACAGACCTAGAACAAACATTTCAAAAATTTATATGAAACCAAAAAAGACCCCGAATAGCTGCAGCCATCTTGAGAAAAAAAAAGAACAGAGTGGGAGGGATCACATTACCAGACTTCAAACTGTATTACAAAGCCACTGTAATCAAAACGGCCTGGTATTGGTACAACAGGCATATAGATCAATGGAACAGAACAGAGACCCCAGAAATAGACCCACACATTATGGTCAGTTAATATTTGACAAAGGAGGCAAGAGTATCCAATGGAGTAAAGACAGTCTCTTCAATAAGTGGTGCTGGGAAAATTAGACAGATACATGCAGAAGAATGAGACTAGACCACCAACTTTCACCATACACAAAAATAAACTCAAAATGGATAAAAGACTTAAATGTAAGTCACAAAACCATAAAAATGCTGGAAGAAAACATAGGCAGTAAAGTCACAGACATCCCACATAGTGGACTTTTCACTGATACATCTCCTAGGGCAAGAGAAACAAAAGAAAAAATAAACATACGGGACTACATCAAACTAAAAAGCTTCTGCACAGCAAAAGAAAATAGCCTCAAAATACAAAGGAACCCCATGGTCTGTGAAAACATATTTGCCAAGGATGTATCTGATAAGGGGCTAGTTTCTAAAGTGTACAAAGAACTCATAGCACTCAGCAAGAGGAAGACAAACAACCCAATTAAGAAATGGGCAAAGGACTTAAATAGACACTTCTCCAAAGAGGACATACGGCTGGCCAAGAGACACATGAGAAAATGCTCAACGTCGCTAATTATCAGAGAGATGCAAATTAAAACCACAATGAGGTATCACTTCACACCTGTCAGAATGGCTGCCATCAACAAATCAACAAATGACATGTGCTGGCGAGGGTGTGGAGAAAGGGGAACCCTGGTACATTGATGGTGGGAATGCAGACTGGTGCAACCACTATGGAAAACAGTATGGAGGTTCCTCAAAAAATTAAAAATGGAGCTGCTTTTGACCCAGTGATTCCACTCCTAGGAATGTATCCTAAGAATCCTGAAACATTCATCAGAAAGAGTATATATAGCCAGATGTTCATAGCAGCACAGTTTACAATAGCTAAGATCTGGAAACAACCCAAGTGCCCATCAGTAGATGAGTGGATTAAATAGCTGTGGGACATTTACACCATGGAGTACTATGCAGCTGTAAAGAAGAAGAATCTCGTACCCTTTGGGACAGTATGGATGGACCTAGAGAATATTATGCTAAGTGAAATATGCCAGGCAGTGAAAGACAAATATCACATGATTTCGCTTATACGCGGAATCTAAAGAACTTAATAAACTGATGAACAGAATAGATTCAATGACATGGAAGCATAGATGAGACTGACGAATGTCAGAGGAATGGAGGAGGGCAGGTAGGTGGATGGGGAGAGAGTAACCAAAGAATTTATATGCATATATGCACAATCCAAGGACATGGACAATGGTGGGGACAGGGACTGGGGAGGGGGAAGGGACGGGGTGGAACGGGTCATTGGGGAGAAAAAGGGACATCTGTAATATTTTAAACAACAATAAAATTTTTAAAAAAATAAACTGCAAGCCAAATTATGTCAATTTCCTGCTTTTAATTTTCAAAATTGCCGCATTGTCCAATTCTTTTAGCGTATTCTAGCCTTCTCCTTCAAGATGATGTCTTTTGAGATCTCTAATCAACATTTCATGACACTTTACTTGTATTTGTCAGAACTTATGTAGTTGCAAGGAAAAAACCCAAACAAAAAAGATAACATTGCTTCGTGTACACACATGCTTCATCTAATGGGAGTCAACAATAATATGATCTAGTAGAAGACATACAAGACCTTTATTTAAAAAAAATATGTTGTTATTGATTTCAGAGAGAGAAAGAGAGAAATATCAAGGATGAGAGAGAATCATCAATCAGCTGCCTCCTGCACACCCCCTACTGGTATATGCCCTGACATGGAATTGAACTGTGACCTCCTGGTTCATGGCTTGATGCTCAACCACTGAGACACACCAACTGGGCAAAAACTTTATAAAGAAAATTATTAAATGTTTGAAAGACATAAGAAGAACCAGATTTAGATATGAAATATGTTCATGAGTAACAAGACTCAATATTGTAAGGATTTTTAACTGATCTGTAGATTCAGTGTGATTCCAATTAAAATCCAACATTTTTTAAATTCTTAATTGAATCAACAAATAATAGCTTGTTCAATATAATACCAACAAAGTATTTAGTTACAAATAAGTGAAATAAAAGACAACAATGTTATAAAGGATGGGAGGGAATAATTGGGAATACTCTGTTACAAGGCTCTTGTACTGCTCATGAAACAGTATACTGTTATTTGAAATCACAAAAATAAGTATAATGTTTACTTGAATTAGCTGTAAATGTATTTAATGAGCCTAGGGCAACCACTAAAAAGTAAAAAAAAGGAAGAAGAAGTATAACTGATATGCTAAGAAAGAAGAGAAAATAGAATATAAAATATTCAATTAAAATCATAAAAGGCAGAAAAATAATAGAAGACAAAAATAGGAACAAAGAACAGGGCAATAAAGTAACAGAGTAATCCAACTTTATCAATAATCACTTTAAACATTAATGGTCTAAATACACCAATTAAAAGACAAGGATTGTCAGAGTGGATAAAAAAGCAAAACCCAACTACATGTCTGCAGGAAACTTACTTTTGTTTTCATTTAATAAAAAATATATATCTATTTTTTACATTCAATACTATTTATTTTGTATTAGTTTCAGATGTACAGCATAGTGGTTACACAATCATACATATTACAAAGTGTTACCTGGATATCTCCAGTGCCCACCTGGCACCATACATAGTTATTACAAATGGTAGTTACTGTTGTGTAACTACCAATCTGTACTTCTCAACCCCTTCACCTTTTTCACTGAGTCCTCTGATCCCCAAACACTCTGGCAAATCAGTCTGTTCTCTTTATCTATGAGTCTGCTTTTGTTTCATTCGTTTGTTTGTATTGTTCTTTAGATTCCACATATAAGTGAAATCATATGGTATTTCTCTTCCTCTGACTAACTTATTTCACTGAGTATAATACCTTATAGCTCCATCCATGCTGTTACAAATGGTAAGATTTCATTCTTTTTATGGCTGAGTAATATTCCATTGCATACATGTACCACCACTTATTTATCCACTTGTCTATTGATGAGCACTTGGGTTGATTCCATATTTTCGCTGTTGTAAATAACACTACAATATAATGAAGCTGCACATATTCTTTTCAATTAGTGTTTTGGGATTCTTCAAATATATCCACAGAAGTGGAATTACTGGGTCATAAGGCAGTTCTAGTTTTAATTTTTTTGAGGACCCTCCATATTGTTTTCTGTAGTGGCTGCATCAATTTTCATTCTCACCAACAGTGCATGAAGATTCCCTTTCTCCACATCCTCACCAACACTTGTTGTTTATTGATGATAGCCATTCTGGCAGGTGTGAAGTGATATCTCACTGTGGTTTTCACTTGCATTTTTCTCATGATTAGTGATGTTGATCATCTTTTCATATGTTGATTGGCCATCTATATGTCCTCTTTAGTGAAGTGTATATTCAGGTCCTCTGCCCATTTTAATAGGATTATTTTCTTCGTGGTATTGAGTTGTATGAGTTCTTCATAAATTTTGGCTATTAACTCCTTATCAGATGTATCATTGGCGAAAATATTCTCCCATTTAGTAGATTGTCTCTTCATTTATTTGGTGGCTTCTTTTTTAAAAAAATTATTTTTATTGTTGAGAGTATTACAGATGTCCCATTTTTTTCCCCTTTGCCACCTTCCATCCAGCTCCCACCCCACCCCAGGCCTTCACCTCACTATTGTCTGTGTCCATGGGCTATGCATATGTGTATATAAGGCCTGTCATTAATCTCTCCCTGGCCCTCTCTGAGATCTGTCAGATTGATCCATGCTTCCATTTCTCTGGACATTAGTTGTTCATCAGTTTTGTGAGGGTTTTTCCACTAGATTCCACATATAAGCGATATCATGTGCTATTTGTCTTTCTTGGACTGGATTATTTCACTTAGCATAATAATCTCCAGATACATCTGTACTGTCACAAAAAATAAGAGATCCTTCTTTTTCACAGCTTCATAGTATTCCATTGTGCAAATGTACTATAGCTTTTTTTTTTATGTCTTTATTGATTTCAGAGAGAGAAAGGGAGAGGGAGAGAGAAAGACAGAAACATTAATGATGAGAGAGTCATTGATTGGCTGCCTCTTGCACACTCCCTACTGGGGATCAAGCCTGCAACCAAGCATGTGCCCTGACCAGGAATCGAACAGTGATCTCCTGGATCATAGATCAACTCTCAACCACTGAGCCACGCCAGTGGGGCTACCGTAGCTTTTTTAACCACTCATCTACTGATGGGCACCTGAGCTGTTTCCAGATCAGTAGAATCTGATCTATTGTAAATATCACTACTATGAACATAGGAATGCATATATTCTTTCTCATTCGTATTTCAGGAGTCTTAGGATATATTCCTAGAAGTGGGATCACTGGGTGAAATGGAACTTCCATTTTTAATTTTTTGCAGAAACTCCATACTGTTTTCCACAATGGCTGCACCAGTCTACATTCCCACCAGCGGTGTACTGAGGTTCCCTTTTCCCCACATCCTCAATAGCACTTCTTGTTTGTTGGTTTGTTGATGGTAGCCATTCTGGCAGGGATGAGGTTACATCTCATATTTGTTTTAATTTGCACCTCTCTGATGATTAGTGACATTGAGCATTTTTTCATATGTCTCTTAGCCAAATGTATGTACTCTGGAGAAATTTCTGTTCAGGTCCTTTACCCATTCTTTTTTTAATTAATCCTCACCCGAGGATATTATTTCCATTGCTTTTTCAGAGACAGTGGAAGGACGAGAGAGGAAGAGAGAGAGAAACATTGATGTGAGAGAAACACATCGGTTGGTTGCCTGTCACAAGTGCACCAACTGGGGCTGGGGATTGAGCCTGCAACTGAAGTACGTGCCCTTGGCTGGAATTGAACCCAGGGCTCTTCAGTCCATGGGCTGGTGTGATCTAACCACTGAACCAAACAGGTTAAGGCCTTCACCTATTTTTTAATTGGATTGTTTGTTTTCCTTTTGTTGAGTTGTATGAGTTCTTTATATATTTTGGAAATTAACCCCTTATCAGATGTATCATTGGTGAATATGTTCTCCCATACAGTGGGTTCACTTTTTATTTTGAGGATGGTTTCTTTCGCTGTGCAGAAGCTTTTTAGCTTGATGTAATCCTATTTGTTTATTTTTTCCATTGTTTCTCTTGCCCTAGGTGATGTATCGATGAAAATTCTGCTACCTGAGATGTCTGAGATTTTACTGCTTATGTTTTCTTCTAGCATTTTTATCTTTTCATAACTTATATTTAAGTCTTTTATCCATCTTGAGTTTATTCTTGTATATGGTGTAAGTCAGTGCCCTGGTTTCATTTTTATGCATTTGCCTGTCTGATTTTCCCAACGCCATTTATTGAGAGATTGCTTTTACTCCGTTGTATGCTCTTGCCTCCTTTGTCAAATATTAATTGACCATAATGATGGGGGTTGATTTCTGGGGTTGCTGTTCTGTTCCATTGATCTATATGCCTGTTCTTGTGCCAGTACCAGGCAGTTTTGATTGCCATGGTTTTGTAGTATAGTTTGATACCTGGTATTTTGATCTCTCCAACTTTGTTCTTTGTCAAAATTGCTGTGGCTACTCAGGGTCTTTCTTGGTTCCATATAAATTTTTGGAATATTTTTTCTCAATCTGTGAAATATGCCAATGGTATTTTAATAGGGATTACATTGCTATAGATTACTTGGGTAGTATGGACATTTTAATGATGTCAATTCTTCCAATCCATGAACACAGTAAATACTTCCACTTGTTTGTACCTACCTCTATTTTTTTTTTCAATGTCCTATAGATTTCTGAGTACAAGTCTTTTACCTCCTTGGTTAAGTTTATTCCTATGTACCTTATTTTGTTGTTGTTGCAATGGTAAATGAGATTTTTAAAAGTTTTTCTTTCTGAGAGTTCATTATTGGTGTATAAAAATGCCATCTATTTCTGGATGTTAATTTTATATCTTGGTAATTTTGTATCTTGGTAATTTGTTGAATTCATTTATTAAATCTAGTAGATTTTTTTGGTGGAGTCTTTAGGGTTTTCTGTATATCACATTATGTCATCCAGGAATAATGACAGTTTTACCTCCTTCTTTCCAATTTGGATTCCTTGTATTTTTTCTTCTTGTCTAATCACTATGGCTCAGACTTCCTGTACTATGTCAAATAAGAGTGGTGAAAGTGGGCAACACTGTTTTGTTTCTGTTCTTAAGGAAAATGCTTTTAGTTTTTGCTCATTGAGTATGATATTGCCTCTAGTTTTGTCATATATGACCTTTATTATGGTGAGGTATGTTCCCTCTATTCCCACTTCATTGAGAGTTTTTATCAAAAATGGGTGCCCAAGTTTGTCAAATGATTTTTCTGCGCCTATTGGTATGATCATGTGATTTTTATCTTTAATTTTGTTGAAGTGCTGTATCACATTTATTGATTTGAGAATATTGTACCAGCCTTGCATCTCTGGAATAAATCCCACTTGATCATGGTGTATGATCTTTTTAATGTATTGCTGAATCCAATTGCTATTATTTTGCTGAGGATTTTAGCATCTACGTTCATCAGGGATTTTGGCTTCTAACTTTCTTTCTTTGTAGTGTCTTTATCTAGTTTTGGAATTAGATTATGCTGGCCTTATGAAAAGAGCCTGGAAAACTCCCTCGTTTTGAATTTTTGGAACAGTCTGAGGAAGATAGGTGTTAATTCTTCTTTTAATATTTGGTAAAACTCACCTATAAATCCATCTGGTCCCAGGCTTTTGTTTGCTGGGAGGTTTTGTGGGTTTTTGTTTGTTTGCTTTTTATTACTGCTTCAATTTCATTAATTGTTATCAGCCTATTCTAGCTTTCTGATTCCTTCTAATTGAGTTTTAGAAGATTGTATGTTTCCAGGAACTTGGCCACTGCACCCTGGTTGTCCAGATTTTTGGCATATATTTTTTCTTAGTATTTTCTTCAATCTTTAGTATTTCTGTGGTGTCAGTTGTTACTTCACGTCTTTGATTTCTGATATTATTTATTTGGGTCCTCTCTCTTTATTTCTTGATGAGTCTAGGTAAAGGTTCATCATTCTTGTTTATCTCTTCAAAGAACCATCTTTTGGTTTCATTGATCTTTTGTATTGCTTTTTTAGTCTCTACATCATTTATTTCCACTCCGATCTTTACTATTTCCTTTCTTCTCCTTATTCTGGGCTCTTCTTGTTTTTCTCTAATTCTCCTAGTTGTAGGATTAGATAATTTATTTGTGCTTGTTCTTGTTTCCTCAAGGAGGCCTGCAATGCTATGAACTTCTCTCTCAGGACTACTTTTGCTGTATCCCATAGATTTGGGGTTGTTGTGTATTCATTTTAATTTGTTTCCAGGAAGTTTATTTCTTCCTTGATCTCACTCAGAACCCATTTATTGTTTAATAACATACTATCTAGCCTCCATGGGTTTGAAAGTTTTTGAGGTTGTTTTTTTTTATTGTAGTCGATTTCTACTTTCATGCCACTGTGATTTGAGAATATGTTTGATATGATTTCAATCTTCTTGAACATGTAAAGACTTGTTTTGAGTCCTAACATGTGGTCTATCTTAGAGAATGTTCCATGTGCACTGGAGAAGAATGTATATTCTGCAGCTTTGGGATAAAATATTCAGTAAATATCAATTAAATTCATCTGATCTAGTGTGTCATTTAAGGTTGTTGTTTCTTTTTTTATCTTTTGTCTGGAAGAGCTATTCAGTGATGTCAGCAGGGTGTTAAAGTCCCCTACTATGATTGTATTGCTGTCGATCTCTCCCTTAAAATTCTCCTGGAGTTTTATACTTAGGTGCTCCTATATGGGGTGCACATATACTTACCAGGGTTATATCCTCTTGTTGGGATGATCCCCTTAGTAGTATGTAGTGACCCTCTTTGTCCCTTGTTATACTCTTTGTTTTGGTATCTATTTTGTCAGATATTGTTACCATTACTTTTTTTCATTTCCATTTGCTTGAAAAATTTTTTTCCATCCTGTGAATCTTTTGTTCTGTGGTTGGTCTCTTGTAGACAGCATATATATGGGTCATGTTTTCTTATCTATTCAGCTACTCTACGTGTTTTGATTGGAGGATTTAATCCAATTACATTTAAGGTTATTATGAATAGGTACTTATTTATTGCCATTTTGATTCTTTACACCTATTTTCCTTGTTCTCTTTCTCTATTTCTTCTCATTCTTACTGCAGTTCTTGTAACATTTCTTGCAGTGCTGGTTTGGTGGTAACAAATTCTTTTAGTCTTTTTCTTTTTTGGTCTGGGAAGCTCATTATTTCACCTTGATTTTGAATGATGATAGTCTTGCTAGATAGAGTACTCTTCATTTCAGGTCCTTGCTTTTCATTATTTTGAATATGTTATGCCATTCCCATATGGCCTGTAGTGTTTCTGTTGAGAAATCAACTGACAGCCTTATGGGAACTTCCTTGTAGGTAACTGACTATCTCTCTCTTGCTGCCTTTAAGATTCTCTCTTTGTCTTTAATCTTTGCCATTTTATTTATGATGTATCTTGGTGTGGGTCTCTTTGTGTTCATCTTGATTGGGACTCTCTGTCCTTCCTGAACTTGTGTAAATTTTCCTTCAACATGTTAGGGAAGTTTTCTGCCATTATTTCTTCAAACATATTTTCTGTCTCTTGCTCACTTTCTTCTCCTCCTGTTACCCCTATGATGTGGATGTTTTCCATTAAACGTCCCGAAGTTCCCTTAAACTCGCTTCATGCTTTTTAAATGCTTTTTTTCTTTTTGCTGCTCTAATTTAGTGTTTCTTCCTACATTGTCTTCCAAGTCACTAATTTGATCCTTTGCTTAATCAAGCCTTCTTTAATTCCTTCCAGTGTATTCTTGATGCCAGATAGTGTTCTTCATTTCCAACTGGTTCTTATTCATGGTTTCTATGTCCCTTTTCATGCTGATGTATTTCCCACTATGTTTCTTGTAATTCCCATTAAGTTCCATTATGTTCAAGTAACTTAGAACTTAAGTTATAACCATTACTCTGAACTTTATGCCTGATAAATTGCTTACCTCCATCTTATTTAGGTCTTTTTCTGGAGATTCCTCCTTTTCTTTCATTTGGGGGTTGTTTCTTTGTCTTCCCATGTTAGTTGTCTCTTTGTGTTTGTTTCTATGTATTATGTATGCCTTCTATGACTCCCAATCTTCGTGTCTTGGCCTTTTGTAATAAATGTCCTGTGGGAACCATTTCTGTGGTCTCCTTGAACTCCTGTGCTTGATGCTCTAGTAGTGACTCTTTTTGAGTTGTTTGGGCTCACCTGTTGTCATTGGGTTTTGATTGTTGTCCCATATGTAAGTGGAATCTCCCCTCAGGCTGGCTGACTGTGAGACTCAATTCCAACAATGTCATGCAAGCTATTGTACAGGTGCTGACAGGACAAAAAAACAAACAAAACACAAATAACAAACAAAAGGATACAAAAGACTCCAACAACAACAGCAAAACAACCGCAAAAGGAAAGAGAGAAAGAATAGCCCAGCCGGGCATGGCTCAGCGGTTGAGCGTTGACCTAGGATCCAGGCGATAGGGGTTCGATTCCCAGTCAGGGCACATGCCTGGGTTGTGGGCTCCATCCCCAGTCAGGGGTGTGCAGGAGGCAGCCGATCAATGACTCTCTCATCACTGATGTTTCTGTCTGTCTCTTTCTATCTCCTTTCCTCTCTCTGAAATCAATAAAGATATATATAAAAAAAAAAAGAGAGAAAGAATAATAAATGAAAAAGAAAGAAAATAATATTGATAACAATAACAATAAAATAATAAAAAGAATACTAGAAGAGAAAATGGTAGAAAAAGATTGTGAAAGGAAACAAGGGAGAGAAGGAAAAAATTAGAATAAAGAGTAGGAAGAGGAAAACATTAAAAAAGAAGAGAAAAAAATATGAAAAAGTAAAAAGAAGAGAAAGAGAAAGCAAAAGAAAGAAAATAAATAGAGTAAGAAAAAAAAAGAGGAAAATAAGAGATAGGAAAGAAATAAGCGATAAAAACATAACAATAATAGTACTAATAACAAGGCAATAAAAAAGAAAATAATAAAAAACAAAAACATAAACTGGAGTGAAGTTTGTCTTGGCAAATTTTAGTGACCGCTGGGCTTTCCCTTTGGTTCCCACTCTTTTGTTGTCTGAGGCTGTTTTTTATGCTGGTTCTGGGCCTCTCAGGAAGTACTTTGGTGCTAGCCAATATCAGAAGCTGTCCACATTTGGCTCTCAGTGTCTTGTTCAAAGCTTTAAGCAATCCACAGCTTAAGCAATCCACTGGGCTTGGCTACACATAGGAGGCACAAAGCTGAGCTCTTAGGCTGTTTTTTTAACCAGTACAGTGCCCTAAGGCAGGTCAAAAAATGTTCTGAACTCAAGGAAGATGGTGGGTGTGTTCCCAGACTATTTCCCTGTCCTCAGCCAACCAGATTCTGCCTTAAGCAGGCCAGTGTAGTCTGCTGGAAGAAAAGAGTTTCTATCAGTTCTTCTGTGAGAGGGAAATGCCAGCCAGGTTCCCAGGAATTGGGGGGGGGGGGTCTCCATCCCAAAACCAGCCACTGATGCTCCCTGATACTGCTGCCCTCTGAAAGTCCTGCCTCCTCAGCAGGGGTGAGATGCAGAGTATGGAGTGCTGGATTCCAGAGGGTGGGGTGAGTGGGATTCCTTAGGGTTGGGCAAGCTGTATCCTGGGGTCAGGGTATTTGCCTTTCCCCAGGCTCCTGCTGTTGAGAGAGGTGTGCGCCTCTCAGGAAAAATGGCTGCTGTGATATAGGGGTGGGGGGCATGACAGCACAGCTATCCCTGCAGGCGCCCTGCCTCTCCTCAGGTGACTGCAGTCCACACTGCTATTCCTCTGCTGGGACCTAGGGTGACTGTCTGGGAACACCTGTGCACCAATCCTTTAAAAAAAGTGGCCTTGTCTCCAGGTGGCTCATCTCCCTGGCTGATAGAAGCTCCACTGCCGGTTGCTGTGTGGGCAGCTCTTCTGGGCTCTGGATGTCTAGGCTGGGGAGCCCTGCTTGGGGGCCAGGCCTCTCTCCTCTCTGGGGGAACTCTCCTCACCCTAGGCCTCTCACATCCCCACTCTTCCTACTATTCTTAAGGTAGTTTCTGCCCTTCCTTGATTAAAAGCCTTCTCTTAAGTCCATTTTTAGCTAGATTTTTAGGGTGAATATTCCCCAATTTAGTTTTTTTATTGACTTTAGAGAGAGAGAGGAAGGGAGAGGGATAGAAAGATAGAAACAGCAATGAGAGAGAAATATCCAACAGCTGCCTCCTGCACGCTTCCTACTGGAGATTGAGCCCACATCCCAGTCATGTGCCCTAACCTGGAATCAAACCGGTGACCTCTTGGTTCATAGGTCAACACTCAACCACTGAACCGCACTGGCCAGGCCCTAATTTATTTTTAATACCAGTTAGATTCTGGGAGGAGGTAGAAGAAAGATGCACCTACTCTTCCACCACTTTCCAATTCTAAATGTCAGAGATTTTACTGCCTATTTTTTCTTCCAAGAGTTTTATGGTTTTGAGTCTTATATTTAAATCTTTAATACATTTTAAGTTTATTCTTGTACATGGTGTAAGAAGGTGTTCTAGCCCAGGCTGGTGTGACTCGGTTGAGCGTTGTTCTGTGCACTGAAAAGTTCGCTAGTTCAATTCCCAGTCAGGGCACATGCCCAGGTTGTGGTTTTGGTCCCCAGTCGGGGTGTGTACAGGGTATGTACAGGAGGTAACTGATTGATGTTTCTCTCTCACATAAATGTTTCTCTCTCTCCTGCTCACTTCTTTTCTCACTAAAATTAATAAAAATATTTTTTTAAAGTTTCAATTTTGCATTTATCTGTCCAATTCTTCCAACATTTATTGAATAGACTGTCTTTACCACACTGTACGTTCATGTCTCCTTTGTCAAATATTAATTGATAATATAGACATAGGTTTATTTCTGGGCTTTCTATTCTGTTCCATTGATCTATATGTCTGTTCTTAAGCCAGTACCATGCTGTTTTGATTACTATAGCCTTGAAGTATAATCTGATATTAGGTAGCATGGTACCTCCAACTTTGTTCTTCTTTCTCAATATTGCTGTGGCTATTCAAGATCTCTTGTGATTCCTTATAAATACTGGGTGTCCCCTCAAAAATGTATACACACTTTAACAGTTGATAGCTCGATTTTTAAAATGAAATGTATTTTAGTAAACACTGCCTACATAATTATTCAAAGTGTGTGTATACATTTTTTTTGGACACCCTATATTTGGATTATTTTTTCTAGTTCTGTGAAATACACAATTGGTATTGTGATAGGAATTACATTGAACCTACAGATTGCTTTAAGTAGTATGGACATTTTAATGATGTAATTCTTCCTACCATAAATTCAGAATACACTTTCATTTAATGGTATCTTCTTCAATTTCTTTCTTCAGTATCTTATAATTTTCCAAGTACAGGTCTTTTACATCCTTGGTTAAATTTATTCCCAGGTTTTTTTATGCAATTATAAGTGGGATTATTTTGTTAGTTTCCCTTTCTCATAGTTCATTATCGGTGTTTAAAAAGCAATGAATTTCTAAATATTAATTTTATATCCTACTACTTTGCTGAATTTATTTATCAGTTCTAGTAGTTTCTTGGTAGAATCTTTAGGGTTTTCTATATACAGTGTCATGTTACCTGCAAAGAATGACAGTTTTAGTTTTCCCCGTTGAGTATGATGTTAGCTGTAGATTTGTTATATATGGTCTTTATTATGTTGAGGTATGTTTTCTCTATTCCAACTTTGCTGAGGATTTTTATAATAAGTGGGTTCTGGATTTTGTCAAAAGATTTACAGCACTTATTGATGTGATCATATGATTTTTATCCTTCCTTTTGTTTCTGTGGTGTATAAAGTTAATTGATTTGTGGATATTGTACCAACCCTGCATTTCAGGAATAAATCCCACTTGATCATGGTGTATGATTTTTTTAATGTATTGCTGGATCTGGTTTGCTAATATTCTGTTGAGGATTTTAGCATCTATGTTCATCAGTGATATTTGTCTATCATTTTCTTTCTTTGTAGTGTCTTAATCTGGTTTGGAATTAAGATAATGCTGGCCTCTTAAAATGAGCTTGGACGTCTTCTCTCCTCTTAAATTTTGAATAATTTTAGAAGAATAAATGTTAGTTATTCTTGGAATGTTTGTTAAAATTCACCTGTGAGGTCATCTGGTCTAAGACTTGTTTTTTGGGAGTTTTTAAAATTACTGCTTCAATTTCATTACTTGTAATGTATCTATTCAGATTTTCTGATTCTTCCTGAATGAGTTTTGGAAGATTACATGTTTCTATGAATTTATTTATTTCCTCCAGATTGTCTGATTTGTTGGCATATAGTTGTTTGTAATATTTTCTTATAATCCTTTGTATTTCTTTGGTATCAGTTGTTACCTCATCTCTTTAATTTCTGATTATATTTATTTGGGTATTTTCTATTTTCTCTTGATGAATCTAGTTAAAAGTTTATCAATCTCGACATCAAAATGACTACTAAGCTACAGAACAACCATCATTCAGAACCACCTGAATAGAAGTCTTACAACTAGGAGTTTAAAGAAGCCACATTGAGACTGATAGGAGGGGTAATGATGTAGAACAGGTTGGTCTTACATCCTCGTGTGGCAGTTTAAAATTTGGCAGAATATCTCGGCTGTGGAGAATCTCCCTGTGGAACAAGGGATCCCAGCCCACATCAGGCCGTTCAGCCCAGGGTTCCAGAGCCAGGAAGAGAAGTTCCCATAACTTCTGGCTATATAAACCATCAGGGATTGTTGCTGAGTGAGATGGAGAGTACTGGAGTGCCAGGCATTTCCTCTTAAGGGGCCCATGCACAGACTTACTCAGACTCACTTGCTCTGAGCTCCAGTGCTAAGGCAGCAACTTGAAAGTAACCAGAGACATATTGGGAGAAACTGGATTGTCTGGCATTAAAGTTAGAGCTGGTGAAGCAGCTTTTAGCCAGATGAAAGTGCTGACAGAGGCCACTGTTTCTTTTGTGAGACCTCCACCAACAGAGCTGATAGGTAGACACCATATCTGAGTCTCCATCAACCTGACTCACACTTTTTGCCCCACCTGGTGATTCCCTAAGACTCTGCCCCACTCAACTTGAGGGCCCACTCAAGCCATTTGTTGTGGCTTTTCCATACAAATGCCCTTTCTTGTGTCTTCCTCGTACTTTCCCCAAATCTCTCAAACAAGCAGTATTGGGCCTCTGCATACCCCATACCTCGTGTTAAGTGTCCCCAGGCTGGCACTAGCAGTGGCCAGCCTTGGTTCACAGTTTAACCTCTCCTGGGCCCCTCCAAGCCCAGCACAAGCAGCAACTATCTGCACATTGCTCTGCATGCAGTTCATGTAGGGGGGGCCATAGGCAGGGCACTGGTGGTAGCTGACATTGCACCTCTGGGAGGCCCCAGAGCCAGTGCACCCAGTGGACAGCTTCAAACCATGCTGGATTACAATTCTACCATGTCCATGAGTGACAAACTCAAGGGTGCAGTCAAAACCCCACTAAAGCAAGTCCTGCTCCATGGTGTTGACTCCTGCACAGCAGCACTTGGGCTATAGTCAAAGGTGGTCCTCACAGCTGATTGGCCTGCAAAGGTCAATCACTCCCAGTAATGCCAATAGCAATGAAGGCTCAACTACAACAAGACCGTGTACACAGCCCACACAGGGAAGCACCTGGAGAGTCCATCTTAGGTGACTGTGGAGGCTGTGCCACTGGGCCCTGTGGGACCCTTTCTACACCAGACCACTCTACAAAGTCTGGGAGACAAGGCACCTCTACCTAATACATAGAAATAAACATAGGGAAGCAGTCAAAATGCAGAGACAAAAAAACATGTCCCAAATGAAATAACAGGAGAAATCTCCAGAAACAGAATTAAATGAGATGGACACTAGCAAACAACCAGATATAGAGTTCAAAACAATGGTTATAGGATGTTCAAGGAACTTAATGAGAAGTTCAACAACATGAAAAAGGACATAGAAACTATAAAAAAAAACCAATCAGAAATAAAGGATACACTAACTGAAATGAAGAATAATTTATAGGAAGTCAATAGTAGAGGGGATGAAGCAGAGAATCACATCAGTGATTTGGAATATAAGGAAGCAAAAAACACCAAATCAGAACAGCAAAGAGGAAAAATAAATTAAAAAATAAAAATAGTGTAAGGAGCCTCTGGGACAACTTCAAGGGTACCAACATTAGCATCATGGGTGGTGAACTAGAAGGAGAAGAGAGAGAACAAGAAATTGAAAACTTATTTGAAAAAACAACAGAAAACTTCCTTAAGCAGATGAAGGAAATAAACATACAAATCCAGGAAGCTCAGAGAGTTCCAAACAAGAGGAACCCAAAGAGGCCCTCCTTAAGACCCGTCGTAATTAAAATGGCAAATGTGAAAGACAAAGAAAGAATCTTAAAGGTAACAAGAGAAAAATGGCTACTTATCTACAATGGAGCTCCCATAAGACTGTCAGCTGATTTCCCAACAGAAACTTTGCAAGCCAGAAGGGGGTGGCATGAAATATTCAAAGTGATGAAAAGCAAGCTCCTACAACCAATATTATTATTCTCAGCAAAACTATCATTTAGAATCAAAAGACATATAAAGAACTCCCCAGACAAGAAAAAACTAAAGGAGTTCATCACCACCAAACTAGTAGTATATTGAATGTTAAAGGGTCTTCTGCAAAAAAAGAAAAAAAAGTTGAGACTATGAACAGTAAAATGGCAATAAATACATATTTATCAACAATTGAATCTAAAAAAAACAAAATAAGAATAAATGAAGAAGTAGAACAGAAACAGACTCATTGATACAGAGAACATTTTGATGGTTGCCAGATGGGAAGGCAGTTGGGGGTATGGGTGAAAAAGGTGAAGAGATTAAGAAGTACAAATTGGCTGTTATAAAATAGTCATGAGGGTGTAAAGTAGAGCACTGAATATAGTCAATAACATTGTAATAACTATGTATGATGTCAGATGTGCACAAGATTTATCAGGATGATCATTTAATAAGTTATATAATGTCTAATCACTGAGTTGTACACATAAAACTAATGTAATATTGTATGCCAACTGTAATTTAAAAATAAAAAATGATTTAAAAAATTTATCAATCTTGTCCGGCCGGGCGTGGCTCAGTGGTTGAGCATCGACCTAGGATCCAGGTGATCGGGGTATGATTCCTGGTCAGGGCACATGCCTGGGTTTCAGGCTGCAAGCCAATCAATGACTCTCATCATTGATGTTTCTATATCTCTCTCTCCATCTCCTTTCCTCTCTCTGAAATCAATAAAGATACATTTTTTTAAAAAAAATTTATCAATCTTGTTTATCTATTCAAAGAACCAATTCATGGTTTTATTGATATTTTGTATTGATTTTTTTTAGACTCAATTTTATTTCTGCTCTGATCTTTATCATTTCCTTTCTTCTACTCACTTTGGGCTTTGCTTTTTCTTTTTTGTGTTCCTTTAAGTGTAAGGTCAGATTTTTTATTTGATTTTTTTTTTGTTTTGTTTCTTGAGGTAGGCCTATAATGCTATGAATTTCACTCTTAGAACTGCTTTCACTGTGTTCCATAAATTTTGAGTTGCTACGTGTTCATTTTCATTTGTCTCAAGGTTTCCTTTGATTTCTTCCTTGCTCTCATTGCTAACTCATTTATTGTTTTGTAGCATGTTATTTAGCCTACAGTGTTTGTGTGTTTTTCAGTTTTTGTTTTTTGGGGTTTTTTATTGTTCAAACAGATGTTCCCTTTTCTCCCCGTTGACCCCTTCCACCCTGCAACCACCCCCCACCCCAGTCCCTCACCACTCTATTGTCTGTGTTCTTGGGTTATGCATATATGCATATAAATTCTTTGGTTAATCTCTCCCCATCTACTCAACCCCCATCTCCACCTTCCCTCTGAGATTCTTCAGTCTGATCCTTGCTTCCATGTCACTGAATCTATTTTGTTCATCATTTTATTAAGTTATTTAGATTTCACATATAAGTGAGATCATATGATGTTTGTCTTTCTCTGCCTGGCTTATTTCACTTAGCATAATGTTTTCCGGGTCCATCCATGCTGTCCCACAGGGTATAAGATCCTTCTTCTTTACAGCTGCATAGTATTCCACGGTGTATATGTCCCACAGCTTTTTTATCCACTCATCTACTGATGGACACTTGGACTGTTTCCAGATCTTAGCTATTATAAATTGTGCCACTATAAACATAGGGGTGCATAGTCTTTCTCATTAGTGTTTCAGAATTCTTAGGATATATTCCTAGAAGTGAGATCACTGGGTCAAATAGCAGTTTCATTTTGAATTTTTTGAGGAACCTCCAAACTGTGGCTGCACCAGTCTGCATTTCCTCCAGCAGTGTACTAGGGTTCCCCTTTCTCCACATCCTCACCAGCACATGTCATTTGTTCATTTGTTGATGGTAGCCATTCTGGCAGAGGTGAAATGATACCTTATTATAGTTTTAATTTGCATCTCTCTGATGATTAGCGATGTTGAACATTTTTTCATATGTCTCTTGGCCATCTGTATGTCCTCTTTTTTTTCTTCTTCTTTTTGTAATTGATTTCTGCTTTCATAACATTATGATCAAAGAAAATAGATGATATAATTTCAATCTTCTTAAATTTATTGAGACTTGTTTTGTGTTCTAAAATGTGATTTATCCTGGAAAATGTTCCTTGTGCACTTGAAAAGAATGTATATTCTGCTGCTTTGGAGTGAAATCCTCTGGAGATATCAACTAAATTCATCTGATCTATTATGTCATTTAAGGCTGCTGTTTCCTTTTTGATTTTTTGTTCTGGAAAATCTATCCATTGATGTCAATTGGGTGTTGAAATTGCCTACTGTGACTGTATTATTCTCTAGCTCTCCCTTTATGTCTATTATGATATGCTTTATATATTTAGGTGCTCCTATGTTGTGTACATAAATATTTACAAGGGTTATAGCCTCTTCTTGGATTGATCATCTTATCGTTATGTAATATCCTTCTTTGTCTTTTATTATAGCCTTGTTTTAAAGTGTATTTTATCGGATATAAGTATTGCTACCTCAGCTTTTTTTTTTTGTTGTTTCCACTTGCATGAGATACATTTTTTCATTCCTTTACTTTGAGTCTGTGTGTGTCTTATTTGGTATGTCTCTTGTAGACAGTATGTACGTGGGTCTTGTTTTCTTAACCATTCAGCTATTCTGTGTCTTCTGATTGGAGCATTTAAGTTACTCACATTTAGCGATTTTTGATAAGTGTGTATATTTATGCCATTTTATTCTTTATAACTATGTTCCTCTTTTTTCTTTTTCTTTTCTTCTGAAAAGAAAATGAATTAAAAATATGTTTTTGATTAAATAATTTCAGTTTCCTGACATCAAGGAAGAACACTTTTCAAAGTGGTTTTATTGATTCCTAATACTTCTTTCTTTTATTACAGATACTATTACAGATGTCCCCCATTCCACCACCACCCCTTTACCCACCTCCACCCTACCCGTGTCCCACCTCAGGCCTTCACCACATTGTTGTGTATCCATGGTTAATCTCTTCCAATCCCCCCACCCCCCGCCTCTGAGATCATTCATTCTATCTATGCCTCTGGACCAATTTTGTTCATCAGTTTATTTTTTCACTAGATTCTACGTATAAGTGACATCATATGATATTTGTTTTTCTCTGGCCATATTATTTCACTTAGCATAATAATCTCCAGGTCCATTCATGCTGTCACAAAGGGTAAGAGGTTCTTTTTTTTTCCTCTTTTTTTTTCTAGCCAAATGGTATTACATGGTGTAAATATACCACAGCTTTTTTATCACCTTATCTACTGATGGGGACTTGGGCTTTTTCTAATTATTAACTATTGTAAATAATACTACTATGAACATAGGGGTACATATATTCTTTCTGATTGGTGTTTTGGAATTCTTAGGATATATACCCAGAAGTGGGATCACAGCTCCATTTTTAATATTTTGAGGAAACTCCATACTGTTTTCCACAGTGGCGGCACCAGTCTGCATTCTTACCAGCAGTGTACTCAGGTTCCTTTTGCTCCACATCCTCGCCGCCCTTGTTGTTTGCTGATTTATTGATGGTAGCCATTCTGGCAGGTGTGAGGTGGTACCTCATTGTACTTTAATTTGCATCTCTCTAATGATTAGTGACATTGAGCATTTTACCATATGCCTCTTGGCCATCTGCATGTCCTCTTTGGAGACGTGTCTATTCAGGTCCTTTACCCAATTTTTAATTGGATTGTTTGTCTTCCTGCTGTGGACTTGTATAAGTTCTATATATATGTTGAAAATTAACCCTTTGTCAGATGTATCATTGGCAAATATATATGTTCTCTCATACAGTGAGTTCCCTTTTTATATTGAGGATGGTTTCTTTTACTGTGCAGAAGATTATGTTTGATGTATCCCCATTTGTTTATTTTTTCCTTTGTTACTCTTGCCCTAGGAGGTGTATCAGAGAAAATTCTACCTCTATTTCTTTTTTTCAATGTCTTATAGTTTTCCAAGTACAGGTCTTTTACCTCCTTGGTTAAGTTTATACCTAAGTGCCTTATTTTGTTGTTTCAATGGCAAATGGGATTTTTTTTCTTAGTTTCTCTTTCTGAGAGTTTATTATTGATGTATAAAAATGCCATCTGTTTCTAGATATTAGTTTTGTGTCCTGCTACTTTGCTAAATTCATTTCTTAAATCTAGTAGTTTCTTGGTGGAGTTTTTAGGGTTTTCTATGTACAATGTCATGTCATCTGTGAATAATATTTTTTCTTTTTGTCTGATTACTGTGACGAGACTTTCAGTACTATGTTGAATAAGAGTGGTAAAGTGGGCATCCTTGTCTTGTTCTTTATCTTAACAGAAATGCTTTTAAGCTTTTCCCATTGAGTATGATGTTGGCTCAAAATTTGTCATATATGGCCTTTATTATGTTGAGGTATGATCAATATATTTTAATCAAGGTATGATCAAAACTCCCACTTTGATGAGAGTGTTTATAAAAAATGGGTGCTGGGTTTTGTTGAATGCTTTTTCTGCATCTATTGATGTGATCATGTGATTTTTATCCTTCATGTTGTTGGTGTGATGTATCACATTTACTGATTTGCAAATATTGTACCAATCTTGCATCCTTGGAATAAATCCCAAGTCATGGTGTATGATCTTTTTAATGTATTGCTGAATTGATTTGCTAATATTTTGCAGAGGATTTTAGCATCCACATTCATCAGAGTTATTGGCCTATAATTTTCTTTCTTTGTAGTTTATCTAGTTTTGGAATTAGGATAGTGCTGGCCTTGTAGAAAGAGCTTGGAAGTCTCCTTTTCTGTTGAATTTTTTTTGGAATAGTTTGATGAGGATAGGTGTTAGTTCTTCTTTGCAAGGTTGGGAAAACTCACCTGTTAAGCCATCCAGTCCAAGGCATTTGACTGCTGGGAGTTTAGAAAATCTAATCTTTAGTAAACCATGATTAAGAAAAAGAAAGGAAAAACTTTAAGAATGAAAAATAAAATATAGCTGCAGCAATTGAAAAGGTAAAAATTGAGAAAATACTAGGTGAAATATTGTGAAAATACATTTAATGCTGCATTACAATTAGTTCTTTAAGGAATATATTAATTACCACAATTGGCTCAATGATAAGTGTGAGGATATTTGTGTGGTACCCAATATTTGTGTGTAAGAAATTCGCCACACCTTCAAGAAACAATTCACAAACTTTTTTAAATGAAGTTTTATATTTTTTCTAGAACATGTTTTATTACATTTTCCCAAACAATGTGGTGCTATAAATTTTTGTAAAATAACATTTTAAAATAATAATTCATAATAAAAATAGCTAAGAAGAAAATTAACTATTCTAAAGTGGTAGTTCTTAGGAAATTATCCAGAATGTATCTAAGAAAGTCAAGGTGGTGGAAACTAAGAAAGAAGTAAATAGATAGGAAGACAGAGTAAGACAATCTGATATATCTAATCAGAGTTTCAATAGTGACTAGAAAGAATGAGACACTGCAGGTTTGGTTCCTTAAGAAGCTGTGTCTTGGAGCATGTAAGGTTTTTATTAAGGAGTGCCTTTGGAATCAATTCCCACAAAAGGGAGTGTGAGGCAGCAAGAGTAGATAGAAGGAGAAGATGAGCTGTAATTCAAGGCAAACAACAGCTACAGTTGACCCCACAGGGAGCTATGCTGGCCTTCAGAATTGTTCTTATTGGGGCCTTTATAATAAGATATTGATCAATCATTGGTTGTGGAACACCCTGGGAAGGGGCATGGCCTTGAGGCATTTCTGAAGGGGCTGACAACTGAAGGATACCTGTCCACAGCACTATATCAACAGATTCTTCACCAAAGAGAAGAGAAGGGGCCCTCAGTAGCACTTCACACCACATGAGAGAAAGACACTAATTGAGGAAACAATGACTGAAGAGTTGTCAGAAGGGAAGAAAAACATGCAGATTTAGTAAGCACAAGAAATTTTGAGCAATTTAAATAAAAATAATTGTGTGCTTAAGCACATCATTTTGAAAGTAAAGATTAGCAAAAGAAATGAAAAATTCTTAAAAGCAGCCATAGAGAAAAGCCAATTACCTGCAGAGAAATGAAAGTTGACTATCATAACTAAAGATGAAAGCCAAAGTATGGTAAAACCATATCTTCAAAATGTTGAAAGAAAATAACTGTAACTCACTAAGCTATCATTCAAAAGTGGGCCAAAATAAATAATATCCAGATAAGCATAGCAGAGGTTACCACCAACTGGCTCCTCACTGAAGGAACTTCTAAAGCAGTAGGTGCTACTTAAGCATAAGTATGTTCTAAAGCCCGTTGGAACCAACAAGAGGGCTTTAAAACACACTTATGGTGAGATTCAACCCCTGCAATTCCAATTAAATTAGTCTAGGCTGTGACTGTAACAAGGTATGCCTTCTCCTCCACAACACCAACGTGGTGTCAGAGAAAGTCAAATGGGGAGATAAGACTTTCATTCATCCACACCTAGCATTAACAAGCTCCTCTTCTGTGGGTTCAATGGAAACCACATGAGACTCCTCTCCCTCCTTGCTTTGATGGTTGTTAAAGGGACATTTGTACCTCTATCCAATAGTAATGAGATTCCCTTCCCTTCTATTCAGAGTGGTTTTGGCAGAGACCTGGTAAGATACCTGAATTTCAATGCCCACCTGTCGATTATAAGGCAGTGTTTCTCAACTAGAGTAGGGTCAAAGGTG
The DNA here is from genome assembly GCF_054644295.1 of Miniopterus natalensis. NCBI lineage: Eukaryota > Metazoa > Chordata > Mammalia > Chiroptera > Miniopteridae > Miniopterus > Miniopterus natalensis. The sequence continues at coordinate 99,859,918 of NC_142081.1, forward strand.
ACCTGCTAAAATAGAAATTTTAGCTATGCAGAGACTCATGATAAAATATCCAGAGTCTCATAATAGGCACCAATATTGATATGACACTGATGTTGGAACTGTGAAAGATTGTAAAGAAGCCATCATAAAATGCTTCAACAAGTAATGACAAATACACTTAAAACAAATAAAAAAATAGAAAATCTCAACAAAAGTAAAAGATATAAATAAAAACCAAAAGAAAATTTTAGAAAATTACAACCAAAATGAAAAACTCACTAGATGAGCTCAACATCAGAACATGGATAACAGAGAAAAGAATTAGTGAACTTGTAGAATTAGACTTAATCTAAACAATTGGGAGAAAATAAACTTTGAAAATTTTAAGAGCCCTTCAGGGGACCTATAAGATTATAACAAAATTTCTAGCACTTCTGTCATCATAGTCCTGGGAGGGAAAGGAGAAAGGGGCTGAAAATATTTAAAGAAGGAATGTCTGAAAACTATACAAATTTAGCAAAAGACATAAACCTGCAAATTAAAGAAGCAAACCCCAAACAGAATAACTCCAAAGAAATTCATATCAAGAAATGTCACAGTCAAACTTCTGAATACTAAAGACAAAGATAAAATTGTGAGAACAGCAAGAAAGAAATAACACCTTGCCTATAATATGTAAACAATTAGAATGACAACAGATTCTTTACCTGAAACTATGGAGGCCATGAAGAAGTGGCACAACATTTTCAAATGCTCAAATAAAAGAACTTTCAGGCCAGAATTCTATATCCAACAAAAATACCCTTCAGGAATGAAGGAGAAATCTACATTTTCAGGTGAAGAAAAACTTACAAAAATTGTCAGCATCAGAACTACCTTAAAAGAATGGCTAAGGAAGTTCTTAAAATGTAAGTGGAAATGATAAAAGAAGGAATCTTGGACTAGCTGGAAGGAGGAAAGAACAATGTAAAGGAGAAAAATATGGTTAAATGTCGTAGGCTTTACTGCTTCTCTGAGTTTTCCAAATTGGTTTTGAATAACATTGTCTGAATTGTTTCTCAAAATATGTAGAGGACATTTTTAAGACAATTATATTATAAATGAGAGAAGATAAAGGAAATTAAAGTTTGGTAACTTTTCTACACTTTACTTGCACTGGTGAAATATCAACACCAGTAGACTGTGATAAGATATGTATGTTTAATATACCTAGAATAAAAAACAAGTAACCCATAGGAAGGCAGAAAAAATAAAACAGAAAAATGAAGAACAGAATGAACAAAAAGAAAACAGAAAAGTGGCAGATTAAAGCCCTAATATGTTGATAATTGCATTAAATGTAAATGGCCTAAATACAACAATTAAAAGTCAAAAATTAGTGGCCTGATTTTTATTTTTAAAAATGACCCATTATATATGCTGTCTACAAGAAACTCACTTCAAATATAGCAATATAGGTAGGTTGAAAATAAATGGATGGAATAAACATACTATGCAAACATTAACAAAAAGAAATCAGGATTAACTATATTAATATCAGATAAAGTAGATCTCAGAGCAAGAAATTTATCGAGAACACAGAGTGATATTATAGTATAATTATACAAGAAGACATAGAAATCCTAAATGTGTATGCACTAACCAACAGCTGAAAAATATGTGACACAAAAACTGAATAGAGAAATAGATAAATTCACAGTTATAGACTTCAAAATCCCTTTCTCAACAGTTGACAAAACAACTAGACAAAACAACTAGACATAAACTCAGCAAGAATATAGAACTCAACACCATCAACTGACAGGATCTAACCTGCGTTTATAGAACACTCCTCTGAACAACAGAATATACGTTCTTTTCAAGTACCAAAAAACATTTTCCAAGATAGATCATATTCTGAGGGTCACAGAACCTCAATATATTTAAAAGAACTGAAATCATACAGAGGGTGTTCTCTGACCATAATGGACTCAAACTAGAAATCAATAACAGAAAGATAACAGGAAAATCTCTAAATATTTGAAAACTATAAATACATTTATAAATAATCTGTGGGTCAAAGAAAATTTTAAAATACATTGAACTCAATGACAGTGAAATGTCCTGACTACCCATTTCATAAACAGATAATTATAAGAACTAACTTTTATTAAAAGTTTAAAAATAACTTTCTTAAAAATCACAATTTCTCAATTTTAATTTTGCTGTAATAATATTTTGTCAATTCCAATTGCTACTACTGCTCTTGAGACGTTTCTTAGAATAATCAGTGGACACAGGTTAGTGATTTTACCTCAAAAAAAGCAAGAAAAGATTTTATAAAAGAAATATGTATAATATATAAATTATTTATCTTTATTCCTCTGTCCAAACATCACTAGCCAATCAAGAGTATACTCAAACATGAGCAAGAGTAATAAAATTCCACCAGCTCAGATATTTTGCCAACTTTCAATCATATAATAAACAGCTTTACAAATATTTTTCATTTTTATTATGAATGTGTATTTGTAAAAATGAGAGGCGAGCAATTTTATTTAACAAATTTTAACTTGATTTGTGACTTTTTAAAAAATCCTCACCTGAGGATATGTTTTATTTATTTATTTATTTATTTATTTATTTATTTATTTATTTATTTATTGCTTTTGTATTTTTCTTTTTTTCTATTTCATGCTTCAATGTCTCTGGGACTATTTTGTTTGTCCTGGGTTTTTGTTCATTAGGTTCCATATATAAATGAGATCATGTGATACTTGTCTTTCTCTGACTGGCTTATTTCACTTGGCATAATACTCCCCAAGATAAGAGATCCTTCTTTTTTACAGCTGCATAGTATTCCATTGTGTAAATGTACCACAGGTGTTTTTTTTTTATCTATTCATCTACTGATGGGCACTTGGGCTGTTTCCAGACATTAGCTACTGTAAATAATGTTGCTATGAACATAGGGATGCATATATTCTTTCTGATTGGTGTTTTAGGCTTCTTAGGATATATTCCTAGAAGTGGAATCACTAGGTCAAATGGCAGTTCTTCTCCCTCTTTTTTTTTTTTTTTTTAAATATGTCTTTATTGATTTCAGAGAGAGGAAGAGGGAGAGAAATAGAAACATCAATGATGAGAGAGTCATTGATCAACTGCCTCCTGCAAACCCCTCACTGGGGATCTAGCCTGAAACCAGGGCATGTGCACTGACTGGGAACTGAAACACCATCTCCTGGATCATAGGTGGATACTCAACCTCTGAACCATACCAGCGGCAGCAGCAGTTCCATTTTTAATTTTTTGAGGAATCTCCACACTTTTCCATGGTGATTGTACCAGTCTGCATTACCAGGATATGTTTATTGATTTGAGAGAAAAAGAGGGAGGGAAGGAAGGAGGGGGAGAGAGAGAGAGAGAGAGAGGTCTTGTTGTACAGGACCACGCTCCAAGCAACTGAGCCACCCGGCCAGGGTGACAACATTTAAATATGTAAACACACAGTTTGTCTGTTTTCATTTCTTCTCTTGCCCTGGGCTCAACAGATGTTGTAGTGGGGCTTGATCCTAACTTCCTTCACTCTCAGAACCTCAGCTTCCTTGTCCAGAAAAGGTAGATAGCACTCCATAGTTCACGAAATTGGAATGAACCAGATATCTGAGCATATGGCTAATATAAGTCCCTTCACTATCCTGAGGAGGAATCAATGTTCAAAGAGTGTTTTTGCAGCTTTTAATTTTATTCCTTTTTTTTCTTTAAAATTAAAAAAAAATGTGGGGGAGGGGGGCGCGGGGACGGAGATGCTGGGAAGACGAACGTGTTTGAGGCTCATGGCTAAGGAAATGGTCGAAGACACCGAAGAAAGAGATGTGTGATGAGGTGGGGTAGGATGGCTCCAAGAAATTGGCTTCGTCAGTGGGAATGTAGAAGAGGGATAACCATCCCCCCCCGCAGGAAAGGCCCTATGATAGGAGGTGTGTGTGCCTATGCGTGAGGAAGAGGGTAACTCCCGCAGACATCACCACGCATGACGAAGCTACTTCCCCTCATGCTGTCCAAGGCGCACACGCGCCATTCACTGCCACGCCCGCGCACACTTGACACATATACATCTGAAGGTCTGGTTGCCATGGCGAGCAGGAGCGCGTGAGTCCAGCCGCCCCTTCGCCTCCGTCAGAGCCCGGTCAACTCCAGCTCTGATTGGCTGCTGCTTCCTTATTATGCAAATTATTTGCGTAGACTCCTTGGCCGCTGCCTGACGTCATCAGTCACGGGGTCTGGAGCTCAAGGCTCGCCTCAGGGAAAGCTCCGGCGGGAGCCCAGAAAGAGCCGCGCGGGGGCCCTCGAGCCAGACCCCAGCGCCCCGCCCGCTCAGTCTGGGCCTGCCCCGCCTCCAGCCCCGCCCCTTTCTAGCCCGCCCCACCCTCTTTACGCCCCTCCATCGGGGACCCCGCCCCCTGTGCAGCGTCCCCGCCCTCGCCGCCCTGGCCCCGCCCCCTCCCCCTGGCCCTCGCCAGCGGTCCAGGGAGGGGACGGCGGGACAGGCGGGGCAGGCGGGACAGGCGGGACAGGAGGGACCAGTGGGACCCGCGGGAGGGCGGACCGGGCAGGGATATGGCCGCGGCGCCCGGAGGGTCAGCGCCGCCCGCTGGCCCTGTCCCGCGCCTGGGATTCAGCACCGCGGACAGCGGCGTCGGCATGAGCGGGCTAAACCCGGGTCCTGCTGTGCCCATGAAGGACCACGACGCCATCAAGCTCTTCGTGGGGCAGATCCCGCGGGGCTTGGACGAGCAGGACCTCAAGCCGCTGTTCGAGGAGTTCGGCCGCATCTACGAGCTGACGGTGCTGAAGGACCGGCTCACCGGCCTCCACAAAGGTGCGCAGGGTCAGCCCAGCCCTACCCAGCCCAGTCCAGCCCTGCCCAGCCCAGTCCAGCCCAGTCCAGCCCTGTTCAGCCCAGCCCAACCCTGCCCTGCCCTGCCCTGCCCTACCCAGCCCTGCCCTGCCCTACCCAGCCCTGCCCTGCCCTGCCCTACCCAGCCCAGCCCTGCCCTGCCCTACCCAGCCCAGCCCATCCCTGCCCATCCTTGTCCAGCCCTGCCCAGCTCCAATCCGATTAGAGTTCTGCCCAGCCCAAACTCCAGCCTCAACCCTAGCCCTACTTAGAGCCAGTCCAACTCCAGTCTAATACAAGCCTCACTTCAACCCAGTATCCTCCCCAGGTCACAGAGCCCCCAACCCAGAATTTTCTCTGACATGCTCCCTCTGATCATTACTCTGACAGGTTCTGCACTCTGACTCCCAACTTCCTACCCTTCACCTCTTACATTCCAACAGTCCCTGCCTTTCAGTTGGACATCCCTCCCATCAGACATCCCAAATCCTGGAATTTGGAAACTTATTCCACCTTTGAGGTCTCTAATACCCTCAGTCTCCCAAATGCTGGACCCAATCATTCCTGAACATGCCCATCTGGTGAAACCCCACTCAGGCCTAACCATCTACACACATATCTTGGACTTACACCCCTCATTCTGGCCTCCAAGCCCAGACAGCTTCCAGAGCCTTCTTTGACTCTTAGACTGCCAACCTGAAATGCCACAAATCCAAACTTGACCCTTGTTCAGAACCCAGGCCTTTTTAACTCACAAAATCCAATTCCCCTCCCAGGAAGCTCTCAGCTCCAAATTCCACCCTCATGTTTAACAGCAAATCTCTCCTACCCCCTGCCAGAATCACAACATAGTCTGCCTCTTCTGATTTGAGTCCAGAACCCTGACCTCAGCTTGGAACTCCTGCCACCTTGTGCCCCCCCATCTCAGGTTTTCTCTCAACTGAACCCACACTACTTTCATTCTCTAATCTCCCCAGTCCTGTGCCTCATCTTTGCCCTTCCCCAATCCTCCTATAGCTTCCTTCTTTCCCTCCCTTATGGGCTAGTCCTGGACCAGAGCCTGCGGACCAAAACCTCAGTGTGGGTCAGTCTGAAGAAGCAGAAAGGAGTCTTTTCCCGGCCCTTGCTAGAGAAAAAGAGACACCATGGTCTTGTCCAGCCACACCCCTTTCTTTCTGTAGAGAGAGGGAGGAGGCTGTTTACATGCAGAAAAGTCTGTCCAGGCTAGCTGGAGTAAGAGAGCCACAGCCATATGTCATACAAGGATGGAGGAAGGAAATGATTTGAAGAGAAACACCTTTATCTCTCTTCACCTTCACCTTATTTCGGTTTCAGGATCTGATGATGAGGAGGGCAGGTTTACCTACTATCCTCCAAGATCTTTTTAGGATAGAAATGGTGGGCCCTGGGTAATAGCTAAAGGTACTTTCCTAAGGGCTGAGAGCTGTAATCAGGCTGCCACCTCTTTTCCATTGGGAGGGCTTGGGGTGTTCCTAGGCACACTAATATAGGGGTTTCAGGAAAATAAATGCCCATAGAAGGACCAGCTAGGTAGCAGTGCATTTTCTACCTTTGGGGCTGGGGTTATATTAAGTGGGGCATAAAAGGACAAGACTATACTATCCAGATTCCTTCTAATGCAGTCCAGCAATCTGGCTGTCCATCCATCCATAGCAATTTATTTTCTTATTTTCTAGACATTTATTTCAGTATGTAACTTCAAGCTAATCTTTTTAGGCCATCTTTACAAAAAGGGCAGTGTATAGAATACCTTTAATTCTCAATCTTCTTACTCTTTTCACCATCAGTCTCTGAACTGTTTCCTCATCCTCTCTCTCCCTTCCCCCTCCCCTCCCTTCTCTCCTCCCTCCCTCCCTTTCTCCATTTAGCTCTAATTCTTCCTGGGTTTTTTTTCATTCATCTGTCTTTACATGCTTCTCTATCTTTACACCCTTCAATTCTTCCATCTCCATCCCAGGTAGGACCACACAGGCTCCTTTAGGCCACAACTGGGGCCCTGAGCCTTTCAGACAGGGTCCCAGTTCTGATGTCAGCTGATATGGCATGGTGGCAGAAGATGGAGTAGAGATGTAAGCAGAATCAGATGTTTGGTGATTTAGTTCCATACCAACCTGCAACTCTCCAAGGCAGGGTTGCTTTGCAGGATGATCAGGGAGGGTCTCCAAGTCAACATCTTCCCCCACCCTCTCCCCAGCAACAGTGATGTCCAAAAGCCAGTGACTCATTTTCCTTTTGATGGCTGGTACAGAGGAAGGCAGCCACAGTGCTTTGAAAACAACCTCAGCCTAGGAGTTAAGAGACTCCAAACTGTATCTTGCCACTGACACACTCTGGGCTTTAGTTTCCCTATTGATACAATAAAGGTTTGTCCCAGGAGTTCTCTAAGGGCCCTTTCATGCAACAAATGGCAGATATCCACCCACCTTAAGGTGGCACCCACATAGAAGACATGGGAGAGAATGTTACCATTTGCCTTTCTAGTTACTGAGGTCTAAGTGGAAAACTGCACCAAGTTCCTTCCCACATCCATTTTCTCTTCCTTCAGTCTTTCTCCTTCCTACACTCAGAGGTTCTTTTTAGAAACAGATCTTATGTCATAACCCTGCTTAAAACCCTTTAGTGGCTCTCCACTGCTCCTAGGAGAAAAGTCCAAAATCCAGACTGAGGTGTATAAGGCAATAGATGACCTGATCCCTGCATACCTAACTGACCACTCTGCCCTCATTACCAATCTGTAATCATACTAGCCTTCCATACATTTCCCCAACACACTGAATTCTTGACTGAGTCTTCATATGTGCTATTTCCTCTGTCTGAAATAATCACCACCCTTCTTGTCACCTGGTTAAATGCTATTTATTATTGAGAACTCAGTGTGTTCTTTGAGACATTTCTCAACTCTTTGGACTCAGTTACATGTCCCCCATGATCCTTTACATAATCTTCATGAGGGCAGAGAATGTATCTATCTTGTTGCCACTTTATCCCGAAGCCCATCATAATGCCTACCAAAATAAATAAGTATTCAATAGATATTTTCTGAGTGAGTGAGTACTCAATGCCTGTTAGAAAGGAAGAAATCCCTGCCTCCGTGCTTCCTAGCAGGCTACAGGTTCTGAGACTGAACAAAGAGGAGTAGGACTAACCCTTTGGTTCAATTCAGACTCCTTCTCTGCTCTATATCTACTGGCTCTTTTAAAGAAGTCAGATTTGAGGCACAATAACCCTTTAAGAGGCTCTGTCTTGAAGGCTTGGGAGAACTAACAGATCATGGTCCTTGGATAGGATGGGAGATCACTGGAAGTTTTTACCTACAGGAAGCCCCTAAACCAGCCTTATCTTCCAAGCCTCAGATTAACCCATTCCTCGGCTTTAGACTTGGAGGAAGGAAGTGTTAAGAAGTTATGGGGTCCTGAGCTTGGCTCCCAACCCCCCTCCTCCTCTTCTGTCTCCTCCCATTGAAACTCAGTTGGGAGACTTTGTGAGTATGAACCCAAAAAGAAAAGGGAAGGCTGGGATTAAAGCTGAGGGCAAAGTGGCTTAAAGAGGTTTAACCCCAACAGAATTTATGACTGGAGTGATGAGGAGAGATGTGTGACTGGGTGTGAGTAAACATGTTCCCTAGGTAGAAGGCCAAGAGCAAATGAGAGAGTCAGAGGCACATGAATCCCCTTCCTTCCGAGAAGGTAGGAGGCAGAGAAGAAGCAGTGTCCTTAGTTAAAGGAGAGTGGCCTTGAGTTTGTCAATTTAATAAGGTCTTTCCAGAAAGAGTATTTGGGGGTTTCAGGAAACCCCCTGAGCCAGCCTCTTCCTCCCCAGGCTGTGCCTTCCTCACCTACTGCGCCCGGGACTCTGCTCTCAAGGCCCAGAATGCACTGCACGAGCAGAAGACCCTGCCAGGGGTAAGTCCACCAGCGTTGGGGGGGGGGCGGGGGCGGTGGGAATCACCGCAGGCGGGGAACATGCCCTACATGCATGCCAAAGCAGTATGTAGGAGCTGGATTGGAACCAGAAACTAGCAGCAGAATCATCTCTGTAGAAGAAGGCTTACTTGTGCCCTGAGCAGCTACAGGTTCTTTTTATATTCGGTATAATGGCTCAAAGAAATGGGCTCAAGACCCTGGGGCCAAGTGTCCTACCCCATCTTTTAGAAGAGGCATCAGTGTTGTAGGCAATACAATTTGTTCACTTTGGTTAAAATCATGGCTTCAAGTGTCATTTGTCACCGGTGTGTATGCAGATACATAGTTTAGAGGCTCTGCTGGGCTGGTATCCCATTTTCTCCAGTACTGGGGTCCTTGATGGCAGGTCCCTCTGGTCCTCTTTCTGTAATGTTCTCTTTGGGATACCTTGACTCACCAAGATTGCCTTACCCCTGCACCTTAAACACTGGGCTAAAGTTAAGAGAGACCTGATTCTATAAGAAGCTGGGCCATTATGTATCAGTGGCATTTAGTCTGACCTTGGTTAATGGCTAATCACTGGACAAAAGACAAAGTGGGATCTATTGACCATGTGGCAGGAAGAAAGTGGTAATTGTTAGGACCTAGCGTAGGCTTACCAAGAGCCAGCAGTCATACTACCTATCCTCATTTTCTCTTGTCCAAAGAGTGATGTGTCTAGAACAAAAGCCCTATTGAAATTCCCTGGGCAGGTCCACTCTGGTATTATATCCAGTTCTAGGCCTTAGGTTTAAAAGGGTCATTAGCCTACCATAAAGAGACCATGATGGGACATAAACTATATATGGGATGATAGTTTGAAGAAATTGGAGATATTTAGCTGAGAAGATAGGTTTTAGTGGGGGCTTTAATAGGGAAGCACCATAACATAATAATTAAGAGTACTAGTTTTCTAGTCTCAAAGACCTGGATTTGAATCCCAGCTCTGCCATTGACCAGTTTGGTGTCTCTGGATACAATACATAGCTTCTTGAACTTCAACTTCCTCATCTGTAAGGAGTAGGTTATACTAACACTTAATTCACTAGGCTATCATGAGGATTAACTGAAGCTTAGAAAGAACCTGTCACAGAGTAGGATCTCGATACACGTTACTGTTTGGTGTGGAGATAACTCCCTTCAGATTCTGAAGAGGGGTTGGGTTTTCTATGGGTGGCCCCAGAGGGCAGGATCAAGATCAGTGGGTAAAAAGAACAGGCACACTAATTTCAGCTCAGTATACAGAAGTATACAGACAGAAGTCATCCTGTTGAATTCCCTATGCCAAGCAATGAGACAAGTCTTGCCTAGAGCTAATCAAGCTGTTAATGGGGTGTCAGATCCTAGAACCTATCCTAGTAATTGAAGCAATTTGAGCCTCACTCTTGAAGATTCAGTGTCATGTAATGCCAACTTATCACCCTCACCAATCCTCTGTATGCAGGCTCTGGAGTCAGACAGACCTGGGTGTGGATCCAGGCCCCACTACTCACTAACTCTGTGACATGGAGCAAGTCTTTATCTCTCTAAGCCTAAACTTCATCATTTGTAAAACTGAACTCATAAGGCTGTTATAATAATTAAATAAACTAAGTCATGTAAAGTGCTTGGCAGACATTAAGCACTGAATAGTTAGCTGCTGGTGGTAGTAGTAGTAATAAGGCAGCATTAGTAGGAGGAGGAGTAGAAGTCATTATTCATCCAACCATAGTAGTAAATGACTTCTGCTGCTCAAATTAGAATTATCACTGAGACAAACTAACATTTCATGTAGGAAACAACGTGGTAAAGGTGAAGAGACAAAAGGAACAGGATGGGTGTAAATGAGGTTGGAAGTGTGGAGGAGGGCCCACGTGAGCATGGACCTGGCCACAGAGAAGATCTACAGAGGGCAGTGGTTGAAGAGGACTTTGGGTGCCAAGGCTGAGGAGTTTGGATTTTATCTTGAAAACAAATGAAAGGCACTGAAAATAATTAAGATGAACTTTGGGAGAACAAAACCCCTCCTCAACCAGCCACAGGGCTCTACAAGATAAGAGGTAACTGGAGGACTCTGTGAGGCTGAGGGCACCTGATATAAGGGGTTTTAAGCCCTAGACTACTGGAATAATTTCTGGGGGAGAAAAGAGAAATAATAAAAGGCAACATTTGTTGATTCCAGAACTTTACATGTTCGAAGTCATTTAATGCTCTATGAAAAAGGTTTTGTTATTGGCAGATGAAGAAATCGAGAGATAAAAAACAAATGAGATGCCCAAGGTCATGTAGCTACTAATGGGAAGATCTGGGCATTGAGGCCAGGTAGTCTGGCTCCAGAACTCATTCAGTTACCTGAGCCAACTTGGTGACAGACAGGGGTCTAAGGTTCTGGAGGTTTTGGTGACTGAATATATCTGCCCTCTCCCATCCTTTCATCTGCAGTCTTCCAACGTAGCCTGGCTTCCTCTGGTACTGCCAAGATTGGTTTTATTCACCCTCCCCAGTTTAACAAAGTGAAAATTAATATTTAATTCTCCTAAATGAAAATCAATGGCTCTGTTGGCCAGCCCCAGCAATGTCCGTGACATCAATCTTTCCTCTGGGCCTGCCAGGGGTAGTAACAGCTTTAGTCACCTGGCCTGACGCCCACCAGCATGGAGGGAGGAGGTTGCCCAGCTCTTTGCAAGCACTGGGTCTTGGGCACAGCTGCCATCTGCTGGAGAAGCAGGAATAAGATCAATCTGGTCTCCTGGAGACAGGCAAGACTATCACTGGAACCAGGAAATGTTGGGTCAACTCCAAAGAGAAAGCCTAAACCCCCAGGGAAAATTTCATGGTAACTGCTGGGAGTGGGACATCCCCTTGGTTCCCCTACCCTGCTCTCTACTAATTTTGGTCACCTATCAAAGCTTGGCTCCTTACTAAAGACTACCTTCAGACTTTAGTGGTCTGTCCCGTCTTCTGCAGCTCCTTCCCCAAGAAGCTGAAACCACTTCTTTCAGCCTCATTTTAAGTTCCAGAATCTACCTGAGGAAGGTGAAGCCCAACCTCAGCCCCACCTTCAGAAGGTACCCTCTTACTTGTCTTTCTCCCTGCTTCTGACCTCCTTTCCCTTGGGCATCCAACCCTTCAAGCACTGTGAAAGAGATACACATGACTGAGCACATTTGCTTTTTCAGGTTATGCCCTGCACAGAACAGTTTGAGTAGAAAGGGCAGATAGGGTCTAAAATCCAACCATGCTCTACTAACCAAGCCATGTGCTTTAGCACAGGAATGTGTCTGTCCAGAAGATGGGACACATTTTTTCTAACTTGCACAAAGGCACTTATGTGCTAGCAGCTACCCAGTGAGTGAGTCTGAGCCTTTGCTCTCAAGTAGCTTCCAGCCCAGAAATAACTTATTGCATCTCAGTGGGGTTTACATCTGACCATGTAAAAGAAGCATCAGGAGTGAAGAGGGAGGAGAAGCGTCATAGAGGAGATGCTATCAGAGCTGAATCATGATCATATGTCATCATATTTGGTGGTCTAGAAACCTAAAAGACAAAGGCCACTTCTGGAATTCTGGGGACAGTGTGAGAACTCGCAGGGAAGGTGTACAGCAAAGGTGGCTAAGGCTCCACATGAATGGAGAGTATTGTGTATGGTGGGCAGCAGGGAAAGCAGGACCCACAAGTTTTTACTGCCAATCTTGGGATTGGGATCTTGAACTTTATTGGGAGGCTTGCAGTGAAGAACCATTGGAAAATTTTAAGCATGGAAGACTGAGGGACTAGTTTTAAAAGATCACTCAGGTTACAGTGTGAAGGTTGTTTTGGAGAGGAAGCAACATTGGAGGCAGGATGACTCTTTAGAACACTGTTGCTTGAGTGCAGATGAATGATGACGCTGACCTGGAGCTGGTGAGAGGGCAGGAATGGGGAGAAGAGGAGGGACTTGAGGATATCCACATAGATTCTAGAACCCATGGAACTTGGTAGTAGACTGAATTAGAGGAGAGGGTGAGGTAGAACGAAGTGCTGAAAATGGTGATATTTGCTTTTTCTCTGCTTCACCCTTCCCTGCACCCATGACACCTCTCTTATGCTCACCAGCGGTCCCTTCTTCGGGAAAGTTCTGATAAATACTCTTCCTGTGGTGGGGGAGGGGCTGAGGACATGAGTGCTGAGTGGAGAGAGGAACTGAGGTCAGGACAGAAGAGCCTGAAGAAGGCAATGCTGAGCCTAAAGCCAGGAATTTTAGGCAAGTCAAGGAGAAAGAAGGGGTGGAGTGTTGCCTTCCCTTTATTAATGGGGGCAGAAGGACTAGTAGGGTCTCATGCCTATCTGTGCTGCCTCCAACCTTCCTCACTTCACTGCCTGGCATAGGTTATTTTCTTCTTTTCCTGACATTCTCTCTCTTAAGAATGGCTGGTTCTGAACGAGACAAGAGCCTGGACTCTACCTAAGAAAATTTCAAAGGAATAGGTGCTCAGTCAAAGTCAAGAGCTCAACCGAGCCTAGCCAGTTTGGCTCAGTGGTTAGAGTGTTGGCCTGTGGACTGAAAGGTCCAGGGTTCGATTCAGACCAAAGGCACATACCTTGGTTGTAGGCTCGATCTCTGGCCCTAGCTGGGACATGTGCAGGAGGCAACCAGTGTGTCTCCCTCACATTGATTGGTGTGAAACACATCTCATAATGTGTGTGTGTGTGTGTGTGTGTGTGTGTGTGTGTGTGTGTGTGTGTGTGTCTTTCTCTCTCTTAAAAGCAATGCAAAAAATATCCTTGGGTGAGGATTACCAAAAACAAAAAAAAAAGCTCACCTGAGGTTCCATGACAAGTTCTTGGCCAGAGAGGCAATGCTTTCCTTTCTCCAAAGGGAAACCATGATTATCTCACCCCACTCCTACATCTGATCCTGTGGCAGGAACAAGACAGGGCAGGGTTGACCAGACAGTTCACGTGGACGACCCTTTTTCTCCTCCAGCAGCACAGAGTACACTTAAATCCCGGGTATCATCCCTAACCACTTCCCAGTGGAAACTGAAGGCCCAAAGCCAGATTCTGTCCTTATTCTGTTGGGCTCCTCCCCTGTGGACTTCCCCAGCACCTTCAAACTCCCAAACTGCCAACTCCCCCAACACCTGAGAGTCAGCCAACATTCTCTCCTCTCCTCTGTCCCCACATCCACTAGATTAACTGGACTAGAACTTTAGTCCAGTTAATTCTTCCTAAACGTGTCTTGAATCTGTCCATTTCCTTCTGCCCTGCTCCAGGTCACCCTCACCCCTTACCTGTATGGCTGATTTTCCTGCCTCTAATCTTCCCCTTTCCAATCTTTTCTCTGCATAGTGACAGCTCATAGATCTTTCATAAGATTATTCCCCTACTTAAAATCCTTCCCTGGATCCCGATTGCCTTTAAAATACAACAAAGTCAAAATTCCTTGTCACGGTTTTCCACACAAAAAAACAAACAAAAAAAAACCCATATTACATCTGGTGCACCTACTAAGATCTAGACATTGTCATTTTTTTTAAAGTTTTTTAAAAAAAATCTTTATATTGATTTCAGAGAGAGGACGAGAGAGATAGAAACATCAATGATGAGAGAAAATCATCCACCAGCTGCCTCCTGCATGCCCCCTACTGGGGACTGAGCCCACAACCCAGTCATGTACCCTGACCAGGAATCGAACCGTGACCTCCTGGTTCATGGGTCAACACTCTACCACTGAGCAACACTGGCCGGGCTAGCCATTGTCATTCTCACCACAACCTTCCAAAGTAGAATCATGATCCTCCTTTTTACTAATGTGGATCCTGAGGCTCAGGGACCTTAGAGAAGTTGACAGTGATGGAGCCAGGATTTAAATCCATATCTGACTCTAAAGTAATTTTTTCTATGCTTTCTACCTCCATGCCAGGTGCCCACCTTGTTCCTTATTTAGACTGGTAGCTCCCTCTCCATACCCAAGGTATCTGGGGTGCTCAGCTTGCAGCCCTACCTCTCCCATTATCTCCACATGGCCCAATCACTCCAGTCCTGCAAATGACCTCCCAGGTCAAATCTGCCTCCTTCATAAAGCTTTCCCTGAATCAACCTCTCCAGCTGGAGTAAGCTTCTCCCAGAGCACATTACCTTGCACTCCTCCTAAGGCCCTGGTCCCTCTGTACCCCACTACTTGTGTTCATGTCTTAAGAACAGAGTTCAGCAGCACAATGCAAAAATCATTGACTTCAGTGCCAGAAAGAACTGGGGGCAAATTCCAGCTCAACTACTTACCACCATGTGATCTTGGACAAGTGATTATCCTCCCTTAGCCTTAGCTTTCTCATCTATAATATGGGGACGATGGTATTACCTTGCAGAGCGGTTAGAAGAAATCTAGAAACAATGTATGTCAAGTGCCCCAGGAAGGTCCTGGTGCAAACTATAGGCTCTCAGCAAATGGTGGCATTATCTTTTCCTCTGTGAGACTTTGAGGACAAAGTTCCTGTGGTCATTGCTGTCTCCCCTAAAGGGCCCAGCCTGGGGTTCTTCACAGAGTTCAGAAAATGCTGGTAACATGCCCAAGTGGTGGAAAGCCTAGGAGCCTCTGATTCCCGGGCTCTGCCAGGTCCATGTGGGACATGTACATACCACCTAAGGCCCACTCTCCATCAAAGAATGAGGGAGTGAGGGAGTGGGGGAAAGGAAAGGGGTGTCCCCCAGAGCACCGATGAGCTCTCTCTCCCCAGAAACCTAGCCTGGGGAGGCAGCTGTGGTGGAAACCACTGCTGTCACATGTGCTCGTCACTCTAGGCTCCAGAGACAAATGCTCAGGATCTATTTAATAAAATAATGATGGTCTTCCTCACCTTCATTGTCCCCAAACCCAGGCTTCTATTATTCTTTCCTTTTTCCCTGCTACTCTCCTCCCTGCCTTTCCTTCTTGACCCCTTACTTCCTCGTTTCCTTCCCATCGCCACCAGTATTTCTCTCTTTCCTCACCCCTTTCTAGGTCTGTCTCTTACTCTCTCACATCATTTCTGTCTTCCAATGTCTCTTCATCTCTCCCTGTGCTTCCATTCTCCATGGCTCTATCTCTTGGTCTCTCCTTCACAATCACAGGTGGCCATGCCCAGGGATGGGTCCTGTCCTCCTTCCTCCTGGTCCCTGGTCCAGGCCAGTCCAGACCTGTCCAGCTCGCCCTGATCTGCTTGGATTGATCTGTCATCCCCTCTAGACCGCAGCCTGAGTCCTGCTGGTGTCTCGGTCCCCACTCACAGTATGGTACACTGTAGGTGCTCCACCACCAGGGGGTGGGTGTGTCAGAGCAGATAAGAATCTGAGCCTTGGGTGGGAGGGAAATAGCACTGATTCAAGCTTGGCCTGTTTTCCTTTCCTTTTTTTAAAAATAAGCCCTCCCCACTTCCCACCCTCAAATTTTATCCAAAGGAAATTGCTCAGCTGTGACTGCCAGGGCATTACCATGGTTACCGAGTAGCACTTGTGGCTATGGTAACAGGAAGCTGCCTGTTGTCTCAGCAACAAGCACATTGGTAGGGGATAAAATGGCCCCTGATTGGTGCAAAAACTGCATTTCCTGAGAGGAGGGGGTCAGATCATCACCTTCTCAGGCCAGATGGGCATCAGTACTCCTTCTCCATGGCCAGGAAGGCTGCTGTTCTTTCCTGCTGGCACTCAGCTGTCTGCCCCCAACAACAATTCATCACATCCTACGCACCCAGCTCCTGGCAGTTTACAAAGACCTTTCGTGTCCCCATTATCTTATGTGATCCCCACAACACCTATGAGAGCAAGGTGAGATGGGGATTCAGTCATGAATTCTCTCAGGGTGGTTGGGGGATGGGAATGTGTGGGCTGTAGTATATTTACATCACCTAGGAGCTTTTACAAATTATACAGTTCCCCCAGCTTGAGAGTCTCGTATGGTTCCCAGGTGATTCTTATCCACCCCTGATCAGGGAACCCCTAAATTAGAAGGTAAAATTGGTTGGTGGGAGAGGAGATGGAGGGAGGAGTCAAGCTGGCTTTCAGATTTATAGCTTAGATAACTGCAAGAATCAGGTTTGGGCAAGAAAATCAACTCTAGTTTGGGTGTGTCAAGTGGAAGGTGTCAGAGGGACTTTCTGGTGGGCATGTCCAGCAAATAGTGGGGCACATGAGTCTGAAGCTCAGAAGAGAGGGTGGGTGGGATATGCAGGGCTGAGTCGTCCCTGTAGAGATGGTAGCTGAGGCTGTGGGTGTGGGTGAGGTTATCCAGGAAGAGTGAGAGGAGCAGGATGAGCGGGTCCTGGAGCACTCCGACATCCTCAGGGGGAAGGGCACCCAGGGAGGGGATTGAGGGGTGGAAACTACGGTGATGCAGAAGCTTGGAAAAGGCTCTCCCCACTTAACAAGTTGAATTAGAGAAGGTGGCTTACTGGAAGTCATACAACCATTAAATGGCAGAGTCGGGGATAGACAGCACTAAGTCTGATTCTCAGATGGTTTAACATAAATGACACAGAATTATATTCTACTTGAGGCATAAACCACAAATCTGCAATTATCAATTCTACTCTCCCACCTAAAGCCTTTAAGGAAGTCCAGGAGCCAGAGGGACAGGCCTCACAGGGTCCCTGCCTGGAGCCCAAGGCAAGAGAATCTCTTTAGCCTCCACTCCACAGTCTGCCCTGCGCTCACCACTGAGCTTCCCATCACCCAACCTTTCAGGTTTTAAGCACCTTCTAAATTCCTAGGTTTAAGAGAGAAATCTTGGAGAAAATGTATAATCCCAGTGTGAGAGAGGTGGAGTTCAGAGTTCAAAGGGCCAAGGCTTAGATCCTGAGGAGTCCAGGGATGGAGAAGCCAGGAGGCCCGAGGGCCAGGCAGTCATGCTGACTGGGGGTGTTGGTTCAATGTCTTTCAGATGAACCGTCCAATCCAAGTGAAGCCAGCTGCCAGTGAGGGCCGAGGAGGTAATTTCCCTGCCTGACAAACCTCAGGGTATCACCCATGTAGGGGATGGTGGGTTCACTCCTAAAGTCTGTCCTACCCATAGTTTATTACTAGAACCTCCTTGGGTCAGGGGGACAAGTGGGGTCCAGAGTTGCTCAGTTACAGAAACAACTTAGCCATCCCAGCTAGGACTAAGAAGAGATGAGCCCTGGCTGGTGTGGCTCAATTGGTTGGGCATCATCCCATGCACCAAAAGGTTGCCAGGTCGATTCCCAGTCAGGGCACAGGCCCCAGGTTGTGGGCTCAATCCCCGGTAGGGGACATGCAAAAGGCAGCCAATTGATGTTTCTCTCTCCCCCTCTCCTTTCCTCTTACTCTAAAAATCAATTTTAAAGTCTTTAAAAGAAGAAGAAGAAAAAGGGATGAGGTCTCAGGGTCCCCAGGCCCAGAAGAGGCAGACAGAGCCTGCACAGATTCAGGAGGTAGAGGATGGAAACTCTTGTCCCCTTACCCCTAGAGAGAGAGAGTTCTTGTTTTTCCAGGTTCTTCTTTGTCTGTAGAGTAAAGCTAGAGTTCTTCTCCTTTTCTAGATTATTCTGATTGCAGAGAACCCTAGGTTGGGACACTCATTCCTTCATTGCAATTGCCTGGTTATTCATGGTCAGAGATGAGGCTGGTATAACAGACTTTGTAGGCCACATTTAGGAATCTGACTCTATGCTGAAGACCATGGAATGACTTTGAAAGTTTTTTAGCAGCACTGTTTCCTGGTGCAGAAAGGCCAATCAATGCTCCTTAAGAACAGGAGGGGTTGAGAGCCTGGGCTTTTTGACAACCAGCTGTGTTCTGGCCATCATGCTGGAAAAGCAATGCCAGCATCTGGTGTCAGTTCTTGGTGTCTTTCTCACTCTTGGATCTTACATCTGCCTGTGTCCCTCCCTGACGTCTACTGACTCTCTCCCTTAGATAAGAATCTGCCTGCCTTACTCAAGATCATCCATGGATTCATTAGGAGAAAAAAGCTTCCCAAGGTCAGGGAGAGAATGGAATCCAATTGACAGACATTTATTGACCCCCTACTAACTTTGCATACCTTCCCAAACTTCATGTTCAGTACAAGATGTTCTGGAGCTCCATGGTTTTATTGTAGAATTAGTTCTTCTAAGAAATCCTTCTTTTATCCTTTTAGATTCTCTGACCTCTGGTCTCCAGTTCTCAGTTTCTGGTCAAGATGTTATCAGCCTTTCTTTGCCTGAAGAAATATTACCAAGCTTCCTTCCTCCCCTCCACACACATATCTCCTTTCTTATCTCATTCTTCCCAGACAGGTCTTTGAGAAGTTCCAGGTCACATACCAAACCTCAGGTTCACTTGTTCCAAGAATTTCTGCTTGAAATTTTGTTAGGCATCAAGGCCGTTGTTGGCTGTCTTCTATGCCCTGCCCCCAAACACTAGACAGTCCCACAGCTGCGAGGCCCGCTGAGAGTACCTGAGTATGCGAAGAGGCAGACAGGTTGGGATGCAGTTTATTCAACCATCCAACCAACATCTTCTGAGTAACTTACTCCACATTAGAAATACAGACTTGAGCAAGGCAGACCTGGCACTTGGCCTCATGGAGCTCTGGAGCGGTGAGGGCATATAGACAAGTAAACAATTGGTTACAATTCAGTGTGATTGGTGCTTTTCAAGTCCTGGGGGGACTGTCGGGACACAAACAAAAGGTACATAGCTTAGTCTGGGAGGTCAAGGTGGACTCCCAGAGGTAGAAATATTTAAGCTGAAATCTCAGGGATGAACAAGTAGTCAGTAGAACAGGAGGCGGGGGAGCTGGAGACAAGTGTTTCAGGCGCCAAGAACAGCACATCCAGAGCTCCGAGGAACATGATGCATCGTGGAGTCTGGTTCCCGAACAAAGCTCATGGTGCCGGGAGCTCTCCTGTTGTTTGGAGTCCAACACATCTTGTCAGGGTGAGGGCAGCTGCACAAAGGAAGTCTCTGTGCCAATAATGCTTCTGCTTGGTCTGGCCCATATGTCCTGGTCATCTGGGACCCGACCAGTGGTATCAGCCTGAGTTTTATCATTTCTCCCTTCAAGTTTTTGTACAAGTTTTTCAGGTGTCACATCATTGACAAATTCTGTGGATGTGGCGTCCCACTAGTGTTTGTCTAGTGTTTGTTTATATTCAGAGCAGCTCAAGAGATCAGAAGAAGCAAATCTGGCTGAAAAGAGGTCTACCTGGCAGTAGAATTCATAATTTTAGTAGTTACACGTTACACAGATATTTCTTGACAAGTGGTGGGTCTTAAGGAGCATGTACTCCAAGTGCATCCATAGATAATCCTTCTTACAGGTTTGGGTGACAAGATCTCTCAGTTCTTCCCTGCTCCCACTCTGAGTTTCCCTGCTATACATTTGAGAGAGAGGAAGCACATGTACTAAGTCTTGGGCCTTTACAATTTTTAAGTATTTTACTACCAATTGATCTGTGTTAGATAATCTTGTTACTAATTAAAATGTGTTCATTTTCTTCAGTGTTATCACCTATCTCCTCTAAAGTGAGTTCTCTGCTGAATTTTAACACAAACTAATGTTCTAGAAAGCCAACTTTTAAAATGGTACTGGACTTTGCTTTTGAAATGTAACATTTGACACCAATGTGGGATATTTGGTACCATTCAAGTCTTATCTCTGTGATCCCAAACATTCTATAAGCCTTCAGAGTTAATGGTCACAGCTGTCCTGATATATTTGAGCCTGTGTGCCTGCATATTTTTTATTATTCCTAAATTAAATCCCTTAGTTTACAGTTGATTAATAATGATTTCTCTATCTGATAAGAATACTGGTATCAAAGTAGGCATAATCCAAGGGATATCAAGGCAAATGTAATCTTCCAAAATTCTGCTGTGTTCTTCTGGAAGTGATTATTAGATTTTTCTTCCCATAAAATAGGGGTCACCAACTCAAATGTTACAGGAGTCATGTAAGTAACCCTAAATGGGCAAGACTGTAATGATTTAATTACAAAATTGCATTTTAATTATATTAAATGTTGCCAACTAACTCAATTTTTTTTTTAAATTTTTTTTTAACAATTTTTTTTTAAACATATCTTTATTGATTTCAGAGAGAGGAAAGGAAGGGAAGAGAGAGAGAAACATCAATGATGAGAGTCATTGATCGGCTGCCTAGCCCGAAACCTGGGCATGTGCCCTGACCGGAAATCAAACCCAGAACTCCTGGATCCTAGGTCGATGCTCAACAGCTGAGCCACGCCCAGCCAGGCACTAAATCAATTTTTAAAGTGAACCAGCACTACGAGAGTCTAAGCAAACCTATCAGATTTGCTTCTTTGGCCCAAAGACTTCCATTCTTTTCCATCTGCCAAACAGGAGTATTCCATTGTACACAAAAATGGTTACTTTACATTCTGTCTTGAATTTTGATGCCAGTGCAACAGAGTAGAGTTTCTCTTATTTTAATGATAGACATGAGGTTTGTGGTTGAAATATCCTATATTTTAAACACATTGTATATTGTATTACTTTTAGAAGATATTAGCAACATGCACATTCAATGCTTACAATGCAATAATAGTAGCAACACAACAGGATCTGCCTGATAGGAGGTGCTGGGGTCCTCTTCTTCCATGGCCATCCCATGTAGCCTTGGTAGCATTTGGAATGCCAGAGGGTCATCCAGGTCTTCATGGACTATATTATAGCAGCCTTTTAATGTATCCCAGCCAGTTCTAATAAATTCTGCAGCTAAATTCACACTGTTCGTATGTACTCTTAAAGGATAATGCATTTAATTTTCCTAAATAAAATCATCTTGTAATATACTGAAGACACCCATTTTTTACAGTAAACATACATAGTGCCAAAAACATTTCCTTCGGCATTTGGATTTATTTGAATGTAAACATTAAATATTTGGCGTGCATAAAAATTCAAGGTTCATACATTTAAAAACTTTAACCTCAAATTATATGAGGTCAGAGCTAGAGATCCCGAAATCTCACAGACAATGGTAATTGAATAGGTCTATTTTATTTTGCTCTTCAGCATGAAGACTGGGGTTAACTTTTCTTAACTTACAGTATTTCTACTATGTAAGCACTAAAAAAATAAGTTAAATTATAATTACCAATCTTATAGAAAAAGCATTTTTCAGTGTTAAGGCAAAATCTTCAAAATCATTGAACTCTTGTATATTTTTTCCTTTTGTTCAAATTTCATAGCATAAAATCAATAAAGTTATAAATCACAATGGTGATTGCTCTGCTTGTTCCATTCCCCAACTTTGCTGTATTTTTAACTCAGCAAATATTTCTATATCCAAGATTCCTAAGGTACAGAAATAGGTTAAGTAATCAATCCGTGCACTGTTTTCACTTTATTTTTTTTAAAGATTTTTAATTGATTTTTAGAGAGAGAGAGAGAAACATCGATGTGAGAGCAGTGGGACAATCGGCTACCTCCCATATTACCCCCACTGGGGATCGAGCCCGCAACCCAGGCATGTGTCCTGATCCAGAATCGAACCAGCCACCCTCAGTGCACAGGACAACACCCAACCAACTGAGCCACACCGGCCAGGGCCACTTTACTTTTTTTAACTAAAATTTTAAACATTCTCTGAGGTGAGGCATCTCTATTAATCTTGAAATTGGTTTAACTCAAAATCCAATTATTTGTCTTCATATCAAACCCCCATCCCCATCCTATAATTGTTAAGTATTTTCTGCCTGAATTTGCAAGGGGTGGTTAAATATCAGCCTAGCCTTAGCCAGTTTCGCTCAGTGTTTACAGCATCGGCTTGTGGACTGAAGGTTCCCAGGTCCAATTCCAGCCAAGGGCATGTATCTCAGTTGTAGGCTCAATCCCCAGCCCTGATCTGGGAGCATGCACAAAGAAACAATAAATGCATCTCTCTCACATCAATGTTTCTCTCTCTCTCTCTCTTCCTTCCACTCTCTCTGAAAAGCAATGGAAAAAATATCCTCGGGTGAGGATTTTTTAAAAAATTAAATATCAGACTAGATTTTGAGTATTAATAAATGTATATTATTATCTAGCTAGGTGAGTCATCTTTTCCAAATTTTCCTAAGATTCTATTTTATTCAGTGTTTAACAACTAAACTTTGAATTCAAGTTAAATTTTGACCTAGAATTCTTAGAATTCCATAATAGTGGGACATGTCCTCTGACCGAAAACAAATATGAACCTTAACAACCACTCTTCTATCAATCAGTTTACATTCATATATGTCTTTGATCCTTATACTTACTTAATTCTAAAAAGTATTCTTCCGACTAAGACCTGGCTGGATAAGTTTCACAGGACTGCTTAAGACTTTACTCAAGTTGATGTTTCACGTCCTGAAATGCATTCCACCTCCAAAGGTAAAAAGGAGCACTTTCCTTCAGCTTGACCTAGGGTGGATTGTCCAAAGCTGATCGTGGTAACACTTTTGGGCTGTGGGTATTGCTGAATCTCTTACAAGCCCTTCAGGTCCGGGTGTACATCCTGCAAAAAGAAAAGGCATCTTGGGAGGCTGAGATTCTTCTCTTTTAAGGGAACCTGGAAGCCACGCTGGGTTTACCTTTCTTACCTCCTGTTTCTCCTGGATTAGAATAATGACACAGTTCTTTTTTGGTCTAAGTCCTGATTTTTCAGCCATCCTTAAAGCCCTTCTTTACCTTATTTTATTTTTTTAAATTGTGGTAAAATAGAGATAACAAACTTTATCATCTTTACCATTTTTAAGTGTACAGTTCAGTAGCGTTAACTATATTCACACTGTGTGCAACCAATCTCCAGAACTTTTTCATCTTACAAAACTCAAACTTTGTGCCCATTAAACAATAACTCCCCATTGAGCCTCCTTCAAGCCCCTGATAACCATCATTCCACTTTCTGTTTTTATGAATTTGACTACTCTGGATACCTTATGTAAGTGGAATCATGAGGTACTTGTCTTTGTAACTGGCTTATTTCACTTAGCATAATGTCCTCAATGTTTATCCACATTGCAACATATGTCAGGATTTCCTTCCTTTTAAAGCCTGAATAATACTCCATTGTAGGTATACGCCACATTTTGTTTATGTATTCATTGGTTGATAGACATTTGAGTTGCTTCCTATTATGGATAGTGTTACTGTGAACATGAATGCTTAAGTATCTCCTTGAGACCCTGTTTTCAATTCTTTTGGATATATATTCAGAACTGGTATTGCTAGATCACATGATAATTCTATATTTACTTTTTTGAGGAACCACAATACTGATTTTCATAGTAGCTATATCATTTTACATTCCCCCCAACAGTGCATAAGGGTTTCGATTTCTCTACATCCTTGCCAAAACCACTAGGGTTGTTTTGATTATTTTTTTATAACAGTCATCCTAATGGGTGTGAGGTGCTAGCTCATTGTGGTTTTGATTTGCATTTCCTTAATGCTTAATGCTGTTGAGCGTCTTTTCATATGTTTGTTGGCCATTTGTATATCTTCTTTGGAGAAATGTCTATTTAAGTCCTTTGCTTATTTTTAAATCCAATGATTTGGTTTATTGTTGTCGCTGAGTTATAGGAGCTTTCTGTATAGTCTGGATATAAACCCCTTATCAAATATATGATTTGAAAAATTGTCTCCCATTTTTTAGATTGCCTCTTTACTCTGATTCTGTCCTTTGATGCACAGTTTTAAATTTTGATGTTGTCCAATTTATCTATTTTTACTTTTGTTGCCTATACTTTCAGTATCATGTCCAAGAAATTACTGCCAAATACAAGGTCATGAAGCTTTTCTCCTATGTTTACTTCTAAGGGTTTTATAGTGTTAGCACTTATGTTTAGATCTTTGATCCATTTCCAGTTAATTTTTTATATGGTGTAAAGTAAGGGTCCAAATTTATTCTTTTGCATGTAAACATCCAGTTTTTTTCAGCACCATTTTGGCCATGTATGCTAGGGCTTATTTCTGAGCTCTTTATACTATTCCACTAACCTATATGTTTGTCTTTATGCCAGTACCACATTGTTGGATTACTGTATCTTTGTAATAAGCTTTAAAATCAGGAAGTGTAAGACCTCCAACTTGCTTCTTTTAAAAACAGATATGTTTTTTATTGATTTTAGAGAGAGGGGAGAGAGAGAGAGAGAAAAGAGAGAGTAAGAAACATCAATTGGCTGCCACCCCCACGGATCAAGCCCAAACACCTACAACCTGGGCTTGTGCCCTGTGAATCAAACCAGCAACCTTTCAGTGCATGGAACTAGGTTCAACCAACTGAATCACACCAGCCAGAGCACAACTTGCTTCTTTTTCAAGATTGCTTTGGCTATTCAGAGTCTGTTGAGATTCCATACGAATTTTAGAATGGATTTTTCTTTCTGCAAGAAATGTCATTGGGATTTTTATAGAGATTGCATTAAATCTGCAGATCACTTTGGATAGTGTTGACATCTAGCAATATCAAGTCTTTCAATCCACAAACAAGGGCTGTCTTCCATTTATTTACATCTTTAATTTCTTTTGGCAATGTTTTGTAGTTTCGGAGGTACAAGTCTTTTGCCTCCTTGGTTAAGTTTATTCCTAAGTATTTTATTTGTTTTGATATAAGTGAAATTATTTTCTTAATTTCCTTTTCAGATTGTTAACTACTAGCATATAGAAACACAACTGACTTAAAAAATAAATTTTTTTAATCCTAACCCTAGTTGTTTTTTCCATTGCCTTTTTTTTTTTTTTTTAGAGAGAGAGTTGAGGGGGTGGGCAGAGAGAGCAAGAGGGAGAGAAACATCAATGTGAGAGAAACACACCGATTGGTTGCCTCCCGCACATACCCCATCTGGGCTGGGGATCGAACCTGCAACCCAGGAACCTGCCCTTGACTGGGAATCTAACCCATGACCCTTTGGTGCTCTGGCTGATGCTCTAACCACTGAGCAACACTGGACAGGGCCACACTGACTGTTAATTTTGATTTCTGCAACTTTGCTTAATTTGTTTATTACTTCTAAGAGGGATGTGTGTGTGTAAAAGCCCTTCTTGATGCTCATCAGATCTGACCAGATGTTTGCCCCGGATGCTTCCTTCATGCTCATTCCCAGTCTTCTTTGGCTCCTTATGCTTCAGTTATCCCTAAGAATGTCAGGGGAGAGATGCTTTGCTCCAAATGCTGCCACCAGCAGAACCTCCTGGGTTGGTATATGGAAGGAAAGGTGGACCAGTATTTTTAGGATGTGTTTGGTGGTTGGTGGTTGGTATCCCAATGCTGAAACCTTGCCCCTAGCCTGTTTGTACAAACATGACATCCCATATGTGAGGAACCCAGAAGCCAAAAACTTGAAAGCACCTCAAGAATTCCTCTGGGACAACTTGAGGCAGGGCCTCCTTTCTTAAATAGCATCTTGGTGCCATTCCTGAGGAAGATGGAGTGGACTGACAGTGGGCTCCCAACCATTTGCTGTATTAGGGTCCCTGACTTGTATGACCAGCTTCACAGAGATGGGCCTCTTGGGCCCAAACAACTTGGTTTGGTTTCAAAACAGTATTTGGTAGAAGAACAAGGAGTACACATTGGATGTCAACACGAAAATGCAGTTCTACCATTCCACTGTGTGTCTTTCCAACTATGTCTCGACTTCACACTGATGCTATCTTTCAATTGCTCCCACTTCAGGAAGGTTGAGCCTCACTGTCTCATATTCCCATCTTTCTAGGGGCCCATCCACCCACCCACGGGATGCTTTTATTCAGACATTTCTGACTTACCTCTTACAGACTTCTCTTTTTTCTTTTTTTTACCAAACTGGTCCAGAATTGAATTATCTGGACTAAATCACATCGCTATCTCTCCCTGGAGACATTGATGAGTCCTCCAAATCTTGAGGGCTATGGATCTGGGGACTATTCCCAGGGGTCTAGCCTGTACTTGTCTTTCACCAGGTCTCTTAAGAAATGTAACCCACCATTTCAGGATCGCCTAAGGCTGACAGTCACCATAACCCAGATCATCCTCCTGCCAGACACCATTCAGGTCCCTGTAAAATGGCAGAGTACCAGGATTCAAGGTGATACCTGGGAAACAGGCAGCACAGAGCCCAGCCTATACCCTGGCCTCATTTTAATTTCAAGTACTGTACAGCCCAGCAGCCCAGAACCATAAAGTTCATGCCTTGTAATGGAAATGGAAATTTGTAACCTGGGAGATTCTCACTGGAAAAGAAGGATCATAGAATTTCATGGTCTGTGACATGACCTTGAACTGACAGCCATCCACAGAAAAGATCAACAAGAGGGAGAGCAGATGAAAGATCAGACTACTGCCCACGGAACTGTCTTTCCCATCCTGGGGACTCTATCTTAGCTTCGACATCTCTTTTCCTACCTAGGGCTATCTGAATGCTCTTCCATGTGGCATGACACCTTACCTAGGTACAGTCACCATGCTGTAGACCCTTCCCAATGACACAGCTGCACTATAAACCAGGCGTCATGAAGCCTATTTAAGCCTTGGGACCCTGGAGGCCCTAGGGTTTTCTCCAGCCCTTCCTGGGCCTTCTGCTGCCACATGGGCAAACTTTAACGTCCTACTTCAGACCAATCACTCCTGGGTTTGTCCCCAGAGGACCGAAAGCTGTTTGTGGGGATGCTGGGGAAGCAGCAGGGCGAGGAGGACGTCAGACGCCTGTTCCAGCCCTTCGGCCATATCGAGGAGTGCACTGTCCTGAGGAGCCCCGACGGCACCAGCAAAGGTGACTTGAGCTACCCTCGGGATCTCCTGGTGATCCTGCCTCACTCTGGGCCACGTGGCCCTTTGGCCTGAGCCACCCGATCCCTCTATCCTGCCCCAGGCTGTGCCTTTGTGAAGTTTGGGAGTCAGGGGGAAGCTCAGGCGGCCATCCAGAGTCTGCACGGCAGCCGGACCATGGCGGTGAGGGCGGGCGCAGGGACTGCGGGTGAGGCCAGGGGGTGGGGACGGGCTCCTCCTCCCCCGTGCGACCAGCGCCCTAGGAAAGGCGCCCGGCCGGGCCAGGGCTGGGTCTGCACCGGCCACCGCGGCCTCGCCTGTCCTCCGCAGGGCGCCTCGTCCAGCCTGGTGGTGAAGCTGGCGGACACGGACCGCGAGCGCGCGCTGCGGCGCATGCAGCAGATGGCGGGCCAGCTGGGCGCCTTCCCGCCCGCGCCGCCGCTGCCGCTGGGGGCCTGCGGGGCCTACACCACGGCGGTAGGTGCGGGCGCCCGGAGCGCAGCGGCCTGGAGGGGGGCCGGGGGCGGGGCAGCTGCCGACCGCCGGGCCCTCCACATCCGCCCCTCTTCCCTCCCAAAGATCCTGCAGCACCAGGCGGCCCTGCTGGCGGCGGCGCAGGGCCCGGGTCTAGGCCCGGTGGCCGCGGTGGCCGCACAGATGCAGCACGTGGCGGCCTTCAGCCTGGTGGCCGCGCCGCTGCTCCCCGGGGCAGGTACTGAGGCGGGGGCGGGGGGGGGCGGCCGGGAGCGGGGCGGCGGCCTGACCGCGCCGCCCCGTCCGCCTCCTGCAGCCACCTCCCCCCCCGCCGGCGGCCCGGCCTCGCTTCCGGGGCTCCCGCCACCCATCGGAGCCAATGGATTCGGCGCCCTGACCCCTCAGACCAACGGGCAGCTGGGCCCCGACACTCTCTACAATAACGGGCTCTCCCCTTACCCAGGTGGGCCCCCCGCTCCACCAAAACCTCCCCGAAATGGAGTGGGGAGCGGGGGGTGGGGGGTGGTTGAGGAGCGGGGGCGGGGGGCCTCCTTGGGAAGGGATTTCTCCTCTTTCCCGGTTGCTTTTCACTCCACCCTGCCTGCCAGCCGCCTTCACTGTGGCCCTGCGCCCCTCTCTCCCCAGCCCAGAGCCCCTGCGTGGCTGACCCCCTGCAGCAGGCCTACGCTGGGATGCACCACTATGCAGGTTTCACTGGGCTCTGCGCAGCCTGGGAGGGTTTGAGGGGCCCCAGAAAGGAATAGGGAAATGGGAGGGGGCGGGGGGATATGCTCTTTTCTGACGAGTTGACCCTCCCATTCCCCAACCCCTGGCCCAGAACGACCTCTCTAAGGGTGAGGGTTACTGTGGACTAGGCTGAATTGGTCAAAGGTGGCCAGGCAGATGGGGCCCTGCTTGGGGGATGGCTCCTGAGGTTCACTGCCCACTCCCGCCTCTGTCTCCAGCAGCCTACCCATCGGCCTATGCCCCAGTGAGCCCAGCTTTTCCCCAACAGCCTTCAGCCCTGCCCCAGCAGCAAAGAGAAGGTGAGGGACAGGGCTGGAGATCAGGGCCTGGTGGGGCTGCACTCAGGATCCCTCCCCTGAACCAGCCCGTTACTATTCCTGCAGGCCCGGAAGGCTGTAACCTCTTCATCTATCACCTGCCTCAGGAGTTTGGTGATGCAGAACTCATACAGACATTCCTGCCCTTTGGAGCTGTAGTCTCTGCCAAAGTTTTTGTGGATCGAGCCACCAACCAGAGCAAGTGTTTCGGTAAGCTGAGCCCCATCCCTGCGCCTCTCCCACTTCCAACTTTGAGAAAGCCATAAGTCAATGGTTCCCAAAGACTGCGCATATAGCACAAAGCAGGCTCAATGTTGGGGCTAAGCCCAGACTAGGAACAAGTGGAGTTCAAGATATATCTGGGAAGGTCAGGTATCTGGAATATATTTCACCAGGTCAGGCTTTAGAGTCTAGCCAGGACAGGAGGTGTCTGGGTCTGGGACCAGAGATCCCTTCCAACTCCAACTGCAGTTAAGAGGACCAGAATGGGAGCTGTGGAGGCAGAGGGTCAACCCATGCTAGGGAAAGACAAGGAAACACCCCAACCAACACACACACACACACTCACTCACTCACAATTGCTTCCTGTCCTTCAAAGAATCACACTTTTATGAAAGTGTGAATTCAGTCCATTTGACCATGTAAGTATGAGCGTGTGTGTATGTGTATGTGCAAACAATGGAGGGTGGATGGGGTATATGTTTGATGGAGCTGAGAGGGGCAGAGAGAAGAAGAGCTGGTCAGAGAGACGGGGGGCCCTGCCAGGCAGAGTTCCCAGCTAACCCCTGTGCCCAAACCCCCAGGGTTTGTTAGCTTTGACAATCCAACCAGTGCCCAGACAGCTATTCAGGCCATGAATGGCTTTCAAATTGGCATGAAGAGGCTCAAGGTCCAGCTAAAGAGGCCCAAGGATGCCAACAGGCCTTACTGATCTGCTCTCACTGGCCAGCCACAGAAAGGTGAGTCCTAAGTGGACCCCAAGCAGATGGGGTCTAAGTGATGGAGGCCCTCTCAGTGTTTTGTTCTTTTGGGGATGTTGGGGCATCTGTCTCTGAAAAAGTCTGGGAGAGAAGAGCCAGGAGTTAGGAGGAATCCTCAGTTGGAGACTTGTGTTTTTCCTTCAATTCAAGGACTGAGATAAATTAGACAACATTCCTGTCCCCATAGTCTGGGAGAGACAATTAACAGTAAGATCCAACCAGTTCTTTTTACTCCAGAGAGAGCCACAGAGGGGCATGGTAGTAGAGAACTTGTGTTGAAGGAGGGCAGAGGGGGATGGAGAATGAGAGTAGAAAAGTAGATTTGGGCAAGCTTGTGAAGGGTCTTAAAGGTTATGAGTTTGGACTTTATCCTGAAGATGGTAGAGAACCATGAGGAATTTAAGCAAAGAGGGAACACAATGTAAGGGCTGGGGAAATGGCAGTTAATATGGAGGCAAGGAGAGAAGCAAGTACAAGAAGAGAAGCAGGACCTGTGGGGCCTGGTGGGTGATGGGGAGGGAGATGACAGGCTCTGTTAGGTTTCTGGAGGGCTAGCTGCCTGCAACTTTTAGAGATCCTGTATCTCAGAAGGTCCCCATGGCCCTGCCTTGCTTGAGCTACCCCAGGGAGCCCTCTGGGGTGGGTACTGGGCTAGGGCCTGCTGTAGCTCTGCTCCTCTGGAAGAGAGGCCCAGGCACTCACCTAAGATATAGCTGACAGGGCAAGCTGCTCTTCTTATCTTGCCCTCCAGACTGATTTTTGCCTCCACCCCCCGCCCCTTATCAATTAATACCAACAGCAGACACTGAAGAGTGAGAAGAAAGGAGAGGAAAAGCACAGAAACACTTCAGCAGCCCTTCTTGAAGGAGAAGCCGCAGACGGAGGCGGGTTGGACCCAAAGCCAGCGCCTGGGACTCGGGCCACTTTAAGGATTGTCTTCATCAAATGAGTTGTTCTATGCCTGTGGCATAAAGCTCACGCTGGCAAGGCATTTGGGGCTGGCTGAAGATGGACGGTTGAGGGGAACCAGCAGAGGGCCTTGGGGGTGCCAAGGGCTTCTCTGCAAGGGAAGCCTAGATTTACTTTGCTCAAAATCATATCATTCCTTAGAGTTTAGGGACCAAAGGACTACTGCTTTTTAAAGAATATATATATATGTATATATATGTGTGTGTGTGTATACATACACACACACATATGTGTGTGTATATATATACACACACACACAAGAGAAACACAGAAGACAGTAGAGAGTCTCATAAAAGCTGCCTTTAAATATCCCTAGGAGACAGGGTGAAGGAGACCTTTAAAAGCCCCAGCCTAGACAGAGGGAGGCTGTGGAAAGATTGTTCAGTGTCTCATATTCTCTTAAACCATCTCCCCACCCTGCCTTTTAAAAATAATTAAGGACTTGAGGTCTAGGCTCAGGTACAGGTGACGAGAGATATGGAAGCAGTGAAGCCACAATCTCCAAACACAGAGCATCACTGAAGAGGCCTCAGGAGGAGCTCTGGCCTGCCCCAGCCTTTGCCACCCGGAGAGAGTCCCTAGCCAGCAAGAGTGGGAACCTGCCTTTCTTTCCAGACAGCCTTTCCTGTGGAACCTCTGCTTCCCCAGGCAGGAAGAAAGAGGGAGTTTTGGTCACCCTAGCCTTTCCCTTTCCCCTCCAGATAGACAGAGGCCCTGCTTTTGGCTGAGCCAAGACACCTCCTGTTTGCCCTCACCCTTAGCCAGCCCCAGTGTCCTGTTGCTCTGGACCACCTTCTGTTTCTAAGTCTAAGTTTGCCCACCTGTAAAGTAGATTCAGGATACATGTAGAGAACAGACTTGGGAGGTTTGCTACTGTACATACTGCCATTGAGAAGGGAATAATTTTCAATATGTAGAAGCCTCAGAATTTAGAGGTCCCTCTTTACCCAGGACCTGGGAGAGAAGTAGATGTTTTGCCAAAATACTTCTTCATTCCTTTAAAAACTACATCTTTCTTATGCAAGAGTGTCTCACATGCTTATCCAAGGTGCTTCTAGATGGTGAGCAGTGTTCAGCTTAGTGGTGTATGCTCTGTCTGTCTGTCTTTGTCTGTCTGTTGTATACAGTGGGTGCCATATAAAGCTGATCAATGGTGGTACTTCCTGCCTGTGTCTGTGAGATGGGCAAAAGATTTCAGCTTAGAACACCATGACTCACCTTGCCTTTGTCATCCTTTCCTGGGCCTGCAGGGACTTGTGCATATTTTTCTCAAAAGGATAATTTCCTCTCCACCACATAGACATGGATCAAACTGGTCTGTGGCCCCAGGTGTGTGGTGGGCACTCTGATCCCCACATGTTGCTGAGGCTGGAGACCTCTGATGTGATAGCACATCAGGCACTAAAGGATGTGAGGGTGGGGTCAGAGGGTTCCTCCTTCATAACAGTTTCTAAGAAAATGTATTCCTAAGAAAAATATTCCTCTGTCTTTGACTCATTTTTGGAGGGAATGGGATGAAAAATAGATCCAGTGATAGCATTACCAAGTAAGGTGTGGTGTATATCAACTAATAATTTCCAACTGAGAGAGGAACCAGTGTCGAGGGCATCTGTATGTCGCACAATGATGACACATAGACTGACCACCCTGGACACTGGTAGAGATAGGTAGCACCTGCACATTCAAACAGATGTTCACATAGAGGTGTAGAGGCTCCCTCAGTAGTAGGTGCTAAGCACTGTGCTAGCAGCTGAGGCTCAGGCATGTTCTAAATACTCAAAGTTAGGAGGAAAGACAGACCGATAGTGTAGTTATATTGGAGGACCACACAGGGTCTATGATAACAAAAAGAAGAGTACCTAATCGAGACTTCAATGGTAATTCAGACTTGATTGGAGATCAGAAAAAGGTTTCCTGAAGGAAATGAAAGGAGTGAAAAGGCCTTTGAGCATGAACTGGGTCTTTTGGACAAAGACATTTGGACAGCTGCATCATTTTGATGTTATCTTTATTACCAAGAAATAATAATGATTACCATTTATTCAGTGCCTATTATGTGGCAGACAATGGGCACCAAGACTATTCTCATTCCTAACTCTACCCTGAACCTTAACTCATTACAAAGTCATGTAAAAAAAACTTGAACCAAAATGGCATTTTAAAGTATTTTTGCTTCATAGTTAGGGACTGGCAGATTGTGTGCCAATGCTGCAGGGTTTGGCAGGGTCTAGATCAAGGGTCAGGAAACTTATGACCTGTGGGCAAATCTGGCCTGCAGCCTGTTTTTGTATGGCCTACAAACTAAGAATGGTTTTTACATTTTTAAAGGATTGTAAAAATTAAAAAATATGAGACAGAGAGTGTATGTGGCCCACAAACCCTAAAAATATCTGATCTTTTAGATAAAAACTTTGCTGACCCCTATACAATCATGGAAGATTGTATAACATCTAATGAGTTTAAACAACATGGTGTTTGTGTGTCTGTTGTGTGTGCATCTAGTAACCTGAACCCTTTCAGCTGCAAATGTCAAAAACCCAACTCAAATATGTTTAAGCCAACAGGAAATTAATTGGCTTACATAATTGGTAAATCAAAGGATATATCTGCCTTCAGGCATGGCTGGATCTAGGGGTTCAAATAATGCCCCCATCTTTTGGTTTGGCCTCACTAGTTCCAGCTCTAAAGTTCTACAAAGAACTTTGGCAAGAATGGACATGTCCCCACCTCTATGGTGGTCCCTACCTATAGGCTATCATAATTGACAATTTTACCAGGTCTGTGTGGAGGGAAAGAATGGGTCCCCAAAGCAAGGGATGATGGGCAGATAAGCAATATGGATCTACTATATTCCACCTCTTTATTGCTCAGCATCCACCTATACTTTTCTTGACAAACACAATTTCAGAAGTGTGCCTGCCTAACAATACAATGATCTTAGGCCCGACAGTAATGCCCACTTCCCAATAGAAAACAGAACAGGATCATTTCCAGGTGCTTTATTGAACCCCCAGTCCAGGGTCCCTTTGTAATGTGCAATTCTTGATCAGGTCTGGATAAAACTTCTCATGATTTTGCAATCCATGGCTAAAAGATAGCCAATATGAAATAGTGGAGGAAAATAGGATAACCAGTTTTTAAAAAGAAAACCACACCTTCCATTTGGAATAGGAGAGAAAACAATGGTCACTAATCTATAGCATATAGCACATCTTTCTGGACAGTGGAGCAAGTTTCTTGGTCAAAAAAAATGATCGCTCTTGGTCCTTTCCACTGGGAAATACCTCTTTTACTTATTGTCCTTTATGGACACCCCTAAGAGGATGCCCCTTCTGGAACTGAAGCTTCCCTCTTCCCTTTGGACATGACTTTGGGCCCAAAGGATGCCTTAGAGATGACACATTCCCAGATCCCCATTTGCCAGGTGTGAGGATTCCTGGTGATTGAGTTGATCCCTGGGCGCTCTGTGAGCTAATAACCATAATCAAGAATCTTGCTGAGTCCTTGTCCTTGAGTCTGGATCTGGCCTTTGGAATTTCTGTCTCTTAGCAACAGGTTACACTTTGCCCATTTCCTTCCCTCTTAACTTCATGGCTTCCATAATGGCCCATCTGGCAATAAGTCAACCTTAATCTGCTCAATGCTCCCAGAGACAGATTACCTCTTCGACACCTGGGTGGCTCACGCTCCAGTGGCCCTGACCAGATAGTCACAAATCCCTGAGTTGCACTGGCTCCTAAGCTGCAGCCCCAATAAGGTGCTTAGGACAGGAGTGAGACTACCACACAAGCACTCAGCCTGGCCAACCTGCATGAGAGGCAGCTCTAAACAGCTGTGTACAGCTCTGGTTCTGCCAGCATAGAAGAAAGCTGAACTGCAGAACCTTACTGAAAATCTTGAGAAGAGGCCAGCATAATCCAACATCCAGACATTTTCCCAGTGTGTTCCTGAAATCTCTCTCTATGATGGATGCATGACCCAGATCTCAAGATAAAATAGATCATTTAACCAGCTGACTTGATACCAAATAACAAGGATTTCCAAATTCTCAGCCAAGGATCATCAGATCCCCACTGACATTTCACTTCAGTTCTGACAATTCCACATTCTGCACACTCCCATTTCTGTATGAGGGTAGTTTAATTACAAGTGGTAGGAACCAACACAAACCAGCTTAAGCAAGAAGGGAACCGTGTGCAGTGTGGTATTACTGACTTCAAGTAGGGCTGAATTCAGGACTCAAATATCACCATGTCTCCATCTCTCAGGGCTCAGCTTTACTTTGTGCCTTGGTCCCAGTCTCTTTCCTGCCATGGACACACTTTCTTCATGTGGCAGAGATAACTAAATGCCAGCTGCTTCAATCTCATATGTTTCTAGCGCCATGGCCTCAAAAGCAAGAGAGCTTTGAGGGGAAGATTATGATTGGCTTTACTTAGGTCACAACCCCATATCTAAACTAATCACTTTGGTCAGGGTGATGGAGTCCCCTGCCTGGCCTGATGGGTTGTGTATGCATCCCTGTGGAGTAGAAGGGGGGAGGGGCCAGAGGGGGCATAGTGCCTGTCAGCCCCACCAAGTACTTATGGAGTGCAGAAACATGTACTGCATGGTCTCAAAAAAACGTGTAATTTTGCCTGAGTGGAGTATAGGATGCAGGTGAGAGGGTGATGAAAGTCAAGTAGGAGGCAGATCCAAAGAAAGGGTATACGTTTTATCCTGGGGACAGTAGGGAGTCATGGAAGGATTTCCATATAGGAATGAACATGATCAGTGTTGGTTTTTAGAAAGATTTCCTTGGGCAGCTAAGTAGAGAATAGGTCAGAAGGGTAGATACTGGGATAAGGGCTTTAGTTAGGAGGCTAGGACAATGGTTCTGGTGAGGAGTCATAGGAATATAAAGGAGGGGTTGATTTAAGATGTACTAAGAGGTAAAATTTAAGATGTTTATGCCCCAGCCGGTTAGAGCATCAGCCCAAGGACTGAAGGGTCCAGGGTTCAATTCCAGACAAGGGCACATACCTTGGTTGCAGGCTGCATCCCCAGCCCTGGTTGGGGTCCATGCAGGGGCCAACCAATCCATGTGTCTCTCTCACATAGATGTTTCTCTCTCTCTCTCCCCCTCCACTCTCTAAAAAGCAATGGAAAAAATATCCTTGGGTGAGGAATTAAAAAATAAAAGATGTTTATGAGGTAAAATTGGTTTAGTTTAAGTGAGGGTGGGAGAAGTCTAAGATGTTTCCCTCTCAGAGTTCAGACTGAACATGTCATAGGTGCTATTTGCTAAGCTAGGAACATGAAGGAAATGCAGATTAAGAAGGAAATGAGCTTGCCAGTGAGATATACAAGTAGAGTTTTCTTAAAAGGCAACTTATCCGCCTTGGCTGGTGTGATTCGGTTGCAGTGTCATCCTGTGCACCAAAGGGTCACGGGTTCAATTCCCAGTCAGGGCACATACCCAGGTTATGGGTTCGATCCCCCGGGTGGGATGTGTATGGGAGGCAAGCAATCAATGTTTCTCTCTCCCTTTTTCTTTCTCTCCCCTTCTCCCTTCCTCTCTCTAAAATCAGTAAAAACATCCTTAGGTGAGGATTTAAAAAAAAAAAAAAGGCAACATATCCAAAAGGCAACTTGAAACTCAGGAGGTAAAGGATGGAGATATAGATTTGGGAGTCCTAGTAACTTGCAGTCAGTGGTCACACAAGCCAATTTAAGCAGAAAAGCCATTTGTTGAAAGGGCACTGGGTAGGTCATGGGATTGCCAGGCAGGAGACACGAGCTTAGAAAATAAGCAGGAACAATGGGATGCCAATCCACTAGAGCAAAAAGCCAAAATCAGATGCCAGAACCAGCCTAGCAAAAATACTACCACTGTCATCATCACTGGACACTGAATATCACCATGACCAGTGCCCACACCACTAGATCTAGCCCCCCAGCATGGGATAAAGCTGACCCTACTGTGACCACTGCCACCAGGATGATTATCTGTTGCTCTAGTTCTCTGAATCGCTTACTGCAGAATCTACATTTCTGGGGGCCACTTGGCCAGGCCTAGGTCACATGCCTCTGTTTAGTTGCCAAAAAGCTGGAAAAGACCCAACCTTTTCAATGTCAGTCATGGAAGGTGGGCCTTGTTTACCTTCAAGATCTGTTACATAGAAAGGATATTCAGATTCTGGACATTCCCAAATTACCAGGGTCTGCTTCAGGTGGGTACTAATGAGGTCACTGGGAAGAGTGATGAGGGTAGAAATGAGTATGAATTGAACTAGATTTTTAATTTAAATCGTGAATGATAGAAGAGGAGTCTCTTAAGGATGCTGTGAAGAAGCCATATGATGTGTAGGAAGAGCACAGCCTATAGGAGCCAACAGAGGAAAGGAATGCAGGGATAGGGTGACCAACAATGCCAAGTGACATCAACTAGTCAAGTAAGTTGAAAAATTCCCAGTGAGTTTAGTAGTTTGGAAGTCATTTGTAACTTTGGTGAAAGTATTTTCAGTATAGATTTTGGGAAGAGGTCAGATGGCACTAGATCCAAGAAAATGGGAGGTGAGGCCATGGAGATGGAGTGTAGGCTACCCCCTAGAAGCTTGGTTAAAGGCAAGAAAAAGTGTGCAATAGCCAGGAGTATGTGGGATTAAAACTGAATTTTTTAAAAAAGGTTTGGCTAGTTGATCAAGTTTTTATGCTGAGATCAAAGAGTAGGGGAGAAGAAAAAGTTGAATATCCATGAAGGAGAGGCATAAGTGAAGGAGGAATGGGAATGAAATACATGTAACAGTGAAAGGATTAACCTTGGATTAGAAGGGAGACTTTACCTCTGAGAAAGAAAGAATGGGAGAGATTCTAATGTTTGGAGGGTGCTGAAAATTGAGAGAGTTTCCCCTATAGTGTTTAGTTTCTCTGTGAAGCAGAATGGGGGATGGTGGCAGAAATGTAGAAAGACTGCTGGTTACACTGAGGGCCCAGCTGAGGAGACTGAATTTGTATTAGCTCTGTGTTGGGTACAAGTTAACTTAAGCAATTTATTGTAGATAAAGGTGACTCACAGATCCCAAGGTCAGAGGGCCTCAGGAAGGACCTGGGAAGCTTCCAGAAAACAAAGAGCAGTCTCACCATTCAGCTCTCTGCATCTTCAAAATCTGTTTTGGGGCCCTTGCTAGTGAGTTGCTTTAGGGAGCAGAACCCAGTCCTTCCTCAAACACTCTAAATTTCTGCCCTCTGAGACTAAGGCTATAGAAGTCCTGTTATTTTATATCCCTCACTTTTTTAGGTATTATAAGCAATTGGTGTAACAAACTAATACTGAGGCAGCATTGTGGCCCAGCCTGAGTAACAAGGAGAGAAGGGGGGGCATCAAAAAAGAGAGGGAGTCAGAAAGGAGATGCTGAGGATATCCAAATGTAAAAAAGTCCCTGGGAAAAGTTTGGCTGAGGCTGGCTCAGGAGGGATAGAGATGATGTGTTTCTGTCATTCAGGGCCAAAACCTCCTTGTGTGTGCTGTGTCCAGCTAAAAGAGGGAGGGAAGAAGGAGAATAGATCTAAGATAAATCTTTCCTCACTAGTGCTGATGGAACAGAGGGGCACGTAGGAGCCAAGACACCCAGTTCATAAGGACGCAAGAAGATCTGGCTGTGTCTCAGGTTAACAACCATAATAACCACCATTATAGCTTCCATTTATGGACTATAGTAAGTCCTCACTTAACATTGTTGATAAGTTCTGGGAAGCTGAAATTTTAAGTGAAATAACATCTAAGAAAACCAATTTTATCATAGGCTAATTTATATAAACAAGAATTAAGTTCCTATCACCATATCTCTGGTCAGAAAACATCACCAAGCTTCTATATAAAGACCCTAACCACTTCTAACATTAGACATTGATATAGATGTGAGCTATACATACATTTAAGAAAGATGAATGAAAAGCAACAGAATGATGATCTAATCTGCTTATTCCAGTTCAGGGTTGAGTGGAGCTGGAGCCTCTCCCAGCACTCAGAGTGCAAGACAGAACACACCCTGAACAGCACGCCCTTCCAGCACAGGGCCACTCACATGCCCCCACACTCAATCAGATTGGGACAATGGAGACATGACAATTCACCTCAAATGCACATCTTTGGGATATGGGAGGAAACCAGAATCCCCAGAAAACCCCCACAAAGACTTGGGGAGACAACTCCACACAGACAGTGGCCCAGCTGGAAATAAAAATTTTTTCCCCTCATCAATGTTATAGTGACATGACATTAAACAAAATGTTATTTGAGGACCTGCTGTACTTCCTAGTCCCAGGTACTCTGCTGGTTTCTTTATATGAACAGTTGACTCTTTTTTTTTTAATTTTA
Source organism: Miniopterus natalensis (assembly GCF_054644295.1). Classification (NCBI taxonomy): domain Eukaryota; kingdom Metazoa; phylum Chordata; class Mammalia; order Chiroptera; family Miniopteridae; genus Miniopterus; species Miniopterus natalensis. Next base: position 99,899,257 of record NC_142081.1, read on the forward strand.
TTTTTGTTTAAAATATTACAGATGTCCCTTTTTCTCCCCAATGACCCATTCCACTCCATCCCACCCCCCTCCCCAGTCCCTCTCCCCACCATTGTCCATGTCCTTGGGTTGTGCATATATGCATATAAATTCTTTAGTTACTCTCTCCCCCTCCACCCACCCGCCCTCCTCCATCCTTCTGACATTCGTCAGTCTCATCTGTGCTTCCATGTCATTGAATCTATTCTGAACAGTTGACTCTTGAACAACCCAGGTTTGAACTGCTCAAGTTCACTTATATGCAGATTTTTATTTTATTTTTCAAAAAAATACACAGTCAGCCCTCTGTATTCCCAGGTTTCGCACATGTGAATTCAGCCAACTCCAGATGGAAAACGGTTTTAGATACAGGGTTGGGAATCTGCAGATGCAGAGGGCCAACCGTATGCATTGTTTTATGCCATTTTATATAAGGGCCTTGAGCATTCAGGGATTTTGATATCACAAGGAGTCCTGGAACCAATCCCCCCGGATATGGAGGGATAGGGATGACTGCAGTTAAGTTTTGAAGGTGTCAGAAGTTACACACGGATGTTTGACTGAGGGTGAGGCAGGTTAGTAAGAAGCTAGAAAAATTCCTTGGCAAGTAGAATGGGGAATCTGAGACAGACAGCCAAACAAAGTGGTTGAGCAATTTACAGCCAGATAATAAATTGCAAGGAAGGACAGTTAGGAGCAAATGGCTTATACATTTCAGATCATGTACCTGACCAATTTTTCCAGCATCATTTATTGAAAAGACTGTCTTTACTACATTATATGCTCTTGCCTCCTTTGTCAAATATTAGAGCATAATGGCTTGGGTCAATTTCTGGGTTTTCTGTTCTGTTCCATTGACATATATGCCTGTTCTTGTGCCAGTACAAGACTGCTTTGATTACAGTACTTTGTAGTATAACTTGATATCTGGTATTGTGATCCCACCAACTTTGTTCTTCTTTCTCAAGATTGCTGTGGCTATTCAGGGTCTTTTTTGGTTCCATATAAATTTTTGGAGTATTTGTTCTAGTTTTGTGAAATATGCCATTGGTATTTTACTAGGGATTGCATTGAATCAATAGATTGCTTTGGGTAGTATGGACGTTAATGATGTTAATTCTTCCAATTCATGAACATGGCATATTCTTCCACTTGTTTATATCTTCCTCTCTCTCTCTCTCTCTCTCTCTCTCTCATCCTCAGCCCAGGACATTTTTCCCCCATTGCTTTTCAGAGAGAATGGAAGGGGGGGGAGAGAGAGAGAGAAACATCGATGTGAGAGAGACACATCAATTGGTTGCTTCTGCACGCACCTCGACCGGGGCCAGGAATCCAACCTGCAACCAAGGTACATGGCCTTGGCCAGAATCGAACCTGGGACCCTTCAGTCCATGAGCTGATACTCTCACAACTGAGCCAAACTGGCTAGGGCCCTCTATCTCTTTTTCCATCATCCTGTAGTTTTCTAAGTACAGGTCTTTTACCTCCTTAGTTAAGTTTATTCCTAAGTATCTTAATTTTTTTGATGCAATGGTAAATGGGATCTTTTTTTTTTAGTTTCTGTTTCTGAGAGTTCATTGTTGGTGTATAAAAGTGCCATTGATTTCTAGATGTTAATTTTGTATCCTGTTACATTGCATAAATGAGTAAATGTGATACATCACATAAACCATCTGAAAGACAAAAATCACATGATCATATCAATAGACACAGATAAAGCATTTGACAAAATCCAACACCCATTTCTTATAAAAACTCTCAGTAAGCAGGAATAGAGGGAACATACCTCAACATAATAAAGGCCATATATGACAAACCTATTGCTAACATCATACTCAATGGGCAAAAACTAAAAGCATTTACCCTAAGAACAGGAACAGGTGTCCACTTTCACCACTCCTTTCAACATTGTACTGGAAGTCCTAGCCACAGCAATCAGACAAGAAGAGAACATAAAAGGTATCCATATTGGAAAGGAGGAAGTAAAACTGTCATTATTTGCAGATGACATGATATTGTACATAGAAAATCCTAAAGACTCCACCAAAAAACTACTAGATTTAATAAATGAATTAGGCTTTCAGTGTTTTGTTTTGTTTTGTCTTGTTTTGTTTTAAATATATCTTTACTGATTTCAGAGAGAGGAAGGGAGAGAGAGAGAGAGACAGAAACATCAATGATGAGAGTCGTCATTGATCGGCTGCATCCTGCATGCCCCAGACTGGGGATTGAGCCCACAACCAGGGCATATGCCCTGACTAGGAATTGAACCCAACCTCAATGTCCTGGATCCTAGATCGAAGCCCAACTGCTGAGCCACCCCCAGCTGGGTGGCTTTCAGTGTTTTTAACAACCAAAACAGGGTAGAGGAAGAACAAAATGCCTCCCAATGGAAACAAAAGGCTTACTTGTTAGCTTTAAGTTCTAGGCCACTTCAGGGTTTACCAGGCCCCCAGGCCGCAATAGATATCAAAGGAGCAATGCTATTTCTGAGACAAGAAGGACACATAAAGAAGGAGTACACACAACTGACTCTGGCACAGCTGCCTCCAGGACCATACTCGCTCTGTAAGGAGGAGAGCCATTGGAAGAATGAGTGAGTGTCCTAGGCTCCAAAGGAAACCTAGTATCTCTGAACCAATGATGGTCAAAACACCAGAGAATTGATGGTGCCTGAGGTCGACCACCACTCCCACCGAGCATCCAGCCATCACATCAGAGTAACCTCAGGTTACCCTTGACATGGCAAGTAAGCCCCTTGTGGTTTTACTAAACAGGGGCTGCTTATTCTATGCTGACTTACTCACCTGGACCTCTTTCTCCCAAAACCTGTTTGATCTCTGGGGTAAATGGGTGTCCTCAATGCTCAATCCCTTGCTGCAACCTTGGAAATCTCACTTTTAATCATGCTTTTCTTGTAGTTCTGGGGTGCCCTATCCTCTTATTAGGGAGGGGCATCTTGTCCAGTCTAGGAATTACCATAACTCTAGGAGCATTAGCCATAGAAAACAATGAACCCTCATTTTTATGCCTGATGGCCAATTTACCTTCTCACCCTGAACCAGGAATTAATTATATTCCAGAGTCTGTCCTCACCCAAGTCAACCCTGAGACTGAAATACCAGGCAGAGCAATGAATGTACCCACTATCAAGATATCCCTAAAACCAGGGACAAGATATCCCTAACAAGAGACAGTACTCTCTAAAACCTAAGGCCATAAAAGGGATAAAAACTCTCATTGACAAATATTTAAAGCATGGACTTCTCAGGCCCTGCCAATCCCTATTCATACCCCTATTCTCCTAGTACAAAAGCCAAATGGATAATACTGGTTTGTACAAGATCTAAAGGCAGTAAATGAGGCTGTGATTCTGGTACATCCTATAGTTCCAAACCCCTACACTATCTTAACTCATATCCCAGGAGAAGCCAAATATTTTACTGTATTAGATTTAGGGGTTTTTTTTAGAAAACCATTTATTTATTTTAACACTTTATTAAATTTATTGGAGTAACAATGGTTAGTATGAACATATAGGTTTCAGGTGTGGGTTTCTATGTTACAAGATCTGTATATTGCTCTGTGTGCCAACCACCCAAAGTCATATCTTCTGCTGTCACCATATATTAAGACATCCTTCACTCCCTCCCCACTCTGGTGACCACCACACTACTGTTAGTGTGCACGAGTTTCAGTTTTATATCCCACATATGGGTGAAATCATATGGTTCTTAGCTTTTTCTGACTGACTTATTTCACTTAGCATAATATTCTCAAGGTCCATCCAAGTTTGTTGCAAATGGCAATATTTCATCCTTACCCAGGGATAGCTTTTCAGAGAGAGTGGAAAGGGGGGGAGGGGGAGAGAGAGAGAGAGAGACATTGATGCAAGAGAGACACATCGACTGCTTGCCTCCTGCACATGCCCTGACAGGGCCAGAGATTGAGCCTGCAACCGAAGCACGTGCCCTTGGCCAGAAACAAATCTAGGACCCTTCAGTCCAAGGGCCAATGCTTTAGTCATTGAGCTAAATCGGCTAGGGCAGTACTTCATCCTTTCTCATGGCTGAGTAGTGTTCCATTGTGTCCATGTACCACATCATCTTTATCCTCTATTGCAGGACACTTTGGTTGGTTCCATGTCTTGGCCACCGTGAATAATGCTGCAATAAACATAGGGGTGCATGTATCTTTGCAAATTCATATTTTTGAGTTTTGGGGTATATACCCAGGAGAGGGATGGCTGGGTCATATGGTAGCTGTATTCTTAATTTTTGAGGAATCACCAGACCGCTTTCCATAGTGGTTGTACCAGTCTACATTCCCACCAGCAGTGAATGAGTGTTCTCTTGTCTCTACAACCTCTCCAACAGTTGTTATTGCTTGTCTTGTTGATAATAGCCACTCTAACAGGTGTGAAGTGGTATCTCATAGTTTTGATTTGCATTTCCCTAATTGCTAGTGAGGTCGAACATCTTTTCATATATCTATTAACTGTTCATATGTCTTTTTGGGAGAGGTGTCTGTTCAGGTCCTCTGCCCACTTTTGATTGGGTTGGTTGTTTGTTTGGTGTTGAGTTTTATGAGTTCTTTATATATTTTGGAAATTAAACCTTTGTTGGAGCTACTGTTTGCAAATATCATCTCCCATCTGTTTGGGTGCCTATTTGTTTTGTCAGTTTCTTTTACTGGGCAGAAGCTTTTTAGTTTGATATAGTCCCATTCATTTATTTTTGCCTTTACTTCCCTTGCCTTTGGGGTCAAGTTCATGAAATGTTCTCTACGACCAAGGTCCATAAATTTGTTACCTATGTTTTCTTCTATGTAACTTAGTGTTTTGGGTCTTATATTTAGGTCTTTGATCCATTTTGAGTTAATTTTTGTACATGGGGACAAACTGTAATCCAGTTTCATTCTTTTGCATGTGGCTTTCCAGCTTACCCAGCACCCTTTATTGAAGAGACTGTCCTTACTCCATTGTGTGCTTCTCGCTCCTTTGTCGAAAATTACCTGCCCATATAGATGTGGTTTTAAATCTGGGCTCTCTATTCTGTTCCACTGATCTGTGTATCTGTTTCTGTGCAAATATCATGCTGTTTTGATTATCACAGCTCTGTAGTATAATTTGAAGTCAGGGAGCATGATACCTCCAGCTTTGTTCTTTTTTCTCAGGATTGCTTTGGCTATTCAGGGTCTTTTGTGGTTCCATTAAAACCTGATGATTTCTCGTTCTATTTCTTTAAAAAATGACATTGGTATTTTGATGGGGATTGCATTAAATCTGAATATTGCCTTGGGTAATATCGCCATTTTAATTATGTTGATTCTTCCAATCCATGAACATGGGATATTTTTCCTTTTCCCTTCTTTTTCAATATCTTTAAAAAATGCTTTGTAATTTTCAGTATATAGGTCCTTCATGCTCTTTTTTTAAGTTTATTCCTGTGTATTTTATCCTTTTGATTGCAATTGCAAAAGAAATTGTTTTTTTTATTTCTATTTCTTAAGTTTCACTGTTAGTATATATGAAAACAGTGGATTTTTGTACATTGATTTTGTACACTGCAACTTTACTGTATTTGGTTTTTTCTAATAATTTTTGGTGGAGTCTTTAGGGTTTTCAATATACAGAATCATGTCATCTGCAAAAAGTGGCACTTTTACTTCTTCCTTCCCTATTTAGGAGCCTTTTATTTCTTTCTCTTGCCTTATTGCTCTGGAAAGAACTTCCAGAACTATGTTGAATAAGAATGGTGAGAATGGGCATCCTTATCTTGTTCCTGATCTTAGAGGAAAAACTTTCAGTTTTTCACCATTCAGTATGATATTAGCTGAGGGTTTATCATATGTGGCCTTTATTATGTTAAGATATTTTCCTTCTATTCCTATTTTATTGAGTGTTTTAATCATAAGTCATTGTTGTATCTATCAAATGCTTTTTCTGGATCTACGGAAAAGATAATATGATTCGTATCCCTTCTTTCGTTAATAGGGTGTATTACATTGATTTATGAATGTTGAACTATCCTTGTGCCCCTGGAATGAACACTACTTGACCATAATGTGTCTGTGTTAGATTTAAAGAATGCCTTTTTCTGCATCCCCCTTTATCCTGATCCCCAATACCTGTTTGCATTCAAATGGACTAACCCCCAAACTAGGAAAATTTGTCAATATATGTGGACTGTGCTTCTTGAGGGCCTTAGGGACAGTCCCCATTTGTTTGGAAATGCTTTAACCATGGAATTAAGGAAACTCCAATTGACCAATGGGACTTTCCTACAATACGTTGATGATTTATTAATTTCTAGTACTAACAAAGAGAACTCAGATAAAAATTCCATCCTGGTATTAAACTTCCTTACAGATAAAAAATACAAAGCCTTTCCCAAAAAGGCCCAAATAACCTCCCAATGGGTCCACGACCTAGGGTACCTACTCACCCCAGGAGCCTGGACCCTGTCAACCCCAAAGAAAACAGGCCATACTGGCCCTTGGAGTCCTACAAAGTAAATGACAGCTTCAAGTGTTTTTGTAAACAGAGGTGGCTTCTCTCACTTCTGGATACCAGGTTTGTGTCTGATTGCTAAACATCTATATGAGACTTTAAAGGGAGATGACAAAAGCCTATAGGCTAGACCCCTGAATGCCACAGTGCCGTCAAGGAGTTAAAAGTCAAACTAAGCAGTGCACCCACCTAGGGCTGCCAAATTTAGAAAACTGTTTACCTTATATACAGCAGAAAGACAAGGAATAGCACTTGGCATATGCACCCAGAAGTTGTGTCTAACTCCAAGACCAGTAGTTTACTTTTCAAAACAACTAGACCCTATAGCAGCCGGCTGGCCACATTGTTTACCAGCCATAGCAGCCACTGCTCTCCCAGTAGGAGAGGCCAATAAACTTACCTCAGGGCAGCCACTAAAGCTAAAAAAAACTCCCCATCAAGCTGTGTTAGAAATAAAGGGACAGGAGTGGCTCACAGGGGAAGGCTAAGTAAATATCAGGCGCTCTTCCTTGACTCTCCTGAATTAACCCTAAAGGTCTGCCAAATTCTCAATCCTGCCACTCTCCTACCAATAAACAAAGAAATACAGGTCACACACCAATGCATAGAAACTACTGAACAAGTATATTCAAGCAGGCCTGAACTAAAAGATAAGCCTTTACCTAACCTTGAAGCAAAAAGGTTTATGGATGGCAGTAGTTATACACAAAATGGGGTCCAAAAGGCAGGCTATGTTATTGTCAGTCTTCAGGAAACAACAGAGGCAAAAACCTTTGCCCCCTAATTCCTCAGCCCTAAAAGCTGAACTTGTAGCACTCACTAGTGCCTTACAACTAGGGGAAAACCTCTGGGTTAATACCTACACTGACTCAAAGTATGGGTTTCTAATATTACATGCCCATGCTGCTTTTTGGAAGAAAAGAGGACCTTTAAGAGTTAAAAACTTCATAAAACACCATAAAGAAATTTTAGAACCCCTGGCAGTTGTAACTCCCCCAGGAAGTGGCAGTAATACACGAATGGGGGAACACAGACATAATTAAACACAATACACTGGCAGACCTGGCCACTAAGATGGCAGCCAGGTTTTCATCAATGGCCCTAGAGGCAGCTCTATTCCCCAACCTCCCTCAGCCCCCAGAAGGCCCCTCCTACAGCACAGAGGAGGTCTCTTGGGCCTTAGTGAATGGGTTCTATAGAGACTCTACAGGCTGGACGTTAAAGGATAAGGAACTTTTATTACCTCAAAGCTTAAAATGGAAATATATCAAAATGCTCCATGATGACATCCATATGGGGAGGGATACTCCTGCCACCCTTGTCTCCCAGCTGTCTGTGACATAAGGGTTTCATAAAACTATAAAAGAAGTGACCCGAGAGTGTGTACTCTGCTCCAAAAATAACCCCCAGAGTCACCTCCCCCCCTCTTAATGCCAATACAACACAGGGGCACATACCCTGGAAAGGACTGGCAAATTGATTTCACTCAGATGTCCCCTAAAGCTGGATTTAAATATTTACTAGTATTTGTAGACACTTTTCGTTGTATGGGTTGAGACCTTTCCTACCCAAACAGAAAAAGCTAGTGATGTAGCCAAGTACTTACTAAAATAAATCTTACCTAGAAGATTATAGAGAGACAATGGACAATCTGTAGCCAAAATTACACAACAGCTGGCTCAAGCTTTAGGAATCAGCTATCACTTACACTCATCATAGAGACCTCAATCTTTGGGTAAGGTAGAAAAAGCTAATCAAACCCTAAAAAGGACTCTTGCCAAGCTATGCCAAGAAACCTCAGAGTGTCTATGATACCCACAGGTCTCATGAGAATGACAGCTGCATCTAAAGAAAAGTTACAAGTAGGCCCCTTTGAACTCATCTATGGTCGACCCGTTCTCAGATCTGACCCACTAATAGCTAATAGATGAGGAAACTCTCCAGCTGTTGTCTTACACCATTAATCTAGGACAAGTACAAAAAACATTACAGGAATATGGAAACAAAATTCTACCTGCCCCCAATAAGGACTACCAAAACAAACAAGTAAAGCCAGGAGACACTGTCTATTTAAAAACCTGGAAGGACAACTGTTGAATTCCAGCTACAACACAGATGGAAGGGCCCACATCAGGTCCTACTAAGCAGCCCAACTGCAGTAAAGCTCTCAGGAATAGCCAGTTGGGTTCACTTATCTCTAATTAAATCTGTTGCTTATGAGTTCCCACAGGAACCATAATCTGAGACTTACTCTTGTGAATCCAGTGAGGACCGTAAGCTCCATTTCAAGAAACAAAAACCTGATCCTGGCTGGGTAGCTCAGTTGGTTCAAGCATTGTCCCAATAGACCAAGGTTCCAGGTTCAACCCCCAATCAGGGCACACACAAGAATCAACCAATGGATGAATTAATAAGTGGAACAACAAATCAATCAATCAACCAATCTCTCTCTCTCAAAATCAATAAAATTTTTTTAAAAAAATGAAACAAAAACCTGTCCTGACCAAGTGGCTCAGTTGGTTGGAGCATCATCCTATACACCAAAAGGCTATGGGTTCAATTCCTGGTCAGGGCACATATCTAGGTTGTGGGCTTGGTCACTGGCTGGGGTGTGTACAAAAGGCAACCAATCAATTTTTCTCTCTCCCCTCCCCCTTTCTCTCTCTCTCTCAAAGCAATAAACATCCTTGGTGAGGATAAAAGAAAAAGAAACAATAACTGGTCACAGATAAGTAACATGGTGACTGGGCTTTAATATAATTGTCTTTCTCATATTTCCTACTAGCCTGTCAATACGCTCAGCTTCCTCTTCCAGGAAAATACTTTTTCTGTCCCTGTTGGATTGAATCCTTATCAGATAAAGTCCTAGGTCCTCTACTCTGCTCAAATTATTCAAATTCTAACCAACCATGTATATCTTTCTTATTTTCATGACCCTACTGTACCCAGGATCCCTACAAGGAGAATGGGAGAACAATATAGTAATAAACTTTTCTAATATAATTGCTACTAGAAATCAACTTTCCAATTGCTGGATCTGCCATAGCTGGTTGCAACAGTCCTCCCACCTCAATTTCAACCTACAGTTTTCAACTTGAATCTAACTATTACCAAGGTCCTCCAAGGATTTCAAAAAGGCCAGTCCTTTTTTAGTAAACCTCCCTCCAGTTCCCAGTGGCTTTCCTTGCATCAACCTCTCCCTAGTCATTAGTCAGACTAATAACTGGTCAGTAAGATGCTCTTATGCAAGACCCTTAAAGAACCCTGTTGTCATTGTGTTACGTCCAACAAATGTATCAATAAGCCTGGACTAGATGATTCTGTCCCACCTCCAATATATCCAAAGACTTTTTCGAACAGAGTTTTCTGTATCCCTAATTTGACACACTAGTGTCCGCTAGTCCACAAAAGCCAACCAGGTATCTGGGAAACTAATTCTCAAAATGACCCCCAGAATACCTGCAGCTATTGGCAAGGAGAAACTAATACTAACTGGAAACTCCTTTACCAGATCCCCACAGCACACAGAGCCCCCACAGGGCCAAAGGACCCACTCCTAAAAGGGGATCCCTTTCCCCTGATTGCAAGGGAGACCCTATGAGCCTGGTTTTCAACAACGTATCCCCAGCAAGCGTCCACCCCTCATGGATACCTCTTCTTTTGTGGACTCCCCCAAAATAGCCTACATTATGATGGCAGACCTTATACCAAGTTCTATCAGCCTTAGCTGCTCTAGCTTATCCATGTGTCGACAACACATAATTTCAAGGCCAGTGCACCTTAGGTTTTCTTGGCCCTTGAGGGATTTCTGTCACTGTTCATAATGCCACTCATCCTCAAAATAAAAGGGCCATTGGTCTCATTGTAGCTGGAACAGGGGCAGTCATCAGCCTAGCAGCCCCATGGTGAGAATTTGCCTATCATGAAGCCATCTTAAGAAATTTAACAGACAGTATAACTGCCCTAGAAAGGAGTACTGGCGATGCCCTCAAAAACTTACAATGGTCTCTAGTTTCTCTTGCTAATGTTGTGCTAGACAACAGATTAGCCCTCAATTACCTACTGGCAGCAGAGGGAAGGTATGCGCAGTCATGAACACAACCTACTGCACTTACACTAACTCTTCAAATCAAGTAGAGGAAGACATTTAAAAAAACCAAAAACCTATGACCGGGCCACCTGGCTTCATAACTTTGGAAAGGGGAACCCTTCTACCAGCTCAATCTGGGATTCTGTAAAGTCTGCTCTCCCCTTCATTACCTGGTTTTTACCCCTCCTTGGACCTCTAGTAGTTATAGTTCTCCTTCTCATCTTTGGACCATGTCTTTTCAACCTTCTTGTCAAATTTGTCACCTCTGAAATACAACAATTCCAAGATGATGATGCTTCAGGGATTCTAGCCCATCCCTACTTTAGAAGAATCAGCTAACAGCCTCTCTGTTTCAGTCTCAGACTCCATTCCCTTGTACCCCTTAGATCAGGCAGGTAGAGACTTCCATACCCTATGCAGGGAGGAACCATGACTCTTGTGAGCAAGAAGCAGTTACTGAAGACAGGCCCTCTTCCCTCATCACCCCTAAAAGACTTCAGGGATGAAAGTCTCTGAGGGGAAAATGAGGCAGGTTAGTAAGAAGCTAGGAAAATTCCTTGACAAGTAAAATGGGGAGACTGAGACAGGTAGCTGAACAAAACAAACTGGTGGAGCAATTTACAGCCAGATAATATGTCATAGGTCTTATCTTTGCTAATCAAGGACACTTAGGATCAAATGATTTACACATTCCTGACTGTGCCAGGGCAGACCCACCTCGGTCCCAGTCCCTCTTCAGTGACATTCTTTGAAGATAAAACTGACCAGAGAATGACCCTGACCCCTCTTTACACTCATTTTGATGAATCAGCATATTGAAGGGCACACCTGGGAAGCTGGTGAATACTCTGTTGAGATCCTCCCAAGACCTATCCTAAAATTCCCACTTTTAGAAAATAGATAAAACCCCCCAAGATAAAAGAAGCCACCAAGCATTCTCTCTAGACTCTAGAGTCTACAGCGTGCCTGCATCCCCCTTTTCCTCCGGTGAACTTTTGTTCTCTTTCTTCTAAGCTCTAAGGGTCCCGACAAAGCTTGCAAGCAGGGGAGCAGCAGGCAGTGGAAGCTCATCCTGGACTAACTCCCTGAACCTGTTTCTAAGGACCCTTCTTTTGTTTAACTTTTCAGTGAGCTGAAAAACAGCTCTGCCTGTGCTTACTCCTGTCGCTGTGAACTTGCCTCTTCTATCTTAAGCTGTTCTTTTGTTTCACTGTCCCCAGCTTTAATAAGTATGCTCCTCAAATCACCTGGACTCAAACTGTGAAATCTTTCCTGCTTAAAGTCAATAACCTACACATTCCATACCATGCCGGGGCAGACTCCCCTTGGTCCTTGTCCCTTTCCAGTGACAGGGTTACACCCCTAACCCCAGTGTTGTTCAAGGGCCAACCATATTAGTTTGAGCCATATAAAATTGCAGGTATTTGACTCTATATCCTACAAAATGGCACTTTTATATGGTTCAACCATCTCATTTCATCCTCGCCACAGGAGCCCCATTAAATATACCTATTTAATTGTTCCCACTTTACAGATGAGAAAACTAAGACTCAGAAATTAGGCTGAACAGTCAATGAGTACTGAAACCAAACTTTGAACCCTGTTAATTCTTCCTTTTGAAAACTTTATAAGAATTTATTTGAACCAAGATTTTTTTTTTTAAGAGTTTTTTGTGTGTGTTTTTTTAAAAATATATCTTTATTGATTTCAGAGAGAGGAAAGGAAAGGGAGAGAGATAGAAACATCAGTGACGAGAGAGTCATTGATCGGCTGCAGCCCGCAACCCGGGCATGTGCCCTGACCAGGAATCAAACCCTGATCGCCTGGATCCTAGGTCGACACTTAACCACTGAGCCAAGCCCGGCCAGGCATATTTGAGCCAAGATTTTGAGGACACTCTTGGAAGCAAATTTTCAACAGATTGAAAAAATGCTCTGGGAATGGCAGTTTTACAGCTTATTTTATACATTTGGAATCAAGGGAGAAAACATAAAGAAGGTTACATGAAATCTACTGGTGATAGATTAGGGAGGTGGGAGAAACCAAAATGGGGAAATGTCTAGGGTTGGATAAAAAGTAAAATGGATCTGGCCGGGCGTGGCTCAGCGGTTGAGCATCGACTAGGATCCAGGCGATCAGGGTTCGATTCCCAGTTGGGGCACATGCCCGGGTTGCGGGCTGCAGCAGATCAATGACTCTCTCATCATTGATGTTTCTATCTCTCTCTCCCTCTCCTTTCCTCTCTCTGAAATCAATAAAAGATATATATTTTTTTAAAAAGTAAAATGGAGAGACATATACTTGTTTACAGAGGTGGGTATAGTATAGTTAACATTTAACAATATAGTGAATCATTCAGAACCATCTGAAATCTGGTGAATGGAAGTCCTACAACTAGGGAATTAAAGAAGCCACATCAGACTGATAGGAGGGGTGGAGATGCTGAATGAGCTGGTCCCACACCCACATGTGGCAGATAAAAATTTGGAGGGATATCTTGGCTGCAGGGGTCCCCCCCTAAGGAGCGATGGGTCCCAGTCCCATACCACACCCCCTAGCCCAGGGTTCCAGTGCCAGGAAGAGAAGTCCCATAACTTCTGGCTGCAAAACCAGTGGGAATTGAGGATGAGGAAGACAGAGGGCTGCTGAAGTCCCAGGCAGTTCCTCTTAAAGGGCCCACACACAGACTTACTTGGACTCCCTCCTTCCCTCTGAGCTCCATTGCTGGGGCAACAGCTCAAAAGGAACCAAGGACAAAAGGGGAGAAACTGAGTTGTCTTTCATCAGGGTAAGAGCTGGGGGGCAGTTTTCTCTCAGACAGAAGTGCTGGCAGAGTTCATTGTTCCTTTGATGAGCCCTCCCCTACACAGAGTTGGCAGGCAGGTGCCAACCATATCTGAGACTCCATCAACTGGGCTAATCCTATTTGCCTTGCCTTGGTGACTCCCTAAGCCTCCACCCCATCCAACTTTTGGGCCCAGCCAAGCTATTTCCAGTGGCTTTTCTATGTGAATGGCTTATCTTGGCTCACGCTTCAGATTTTCCTAAAATCTCTTAAATGAGCAGCATCCGTGTCCCCTGTACCTATCACTAAGTTGGTTCACAGCTTGGCCTCACCTGGGTACCTTGAAGCCCGGCAAAGTAGCAGCTATCCGCAGATTGCTTTGTAGGCCATGCTGGGTGGCCCCAGACAGAACACAGGCAGCAGCTGACCTTGACCTTGGCCTGCACTTCCTAGGAGGCCCCAGAGCCAACACATCCAGTGGACAAATTCAGATCACATTGAAGCACCACCACCCAACCACCTTCACAAGTGCCACACTTAAGGGGCAGACTCAGCAGGTACCAGAACCCTGCTGAAGTAAGTCCTGCTCTGTAGGGTGGGCCCCCAGCAAAGCTAATATTCTATGGTGGTTGGAGGTCAGTGGTTGGTGGTCACAGCCAGTCCTTGAGCTGATCAACCCAGGGGTAAATCTCTCCCATTCACATGCCAACAGCAATCAAGGCTCAACTACAAGAGCAGGGTGTGCACAGCTCACATAGGAGTCAGACTTTGAGTGCCCAGCTTGGGTGATCGGGGAGGCTGTGCCACTGGACCCTACAGAACACCCACTATATTAGGTCACTCTACCAAGCCTGGGAGATGTAGCAGCTCTACCTAAAACACAAAAACAAACACAGGGAGGCTTCCAAAATGAGGAGACAAAGAATCATGTCCCGTATGAAAGAATAGACCAAAACTCTAGAAAAAGAACTAAACAAAATGGAGACAAACAGTCTACCAGATGCAGAGTTTAAAACACTGGTTAAAGGATGCTCAATGAATTTAGTGAGAACATAAACAGCATAAAAAGGACCAGCCAGAAATGAAAAATAATTTACAGGGACTCAACATTAGAGTAGATGAGCCCTGGCTGGGTAGTTCAGTTGGTTGGAGCATCATCACAATATTCCAAGGTTGTGGGTTTGATCCCCAGTCAGGGCACATACAAGAATCAAGCAATGAATGCATATATATATGGAATAACAAGTCGATGTCTCTCTCTCTCTTAAATCAATAAATATAAATTAAATAAATATATCTTTTTAAAAGAGTACAGTAGATGAAGATGAGAATCAAATCTGCAATTTGGAATATAAGGAGGAAGCAAAAAACACCCAATCAGAAGAGCAAAAAAACGAATCCAAAAAAATTAGGATAGTATTAGGAGCCTCTGGGACAACTTTAGGCATACCATAATTCACATCATGGGGGGTGCCAAAAGAAGAGAGAGCAAGAAATTAAAAATCTATTTGAAAAAGTAATGACAGAAAACTTCCCTAACTCGGTGAAAGAAACAGACATACAAGTCCAGGAAGCACTGAGAGTCCCAAACAAGATAAGCCCAAAGAGGCCCAGACCAAGACACATCATAACTAAAATGCAAAAGGTTAAAGACAAACAGAGGGTCTTAAAAGCAGCAAGGAAAAAGCAATTACTTACCTACAAAGGAGCTCCCATAAGACTGTCAGCTGATTTCTCAACAGAAACTTTGCAGGCCAGAAGGGAGTTGCAAGAAATATTCAAAGTGATGAAAAGCAAGGACCTACAACCAAGATTACTCCATTCTGCAAAGCTATCATTTAGAATCAAAGGTCAGATAAAGAGCTTCCCAGACAAGAAAAAGCTAAAGGAGTTCATCACCACCAAACCAGTATTATATGAAATGTTAAAGGGACTTCTTTAAAAAGGAAAAAAAAGATAAAAAATATGAACAGTAAAATGGCAATAAATACATATCTACCAACAGTTGAATCTGAAAAGCAAACATAAACAAACAAGCAAAACAGAAACAGACTCATAGGTACAGGTAACATTTTGACGGTTCCTGGATGGGTGAAAAGGTAAAGGGATTAAGAAGTACAAATTGGTGGTTACAGAATAGTCATGGGGATGTAAAATATAGCACAGGGAATATAGTCAACAATACTGTAATAACTGTGTATGGTGTCAGAAGGGTGCGAGATTTATCAAGATGATCACTTAGTAAGTTATGTACTGTCTAATCACTAGGTTATACACCTGAAACAAATATAATATTGTATGTCACCTGTAAGTGAAAAATTTTTAAAAAGATTAAAAAAAACACATTTACAGTGAATAGTGATAGTTTGCAAGCAACGAGATAACGAGAGATCTCATGGTCTCCTGTTCCATTCGTCTTGTGCTCTGGTGTCAATGGTTGTGCCTCTGAGGGGGTTCTGGAAAAGAAAATTACACTGACAATTTTGGGTATGTTATCCTAGATGCATAAAAACAATGGGCAGGGCTCACTGAAGGTAAAACTTGACCTGCCATGACATGCCCTTAGGAGTTCAAGATCAGACCATCCTGTGTGGTGCCTTTGCGGTCATTGAGTATGCCGGCCCGCCAAGTAGGCCCCTGAACTTGCCGGGTCTACTATGTCACCCGTTTTCTTCATAACTCCTCTGTCTGTATAGAAGGTTGGAGTGCTTCCCAGTACACCGCAGCTGCCAGGGGAGTAAATGTATTAAAGAATTAAATAATCCCTAGGTGTCTGACTTCCACTACAAAACAGAGATTCTTGGAATCAGCAGGGCCTCTGGAAGCCCTTCTCAGTCTCCATCAGACCGCCTTTGAACGCCCAGAGGCAGCAGCGGATGGCCTTCCCTGTTCATTCCTCCCAGCCACAGGGGGCGCCAAATGCCAACGTCTCTTTTGGAGGGCCCTCCACGCAGCCTCGGAGCCCCTCTTGTTGCTCCACGCACCCGCCCTTATTTACGCCGCAGCCCTCCCACTCCGCGTAGCGCCCCCTGCCCCACCACCCACCCAACCCGCCAGCACCGCGCAGGCTCAGTGAGCTCGGCGTCCTGAGCAGCGGCGCGCTCCGGGCCAGGCGGCGTGGTGGTTGGGCCCGAGCGGGCCATGTGGCCAGGTATCGCCGCGTCCGCATGCGCAGAGTGGCTCAGCGCGCCCGTGACGGAACCACGGGGCGTGGGGAAGCGCGACCTCGCCCGCCAGTCCCGGCCCCCGCCCCTTGCTCTGCCGCTCCGCCCCCGCTGGGCGTCCCGGGCCGCTTGTCCCCTCAGCGGCGGCCGCGCGCGGCCCGGGGTCGCCGTGAGTACTCGCGAGGCCGGCCTGTGAAGCGGCTGCCCGGGGAGGGGTGGGGCGGGGCGGCCAGGCCGCTCGAAGGGTGCGGGGCCCGCTCCGCCGGCCGGGGTGGGTGAAGTGACGGGCTTGGACGGGTGGCTCTGAGGGGCTCTCCTAGGCTTGACAGGCTTCCCTCAAGGCCGGGCGGCGGGCGACACAGATCGGGCACAGAGTTTCTTTCCTGGGAAGCAGGTGTTAGGTGTCCTTGGGGTTTCCGGAGGAGACCAGAGACTCCCCCAAGGGAGGCCTCCGGGCCTGTCCTGGAAGCGCAGTGGCAGCTAGTGTTTGGGGCAGACCCCGTTTTCTCCCTCCACGGGGTGCCCGAGATAGCGCTGGTCTGTGGGAACGGCCCTCTGTGGGTTCTCCCCCGCACTCTTTGTTCAGTGGCCTCGTCTTTCTGAGAAAGGAACACTCGATATGGAGCACATTAACCTTTCCCAAGACCACAAAGCTGGGAGTCAAACCCAGATTTTAAACGTTAAGATCTTTGACTAGATGTAAAGTTGTCACACCGAAAAACCCGCATGGAAAGACCTTTGTGATCCAGACTTGAGGCATACTTAACGTTTGGTCTGTTCCCATGAAAATTCATCAAGTGTTCTATGTTAGCTACCGCCATCCAAAAACAAACTAAACTCTGAGCTGAACAACACCCTTTTCTGGGCACTGTTCACACAATCTGTATTTGGCCCAGCTTCTTTTGAAAGGGTCCCTCCTTTACCTCATTTAGATAAATCAGGTCTTTCTTGCTTAATTTATTATGAACTCCTTAAACTAGTTAAAACCACATCAGGAGAAGACTGGATGTAATTAAGACCTGTCAAATATGCTTAAGTTCCAGTTCCTCTATTCTGAGCAAGTAGTTTCACCTCCCTACATCTTGGTATTCTATGTATAACATGAAAGCTTTGAAACAGGTCATCTTTCAGGTTTATTCCTCATGAAAAATGTCTGTGATTCTGTGAATTTCATGACTCACCCCTCCCATTTTCCCATTCTTCACCTTTTAAACCCATTCTCCATCTCTTGAGAGGAATGGGCATTGATAGTAGAAAGTGGAGAGTATCTTTCATTAAAACAGCCTGGTTTGGAAAAGATGGTAGACTCTGAATTGTTTCTTCCCTGGACGAGAAAAATTCTAACTACCTTTTCCTCCTTGTGTTAACAGCAGAAACCAAGTAACAACAGCCCTTGGAGAGAGGCTGTTTCTTGACTTCTACAGTGACAAAGACTTGGAGAAAGTTAATGCTCCTGGCCCACTCTGCTGTCATCCTACCACCGAGCCCAAGACAGCCTAGGCTGGACATTAGTGCCTCCTCCTTTGTTCCTCTCTGATCATCCAGATTAGCACCTGACTGTTTATTTTCAAATCTCACAAACCCAGCCCCCAGATCTTCATATTCTGGTTTTCAGCTGCTTTTAAAGGTGAATGGAGTCTTGCTTTTTAAAATCATTTTTGTATGATTTTGTTTATATGTAGGTACATTTAGGTGCTGGTATGTATTTGCCCTTTGGCTTAAGTATCAGCAGATGATTGATTGATTGACTCATTCATTCATTTAATAAATATGTGTCGAGAGACTGGCAATAGAGGCAGTGAAAACAGTCAAAGCCTATGCCACCATAGACCTTACTTTGTGGTGGGAGATAAACACAATAAAAAACGTTTTGTATGTCAGAGCATGATAAGTACTGTGGAACAAAATAATGCAGGGAAGGGGGATAGAGCGTGCTAGTATGTATGTGCTGGGGTTTTGCTATTTTACATAGGATCCAAGGTGACCTTAGAGCAGATATCTGAAAGAGTGAAGGAGCAAGTCATGTGGATATATGGGTGAAAAGCTTTCCAAGAAGTGGGAACAGCAGGGTCAAAGGCCCTGTGGGGGGAATATGCTTCATATGTTTGAAGAATAACAAGGAGGCAGTTGTGGAGTCTTGGGTAATCTTTTATTCACATTTAGAGTTGACTTTTTAGGGAGAGCCCCTGCAAGAGTCCATGAATAACCTGATTTTTTAAAAACTTTTTATGATGAAATTTTCCAATTATACACAAAAGCTGAGAGTACAAGAAACCCTCATGTACCCATCACCTAGCTTCATCCATAATTGGCATTTTGCCATATTTATTTCATCTATCCCTCTCATTTTAGTGCTGGAGTAGTATTTTAAAGATCTCAAATAGGTGCCCGGCCGGGCGTGGCTCAGCGGTTGAGCATCGACCCTAGGATCCAGGCGATCAGGGTTCGATTCCCGGTCAGGGCACATGCCCGGGTTGTGGGCTGCAGCTGATCAATGACTCTCATCATTGATATTTCTATCTCTCTATCCCTCTCCTTTCCTCTCTCTGAAGTCAATAAAGATATATTAAAAAAAAAACTCAAATAGGTGATTTAAACTCTAAGAACTTCACTTGCAGTTTCCTTTTGCATATTGTTTAATTCAGTAGATTTCAGTAGGGGTCCTTGAAATTGCATTTTTAATAAGTTCCTTGATGGTACTGATGCTACAGATCCACAAAGCCCACTCAAAAACCACTGATTTAGAAACCTAAGATTCAACAGAGCCATATTAGAGACCAAGAAGCCCTGTGTTTAAGGTTGGTGTGGGTGAGACTGAGATATATGCAGAGCCAGGAAGGCCTAGAACAGTGGTTCTCACTTTTTTGAAAGGACTAGGAGTTCATGTTTTTCTGAGCATTTATTGGGATCATTATTGCATTTTTGTTCAGGGAATAAGTTCCAAGATGAGTGCAGGGCATTATTTTGGCCATAACAGCTCAGACTGTGTCTACCAGAGGGTGTTCAGTGTTGTTGAGGACTTTAAATTAGCTAAGATTATCATATAAAGGCTTCTAGTGATACTGATGTTTAATAAGCGATGGAGACTTGACTTGGAGAAGTAATTAGGGGTAAAAACTCCTCAAAGAATCTGATTCTGATGGGAGTTGGTACTATGAAAAATGTTCCAAATGAACTGATGTGATAGAATAGTGTAAGCATCTGGTCTTGCCACTATCACTTTTGGCTTCAAGGTTGGTACAGCATCATGAACTAGAGGAGGGACTTGCTCCAGTCCCAACTCTCCAGCATAAATGGAACAGTAATGTCTTATGTTTCTGAAGGGCTTTCAGAGTTCATTATCTTTAAAGAACTGTGTGTACAAGTATGTGCACATGAATGGAAGTATGTTTCTTTATGCACAAGTGTCTATACACATGTATAATAAAAGTATATTCATAAATGTGTGCCTGTGTATACACACCAGCTTTCATGTGGTGATAAAACCAATTGTTGTCTACTTTCTACAGGACAGTGACTTGTTACCACCACCACAGCAGAGCCTGCCATCCCCAGCAGATCTCCAGTCAGCCCCAGACATCACCCCCTCCTTTGTCTCCCTTTTGGCCTCCTAAATGCCCATCTCGTTGGCCTGGGTTCAGCTGGTGGTATGGAGGGGTACTGCCTAGCACTCAAGGAGTGTGTGTGACCTATTGACCCAATGGTGAGGACTGACTGCCCACCTCTGCAACTGAGCATCCAGGGGGTAGATGGGACAAAGTGCAGACCTCATCTTTTCCTGGTGTTTCCCCTCCCACCCTTTTGGAAGGTAGAGGGGCTCTTTGAAGTTAAAGGAAGCAGAAGAGGCATGGAAACAATATTATTTGATCTGTGTATAGGTGGATTTTCTTTGGAAGGAAAGGGAAAGAAAGGGAGAGATGAGACAAGAGTTTAGGTATGCTTTGGAACTGCATTGGGTTCCCTAGATGATTCTAGAGGCTAGCTTATACTAGAACCTAGATATACCTAGGAACCAACCTTGACATTGAATTCTTCATCCTCTTGCCTTCTGGCTACCAGACCCTTAATCATACCTGACACTTAAGAAGGCCAAAATTCTCTACTGTTTTTTTCCATCCTACCAACAGAGCTAGGCCATGGATATGGCCAGATTCAGGAAGAGTCTCAGATGCTCCCAAAGGATGAGGTGAAGGGAATAAAGAAATTAGGGACTCAATTATGCTATCCCAAGGGACCTCCCATTCCTTGTGGGGATCTATTTCCCCACCCTGTCACCTCACTCCATTCCATGGGGTAATGGATCAACAAAGGATCCTACGCTTATTTCTCATTACTAGGACATCAAAGGCCAGTTTTGGAATGATGATGATTCGGAGGGAGATAATGAATCAGAGGAATTTCTCTATGGAGTTCAGGTGAGATTTCAGCCTCTAAGATACATGTTGGATGGTAAAAATGTGGTTCTCTGGAGTAAAAGAGATGATTCTGGACCAGAGATACAATGTTGGTGTGGTTTGAGCATTATCTTGTCAGAGCTGATATATCCTTGCTCTTGTCTGGGACTCATACCTTTCCTAGAATAAACTATCTCCTCTCTACGTGGAGGCTACCCACATGTTGTTTGTTTGTTTGTTTGTTTTGTTAATCCTCACCTGAGGATATTTTTTCCATTGATTTTTAGAGAGTGGAAGGGGGGGGAAAGAAACGATCGGTTTCATCCCATACATGCCCCAACTGGGGATCAAACCTGCAACCCAGGTTCGTGCCCTTGACCTGGATTGAACCAGCTACCCTTTGGTGCAAGGGTCAATGCTCTAACCACTGGGCAACACCAGCCAGGACTACCCTTATGTTCTTATTTGGAAATAATTATTTTCTGACTGTTCCCTCACTAGCCAGTGGATCATTTCAATCATTACTGTAAAATTTTGTTAAGAATTACCCTGCCAGGTAGCTCAATTGGTTGGAGCATTGTCCCTGTGCACTGAAAGGTTGTGGGTTTAATTTTCCATCAGGGCACATGCCTAGATTGCATGTTTGATCCCCGTACAAGAGGCAGCCAATCGATGTTTCTCTTTCACATTGATGTTTCTCTCTCTCTCTCTCTCAAAAAAAAAATAAATAAATAAAAATATGTCCTCGGATGAGAATTAAAAGAAATTTACCCTGCCACTGATTGCATCAATACCCAAGGCATGGTCCTGAGCAGGAATGTTGGACTCTTCAGACAGAACCAATCTGAGTTAAATTCTGTATTCTTCAGTCTGTTTTGAGCTCTCATAGAAGGGACACCTAAGTATTCTGGTCAAGGTCTGAGAAGAGTAGCTGAGGCTTAAGGATGTGAACCCCTTAAGCAAAGCCTGCAGTTGTCTATTGAAACTTTTTAGAGTGGTGATGGAGGGAGACTGGTCTGTCAATGAAATCCCCAGCTAGGGCTGCCACCAACAATTCTTTTGTATATATAGTTTTTTGCTTATATGTCCTGCTGTTGTTTGATTTGCCTGTTCCTGGTGTGTTTTCATCGTTTTTTTTCCCACCTCTCTCTTTACTGCTATGTCTTCCTCCCCACCCCTTACTGTTTTTGCTGCGGACTCAGGGAAGCTGTGCAGCTGACCTATATCGACACCCACAGCTTGATGCAGACATTGAAGCCGTGAAAGAGATCTACAGTGAGAACTCTGTATCCATCAGGTGGGACTTCAATTCAGGAATGGAAGGGGAGCAAGCCACTTCTTTCTGATCTGTTAAAAGGCTAGAGGTTTTCTCTTTTTATGGTGTGCTAGGGGATCTGTGTAGACATTGATAAATTGTGAGCTTAATGATAGTGAGAGTTGCTCAGAGTACTTAACCTTGGCTATCAGAAATAAGGGAAGTATAGCCACTTTTCTTAGAAATTCCTTCTTATCCTAGACCCCTCCAGACTGATAGTTTCACCTTTGAGGTAAGAAAGGCTTCTGGCCTGGAGAAGGCTCTGATTATTAGGTGGCTTGAGGCTGTAGCTAAGAGCCTAGGTACAGAGCTACCTTGTACCATTCCCTTCAGTTTCTGTTCCCTTCTTTCTCCCTTAATGAGTCTCACCTGTGGTCACCTGTATCTCTATAGAGAATATGGAACTATCGATGACGTGGACATTGACCTCCACATCAACATCAGCTTCCTTGATGTAAGTGGTGCTAGTACCTGCCAACAACATATCTAGCTGGACTTGTGGATTTTGTCATGTAGGCCAGGAGTCTTGTACCTGAGTGCTGTATTTGGAGCACATACACTCCATCCCTGTCTTTTTTAGATCATTAGTACATAGTGGTGTGAACTGTCATGTGCATGTGTGTGTCTATTCAAGTCTATTTCTCTCTGTTGCTAAATTGGAAACTGTTTCCCTTACTCTTTTATTCTTATTTATTTATTTATTTATTTATTTATTTATTTATTTTGGTGCTGTGACTCAGATATGACCTTACTCTTTTAGGAGGAAGTTTCTACGGCCTGGAAGGTCCTCCGGACAGAACCTATTGTGTTGAGACTGCGATTTTCTCTTTCTCAGTACCTTGATGGACCAGGTAAAGGCAGTGACTTTGGGCAAGTGTGAGCTAATCTAAAGTCCTAAATTAAGTGAAACAGAGAAAAACTAGGAACAAGGCCCTTGGGCATAATCTGCAGGCCATTGGTAGGGACTTTTCAGTCTCCTCTCACTGGTGTCTTTATTCCCTGTCACCTGATAGCAACCCCCTCAAATCCTTCTTGGTTAATGAAATTGTTTTCTTTGGATCCCAGATATTATTTATTCCTCTCCTTCCCCTCAACCTCCTCATAATGGTTAAGGGTATTTGAAATTGGTTAGTCTACTCCCAGAATCTGCCCTTTGCCGCAAATGTTTTCCTTCTCCATTGTTGTTTAGTGTACTCTTAGAATTTGAGGAAGCTATTCCACTGAACTGGAGCTTTGGACTCCCAGGAGGAAAGTGACATGTACATACTAGGAGCTTTCTCTTCTCTTTGCAGAACCATCAATTGAGGTTTTCCAGCCATCGAATAAAGAAGGGTTTGGGCTGGGTCTTCAGTTGAAAAAGTAAGAACTCTGATCTTTCTGGTTATGGACATACGTGGATGGACAGGCAGATGGAATGTTTGTTCATCCTTGGGTGTAATTTTTCTTCCAAAATGTCTTTCTGAGATTTGCCCAAGAAAGACTAAAATAAATTTTGGGGAGCCAAATTTATGGTTAGGCAGAGGAGCCTGTGATTCTGGGGTATCTGGCCTAGAGACATCTTGAAGGTAAAAAGATAGGTTCATTAGTATTTAAGCAAAAGTACAACCCTGGAATTGGAGCCATGTTCTTTATATATCCTCTTGTAGTTTTCTCAGAGTGGGACCTAGGAGCTCAGACAGTTTTAGTTTATTGAATGTGTTGAGCACCTTGCTAAGTATTTGGTATACAAAAAGAATTGAGCTACAGATTCTTCCCTCAGTGAATTCCGAATATAGTCCAGTGGAGATACATGTTCTAATACAAGTGAATACATAAGTTTTAGAACACAGAAAGGAGTGACTTAATCTGGTGGTAGGTGGAGGACTATGAATGAATGAATGAAAGGGAGATGAATAATGGTTTTCAAGGATAGATAAGAGTTGCCTATGTCAACAGACTCTAAAAGTGAATAACATTTGCTAGGGCACAGTAACATGAAGCAGCATGTATGTAGGAAGCTTCAAGCAGTTAATATTGCTAGTAAAATGCAAGGGAAGAGTGGCAGGAACTGAAGCCAGAGATGTAGGAAGGGGTCCAAATCAGAGAGGATCTTGGGCTTTTATATTGTCAGCAGTGGGAGTATTGAAGGGTGTTAGGCAGAGAAAGGACCTGGTTGATTTAGCTTTAAAAACACTATTCTGGTAGCATTATGCAAAACAGATAGGGGATGAGACAAAAGACCAGAACTAGTTTAGTAGGAGGCTTTTGTAGGATTCCAGACATGAGATGATGAGGGCCTGAACCAAAGTGTGACTGTAAGTAAGAATAGAAGTGAGAAGTAGACTGGAGAGATTTATGAGGTATAAAATTAGTAAGACTTGCGTTTTGGCTCTCTGAGCAGCACCATGGCAGTCAACAAGTGCCTTATGAAGGGTGGCAAAAAGGGAGCCAAGAAGAAAGTGGTTGATCCATTTTTTAAGAAGGATTGGTGTGATGTGAAAGTACCAGCTATGTTCAATATAAGGAATATTGGAAAAATACTAGTCACCAGAAGTCCAGAAACCAAAATCGCATCTGATGGTCTCAAGGGTTGTTTTTGAAGCAAGCCTAGCTGATCTGCAGAATATGAAGTTGCATTTAGAAAATTCAGGCTAATTACTGAGAATGTTCAGAGCAAAATTGCTTGACTAATTTCCATGGCATGGATCTTACCTGTGACAAAATGTGCTTCATGGTCAAAAAATGGCAGACCATGACTGAAGTTCATGTTGATGTCAAGACTACTGATGGTTATTTGCTTTGTCTAGTCTATGTTTTACTAAAAAAATGCAGCAATCAGATTCAGAAGACCTCTTATGCTCAGCATCAACAGATCTGCCAAATCCAGAAAAAGAAGATGGCAATCATGACCTGAGAGGTGCAGACAAATGACTTGAAAGAAGTGGTCAATAAACTGATTCCAAGTAGCACTGGAAAAGACATAGAAAAGGCTTGCCAATCTATTTATTTGCTCCATGATGTCTTCATTAGAAAAGTAAAAATGCTGGAGAAGCCCAGGTTTGAATTTGTAAAGCTCATGGAACTTTCTGGTGAAGGTAGCAGTTCTGGAAAAGCTACTGGGGATGAGACAGGTGCTAAAGTTGAACAAGCTGATGGATATGAGCCCCCAGTCCAAGAATCTGTTTAAAATTCAGACATTTAATGGTGAAGAAGAAAAATCCTATTTGTGATATTTTTTAAAAAATCAGTAAGACTTGAAGATTGATTTGAATGTGTTGTATGTGGTCATAAGCCAAGGAATAGTGGAAAGTTACTCCTAGGTTTCCATCCCAGATGTCTGGGTAAATTGTAATATCAACAGATTAGGGATTTAAAAAGAGGAGCAGGTTTGTGGAATGAGGTAGATAATTACTTCCATTTTAAACATGTTTAAAGGTAACCTTGGGATATTTAAGTGAAGATACTTAGTAGATACATATGTAGATTTGGTACTTACAGGAGAGATTAGGGTTGAAGATATATATCAGTGTATGGGTGGACATTATAGCCAGTGCAGAACTGGAGTTTGCTAGAGGAGAGCATGATGAAGTAAAAAGATCAAGGGCAAAACACCCTTTAACACCCAGACAAAATAACCAAGAAATTAGCAGGGTAGGCAGAGAAAGAAGAAACACTGAAGGTAGGTGAAAGAAGTTGGAGAAGAATGGGAAGAGAATGGTGTCACAGAAGGCAAAAAGGAGGGTTTCTACAAGGAGGCCCAGGTGCCAGAGAGGATAAGAAAGAGAACTTAAAAATTTCTGTTGGATTTAGCATCAAGGTGAGAGCAGTTGTGGTGGAGTGGTGAAGATAGAATATGTTGAGAAGTGAGTGGTTAGTAACAAAGTAGAAACAATAAGTATGGATTGAGAAATATGGATGAGGATAGGAGGGAAAGAGGGAGAGGTAGCTAGGTAGGTAGACTGAGGGGCAGAAATCTGAAACTTCTTGTAGACTTTGGGAAACGAATTGACAGGAGAGGGGGATGATTGATGGATCAAGGTCCATAAAGAGGCAAGAAGGGGCTGAGATCTAGAGCACAAATAGAGGCATTGATCCTTAAATAGGAGGATTACCCTGTCTCCAGAGAATGGAGGGATTGAGGTAAGGGTGGAAATGGAAATAAATTTGGTAGTTAGGTTGGAAAATTAAGAGAGCTGATACCTGATGGCTTCAGTTTCCTCTATTTAGAAGGAAGAGAGGTTATTTGTTGTAGGTGAAGTTAGTTGCTTAAAAAGGTGATAAAGATTTAGGATAGTAGCTTAGAGCAGCAATTTTCAACCTTTTTCATCTCATGGCACACAAACTAATTACTAAAATCCTGGGCACACCAAAAAAATTTTTTACCAATCTGACAAAAAAAAAAGGTATACTTTCGATTCATTTACACCAGATGGCTGTTGTGTTGTCATTTTTTATTTGACATTCTAAGGGAAGACAGGTCAGTGCCCCTGACTTAATAGTCATATATTGCATGTTTACTTTTTTAAAAAAATATATTTTTATTGATTTCAGAGAGAGAGGAAGGGAGAGGGAGAAAGAGATAGAAACATCAGTGATGAGAGAGAGTCATTGAGGGGCTGCCTCCTGCATGCCCCCCCTCCCCCTCTGGGGATGAAGCCCTCATCCCAGCCATGTGCCCCAACTGGGAATCAAACCTCGATATTCTGGATCATAAGTCGGGTATTGCATGTTTTAAAAATTATTGTGGCATACTGCTGTGCCATGGCCACCAGTTGAAAATTGCTGGCTTAGAGCAATACTAGAGAAGCTGATCAAGGACAAACAAAAGGATTGACAACACTACCTGAGGGCCTAGCTCAAGTTGGAAACCATAAATTTAGGGATGTAATTTTTCACCTAACAATGTCAGTATCTCTCATGTCCCTAGTTTTTTTCTTCACTATTCTCAAGGCAGAGGGTGGTACTTACCTCTATACCACTACTTTTGTTTCACTCTCAGTATATAGTCATTCTTGGCAACAAGTTCCAAGGTTCACAACTTTTGAAGACTCACCTTTGAGATCTCCCTCTAAAAGCAAAGCATCTTAGAATTTTTGGGGTCCATTATACTAGGTAATGGGAGTGGGTATTTACCCCCCTAGTTAGGTAAAGAGCTACTTTAGAACAGTACATTTTCATGTGCTAAGGTCATATGGTAAGGGTGGTTCAGACACATTCTCCCACCACAAGTACCTTTGCAGTCCCTGGGTCTGAATTTTAGATTAGTTGCCTTTCATAGTCCTATTTCTTGACCTGTTCCCCTGCCTGAGCTTTCTTAAGCCTGTTTTCTTTAATTCCTTAGGATCCTGGGTATGTTCACATCTCAACAATGGAAACATCTCAGCAACGATTTCTTGAAGACCCAGCAGGAGAAGAGGCACAGTTGGTTCAAGACAACTGGTACCATCAAGAAGTTTCGAGCTGGCCTCAACATCTTCTCACCCATCCCCAAGTAAGTTCTCCCCTAGGAGCTGAACATCTTGAATCACCTTAGTTTTGTCTAAGCCCCACCCCACCTTCTTGATTACCTAAATATATTCTGTTCTCTCCTTGGGTCCTCTGAATTCTGTACCCTTAACCTACTAAAAGTACCCACATGTGTCCTTGTCCTTCTACTCCTGACCCCAATTTTTATGCCTTACTCTTTATGTAAAACACAATACCTAACTCATGCTGTGTATTTGGAGAAAAGTATGCTAATCTCTCCATCTTTATTTGACCCTCATCCTTATTCCCTATCCTAAGGAGGCAGAGTCAGAGAACAGGCACCAACTCCTTGCTCATGTGCAAGGGTACGTTGATTTATTACCTAGTTCTAGAAATATCAAATAAAGCACCACCTCCTCCTGTGCTCTCTAATCTTCCCAAAGGCAAATACAGGCCCAGATTTGTAGCTTC
Organism: Miniopterus natalensis; assembly: GCF_054644295.1. Classification (NCBI taxonomy): domain Eukaryota; kingdom Metazoa; phylum Chordata; class Mammalia; order Chiroptera; family Miniopteridae; genus Miniopterus; species Miniopterus natalensis. The sequence goes on from NC_142081.1 coordinate 99,927,450, forward strand.
CCAGATACTGTTATTGACAGAGTGTCAGACATCAGGCTCTTTGGGATGAAACTACTTCTTGCTTAGTAGAGTGTTTAGCATTTAATCATATGTATATAAATATACACACACACGCACACACATACATACATACATTGAGTAAACGAAATAGGCATCCTCTCCAAGGGATCGTTCCATACCTGGCCTAGATTCTATAGAATGACTTAGGCTTGGCCTCTGCCTACCCTCCACATTCCAGCCAAAAAAAACAACACAAATAATGACATAAAACTCAATTTAGATGTGTGATATACTTACTTGTTTTAACAGTGTTTAGATCCAATGGAACTTGTCTCATATGTTCCTCTTTGACTTAGGTTACTTCACTCATCCTGGCCTAGGACCCAAACCTCTCCAAACCTCTCCAAACTGAATCCCCAGTTTCATCACTTCTCCTTGATCTCTCTCCAGGTCTCCCAGTTTCCCTATTATACAGGACTCCATGCTGAAAGGCAAACTTGCTGTACCAGAGCTTCGGGTTGGACGACTCATGAACCGTTCCATCTCCTGTACTATGAAGAACCCCAAAGTGGAAGTATTTGGCTACCCTCCCAGTCCCCAGGCAGGTCTCCTGTGCCCTCAGCACTTGGGCTTCCCTCTCCCAGCACGGACCTCTCCTTTGGTACATGAGCTGGGGCGGGTTTGACTTGGGTATCAAGAGGGTGGGAGTGGAATTGTGGGAGTATAGCTTCTCAAAATGGGGTGGGAGTATGGTTTTCCAAGCATCATAAGTCAAACCTGGGCATGTACCATGAGTGGGTGGAATGGAACACATTTTTTTAATAGCTGAAAACTTACATCTAAACTATTGGGCAAGCTTCTCTGATAGTAGGCCATGAAGCAGAGTCTGGGGTTGGGCATCCCAATGAAATATCATTTTATGGTTTTATTAGGGTTTGGTTAAGACTTGACCAGCTTAATAATCAGCTGCTGTACTAGCCTATTCCACCTACCTTGAAGAAGGTTAAGGATGGGTGCCTCTTGGCAAAAATGTCTAAAGGTCTCTCCAGCTTTGGAATTACTTAAGCTGATTGGAGCTAGGGCTTTTCTACTTTAGGAGAATCCTCGGTGAGGGTGTGAGTGAGTGATGTCTATACAGGTGCCAGTTTCATAGGAGGCTCATGAGGTCTGTCTTTTTACTCTTATTAGGTCAGTGGTCACTGCAAGAACATCCCCACTCTGGAATATGGATTCCTTGTCCAGGTAAATCAATTCCAAAGTTTCATTCCAAAGCCTTTCCCCTGTTGTCTGACCCATCTGATCCCCTAACATCTTCTGGCTCCTCAGTCAAATATTTCCTGAGTGGTTCTGCTCCCAGGATAATACTAAGTGTTATGTGGATAGGAGAAAAGAAGGCATAGTTCCCATCCTCAAGAAGCTTACAGCATTACTGGGAAGACTATTTACAGACTACTTACAATCAAGTGCTAAATGATGCACTGCAAATTTTAAAGGCCTAGTTCTCGAAATGAGAAAGTAATTGACACTAATTTCCTTATCATCCCCAACATTCTTGCTCAAGTAGTCTTCAGTTTTCCTTACAGACCTCTTTTTATTTATTTTTTATTTTTTATTTTTTTAATATATCTTTTTATTGATTTCAGAGAGAGGAAGGGAGAGGGAGAGGGAGAGGGAGAGATAGAAACATCAATGATGAGAGAGTCATTGTTCTCCTGCAGCCCACAACCCGGGCATGTGCCCTGACCGGGAATCGAACCCCTATCGCCTGGATCCTAGGTCAATGCTCAACCGCTGAGCCACGCCCGGCCGGGCCAGACCTCTTTTTAAAAAAAAATAAAATTTATCTTTATTGTTGAAAGTATTACAGATGTCCCTTTTTTCCCCATTAGTCCCCTCCACCCTGACTCCCACCCCCGCCTTCACCACACTATTGTCCGTGTCCATGGGTTGTGCATATATGCATATATGTTATTTGATTAACCTCTCCCCACCCACTCCCCCACCTCCGCCTTCCCTTTGAGATTCATCAGTTTGTTCCATGCTTCCATGTCTCTGGATCTATTTTGTTCATCAGTTTATTTTGTTCATGAGATTCCACATATGAGTGAGATCATGTAAAACTGAATCAGGAAGAATTTAGAAAACCTGAATGGGCCAACAACAACTGATGAAATCGAAGGGGTAATCAAAAAACTCCCAGCAAACAAAAGCCCTGGTCTGGAGAGTTTCACAGGGGAGCTTTACCAAACATTCTGCTTCTTATTACAGCAATTCCTTTAATGTTTCTTGCAGTGCTGATTTGGTGGTGATAAATTCCTTTAGCCTTTTTTTGTG